>NC_064920.1:853694903-856094903 GCF_023897955.1 Schistocerca gregaria | reverse complement strand
TTTAGTGTACTCACGATATTCTAGTTTGATAAGCTTACTCTGCGTTAACGCACTGCCAGGTTGTTGCCGGCCCGTCTTCAACAGACCGCCAGACAAGACCTGCCAGTCACCTGACCCCAGCAGCTGCGTAATTGGATTCCGGAATGTGTGCTTGACGCTCCTGCTGTACTCACGGCTGCACCTACTATTGTTTCTAAAGTTTCCTCCAGTACGACGGCAGAAAATAAAAATTATTATTGCACTGAAACATTTGATATTATCTGCTTACATCAATGCTTAAATATATCTTCCAAGAAACTGAGTTCAGGTAAATACTCGCACATCATCCGAAAATAATTGATCAAAAATTTCAGAAATATCTGTGGCATGTAATTGCTTTCAGAACTATAATATTAACAAGATTTCAGTGCTTAAATGGCTTTACAGTTTACATGGTACAAAATTGAAGTATGAACTCACGATTATCACCTTTAGGGCAAAGTAGGGCAAAACCGAGTAGCATAACTTTTAATTAATGTAAATTGTTTTCAGTGATCAATAAATATATAAATCAAGTTTATTCATATCCCTTATACATTCAACAAGTCCGGCTTCAGCTAAAAGTAAAACATCCCAGGATAAAAAATAATACCCTCGTAAGGTCAAAACACCCAGCTTCGTTCCACAAGGGTAAAAGTGGCTTACTCATTTAAATGAATAGAAAAAACTTGAAAACGAGAAAAAAAGTTTCATTACACCGCAAAAATATATGAAAACATACAGAAATCCTTGAAAATACAATGACATCATACTAAAAATCTATTTCAAGTATTAAAACCTGTTTTTGTCTCGGAACATTAAATTTTCATAATATTATAGCAATATAGCCAAATTTTTCAGTAACTGGTCCTAACAATAAACATATAACCATATTATTAAGAACATAAATTACAGGCGAATAGTTGTCTTCTTCTTCAGCGCTGGTACATAATTCTTGAACCCACGAGAAACCCTGGATTCAGCCAGCCTATGATCCTAAATGTAGCCTGTTACATAATGTGCATGCATTGTCTTTTACTTTATTGTCTTTTTTTCGAATCAGTTTAGTTTTTTCAACTATCATTCTACCAGCTGAAAAGTTTTCTTTTTGTGTTTTACTTTCGTTGTTTTGTATGGAGAGGATGTCAGAACTACTGTTTTGCTCTTTTTTTCCTATAAGCAGTTTTCTTTGCACTTTTTACGAAGTCAAACTTTCTAGGAGGTGTCAGAAGTACAAGTGACACAGGTAATGACGATGATGTACCGGAGTCGCCAGCAACCTAAATAAATCAGGCCGTTGTCACTTCCGAAATCCCTGCAACCAAAACATGTTAGGGTTCTGAAGTTTTTCGGCTGTAAAAGATTGAGACACCTTATCTTGGAGCTCACTGGACGTCATCTTGAAATGTCTCAGATACTGATACTTCCGCTGGCAGTGCTTTGCCTTGTGCTTCTATTTGTTTCTTTAAAGAGCAGAGCAAAACCGGACTGGGCCTGTTTTGCCTCACCGGATGTACCTGGTTTTACCCCACCGTGCAAAATTGAGCTAAACATGGCGTTGGAATATTACCGTTCACAATATGTACAAAATAAAATCATTAAAACTGCACGGGAAGACATGCTTAACTGAATTAATTACTTATCTATTTCTTATCACGTAAAGTTTCTCTTCAAAACAATACTCCAAGAAGCCTCAGAACCGGAGGAAAATACAGGGAAACCATTAAAAAGTCTAGAAGTAAAAGGAACAGGCATCCTCTAATGACGAATATCTACAACTCCCGGAAATGGCGGCCACTGGTAGTCCGAGAGTTAGCATACCAGTATCAGGACCAGTCTGTATGTACACATTTTGACCCTCATATCCGGTTTTTCCCAACTTTCCCCTACGTCACTTATCTATAAGGTTGTGAACACATGTCCGCACACTACGTCAAAGTCAGCAGTGTAAGTCTGGGGGGGGGGGGGGGGAGGAGAGGGGGGGAGGGCTAGAGGGTGCAGGGAATATTGCGTCTTTATGCCTTTTTACCCACGCTCCAGGAAGTCAGACATTCTGTCATTATCTTTCTGGAGCATATATTCCCTTCTGGCTGGCCCTCCCTCAACTTCCTGCGGTCTGCTGGTGCTACAATACTGGCCATTAAAATTGCTACATCAAGAAGAAATGCAGATGATACACGGGTATTCATTGGACACATATATTATACTAGAACTGACATGTGATTACATTTTCACGCATTTTGGGTGCATAGATCCTGAGAAATCACTACCCAGAACAACCACCTCAGGTCGTAATAACGGCCTTGATACGCCTGGGCATTGAGTCAAACAGAGCTTGGATGGCGTGTATATGTACAGCTGCCTATGCAGCTTCAACACGATACCACGGTTCATCAAGAGTAGTGACTGGCTAACATCATTGACCAGACGTTTTCAGTTGATGAGAGATCTGGAAAATGTGCTCTCCATGGCAGCAGTCGAATATTTTCTGTATCCAGAAAGGCCCGTCCAGAACCTACAACATGCGGTCGTGCATTATCCTCCTGAAATGTAGGGTTACGCAGGGATCGAATGAAGGGTAGAGCCAAGGGTCGTAACACATTTTAAATGTAACGTCCAGTGTTCAAAGTACCATCAACGCGAACAAGAAGTGGCCGAGACGTGTAACCAATGGCACCCCATACCATCACGCCGGGTGAGACTCCAGTATGGCGACGACGAATATAGGCGCAAATGTGCGTTCACCGCGATGTCGCCAAACACGGTTGCGACCATCATGATGCTGTAAACAGAACCTGGATTCATCCGAAAAAATGACGTTTTGCCATTCGTGCAACCAGGTTCGTCGTTGAGAACACCATCGCAGGTGCTCCTGTCTGTGATGCAGCGTCAACGGTAACCGCAGCCATGCCCTCCGAGGTGATAGTCCACGCTGCTGAAAACGTCGTCGAACTGTTCGTGCAGATGGTTGTTGTCTTGCAAACGTCCCCATCTGTTGACTCAGGGATCGAGACGTGGCTGCACGATCCGTTACAGCGATGCTGATAAGATGCCTGTCATCTCGGCTGCTAGTGATACGAGGCCGTTGGGATCTAGCACGGCGTTCCGTATTACCCTCCTGAACCCACCGATTCCGTATTCTGCTAACAGTCTTTGGATCTCGACCAGCGCAATGAGCAGTGTCGCGATGCGATAAACCGCAATCGCGATAGGCTACAATACGACCTTTATCAAAGTCGGAAACTTGATGGTACGCATGTCTCCTCCTTACACAAGGCATCACAACGACGTTTCACCTGCCGTCGCTGCGGAAGGAGCTCTCAGTCGGTGATGACCGGTGCAACGGTAGCTATTGGGGTTTAGTCCTCGCTGACCGCTCTGCTCAACAGAGAGTTCCCTTTCGAAGTGCCAGTAGCGCTCGGTGGATCGGCGGAAGGTTGAGCTTGCTCTCTTTCGTCGAAAAGCCGCGTAGCTCGCGGAGAAGCTCACAGTAACTCGTAACCTCGGTTAAAAACCTAGCGAGACTATCTCGTTCTGTACTAAGGTTGATCAGTGCCAGGGGCCCGTTCACGTCGGACCACCCCGCGTACTGTAGGCCACTTCTCTTCCTCCGCACCTCCTTTAGGTGCCGCGCCACTGCACCAACGGCGCACGCTAGGTCGTAGGACATTCCCCCCTCTTCTGTAGGACCTACTTATAGCCTTTTCGTGTCAGAAAAAGCATAATTGTCGTGCTCACCCAAACCAAATAAAGCTCCTAAAAACGAAGATGGCAGATTCCGCCGGTGTTTCCCCCGCCCTAACCCGCAGCAAGGCTGCAGCTAAAGAGGCACTGGAGTCGGCTGTTCCCGTCGACGTCAGCGTCCCGCTTGCCGCCGTTGAAGATGTGTTGGCCGACAAGGACCGGCAGATCGCTGCGCAAGCGCTGGAACTGCTGAGCCAGCGTCGACTGATAACCGACCTCTGCGGCACAAGTGATTCCCCCACGCGGACAAGCACACTTTAGATTCACCTGCAACTGGTGACTCTTGTACCACTATCCCACTGCGGCAGCTGACTCCAACGGCGGAGCCAGCAGCTGCAGATGCTGACACCGAACAACACTACACTGGGCCCTGGCAGGTGGAGGGCCCACGCCGCAAACAGAAAAACACTACACAAACAAGCGAGCAACCACACTCGCAAGGTAGCCGAAAGGCGCTGCTACCTACACCAACACCCGCACTTCCGGTCAGGAGCACCAACACAACAACAATCACGACCCGACCTGCGGTCAGCAACACCACACAAGAACCAACCGCAGCTACGCCCGCACAGCAAAAGACTGGTTTTCCCCCAGTCGTAATACAGAACTACGGGGACCTCAGCGTCCTCAACACAACATTTGCGGAAAAGCACTCACCTTGCACGCTACACATGAAGTACTCTGGGGATAGGGCCTCACTGTACGTATCTACTAACACTGAATACAAAGATCTCCTTATCTTCCTCAAAGAAAAGGGGATCGAACATTATACGTAGAGGACCGCAGAAGAACGGACACAGCAGTACGTGGTAAAGGGAGTGGATCCCAGAACCCCAAACAACACAGTACAAGCGGCGCTCAACTTCCTAGGTTTTGACTGCAAAAGTGCTTCCAGGATGACAGGCTTCCGCTCTCACCACCGTCTACCACACTACCTGGTCGAGATGGCCGATACGGCCGCCTCCCGCGGCCTTCTGGAGATAAGAAGCCTTCTGCGGATGGACGTAAGGGTAGAAATATACGAACCGCCACAGGTCCCGCAACAATGTAACAACTGCCAGCGGTCATTCGGCCCACCGCTCCGGCCTGGCACCCCGTTGCCGCGCATGCGCTGGCAAACACGCATCCAACGCATGTACTCTGATCCACGAAAACATACGCCGTTGCGCCAACTGTGGCCAAGGCCATGCGGCCAACTACAGGGGCTGCAACGTATACAGAGAGGCGCAGAAGCGGAAAAATCAACAGTCAAAGCCACCCATCGTCATGACACGTCCACGGCCCGCACCTAACCCTGTAAGGAACGGAGTGTCGTTCGCCATGGCTACACACCCTGGACGAGCGGAGCAGGCCGGGGAGCCTTTGCGCCCAGCACACGCACCTAAAACAACCGCTGCGACAACAACACAGTCGTCTCAGCCAACACACAACACTGCAGCCACACCGGTACCAACACCAGCCCCCAAAAACAACACAACCCCGCCCCCTGAAGCCACTGCCTGCGAACCCACACATGACATACAGGTAAACACTCCACAGAACCTAAAGCCCAGAGAAGGCGTAGGTGTACACGCGGAAACAGGAACGGGAACACACGTGCACCACAACAAAACACCCAGCGACAACAAAACAATGACACACAGACACACAGTCAGCAAGCCAGCAACTCCAGCACACACACCACGCCACCCCCCACCACATCTGACACACAGGCACCTCAAAATGTTACGCATAACAGCAACACAAGCGCCAGCTCACACATAACGCCAACACCCGCACGAGCGGCCGCCGACACAACTGAGCCACAGGCCGACACACACAACACCAACACAACTTTTGAGGTTTTATTGGAAACAATATTCCCCGATCACACGACCGCTCAGATATTTAACAAGATCATGGCGGCCGTCGCCACACTCTTTACATAGCTCATGTTTGCTCAACCTGTGCAGTACTGGGCCGCCATAAAAACAGCATTCACCACACTGTTTACACCCATACATGGATAACACTCCACATCCCGCCCCCAACGCAAACAACCGAACACTAACACGGATCCTGTTCTGGAATGCAGACGGGATCAACAACAAAAGGGAGCAATTTGCCTCGCTCATGGAGCGTAAGGGTATCCTTATCGCACTACTGAGCGAAACTAAGCTCAAACCACGCAACCAACTAAACTTCACCGGCTACTGCGTCCATCGCACCGACTGACCGGACGGCTCTGGTCATGGCGGAACAGCCATCATCATACACAAAGACACAGAACACACAAACATAGTACTCCCTGAACTTGAAAAAACTAGAGGCGACCGCCGTCAGGGTCAAGTTCAACGGAGCCTACACTACACTGGTGTCAGTATACAACAGCCCTAAAAACATTATAACACGCGACATCAGCACAATACTCAACATATCACCGCGCGTAATAGCCGCTGGAGATCTTAGCGCAAAACACCCGGACTGGAACTCACGAATACGAAACTCCAACGGCAAGAAACTATACGAACACGCACTAGGACGAAACTGCGCCGACCGAACCGACGCACATTCCCTACCGGAGGGGACACAGGCCAGACGTGTTAGACATGGCCCTCATCAAGGGCATAACAACGACACTCAACGTTGCTGTTGAAAACGATCTGCCCTCAAATCACCAACCCATTGTACTGTACTAATGGGCTAAAATTTACAGACGCGCTAAATTTGTCACGTACTTCGATGCGAGATGCCTTTAATAGGTTCCACAACGAAACATTGTCTCGAAATTTGGTAGAAAATCCGAAGAAATTCTGGTCATATGTAAAGTACACAAGCGGCAAGACGCAGTCAATACCTTCCCTGCGCAGTGCCGATGGTACTGTTACCGACGACTGTGCCGCTAAAGCGGAGTTATTGAACGCAGTTTTCCGAAATTCCTTCTCCAGGGAAGACGAATGGAATATTCCAGAATTTGAACAACGAACATCTGCTAGCATGAGTTTCTTAGAAGTAGATACCTTAGGGGTTGCGAAGCAACTCAAATCGCTTGATACGGGCAAGTCTTCAGGTCCAGATTGTATACCGATTAGGTTCCTTTCAGATTACGCTGATACTATAGCTCCCTACTTAGCACTCATATACAACCGCTCGCTCACAGATAGATCTGTACCTACAGATTGGAAAATTGCGCAGGTCTCACCAGTGTTCAAGAATGGTAGTAGGAGTAATCCATTTAACTACAGACCTATATCATTGACGTCGGTTTGCAGTAGGGTTTTGGAGCATATACTGTATTCAAACTTTATGAATCACCTCGAAGGGAACGATCTATTGACACGTAATCAGCATTGCTTCAGAAAACATCGCTCTTGTGCAACGCAGCTAGCTCTTTATTCGCACGAAGTAATGGCCGCTATCGACAGGGGATCTCAAGTTGATTCCGTATTTCTAGATTTCCGGAAAGCTTTTGACACCGTTCCTCACAAGCGACTTCTAATCAAGCTGCGGAGCTATGGGGTATCGTCTCAGTTGTGCGACTGGATTCGTGATTTCCTGTCAGGAAGGTCGCAGTTCGTAGTAATAGACGGCAAATCATCGAGTAAAACTGAAGTGATATCAGGTGTTCCCCAGGGAAGCGTCCTGGGACCTCTGCTGTTCCTTATCTATATAAATGACCTGGGTGACAATCTGAGCAGTTCTCTTAGATTGTTCGCAGATGATGCTGTAATTTACCGTCTAGTAAGGTCATCCGAAGACCAGTGTCAGTGGCAAAGCGATTTAGAAAAGATTGTTGTATGGTGTGTCAGGTGGCAGTTGACGCTAAATAACGAAAAGTGTGAGATGATCCACATGAGTTCCAAAAGAAATCCGTTGGAATTCGATTACTCGATAAATAGTACAGTTCTCAAGGCTGTCAATTCAACTAAGTACCTGGGTGTTAAAATTTCGAACAACTTCAGTTGGAAGGACCACATAGATAATATTGTCGGGAAGGCGAGCCAAAGGTTGCGTTTCATTGGCAGGACTCTTAGAAGATGCAACAAGTCCACTAAAGAGACAGCTTACACTACACTCGTTCGTCCTCTGTTAGAATATTGCTGCGCGGTGTGGGATCCTTACCAGGTGGAATTGACGGAGGACATCGAAAGGGTGCAAAAAAGGGCAGCTCGTTTTGTATTACCACGTTATAGGGGAGAGAGTGTGGCAGATATGATACACGAGTTGGGATGGAAGTCATTACAGCATAGACGTTTTTCGTCGCGGCGAGACATTTTTACGAAATTTCAGTCACCAACTTTCTCTTCCGAATGCGAAAATATTTTGTTGAGCCCAACCTACATAGGTAGGAATGATCATCAAAATAAAATAAGAGAAATCAGAGCTCGAACAGAAAGGTTTAGATGTTCGTTTCTCCCGCTCGCTGTTCGGGAGTGGAATAGTAGAGAGATAGTATGATTGTGGTTCGATGAACCCTTTGCCAAGCACTTAAATGTAAATTGCAGAGTAGTCATATAGATGTACATTGAAGAAACACTGCAGCACATGGAACAACGCAGGATGTTAGACTACAGGCGCACGAATTGGACCCAGTTCAAGGAAACGCTTGACAGTCGCATCCCACCCACCCACGCGATTAACGAGACAGCCCAAATTGACGAGGTAGTTGAAACCCTCACCGGCGCCGTCCAGGACGCAATAGCCGACACCATACCAATCCGCACGCCACAACAACACAGTGCAGCCCTGCCCCAGGAAATCCTGGGCCTAATCTCAATGAGGAACCGCCTCAGGAGACATTGGCAGCGTACCAGGCGCCAGCACTTCAAGCAGCACGTTAACAGGCTCCAGGGTATAATCCGGGAAAAAATGCAAACATTCAAAACACAACAGTGGGACCATAAACTCGCATGGCTGGACACCACTCGACCTGGTGTGTGGCAGCTAGCCCGACACTTCACCATGGAGAAACTGTACACCCCCACGCTACAAGGGCCCGACTGACCAGCATATTCTGCAGAAGAAAAAGCGGAACTGATGGCCCTCACACTCGCAGCGTCATTCACACCGAACCCGGATCCCTCAGACCCAGCGGTCACACTTGCTACGGACCAGGAAGTCACACGCATCTTGGCCCAACCAGCGCGCAACAACATCCGACAAGCTAGTACAGCAGAGATCAAATGGGCCATCATGCATACCACCGCTAGGAAGGCTCCTGGTCACAATGGCATTCAAAACCGTGTACTCCAGCAGTTCACGGACAAAGCTGCAGAATACTTAACACACATAACGAATGCCATACTCAAGCACCAACACTTCCCCGCGTTTTGGAAGACGCCCAAGGTCCCGATGTTCAGGAAGCCGGGGAAAGACCACTCCCTCCCACAAAATTACCGACCCATCAGTCTGCTGAGCGCGCTCAGCAAGATCGTTGAGAAGGTAATACTTAAACGACTCACCAAGCACTGCATCACAAATGACACCCTGAGACCGGAGCAATTCGGTTTCAGGAATCACCACTCAACAACACAACAACTCCTCCGCGTCGTTGAATACATAACACACGGATACAACACAAACAAGGCAACTGGGGCGGTTTTCCTGGACATCGAAAAGCCTTTCGATCGTCTATTGCACAACGGCCTAATACGCAAACTTAGTGACGCAGGTTTCCCCGACGGGCTCGTACGCCTCATACACTCATATCTCACGGACAGGAGTTTCAACACCGACGTGCAGGGCAAACAATCGACACGACATGGTATACAGGCAGGAGTACCCCAAGGAATTATCCTAGGGCCCTTACTGTTTAACCTCTACATTAACGACCTCCCAGCTACACATAACACGACGGTAGCAATCTACGCGGATGACACTGCCATCCTCGCGCAAGATTGGAAGCCGTCTAACATTAACTCACGACTACAGACTGCACTCAGAACAGCGGAGCCTTGGCTGGTGAAATGGCGTGTTAGAGTAAACGTCGACAAGTGCGAGGCCGTTCTGTTCACTAGAAGACCGAAGCAACTGCGCAAACACTGCAACCCAATAACACTACACACACGCCCAATACGTTTCCGCGAGAAGGTCAAATACCTCGGTGTCTGGCTGGACAGGAAACTACTCTGGGGGGACCACATCCAACACGTGACCAACAAAGCTAACGCGAGGCTCAAACAACTCTACCTTATGCTTAACAGGCGTAGCACACTGAACAGGAGGGTGTCTAGGTCCATGTACATGACACTTATTAGACCCCTGATGACGTACGCAGCCCCTGTCTGGGGATACGCTGCGCCAACTAGCCTGCGCCGTCTGCAGCTCATACAGAACAAAGTGCTCAAAATCATAAGCAACGCTCCGCGCTACACACACATCGCGGACCTTCACCGGGAATACCTGCTAGATACCATCTTGCAGGTATTCCAAAAACTCTCCACACGACTGTACAATAACACGAGACACTCGCGCAACACGTTTATTCTTTCTCTGGGGTAACTACGACCACAACCATAGATGGAAGCATAACAGACCAAAGACATTACTGACTAGGAACTAAACATCTATGGTCCATAGAATGCTAACACGACAGAACTGGTGACCCCGTGCAACACAGTTATTACTGGGAACCCAGATGTGCAACCAGGCGAAAATCAGGCAACTGCAGGAAAACCGTACTGTACACAGCACGCAAACCAGCCACACACACCCCCTACACCGTCTGTGAGCCGATCTATGACCGATCGCCCACTAATCTACAACGACCTTGAACTGTTGCAGGGACGCAGCAACCGCAGTAAGCGCCGCAACAAGCTCCAACAACGACAAAGGTAACGATGCACGATACCTCGAACTAACACAACCACACCTTGCACGCACTGTCGCACATAGCAAGCCGCTACTGCCCTTCCTACCCGTCCTACTGTCGCAGAGTTTTTTTGCCCTTGGCTCTTGCCTAGGCATTTTTTTTCCTCTGCCCTTACAACCGCTACCCTTCAATCGTTTACGACCACTTCTATCTCCCGATGGACCATGGTAATGAGTAATCTTACCCAGACGCATGGACAACATCACAGCCCGCATCCTGTGACGCCTGATTCACAAAACTAACATGTTTACGGAGGTGACAGTAGAACTTTTGGTTTGGTCACCACGTTGGTGTGGGCGTGGAGGGGGTCCATCCTTTATTGTTTCACCAGGCAACGCTGGTTAACTGCTGTTTGTTTGTGAGAAGTAGGTTGGAAACTTTCCTCATGTCACCACGTTGTAGGTGTCGCCGCAGTCGCCAACGTTGTGTGAATGCTCTGAAAAACTAATCATTTGCATATCACAGCATCTTCTCCTGTCGGTTAAATTTCGCGTCTGTATCACGTCATCTTCGTGGTGTAGCAATTTTAATGGCCAGTAGTGTGCTTATGCACTCACGAACTGTGTCAGATTTGTTATTGGCCGCGGATAAATTCAGACAGTCAATGGACTTCTTTTCCTGGCTATAATGTTTTCTACAGCCAGTCACGACGCAGAGAAACCAACATGGGTTTAACATCCGGAATGAAACTGAAGATTATCCTGCATTATACAAAAAATATGATTTTTAGACCGCACGATAGTTGTTCTCCAAACATTTGCTAAAACTTTGGAAATAAATGAATATACAAATAGGAACGTCTTCAGTAAACTGTTGTTTGGACGGGTTGTGAAGCCCACGACCTGGACGCTGCAGGGATAAGACACAAGAAGTGAAAAATTATCTAAATTTTCTACCGAAACTAGATTTTAGTTATAAGAATCAGCCCGGATAGCCATGTTTGTTAAAATGTCACTTCCGGGACGGAGAAGTACAATAGCCCCTTACAGAATTAACGACGAAGGTCGGCGTGCCGGCCAGACTGGGTGTGGTTTTAGGCGGTTTGCCACATCCCACTACGTGGTACCCAAGTCTTACATCAGTTACAAGTTACAAAACTATCGGTACTTTTATATGAATGAAACTACACAGTCAGTAAGGGTAAACATATTCCGTCCCGGGATGTAAAGGGGTGGCCACCGGAAGCGCATCCAACCATGCCAAATCCACTAATAACCATCCTGCATCGATGTGGAACAAAGGTAGGAGAAAAGGAAGAGGAAGATTGCAATTACAGCAGTCGAAGGACGTGGACAGGAAACACTAGCTGAGAAGGGAACGAGACAGTGCTGCAGTGTATCCCAATATTATTCAATCTGCTATGAGGAAAAATTTGGAAAGTGAAGTACAATTCAAGGAGATGAAACAAAAACTTTAAGATTTGCCGATTACGTTGTAAATCTCTCAGATTTAGCAAAGGACTTGGAAGACCTGTTGAACACAAAGGTCAGTGTCTCAGAAAGGGGTTATAAGATCAACATCAGCAAACGGAACCTAAGGTAGCGAAAATTTGTGCTTAAATGAGTGTAAGCAATCTGGTCGAAATGGAAAGCAAGAATACCGATGGTGGCGTTCATCATAGCGCAGAAGGAATCTTTAATGGAAAGTGCAGATACAAGAAGTTATTTTGAGGTGCAAATAAAAAAATTACGGGTGATGCTTTGGAAATTTTACGTCATGTCTTGGGTAAATGTTTATAATTAATCAAAAACACTTAAGAAAGTCCATGATGTATACATTAGGTATTTCATTACATGAGAGCGTCGTTTGCATTCACAGCCAGGGCCAAATGACGAGTTATCCAAACATCTACAAGGAGGACGATTTACAGCGCTGTTCAGAAACTGCCACTGAACTAACAACCTAGAGAATGTCGCGATCAAGCAAGAGCATAAGTGATGCGTTCACTATCCATGTTCAGTCACAACATGGTGTCTCTCTGCCTCGCCCATCGTATCTGGTGCTCATGATATTAAATCTCGTAACCCACACTTATTATAAAAATTGATATACAGCTTAAGTGACAAAAATGATGAGATAACGACATGCACATATACAGATGGCGGTAGTATCGCGTACACAAGGCATAAACGGGGAGCGCATTGGCAGAGCTTTCATTTGTACTCAGGTGATTCACGTGGAAAGGTTCCAGGCGTTATTATGGACGCGCGACAGGAATTAACAAACTCTGGAAATTGAATAGTAGTTGGAGCTAGACGCATGGGACATTCCATTTCCGGAACAATAATGAAATTCAGTATCCCAAGATCCACAGTGTCAGCATTACCTCTCACCACAGACAACGTAGTGGCCGATGGCCTTTACTTAACCACCAAGAGCAGCGGTGTTTGTGCATATTTTTCAGTGCTAACAGACAACAACACTGCGTAAAATAACCGCAGTAATCAATGTTGGACGTATGACGAACTTGTCGGACAGGACGGTGCAGCGAAATTTGGGTTTAGCTATGGCAGCAGACGACCGACGCGGGAGCTTTTGCTAACAGCACGACATCGCATGCAGCGCCTCTGCTTGGCTCGTCACTACATCGGTTGGATCCTAGACGAATGGAAGGCCGTGGTCTGGTCAGATGAGTCCAGACTTCACTTGGCAAGAGTTTATGGCAGGGTTCGAGTGTGGCGCAGACCCCACGAAGCCATGGATCCAAGTTGTCAACAAAACACTGTGCAAGCTGGTGGTGGCTCCATAATGTTGTAGGCTGTGTTTACACGGAATGTAGTGGGCCGTTTATCAAACTGTAGGTGTGCCTGTCTGGAAATGATTATGTTCGGCTACTTATAGACAATTTGCAGAAATACATGGACCTCATGTTTCCAAACGAAATGGCCCATGTCGCCAGGTAGCAATTGCATGCGACCTGTTAGAAGAACATTCTGGACAATTCGAGAGAATGATTTTTCGCCACCCTGATCCCTCGATACGAATGCCATCGAATATTTATGAGATGTAATAGAGAGATCACTTCGTGCACAAAGTCCTGCTACTGCAAGACTTTCGCAGTTACAGACGGCTGTTCAGACAGCGAGACTCAGTATTTTTGTACGGGAGATTGAGCGACTTGTTGAGTCCATATGAAGTCGAACTGCTGCGCGACGCTGCGATAAACGAGGTCTGATACGACATTATGAGGTATCTCATGATTTTCGTCACCTCAGTCTGTACGTGTGTATGTGTGTGTGTGTCTATGTATGTTATCTAAATCCTCCTAAACCACTGAATCGACATAAACCAAACTTGGTACACTTTGCTGCCAGGAAATAACCGCTGTAGGGCAAGAACCACCCACTTGTTAAAGGTGCAGGTAGAGGTGGAAGATAAGCGTACGACCGGCGAGTGAATTCCCAGAATTTATTCACTCAGTATTTGAGAACTAGAGCACTTAGAAACTTGCAACAGATTTAACACATACTCTCAAACCTCGAAGAAATTTTTTCTCACTGACAACCCCTGCAAAATTATGAAAGGAAATAGTTTATCGCTCACAGCTTTTCCAGGATCACAAAATAGAAATATCGCTTGTGGCATGACGTTATAGTTTATCACTTCTTTACTACTAATTGTATTAGCGACACATTTTGTAGATAGTATCCTAACATGCCACTGAATATACTTACAGAATTGTACCATAGTAGGGGTCACAGTTCAGGAGATGTGATAAATACTACGCACGAAACTAGACGAAGCGTGGTAATGGCGTGCATTTGCGCAACTACAAATAAGTACCTGGGCAACGCCGGGTTTCTTTGCAAGTAACGTTAATAAGCTTTAGTTGGTTGGTTGTTTTGGAGGAGCCGACTAAACAGCGAGGTCATCGGTCCCATCGGATAACGGGTGGGTGTTTAAGGCAATCAGCGATTCTCTTTTAAAGGAACCATTACGGCTATTGCCTGAAGCGATTTAGGGAAATAAACTTCGGCTATTGGACTTCGTAAAGGAATGGAGGTTCTAACTTGTGAAAAACAATCAGATAATTGTATTTCGTTATCCGTCGTACATACGAGATAGAAGTACGAAGTAGAGCACACCATAAATAAAAATACACACAGCATAACCTCGGTTCCGAGAGTTCCGAAAACTGTATAGAAACTTGGAACAGAAATCAACATAAACATCATTTCTGTCCTTTTTATTGCTCATGAAAGACACACATTGCATGTTGTACCACCATACAGCGAGACCTTCGGGTGGTTGTCCAGACTGCTGTACACGTCGGTGCCTATAATACCCAGTAGCATGTCCTGTTGCATTGATGCATGTCTGTATTCATCGAGGCATACTATAAACAAGTTCATCAAGGCACTGTTGGTCCAGATTATCCGATGCCTCAACGGCGATTCCGTCAGAGTGGTTGGTGGGTCAAGTCACCTATAAACAGCCAGTTTAAATCTACGCCAGGCACGTTCGTTGGGTTCACGCGTAGAGAACATGTTGGCCACTCTAGCCGAGCGATCTCGTTATCCTGAAGGAAGTCGCTCACAAGATGTACACGATGGGGGCGCACATCGTCGTCCATGAAGATGAATGACTCGCACATACGTTGCCAATATGGTTGCGCTATCGGTTGGAGGATGGCATCAACGTATCGTACAGTCGTTACGGCGCCTTATGTAACCACCAACGGCCTACGTCGGCCATCCTAAAACAGCAGGGAAACCCCACCATCCAGCACTTGCTAGACAGTGTGTCTAAGGCTTTCAGCCTGACCGGGTTGCATCCAAACACGTCTCCGAGATCAACATAAACATCATTACCGTCCTTTTTATTGCTCAAGAAAACCACACATTGCATGTTATACCACCATACAGCGAGACCTTCAGAGGTGGTCGTCTAGATTGGTGTACACGCCAGTATATTACCCAGTAGCACGTCCTCTTGCATTGATGTATGTCTGTATTCGTGGTGGCATTGAAGACTTATGCGACACTCATCGGTGAAGAGAACGTGATGCCAATCCTGAGCGGTCCATTAGGCATGTTATTGGGCTCATCTGTACAGCGTTGCATGGTGTCGTGGTTGCAAAGATGGACCTTGACAAGGACGTCGGGAGTGAAGTTGCGCATCGTGCAGCCTATTGCGGACAGCTTGAGTCATAACTCGACGTCCTGTGGTTGCACGAAAAGCATTATTCAACATGGTGGCGTTGCTGTCAGGGTTCCTCACAGCCATAATCCGTAGGCAGCGGTCATCCACTGCAGTAGTACCCCTTGGCTTGAGCAAGGCGTGCCATCGGCAGTTCCTGTCTCTCTCTCTCTCTATCTCTTTCATGTCCGAACAATATCGCTTTAGTTCACTCCGAGACGCCTGGACACTTCTCTTGTTGAGAGCCATTCCTGGCACAGAGTAGCAATGCGCACTCGATCGAACCGCGGTATTAACCGTCTAGGCATGGTTGAATTACAGAAAACACGAGCCGTGTATCTCCTTACTGGCGGAATGACTGGAACTGATAGGCTGTCGGACCCCCTCCGTCTAATAGGCGCTGCTAATGCATGGTTGTCTACATCTTTGGTCTCTGAACAGTCAAAACGACTGTGTCTGTGATACAATATCCACAGTCAAAGTCTATCTTCAGGAGTTCTCGAAACTGGGGTGATGTAAAAGTTTTTTGATCTGTGCGCTAGTGGAACTCAAGACTCATTAGTTGAATTTCATTTGAATAAGTGAAAGCTATGTGCTTAGCTCCATACATCACAGAATCTGATAGTTAAATTCAGTTTTTAGAATAACGATCGTCGTTCACATTATATTACACAATTAGAAAGGCACTTAATGTAACACTTTTTAGTTTGTCTCAAAATTCCTTACAATGAAGTCAGTCAAGGCTAGGAAGTGCTGTTATGTGATACGATGAAGTGCGCTCTCAAACCATTTTATACTTTATTATACTACACGTAAAGAACCAGCGACTGGACGCCATTAGTCCCACAGAATTCTGCACTAACAGTTGACCTAGCTTCTCTGGATGGTAGCCGCACAGAAAAAATGTTTCACTGCGTCACTCGTACGAAATTTTAACACGTTTCTATACCAATCGTACATGATATATTACAGGATGCAGCAGTTACGAGAACGTTCATTAATTCATTGATTCATTCATTCTTTAAATCATCATTGTCCACGAATCTCATCATGAAGAAAAGTCGTAACAGTTGTAGAACGACTGGGCGTATGATTTAAACAAAATGAAGCGCCTGTAGGAAACTGTGTTAGTAATTAATTATTGTCAATCTACTATAAGCTATTGCTTTCGCATTCGTATTCTACAGTTTCTGTGTATATCGTATGTACAGCTTAATATCTAAACACCACTGTAATATTTATTATAATAAATATTGAGCATTGTGTCATATTAATGGGAATTGCTTAGCAGCAACATTGCTACTTCTCATGTAGCCACCGGTAAAGCTTCAGTTTTGAATATTGATTATCAGATAACTTCTCGCATGAGTGGCTAGTAAGATATGTTATTAATCTGCTATTGATTTTATAGTGAATATATTTTTTCTTTTATATCAGATGGAAGCTTACTGAAAATGTCCACATCAGAATCAGAACCTCGTCCTGAATCATACACAGAGCAGAAAACTGTAAGTGAGAAGCATTTTATTGTCTTGTTTTTTGCTAGTATAAATCACTTCCTAACTGAAATGTTACATGAAAGTAGTCAGCTGTAAACAGCGTAAAGAAATACTAGAAAAAGACAAGTACTCGTAGATTTCAAGATGATCAGTTCTTCTCATAATAAAATGGACTGATGAAAACACGACGTACTTTAAACTGGCAGATTAAAACTGTGTGCAGACAGAGACTCGATCTCTGTAGCCCAGGTAGTGGCTAAGCCATGTCTCCGCAGAATCCTTTCTTCTAGGAGTTTAAGCTCTGCAAGGTCCGCAGAAGAGTTTCTGTGAAGTCTGGAAGGCAGGAGACGAGGTACTGGCAGAATTGAAGCTGTGAAGACGGCGTGTGAGTCGTGTTTGTGTAGCTCAGATGGAACAATTCCGCCGCGTCAGCCGTGCTGTGCGTTCGTGTGCTGGGTTTCCTGCGCCGCGATCTGCTGTGCTTCAGCGTGGTAAGTCACAGTGCTTCTTGCTGTGTTGCAGAAATCCTACGCTTATTGAAATTTGAAATATGATACAGTGATGGCCCACTTGAACAGAAAAGATTCTCTGAAATTATTGTTTTATCGTAATTACGCCCGACCGAAGCTCCACGAAATCGAAGGTTGGTTAGAATACGAAGTGAAACTTGATTCAGAGGATGTCGTTGGAAGTCATATTTCGATAGTGAGCAGCGTTGTTTTTGTCAAATTGAAGAATGCTGATTTATGCGACAAAGTAGTTGAGTTTTGCGGAGGAACTATGAAGTTTAAAGATTGTGACAGAAACGTTGGATAAGTCATCATAACACATGCAGGATTTTCAATACGGACGATCAGGATATTCGAACTGCCATTCCAAGTATCAGCGGAACAGATAAATGCAGTGATGGCGCCGTACGGGAAAGTTCTCAGCAGTGTTGCCGAACGGTGGTCGAATTCACGCAAATTCCAAGTGCTCGACGGAGTGAGAAAATCAAAGGTCGACTTGCACATGCATGTACCATTGTACATCAGCGTCTTTGGTTGTTTTTTAAATTCTTTATTTCCAGAAAAAATGTTATTTTTACATCTAGCCCACTGCCTTATGTGATTAGTGGGCCAAAATAGTGATACAGAGATATAAGTTGCAGCTAATTCTAAGTCATATTTTAGTAAGTAGTTAGTAGGTAAGCTATGAGGAGAAAGCAATCGGCAAAAGTTAATGTGCTAATTTACTACAAGCAGGTAACCTACAAATATGCTAGTCACTAAGTCCTACAGCGTTACAAATGTGTCAGCTGAATAGTATAAACCTACTATAGAGCCTTGCTTATTGAGCTAACCCCAATGAGCGAGCCCCTGACACTGGGCAGGCCAAGATGTTGATCGCTGCAGGTTTCTAAGTATAATGACTAAAACTAAGTCCTACAACTAACTTATCCTAAGGTGAAATCAGGTGCGTTATCCAAATCTGTAAGGCTGCACCCCACTCCCCCAAAATCCTGTGGCGCAGCGGATTCAAGACTGAGGAAGTCGGCCTTTCCGCGCCCAGGCGGTTTGGGAGTAGGGTACCAGACTCTACTAGTGTTTAGTTAGGTCTCGGGGGTAGGTGCTAATTTAATTCTCTCAAATAGTCCTTTAAGACTTTCTATGATACCGCGTTAGCCAGTTCATTAATGGTCTGAAAAGTGTCGCGTTGTCTGAGCAGTCTATATGTGTCATTATGCGGTAGTTGGTCACGTAATACTGAGGCCACATCATTGAAAAGGGGGCACTCGTAGACTACATGGTCAGGAGTACCCTCCGGAACACCACAGTCACACGCAGATGTCGCCTTTTTCCCGAATCGACATAAGTATGTCGAGTAGGGTCCATGTCCAGTGAGAAAGTGGATTAGTCCCCGGGTTGGATCGAAATATGACATTCCCATCCTTTCACTGACATCTGGTAAGAGATCAAAGGTTCGACGCCCTGTTTCTTCACTTTCCCACGAATGTTGCCATAGCAGATCCCCTTTTTGCCTGATCTCAACTTTATTCTCAGTCCTGCTGCCTAGAATTTCCTCAGTTTTCTCCAAATTCCCCTTCTTTGCCCAGTACCAAGCGGCCTGCTCTCGAATTTTGATATCCAAGGGGCAGAGCCCCATTATGACTAACAGGGCTCCTCCCGGTGTAGTCCTGTATGCCCCCACTGATCTCAAAATCATGTTTCTCTGCACTCTCCTCAGTGTCATGGCGGGCACCACCCTCGTGAGCCTGTGTGCCCAGACTCCCGAGCCATAACCCACTGTAGATGTGAGTATGCTATTGTGATAAAGTTTGATGAGATGTGGTGGGAGATGAAATCGTTTGTGTCCAATGGAGATGAGGTTACTGAGTACTTGTAAGGCTCTTTGAGTAACTGTTTCGATGTGCCTACCGAAGGACCACCTTTCATCAATGAGGATACCGAGGTAGCGAGTCTCACGTCGCCTGAGAACTGGTGAGCCGTCTATCCTGCCAGTTGGATTGCGAACTAATTGTCCCTTTAGAAGAAGGTATGTGGACTTGGCCGATGAAATTTTCATCTTTGTGCTACGGCACCAAAGTTGTAGTATTTCTATTGCTCTTTCAATCTTGGGCTCTATGTCTTCTCCGCTACGGCCGCCGACCAGTAGGAGGAGGTCATCTGCGTAGGATATCACCTCCAGCACTTCATCACTTTGCTGTAGTTTGTCTAGTAAGGGTTCCATGTGGATGTCCCAAAACAGGGGACCCAGTACGGAGCCCTGGGGACATCCTTTAGTGATAGTTTTTCTTACTCTTGTTATGGTGGATGATAGCCAGACCTCCCGATCTTCGCAATAGCTCCTCAGACACCCATACAGCTTCCCTGGACACTCCTTCTCCCGTAAACAGGAGAAGAGCGAAGGCCACCACAGGTTGTCGAAGGCGCCACTTATGTCCACCATGATTCCAACAACGTACTTGTACGGGGTAGAGCCGCAGACCTCGGCCGCCAGGGCGATTGCATCTGATGCCGATCGCCCAGGCCTGAAGCCGAACTGCCGGCCGCTCATCCCGCACAGCTCTCGGTGCGCAGCCAGTCTGTCAGCCAGTAGTCTCTCCAGAAACTGCCCAAGCAGATCAAGCAGGCAGATAGGTCGGTAAGATTTTGTTTCTGCTGGGTCTTTGTCAGCTCCTTTCTTGATAATTACAACATTTGCCCTCTTCCAGATTCGAGGGAACTTTTTCTTCCTAAGGCATTCATTGTACAGGTGAGTTAGAGGGGCGACTATCTGGGGGGGGGGGGGGGGGCAGGAATTGCACCACCTCCGCCACAATGCCGTCTGGCCCAGGAGCTTTCCCTCTCTTCAGGGAGTTTATATGGGCAGCAACCTCTTCTTCAGAGGATGGGTAAACTGCCGTATCAGTTCCATATACGTTGTTGTTGTTCTCACGCAACTGCCGTTGTTCGTCTGTCTCTCCATCCGCAGTGTCGTCAGGCATTAGGGACTGGAGAAGGATCTCAGCAGTTTCCTGCCAAGACTCTGTCATCCCGTCCCCATGCCTGACGGTTGAGAGCTCCATCTGAGAGATGATTTTTTCTCGGACAAGCTAGTAGGGGACTCCGCATGTGTCTAAAGCTAGTTGGTTCAGAACAAAGTGTTCCCAACTTTTTGTTCTTACTTCACGTAGTTGTTTTTGGAAATTATCTTTAGCTTCCCAGTAAAGCTGCAGCCATCTTTGTCTTTCTAGCCAGACGACACTGCGCTGGTAGTGCCTCCTGAACCATCTGACCGACCGGCGCATCTCCTCTAGTTCAGCTGACCATGGTGACGGAGAGGCCGCCATGGCCCTCCTCCTAGTAGGTACGGCGGCTTTGACCGCTCGAGTTATTACTGTCACCAGTTCCTTGGCTCTGTTGTCTACGTCAATGTCCACGTGTCCGTCACCTTCTGATAATGGAGGAATGTCGCACTCCCTAGCAAGTCTTTCCCAGTCGGCTCTTTTGTAATTGTATTGTACTTCCCACCCCATGGCCCAGCGGCTCTCCTTGTCTCCAATGCTGAAGGTGATGAGATTGTGATCACTGGTGGTGGCGTTCTCTACTACTTTCCACTGCTGGATGAGGTGCGCAGCATTAGGCATAGCCAGGGTCACATCAATGTTTGTGCCTTGGCCAACTCCCGCCGCATAGGTCGGAGGGTTGCCTGGCTTGTTAGCCACCACCAGCTGCAAGGCCATGATGGCCTCTTCTGCCTTCTCTCCATTACGGTCCCTGGTGCCGCTGTACCATAGGGGGGATTTGGCATTTATATTTGCAGTTATAATTGCTTTCCGCCCCCGCAACGCCGTGATAGCTGTGGTGAGGTGTGCCAAGTGTCTCTGGATGTCATCACCATATATGTTGATGAAGACAATTGCTCCTGATGGAGACCTCCACGACGTTGCAGTGGCTAGTTGTGAACTGTGTTAGGACTGTGGACATTACAATTTTATTGGTTATTATTATTGCCGATCTTGGGTCTTCCCCTATGCTTACTACTTGCCAGGTCGCAGCTGTGAAAGCTATTTTCCCATTTAGGGAGTACGGCTCTTGCAGACAGACCACATCTAGTCTCCTCTCCTCCACTTCCTTACGTAACTCCTGCATCACTAGTCTGCTGTTGTGAGTGTTAAGTTGGCCAATGGTGATTTCCGTCATGTAGTTATCTATGGGAAGTATGTATGGATTCTGTCATTAGGCCATGTCTTATTCCAGTCAAATGGAATGCGTCCATTTGCCAGAACAGCTTGTTGGTAAATTTCGTCCAGGTCGCATTTTTCACCACGTCTCTCAAAAACTTTCTTTAGTAGGTCTCGCAGGGCTCCGAAGTCGGTGGGGAGATTCACTGACTTGAGTTGAATTCTGTCCACAGCCTCCATTACCGAGAAGGTGACTCTCCTGCCATATTCATGTCCCACCCGAACCACGAGTCTCAAGGCAGTGGTCAGGGTAGTCGGCTGCTCTAGTCTCGCCAGTTGCATAGTGAATTCAAGGTTAGGATAGACTCTGACTGGGTCGACTGGTGGCAATCTCAGTACAGGATCTGTTGTGGCAGCTGATTCACTTGAGCTGGTTATTTGGTTTTCCTGAACTGGTTCCTTTGTAGTTCTATTCTCCTCTGTTGAGACTGCCACAGTCTCTGGTACAGGATGCCATTGCCATAGATCTTTAGTCGGCCTTGTCTCCCAGCTTGGGGAGGAGGGGAGCATGACTGCAAGAGGCCTAGTCTGAGTCCCTCTATCCGTTGTGGTCAGGTCAGTTTGAGTGCCTATGTCATTGGTTTTAGTTGTGGCGCCCGTGAGCAGCCTCAAGAATAACTTGAAGGCACTTGCCCTCATGGCATCCCTCCTCCTTTTGCTCGGGGATTTTCTTTTGGGCATCCTGTTAGCTTTAGCTTGATCAGCCATAGTCTATCCTTGAAATAAGTCTTTGTTGCAGGAGTCTGTAGGTGGGACAGTTACGTCCTGTGGTGCCACAGGGTTTTTTACTCCGTCTCTTACAAGGGATGCAGACTGCTGCAGCCCTACAGTATTTCCTCACATGACCATCCTCTCCACATTTCGAGCAGGCCGACCCCCTGGTACAGTGTCTCAGAACGTGGTCGAGATCTCCACAATTGTGGCAACGCGGTACAACCAAATAGTCACGTGTATTTATGGCGTGAAAGCTGATGTATAATTTGCCCATTGCAGTTATTTTTCTCCACATTTGAGCGGAGACCTCGGCGACGTGATGCACCACATCACGGTCCCGAGGCCCCGTTTTGAATCTCAGATTGAAATTTCCTTTAAATTCTTCATCTGTCATATCCTCAAAGTTTTGTGCCTTTATAGCATTTTGCAGTTCATTCGTCATAATCGTTGGTACATCATATAAGATGACTAACGGGTTTCTTTTCCTTGGTGGCTCGCATTTGACCACCGAGTTTAGTTTGGCATTGTTTAGCAATTTTTCTTTGTCCTCTTCCGATGCAACTTCGACGATTACCGAATTTTTACTTGGTTTAACTTTGTTAATTCTGATTCTGTCTTTTGCTGGATTTATGGTGGTAGTGAGCAGCTCTTCTATCTTTTTCACACTAGTGTCTGATCGTTTGGTGACTCTGGCAATGGTATCCTTGGTTGTTTGCGGTTTTGGTGGCGCTTGTGCGACCACTGCCGCCCAGGTCTTCACAGGTTGCTTCCTTAATCTTTCATTTTCTTTTGTTAATTCTTCGACGCGGCCCTCAAGCTTGGCGTTAGCGATGGCCCACGCCGCCAGTTCATTTAGAATTATCGTTAATGCCGCCTGACTGATCTTCCCATTTTTGATGTTTTGCTCAAGGAGCAACGTGATCCTTGTGTGTCTTTGCAGGACGTTTTCATCAGTTGCCTGTACCAACTCGTACTGAGGAGCGGGTTCAGACATCAAGGAAGCTCGCGATGGCGCACTCGAATCACTCGTCTCTGGTGTCGCCATATTGAACGAGTGATAAAAAAGGGTTGGGATCCCGTCTCTTGCCCCGGACCGGCTCCTCTGGCTTGGGGGGGGGGGGGGGGGGGGCTTCTGCAGCTCGCCCACCGACCTCGCCCCTGGGTCAAGAGCACTCCAGAGCTGCTGGGTTCAGCGCACCGTTTCCAGCGCACTGGTCTCCCTCGGTGACTCCGTCATCGGCGATGTCACGCGACGCACCTCGCAACTGCACCCTGCACTCCGGAGAGGCGGATGCACCTCTCGCCCTTCGCCGCCTACTTGCCCGACTTTCCACCTCTCGGCCAGGGACCCACTCCTACTCAGGTGGCGGGCCGGTCCCCCAGACGTTCGGCGGTCTGGACCCATCTAACCTGGCCCAGGCGATGTTACCACCACCTGGGTTTGGCAGAACACGCCCAGGTTACCCAGGGGCGCAGCGAAGCACCCTTGCCGACACGCGCCGCGATCCCACGCCGACAAACGAGATCACCGGCATGCAGAGTACCTGTTGGTCTGTGCCCTGCGAATGGAAGGGACTGATGTTCGGTCCCTCGACACAGCTCCCCCTGTGCCACGCACCCTTCGCTTTCGCATCGGGGTGGGTCGCAGCTCTTCCTTTTGTCGCAAGGCAGAAGCCAAGCTTAACGTCTGGCACCACGGGAAGGCGGAAAGACCCACTTGGGAAGGAGAGGCTATGAGAGACACATCACTTCCCCTGTGAGGACTGCCGCGGCACGCCCGACTGGAAGCGATACGCCCCAGTGCGAGCCTCCGTGCCTTACGGCGCGCCGGCAACGGGCAGGCCCGCGCCGAACGCGCCGTCAAGCGACCGACCTCACGCCAGACAGCGTCTTTGGTTACCGAGGCGTCGTTATATACGACGGCCAGCTGAGGATGTGCTCGGCGTGCAACTCTCTCGGCCACGTTCGCGCTGAGTTTCTATCGCGGCGAGTGGCGAAGCTGACGGCTGGTGAGGCGCCGAGACCGCCGACTATGACTGCGCTTCCAGCGACTTACGCTACGGCTGCCCGCGGCCAAGTCCCGACCCAAAACCCTGATTGTGAACACGGAGAACAATCCAACCCGAGCAGATGCCCAGAATGCCATCACTGCCACAACACAAGCGTGACCACCCGAACCTAATGACATCGTGATAGCTGTAACGGTTTCAAGACAGGAAATCCCGAAAGATATTGGGAACCACCGTAAATTCTTCTATTCCTTCGCTGTTGGGAATGAAATTATGGAAGAACCAAACCTGAATGAGCAACCTCATACTGAACCGATTTCTCTATTGAAACCGTCATCGACAAAGAATACAGGTGACAATTTCGCTAGAAACACCACCCTCTCAGAAGATTTGAAGAATGCCGAGAAAGACAACATCAGACAGCAGCCGGTGAAACCTAAACGGCAAACACGTAAACAAAGTGCTAAAGAGATTCAAGAACTGGAGCAAAAACTCTCACGTACCAAAAATATTATCAAAACAGATCGAAGCGGAAAGCATAATGTGGTAGACGTCGGAAAAACAGACATCCCAAACACGAATGAGGACGTACATATGAAACTGGCAACTACAATTGTAGAAGGCTTAATAGCAAACACCTTACGAATAAAAAGCACTAAAGCAAGAATAACAGCATTTATACGACGATCTCTAGAGGGAAAAAAGTTAGAGCGCTTTCTCCGATTTAGCTGACGCAGGAGAATACGTTCGTATATCACACGATTAGGGAAGCCAAGAGAGGTCAACAAAAGTTACTCTATACTCTTAATGATGAACGGATGGACGAATACGTTCCACAAGTCACAAGAAAAAAACTACATAGTGCATCATTATACTGATTTTTACGCCGAGTCGGCACCTGATTCAACGGCAAGTGAGCCGCTTTTATCCTACATGCAACCCACGGTCAATCCGACTGATAACGCCGACCTTGTAGCCAACATAACCGACTAAGAAGTATTTACGATAATCCAAGATTCGCTTTCAAAGATATGATGGCCTACCCATAAAATTTCTGCTTGCTTCTGGAACGTCATAGGACCAGAGCTCTCCAAAATATGTAATGAATTATTGGGAGACGTGCAGATGCTATCTCAGTTTACGAAAGGACTGATTGTCCTGATCCCCAAAAAACCAAATAGCGCTACCTTGAAAAAATTTCGACCACTACCTCTGCCCAATTCCAACTATAAAATCTTCACCCGACTCATAAATTGTAGAATGAAGACGGTACTGCCGAAAGTACTTGGCCCTTATCAAATGAGTGCTGTCCCAGGGAGATCTATGTCGAATGCATTATGTGAATATAGGGATATATTTGTCGTGGCTATGTAGATGCAATGTTTGTCTCATGTTTTTAGACTTCGATAAGGCTTTTGACCAGATCAACCACCACTTTCCGTTAACTGTAATGCGACGGATGGGATTCAGTGCTCATTTTATTGAGATCATACGCAAATGTATAGTCGGAACTTCCTCTCGAATCAAAATTAATGGTCAACTAAGTTCACCACTCCCGATCAAGCAACCAGTGAGACAAGGCTGCCCCTTCTATGACACTATACGCAATCACCATAGGACAGTTACTCTTAACTCTGCATCACTGGTTACAAGGTCTACAGGTGCTGCGAACGCAAATCGTGTGGCATGCTGATGCTGATGACATCAGTGTTATAGTTAACATGGAATCAGAAACTGTAATGGTTCAACAGGTAATCCATGCTTAACGTCAATTCTTCTGGAGCGAAACTCAATGAACACAGATCGAAAATTTTACCTGTCGGACCCCATATGGAGAACATTCAAACAAAATGGCTACAAAGGACAGAGAAGACGAAGCACTTAAGTGTGATTTTAATGTACAACCCACGAGAGATTACAGTTGCCAGCTTGGACCATAAATTCTCCCTGAACACAAAACTAGAACGCTAAATCTGATACTGAGAGCGCATTCATTATCAGCTATGCTCTAAACAAAATATATCACATCGCAGCAGTGTTACCAGTACCCAGGGATATAGCGCACAAGAATTTAGCTGCATCGTCTTGGTTCATAGTATTAACCCGCCCCACTGGAGGTTTGGGCGTCAAAGGCATTCAGAAAAAATGCACTGCCACATATATGGACCATATCCGCAAAATACTGCAGACATCCCATCCGACAATTACAAAAACGTTCAACAATTTAGCCCCAACGAGCAAAAAGCCTGCAGTAGATGTTGGTCGCGTCAGCGCCCAACTCGAAAATGAGCTATATTCTAGATACTCCACAGCAGCTCAACACCAGAAGGACCTATTACCACCTCACGAGACGCCATAGTCCAAACCCCAACTGGAGTAACGCTTGGAAAAATAATGACAATCCCATCCTCCACTCCAAAATAGTGTCCACATGGTATGACATTGTACACGAGAAGGTCCCCACAGGTGAAAAACTGCAAAATATGAAATTTAAGCAGAGACCGTACTGCGATCATTGCCATACTGTACATGCCTTGGCACACATCTTAATCTGCCGAGACCAATTCCACGTATGGAACTGGACTAGAAAAATCTTGCAACAGTTACTAGGACTACAGAATCTGCTATGACACTTAAAGAAGTTCTTCACCCAGACTGGCGTTTCTTTCCTGGAACAAAGAACAATAGCTACACTTGGATTATCGGCTAGTTCGCACATTTTACAATTACAACTAAACATACGAGTATAGATGAGTATATACAGTACATAATGGAAGAGCATCATAATATTGAAAGGAGTCCGAAATACAAACCTTTTGTTTCAAAATTTCTTATTTTACATTTTGCCGTAATTAAGAGGTAATTTTTGGTTGGCGCATAACACTAAAACGAGCCGCTACAAAATATGCATCATTTTCATTAAGTTGGCACAATTTTTTTTTGTTAGTAACCCAAGGACAACTAATTATGGGAGAAGCCATAACAATGAAAAATAGATAAATAAATATACATATAAAACATAAAATAAATACATAAATAATAAATTTGTTTTTCAAAAGTGTTTGATTAATTTTGTTTTATTCTGTTTAACGGATATTGGCCTATTAGTTACAACAAGCGGATTTATTTAGTTACTCTTAAATAATGAAAACAATTGAAAAAAGATGGCAAAGTGGTAACTGCAAAAAAAAAGAATGGTAGAGCACTTGCCCGCGATAGGCAAAGGTCCCGGTTTCGAGTCTCGGTCGGCACACAGTTTTAATCTACCAGGAAGCTTCATATCAGCGCACACTCCGCTGCAGAGCGAAAATTTGATTCTGGACAAGATGTGCTTGTGAGCCCGCTAAAAATCTAAGAGACTAATATTAAATATGTCAGTAATGAAACGAATATTAGCTGAAAAGTGTTAAGGGCATAAGAAAATCAACAACGCTGTAAGAAAACTCGGTTTCACTACTTCGAACAAAGCGATAATGAGAAACAGCTCAAACATTTGTACAGGTAAAAGTTGTATCCATTAGAATGTGTAGACTGGAGTTAATGGAAACTATTCTCGCCATTAAATTCAATACGCAGTATGTATGAGAAAATGTTACTCCCAATTACGTTAAAGCTGTACATGCTTCGTTTATACGTTTTACCGCTACTACAGGACCCCACAGTGCTGCAACATTGAGTAAGTATATATTATCTGATGATGAATCGCTAGGTCATTCGAAACCGGTAAAGGAAAATAAAAATTGAAGAATAAAACAACAGGCGACTAGCTGTAGTAATTTTTGGGAACCTTTATTCGTACAGGAGTTGCACATTTTTTGAAAAAGTAACGTGTAAACCACTGAATGGCAAGTTTACGCGGTCGAATGTACAGAAAATGGAGAGCTAGAATACAAGTAGATCATGCAGAGGCAAAGGAAGGAGACTGATCTGCGGAACTGAAATGCTTTAAGATCCAGGCAGACAAAGTGATATTTCAATATAGGTTAAAGTAAAAATTTTCTCACAATTGGCTGGGTACAGAAGCGGTCACAAGAACATGAATCAATAAGAAAATGTGAAATTTCTGCCCTGATTAATATGACAGTGAGTTGAAAGCATCTAATGATTTTCATTGGCAAAACAGCAATACGCTCAAAATATTTTATCTCAGAATTTGAGATATACTGCAAAAGGAAGCTGTAAATCGTAATAGGCGAATTTAAATCCTTGAGAGATGCTGATGGAAAGCTTAAATTACGTATGAATGAATCATGTTAAATTTTGACACCATACAGAAAAAAGTACTTCTCTCCATCGAAGATCTTTCCACTTTTCAAATTACCTGATGACTTCTTCTACTCTATGTAGTATACTCAAATAGCTTTGCTGACGCAGGTTCAGAGTGGTATCTGATTATGTATTATTCGTTTACCATGTGGTGTTAGTGTTTCTTTTTCTTCGTGTTTCGTGTGCAGGGAATTGTGACTGTTGAACTAAGATCACAGTAGCGTGTATAATGATGGGGGCGTTTAGGTTGTACTGTAGTGCTATAAAAGTACTTCTTTTAAATAGCTTGTGTAGCGTGGCCCCTGAGGAAACCAGCTTAACCTACAAGTGATAATAATTCCTCTAGTATTTTTTTGGTATTGAATCACTTTTTTGCAGTCTCTGATTTTCCATACGAAATGTTTTTAACTAAAAGGATCATCACAGTGTGCTACAGTGGTGTGCCAATAGCAACGGTTTTATGATAGCTGTGCTTATTTTATTTTGATTTCCTGTGCTGCCTGTCTGTGACAATGACTCTATTAACGCTATTGTGACTATTGACGGTATATTTTATTCCAGTTTCCTGTTTCCGTGCACAATATTCTAGGTATTTCTCTTGCGTCTTTGTTTATCTCCCGTGGGTCATGATTGTTAGAAATAGATCTGTTGTTTCATTTAGGCTCTATCAAGCCCGGTATGTGTAAATGTTCCAAGAGACTCCAACACGTATGACTTATACCTATGATAGATGCAGGTTTTTAAAATCTGTTATCATCTGCGATTAATTTCGTTTCAGTTTCTATTTCCATGCACAGTCTTCTAATAGTTTCTTTTGTGGCATTCAGTGAGGTACATTTGTCAGAAGTAGAACTATCAGTACGTGTAGGCTACGTCAGCCTTGTCGAGGTGCACGTAGTACGTGACTGTTTTCGAGCCACGTGTGTCGTTTACCTGTGGTAGCTACACGTTCTTAGAGATTCAGAATGCGTATCACAAATTTTTCTCGGTGAGCGACTGTGCTTGTGGCATGGGTTGGGTTGTTTTAGGGAGGAGACCAGACAGCGAGGTCATCGGTCTAGGGAAGGACGAGGAAAGAAGTCGACCGTGGCCTTTCAAAGGAATCATCCCGGCATTTGCCTGGAGTGATTTAGGGAAATCACGGAGAACCTGAATCAGGATGACGTGACGCGGGATTGAACCGTCGTCCCCCCGAATGCGAGTCCAGTGTGCTAGCCCCTGCGCCACCCCGCTCGGTTTGTTGTATGATTACGATGATAACCAAACGCTAATGTGTGTCGATTACTCAGTGTTGTTTCTTAATTTATATATTATGTGGAAACTATGAACTATGGAAGGAATTGAAAAAAAAAATAAATTTTACCGAAAGATATAAAAACAGAGTTAAAAATAGAAATGATGAGGTAAGAGAAATAACAGCCAAAAATATTTACAGAAAATCCTTACACCAACAAAGACCAATTTGAACATACTTAATCGGAAGCTGAATGAAAAATGTGGAAGATAAGTTGAAATAAATTGACGAAAATTTATGTTGTAAAACTTATCACCGTGGACTTTGCGTATTAAAAATGAAAATTTCATCACTGTCGTAGTGCAATATTTTAGCTTCCATTGAGTTCGCTATGGGATGTCTGTACACGAAATCCATGTCTTCCAATTCATTTACTGGAAGCAACAGCAGTTCACTAAGACATTACAAGGTAAACTACTACCAAGTTAAACTACTAACAACAGCAACAAACAGGCCACCGCCAACTGTGTTTGGCCTATCCTTTTGGAACACCATTATGTTTTTCGACGAAACTTCATCTCAACTTATCTCCGGCTTTAGCAAGCTTCCAGTGCCTATAACTATTTGAGCATATGTGCTTTCTGTTTGCACTTTGTGGCGATACCTGTAAGACACCGCTAGCCCACGCCTCTCGCGGTGTGCGTTTAACCCCATTTAAATGACGCGCCAAGCGCGCGCCCAGCGGCTGTACGATTAATTAAATAATCGGCGTGCTAATCACAGTTGAAATCTCTGGTCCAGAGGGACGTGAAGAGGCTGTGGTCCAGAGAGAGAGTAGAGTCAGTCGAGTCTTGTTCAGTCTTAAGAGTCAGTCGAGCTAGAAAGTGTCTTGTGAAACGATCATTCCGTGGATAATATTAGTGTGATGATTTCTTTTATATGTGTTGTGTTGTCTTCTTCGATGAGTAAAAAAAAAAAATATAGGTAAAATAAATTTTTGTGATGTCCATCAATAAGTTCATTCCAGTAAAAATAGAACCACTTCCCTTCACCTTTATTCACCCTTTTTTCTTTCTTTCCTTTCAACAAAACAAAAACAAAAAAAAATACCACCCAACCCCTTTTTTTTTTTAATTCCGGACATCACACTGGCGACCGTTTACAGGACGCCAATCTTCGGATTTTACTGGAATGAACTTAACAAGGGCAAATTAAAGTAAAATCATACGTGTAGTAATATTTATTGTCTTGTACATTGGCTAAAAAAACTGTAATTTTCTCTTTCATGCCCAATATGAAAACGAGAGCTAACGTTGTTTCAAGATTAACAAGATTTCTGCAAGCTTCAACGCAGCGCGGTGAGTAGTGCAAAAGCATTTGTTCTGCTATGCCATTGTCCAGCGTGCGCCTCCCGCCTATGCTAACTTTTATTCCCATTTCCCATGCCTTTCCCTAAACAAGAATCATACCCTTTGTCAATGGAATTTCTATTATTGTAACATTGAAATTCAACAGTAAGATATGCAGAAGTCATTGTTATGAGTCAATCCTGTTTGTTACGTCATGTCACCACTTTCAGATTAGCTACGCGAATACGGTTACAACCACAATAATAATTCAGACATTTTTGGAAATTCTATCAAGTAATAGTTATTACCGTCTAACTATTTAAATTTTATTTATCTTTTGTACTTTGCAAGCCATCGCCATTCTGGGTGTACTATTTGTATATTTCACGTTTGTTAATTATTGGCAAAAATGGAACAACAGCAACAGCAAACTGATAACGGTGATGCTACTGTATCATCAGCATCCCCTTTCCTAGGCTTTTCCAGCCCAGAATCTATGGAATTTACTGCAGGTGTATCACATCAAATAATACTAAGTAACAAAGTAATTCATCAGGTGACACACCCAATAATCCTGACCCTATGGAAAACGATAGTAGACGTGTCCAACTAGGGATTTCCCACTCCGATCCTAATTTGCACAACTCTAGTGAAAGGAACAATGATCCAAACATTGATCCGAATCAGTACGGAATTTTAATACAACTTCTTACGCGAAGTATGGATAGCATCCTTAATGAAAGGTTTGATAAACTAGACACTAGATTTGATAAACAGGAGCAGAGTACAAAAGAATTAAACAGCAAAATCGATCAATTGTCTTCTGAGGTAACAACTACTCTGGAAAAACAGGCTAACCAAATCTCAGAACTTAATTCAAAAACGACACAATTGACCGAAAGTTTCAACGAATTGTCATGTCGTGTAAACACTCACGAAAATTCCTTTGTTAAATATCAAACAGTGACAAATTCCGAAATGCAGTCATGTAAAACCAAGTTGGATCAGGTCACGAACGCTCAGGCTCAGGTCAATGATCTAGTTCAGAATTTCGTGCAAAATCAAACCACCTCACAAAATAAAATTTCGATGGATATCGAAGGTATTACTCAACAAGTTAGCGTAGTATGCATACAACAATTAGAAATGAAAGAAAAAATTTCCCATTTGGAGGAAAAAACAGAATCGCTTTCTTTAGAGTGTAACGCAAACATTGCAGAAAAATTAGTGCACGAATGTGGTATTTGCAACAAGCTCATTGAGCAAAGGGTAGAAACCGCTACAAAAGAGATTTTACACCAGGCCATGTCGCAGGTGCAAACCGAGACCAACACTTTAAAAAACCAAATTTCTCAGTTATTAACTCCCTATTCTAACGTAGTTACTGTTCCGCCAACAGCCCCATTCACAACGAGTTCACCACCTAATTTCACTGTGCAGTTTGTTCCACAGTCTAACAGCGAATCACTTGCGAGCGAAAAACATCAAACAGAGCCGCTCTCAGTGATCGCACAAAACAGTAATTCTCAACCACCCTTGTGCCATGAAGTTTCACCAGGGAACAATAGTTCAGGCCCTATAGTGCCTGCCGGTATTGTTGACGGTAACATGATTAAACATGCCTATTTTCCAACGTTCAGTTCCGATGATACCCAAGCGGTGCACCCGATTGTTTTTATTAGGTCTTTTGACGGAATGTTTCCGCACAACTGGTCAGATGCGGAAAAGATTTTTTTTGTAAGTAATCTGTTGAGGGGGCGAGCATCCAGATGGGGAGCTGAAATAAAAAGGCAAAATTTAACTTTCACGCAATTTGAAGAGGCTTTTCTGCAGGAATTCTGGTCAGAACATGAGCAAAAACAACTTCGACGTGAAGTTCACAATCCCGAACCATACAACCCTCGTAAAGAAACTTTGCGTCAATATTTTGAAAGATACCTGGACAAAACACTTTATTGGTCAAAACCGGCCGATCTTGCCGATGTGATTAACACCTTAAAAAGTCATTTACCCCTGCATTACCGGACACAATTAATTGGTGTTCCGGAAAATAACATCAAGAAATTTCTAGATTATTTGAATGAAGTAGACCTTGTGTTTAGAGGAGATTCAGGGAACACTCCACATATTTATAATGCTAATTCCAACTCTCGCCAAAACAATTGCCATAATTTCAATCAAAATAACAACAGCGGTAACATGTGGAATGCAAACCCGCTTCCTCAAAATCAGGGGCAAAAATCACAACAGCCCAACTTCACACAATATTCGCAGCAATCTTGCGATCCCCGATTCCAAAATTCCAACAATTACAACAGTTTTGGTAATGATCAATTTTACCGAAAAAGTAATAGTAATGGCAACAGACGCAATGGTAGTTTCAACAACAATCAGTACTCAAGAGGCAACAACAACCGTAACCGAAACAACAACAATCAAAACAGACGTCAGGATGGAAGATACAACCCTGGTTATTTTGAGAGAAATTCGCCATATCAGCAGAATAATTCAAATTGTCAAAATTCTAGAGTCAGTTATCCACCCCCGCAGTGGGGAAACCCGAACTATACACCACACAACTACAATTATATGTTTCCGAATGCACGACACTTTGTACCAACAAACAATGCTAATAATCAGGACTGCGGTAATCAAACTCCACTGAATACCAAACATGTCCATGAACAAAGGATAAATATTATTGAGGTAAGTGATGACCAAAATGCGTCGCCTAATAACGCGGCGGAAAACATGAGCAGACCGGCGTAAGCGCCCAACCCCCGGTCGAGAACGTGAGCACGGGCGCAAATAATCTTGCAAATTGTTTTTGGAGATTCCAAGACGGACACACTATGGAACATGACCTTCTTGCCGAGAATAATAAGTCTAGTAATAACGACAAAGTAGAGGTAACGGTTCAGGCAACTGCTGTTTTATCGTTAGAGAAATCCATTGTAGAAGTGTTATTCGACACTGGAGCGTCAGCAAGCGTGATTTCTAGTTCCCTGTACTTGGATCTAGATAAAGGTTCTAAACTTCCGACGTTTCCAGTGCAGAACTGCCGAATCATCGGTACCACTGGAAACAAATCAAAAAATGTCAAATTACAAGATCTTCTAACTTTTGTTGTTTCCAACGTGCATGTTCGTTATCATTTCCTTGTTGTGGATAATTTAACAGTTCCATGTCTTTTCGGCATCGATTTCTTAAATCAGTATCGAGCAGTGATTGACTTAGGGAATGGTATCTGTCAATTGACGGTTGGAAAGCAAAGAATTTTGATACCTTTATCTAAAACAATTAATAACAACAATTCTTATCGGGACGTACGTCACTTGAAAGTACAATCTGTGCCCATCACTAATTTTTCTATGACAAACAATTGCAATTCTTCTTACAATGCTGATAGTAAAACTCTGTGGGAAAAGTGTGCCGAAGCCTACCTTCTAACTGATTTGCAAAAACAGAATCTGTTTCACCTTCTTCAACAATTTTCAGTAGTCTTTCAAGATAAACCTGGTATCATACGTGGGTATGTGTACAAGATGGATGTCAAACCCCACCTAACATTTTGTCGTACACACTACAATATACCGTGGTCTAAAAAACCAGCGGTTATGCAGGAAATTAACAGAATGCTACGTTGGAAAATCATAGAAAATTCGCACTCTCCGTATTGCAACCCTTTGTTGTCAGTTTCGAAACCCGATGGAAGCGTGCGTCTTGTTCTCGATGCACGCGAAATCAACAAAATTATTATACCGGTAAATACTCGCCCTGTAAATCTGGACGAACAACTCCTGAAATTTCACAACGCCAAATTTCTGACTAATATCGACCTACGATCGTCCTACTACCAGGTTCTTCTACATCCTGAATCACGTAAATATACCGCATTTTTGTGCGAAGGACGATCATACCAATTCCGTGTTTTGCCATTCGGGTTACGAATAAGTGCAGGAATCTTTATCGAGGCGCTTGACGACGTCCTCGGGCCAGATTTACTTTCACAAATCACTCCCTATGTGGATGATTTAGTTGTGGCGACTGCCACCTGGGAAGAACATGTCGATCTTCTAAGACAAATTTTGATTAAATTCGCCGATGCAGGCGTGACAATCAATTTGGAAAAATCAAGGTTCGCCCGACAACAGATTAAGTTCCTTGGCCACATCATCACGCCGGAAGGCATCAGGCCGGACTCTAAAAAGACTGAAGCAATTCGCAACTTTCCTGCACCCCGAACCAAAAAACAACTTAAAGCATTTTTGGGTCTTTCGTCATTTTTCAGAAAATTCGTGACACAGCAAGCTCTTAACAGCCCACATCTTCTAAATCTTCTAAAGAAAAATTCCCTTTGGCGATGGACTACAGAATGTCAAGCCGATTTTGAAAAAATTAAACAATCATTAATCCACGCACCACTCCTCTTTCATCCGGACATGTCAAAAGACTTCTGCCTATCGACCGATGCGTCATCTTATGGACTTGGGGCCTTTTTGTTTCAACTGTCTGTTGAACATGATCGAACAATAGTAAAACCTATCAGTTTTGCCAGTCGCACCTTAACTGAATGCGAGAGATCGTATTCAGTTACGGAACGCGAGACCCTTGCAATTATTTGGTCTATGCGAAAATTTCAATATTTTCTCTGGGGAAAACATACACGCATCTATACAGACCACCAAGCTTTATCATTTTTACTGTCTTGCAAATTACTTCATTCCCGGCTCACTCGTTGGTGTTTGTCGTTACAAGAATACGATTTCGAAATTATTTACATCTCCGGCGAAACCAATATTGTTGCGGACGCTTTTTCTCGTCTTCCGCACGATGCGAAAAATCTTTCAGATTTGCATGAGCAAACTTCCGACTTTCAGGTCATGTTAATTTATGACGAATCCTACAACCGCTACTATCACCGAATCTGCAGGGATTTTGCACAGTTACAAGATGCCGATCCTAGGTGGTCTACAGTAAAAACAAAATTATGTCAGAATTCAAATTCTAATCTTCAAAATTACTACAAGATCAACAATGGTGTACTGTTTCATCGTTCCCATCTCGTGTCAGAGCGTTGGTTGGTATGTTTACCGGAAGCTTATGTTGACGACTTCATTTTGTTCACCCACAAAACCTGGGAACATTATGGCATTAATAAACGTGCCGCCAAGATCCTACGCTTCTGCTATTTTCCTAACATGCGACGTAGAGTCATGCAGGTCATTCGCAAATGTATCATTTGCCAGAAGGCAAAATATTTGAACAAACATGCATCAATTGAATTGCATCCCATTCTTCCAAAGCAACCGCTTGATTTGATTTCCGTAGACATTGGCGGACCCTATCCACAATCCCGCGGTGGTGCTAAATACATTTTGGCTATATTGGACGTTTTTACTAAGTATGTGAAATTGTACGCCTTGCGCGCAGCCACTGTTGCGGCTATCATTCGACGCTTTTCGGCCGACTACCTAGCCCGCGTCGGAAAACCTGTCGCTGTCCTAACGGACAATGCATCGTACTTTACGAGTGCAAAGTGGAAATCATTTCTGCAAGATTCCGATATTAAACATGTTCTTACTTCCCGATTTCACCCACAGGGTAACCCCGTTGAGCGAATTTTTAAAGAATTTAATCAATTTATGCGCATCCATTCTTCTACAAAACATTCCAAATGGATAGAATACCTCGCTCCGTTCGAGTACATTGTGAACAATTTGCCACATAGTTCAACTGGATTCTCACCTGCCGAGTTATTATCAGACGAACCAGAAAAAAACTCAAGTCCCCTGCCTAAGTTGTCTTCGAACGATATTTCTTTGCAGGAAAAGGTAAGGCAAGCTGCCATTACCCTGGCACACACTGCGGAGCTCCGGAAGAAAAAATTTTATAAACGGGTCAGACCAACACGTGTGTTCGAAATTGATGATTTGGTATTGCTCACAACCCATCCCAAATCTACGAGGCTAAAACGTTTGCTTAAGAAATGGCAATTAGTTTACTCAGGTCCATACCGGATCGTCGATATTCCTCACCCTGGATGTTATTTATTAGCATACCCTACAACACAGAAAGTTAAAGGACATTACGCCCACCACCACTTAAAGCAGTACGTAAAGTAAGAGAAAGAGAAAGGATGTGCTAGTTACAGCTAAAATGTTAGTGTTAATTGTTAGTCAATGCTAAGAATCATAACGCATTAAACTATAGCAAATCTACGTTAAACATTACATGCAATCCAAGAACTATTTAATCTACGTTATATTTACTATGCTACGAATAATTTGACTACTAGCCAAGGACAACGAAGTTAGCGACCAAACTTACTCCTTAAACAGGCATTTTCTAGAACAGGAAACTATGTACAAAAAAAAGATTTTATTATGTTAATAACTGTGATGAATTTGAGAGCCACCAGAATGCTATACTATACGCCAGCATGAGTGAATGATTGTGCTGAAATGAGTGTGAAAGAATGAATGTGAATTTTAGTTTATAAGGTAGTTTTTATGATGATGATGAGGATTTCGTTGTGTGTGAGCCAATGATGCCACCACGTAGTATTATTTGATGATTTGCGATTTATATTGAAGCTGTTCTATGAGAAGAAAGGTGAATATTAATTATATGAAGCTGTATGAATGAAAACGATACGTGTGTATGAATACTGATAGATGTTAATGAGAAATGATTCGCCGTGTAGGCAATAAAAAAGGAGAAAGAAAAACTTATTTGGTATGTGCCCTATTTAAAAAAAAACAATTATCTCACGCTTGGCATAAAGAGTTTGTGTGCTCTCCATCGTAACAAACGTAAATTTTGTACATAGGTCACTGTGGAGGAAAAATGTTTATCAGCCACAGCGAAATAAATAATCTGCTTACGTAGCGAATAAAAATTGCTGTCGTTATAGAATCTCATTCTTTACACAGGCTAATTGTGTAGTACCATGCATGCAGGCTGCCTTCGTAAGATTCGTATTCTACATTTACGAAGGTCGTGTTTAATGGTTACGAACTTATGAACTCACTAACATTAACACTATTTAAAAAAATGTTTTTATCCTGTGAAGTAATTTAGGTGAAATCTAGCACTCATTACTTGATACTGTGAGGACATGGACATATGTATTTGTGTAAGTGGGATAGTATATAAGTTATGCAATTTTATGTCGTTCTGTCTGGACCAGAGTTAAGAAAATGCGACCCTCATAAAACAATTGCTAGGATACGAAGTCTCCCGCTCTCTGCTCATGTTCTCGACCAGGAAACAAAAACTACACGACTACCGGTACGACGTACAATTCACGATTACAAGAAAACATACTTTAGTGTATGAGATTTTTCTTTCTCTTTCAGCAAAGTGGATAAATTTTTGAAGATTTGTGTGTGAAACAGTACGACGCAGCTGTCTTCGTGGACACAGCGATTTTCTTGTCTTTATGGAAACTAAAGCGTATTCATTTTCCTTTACCTACAGGAAATTCATATATTTATTTTACCACGTGATACTCACTAAAGTACACCTCTTATGGAAGGATCCTATAGTCATTTATTAGTACGTTTACTGACCGAATTTTTTTCAGGAATATAAACTACCGTGTCATTAAGCGCGTATTTACCTAAACATGACTGATTCAACGAGTGAATTAAACCATATACGGTACTCACATTGATTCTTGCAAAAATCTTTGACTGATTTACAGGAAGTGATTGACAATGATCATTGAATTTCTTTTTGCTTAAACAGCAATTCGGATCAACTTTAAAGGATGAAACTGAATACAACATGAATTGGCTTAAAGTCAGTGACACTTGCGCAATGGCAAAGTTTATGATGCATACGTTACGCAAACAGATACACTATTCGTCGCACATATGTGTGAAAACACTACTGTATTGATGAAGATTTTGTAAATATGAATATAACCCAATCCTTCTATCTTGATCCTACTCCCACCTCCTTGCCCACTGCTGGACGATGGATAGTGGGGTAGTGAGGTTTTTGCACTATTCTTTTGTATATTTTGTCCATTCATAATTTGCAGCACTTAGGGTCTCTCGTCGAGTTTTGCAGAATTCTTGATGGCAGACGCCATAGATTTCAATATTCTGTAAAGAAGGAGATAGTACTCCGTTAGTGCACATGCACAGCAAGAAATAGATGGCACAACCTGAATTTCGTGTACATAAATATGTCATGTCATGTCTAATTGTAAAATTTTGTAAATGTAAACAACTAGCAATCTCAATATAAATCTGAATTTTGTAAAGTTTCACAGGACACGACTAGCAAAACCTGTCTAATTGTAAGTTTTTGAAGATGTAAACAACTAGTATTCTCTATATAAATATGAATTTTGGGAGAGTTTCACAGGTCACGACTAGCAAAGTATTTCAATGGCTATGTAGCAACTTAGCTACGAAGAAGTTCATTTGTATTATGTATATTGAATTTCATGTCTATAGTAGGTAATCATTTTATATATATGTACATGTCCATTTTTTCTATGTAATTTTGAACTTGCCTATTCAAAACTTAAATGTCCTCTTGTGAAGGCTACACACAAAACAGTCTTACTATGTGCACCTAATATAAAAGGAGAAAAGATGCAAAGTGTAATTTTGCTCAAAAGTGAAGTGTCTGTGAAAATGTGTTCTCAGAAGGAACAGGACGTCGAACCTCCCTTCTGAAGAGTGTAAAAAAAAAAAAAAATCAAATAGTGTTGATAAAGAGAAATCAACCAGTCAAGAGTAAAAATATGATAGAAAAGTGTTTTCCGTACAAAGTGATAAGTTTAATCTCAAATTCTACGATAAAGTGCAATGATGCGTATCACAGTGATCCCTACCTTGGAAAGTGCTTGGAAGTCTGCGTTGTACGGTCTTCGGATGCGGCTACCAGTACTGTCGCGTCCGTCGTAAGGGGTGGCGCCGCCAGACGTGTCACCGCCTATTATACCTCAACAGCGGACCCGAGCGCGAGGCTGTACGCAGTGCCGCGGTGCGTGGTGGATGGACCACTTTATCAAAATTACTGCACTCGTGCACGCACAGCCACTCTTAAACACCAACAATACTGACATGAACTTTGTTGTCATCGACAACTTAAAACCAAATTGTATGACCTTTTGTGTTCTTTTGTCGTAAGCAGATTCATTACCTATTGTCCTGATGTGCAAACTGTAAAGTAAACAAAGTTGTGGTGCTGTGACTTTTACTGTGCTTCGCACGACGCACCACACTGAACTGAGGCAAAGCATAGTGCTCACTGGTCGACACAATAAGAACTGTGAATACAGGGTAGCAGCTATTGTTTTAATAACAGGACTGCCAACGGTGCAGGCATCTCTCAAAAAAAAAAAAAAAAAAAAATGAATCATCCATTGATCAATTTCAAAGTGGCTGTTTTGTAATGTGCAACAATTTATGTATATTTACTTAAACTTTGTACTTTAGGCTATAATTCTTTATATATGTATGTACTTGTCATATGTTTGAAAATGTTGTATAATGCTGGTGCAAACACTGCACAACCTTGTTCGTCAACTCAAATCTGGTACTGCCGCGAAGTTTGAAAAACTTACGCACGAGTAGAGGGGGCCGTGTGGCGATACCTGTAAGACACCGCTAGCCCACGCCTCTCGCGGTGTGCGTTTAACCCCATTTAAATGACGCGCCAAGCGCGCGCCCAGCGGCTGTACGATTAATTAAATAATCGGCGTGCTAATCACAGTTGAAATCTCTGGTCCAGAGGGACGTGAAGAGGCTGTGGTCCAGAGAGAGAGTAGAGTCAGTCGAGTCTTGTTCAGTCTTAAGAGTCAGTCGAGCTAGAAAGTGTCTTGTGAAACGATCATTCTGTGGATAATATTAGTGTGATGATTTCTTTTATATGTGTTGTGTTGTCTTCTTCGATGAGTAAAAAAAAATATAGGTAAAATAAATTTTGTGATGTCCATCAATAAGTTCATTCCAGTAAAAATAGAACCACTTCCCTTCACCTTTATTCACGCTTTTTTCTTTCTTTCCTTTCAACAAAACAAAAAAAAAAATTACCACCCAACCCCCTTTTTTTTTTAATTCCGGACATCACAACTTGGAGCTATGGTACTTTCCCAACACAGCTACAACAATTTACCACTGTTATACCGATGGTTCCTGTATCTACGTTCTTCCCATGTTCGACCTGCACCCTTTGGGAGTGAAGCCCTTTTTGTATTTGCCCGAGACCCTCTAACGTAAAAATTTGCCCAGCCTCCTGCGTGTAGTGGACTCCTTCTCAGCGTAACCCGAAATCCCACCACCCTTTGGCGCAAGTCGAGGAATCTGCAGTCTACACGGTTGCAAAGCAGTCTGAGCCTGTGACTCAGATCCTCTACTCGGCACTGTACCAAAGGTCCGCAATCGGTCCTGTCAACTATGCTGCAAACGGTGAGCTCTGCTTTCATCTCCCAAGCAAGACTGCTAGCCTTTGCCACTTCCGTTAGCAGCTTGAAAACAGAGGGAATCTCTTCTGGGCCCAAGTGTCACATATTATTGGTAGCGACCTGAGCCACAATCTGCCGTTGGCTGCACCCTGTGCTCTTCATGGCATACAGAAGTATCCTTTCCACGTCTGAATGACTCCACCCGGTATGCATACGGAGTACATATTGTCTTTCTTCCCCTCCTTGGCACTCATGTCCCTAACGGGCCCCATAACGCTTCTAACATTAGGGCTCCCAACTATCAACAATCCCACACGCTGTGACTGCACGGAACTTGCAAGCTGAGAGGTTCCTTCTGAAATAGGACGGGCAAAGCATTTGCCTCTGGGACAGTGTCAGCCTCAGATAGCAGCGGAAACCTTTCTGCCAGACTAACCGGGGAGGCCTTACGTGAGGCTCCCTGGGAAGTCTCTTGCTGCCTGTCACGAGACGAATCGACCTCCCAGCCCTGAACGACGGCTGCTGAGATGTGTATGGGAGAGTGGACGTGCTGTTGAGCAAATGACTAGTCAGATGGACCAAGGGCTACCAACAGTGTCTCCTCAATGACCGTTCAGCCACCTTTGCTGCTTACGTGTCTCTGAAACAGGCGACTGATTCTTGCATCCATTCTGACAGTTCATCGGAGACGAAGGCTGGAATTTACAAGCCACTACCGTGACTGGGGATCCACTGACACGGCATTTTCAGATGATTCACGTTTTATGCTCCAGCAGACAGATGACCATTGGCGTGTATGGTGCCTACGTTTGAACGATGAACCTGAACAATCTTTGGAAGCGTTCAGGACGAAGGGCACTTCCTGGATGTTCTCCTCACTCTGGAAGGCATAACGGATCAAGAGAAGTATGCATGTACCCCTGGAGACTAGACTGATTCGAAAAAAAGAAATACGTAATTCTGCTCCGCAGAAACAAAAAAAATTGTTCAAATTTCTCTGAGCACTATGGGACTTAATATCTGCCGTCATCAGTCCCCTAGAACTTAGAACTACTTAAACTTAACTAACCTAAGGACATCACACACATCCATGACCGAGGCAGGATTCGAACCTGCGACCGTAGCGGTCACGCGGTTCCAGACTGAAGCGCCTACAACCGCACGGCCACACCGGCCGGCGGAAACAACACTTCGAAGCCTTAGACTTCGTAAGTTCCGTATAACACTCTGTTATTCAGAACCATCTTTAACTGATCTCTGGTAGATACAACACGCCACCATAAGTTTCACAAATATTCACAGGTTAACAGCACAACATGAATCATACGTAACTTCATGCTTCCCGTTACGCTATGAGAAGATGTCCAGCATGTGATGACGGACCCGCCACCGTTTCGCACGCACCGCTTCTACTATCAGCACCGTACACTCGGCGGCGACAAAACGGCAAGGACGGCGAGGTCCAGGCACAGGGGATCGAGACGAGGGCCTGCCTTCAAAACATGTTGCCTCGTTGAACGCCGACCGGAGAGAGACCCCGACCACCCGCCAAGCCGGAAAACCAAAGGCGGAAACAGTCAGAGATACAAGACCAGACGAGTGTCGGTATCTGCGCCGAAAGTGGAGCGTAACTCGCGAGCCGCCACTGCTCAATGGGAAAGTATAAACTAGTACAATAAAGATGTGAGGAAATACTTACTTGGCTGTATTAGCTGCATTCTTGAAGTTATCAATGAAGTTTCTGCTGCTCTCTCTCCACGAGCTCTACGTAGCAACTTCACACTATGACCTCTACCCACGAGTTTCTCTGAACAAGCTCCAATTTGAAACAGTTTCTAAACCTGGTTCGCCAAAAATAAATAAAAAGTAAAATTACAGTAAGTTAACGGCAAACACTGAAGTACAAAGTTCGTTTTTTAAAACTGCCGTCATATTGTTTACCTTAACATGTACAATTAATATTTTGCGATGTATATACTTGGTTTTGTTTCTTAGACTTTATTTTCGAATTTAAGTACCTTAATTAAAAATTCCTGAATAAATGTATTGATGATAAAAACAAATTATTCCATTCCTACCAATTAACAAACAATAAAAATAAAAATGTTCAAATGTATGTGAAATCGTATGGGACTTAACTGCTAAGGTCATCAGTCCCTAAGCTTACACACTACTTAACCTAAGTTATCATAAGGATAAACACACACACCCATTCCCGAGGGAGAACTCGAACCTCCGCCGGGACTCGATAAAAATAATAGAATCTCTCTCAACCCTTTCATCACAACTTATACTAATTACGAAAGCAGTATTCAACTAAACTTGGAAACACAGTTGGTAACTTTCATTTTTACTGTAGTTCAGTTACCGCTCATCATCCAAACGATTCATCGATGTTAAAGTTTCTCTGTTTATGAACCTCCCATGTATGTCCTCAGGACATCGGTACCGTGTAGTAGCTTATACCATACAATTTATCTGATATCCTTTAATAAGCTATCCGCTCCACTTATTTTTATTAGTGCAAATTCAGTCAAATTGTTTGAAGGCAAAGTGGATGTGGGATGCCTTTGATCTGGTATACAAGAATCAATTAATTATTTGCTCACTGGCAGCATTCTGAATGGTCAAAAGCAGCTATTTACTGTCATTCAAAAGTATTTACGAAGCCCTCAAAGTTGCACAGAAGCTTGTTTTTGTTTAAGTGACGACCAGTTTTGGTCCTTAGACCATCGTCAAGCCAGCCACTTGAGTGCTACCATAATGTGTGCTCGCATCACTGGACTGTCGTATGCAAATAGTACCTTGCACTTAGCCATTCACGCAAGTAATGTGACCAGCGTACACACATTATGATAACGCTGATGTGGATGTCTTGATACTGGACGAAGGTCTGAAACTGGTCGCCATTTAAATTACAACGAACTTCGGTACAACTCTGATGGTTTCGTAACTTCATTCAACGAATTGTTGTTTGTCCCACATTACAAATGGGTTAACTATAGACTTAGTTGCTAATATCGTTCGGTCATGGGATGTGGGAACTTATAAATCTACCAGTCAACTGCAGATAGCATGATGTCTACGTGACATGATCAGTCATGATGTAAAAATTGAAATACTCCAGTATGTGTTTACACCCTCAAGTGTACATACAGTCAATCAGTTATCAGGTTGTTGCTGTGAGTTAGTATGGGCAGAGGTCATTATTGGCAAACCGGAGTAAAGCAGGGGAGACCGGGGCTAGTTGTCACACGGGGCAATTTGTTACTTGACAATAAAAATTTCCGCGCTGCAGCAGTTTACTCGCTGCTCCGCCAGATGGTATCACTAAGAGACCCCCTCCTCCCATCCTACCTATATCATCCGTCAGTTGGTAATAAGGCGCTAGTGACAGAAAACGTGTGTTTTTCCTGTGCTGGAGTAATTTTTTTACACTGTGTGAATTTTTTCATAGTTCACAGGAAATTGCTGATTTCATTTTAAATTTTGCAACATATCAGCGTCCAACATTCAGGTACGTAGTAGTATACGTTAAACTTCCAAACAAAAAGTTTATATTGTTGATTTCGACAATAAGAAAAAATGGCGTAGCATCGGGTCAGTTGTTAGGAAGGCGCAGGGGCAAGTTGTTGTGGTGTAACAACTTGCCCCAAAGAGTTTTTGTTTCCTTTAATGTAAACAATTATGTCTATCTACAGGTATAATGCGTAATTATAAGAAGAAGACTGACAGAGGCACTATTCCCAAGGAAACATATGCTGAAGCGGCAAATGAAGTTATAACTGGCTTTTCTTCACTGTGGAAAGCTGCCCAAAAGTACAACAAAAATTTTATGACGCTGCAGAGGTTTTGTAAGCGAATGGAATCAACAAAGGAAGGTAGGTAGTTTATTTTTAATTGTCAGCGTCGCCAACTGTGGCGTTGTAGACTATTGGTATTATATAACGTGCAAATACATCAATATATCTAAGCAAATTAATCTCTTATGACATAATAGATACGCACAGGAAAACGTAGCCTATAACAGCCTATTAGAATTTTTCTTGTCCTTCCAGAATCGGGAGATATGCTTGTGGAAAACGTTGGTTATAAGCGATCTCGGCAGGTTTTCTCAGACGAACAAGAAGCAAAGCTGGAAGAATACATTCAGAAAGCTGCTAAGCTCTACTATGGACTTTCTGCGAAAGAAGTGAGGAGTCTAGCATTTCAATATGCCGTGAACAATAATGTCAAGTTTCCGTTGGTTGGAGCGATGTAGAACTAGCTTCCACTGACTGGTTTGGATGATTCCTCAAACGAAAGCAAACGCTTTCCATCCGCACACCAGAAGCTACCAGCCTAAGCAGGGCTACAAGTTTCAATAAGCACAATGTAGGTAGATTTTTTACAAATCTAAGTGAAGTTTATGATAGCTACAAATTTCAATGTCAAGAAGTGTATAATGTGGACGAGACTGCCGTCACCACGGTATAAACGCCTGTCAAAATTGTAGCAAGGAAAGGAATTAAACAAGTCGGTGCTACAACGTCTGCTGAAAGAGGAACTCTTAGTTACTGTTGGCTTGGCAGTAAATGCGTCTGGAAACTCAGTCCTGCCTTTCTTTCTGTTTCCTTCGAAATGGGCCAGAAGGTTGCGCAGGGTCTGCAAACAAGTCAGACTCGATGAGAGGGCAAGATTTTCGCCCGTTCATGCTTCATTTCATTCATCATTCCAGGGCTACAATAGAGCGACCGGTTCTCCTCCTTTTGGACAACCATCAATCGCACCTTGATATTTCAGTGTTGGACGTAGCCGAAGAAAACGGGGTTAACTCTGCATCAGATGCATGGATGAAAAATAATGCTGGAAACACTATGACAATATATGACATTCCATTTATAGCTAAACAAACTTTGCTTAGCGCTGCTACGCCAAGGAACATCAAGGCTGGATTTCAAGTGACTGGAATATGGCCATTTAACAGAGACATTTTTACAGATGATGAATTTTTGCCCTCTGCCGAGACGGATCGCCCATACAGGGAAGATGAAACTCTGCTTTCTGTGTCTCTTACGAACTCAGTAGGGGATGGCGTTCCCAGCACATCAACAAGTGTGGAATCAAGTCCGACGCCTTGCACCTCAACAGTTGGTTCACACACATGTGCCACCTGAAGAACTGAGGCCTTTCCCGAAAGCTCCTGCCCGCAAGAAAACAGTAAGAAGGAATAAACAAGTGAGTGCTATCCTGACTGATTCACCAGTAAAAGCAGCATCGACAATTGAGGCAAATAGACAAAAGAAACCTGCAAGATGACGACTGGTGTTGGCGCCGAAAAATAAAAACAAGAAAGCAAAAACGGGGAAAAGGAAATGTGAGATCGTAGAATCATCTGATAAGGAAGACGACTGCGTGTGTATTGAGTGTATGGAACCATACTCTCTGTCAAGGCCACCAACCACATGGCTACAGTGCGCAATATGTAAAAGGTTGGCACATGATAGGTGCGCCAAGCATGATAGTTTCTTAATTTGCAAAAACTGTAGCTCTGATAATGAACTTGATATTTCTTCATCATATTAATGATGACCATATGTCAATATTAGTACTGTGTTTCAAGTTTTATGATTTGTTACCATCTCTTGCATAAAACTAATGATTAAATAAATCTGTGTTTTGGAACCAAAAATATATTTTTTCTTAATTATTATGAAACAACTAACCACATATAGTGTAATAAGATGCCCCACAGTGGGGTAGGTTGTTACATCATACAAGTTAGTGAAAAACTTGATATAGTGCTCAACAATCTGCGCTTACATTTATGACAAAAGTTTCATTGTGAAGACTAAATAATGGGCTAACTTTTGGCATCTGTTCCAATCGACATGCACGTTTCGTGTCGAGGTATGCGAGATTCCAAAAAAATTGTAACAACTAGCCCCGGTCCCCTAATAATTGGATCCTTTTACCGACCTACCTAAAACTATGATATAATTTCAGAAAAGTTCAAAGAAAGCTTGAGTTTCATTTCAGAAACATACGTGACTCATACGATTATGATTGGTGGTGACATTAATTTAACCTCGATATGAAGGGCGAAAATGCAAGTTCAACTCCAGATGTACGCATAAAACATCATCCAAAATTGTTCTAAACGCATTCTCTGAAAATTGTTTCGAGCAGTTACTTCATGAGCCAAAGCGAATAGTAAACATCAGTGAAAACACACTTGAGCTCTTAGCAACAGATAATCCTGAGCTAATAACGAGCACCGAATAGTGAACACAGGGCTGTCGTAGTAATGCTAAATACTGTAACTCCCAAATGCTCCAAAAGTAAAAGAAGTATATACCTATTCAGAAAAGAAGATAAAAATTCAATTGACGCATTCCTGAGAGTGAATCTCGACTCCTTCCAAATTAGCAAAGTAAGTGCAGACCAGACGCGGCTTTAATTCAAAGGAACAGTATCGAGTGCAATTGAGAGATTTACACAAAATAAATTAACAAACGACAGCGCTGATTCCCCTTGGTAAACAAAACGGATCAGGACGCCGTCGTAACAACTAAAAAAAAGCATGCCAAATTTAAACGAACGAAAAATCCCGAAGATTGACAATCTTTTACAGAAGCTCGTAATTTAGCGCTGACATCAATGCGAGATGCTTATAATAGCTTCAACAACAAAATTTTATCTCGAAACCTGTCAGAAAACCCAAAAAACTTCTAGTCATATGTGAAGTATACGAGCGGCAGTGCACAGTCAACACCTTCTCTGCGCGATAGCAACGGAAATACTGTCGACGACAGTGGTGCTAAAGCAGAGTTACTAAATACAGTTTTTCGAAAGTCCTTCACCGGAGAAGACGAAGTAAATATTACAGAAATCGAATCAAGAACGGCTGCCAACTTGAGTAACTTAGAAGCAGATATCATAGGAGTAGTGAAGCAACTTAAACCACTTGATAAAAGCAAGTCTTCTGGTCCAGACCGTATAGCGATTAGGTTCCTTTCGGGTATGCTGATGCAATTGTTCCATATTTAACAATCATATGCAACCGCTCGCTCGACGAAAGATCCGTACCCAAAGGTTGCAAAACTGTACAGGTCACACCAATATTCAAGGAAGTTAGTGCAAGTAATCCACTAAATTACAGGCCCATATCATTAACGTCGATATGCAGCAGGATTTAGAAAACATCGTTGTTGTGAAACATAACGAGATCTTTAAACACGAGAAGTGTTGAGTGCTATTGACAAGAGATTTCAGTGTGATTTCGCATTTCTAGGTTTCCAAAATGTTTTGACACTTTACCACACAAGCGGTTGTAGCGAAATTGCGTGCTTATGGAACACCGTCTCGGTTATGTGACTGGATTTGTGATTTCCTGTCAGAGAGGTCAGAGTTCGTAGTAAATGACGGAGAATAATTGTGTAAAGCAGAAGCGGTTTCTGGTGTTCCACAACGTTGTGTCATAGGCCCTCTGCTGTTCTTTATCTATATAAACGATTTAGGAGAAAATCTGAGTACCCGTCTTATGATGCTCGTAGATGATACTGTCGTTTATCGCCTAGTAAACATATCAGAAGATCAAAACAAACTGCAGAACTATTTAGAAAAGATTACTGAATGGTGCAAAAATTGGCAGTTGACCCTAAATAATGACAAATGTGTGAGGTCATCGACATGATTGCAAAAAGGATTCAGTTAAACTTCGGTTACGCGACAAATGAATCTAATGTAAAGGCCGTAAATTCAACTAAATGCCTAGGAATTACAATTACGAACAATTTAAACTAGAACGAACACGTGGAAAATGTTGTAGGGATGACACACCGAAGACTGCGTTTATTGGCAGGACACTTAGAAAATGTAACAGATCTACTAAACAGACATCCTACACTACACTTCTCCGTCCTCTTTTGGAGTATTGGTGCTCGGTCTGGTTTCTTACTACATAGGATTAACAGAGTACATCGAGAAAGTTCAAAGAAGGACAGCACGTTTTTTACTATCGCTAAAGAGTGGAGAGAATGTCACTGAAATGATACAGGATTTTGGATGGACATCATTGAAAGAAAGACGTTTCTTGTTGCTACGGTATCTTCTCACGAAATTCCTTTCACCTACTTTTTCTTCCGAATGCGAAAATATTTTGTTGATGGAGACCCATATCGGAAGAAACGATTATCATAAAATAAGGGAAATCAGAGCTCTCACGGAAAGATATAGGTGATCGTTTTTTCCGCTCATTGTCCGAGAATGGAATTACAGAGAATTATTGTGAAGTTGGTTCCATAAACCCTCTGTCAGGCACTTTAGTGTGATTAGTGAACGTTGCACCACACAAAAGAGTGACACAGATACGTGGCACTATTTCTAACGTAGTCAGCAAGACTCTGTATACAGGGTGTTACAAAAAGGTACGGCCAAACTTTCAGGAAACATTCCTCACACACAAATAAAGAAAAGATGTTATTTGGACATGTGTACGGAAATGCTTAATTTCCATGTTAGAGCTCATTTTAGTTTCGTCAGTATGTACTGTACTTCCTCGACTCACCGCCATGATTTCATGCGGGATACTCTACCTGTGCCGCTAGAACATGTGCCTTTACAAGTACGACACAACATGTGGTTCATGCACGATGGAGCTCCTGCACATTTCAGTCGAAGTGTTCGTACGCTTCTCAACAACAGATTCGGTGACCGATGGATTGGTAGAGGCGGACCAATTCCATGGCCTACACGCTCTCCTGACCTCAACGCTCTTGACTTTCATTTATGGGGGCATTTGAAAGCTCTTGTCTACGCAACCCGGTGCCAAATGCAAAGAGTCTTCGTGCTCGTATTGTGGACGGCTGTGATACAATACGCCATTCTCCAGGGCGGCATCAGCGCATCAGGGATTCCATGCGACAGAGAGTGGATGCATGTATCCTCGCTACCGGAGGACATTTTGAACATTTCCTGTAACAAAGTGTTTGAAGTCACGCTGAAACGTTCTGTTATTGTGTTTTTCCATTCCATGATTAATATGATTTGAAGAGAAGTAATAAAATGAGCTCTAACATGGAAAGTAAGCGTTTCCGGACACATGTCCACATAACATGTATTCTTTCTTTGTGTGTGAGGAATGTTTCCTGAAAGTTTGGCCGTACCTTTTTGTAACACCCTGTATAACTGTCGGAACACTCTACTAATCATTCAACTCCTTGGTCATAGAGCTATTCGAGAACCGTTGTATGAACACCTCTTCTTGGACAATCATTCCCCCCCCCCCCCCCCCCCCTCTTCAGATGTTCTTTCATCTTACAGGAAAGATACAAATTACATTGCTCAAGATCTGAACTATCCTATCTGTATCACTCCTGTGTGTGTGGCCTTGATCAAAATTCACTACCGCTGGACTAGACACTGCATTTGCTCCACATGCCACTAGAATTTCACTGGAAGCCTGTGTGAAATTTGTAAGTTTATCTCTCAAGAATCGTACTGCCCTATGTGTTTCAATTTTGGATCACCTTTCTATTTGTCTACCCGTTTCAGTCGCACACTGAGATGCACCTGTTATGCGTACAACGTCAGAATTGGGTCGAAAACAAATCCAGAACACTTTCTGTCTCTTCCGACAATGCACAACTCTTGCTGCCGAATGGTTTCAGCGTGGGACGACATGTGCAACTTACTCCCTGAAGTACCCTCGTATTTCGACGAGATTTTCCACGTCTCCTTTACAAAGACACGAGGCTATGCCTCCTTGACTGGGACTAAAACTGAAAGCAACACATTTTACTGTGTTCCACTTCGAAGCATAAGCGGCGTAAACAGAGATTACATAAGGTTAGTAGTAACTGTATAATTATAGCTTCGTGAATTCATAATGACCTAAACAGCCCGAGTTAAAGGTAAGACTATGCCTCTACAAGTGGCCAGATATGATTTTTTACCATTCTGGAATATCGATCCCAAGACGTGTATTACTACGAATTCAGAAGAGCTTATGGCTTGTTAAGGGACGAATATCGGACAGGGTAGAAAAGAGAGGAGCGTGTCTGGCACGTGGGATGGCAACCGTCTGTTGCTCGCAGCCAGCTGCAGCCTCCAGTGCCGCCCCTGCAGCCGCCGCCTCCGCCTCCAAAGCCGCCCCCGCCGCGACGCCGATGGCGGACGTGCCGGCCATACAGAGGGAGGCTGCGCGCCTCCAGACTGATGGCTGCAATTCTGCAGCCGACGGCCGGGGGGATTCCCAGGAAAGAGAGACTGGCAGCCGGAGAATTTGCAGCAAAGTGGCCATTAGTTCCGCTGCTCCGGCGCATACGTAAAGAGAGCGGTGTTCGCTGCAGCACGAGCACCTTAAAACAATTAATGGGACAGCAGATAAACGGCGTTTGTGGAAAGCTACTGAAGTTCTTTATGTCCACAAGCATGTTTGTGGAAGGAGCTGTCACATAAAAATGTGTCATTTGTTTCTGATCTGCACTGCTCGTCATTTGCTAAGCAAGTCATATAATAATAATTATTTACATAGCTGAGGAGTTCTGAAGACAATAAGGCATACGAGAACACGCAAGTTTGCTTACCTAATAGATTTGGAACTGTATACAGAGGCTGAGAGACAGAAAACAGACGGCTGTTCGTGGAGCAGTTTTGAATTACAATACTACTCGTGACGTGGGCGCGAAAAAATATACCCATGAGGGGCAATATTCTAAAACTACTGTTCTTGACGTAAGTAATTCGGTAAGATTAAGACCGTTTCGTACCCCAAAAACTAAGTCTGACACGAAGTAACCTAAACGTCTTAGTTTAGTTTACTTTTTAAGTTATAAAGTAAATATTTTTTGTAGGTAAAATAGTTTTATATTGAAAAAATAAGAATATTTCAATACTATATAAATGTCACATACATTCACATTATTAATAGGAATTTGATTGCCCCCACTTTGATTTATTTATTTAGAATTACTTCCTCATGTAATTAAATCCAACGATTTAGAAAAGAAAGACAGGAAATATTTTCAATTACACTTTTATTCATTATTAGATTGACACTGAAAATTAAAAATCTGAATCAGAACGGAAAGTCTGATTGATTTATAAATTGGTATTTCTTATGTACGGAAATCCTGGAGAAACAGGAAGGAAATATAAAATACTTTCTTTTGACCAGTGTTGCCATCTATAGCACGGTTTTATTCACAGGGCTTCACATCTGATCATGTTAAGCGATTTATTGAATTACTGAATTATTTTTCATTTTTTAATGTCGATTTTCATAGTAAAACTCTACTCGTTGGAACATATTATAAAAATTGAATATAACGTGTTCTGAAAACTACTTTTTACGTTGTTTGGATTAAGCTCTAATCAACTCCAACATTCGACGAAATGAGTATGGGAACATTCCAAAGAAACTTCCCAACTCGTCATTGGAACAAAGTAGGACTGAAGTAAAAGTGCCGTCGTCTCGCAAGTTTGGCACGTTCTGGGCAGCCATAGTAACTGGGCTGCAGAATCGGTAACCGTATGACTGCATTGTGTATTGTGTTTTGAGCATGGTGTTTGAAATGGTCCCAACACCTGGAGTGGAAATTATTTTGACCTTGATGTTGTTGTTGTGGTGTTCAGTCCTGAGACTGGTTTGATGCAGCTCTCCATGCTACTCTATCCTGTGCAAGCTTCTTCATCTCCCAGTACTTACTGCAACCTAAATCCTTAACATTTCATTATTTCTTTTCGTTTTTCTAGAGCATAAAATCGTATAGGGTTGTCTCCTTTACAACATATATTTAGGTCCACAGATGAAGTATCAGGAAACAGACAGTATAGCGTGGCAATCTACCAATGGGCTGGTGCATAAGTACGTAGAGTGTTTTCATACGTTTAAACATAAGAACACTCATGAAAGAGACTTTCGTCATCGATAATATATTATCATTTATTATTTACAACAGTCTGCCAGCACTGGGGTAACTTTACGATTTTGGGACTCTAGGAAACAGATGGTTTTGAGGTGAAAAACTTGTCGAGCCACGTTCGCGGCGCTTTTTCTTCTGGAAAGGAAGTTCCTTGAAGGTTCTTCAGAAAAGGTGTAAGTCTGAGGTCTCAAGATCAGGTTAATTAGGTGGATGCAGAATGAACTGCGAACTCAACTCCTGTATAGTGTATTTTATCAGTCTAAAATAATGCGAGCGCCGTTATCGAGGAATAGCGTCACTTCACACAGTCTTCCTGGTCGTTGTTCTTGGATTGCGTTCACAAGGAATGTCGGTTGTTCACAACACATATCAGCAGTGATGGTTACCTATCGGGGTAGCAATTCGTGGCACACAACACCGTCGCTGTCCCACCAGACGCATAACACTATCTATTGTGGCCGCACGCATATCTTTCTACGGGGAATTGCTGCTTTGTTTGAGCTCAACCATTTCTTTCTTTTCCTTAAGTTAACATAAACACAACTTTCCCGTTACCAGTAATGATACTGTATACGAATGGTAGTGGTTGTTCACGATCTAATAAATGACGAGCAAGCAGGGATTACCACCTCCAAATTTTTATGAATTTAGCTTAGAGCATTTTCGAACATTCCCCCCTGCATGCAAATGTCGCACGATGGTGGAACGATCACAGTACATGACATTTCTCGTGTTCTTTACTACACTGCCGTGGATCATTGTGGATTAATGCACTTAAACCATCTTCAAAATGTTCAGATGTGCGTGAAATCTTATGAGACGGCTAACGTCATCAGTCCCTAAGCTTACCTCTACTTAACCTAAATTATCCTAAGGACAGACACACACATCCATGGCGGAGAGAGGACTCGAACCTCCGCCGGGACCATAAACCACCTTCATCAAAGCCCGAAGGCCTTCCTAAGCATAGGGAGACACTAATGTCAAAATGATCCTCATTGAAGTGAGAAAGACATGTTCGTGCCGCACTGTTGTGTCCAGTGGCTTTATTCCCATAAGCGGCACAAAAGTTTCTTCTTGCCTCCGCTCTGTCATTCCTCTACTGAATTCAAACCGAAGAATACATCGGAAATGTTCCGATTTATGCGCTTAACACTCGATTTTCTAGCGACCACAGCTGCACCCACTATCTCCAAATGACAAAATGAAAATATGTGCCGCGCGGGATTAGCCGAGCGGTCTAGGCGCTGCAGTCATGGACTGTGCGGCTGGCCCCAGCGGAGGTTTGAGTCCTCCCTCGGGTAGGTGTGTGTGTGTGTGTGTGTGTGTGTGTGTGTGTGTTTGTCCTTAGGATAATTTAGGTTAAGTAGTGTGAAAGCTTAGGGACTGATGACCTTAGCAGTTAAGCCCCATAAGATTTCACACACATTTGATTTTTTTTTAAATATGTGAACTTAAATAGCAACAATGGACTACAAAAGAAATAATAATCGATAAATAAACCCATAACAAGCTGAATACCAACACGCAAAACAAAAACGCAACGAACTTATGCACCAACCTAATAAAATCACTATGAAGTGTGAAACTGAAGGCGGATGGCTGTATGAACTTCAGGGCAAAATTCACAAAAATTTTGAGATGAATAAGAAAGCTGGAATGCAGTCCCAGACAGCTTTGTCAAATTTTGTCCACAAATAATAATAATTTACTTTGTTCGGCAGCGAATGGGGCAATACTCGTAGAAGATGGGGACGAACTTGTGGCTGTTACAGTGCAACAATATTGGTACTGTTTTGATCGATGGAACTGTTATTTTATACGGTTCGATAAAGATAGCCAGAGAAAAATATGTAAATGGTATAGTGTTAATATTCTGTAGAATTTCATATCGTCATAACAGCGAAGCTAGTGGCCGAGCGATTCTAGGCGCTTCAGTCTGGAACCGCGCGACCGCTACGGTCGCTGGTTCGAATCCTGCCTCGGGCATGGATGTGTGTGATGTCCTTAGGTTAGTTAGGTTTAAGTAGTTCTAAGTTCTAGGGGACTGATGACCTGAGATGTTAAGTCCCATAGTGCTCAGAGCCATTTGAACCATAACTGCGAAACATGAACGGGCTAAGACCGAAACACATTCACGTTATGAATGCTTGCTCATGTTATGATGGTTTTTCAAAAATGGCTCAAATGGCTGTGAATACTATGGGACTTAACGTCTGAGGTCATCAGTCCCCTAGAACTTAGAACTACTTAAACCTCACTAACCTAAGGACATCACACACATTCATGAACGAACCTGCGATCGTAGCGGTCGCGCGGTTCCAGACTGTAGCGCCTAGAACCGTTCGGCAACCCAGGCCAGCTATGATGGTTTTTGTTGCACTCGTCAGTGATACATTAGTTGTTTCGTATAATCGTATACCGCCATTTGTAGAAATGCATTAGAGTTCAATGATGAGTAAAATTGTCTATATCACCACTCGCCTACTCATACCAATCCTTTCCACCAATCCCGTCCTCCTTTCCCCTCACGGATGCTTAAGCTACCCATTACCACACTCGTGCCATTCCCACCATAGGCAGTGACATTCCATCTGCACATAACGCGCCCGTTCCAAGAAGACATTTACAAATAGCGTTTCAGTCCAACTATCAGGCAGTAAAGGATATTAGCCATCTTTTCCATAGCATCTCTCCTACAAAGACCATAGCCGTACAATATGAGATTCGTATCGGGCGAAAGTACAGGGGATAGGCAAAATAATGTGAACATGGGTAGTAATGGGAAGGTGATGTTTGACGGTCAACAACGCACGTACGGCACGTGTCGCGCTGGACTGTAAGTGTTCAGTACGGACTAGGTATCCGTGCGGGTTGTTTGCGAGTAGTGCACACTTCGTATTTGGGTTCAGAGGTCAAGGTCGACGTACAGTGAAATACCTAACAGAGTTCCAAAGAGGGCAGATTGTGGGAGCTCGATTACCTGGAGCAACAGTAACCAAGACAGCCAAGTTATTGAATGTTTCAAGAGCAACTGTTTCAACAGTCATGACAGTCTACACAAAACATGGAAAGAGATCATCGTGCAAACGTAGTATGGGCGTAAATCAAAACTAAATGACAGAGACCGTCGTACGCGAACATGAATTGTGTCAAAACAGCACAAAACTACGGCGGCTAAAGTGACTGCAGAGCTCAATAGCCATTTTCGAGACTCCGTATCTATCTACACCGTCCGCCGAGAACTCCATAAAGCGAATATTCCCGGACGAGCAGCTGTAGCCAAACCATTAGTGCCGACAACCAACGCAAAGAAGCGTAAAACGTAGTGTCAGGAGCATACGTCCTGGACAGATGATCAGTGTAAACACGTCATACGGTGCGAGGAGTCACTGTTTTCGTTACTTCCAACATCAGGCCGGATTTACGTCTGGAGAACGCCAACATAAGCCTACAATACTGATTGTTTGCTTCCAACGGTTAAGATGGAGGTGGAAGTGTGATGGTGTGGGCATCCATATCATAGTATTCTGCAGGTTCCATCATTACTCTCAAAGGTGTGGTACAGCCAGTGATTACGTGAACATTTTAAATGATCAGGTGCACCCCATGATTCGGATGTTGTTCCCCAAAAATGATACAATATTTCATGATGATAACGCACCCATTCACATAGCCAGGACAATACAATCGTGGTATGAGGAGACTGCAACTGACCTGCAGCGTCTTCCCTGGGCAGCACAGTCCCCAGACTTTAACATTACCGAACCCTTGTGGACGGTATTGGAGCGCGGACTCCGGAGCAGTTTGCCGCCGCTCTGGTCAGTACAGGACTTAGAAGATGTTCTCACCATTCCGAAGTAAGTACAGGTGTTCACATTATTTTGTCTATCCGCAGTACAGTACAATTGGTTCGCTGCAAGCAGCATCTCAGTAATATAGACTGCTGTGCGGGGAAGAATGATGTCACTCATGAAAATACGGCCAATATCTAATACATGAAGAGAAAAATGGAAGGCATGCAATTGACCTACCGTAAAATACCGATTATCTGTCGCCAAACATACTGTGCAGGACTGCTGTTATTAGAGCGTCAGTCAAAGAATCGCTATTCTTCTCGCGACCCAGAAGGTTCTGGATATGTAAAGTAATTCAGCTATTTTTGGCTACGCTACAGCGTGCATTGCTTTTCCTGCCTTTCATCTCATATTGTATCTTTTGTATGACGTTCAGTTCTATTCGTCGGTTAGACCATCAGCGAGAGTGCACCGCTAGTTCCTGCTACTAATAAGACGAGTACACCGTTCGCTTGTTACATATTTTTAAGAGCTTCAAACAGGAGCGACTGCAGTAGTGGATAGGTACTGTGATTGTTGTATACAGATGCGAGCTGAGCTGGCGACCCTTCGATCACAGCTTCAGGCTGCGTTGGCTTCCGTCACACAGCTTGAGGCCGGTGCCAGGGGACGTCACTGTGGGGGATCGGACGCGGGGATGCGAGGGACGTCGAGCACGTCTCACGTGTCCTGCGATCGGTCCACTGCTGTGACCTCCCCGGGTACTGTCTGCACTGAGGTTAACTCCTCACCCGTGGTCGAGTGGATATCATTCCAAAGTCTGGCAGGCAGTGAAAACCTTTCCGAGGAGCCGATCGTAGGGCCTCTCCAGTTCGTTTAACGAACAGGTTCCGGGAGTTATCTGTGGCTGACTATGTCTCTGAGCTTCCAGAGGAAGCCTCTCGGCCCGCAAGGTCTGGACATTCACAGGGGGTGGGTTTGCTGGTAGTTGGAAGCTCCAACGTTAGGCGCGTAATGGGGCCCCTTAGGAACATGGCTGCCAAGGAGGGGAAGGAAACCAGTGTGCACTCCGTGTGCATCCCGGGGGGAGTCATTCCGGATGTGGAAAGAGTGCTTTCGGATGCCAGGAAGAGTATAAGGTGCCGCCAACTGCAGGTGGTCGCTTTGGATCGGAGCAGATTCTGTCTGGTTTCGGGTGGCTTCGGAAGTGGCAAAGACTGCCAGTCTTGCTTCCGAGATAAAGGTGGAGCTCACCATCTGCAGGATCGTCGATAGAACCGACTGTGATCCTTTGGTGCACAACCGAGTGAAGGGTCTGAATCAGAAGCTCAGGCGGTTCTGTGGCTGTGTAGGCTGCAGATTCCTTGACTTGCGCCATCAGGTGGTGGCTTTCCGGGTTCCGCTTAGCAGGTCAGGAGTCCACTACACACAGGAGGCGGCTACACGGGAAGCGGGGACTGTGTGGAAGGGACTGGGCGATTTTTTAGGTTGTAGGGTCTCAGGGAACCACAGAAGGGACGTCCATCTAAAAGTAGGCAGGTAAAACACAATAAGGTCGTCGTTGAAAGGATTGGTATTGCAATTGTAAATTGTCATAGCTGTGTTGGGAAAGAACCAGAGCTCCAAGACCTAATACAAAGCACTGAAGCTCAAATAGTTGTAGGTACAGAGAGCTGGCTAAAGCCGGAAATAAGTTCAGCCGAAATTTTTTCAAACGATCTAACAGTGTTCAGAAAGGATAGATTAAATACAGCTGGTGGTGGAATATTTATTGCTGTCAGAGAAAGTGAGCTTTGTAGCGAAACTGAAGTAGATAGTTCATGTGAAATAGTATGGGTAAAGGTTATACCTGACAATCGGACTAAACTATTAATTGGATCATTTTACTGACAACCGACTCAGAAGACATATTTGCTGAACAGTTCAAAGTACCCTGCTCATACAATCATAATCGGTGGTGACTTCAAAAATGATACGTTTAAAGCCGGCGGCAGCCTTAAAACGTCATCCGAAATTTTACTGAATGCTTTCTCAGAAAATTATTTTGAACAATTAGTTCATGAGCCCACTCGAAGCGTAAATGGTCGCGAAAGGATACTTGACCTTTTATCAACAAATAATCCTGGACAAATAGTGAGTATTGTGACGAATACAGGGATTAGCGATCAAAGGCAGTTCAGGCTAAGCTGAATACCGTAACACCTACAACCACCAAAAAGAAACGCAAAAGAATAGCTATTTAAGAAAGCTGATAAAAATGCTCTTAACGCCTTTTCAAGAGACAGTCTTCACTCCTTCCGATCTGATTATGAAGTGTAGAAAATTTGTGGAATGTTTTCAAAGGGAGAGTATCAACAGCAATTGAGAGATATATACCATATAAATCAATAAGTGAAGGTACTAAGCAACGAAAAAAGCATGGCAAATTTAAAAGAACGCAAAATCTCGAAGATTGGTGAAGTTTTACAGAAGTTCGAAATATAGCTCATACTTCAATGTGAGATGCTTTTAATAATTTCCACAACGAAATTCTGTCTCGAAATCTGGCAGAAAACCCAAAGAGATTCTGGTTATACATAAAGCACACCAGTGGCAAGGCGCAATCAATACCTTCACTGCGCGATAACAACGGTGAAGTCACTGATGACAGTGCCACTAACACAGAGTTATTAAACACGGTTTTCCAAAACTCCTTCACCAAACAAGACGAAGTAAAATATTCCTGAATTCCAATCAAGAACAACTGTCAAGATGAGAAACATAGAAGTAGATACGCTCGGTGTAACAAATGAGCTTGAATCACTCAATAAAGGCAAGGCCTCCGGTCCAGATTGTATACGAGACAGGTTCCTCTCAAGGTATGCTGATAAAATAGCTCCATATTGGGCAATTATATACAACCACTCGCTCACAGAAACATCTGTACCTAAAGACTGGAAATTTGCTCAGGTCACACCAATACCCAAAAAGGGAAGTAGGAGTAATCTTCTGAATTACGGGCCTATATCACTAAAGTTTATTTGCAGTAGGGTTTTAAAACATATACTGTATTCGAACATCATGAAGTACCTCGAAGAAAACGATTTATTGACGTATAATCAGCACGGATTCAGAAAATATCGTTCTTGTGAAACACAACTAGCTCTTTATACTCATGAAGTAATAAGTGCTATCGACAGGGGGTTCCATATTTTTAGATTTCCAGAAGGCTTTCGACACCGTTCCTCACGAGCGTCTTCTAACCAAACTGCGTGCCTACGGAGTATCGCCTCAGTTGTGTGACTGGATTCGTGATTTCCTGTCAGAAAGGTCACAGTTCGTAGTAATAGACGGAAAGTCATCGAATAAAACAGAAGTAATATCCGGCGTTCCCCAAGGAGTAGCCGTCTTAGAGTGTTTGCAGATGATGCTGTCATTTACTGTCTTGTAAAGTCATCAGATGATCAAAACGACTTGCAAAATAATTTCGATAAGATATCTGTATGGTGCGAAAAGTGGCAATTGACCCTGAATAAAGAAAAGTGTGAAGTTACTCACATGAGTACTAAAAGAAATCAGCTAAATATTGATTACGCGATAAGTCACACAAATCTGAGGGTAGTAAATTCAACTAAATACTTAGGGATTACAATTACAAATAACCTAAATTGGAACGATCACATAGATAATATTCTGGGTAGAGCAAACCAAAGACTGCGATTCGTTGGCAGAACACATAGAAGGTGCAACAGGTCTACCAAAGAGACTGACTACACTACGCTTGTCCGCCCTGTTCTGGAGTATTGCTGTACGGTGTGGGATCCGCATCAGGTGGGACTGACGGATGATATCGAAAAGTACAAAGAAGGGCAGCTCGTTTTGTATTATCGCGAAATAGGGGAGATAGTGTCACAGACATGATACGTGAATTGGAGTGGCAATCATTAAAACAAAGGCGATTTTCGTTGCGACGGGATCTTCTCATGAAATTTCAATCACCAGTTTTCTCCTCCGATTGCGACAACATTCTGTTAGCACCCACCTAAATAGGGAGAAATGATCATCACGATAAAATAAGAAAAATCAGGGCTCGCACAGAAAAATTTAAGTGCTCTTTTTCCTGCGTGCCGTTCGAGAGTGGAACGGTAGAGAGACCGCATGAAGCTGGTTCTTTGAACCCTCTTCCAGGCACTTTATTGTGTATAGCAGAGTAATCACGTAGATGTAGTTGTAGATGTGAATATTGCCGTTTCTCTCGTATCAGTGTTTAATCTATCTAATGTATGCTGTACAATATCTACTTCTATTTATGGTCAACATAATAATATTGCAGTTTTTAGGATTCTATGAACATAATTCCTAATTCTTTCTGCTGCTCCTTGTTTCCTACCACAGCGGTCGCATAACATTTCTTGCAATAGCCTAGGTGGTATTCCTTCTCTACCAAGTACTGCTGGTAATTTATGGGTGCACTGCTTTTGTTCCATCACCGGTAAGACCCAGTCTACTGAAGACTCATGTACAGTACATGACACAATACATAGCACAATGCATTCAGACGTACCTCTTCCTTTCATGCTATCTTGTAATTCTGTTGTTACCTTTAAGAGCTATACTATTACTTCTACAGAATCTCCTGTTTTGCCTTTACATTTATTTATATATTTGGAGAAGGGATTATGTGGTTTAGCGAACATAGTATCTATGTGTTCCTCTTGCATCGTCCAGCTGTTTTCTATTCATGGCTAGCTATTCATCTTCTCTGTAATTTCTAACGGTGCAGTTTCATTAGCTTTAACACTCTTGGTTTGCTTTGGTTACCATTCATCTAACCACTGCGACATCTCTGTTTTGTTGCATGAAAACCATGACAGTCACTAGTACCTCCACGCGCTATGACGCTCAGTCTGTTTTTATAATGTTCCTGTCTAACCCGTGATCTTCTGACTTGCCGCAGGACATGAGTGTTGAAAATACTGCTACGTTTTCTTAAAATATTTAAGTAAGCGACACAGGTAAGTCTGTCTGCTGCTTCTATTTGCATCATGGTTACTGAAATATTAAAAATGTCTCACGCAATTCAAGTTGGAAGATTCCAGGCTAGAATGGAACATTATACGAGTGCTGGAAGTTTAATAGTGGCAACTATTTATTTACAGCTCGTATGAAATAGACGCGTGTTTCAAAGTTTTACTGACCTACAGAGTAGTCACCAGCATTGTGTATAACCCGTTGTCAGCGATGTGGAAGTCGGAGGGTAGTCTTAGCACTGCCAATTATGTTCACAGTTCGAGCGGCGCGATCTATTGCCCGATAAATTTGTAGCAGTTCTGAAGCGAAAGCCGTGAAGTGTTTCCTTCAGTTTATAAATCGAGTTGAACTCATGAGGGCTCAAGTCAGGGGAGGTCAGTAGGTGGTATAGCACTTAGCAGCCCCATCAGTCATACAAGTAAATCAGTAACAGATTACACTGTACGTGCTCGAGCATTGTCCTGCAAAATGATGGTTAGGTCCTGAAAATAGTGTCATGACTTCTGTCTTTAGGCTGTTCACTTTTGGAACAGAACCTACGACCAGCTTAGAGACAGAAGTGATGACACTTTCTGCAGGACCTGACTATCATTTTACAGGACAATGCTCAAGCACGTACAGTGCAAGCTGTTACTGATGGGGCTGCTCAATGCTATACCACCTACTGCACTCCCCTGACTTAAGCCCTCGTGAGTTCAACTGGATTTCGAAACTGAAGGAAACACTTCACGGCATTCGCTTCAGAACTGCTACACGTTCGTCGGGCAATAGACCACACTGCTCAAACTGTCAACACAACTGGCACTGCCAAGAGTATCCTACGACTTCCACATCGCTGGCAACGGGTTATACACAACGCTGGTGACTGCTCTGAAGGTCAATAAAACTTTGAAACACGTACCTATTTTGTACGAACTGTAAATAAATAGTTGCCACTATTAAAGTTCCAACCCTCGTAAAAATAAACTGAGCGACTCAGCGCGTGCAGGTACCAGTGACTGCCATGATTTGCAGTGCATCATAACAGAGATGCCTCAGTTGTTATACGAATGGACTGGTAACAAAAAGCAAGTCAGCGGTGTCAAAAATAATGAATCTGCACAGTTAAAAATTACAAAGAAGATGAATAGCTGGTCATGAGTAGAAAAAAGGTTTCTTTCATATTAATTGGTTAGCTCATATTCTCTATTCAAGTTTGAATTAATTCATCTGTAGCGCTCTTCTGTGGTGTTATTCCTGCGAGCATCAGTTCTTAATTTAATTCACCTTTCCTCAGGTAATCCGGCATCTTTACAACTGCAGCCGCCATGCTGAAACACAATAACAAAACAAACAGTATTATGAGTATAAATGTGCCGCTCTCTGCAAACACACAATCCTTCCATCACCTCGCCAAATCCTTTTCATCTGCTACGACTTTTTACCATACATACACAAGTGGAGCGGTAACTGGGACCAACAAGTGCAGAGCAACGTTCTAATCTATTTATTAATTGCGCAAGCCATTTAAAAAATTATAAACATAGTAAATTTTTTGCATTTCTTTGAACCAACAATCAAATATTACCGGCACTATTAGTGTACATGTACACAAAACATAACTTGAATTACTCTTACAATCCTCTCAAGTTCAAGCCATAGTTGTACACAATGTAACGATATACGGACACCGACAGAACCAGGCAGAGATAAGTAATACAAATGATTACAAACGATGCCACAATAGGCTCATCTGAAAGGGAAACTGTTTTTAAACCTGACTACAGAAACGTTAAACAATATCTCCCTTTGTTCGTAGTGCCGTCAGTTTCCCCTTTAAGAACCGAATCTTAAAATCTTCAAATTAAAGATTCCCCAGGCAAGAATTACTGTATAACAGTGTAATGGAGACTTCCGCTCACTACGCCAGGTACCAGTGAATTAACCAATAATCTAAAGCCTAAGCTATACTGTTACAAAATTCCTCGAATAACACAATCTTAAGGAGTAGTGGCAGCGCCAGATTTCAGATTCTAGGCACGGTCCTCGATAGCCTCAGAAACAAATAATTTGATAAAGGAACCAATAATATATCAGATGAACTCACTCAGCTTAACCACACATAACAGCGCAGGCTTGGTGCGAGCTTGTCTACGCCCGAGTGATTGTGTGTGCACACGTAGCGGCGTAGCAGGCAGGCAATGCGGTTCCAAGCGCCGCAGGAGGAGCACGCGCTAGCCAAACAAACTAGCACGATACAAGAACACACAGAGATTAAGCCCTCTGTCTGGCAGAACTTACAACAAATATTGACACACTTGATTAATGACAACCTGAGGCTCAACACCAATTACGTGCGGTGGCTCCTCATCGCTTGGACCGCATAGATCGTCTACCAAGACCAACCAAACTACGATAAATAGCAACGAGATTCACCAGCAACCTCACACGTACCCCAATCGTGCATTATCGAAACTCTAAACTATTAGCATCAGCATCGTATCCATCGGCCAAACCATCATCGGATTTCAGCTATATAAAATACTCCTCACACAGGGGCGTACGGGCTGCCATACAACTCCATAGATAACCTTTTTTTCTTTTTTTTAAATGGTTCACATGGCTCTAAGCACTATGGTACTTAATATCTGAGGTCATCAGATGATTGAAGATTTGCTCCTCAATTTGGTGTTACGGAACTTGACGTGTAAATAAATAAATAGATAAAACAAGTGCTCTTCGGTGTTGAAAGATGCAATCGCCATCCCCGGATTTCTCTTCAATATTGGGAAGCAAGAAGGTGCTTAAAACATCAGTGTAGGCCTGTGCTGTGATAGTGCCAAGCAAAACAACAAGTGCCGCAAGCTCCCTCCGTGAAAAACACGAACACACCGCAACACCACCGCTTCCGAATTTTACCGTTAGTACTACACAATCTGGCAGGTGGCGTTCACTGGGCGTTCGCTATACCCACTCCCTGCCATCGGAACGCCACATTGTGTGCCGTGCTTCATTTCACACCAACGTTTTTCCGCCGTTAAATCATCCAATGTTTACGCTCCTTACACCAAGCGATGCGTGGTTTGGCATTTACCGGCGTTTTGTGTAGCTTATGAGCAACCGCTCGACCAAGACATCCAAATTTTCTCACCTCCCCCTTAACTATCATAGTACTTGCAGAGCTGGCCGGTGTGGCCGTGCCGTTCTAGACGTTACAGTCTGGAACCGCGTGACCGCTACGGTAGCAGGTTCGAATCCTGCCTTGGGCATGGATGTGTGTGATGTCCTTAGGTTAGTTAGGTTTAAGTAGTTCTAATTTCTAGGGGACTGATGGCCTCAGAAGTTAAGTCCCATAGTGCTCAGAGCCATTTGAACCATTTGAAGCACTTGCAGTGGATCCTGATGCAGTTTGGAATTCCTATGTGATAGTCTTAATAGATGTCTGCATATTACACATTACGACTCTCTTCAACTGTCACTTAACAGACGAGGTCGGCCTGTACGCTTTTTTGCTGTACGTGTCCCTTCACGTTGTCACTTCACTATCACATAGGAAACAGTGTACTCAGGGATGTTTAGGAGTGTGGGAATCTCGCGTAGAGACGTATGACACAAGTGACACCCAATTACCTGACCACGTTCGAAACCCGTGAGTTCCGCGGGTCGCCCCGTTCTGCTCTCACGTTGTCTAATGACTACTGAGGTCGATGATATGGAGAACCTAGCAAGGGTGTCAGCACAATGCACCTAATATCAAAAACGTATTTTGTCTGCGTGTCAGCATACTTTGATCACACAGTGTAAGTCGAAACAAAGCCCCGGGAGTAGAAGGCATTCAGACAGAACCACTGATAACCATGGGAAAGCCAGCCATGACAAAATTCTTTCATCTGATATGCAAGATGTATGACACAGGTGAAATACTTCCAGACATCAAGAAGAATGTAATATTTCCAGTTCCAAAGAAGGAAGTTGCTGACAGGTGTGAAAATTACCTATATATCAGTTTACAGTTTAGTGAGTGATGATTACAAAATAAAAAAATGTTCAAACGGCTCTGAGCACTATGAGACTTAACATCTGAGGTCATCAGTCACCTAGAACTTGGAAATACTTTAACCTAAAGACATAACACACCTCCATGCCCGAGGCAGGATTCGAACCTGCGACCGTAGCGGTTGTGCGGTTCCAGACTGAAGCGCCTAGCACCGCACGGCCACATCGGCTGGCAAATCTAGGAACATGCGAGACAATACTGACCCTACGACTTATATTAAAACATACGTTAAGGAAAGGCAAACCTAATTTTATAGCATTTGTATTCTTGGAAAAAGCTTCTGACAATGTCGACTCTAATTCTGTTTTTGAAATTCTGAAGGCAGCAGGGGTAAAATACAGGGAGCAAAAAGCTATTTCAACTTGTACAGAAAGCAAACAGTAGTTGTAAGAGACTAGAGGCATAAAAGGGATGCAGTGAAAGAGAAGGAAGTGAGACAGGATTGTAACCTATCCCCGAAATTCTTCAATCTGCAGACTTGGCAAGAAGTATAGGAAACCAAAGATAAACGTGGGGTATGAATTAAAGTCCAGGCAGAAGGAATAAAAAATTTGGGGTTTACCGAAGACATTGTAATTCTGTCAGAGACAGCAAAGAACTTGGAAGAGCATGTGAACGGAATGAACAGTGTCCTCAATTTAGGATATCAGATGAACATCAACGAAAGCAACACAAGGATAATGGAATGTAGTACAATTAAATCAGGGGATTTGATTACGAAACGAGACACATAGAGGATGAGCTTTTCTGTTTTGGTAAACAAATAACTGATGATGGATGAAGAAGACAGGATATAAAATGCAGACTGAGAACGGCAGGAAAAGAATTTCTGAACAACAGAAATTCATTAACATCGAATACAGACATAAGTGTTAGGAAGCTTTTACTGATGGCATTTGTCTGGCATGTAGCTACGTATGGAAGTGAGATATGGACGATAAACAGTTTAGACAAGAAAAGGAAACAAGTTTTTTAAATGTGGTGCTACAGAAAAACGCTGAAGATTAGATGGGCATATCACCTAACTAATGAGGAGGTACTGAATAATATTGACATGCAGGAAATTTGTGGCAAATCTTGACTAAATGAAGAGACTGATTCATATGACACTCCTGAGACAAGGGATCATCAGTTTAGTACTGGAGTGAAGTGTTGGGGTATAAATTGTAGAGGGAGACGAAGAGATGACTCAGATTCAGAAGAATGTAGGTTGCAGTAGCTATTCGGAGATGAAGAGACTTTCACTGGATGGAGTAGCATGGAGAACTGCATTAAACCAGACTGAAAACCACAACAATATATGGGAGTTCCATTCTGGAAGGAATCTTGAGTGGAGGTTTAGGGGCAAAAGGCTATTGGCCGTGCATTTTTGGAGATGTGGAACTACTATGGAAAACACCGCATTTGAGGGTCGTCGTCATTGGGCAAATATTGCAGGGAAATGTTTAAAGAGAAGGAGAGGTCAAAATATTGTGTCTGTATCGCCACGATGGTTTCCTGGCTAACATTATTGCAAATGCTGAACTTCCATGTGTGGCAGAAGGGCAAGCGTATCTTGCTATTCCTCCGATCGTAACTACAGCAGTGGAACTTTAGCTGTAACGAATTTGCATTAATTATTAGTCGCTGTCGTCCTCATTTCGCACTCGGCAGGAAGCACAATAAAATTCTCTTCTTGCAGCAGGTCTGGTGATTTCCTAGAAGTTGTTTCAGTTCCATGTTAGCTGTGGCTGAGTGTTTACTTCCTTGATAGTGGGTAGTCAAGAAACAGAAAGCAACTAGCTGTCTTCTCTATTGAAACTTTCCTGATACTTCCATATTTCGACTGCCTCCATCCACAAATGTCCCTACACTGGCTCGCACTATATTGTTAAAATGCATAACGTGGTTACATTTGCCTGCAGCTCGTGGTCTAGTGGCTAAAGTTGCTGCCTCTAGGTCACTGGGTCCCGGGTTTGGGTCCCGGCCCGCTCGGGGATTTTCTCCGCCAGGGGATTTTCTCCGCCATGGGTATTTGTGTTGTCCTAATCATTTCATCATCATTCGGGAAACTGGCGAAAGTGGGCAGAGAAAAGTTTGCTAATTTTGACGGGCGCTGATAGCCACAAAGTTGAGCGTCTCACACACCAAATGCCATCATCGTCATCTGGTTACACTTACCTTGGTGATCTGATACCGTTGATTGTACATTTCATATTAAACATGCTTGACGTTCGTGCCCTTCACAGTGATCTTTTATTGGCCTTCCGGTTTCGCCTATACGGTGTCTCCATAAAGGAATGGTCAATTTTCTGCGATATGACAAGAAAAGGAATGATTGATTGTCACTGATGGCTGGGAGTCCCCACCTGGGGACGTTAGGCCACCGAGTTACAAGTCGTTCCAGTTGACGCCACATTCGGAGACTTGCGTGTTGATGATAATGACAACTAAACACTCAGCCCCATAGTAGGGAAAATATCCAGTCTTGGCGAGAATCTAACCCTGCCCCACTGCATGGCACTCATACTCGCTGACCACTCAGTTACTCTTAATGTATGAATTTCAGAGCCCATGTTTATGAGACGTTTTTGCTTCGAATGATGGTTTCTGTCATATCCCTAAATATCGACTATTTCTCCAGGGACACCGTGTATTTATTTTGACGCAGTCACACGTCACATCATATACTCCCGCATTGTGGGAGAGGTCAGTAAACTCCGTTAAAGATCTAAGAAGTCTAATGTTAACTGAAAAACGAGGTACTTATTGAACTATATTTTAGTGATCAATCTTCTGACTGTGATGCAGCCCGGCTCGGCTATGTCTCTTGTACCAATCTTTTCATCTCAGAGTAGCACTTGCAACCTACGTGATCAATTATTTGCAGGATATATTTAAATTTCTGTCTTCCTCTACAGTTTTGCCTTCTACAGCTACTACTAGTACCATGGAAGTCATTCCCTGATGTCTCAACATATGACCTATCCTGTCCCTTCATACAAACGTACATTCTCAAGAATTTCTTTCTCAAATAAGGACCTATTTTTGATAGTAGTGGACTTCTCTTGGACAGGAATGCCATTTTTGCCATAGCTAGTCTGCTTTTGATGTCCTTGCTCCGTCTGTCATTGATTTTGCGGCCAAGATAGCAGAACTCCTTAACTTCATGTAGATTGTAATCATCGGCTCTGATCTTAGTTTCTCATGTTCTCATTACTAGAACTTCTTATTTCTTCCGTCTTCATTCGATGTAGTCTTAACCCATAATCTGTGCTCATTAGACTATTCATTCCATTCAGCAGACATGTAAATCTTCTTCAGTTCCACTAAGGATAGAAATGTTATCAAGAAACCATATCACTGAAGTTTAAGCCGAATCCTGAAGCTTTCTTTTATTGCCATCATTGCTTCTTCGATGTACAGTTTGAACAGTAGGGGTGCAAGACAACATGTCTTACATCCCTTTCAATCCGAGCACTTCGTTCTTGGCCGTCCATTCTTATTATTTCCTGTTGGCTCTTGTACATATTGTATATTACCCGTCTCTCACTATAGCTTACCCCTATTTTTCACAGAATTTCGAACATCTTGCACCGTTTGATATTATCGAAGTTCCAGGTAGACAAATCCTATCAAAGTGTCTTGATTTTTCTTTAGTCTTGCTTTCATTATCAACGGCAACGTCTGAATTTCCTCCCTGGTGCCTCTAGCTTTCCTAAAGTCCAACTGATTGTCATCTAACACGTCGTCAATTTTCTTTTCCATTCTTCTGTACACAGGGTGGTCCATTGATCGTGACCGGGCCAAATATCTCACGAAATAAGGGTCCAACGAAAAAACTACAAACAACGGAACTTGTCTAGCTTGAAGGGGGAAACCAGATGGCGCTATTATTGGCCCGCTAGATGGTGCTGCAGTAGGTCAAACGGATATCAACTACGTTTTTTAATAGGAACCACCATGTTTATTACATATTCGTTTAGTACGTAAAGTAATATGAATGTTTTAGTTGGACCACTTTTTTCTCTTTGTGACAGATGGCGCTGTAATAGTCACAAACATATGGCTCACAATTTTAGAAGAAAAGTTGGTAACAGGTAGGTTTTTTAAATTAAAATACGGAACGTAGGTACGTTTGAACATTTTATTTCGGTTGTTACAATGTGATACATGTACCTTTGTGAACTTATCATTTCTGAGAACGTATGCTGTTACAGCATGATTATCTGTAAATACCACATTAATGCAATAAATACTCAAAATGATGTCCGTCAACCTCAATGCATTTGTCAATACGTGTGACGACATTCCTCTCAACAGCGAGTAGTTCGTCTTCCGTAATGTTCGCACATGCATTGACAATGGGCTGACGCATGTTGTCAGGTGTTGTCGGTGGATCACGATGGCAAATATCCTTCAACTTTCCCCACAGAAAGAAATCCGGGGACGTCAGATCCGGTGAACGTGCGGGCCATGGTATGGTGCTTCGACGACCAATCCACCTGTCATGAAATATGCTATTCAATACCGCTTCAACCGAACGCGAACTATGTGCCGAACATCCATCACGTTGGAAGTGCATCGCCTTTCTGTCATGTAGTGAAACATCTTTTGGCAACATCGATAGAACATTACGTAGGAAATCAGCTTACACTGCATCATTTAGATTGCCATCGATAAAATGGGGAACAATTATCCTTCCTCCCACAATGCCGCACCATACATTCACCCGCCAAGGTCGCTCATGTTCCATTTGTCGCAGCCATCGTGGATTATCCGTTGCCCAATAGTGCATATTATACCGGTTTACGTTATCACTGTTGGTGAATGACGCTTCGTCGCTAAATAGCACGCGTGCAAAAAATCTGTCATCGTCGCGTAATTTCTCTTGTGCCAAGTGATAGAACTGTACATGACGTTCAAAGTTGTCGCCATGCAATTCCTGGTGCATAGAAATATGGTACGGGTACAATCAATGTACATAGCACACGCCGGTTGGGCATTTTGATCACAATAGCCATACATCAACACGATATCGACCTTTACCTCAATTGGTAAACTGTCCATTTTAACACAGGTAATGTATCACGAAGGAAATACCTTCCGCACTGGCGGAATGTTACGTGATACCACGTACTTATACGTTTGTGACTATTACAGCGCCCACTATCACAAAGCGTAAAAATTGGTCCAACTAAAACATTCATATTTCTTTACGTACTACACGAATATATGATAAAAATGGGTGTTCCTGTTTTAAAAAAACGCAGTTGAAATCCTTTTGACCTATGGCACCACCTACTAGCGTGCCAACCATAGCTATACGAGTTTCGTTCTTTGGAGTTTTTTTCGTTTAATGCTGTTTTCGTGAGATATTTGGCCCAGTCACTATCAATGGACCACCCTGTATTATTCTTGTAAGTAACTTTGATGTATGAACTTTAAGCAGATTCTGCGAAAATTCTCGCACTTGTCAGCTCTGGCAGTGTTCGGAATTTTGTTGGTGATATTTTTCCGAAGTCATATGGTATGTCGCCAGAGTCATATGTTCACCACACCAACGTTAGGAGTCGTTTTGTGCTACACCTCCAAATGACATTGCAAATTCTGATGGAATGTAATCCATCCCTTCTTCCTTTTTTGATCTTAAGTCCCCCTAAGCTCTCTTTTGATTCTAATACTGGATCCTCTGTCTCTTAAAAATCGGCTCCTGTTTCTTCTTCTATCACATCAGACAAATCCCTCCTCTTATAGAGGTCTTTAGTAAACTCTTTCCACCTATCCGCGCTCTACCCTGGACCTAACAACGAAAATGCTCTATCACTCTTAATTTTTCCACCCTTGATTTTAATTTCACCGAATGTTGTTTTGACTTTCCTATACGCTGACTCAGTCCTTCCGACAGTCATTTCTTACCCGATTTATTCACATTTTTTTCATGCATCTAATGCGTTTTAGCTTCCCTGCACTTCCTATTTATTTCAGTCCTCAGCGACTTGTATTTCTACATTCCTGAGTGCCCTTAACGTTTTTGTACTTCCTTCTCTCGTCGATTACCTGTCATCCGTGGTTTCTTCGCAGTCACGTTCCTTGTACCTACGTTTCTCTTTGCAATTACCGTTTTTAGAGATGTCCATTCCTCTTCAGCTAAACTGCTTACTGATCGATTACTTACTGCTTTATCCTTGTCCTTGGTGATCTTCAAGCGTATCTCGTCACTCCTTAGTGCTTCCGTATCCCACTTCATTGCGTATTGATTCTTCCTGACTAAACTTTTTAACTTCGACCTACTCCTCATCACTACTACATTTTGATCTGAGCCTATATCTGATCCTGAGAACGCTTTATTTCGTTACGAATACCGGCTTGGCTGTTGTTGGTTTTAGAAATTCAAATCATATACGCTGATATTGTTTTGTTGCTATTAAGATATCATAACTAAACTGTTGTTTCACCAACATCTTTAATCGTACTGTTTTTGTGCTGTCGATCATCATCGTATCTCAATTGATCTTCTAGCGTGGTTCTAGACTTTGCCTGGCGGAGAGAATAGTCGTTTCGAAACAGTGAGAGGAAGTGCATCATGAGTTAGCATAAAGGTATCTCCATTGCTTTTATATCTCTCGTGTATTTACTGAATCAACATCAGAAAGCATCAGATACTACTTAAATTTGAACTGGTGACTTCTCCCTCTTTTCTGTTGACATTAAATTTTAAACGATTATCATAAAATAAGGGAAATCAGAGCTCGCACGGAAAGATATAGCTGTTCGTTTTTCCCGCGCATTATCAGAGAATGGAATTGCAGAGAATTATTGTGAAGTTGGTTCCATAAACCCCCTGTCAGGCACTTTAGTGTGATTAGTGAACGTTGCACCACACATAAGAGTGACACAGATACGTGGCACTATTTCTAACATAGTCAGCAAGACTCTGTATACAGGGTGTTACAAAAAGGTAGGGGCCAAACTTACAGGAAACATTCCTCACACACAAATAAAGAAACGCTGTTATGTGGACATGTGTCCGGAAACGCATAATTTCCATGTTAGAACTCATTTTAGTTTCGTCAGTGTACTGTACTTCCTCGATTCACCGCCAGTTGGCCCAATTGAAGGAAGGTAATGTTGACTTCGGTGCTTGTGTTGACATGTGACTCATTGCTCTACAGTACTAGCATCAAGCACATCAGTACGTAGCATCAACAGGTTAGTGTTCATCACGAACGTGGTTTCGCAGTCAGTGCAATGTTTACAAATGCAGAGTTGGCAGATACCCATTTGATGTATGGATTAGTATGGGGCAGTATCCGTGGCGCGGTACGTTGTTTTACTCACAGATTTCCGGAACGAAGGTGTCCCGACAGGAAGACTTTCGAAGCAATAGATAGGGAGCACGGAACATTCCAGCCTATGACTCGCGACTGGGGAAGACCTAGAACGACAAGGACACCTGCAATGGACGAGGCAATTCTTCGTGCAGTTGACGATAACCCTAATTTCAGAGTCAGAGAAGTTGCTGGAGCACAAGGTAACGTTGACCACGTCACTGTATGGAGAGTGCTACGGGAGAACCAGTTGTTTCCGTACCACGTACAGCGTGTGCAGGCACTATCAGCAGCTGACTGGCGTCCACGGGTACACTTCTGCGAATGGTTCATCCAACAATGTGTCAATCCTCATTTCAGTGTAAATGTTCTCTTTACGGATGAGGCTTCATTCCAACGTGATCAAATTGTGAATTTTCACAATCAACATGCGTGGGCTGACGAGAATCCGGACCCAGTCAACACAGATCTGTCATCAACACAGATTGTCTGTGAACGTTTGGGCAGGCATTGTTGGTGACGTCTTGATTGGGCCCCATGTTCTTCCACCTAGGCTCAGTGGAGCACGTTATCAAGATTTCATACAGGATACTCTACCTGTGTTGCTAGAACATGTGCCTTTACAAGTACGACACAACATGTGGTTCATTGTACGATGGAGCTCCTGCACATTTCAGTCGAAGTGTTCGTACGCTTCTCAACAACAGATTTGGTGACCGATTGATTGGTAGAGGCGGACCAACTCCATGGCCTCCACGCTCTCCTGACCTCAACCCTCTTGCCTTTCATTTACGGGGGCATTTGAAAGCTCTTGTCTACGCAACTCCGGTACCAAACGTAGAGACTCTTCGTGCTCGTATAGTGGACGGCTGTGAGACAATACGCCTACTCCAGGGATGCATCAGCGCATCAGGGATTCCATGCGACGGAGGGTGGATGCATGTATCCTCGGTGACGGAGGACATTTTGAACATTTCCTGTAACAAAGTGTTTGAAGTCACGCTGGTACGTTCTGTTGCTGTGTGTTTCCATTCCATGATTAATGTGATTTGAAGAGAAGTAATAAAATGAGCTCTAACATGGAAAGTAAGCGTTTCCGGACACATGTCCACATAACATATTTTCTTTCTTTGTGTGTGAGGAATGTTTCCTGAAAGTTTGGCCGTACCTTTTTGTAACACCCTGTATGTACAATGTCTAGTTGACAATTTTACTATTGTTATTGCCTTAATATTTAAATATGTCACATTATCCAGTCGTTATCAAACTGATGGAGCAAAATTAACAATCAATCGAGCTTCCTATTGGGGAACGTGTGGTTTCTTTACGTCCGGTATATAAGATAGATAATTATAAGCGGTGACGTTATGACAGCAGTCCTCATAGGTCACGAATAAACGAAGTAAACATCATCTTTGGGAAGCGAATTGCGTTGAAAGTCAGAATCTGTAAGCAACTGCTTGTGCTGTGTAAGTGACTTCTTTCCGTTACTGCATCAAGCATGTTTACAACTGATAACTAGGACCCTCTCCTGACAGAAAAAATGAACAGGGAAAAGGGAGAAAACCATGCTAATGGTTCCATATAAAGTCTTCGAGTGCGGAAGATAGCAATCAAGATGTGCCATTTAGTTTTAGCGATAGCACCATATTCAATATTCGATCTTGTGAATGAGTCACTGTTGGAAATATCACTGATTTTATATAAATTCTCGTCAAGGAATGATCTTCGGAAGGGACTAAGTTTTAATTCCCGCAAGAATGCGCCTGTTCTCAGACTGCAATAAATTTCTGCGATAACCGGGGACAGCTAATATCGCCCTAAGATTCCTGTGAAGGGGATCCGATGTCGCCATTCCATCAGCGGCACAAAATGAAGACAATGGTTGCCCTCCCTTCGTCTTTATAACGTCTTCATAATAACGTCGCCTTAGTCACGGCTAGCGCTGCTATTCAAATCACCTGCCAACGAGATTGAAATACTGCTTTCGTCATAATTGCATTTTCTTTCGAGCTGTCCTTGTTAAGACATTCTAGTAAATGAGATCATGCTTTCTATGAACGAGTGTATCATTGTCTCTGCCGGCTAATGTACTTAGGCACTCTTGGAGAACGTTCTCCCTGAGAAAGACTTCCATAGTAGGACTTCCCATAGACATTACGAACTACAAAATTTTATCGAGTATCGAGGACCATCAGCATCTTATAATATCGTCACTATAGCGTGGATTAAAAGCTCTGTTCAGGGCCTGTACCATTTTTCTACGTCTGAAGGAAAAGTTCTAACCAAGACCATAAGAAAATTCTGTCTCTTACCTCTCATTTTTCATGAACCTGTACAGTTGCGTTTCTAGATACATAGTTGACAACGTTTGGTCAACGATATGAGCAAAGCCTGCTGCCCACTTACAAATGGCTAATGCGCTTTCCGTGTACACAGATTCATACGAAGAAGTCCCAACTTCGGGGTGACCCGTGTCTTGATTTTGAATAATCTACTATTGATTGCTGATGAAGTGGCAAACCAGATGCACATTAGTCGTGCTTGTGGATGTGATACCATCCATAACAGGTTAAATTTTCGTAAATTCTGTGCAATATGGGTCCCAAAACAACGCAATGAAGACCACTCGCACTATCTTTCGAGGACTTTCAGCAGACTGTAGATCGTCGTGTCGATAAGCGTGAGATGTTTCGAAAAGAGTGATAAAAAAATTGGTTCAAATGGCTCCAAGCACTATGGGACTTAACATCTGAGGTCGTCAGTCCCATAACTTACCTATGGACATCATACATCGACCACAGCGGCCGGCACATGTCATCAGTGGAGACGAAACGAGCGTTCGTCACTTTGAACCAGAGAGTTAACAACCGAGTAAGGAATGGAAACGCCCAAGATGTCTAACGCAAAGAGTTAGTTAACTCTCTTCCAGTAAAGAGATGCTCTTATTCTTTCGTGTCGCACAAGGGCCCGCAATGATTTGAACCCTGCAGTTTGAAAGAAACGCCGAGATCTGTTGTCAAACGGCGTTCTTTTCATGCATTACAGTGCGCTTCATATATCGGCATCCACATCGTTCAAATTCCTCCGAATAAACTTTTCAGTATTTTGGAGCATTTTGGGTAAGTCAAAGACTGTCTGATATGCCGCCGTTAATCCATCTCTGAAAATGACACTAAGAAAGCGGTTCACATTAGCCACGATGGTGGATATGATATCATCCATAGCAGGAGAAACATTTACACCAGCCCTAAATCTTTCTTTCTTCTGAAGATATGGTAAAGCTTGGACCAACGTTCATTGTAAAGTAGGGCGACTGTTGAGATATGTTGACACCAAAAGGTTTTTACTGTTGTAAATATAAGAATGCTTTGAAGATTTTAATAATGAGCATTTCATAGGTACTGCTGCAGTACGATACTATGCCGCAGTGTGTAACTTTGCTGCTTAGTTGAGTTCTTCTTTTTACAATTCCTGTTCTCATTTGAACAACTCATTTCCTGGTCACGTCCGTATACTCTTCTATTGGCTGTTACCTACGACAGCGTCGGTTTATGGCGGAATTAGGCTCTATGCAGTCTGGACATGATGTGGTACCTGATTACTCTGCCACAGTCGTGGTCAGAGGATACAAGGTTGGCTTGCAGGGAGAGCAATTACGCCGTGACTTCCAGCGGTCCAAACAACCGTTGCAGGAAAAGTTCCTCAAGTCCTGTAATGCATATAAGGAGACTGGAATGACGAATGAAAATTTGTACCTAGGTCGGGATTCGAACCTGGGTCTCCTACTGCACTAACCACTACGCCACCCTGACGCAGTCGCTTTGCACCTCTGCGTGGACGACCCTAGCGTACCATTTATTTCGATCCCAATTCCCATTCATGGCTCAACCGACTTGGTGTCCCCCTAAACTCGACATCTGAGTCTAGGGGGTTACTGTTAGCGATGGGCATGAATGGAGATTTCGACTGGGGAAGGAGGAGTGCTAAGATAGTTCGTGCAATATTTAGAGTCACTGTGTGAGGGTGGCCTAGTGGTTAGAGCAGCTGCCTTGTGAGCAGGAGACCTAGGTTCGAATCCTGCCCTTGGTACAAATTTTCATTCGTCACTTCAGTCTCCTCGTACGTCATAGATGTTTGAGATTTGAAAAGGTCTCTGGAACTATACAGTACCATCTGCTAAAGTCTCTTAGAGAGAGACAGAAGCGCTGAAAGCAGGACCAAAAAATGGGCAATTATAATGCTTCCAATCCTGATTAGCCACAAGGAATACATGTCAAACAATTTCGCGAATCGATTTGAAGCTCTCGAAATGGAGGAGTCTGTTCTCGTTCTCGTGAACTTGAAGTGACTAACTGTAGGCTCTCTGCGGTGGAATGTCTGCGTTTAAGTGCCTCTCATTTGAACTCTGGAGTTAACGATGTTTCGTGATCAAGGACATTACTTTTCCGGTAGAGAGGGCCCACAAAGTAAAAGTGCGTTCCTCTGCGATGGCGACAAATTCTTGCTAAGGGACTTACGCGTTTTTCTCGGCAGATCTGTGGATTATTGAGCGTAGTCTTGTTACTTAAAAACATGTCTCAGAGCAGAGCGTGGAGCCATTAAGTAACTGAACAAAAGTGACGGACAAGGCTTGAGTTCATGCTTGCTAATATACAATATTTCACTTATTGCCGTGGAAATGTAATTGTGGTGCTGTCTTGAGACTTTTTTTTTTGTTATTGGCAGTTCCCTGTATCTACATCTACATCTACATCCGTACTCCGCAAGCCACCTGACGGTGTGTGGCGGAGGGTACCCTGAGTACCTCTATCGGTTCTCCCTTCTATTCCAGTCTCGTATTGTACGTGGAAAGAAGGACTGTCGGTATGCTTCTGTGTGGGCTCTAATCTCTCTGATTTTATCCTCATGGTCTCTTCGCGAGATATACGTAGGAGGGAGCAATATACTGCTTGACTCTTCGGTGAAGGTATGTTCTCGAAACTTCAACAAAAGCCCGTACCGAGCTACTGAGCGTCTCTCCTGCAGAGTCTTCCACTGGAGTTTATCTATCATCTCCGTAACGCTTTCGCAATTACTAAATGATCCTGTAACGAAGCGCGCTGCTCTCCGTTGGATCTTCTCTATCTCTTCTATCAACCCTACCTGGTGCGGATCCCACACTGCTGAGCAGTATTCAAGCATTGGGCGAACAAGCGTACTGTAACCTACTTCCTTTGTTGTCGGATTGTATTTCCTTAGGATTCTTCCAATGAATCTCAGTCTGGCATCTGCTTTACCGACGATCAACTTTATTTGATCATTCCATTTTAAATCACTCCTAATGCGTACTCCCAGATAATTTATGGAATTAACTGCTTCCAGTTGCTGACCTGCTATTTTGTAGCTAAATGATAAGGGACCTATCTTTCTATGTACTCGCATCACATTACACTTCGCTACATTGAGATTCAATTGCCATTCCGTGCACCATGCGTCAATTCGCTGCAGATCCTCCTGCATTTCAGTACAATTTTCCATTGTTGCAACCTCTCGATACACCACAGCATCATCTGCAAAAAGCCTCAGTGAACTTCCGATGTCATCCACCAGGTCATTTATGTATATTGTGAATAGCAACGGTCCTATGACACTCCCCTGCGGCACACCTGAAATCACTCTTACTTCGGAAGACTTCTCTCCATTGAGAATGACGTGCTGCGTTCTGTTATCTAGGAACTCCTCAATCCAATCACACAATTGATCTGATAGTCCGTATGCTCTTACTTTGTTCATTAAACGACTATGGGGAACTGTGTCAAACGCCTTGCGGAAGTCAAGAAACACGGCATCTACCTGTGAACCCGTGTCTAAGGCCCTCTGAGTCTCGTGGACGAATAGCGCGAGCTGGGTTTCACACGATCGTCTTTTTCGAAACCCATGCTGATTCCTACAGAGTAGATTTCTAGTCTCCAGAAAAGACATTATACTCGAACATAATACGTGTTCCAAAATTCTACAACTGATCGACGTTAGAGATATAGGTCTATAGTTCTGCACGTCTGTTCGACGTCCCTTCTTGAGAACGGGGATGACCTGTGCCCTTTTCCAATCCTTTGGAACGCTTCGCTCTTCTAGAGACCTACGGTACACCGCTGCAAGAAGGGGGGCAAGTTCCTTCGCGTACTCTGTGTAAAATCGAACTGGTATCCCATCAGGACCAGCGGCCTTTCCTCTTTTGAGCGATTTTAATTGTTTCTCTATCCCTCTGTCGTCTACTTCGATATCTACCATTTTGTCAACTGTGCGACAATCTAGAGAAGGAAGCACAGTGCCGTCTTCCTCTGTGAAACAGCTTTGGAAGAAGACATTTAGTAATTCGGCCTTTAGTCTGTCATCCTCTGTTTCAGTACCATTTTGGTCACAGAGTGTCTGGACATTTTGTTTTGATCCACCTACCGCTTTGACATAGGACCAAAATTTCTTAGGATTTTCTGCCAAGTCAGTACATAGAACTTTACTTTCGAATTCATTGAAAGCCTCTCGCATAGCCCTCCTCACACTACATTTCGCTTCGCGTAATTTTTGTTTGTCTGCAAGGCTTTGGCTATGTTTATGTTTGCTGTGAAGTTCCCTTTGCTTCCGCAGCAGTTTTCTAACTCGGTTGTTGTACCACGGTGGCTCTTTTCCATCTCTTACGATCTTGCTTGGCACATACTCATCTAACGCATATTGTACCATGGTTTTGAACTTTGTCCACTGATCCTCAACACTATCTGCACTTGAGACAAAACTTTTGTGTTGAGCCGTCAGGTACTCTGTAATCTGCTTTTTGTCACTTTTGCTAAACAGAAAAATCTTCCTACCTTTTTTAATATTTCTATTTACGGCTGAAATCATCGACGCAGTAACCGCTTTATGATCGCTGATTCCCTGTTCTGCATTAACTGATTCAAATAGTTCGGGTCTGTTTGTCACCAGAAGGTCTAATATATTATCGCCACGAGTCGGTTTTCTGTTTAACTGCTCAAGGTAGTTTTCAGATAAAGCACTTAAAAATATTTCACTGGATTCTTTGTCCCTGCCACCCGTTATGAACGTTTGAGTCTCCCAGTCTATATCCGGCAAATTAAAATCTCCACCCAGAACTATAACATGGTGGGGAAATCTACTCGAAATATTTTCCAAATTATTCTTCAGGTGCTGAGCCACAACAGCTGCTGAGCCCGGGGGCCTATAGAGACATCCAATTACCATGTCTGAGCCTGCTTTAACCGTGACCTTCACCCAAATCATTTCACAATTCGAATCTCCGTCAATTTCCTTCGATACTATTGCACTTCTTATCGCTATAAACACGCCTCCCCCTTCACTGTCCAGCCTATCTCTGCGGTATACATTCCAATCAGAGTTTAGGATTTCATTACTGTTTACGTCTGGTTTCAGCCAACTTTCTGTTCCTAGTACTATATGGGCGTTGTGACCGTTTATTAATGAGAGCAGTTCTGGGACCTTTCTATAGACGCTTCTGCAGTTTACTATTAGCACATTAATATTGTTATTCCTTGTTGCATTTTGCCTACTCCTGCCTTGCCGCGTCTCAGGAGGCGTCTTGTCGGGCCTAGGGAGGGAATTCTCTAACCTAAAAAAACCCCATGTGCACTCCACACGTACTCCGCTACCCTCGTAGCCGCTTCCGGCGTGTAGTGCACGCCTGACCTATTCAGGGGGACCCTACATTTCTCCACCCGATAGCGGAGGTCGAGAAATTTGCACCCCAGCTCTCCGCAGAATCGTCTGAGCCTCTGGTTTAAGCCTTCCACTCGGCTCCAAACCAGAGGACCGCGATCGGTTCTCGGAACGATACTACAAATAGTTAGCTCTGATTCCACCCCGCGAGCGAGGCTTTCCACCTTCACCAACTCCGCCAACCGCCTGTACGAACTGAGGATGACCTCTGAACCCAGACGGCAAGAGTCATTGGTGCCGACATGAGCAACAATTTGCAGTCGGGTGCACCCAGTGCTCTCTATCGCCGCCGGTAGGGCCTCCTCCACACCTCGGATGAGACCCCCCGGCAAGCAGACAGAGTGAACACTGGCCTTCTTCCCCGACCTTTCCGCTATTTTCCTAAGGGGCTCCATCACCCGCCTAACGTTGGAGCTCCCAATAACTAATAAACCCCTCCCCCCGTGTGCCTGCTCGGACCTTGCTGAAGGAGCAGCCACATGTCCACTCACAGGCAGAGCGGGCGATGCCACACGGCCAGCCTCCACATTGACCCTCCGCCTCGTGCGCCGCGAACGCCGCTGAACCCGCCACTCCCCTTGGGGAGAGGGTGGCCCAACCGCGCCCGGTACCCGCGAAGATGTCTCGACAGCAGGGACAGTGGGTGAAGCATCTAACACCTGGGGTGCACCATGCGACGCACCAGACTCCCCACTGCCGCTACACTCCGAGGCAGCAGCCTGAAGACGGCTGACCGCAGCCATCAACACGCTCAGCTGTTCGCGAAGAGTGGCCAGCTCCTCCTGCGTCCGTACACAGCAGCCACACATCCTAGCCATCCTAAGAAATCAATTTACTATAGAGTGTTAATCAGCTTTTAACTAGACTGCTAATTCACTAAAGGCGGTTGATTATTGACTAAACTGTGATTGCTAACCACTTCTTTTAGAAACAAGGAAAATAGCACTACCTGTCTCTGGACGGTATTGAAAACAAACACTAGCACTACGAGCACTATGGCTGACTAAAGGGACTCTCTGACTGTATTCGAAACACACACGAGATCTATGGAACACTTAATAGCACTCTACTATTAAAGCTTCCTAAAAGCAAAAACACGCAGAAGAAGAAGTGACAAGTAAGAAAAATACAGATAATACTTAAATTAAGGTAGCTCGCTGCACAGCAGACGTGAAGCAGACGGCGGTTAGGGCGACACTGACACTACTGGCACTATGGCTGACTAAAGGGACTCTGACTGTATTCAAAACAAACACGAGATCTATGGAACACTTAATAGCACTCTACTATTAAAGCTTCCTAAAAGCAAAAACACGCAGAAGAAGAAGTGACAAGTAAGAAAAATACAGATAATACTTAAATTAAGGTAGCTCGCTGCACAGCAGACGTGAAGCAGACGGCGGTTAGGGCGACACTGTATGGTGGTTTGTTGTGTGGAGACACGAGTTGTTAGAGTTCACGTGGTGGAAGCGTATGGACTGTTATCGGTGGAGATATCACAGTTCAGTGGACAGGTCCAGGAATCTTTACGAAAGATACTGGGTTTCTACGAGGTTTTTCGTCATTGAGTTTAGGGTGCTGAGGAGTTTAAGCCCTGTCTCAATGGCCGAAGTGAGGCTGGTACCCCTTATTTAGAATTTCTGATAGTGGAGAAAAGCGGAGAGCTAACCTAAATCCACCAATAAACGCTTGCAATTAAATCTGCGGAGCAGTGCGTCGCTAAATTTGCCTCGCGCGATGCATGTCGCCAGGAGTGCACCATTCTGCCTACCGCCTTGAGTGTCACTCGCTGCGACACTACAGAAACTCCGACGCACGAGTGAAAGCGTCGGTTCACCATCTAACAAAACTGGTGTCTTATGTGACGGTAAACTTTGTGCTTGACTAGTGTGGAACGAATTACAAGGAGACTACAAGAATTTCTCTAATTTTTTATATTTATGGAACGTGAAGTTCAGATCTCAAATACCAATCCGTAAAAGCAGTGCGCTGCAACTTTTAAAATTTTTAGAGCAAATTGACTTTGATGATTTCAGAGCATCCTCAGTAGCCTACAGCAAGAACATACTGCTGAGAAGCCGTGTGGTACTGTGGCAGAGTAATCAGGTACAACATCATGTCCAGGCTCGATTCTCATGTACGGTAAAATTGTAAACAAACGTGCATGTTACATGAACATTTCCGAGAAGTGCATTATACACTGACGGACAAAAAATTCGCAACACCAAGAAGGAGTTCTGCGACTTAAATGGAAGTTAGTGTGCTTCGTTCCACATCCGAACAACGAAGTCTCTTTAAATTTCGCACTACAACATAAGAGTAGCGCAAGATGATGCAAATCAGGTTTTCTTTAAATGTGCGCTGTAACGGTGGTGAGCGGAAGTTACTTTTGAGACTGCACGTAGTGAGTTGATGTTAGTCAAGAATGTCTTTAAGGCGAGAAAGACGCCATTGTCAACATCTCATAGGGTTTGAAGGAGGTCGTTTAATGGGACTACGGAAAGCTGGATGTTTCTTCTGCTGTAATACAGAAAGACTTGGCAGGAGTGTAGCCACTATACATGACTGCTGGAAGCACTGTTCTCGAGAATGTATGGCCTCAAGAACACCAGGCTCCGGACGGCACTACTGAGGAGAAAGACTATCGCATCGTACTGTATCTGCAGCAGTAACATGAGCAGCAGTTGGCACCGCAGTGACACAACGAACCGTTAAAAATCTGTTACTTCAAGGACAGCTCCGAGCCACACGCTGTGCACCGTCCATTCCACTGAATCAAAATCACCGCCACATAGGACTTCAGTAGTGTCGAGCGGGAGCTCTTTAGAGGCCAGGGTGTAAGTCTGTGGTGATTTCTGATGAAACTCGGCTCTGCTTCAGTGCCAGTGATGGTTAGGAGGAGTCCAATTGAGGTTTTGCAAACAACCTCTCTTCGTGCTGGAAACACTGGATCTGGACCTGGAGTTATGGTCTGCGGTGCGATTTCATAAGACACCAGGAGCATTCTTGTGGTTATCCCACTCACCCTGACTGAAATATTGTACGTAAATCTTCTGATTCGACCTGTTGTGCCGCCATTCATGAATAGCACTAAAGGGGGTGCTTTTGTAGCAGTATTATGCTCGCCGACATACCGCTGTTGCAACGCAGCATGCTCTACAGTGTGTCAACATATTGACTTGCCTTGCTCGACCTTTCTCGTGTCGAGCACATAGGGGAAAAAATCGGACAACAACTTCGACATCATCCACAAAAAGCTGTGACAGTCCCTGTATCGACCGACCAAGTGCAACAGGAATGGAACTCCATCCTACAAACTGCCATCCGTCACATGTACAACACATTGCATGCACGTTTGCGTATTGGCGGTTACATGTGGTACGTCGATTGTAAGTGTTGTGTCCTGTGTAACAGGCAGAGCTTAGCAGGCCATATGCGAGTTTGAGTGAACTGACCAGAAGCAGCTGTCTGCGCAGGCACGGCGGTGTAGTGTATTCCGGGTCTATGAGTTGAGGGCTCAGACAGCCTCTGTTCCTTCTTGATATGTACTCAAGGCCCTTGGACAAAAAGACTGACACGTCTGTTATGAATGTTAGCGGAGTCTTCGCCACACTATTATATCGTCACCAGCTACCGCCACTTCGTCCGCATAGGGGGCACATCGTTACCAGTAGCGTATGAGTACTCAAAAGGAAGGAGTATTATTCATTGTCAGAGAATAGGACTGACAAGCGTGTTTGATGTCTACGTGTTACGAACGTTACACATGGATAGCCGGATTAACAATGACCAATTTTGAGAGTTTCATAGAGTGTTGCAGTTGTGCAGTCCACAGCTCAATACTTATTTGTGACCCGAAGATGGTCAGAATTTTGACCGAAATCGATCGTCCTTAGAAAAGTAAAATAAAATAAAAAGCACATCTGTGTATTACAGGAAGTAATTTTCAATCAGTTACAGAATTATTGATGCTGCTGGCCACCTGTTGACGTACTGGCTTTTGACTTGTCATCTTAGGCCGAAGTTCGTTTAATAATCTAAGCACTAAACAATCTTCGACCGCAGATCCCGAGAGAAAAGCCAACAAACATTACGTCATTCTTGCGCTGTAGTACGTCTTTCATTGTATGACTGCCTTGTTCTACACGAATTGCTTTGCAGTTGGCCTCCAGCGTTGTAAAAAAGTACATGCGTTGCTATACTGTCTTCAAGAAAGTTACTGCATTTTCGTATTTCTCTACATTATTAATTAGAACTAAAGCAGCAACCGGCATCCTTGTCTACTTCAGGACTATTTGTCCTCGTTTCTTTGTCTAATTAGGCTCACGACCGTATTATATTCTTAATTTTTATTTTTTGATGATTTACCCGGCCGAATTCAAAAATTGTTTGTTACTTGTGGTTTACACACGTCCCGTCGACTTCGTACCGGCAATTTTCGTGGAGTTACATATTCGTCGGGAGCATTGTGTTTCAGTTCGACGAGTCCGGCTGCTTACACATTACTCGGTGTATTAATAAGGCCACTCGAGTAGTAGCATCTAAAAAGGTATCCTTCAGGCTTCACTTAAGTATAGAAAATTTCTGCGCGTTTACTGCCTATTCAGTATGTTATTTACTGTGAAGAGACGAAACGCTGATTCGTCGGCTTAGCTAGAAAATTCATAATTGTTAATTATTTTGCTTCATGATTTACTTATGATTTCAGAGGTCAAAGACTGATTTAATTTGCTATAGAAAACGTAGGTGCTGTGTACGTCCTCACAAGGCAAGCAATGGTCAGAAAGAGTTCAAATTCGTCACTCAGTAACTTGGACTTACTTGATCAACATTACTTTAGTCAGTTAATTGTAGTTGAACACAAATCTCAACCAGAGTTAAAAAGAGTACATGAAATTGAGAAGATAAAGAAGGAGACGCTTCAGTTTGCAACCACACGGATGCTACGGTCGCAGGTTGTAATCCTGCCTCGGGCATGGATGTGTGTGATGTACTTAATTTAGTTAGGTTTAAGTAGTTCTAAATCTAGGGGACTGATGCCTTCAGATGTTAAGTCCCAAAGTGCTTAGAGCCACTTGAACCATTTGAACCTGTGCCCCTCTTATCTGCTTATAGACCACATTTTGGACTGGATTCGTGATTTCCTGTCAGAAAGGCCACAGATCGTAGTAATAAACAGAATGTCATCGATTAAAAGAGACGTCGTGTGTGGATTACTCTAAGGAAACACTATAGGCCTTGTACTGCCCCTAATGCACATAAAAGATTTAAGAGACAGCCCGAGCAGCCCCCTTAGACTGTTTGCGGATTATGTTATCATTTACCGCCATTTTAAATAGTCAGAAGATCAAACACAATTGCAAAATGACTTAGAAACGGTAGCTGCGTGTTGCGAAAAGTGGCAGGTAAGGAGAAGTGTGAGGTCATTCACATGAGTACTAAAATAAATCTGTTAAATTTCGCTTACTCTATAAATCACAGAAATCAATTCAACTAAATAGCTAGGGATTAAAATTAACATCTTAAATTTTTGGAAGGATCACACAGATAAATTTGTGGGGAAGGCAAACTAAAGATTACTTTTATTGGCAGAAAGCTTAGAAGGCGCTATAAGTTTATTAAGGAGACTGCCTACACTACGCTTTTCCGCCCTTACTATGTGATATTGGATCTGTGCAGATAAGACTGACGAAGGACACACAAAAAGTTCGAATAAGAGCAGCTTATTTTGTTTTACAGTCTAATAGGGGAGAGAGTGTCATGGACTGGTTGGGTGTTGGGGGGGGGGGGGGGGGGTTAGGTGGGAATCATTAAGTCGTTTTTCGTTGCGGCGAGATCTTTTCATAAATTGCAATCACCAATTTTCTCCGCTGAATGTGAAAATATTTTTTTAAACCCAACCTACATAGGAAGAAGGGATCATCGTAATAAACGGATGGAAAGCTTCATTTTTTTCATGCACCACATGAGAGTGGAACAGTCGAGAAATAGTCTGAAGGTGATTCGATGAACTCTATGCCAGCCACTTAAGTAAGAACTGCAGAGTAGTCATGTAAATGTAGGTATGGATCTACATTCGATGACTATGTCTTTTCGTTCTTCTGATAATACTGAACTTTGTTGGGTAGACTTCTCAGCAAATTTATGAATATGATTCCCAATCTTGAACGACTTCTTTAAGAATGCTTGTTTCTTTTAAGTCTGTATTAACTTCTGTTAGCTAGTTTTTTATGGTTTTTCATCGATATGACTAAGTTTGGAATTTTCTCTGTGAGTCTATTGGGACACTTTGCGAATTTTATTATTAAAAGTTGATTGTTGTATCTTGAGATGCTGTGCAGCTCCTCATTTGAAATGTTTAGTCACAATTTTTGTTTCATGGAGATTATTTAGACTGGTTGGCCTCTGATCTGTTATTGCAGAGGATTGCAAAGTCATCCGCAGAATGATGGTAGATTTTACAGAATGAGATTTTCACTCTGCAGCGGAGTGTATTCTGATATGAAACTTCCTGGTAGATTAAAACTGTGTGCCAGATTGAGACTCGAACTCGGGACCTTTGCCTTTCGCCGGCGAGTGGTCTACCAAAGGTCTCGTGTTCGAATCTGCCAGGAAATTTCAGGTAAATTTTTGTTTGGACTTGCTGAGTAGGTTTATAACTTTAGTTTCCTTGTGGCATTTCTCAATACTTTTTCCAGAGCTAAATTGAATAGCAACGGTGGTAAATCATCTATCGCCTATTCATATATTTCTATTATTAGGAAATTTATTTCTCTCACTAGATGTAATATTTTTTTTCGAATCAGAGCCAACTTATTTGCACATATATTCAACATTTCTGCAAACAGTGTTTCCTCAGTGTGTTATTGTTCTAGGGGTGGCGGATTACTAACTTGATTTCTTTCAATATTTTGGGCTCTTTTTTCTAAAATGGGTTGGTATTTGATATTTATGAATTTTAATAAGATCTGAAAGTAGCCTGCAAAGATAAGTTATGTTTTGTTTGTTATTTGTTTCTAGTGTTCCTTTGGATGTCTTAAGTGTAAACTATGCGTTTGTTAATTATGGAGTCTTTGAATAAAAATAAAAATACTACCAGTCCTCCAAAGTTTTCGGGAGTTTCTCTCGATAACGAGGCAAATGCTGGAAGATGAGGTCTCCTCCGAAATTATTCCAACTGATACCCTCTGCCATGTTGCCACCTCACCTAGTATTTGTCTGGATGTGTACAAATACAAATACACACACCAAAGACCATATGTTCGATTAGGAAATCGTCCCAGTATCAAACTAAATGCAGCTCCAAGCCCGAGACTCGAGGTAATGATAATTCTGTATGTTTTCTGGATTTTACAGACCTTATATGAGCATGATCCATAATGACAGGACGATACAATATGAGATCCTCAGAAATTAGTAATTATATCAACAAAAGGCAATTGCACTTCAGTTAACTACATGCACCGAAAACTAACAAAACAATCTCTACCAATAGTGACTGGCATGAACGAACAAGCTGAAGGGAAACACATTTCAGAGACAGACCGAGCAGGTGGTTCATGATATCGTGAGACTCCCATTTAGCAAGAGAACGGCGATCTTTAGTGCAGAAGGGACAAGGCGAGGTCATTACAATTTTCGTTTTAACGTAAATAACTAAGGGATCGAGGGTAAGTGGCTGCACATCATTAACACGGGTTGGCTGCAAGCCAGCAAGAAAAATAAAAATGTATGCACCTCTAGCTAGATGGTGATTGGCTGAAGCCATTCTTGGTGATGCAGACGCGACACGGTAGGGAGATCCCCATTATATAAAAGCATTTTGAGACCTAAAATTTCTATTTCTCTCTCTCTTCTTGCAGCAGACTGGCCAAGTGTGTGGAAATAAGCGAGGGTGTTGAGAGCTTTGCTTTCTGCGAAGTGAGGACGATACGCTTCACGTATCTTGGCGACAGATAGCAAAGCGGTAGTTAATTATTATTGTGGGAATTTTTTTGGGCTAAGAATTTCTACACCTCAATCCAACCCATGGCGAGTGTGCAATAGCCATTATTTCGACTAGGAAAAGATTACCATTCTACAGAACGCTGGAAAGTTGCGACTGAGTGAATTCAGTCAAGGCCAGAGTAGAAAATCAGTGTTTCAGATCCAACATGAAGACAACTCCATTGCAGATGCCGCTTGGTAATGTACCACCGTGCATTAGGCCACAATAAATGTTGAGTCTAGATTTTGCTCACTCCAACTTGGGTACACTTTGACCATTGAATATCAAAAGCTAGGATACTAATCTACATTCACATTGATTATGTGAGTGTTTTGTTATTGGTTCAAAAAGTAAATTTATCCTACAACTCAGTGCATTGACCAGCTACGAAAGTGTAGATTTAAATGAGCTAATGAGGATTTTTGCTGATCATTCTTTGCTGTGATAAAAAATTTGAACATGATTGTTGTTTATCACTTGATCCTTGATAAATTATATATAGAATGAAAAAGTGAATAGTGGTGTTGTCTTTCTAGAATATACCCCAAACTTTCACTTTTATTAATTCATGCATTTTAAGTACGTGACAGCACCATCTCTAATGGTTTTTGTTGGGATCTGCACCTGATATTAGCTGTCTTACAGGGCCAGGGTCACATTTATTTAAAATATCTATTTGACACCCTGGGATTGAGAAGATAGTTCAGATGTATTGTCCATTTGCGTGCTAAGTGGAAAGCTAAGTTTTCACTCATTAGTACACTCGTTGTACAGATACAATGTTTGGATGAACGACAATTCCTCGATATGACGTCCACCTGTTATGTAGAACACAGTGTTTTCATGTACACTCCCACATATTTCAGCACCATTGTGCTATCCTCAGTGGATTTTCTTAACTTAAATCTGTAAAATTTGAACATGTTTTAAGTGATAGTTAATCGACGAAAATTAAGCCTGAAACAGTTTGCACTTGTTGCTGTTTTTACCTTACTTTTACAATACAGATTTATTGAGGACTCGCTGTACACTATCGTGTACTCGCAGCACATCATCTATGACTAAATTGTGTTAATGTGAATTTCGCTGGCGGATTAGCTCATCATTTTTCGGCTAAAAACATTTGTCATGCTAGAACATTTCGCAACTGTATTTGCTTATATTTACACTTAAGTCCTGGAAATCTTTCTTCTTCTGAATTCATTTGATTTGTTGTGAATCACACAAAAACACTACACATATTTTATAGAACTATGTTTGTAAATAACACCGACCAAACGTCGCCGAAACACAGTACAGATGTTGTTGCTGTCTGTCCAGTCTCCATTGGCATTCATTTGTTCTAAAACGAGTTTGGCGCCAAATTTGAATTCTGTTACCTTTCCCCTCCCTCTCTCTTTCTCTTTCTGTCCGTGTATATGAGTGTGTGCATTTGACTGTTGGTATCGCCTTTTCCAGAGGGTTCATTTAATTTGTTAAACGGTGTGTCTTTGCACAGCGCAGTGTAGTCAATTATAATGTTTCTCCTCTGCTAATGCCTTATGTACACGGAAGTTTTCTTCTATTATCATCTGACTCCACAAGGCACTTCCATTATACCTGGGTATTGATTAAGTTTACTGGTGAAAATCTAGCAGCACATTCTGAATTGCTTCGTTGTCATCCTTTTGTTCGAATTGATGGGGTTCACACCAACACTAACAGTACACAGAAATGGGCCACACCAGCATTCCTCATGCCATCCCCTTTGTAGATGAGCTACAGCATCTCAAGTTTTATACCCGCCCCAAGTGTGATACTTTCCAGAGCAGGGTCAAAGGCATTGGTTTTCACTGTTTAAAAGAATGTCTGCTGTACACGTTGTAGCGCTCGACTTACCCTCTCGCGTGCCTTTTCGCCGGCGGCTGGGGCTCAAGCTCCACGCCTGGCGGGCTTGTGCCGCGATCTGAATCGTGGCGATTGAACACACTAACTGTCGCAAGGTCACTGACGGCACTTGGCGCCATGGCCTGGCCCGGCCTGGCGGTGAAACATCCACCACTCTGTGTGTGGCAGTCACCGTGTTATAATACAGTAGGAAACCTGCTGACCCTGAGTCCAATGGGTAGTTTCAATCATCCCCCGGGTCGGTGCTTGCCTTCAAAGGAGAGGCTTTGCGCTAATTGGACAGGGTGCTACAAGATTTCTCACTAGGCTATGTAAAATAAGTTTCTTCTCCATAAATATACTAACACTGAAAAACCATGTGGTACTCTCTTTCGCCTTGCTGACATTGGCTTCTTGCCAAAGTATGGACTCTCTAAGACGGTGAAAACGACGGGGAAACAATTTTGATTTATGATGGCTTAACTGCTGCCTTGAGTTCACGGAGATCGGGATATGCAACTTCCTAAGATGAGATTTCCCACTCTAAGGGGTCCCAGATGCGCCCAGTAGGATTGCATTCAGATGGTCCGAGGGCAACACACATACCGTTCTGTCAGTGGTTTGTTCCAGTCTGTCATAGAGAGCGGTGGGATGGTGACTAGCCTTGATCAAGAAATTGGTCACCAGTAGGTCGCCATCGATGCTTTCAAGGATTTACATAATACAACTACACGCTTATGGCAGCTGGTGACAGGCAATGGCAGATGTGTCAGTGGTCTAATTTGGTCTCACACATTCCTCGTAAGAATATTGAGATATTACATTCTCATTCTCGGGACATTGCCCTTTGTATGACGTACGAGGGCTGTTCGGAATGTTAAGTCCGATCGGTCACGAAATGGAAACCACTGCGAAAATCAAAAATGTTTTATTTGGAACATGTCTCCACAATATCCATCCTTCCAGGAGTGTTAGTTCTGCAAGGTGTGCAAAAGACCTTCTGTGATGTTTGGAAGGTAGGAGACGAGGTACTGGCGGAATTAAAGCTCTGGGGACGGGTTGCGATTTGTACTTGGGTAGCTCAGTTGGCAGAGCACTTGCCCGCGAAAGGCAAGGGTCCCGAGTTCGAGTCTCGGTCTGGCACACACTATTAATCTGCAGGAAGTTTCATATCAGCGCACACTCCACTGCAGAGTGAAAATCTCATTCTGCTAATATATATATATATATATATATATATATATATATATATATATATATATATATATATATATATATATAATAGTATCCTTTTCTTGTGTTAATAATAATAACAATAATAATAAATAACCACAAAATGGAAGGGATAATATAAATGCCGCCCGGTAACGTGGGGCTCGATTAAAAAGAAATAGGACCACGTCATAACAAATAAAGTCCAGTAATATTGGGGTGAGACATAGTGATTCTGTATATATAATGTGTGTGTGTGTGTGTGTGTGTGTGTGTGTGTGTGTGTGTGTGTGTGTGTGTGTGTTTATTAATGTGTATAGTATGTATTCTAATACTAAACAAATTTCATTTCATGTATTATTTTGACGAACGAAAGTACTAGGGAAGACAATTTTAGGCCCTGAGACGATAGAGATAGATATTAGAAAAGAAAAGTACTAAGGTAAGGACCACTAAGCATCACGACTTTCTACATAGACCCGTATCATCAGAGTACAGTATGGTAGATGATACATGGTATATAGTGAAGTAGATAACAGTTTGTATTTGTGAAAACAGCCGTAAGAAAAGGATGATTTTGTGATGTTAAAAGTAGTAACCATTCTTACTGAAGAACTTAGTCTGCATTTTTAGCGTAGAGTAAGTTTTGTAATGAGTAAAGTGACTTTATTGACATCACCGGTAAAGCTGGATGACTTTTGGAGCTGCAACCAGGTAATAATGCCAATATTGCGAATAATGTTCAGTTGTTGAGTGAAATGAATAGGGGTACGGAGATATTAGATGTTGACAATGGTCTAAGGAGTGATAACGTTGATACTGTAGTTTCCCGTGAAATGACAGAAAGTAGTCAGCACACTGAAGGAATTTCTCCGGAAATTAGAAGAAAGGGATGGATTAACTGAAGCAGAAAGAGAAGAAAAAGATAGATTAAGGGAAAAAGAAGAAAAAGATATATTAAGGGAAAAAGAAGAAAAAGATAGATTAAGGGAAGCAGAAAGACAAGAAAAGGATAGTTTAAGGGAAGAAAAAGGTAGAGAGAGAGATAAGGTTTAATGAAAAGTATACATATGCAGTTTGAGACGGCACAGTTGGGAAAAAACGAAATAAAGAAAGCCTATACCGAACTGCCCAACATAGTCAACAACATAGGACAAGATGTGCAAACGCTGCAAACGTCAAACACTTCATAGACGAAGTAGCGTAACTTACCAACCGTATGGGAAATCTAGAAATCGTACAGAAAGAAACCATAGAACAGCATTTAACCGAACAAGCACATAAAGTAGAAAAGGAATTCCAAGACTGGCTAACTGAGAAAGAAAGATATTGGAACAAATAGAGAGTAACGTACAGCCTAAGTAACTAGCGGAGCAGCCGTATGGAAACAAACCAGAGGCAAACGCGACAGCCCCCAGGTTAAAAAACCGAAGCGAAGTATAAATTGCCAATACTGCTGTGGCAACAAAATATCACTCATCGGATATCCGAACTCGAGCGTGTGTATTCGCAAAAGCTCCAACACAAGGGTGATATGAACGGTAGGAACAGGCATGGAAATGGAAACGGCATGCACGGTTCATATCAACAAGCAAGTAATTTAGAAAAAGAAAATATGCATGTACACGGAAGTATGCCTATTCCTAATCAGGTGGAGGCAGCTTCTCTTTCCACAAGCAGTAGCACTGACGAAAGGTTAATGAAACATAGTCAATTGGAAGTGTTAATTCCGGAAAAAAACAGTACACCCTGTGATCTTTATAAAAGGACTTAGAATTGTGTTACCCAGTGCTTGGAATGACCGTGAAAAGATACAATTGATTATAGCACACATCCAAGGTGACGTTGCCTTATGGGCAAGGCGGCCGCCTTGGCCGAGCGGTTCTATGCGCTTCAGTCCGGACCCGCGCGACTGCTACGGTCGCAGGTTCGAATCCTGCCTCGGGCATGGATGTGTGTGATGTCCTTAGGTTAGTTAGGTTCAAATAGTCCTAAGTTCTAGAGAACTGAAGATCTCAGATGTTAAGTCCCATAGTGCTCAGAGCCATTTGGACCTATAGGCAAACGAAATAATAGGTAATTGTGATACTGTAGCACAGTTCGATAGATCATTTTTGGGAAGATATTCGTGTAAAGCGATTCAGGAACGCCTTAGAACCGAAATTTATAGCCCACAGATATACAACCACAAGCAAGGCACGCTTCGAAATTATTTCTATAAATATATTAATAGAACAAGGTATTGATAAGAGCCCATATCAGCTCGTGATGTTATGAGGGCATTAAAATTGCGATTGCCAGCGTATATTCGTGACAAGCTGATCAATGTGCCCGTAGATGGCTTGGAAACATTTATCTGTATTAGACGAAATTTATCTATCGTAAGAAGAAAGTAGGAGGAATAGGGACCGAGAAACCGGGAACTTTTCACAACGCATATCTGGGAATCGAAATAATAATACTAATAATCCCAACTTTGGGAAAAACATCAACGGCAAAGAAAACTCACATGCAGATCAGAATAGCAAAATCGGAAATGATGAAACGCCTCATAAAAAAACGTAGATAAGAAGAAAGATACCATCCCAGATACAACAACAACAGCAACGAGAATAATAAACGCAGGTCGAACGAAGGTCAATGGCCTAACCAAAGTAATAACTCGAACAACCACAACTATCCGGTGCAGTGGATGCAAGCTTCAATGCCAAAACCACCGCCCGTCAACAATAATTCCTATCAATCTGACAACCGCAATTCCATACAGAATGCAAGTACCGAAACCATGGACAGACAATAACAGTAGCATAAGAATCGTTGAAATGACAGGTGAAGGCAGCAATAACATTGCTCGTCCGTCAAACGAAAAGCGACTGTAATAAGCTCCCAACTGTTGGTCGACGGACAGTTAGGGGGCACAAGACAATATACGACTGCTGAGGTACCAGGACGGAAATAGTATGCAGCAGGATTTGCTAACCGAACCAAACAAATGTAATAACACAGAAGTAGATGTAGTACACACCATTGTAAAAGCAAGAATCAATGAAATTCTGATAGAAATATATATAGATACAGGTACTACTACAAATGTCATGAGCTACGATCTTTTCAAAACCGCAAATTGCCTACATAAAAAGTACAGAACTGTCGTATTACTGGAGCCATTGGTGCATAGGTACTGCACATTGAATACTAGGTGTGGGTAGATTTGTGCCTAAGAAAGGAAAACATAAAATGTGCCATTCTGGTTGTTAAAGGATTGCGAGTGACCTGCACCCTGGAATGCGACTTTCTTAGCGCGAGAAAGGCACAAATTGACCTCTCAAGCGGAGAGATTTGCCTATTGAATGAAAACAGACAGATTGTGCTGGATTTGGTGCGAACAGAAAGCATCCTTGGTAAAAATTGTCAAAGCATACAAGTTAAAAGCGGAGTACTGCCAATATTACAAATAAGCAGCGACTTAAGGGGACAAGAAGAGTATTATGCAGATGTAGTTCCTGATGAAACATTTAGCTGGGCCAGACCATTGACGGCAAAGTACGAGAATCAGGTAATTTGACGGGATCACAACGGCAAAAACTAATACAGTTATTAAACCATTACAGTGAAGTATTTTCTGAAAGATCTGGAATCATCAACGGGTACGAGTACAATATAGATGTGTTTTTCCACGAAATATACTGCCAACCTTCATACTCTGTTCCGTGGACTAACAGGAGGATAAAAGGATTATACCCTCACAAAGACCTAAAGAGATTTATTGAACCTGGAAACATAGCATAAATAATTTATTGTATTTTGTGTCTAGTATGTGAGTTTCAGAAACATTTCAATATATATTTAGTGTAATATAAGAATTGTGTTTCATGTTTGTGTTTAGTATGTAATAGGTGTGATGTATATGCAAATGAATGATTAACCCATCAACATTTAATTGAATATAGAGAAGTTAAAGGACCTTACGTCCGATGATGAAATTAGCTTAAAACAATACCTGTAAATACAATCTGTCTTTCAGCCATTAGTAGAATTAGTAGGTATAGAGTTTGATGTTTGCCATGATGAATATTTAATTAGTGAATGTAATGAATATTGCAATTTGTCACAGGAACAGTGGCCACTAAATGAGAGATGTACGCATTATAATGATGTAGACACCATGTGACAGCTATGATGCTGTACTGTAGAATCATCGGAACAGAACATTTGAGAGTACAGCATAACTCAATTTCAGAGTTTTTGAAATATCATTTCAAACATCATTGTAGGATACGCGTTTACGCTAATGGCTTATGAACCAAGAGCATGCGTAGTGGTCCTTATCATTATATGAATATATAATATGACAAATTTGTTAACAATAAGCGTCAAAAATAATACGAAGTCAGGCCAAAGTCCACTGTGCGTATAATGTAACAATTACCAGTATGAAGTGAATACTGCTCCGTAACGTTGGTGTACGATATTTCTGCATACAACCAGACGTTTGTGTCACTATATAAACTCACAAACCAAGAACCATGTAATGCAATTTTCTCAAAGTCATGCTATAAGCCATACTAACAAGAACTGTAACAGTGTATTGGTATTTGCGAATGAAGTGTGAACTTTGAGAACTGTATTAGTGATAAACTTGGACGGTGAACACTTATGTGCTGTGCAACGTAGGCCGTACGAAGTACAAACATTGGCCAAACGTTTGTGTGCAGTGAAATTACACACGAACACAACATTAAGGTGCTACGCACAGCGTAGTGGGACGTTAATGCAACGACGACTACGGTGGGACAGCGTCGGACACTGACACTCCATGCAAATTAGTTGCATCAGATATGTGAACTTCTTAATCAGGCATCATATCTCCTGCAACATTCAGCACCAGTTCGTGCAAGTAAACTAAAAGTGACAAGTGACAGAGACTGTGCCTCGACGGCGCAATATTGTACATTAATCCGTTCATACCCACAGCTGTAACGTCTAATGAAAACAGTTACTCTGACATATGTACATTTGTTGCATGCTTTGAGCGAGACAGCATCCTCTCCTGCACTGAGAACGCGAGCGAGCGGTGCGCAACAATGCTGACGCACCAGGCGAACAAAACAACGTCGGTCCGTGACTCGATTCTTGACCGCCGGTTCCAGACAAGAGTTCAGGCAAGAAGACAACGGTTTCCATCCGACGCTCCATAGCAACGGGCACGAGATATCACGATTGAGCGATACAACGCCTTCGACACTACCACACGAAGAGAGGTTCGAGAATTACAACCACCGTTAACATTATGCGAGACTCATAAAGGAACACAAGTCAATAAAAATGAACGCTATTATGTGATACCTATGTATTTTTTCTTTTTCACAAAGACTTTTGTGTGATTTATGTACCTGTGATGATAGTGTATGGTCATTTGTATAAGTAATATAATGGGTAAAATCTATTAGCTCTGCCGACGTTTTCCTGGGGTTTCCCTGCGGCCCGTGTCAAAATGGAAGAGCTTATTGTACTGTATTTAACCCCAGCTATGATGTATGTAAGATACTAAATGAATAGACGTAACCGCACAAGACTGTGAGTGAAGTGAACGAAGGTTATAAATGAACGACATAAAAGTGACACTTGTAGTCTACAAGGACCAAACATTTGGGAAGTGTGTTCCTTGTACCCCAGGGGGTTGTATAGTGTCCGTTTTGAAATATTCAAGCTGATATATTTGAAGTAAATAAGAAAAGGACTCTTAATAATATTATGTGGACATAAACAACACATTAATTATGAAAATGTATTAAATTAGATTCAAAGAAAGACTATATTGATTGCAATGTAATAAAACGACATTATTTATATTAGATGAGATCGTAGTGCATAACGTTCTCGAAACTAACATTATTCGACATTATATATAAGAGAAAAGATATTTAAAATCATTTAGACTCAGATCATTTCTTCTGCTGTGTGTACGTTTGCTATTGTAAAGCGGTAGCTTATTTTCTATTTGTTCTCGTGCGTAGCGAATTATTCAAGTGTGTATTCTGTGTGGAGTGGAAATATATTTACAAAAAGTGAGTGCATTGTGTTATTTAAATAACCCATGCAAACAATCCTCCCTGAATTAATAATTGCAAGAAGTTATTTAACATCTTTTTCAGTCTCTGCGAAGCGAGCTGCGGTGATCTTTGACTGGCAACAATTGGCCGCCATTACGCGGCATATTTAAATTTATTTTTTTGTGTAACATATCACCACAGCCGGAGCAGAAGGAATCATTTCAAGTTATTCAATTAAATAAAGTGCAAAGCTTCACTAATTTTATTTCGGCAAAAACTGCATACTTTTAAAGATACGATTTATTCTAGGTCAGTGAACTTAGCCTGCATTACATTTCCCCGAAAGCATTCGAAATAATTTGTAGGAAGCCTGGCGTTGGTTTGAAACGTAATTTAATATTTATCCTCGGCCACCTACAAATCACCCTTCCTTGCGTTGTTTACTTAATAATAATTAATAACCATACAAAGGAAGGGATAATATACCTCGCAGTCCGCGGATCACGTGAACAGAGATAAAGCTTAGAAGGAGACAATTACGGGCTGTATTATGACTGATCAAACACTTTCCATCGAAAACGCTGCCGGAGCAGCTTCATTGCCCTGCAGAGTGCGACCGAGAAATGTCATGAAGAAGAAAATGCATGAGTATTGTGTTCTCTGGCCTCCATCCATGACACCAGGAGAAATTTCTCACCCGGCTCTAACTATTGCCCAGACGTCTTTACGTGTTCACTGTGTGCTCGGAAGCGAAAACAGCGATGTGACGCGATCAATGGGTATACCAGAGTTACCGCCCGAGACATAGCTTGCAAGTTTCATATGATTTTCATTTTCGCACCAGATCCTACTTTACTTCCCGAATAGCGCCCGTATTTAAATAATGAGCGCCGTTGCAGTACTGTCCCTGGCAAAGCTCCGTAAAGACTGGAGCTACCTTAGAGCTTATAGTATGCCATAATGTTATGTAGCTGCTTATGTTGCGTAATGTACGACGTATTCGATTAACGGCTGATAATTAATCAACACCTGTTTTCAGCGTGAATAGAGAAGTTAGAATTAAAATGTTAGTAGATGCTATTTCCAATGAATTTACACTGCCTCATCTTCACTTTCAAAGATTATCGATGTCAACAACAGATATAATTTTCGTAATGGAAATTCGGAATCCATCGACTACCCTTTAATAATTTCTTTTACTTTAATAGATGGGAAGTTTCAATTTGAACTAATGATTTGTTCAGTATCGAATTTGGGCATATCTATAAAAGTGTGCCATTTGGATATTTCTTATGAAATAGATATTCTTGTACTTTTGCTTGCTCACTGCTGGAGCACTTCTGTGCTGTCTCTGCTGACGTCTTTCCACCTTATAATTGAAAAATACGTACTTTACTAAATAATTACCATTCCTGTCTGTATTTAAACATGTACACATGTCCATTGAGTTACGGTATTTGCGAACTATATATTACTATGTTCAGTTCTACTAAATGAAGTTCCAATGACAGCTGGATTAAGCTTGTATTGCAGTTTGAATTACAGCAACACAAAGGCAAACTAAGTATCCAATGCAACTGATCCTTACTATAGGTCAACTTGTACACGGGCATGCGAAACTTCAGTACGTAAATAACTTTCACGTGAAGTGTCATAGACAAGCAACGTAACTCGATAAAATTCAGATCACATGTGTAACTAATTCCTAAAGCATGGAGAGAAGATAACTGGAAGAAATACACAATAAGGCGAAAAAAATAAAAGTTTTACACCATGACAATAATTACACTGACGTCACAGCGGTTTATGATGGTCGCCTGTACACTACAAAAGGCGGGACATGGTTCTTAATATTGTGTGTGATTACCACGAATAAGAGTGGAGGCTCGTCAACATGCTCCCATGCTGGCCGCAAGGTTGGTGAGAAGTTCGTGTGCCAATGTGTTCCACTCATACATCCCTGCGTTTGACAACTGCTTGATGGTCTCTGGGGTAAGTGGACATGCTGCAATAAGTCACCATGCGTATCACACGCGCTCGATGAGATGTAGGTTGTGGTAACGGGCAGGCCACTCTATTCGCTGAATATCGTCTCGTTCCAAGAACTCCTACACCTGTGGCGTTCGAGGTTCCCGCAAATTGTTACCCATTAGGGTGAAGTCAGGAGCGAATGCACCAGCGAAAAGACGCACATTGGGAAGGTGTGTAGTATGACAACAACGTTGACTTGTGACTGTATTATTTTCAGAGGTTTTGAGTTCAATATCATGCCTCTATACTCCTTGGATGACCAAAATGATCACATTCGACAGTTTACTGGGTAAATTACCTGTTCTCAGCTCTAGCCACAAGAGCGCACGTCTAGAATCATTCCTCAGAGTACGCTCTTATCCGAGAGGAGCACGTGACCACAGTCCACGTTGCCCTGCCCTATCCTCTTGGCAACGCAGCAAATGACCCCAACGATATGTGGATGTGAAAAGAGCACAACATATTGATTGTTGGACAAAGACATCAACCCCGTGTAATCGTCGTACTATTGGTCGGTGAGAGTGTGTGCCTTTCAGTCCTGTTAAATGTGGTTCAGTCGCCCCTGCCGTTTGACGAGTGTCCCTTTTCCCCTGCTGCACAATGTAGAACTCGTCTCCTGATGTAGCTGCCATCGGTCGACCACTTCCTCGCCTCCATGCAGCAGAGCTTGTGGTTAAGACGTGCCCGTGTAGCAGTGCTACGAACAATACCAAACTCGTGGGTTACAATCGTCACACTATTTCCTTCTTGCAGTTTCCCGACAGTTCTTTCGTGGGTGAAATCATCCAGAAGTTATCTCTGGGCCGTGATACAGTAAAGAACACCACTACTCGTAGTGAATTAACCTCATTTCGCGTTCTAGTCACGCTGACCTCACGCCATGCGGCCTCCAGCTTTCTGAGCTATGTGCCGCCCCACTGTCATTCATTTCCTCAGAGCACGTAATATACACACATAAAAAAAAAAACGTTTTCCATCATCCCGGTTGTCAGAACTTCTGCTGAAGATAGACGTTGACTGTGGATATTGTATCACAGACTCAGTTCCTTTGACTGTTCACGGATGTTGTCACTAAAGATGTAAACAACCATTCATGAGCAGCGCCTATTAGATGGGGGGGGGGGGGGGGCGACAGTCCATTAGTTCCAGTCACTCCACCAGGAACACGTACACGGCTCGTGTTGTCTGTAGTTAAACCATGCCTAGACGGTCAATAACGCGGTTCGATCGCGTCCGCATCGTTACCTTGTGCCAGGAAGGGCTTTCAACAGGGGAAGTGTCCAGGCGTCTCGGAGTGAACCAAAGACATATTGTTCGGACATCGAGGGGATACAGAGAGACAGCAACTGTCGATGACATGCCTCGCTCAGGCCGCTCAAGGGCTACTACTGCAGTGGATGACCGATACCTATGGATTATGGGTCGGAGGAATCCTGAAAGCAACACCACCATGTTGAATAATCCTTTTCATGTAGCCACAGAACGTCGTGTTACGACTCAAACTGTGCGCAATAGGCTGCATGAAGCGCAACTTCATTCCCTACTTCCATGGCGAGGTCCATCTTTGCAACCACGACACCATGCAGCGCGCACAGATGAGCCCAACACATGCCAAATGGACGGCGTAGGATTGGCATCACGTTCTCTTCACCGATGAGTGTCGCTTATGCCTTCAACCAGAGAATCGTCGAAGAATTGTTTGGAGGCAACCCGGTCAGGCTGAACGTCTTAGACACATTGTCCAGATAGTGCAGCAAGCTAGAGGTTTCCTGTTGTTTTGTGGTGGCATCACGTGGGGCCGACGTACGCCGCTGGCGGTCATGGAAGGCGTCATACGTGCATGCCATTCTACGACCGATAGTGCAACCATATCGGCAGCATATTTTTGAGGCATTCGTCTTTATGGACGACAGTTCACGCCCCCAGCGTACATATCTTGTGAATGACATCATTCAGGATAACGGCATCGCTCGACTAGAGTGGCCAGTATGTTCTCCAGACATGAACCCTATCGGCCATGCCTGGGGTAGATTGAAAAGGGCTGTTTATGGACGACGTGACCCAATAACCACTCTGAGGAATCTACGCGGAATCGCCATTGAGGAGTGGGACATTCAGGACCAACAATGCCTTAATCTAATCGTGGATAGTAGGCCAGGACGAATACAGGCACGCAGCAATGCAAGAATACTGGGTATTAGAGGTACCGGTGTGTGTAGCAATCAGGACCACCACCTCTGAAGGTCTCGCTGTATGGTGGTGCAACATGCAATGTGTGGTTTTTAGAGCAATAAAAATGGCGGAAATGATATTTATGTTGATCTCTCTCCCAACTTTTTGTACAGGTTCCGGAACTCTCGAAACCGAGGTGACGCAAAACTTTTTCTGATGTGTGTATTATGTTACTTTATACACCGCATCCTACAGTTTTCCAGAGCAGTGTACAGTCGGTATAACAAAGCTGTTTACACAACAAATCGCTAAGTCACACACTGAATATTTCTGGCATGCTTAGCCTTTTCTCAGTTCGTGGCTTAACTTTCCCTCCGTTTCTGCCGATACTGGGTTATAGAGGCAGCATCTCAGTGAAACCCGCCATATACAACACTGGAAGTTAATACCAATCAGACATATACACGGAAGTACAGGATATCAACAGCAATGGGGAAATATGTACTGATTATATTGCCAGCACAAGGTGCAGTCCAATGGAAGCAATAGCGTTCATATGCCATTAACTCATGGTGAAAGTGCCTGGTTGTCATACATTGAACTAGTGAACTAGAATTCCATTCCGCCATCTGCCAATATTTTTTATGTACATATTGTGGTAAGTGCCAATTGTGTTTCTGAGGTAGCTTCTCTTTCCCCGATGAATATATCACGGGTGCATATATTTGTGGTCTTTAAGATCACTATTTCGGTATGAGATAACAAAAACTATCAAAAACCACACAACATTTTAAACAAAATTAATCCAAGTTAATCTAAGGACATTTGTTTTATAGCAGGAGATAATATTCTTATTTTTAGGAGTCATTCGTTTTAGATTAGTTACAAGTCTAACAAAATTTTACCTTCTACTTAGGAGAGAGTAATTAATCGCATACTTATATAGTTCTTTGGCATCAATGAAACTGGTAATGATGTGCTTTTTAATGTACGAGCCAAGCCTAACAGCAATCTTTGTGCCTTTTTATTCAGAAACAGTAAAACACACTTTCACTCTCAATTCGAAAACAATCAAGTCTTAATTAAGATGCTGGAAAGAAAGTTTTGAGCTTATAAATTTGTATCATAAAGTAAAATTATCAATATGTTGGGAAAATTAACTTCAACTACTCAGTGTAACGAGTCTGAATAAGACATTTAAAATCGATCAGACATTTATTGAAATCCAGTTGGACATGTATAATGGACCTAAAGCGACAATCATGTACAGAACTGCACGACCTTACAACTGCTGGGACGTGTGTAGAATATGGTTTTCTAATGCAAAAGTATGATGAGTTTATCTGTAATTTTAGATTATATAGAGGGTGGCTATGAAACTGCTAATTAGGATTTGACTGAGCAGAATGCACCAGGCCACAGAAAATTTTAATTATAAAAACTCACAAATCCTTATTCGATTTTTAATCTAGCAAACTTTGCAAATAATAGAAAACATAGTTAAATTTCAATCATTTACACAAATTGAACCAACTTGACCAAGCTGATCTGAAAACTTCAAATCAATAGGCATAGCAAGAAAGATGTTAATCTGAATTCCTGCTCAATGTTGATTTTAACTGTTATAAAAGACTTTCATCACAGCAGTTTGAAAGCCGGTTCAGTCTTCACCTCTGCTCTAGGCACAACTCCTCAGATGGTTAGATACAACTATAACAGTGAAAAGCTTACACTGTAAAACAGTCACAAGATACAACTTATTAATACAAATGGACATGGAACAAAAATAATCTTCACAGTAAATGAATCAGATGAAAATATAGTGACTGCCCAAGCAAAAAAGTGATTTAATTTTAAAGTATCTTCTCTAATCAGCTTGTGGCTAACCATAAGTCTATAAATCAATACTTTGAAATATGAAAGTATTAAAAGCATTCCAATTCTGCTGTAGGAGTGTTAAATACATTTGTGAGAAGGCAGGTAAAACTTTAACTGATCAGGAAATGCACATAGTTTAGTGTACAGGACAGTTAATAAATTTTTTGTACTTTCATTATCACAACAGGGAATGCAATAAGTAGCGTAAAGACTAGTGACTGTGCAATTTTCTCTTTACATAAACTTCTAATTCCTTATAATCATTTAGGAGATTAAAAATAATGAGATGACTGAGAATTAAGAAAAACAACCACAACAGGGAATGCAATAGGTAGCGTAAAGACTAGTGACTGTGCAATACTCTCATTACATAAAATTCTAATTCCTTATAATCATTTAGGAGATTAAAAATAATGAGATGACTGAGAATGAAGAAAAACAACCGTAAAGAAAACTGAAAACTATTTCGTCTAGTAGAAAGTGTCTCAGCTGAATAACTAACCATTAGTATCACTAATACTAAGCTAATGTGTTGAACACATGCGATGCTCACTTTGATTAATGTGGGTGAATGACTTTTGAAATATGCTTAAGTTACTTTCAACAACTGTCTCAATCATCAACAGCCAACATACTGCAGATCGTAAATGGTGTCAAAATTCTGTACATGGAGCCATGTAGAATGCACACTAAGAGGAAACTGGTTTGGTTCATCAAACCTCAGTCATATCACACAAATCATCAACAGATGGCATTTCCAACAGAGTACTAAAAGCTTGTTCCAAACAAATAAGTAGGATTCTCAGCCACAAATGTAGTAGCTCACCGAAACAGGACATTTTCTCCTGATAAACTGAAGTATGCTATTGTTAAACCATTGCATAAAGAAAGGGTACATCTGATGGTAACAACTGCTGCCCAATATCACTTCTGACGGCGTTATCGAAAATTCTTCAAAAAGTAATGTATTCAAGAGTAGCATCACATATTTGTAAAAAAGAAGTAGTAAAAAAATGTCACTTGAAAATAATTTCTTTCAGTAAATTGTGTGGTTATCTGCAAATGGACTTTCATTAATTTTTTTTAAAACAATGTACAATTCTGTGAAGTAAATGGCAATACGCCATTAATAAATACAGAGTTTGAACAGAGCTCTGTAACTAAGGCAGAACATTCGAAATGTTTGGGATGTGCATTGATGAGAGGCTGAATTGGAAAAAACACATTGATGATCCGATTAAGGAAAAAAGTACTCATTGCACAAGAGCATGTAGTCAGAATAACAACTGGAGCCCAGCCACATAATTCATTTAAGGATCTAGGAATATTCACAGTTGCTTTGCAGTATGTATATATTTACTTATGAAATTTGTAATTAATAACCCATCCCAATACAAAAGCAAAGCTAACGAGAAAGGCTGATCTTCACTACTAAGAGTTAAATCTAATTTTTGCACAGAAAACGCTGAATGATGCTGCCACCAAAATCTTCGATCATTTATCAAATAGCATCAAAAGACTGACAGACAGACAATCAGAATTTGAATTCAAATGAAAAGAATTTCTGAACGACATCTTATTCAAAAGATTAATTTTTATATATAAATCAGTAATCTTACAACTAAAAAAAAAAGAAAATCCTGAATTACGACGAGTAAAGAAACCTTCTTTTAAATTGACACATTCCACATCATTTCGAAGCGTCGTATTCATAATCTGTGGGACAGATCTAACCATAATGTCTTCGTAGCGTCACGGCAGGCGCTAGAACGCTTGTTTGGGCGCGATAAGGATCATAATCGCTCTATCGTACTCGAGACAGCACCAGAGTGGCTCAGTAAGAATTAATGATAGCGGTTACACAGTGTCCTTTGCATATGCATACCAGATTTCATGTTGACGGTAACATAAACAGTACTGTAGAAAGTTTTCTGAGTTACGTACCTACTAGACGTGAGACTAACCCAGAATAAGTAAATGATAACTCTGATACTATGTATCACATATACGGAAGAAAGTTATTCGAGCGACACTTGCAGTACTGCGACAAGCAGAAAAACGGCATTGAGACACGTCAGCTACTCCACAACAGCAGTGCTTTGCGTACAGATACCGGACAGGGCGCGTAAATGGATCACCTCGCTCTCAGTTATCGGCCCATCTGCCTCAGTTTTATGTAACGCAATACGAAACGCATCCTTCTCTAATTAATGAAGTGCCTTTCTGTCCCACGTCACGATAAATTTTCCACTTCAATAAAATGTTCTCGTTTTACAACCCGCATCACTTCGAATAAAACACTAGTGTTTTATTCGAAATGACGCGACTTGTCAACCGTGAACATTTTATCGAGGCAAGTCATTGTGAAAGACACCCCGGACACAATTTTTCCACTATTCAACAGTGTAGTTCATAAATCCCCCCCATGAACCATGGACCTAGCCATCGGTGGGGAAGCTTGTGTGCCTCAGCGAAACAGATAGCCTTACCGTAGGTGCAACCACAACGGAGGGGTATCTGTTGCGAGGCCAGACAAACGTGTGGTTCCTGAAGAGGAGCATCAGCCTTTTCAGTAGTTGCAGGGGCAACAATGTGGATAAATGACTGATCTGGCCTTGTAACACTAACCAAAACAGCCTTGCTGTGCTGGTACCGCGAACGGCTGAAAGCAAGGGGAAACTACGGCAGCAATTTTCCCGAGGGCAAGAAGCTTTACTGTATGGTTAAATGATGATGGCGTCCTCCTAGGTAAAATATTCCGGAGGTAAAATAGTCCCCCATTCGGATCTCCGGGCGGGGACTGCTCAGGAGGACGTCAGGAGAAAGAAAACTGGCGTTCTACAGATCGGAGCTTAGAATGTCAGATCCTTTAATCGGGCAGGTAGGTTAGAAAATTTAAAAAAGGTAATGGATAGGTTACATTTAGATATAGTGCGAATTACTGAAGTTCGGTGGCAGGACGAACAAGACTTCTGGTCAGGTGACTACAGGGTTATACACACAAAATCAAATAGGGGTAATGCAGGAGTAGGTTTCATAATGAATAGGAAAATACGAATGCGGGTAAGCTACTACAAACAGCAAGCATAGTGATCGCATTGTTGTGGCCAAGATAGATAAGAAGCCCACCCCTACCACTGTAGTGCAAGATTATTTGCTAACTAGCTCTGCAGATGAAGAAGAAATTAAAGAAATGTATAGCGAAATAAAAGAAATTATTCAGATAGTGAAGGGAGACGAAAATTTAATAGTCATGGGTGACTGGAATTCGTCAGTAGGAAAAGGGAGAGAAGGAAACGTAGTAGGTGAATATGGACTGGGGGCAAGAAATGAAAGAGGAAGCCGCCTGGTAGAATTCTGCACAGAGCATAACTTAATCATAGCTAACACTTGGTTCAAGAATGGTAAAAGAAGGTTGTATACATGGCAGAAGCCTGGAGATACTGACAGGTTTCAGATAGATTATATAATGGTAAGACAAAGATTAAGGAACCAGGTTTTAAATTGTAAGACATTTCCAGGGGCAGATGTGGGCTCTGACCACAATCTATTGTTTATGAACTTTAGATTAAAACTGAAGGAACTACGAAAAGGTGGGAATTTAAGGAGAAGCGACCTGGATAAACTGACTAAACAAGAGGTCGTACAGAGTTTCAGGGACAGCTTAAGGGAACAATTGACAAGAATGGGGGAAAGAAATACAGCATAAGAGAATGGATAGCTTTGAGGGGTGAAGTAGTGAAGGCAGCAGGGGATCATGTTGGTAGAAATACGAGGATTAGTAGAAATTGATGAAAGGAGAAAATATAAAAATGCAGTGAATGAAGCAGGTAAAAAGGAATACAAGCGTCTTAAAAATGAGATCGACAGGAAGTGCAAAATGACTACGCAGGGATGGCTAGAGGACAGATGTGTGGATATTGAGGCTTATCTCACTAGGAGTAAGATAGATACTGCCTACAGGAAAATTAAAGAAACTTTTCGAGAAAAAAGAGCCACTTGTATGAATATCAGAGATCAGAAGGAAACCCAGTTCTAAGCAAAGAAGGGAAAGCAGAAAGGTGGAAGAAGTATATAGTGTGTCTATACAAGGGCGATGTACTTGAGGACAATATTAGGGAAATGGGAGAGGATGAGACAGGCGAAATAACCTCAGACTTCAAGAGGAATATGGGAGATGAAGAAGCTTGCACAGGATAGAGTAGCATGGAGAGCTGCATCAAACCAGTCTCAGGACTGAGGACCACAGCAACAACAACAGTTCATAAATGTTTATTGAAGATCTATCTGGCTTCAACTACAGTATGCAACGCCATTAAAGGGTCATTTTTGCGAAATATGTATCCGATTACCTCCTGCCGGAGGTTTTAGTCCTCCTTCGGGCATGGGTGTATGTGTTATTCTTAGCATTATTTAGGAAGTAGTGTGTAAGTCTAGGAACCGATAACCTCAGCAGTTTGCTCCCTTAGGAATTCACACACATTTGAACATTTTTTGTCTCCCATTGCGACAAAGAAGTGTGAAATTTAACTCAAAGGAGCCTACAACTTTCCTATATGCAAAAATACTGGACACATACGAGTAGGATTCGCGCTCTGAGGGTTCCGTACATAGAGTATATTATATATGTAAGTACGTGCACAAGGTGGGCGCCGCTAAAATTCAGAAACGAGTCCCAAACACTTAAGAGAGTAATGCGGTGTGGTAGCCCTCTATCCCCCATCCATGAAGAATGCTCCCGTTTTTTACCTGAAGGGTGTGCTTTTGAACACATAAGTGCTGGGAAGTTTCGCCCTCTAAAAGTTTGTAGAACATTCGAGAGTATTCTAGAACATTTCAGAACATGCGGGAGTATTCAAGAGTATTCCGGGATAATCAGGGATGCTTATAATGACCGGAAATATTCTTGAACATTGCGGAAGGTATTAGAATGTTCTGGGACGTCTCGGAACATCCAAGATCATTGTGGAATATTCCCCAATGCTCGTGAATGTTGTAGAAAGTTCTGGAACATTGTGGACCATTCGAAGCCTTTTTGAAATGTTCTGGAATTCTCCACTGGTGGGGCTACCCATTGATAGGCTTATATAAAGCAAGAGCCGTTGTAGGTTCGAAAGTCATTTTCTTACCAGTGACGAAGGGAGGAATTAGAGAAGTAGTTCAGTGTGTCAATAAAAACAAAGAGTGAAATGAGAGTAGTCAAAGGGATGCAGTGACTGCTGAAAATAAAGTGTTAAAAGTGTCTAAAGTGTACATAGTGTATTTATTAATAAAAAGTTTGTTTGTTTTATATTTTAGAAAATACCCAAACGTAAAGGATGAGGAGATCTTGGTAGTTCTGAATCAGAAAGGCGAAAAAAATAAGAACAGAGTAGAAAATAAACAGGCGAAGATCTTGAAGCGCATTTAAGTTCCTAATGAACGAGAATGAGCACAGTAGACAGCAGAGAACCCGAAGAGCAACGAAATGAACGGATTGAAGAATCAAGAATTGCGACACAATATTACAGTAAAAAGCTGCGAACACAAGGCAGCCATGAAAATATCATCCTATGAGAAGCGAGGACGAAGACTTATAAACAGTACATCCTAAAAAAAAGAAGCATTCCACTACGACCTGACGATAGATTATAGCAAACACAAACAGGTCGTAATCGGAGAGTGCATACGCGAAAAATTTCAGAAGAGGATCACCATTCTTTCGCGTGAATGGAAAAGTTCAGATACTACCAGTGGAGGGCAGCAACGCAGGAATTTTTACATTAGATGACAGAGGAAAGTCCAGAACCAAAACAATGTCTTCTAAATATAAAGGTGCGCAAGGAATGCTTCAAAATGTCTTCTTTCAGTGTCACCTCGATCAATAACAGAGATGAAATTGAGTATGTTTTTCGCATCCAAGGACAAATCTACCACAACGTGGGACCATTACTACCACTACCCAACGAACACCATAAATTTCTGCAAATATATTTAATCGGAAATGAAGAAACAGAAACTGATCAACGATGCACAAATATCGGTGGACTGAGACGAGAAGCAGTGCATGACGTACAGAGGATCTGACACAAATGCAATAAACTGAATCACATAATCAAAATAGCACTAGACCGAATGATTTCTGATGACTATAAATTTGTAATTCAAGCCGAAAAAAGTCCACCAGGAGCACACGGAAGTTGATTTAATGAAATTCAGATACATGAAGTCGCCATCGTAATTTTGGACAAGCTATGACATAACTTCCCCCCATGAACCATGGACCTTGCCGTTGGTGGGGAGGCTTGCGTGCCTCAGCGATACAGATGGCCGTACCGTAGGTGCAACCACAACGGAGGGGTATCTGTTGAGAGGCCAGACAAACGTGTGGTTCCTGAAGAGGGGCAGCAGCCTTTTCAGTAGTTGCAGGGGCAACAGTCTGGATGATTGACTGATCTGGCCTTGTAACATTAACCAAAACGGCCTTGCTGTGCTGGTACTGCGAACGGCTGAAAGCAAGGGGAAACTACAGCCGTAATTTTTCCCGAGGACATGCAGCTTTACTGTATGATTAAATGATGATGGCATCCTCTTGCGTAAAATATTCCGGAGGTAAAATAGTCCCCCATTCGGATCTCCGGGCGGGGACTACTCAGGAGGATGTCGTTATCAGGAGAAAGAAAACTGGCGTTCTACGGATCGGAGCGTGGAATGTCAGATCCCTTAATCGGGCAGGTAGGTTAGAAAATTTAAAAAGGGAAATGGATAGGTTAAAGTTAGATATAGTGGGAATTAGTGAAGTTCGGTGGCAGGAGGAACAAGACTTCTGGTCAGGTGACTACAGGGTTATAAACACAAAATCAAATAGGGGTAATGCAGGAGTAGGTTTAATAATGAATAGGAAAATAGGAATGCGGGTAAGCTACTACAAACAGCATAGTGAACGCATTATTGTGGCCAAGATAGATACGAAGCCCACACCTACTACAGTAGTACAAGTTTATATGCCAACTAGCTCTGCAGATGATGAAGAAATTGAAGAAATGTACGATGAAATAAAAGAAATTATTCAGATAGTGAAGGGAGACGAAAATTTAATAGTAATGGGTCACTGGAATTCGAGTGTAGGAAAAGGGAGAGAAGGAAACATAGTAGGTGAATATGGATTGGGGCTAAGAAATGAAAGAGGAAGCCGCCTAGTAGAATTTTGCACAGAGCACAACTTAATCATAGCTAACACTTGGTTTAAGAATCATGAAAGAAGGTTGTATACGTGGAAGAACCCTGGAGATACTAAAAGGTATCAGATAGATTATATAATGGTAAGACAGAGATTTAGGAACCAGGTTTTAAGTTGTAAGACATTTCCAGGGGCAGATGTGGACTCTGACCACAATCTATTGGTTATGACCTGTAGATTAAAACTGAAGAAACTGCAAAAATGTGGGAAATTAAGGAGATGGGACCTGGATAAACTGAAAGAACCAGAGGTTGTACAGAGTTTCAGGGAGAGCATAAGGGAACAATTGACAGGAATAGGGGAAAGAAATACCGTAGAAGAAGAATGGGTAGCTCTGAGGGATGTAGTAGTGAAGGCAGCAGAGGATAAAGTAGGTACAAAGACGAGCGCTGCTAGAAATCCTTGGGTAACAGAAGAAATATTGAGTTTCATTGATAAAAGGAGAAAATATAAAAATGCAGTAAATGAAGCAGGCAAAAAGGAATACAAACGTCTCAAAAATGAGATCGACAGGAAGTGCAAAATGGCTAAACAGGGATGGCTAGAGGACAAATGTAAGGATGTAGAAGCTTATCTCACTAGGGGTAAGATAGATACTGCCTACAGGAAAATTAAAGAGACCTTTGGAGAGAAGAGAACCAAGTGTATGAATATCAAGAGCTCAGATGGCAGCCCAGTTCTAAGCAAAGAAGGGAAGGGAGAAAGGTGGAAGGAGTATATAGAAGGTTTATACAAGGGCGATGTACTTGAGGACAATATTATGGAAATGGAAGAGGATGTAGATGAAGACGAAATGGGAGATACGATACTGCGTGAAGAGTTTGACAGAGCACTGAAAGACCTGAGTCGAAACAAGGCCCCCGGAGTAGACAACATTCCATTAGAACTATTGACGGCCTTGGGACAACCAGTCCTGAGAAAACTCTACCAGCTGGTGAGCAAGATGTATGAGACAGGCGAAATACCCTCAGACTTCAAGAAGAATATAATAATTCCAATCCCAAAGAAAGCAGGTGCTGACAGATGTGAAAATTACCGAACTATCAGTTTAATAAGCCACGGCTGCAATATACTAACGCGAATTCTTTACAGACGAATGGAAAAACTGGTTGATGCAGACCTCGGGGAGGATCAGTTTGGATTCCGTCGAAATGTTGGAACACGTGAGGCAATACTGACCTTACGACTTATCTTAGAAGAAAGATTAAGAAAAGGCAAACCTACGTTTCTAGCATTTGTAGACTTAGAGAAAGCTTTTGACAATGTTGACTGGAATACTCTTTTTCAAATTCTAAAGGTGGCAGGGGTAAAATACAGGGAGCGAAAGGCTATTTATAATTTGTACAGAAACCAGATGGCAGTAATAAGAGTCGAGGGGCATGAAAGGGAAGCAGTGGTTGGGAAAGGAGTGAGACAGGGTTGTAGCCTCTCCCCGATGTTATTCAATCTGTATATTGAGCAAGCAGTAAAGGAAACAAAAGAAAAATTTGGAGTAGGTATTAAAATTCAGGGAGACGAAGTAAAAACTTTGAGGTTCGCCGATGACATTGTAATTCTGTCAGAGACGGCAAAGGACTTGGAAGAGCAGTTGAACGGAATGGACAGTGTCTTGAAAGGAGGATATAAGATGAACATCAACAAAAGCAAAACGAGGATAATGGAATGTAGTCAAATTAAATCGGGTGATGCTGAGGGAATTAGATTAGGAAATGAGACACTGAAAGTAGTAAAGGAGTTTTGCTATTTAGGAAGTAAAATAACTGATGATGGTCGAAGTAGAGAGGATATAAAATGTAGACTGGCAATGGCAAGGAAAGCGTTTCTGAAGAAGAGAAATTCGTTTGTTAACATCGAATATAGATTTATGTATCAGGAAGTCGTTTCTGAAAGTATTTGTTTGGAGTGTAGCCATGTATGGAAGTGAAACATGGACGATAACTAGTTTGGACAAGAAGAGAATAGAAGCTTTCGAAATGTGGTGCTACAGAAGAATACTGAAGATAAGGTGGATAGATCACGTAACTAATGAGGAGGTATTGAATAGGATTGGGAAGAAGAGAAGTTTGTGGCACAACTTGACTAGAAGAAGGGATCGGTTGGTAGGACATGTTTTGAGGCATCAAGGGATCACAAATTTAGCATTGGAGGGCAGCGGGGAGGGTAAAAATCGTAGAGGGAGACCGAGAGATGAGTACACTAAGCAGATTCAGAAGGATGTAGGTTGCAGTAGGTACTGGGAGATGAAGCAGCTTCATTATCAGAGACGAAACGTCACACATGTTTCCGTACATTTTACGAAAAATGCACCAGTAAACTTTCAACTTTACTTGTTGCCAAATGTCATGGGTGTAGCACAACGGCAGATACGCTACAGGTTTTGATAGGCGAGTTTGCCTCTATTACTCGCAAAATATGTGACATAAATGGCCTAAGATTTTGATTTTCAATGTCTTAGAAACTTGCAATTACTACAGTGACAAGGAAATTTAAGTATGTGACATAAATTTCAACTTGTTACATCTATCCGTACATGAGAAAAATGGATCTTAAACAGATGGTCAGCCAGACAGACAGTCGGACGACATGCGGCAAAAAGATGTTCTTAGTGTGCTACAAAGTAACAATTTTCGGATATTTTTCCTTTAGCTGCACTGGTGAAACATTGATTCTTAGCAAAATTTCATGGTTCTAGGACAACGGGGAGTACCCTATACGCTTTGATGGGTGACTCTGCGAGTATCAATATATGTGACGTAAATGGCCGTAGCTTTTGGCTGCATTAGTAGCGTATCAGTCACAGTTTAGAGTGAGATAACGATCTTGTCGCATCCACCCTACTGCTCTGCTTGCATGTACTTAGAAGCTTCAATTTTCTATACCGCCAAGGGGCCGTAGCCTTAATATGTGTCATAAATTTCAAGTTGGGTAGCTTTGAGGGATGAAGTAGTGAAGGCAGGAGAGGATCAAGTAGCTAAAAAGACGAGGGCTAGTAGAAATCCTTGGGTAACGGAGAAAATATTGAATTTAATTGATGAAAGGAGAAAATATAAAAATGCAGTAAATGAAGCAGGCAAAATGAATACAAACGTCTCAAAAATGAGATCGACAGGAAGTGCAAAATGGCTAAGCAGGGATGGCTAGAGGACAAATGTAAGGATGTAGAGGCTTATCTCACTAGTCGTAAGGTAGATACTGCCTACAGGAAAATTAAAGAGACCTTTGGAGAAAAGAGAGCCACGTGAATGAATATCAAGAGCTCAGATGGAAACCCAGTTCTAAGCAAAGAAGGGAAAGCAGAAAGGTGGAAGGAGTATATAGAGGATCTATACAAGGGCGATGTACTTGAGGACAATATTATGGAAAAGGAGGAGGATGTAGATGAAGATGAAATGTGAGATACAATACTGCGTGAATAGTTTGACAAAGCAGTGAAAGACCCGAGTCGAAACAAGGCCCCCGGTGTAGACAACATTCCATTGGAACTACTAACGGCCTTGGGAGAGCCAGTCCTGACTAAACTCTACCATATGGTGAGCAAGATGTATGAAACAGGCGAAATACCCTCAGACTTCAAGAAGAATATAATAATTCCAATCCCAAAGAAAGGAGGCGTTGACAGATGTGAAAATTAGTGTGAACAATCAGTTTAATAAGCCACAGCTGCAAAATACTAACACGAATTCTTTACAGACGAATGGAAAAACTCGGGGAAGATCAGTTTGGATTCCGTAGAAATACTGGAACACGTGAGGCAATACTGACCATACGGCTTATCTTAGAAGAAAGATTAAGGAAAGGCAAACCTGCGTTTCTAGCATTTGTAGACTTAGAGAAATGGTTGCGAAGGGAGTAAGACAGGGTTGTAGCCTCTACCCGATGTTATTCAATCTGTATATTGAACAAGCAGTAAAGGAAACAAAAGAAAAATTCGCAGTAGGTGTTAAAATCCATGGAGAAGAAACAAAAACTTTGAGGTTCGCCGATGACATTGTAATTCTGTCAGAGACAGCAAAGGACTTGGAAAAGCAGTTGAACGGAATGGACAGTGTGTTGAAAGGAGGGTATAAGATGAACATCGACAAAAGCAAAACGAGGATAATGGAATGTAGTCGAATTAAGTAGGGTGATGCTGAGGGAATTAGATGAGGAAATGAGACACTTAAAGTAGTAAAGGAGTTTTGCTATTTGGGGAGCAAAATAACTGTTGATGGTCGGAGTAGAGAGGATATAAAATGTAGACTGGCAATGGGAAGGGAAGCGTTTCTGAAGAAGAGAAATTTGTTAACATCGAGTATAGATTTAAGTGTCAGGAAGTGGTTTCTGAAAGTATTTGTATGGAGTGTAGCCATGTATGGAAGTGAAACATGTACGATAAATAGTTTAGACAAGAAGAGAAGTGAAACATGGACGATAAATAGTTTAGACAAGAAGAGAATAGAAGCTTTCGAAATGTGCTGCTACAGAAGAATGCTGAAGATTAGATGGGTAGATCACATAACTAATGAGGGAGTATTGAATAGGATTGGGGAGAAGAGAAGTTTGTGACACAACTTGACGAGAAGAAGGAATCGGTTGGTAGGACATGTTCTGAGGCGTCAAGGGATAACCAATTTAGTATTTTAGGGCATCGTGGAGGGTAAAAATCGTAGAGGGAGCCCAAGAGATGAATACACTAAGCAGATTCAGAAGGATGTAGTTTGCAGTAGGTAGTGGGAGATGAAGAAGCTTGCACAGGATACAGTAGCATGGAGAGGTGCATCAAACCAGTCTCAAGACTGAGGACCACAGCAACAACAACAACGTCTGCCCGTGAGTGAGAAAAAGGAGACAGAGGCCCAGGCGGAGGACATAAGTCATCCTGTGACAGTTCCGCGACCCTAAAAAACGCGGAATTCTAAGTTCATGTTAGGTGCAAGATAGGATAATTATGTCACAATGCCACCAAATTTCACCACAATTCTACCAAACGCAACGTGGACGTATCACACGATAAAAAGGACGTCACACCCCCTCTCACCACATTTCGCAGCATATTTTCACGACACTACAACTGAGGTCAAAACCGCGATGCCTAGAGTTGAAATTACGCGATTGACATGTGGGTGGCTAAGGGAAACATTTCAGAATATTCACGAATAGGCCCCAGAGCCTGGCGTAAAGGGCATCAATTGAACTATCCCCTCCCTTACGGCGTTGATTACCACACTTTTTCTTTTTTGTGTCATGAGTCTTCTACTGGCTTGATGCGGTCCACTACAAATTGCTCTCCTGTGCCAACCACTTCACCTCAGAGGAGCACTTGCAAACTACGTCCTCAATTGTTTGTTGGATGTATTCCAATCTCTGTCTTGTACAGTTTTGGACCTCTACAGCTCCCACTAGTCGTATGGAAGTCTTTCCGTCATGTCTTAGCAGATGTCCTATCATACTGTCCTTTCTCCTTGTCAATGTTTTCCATATATTCTTTTCCTCTTCGATTCAGCACAGAACCTCCTCATTACTCACCTTATCGGTCCACCTAATTTTCAACATTCATCTATAGCAGTGCATCTCAAATACTTCGATTCTCTTCTGTTCCAGTTTCCCCATAGTCCGTGTTTCACTACCATACAACGCTGTGCCCCATACGTAAATTACCAGAAATTTCTTCCTCAGATTAAGACCTATGTTTGATACTAGCAGCCTCTCTTGCCAGGAATGCCATTTTTGCCACTGCTAGTCTGCTTTTTATGTCCTCCGTGGTCCTTCCGTCACAGGTTATTTTGCTACCTATGAAGTAGAATTCCTTAACATCATCTGTGACCATCAATCTTGATGTTAAGTTTCTCGATCTCCTCATTTCTGATACATCTCATTTCTTTCATCATCAATCCGTATTTAGCATCAATACATATTTTTTAGTCATAGGACTGTACATTCCAATCAGAAGAGCATGTAATTCTTCTTCACTTTTACTCAAAATAGCAATTTCATCAGCGACTCATATTATTGATATCGTTTCTCCTTGGCCGGCCGCGGTGGTCTCGTGGTTCTAGGCGCGCAGTCCGGAACCGTGCGACTGCTACGGTCGCCGGTTCGAATCCTGCTTCGGGCATGGATGTGTGATGTCCTTAGGTTAGTTAGGTTTAAGTAGTTCTAAGTTCTAGGGGACTAATGACCACAGCAGTTGAGTCCCATAGTGCTCAGAGCCATTTTTTTCGTTTCACCTTGAATTTTAATCCCACTCCCGAACCTTTGTTTTATTTCCATCATTGCTTCTTCGACGTGCAGATTGAAGAGTAGGGGTGGAAGACTACATCTCTGTCCTACACCTTTTGTTCCGAGAACTTTGTTCTTGGTCGTCCACTGCTATTGTTCTCTCTTGGCTCTTGTACATATTGTGTATTATCCATGACTCCCTATAGTTTACCCCTACGTTTCTCAAAATTTCGAACATCTTTCTCAATTTTACATTGTCGTATGCTTTTTTCAGGTCGACAGATCGTGTGTCTTGATTTTTCTTTAGTCTTGCTTCCATTATCAATCGCAACGTCAGAATTGTTTCTCTGGTGCGTTTACCCTTCCTAAAGACAAACTGATAGTCATCTAACACAACCTCAATTTTTTTCCATTCTTCCAAAAATGATTGTTGTCAGCAATTTGGATGCATGAGCTATTAAGCTGATTGTGCGAAAACCTCGCATTTATAGTCTTCGGAATTATGTCGATGATATTTTTCCGAAAGGCAGATGGTATGTCGCCCGAGGCACAAACGTGAATAATCATTTTGTTTCCTTCCCTCAATGATTTTAGACTGTCTGACGGACTGTTATCTATCCCTTCTGCCTTATTTGCTCTTAAGTCCTTCAAAGCTCTCCTAAATTCTGATTCTAATACTGGATCCCTTGTCTCTTGTAAATCGTCCCCTGTTTCTTCTTCTATCTCATCAGACAAATCTTCCACCGCATAGAGGCCTTCAGTGTACTGTTTCCTCTTGTCTGCTGTCTTCTCAGTATTTAACAATGGAATTTCTGTTGAACTCTTAATGTTACTGCCCACGCTGTTAATTTCATCGAATGTTGTTTTGACTTCCCTAATTGCTGACTCAATCCTTCCGGCAAACATTTCTTTTCAGATTCTTCAAATTTTTCCTGCAGCTAATTCGCCTTAGCTTCCATGCACCTCCTGTTTATTTCATTCCTCAGCGACTTGTGTTTCAGTATTCCTGAACTTCCCTTAATATTCTTGTACTTGCTTCTTTCATTAATTAACTGAAGTATTTCTTCTGTTACCCATGGTTTCTTCGCAGCTACCTTCCTTGTATATACGCTTTCTTTCCCATTTCTGTTATTGCCCTTTTTAGAGATGTCCCTTCCTCTTCAGCTGTACTCATCTGATCAGAAATACCTGTGTTATTTTCATTTCACTTCACTGACCTCTAGTATATCAATATTGAGCCTTTGCATTTCCCTTTACAGGTTTTCTAGTTTCCCTACCACGTTCAAGCTTCTCATATTCAACGCCCCAACATGTAGAACGTTGCCCTTTCGTTGGTTATTCATTCATTCCCTTCCCGGAGATCCGAATGGAGGACTATTTCGGAATATTTTGTCAACGAAGACATCATGACACTTTTTCAATTACACGCCACAAGTCCTGTGGATAGACGTTAGTATCTTTAGTGCTGTGGTTTTCATTGCCTTGTGCATCCTCTTGCCATTGACCATTGTTGGTTCTTCTGCCTTTAGGGGCAGTTTCTCACCCGACAATGGAGTGCCCTGAACGTCTGTCCTCTCCTCCGCCCTCTTTTACAAGGCTGTGGGAAGAATCTTTCGGCCGCTACTGCTGAGTATTAATCAATATTTAATAGGTAGCAGCTTTCGAACGCAGGACCAAGTGCGTTTTGATAATTAATCAAAGACGCTGCCCCTAGACCGTGGGTGCCTGAGATATACAGCGGTCGAAAATGACAGTTCAAGTGACGTTCTCCACAACCCTTGAAACTGCTGACAGACTAGCTTCGTAGGTTTTGGCAGGTAGCTGATTACAAATGGAACTTTTCTCATGTTACAAAAGGTAGCGACATTGTACAACTAATTGATAAACGCTCTCTGCCGGCCGGAGTGCCCGAGCGGTTCTAGGCGCTACAGTCTGGAACCGTGTGACCGCTACGGTCGAAGGTTCAAATTCTGCCTCGGGCATGGATCTGTGTGATGTCCTTGGGTTATTTAGGTTTAAGTAGTTCCAAGTTCTAGGGGACTGATGACCTCAGATGTTGAGTCCCATAGCGCTCAGAGCCATAAATGCTCTCTACAATATACAATTTTACGGCACGAAGCGATAATTTTTACAAATTGTCCTGAAACGAGAAGGACCTGCATACAGAATCACAAGGAATGGGTGTTTCATTTACATGTGTTCAGAGGCTATAAGAGTAGCTTTAGAATGGCGTCTAATTATTTGAATAAAAAATCTGTGTCCTCTACGTAGCTGAAAAATTTTAATAAACGTTGCCAACAATGTGAGAAATAATGTGTAAGCTCAGTGAGATGTGAGCAGTGATAGTGTTGCCGTTCGCCGACCCGTCGTTAGCAGCACACAATGCGAGCCACACACCAAGAGGTGGCGCCGTGCCCGGGCTTAACGCGTGAAGGCGCAGCCACTGGCACGCGTGGCTTGTTATAAATGAATCTCGATCGATGCGGTAACTCGCCGAGGTCGGCGTTCCATTTGGGAGGGTGGCGCGCAGTATGGACTGAACCAGCGCTGATGCTGACTGCTGGAAATCGTGCAGAAAGCGGCCGCGCCGCCTGCCCCAGCCCATCAATCATGGCGGCTGACGGCGCCGGTTTAATCCGCCGCGAGCGGCGCAGATAACGACCGAGCAGCACTTCTGCGGATGACGTCTGCAAGGGAAACTTCCTTCCTTCTTGGTCACCATCGTGAATTACCAGGAAGTTACAAAAAGCAAATAAAAATTTAATAATATTATCATTCGCCTAACTTTCGTTAGACCTCTAGGAACCACAAAATACCATACTTTGAACGAGCACAAGACACCTACAACACTATTCAATAGTTTCCTTAATTTTTTTACTACTTGCATTGAACTATAATACACTAAAGAAAAGATATACCATGAAGGACTTTACCGAATGGGATGGAAATCGCTAGATGTCTTGTACATGTGCACACAATCAAATGACTACAATTTAAGATAAACTGGATGTTTCATGTAAGAGAAAGAGCTTCACAAATTGAGCAAGTCAATAATGTGTTGGTCAACCTCTCGCCCTTACGCCAGCTCTTATTCGGCTTTGCATTGATTGATATACTAATGACCATTAAAATTGCTACACCAAGAAGAAAAGCAGGTAATAAACGGGTATTCATTGGACGAATATATTATACTAGAACTGACATGAGATTAAATCTTCACGCAGCTTGGTGCATAGATTCTGAGAAATCAGTACCCAGAACAACCACCTCTGGCCGTAATAACGGCCTTGATACGCCTGGACATTGGGTCAAACAGAGCTTGGATGGCGTTTACAGGTACAGCTGCTTATGCAGATTCAAAACGATACCACGGTTCATCAAGAGTAGTGACTGATGTATTGTGACGAGCCAGTTGCTCGGCCACCATTGACCAGACGTTTTGAGTTGGTGAGAGATCTGGAGAATCTGCTGGCCACGGCTGCAGTAGAACACTTTCTGTTCACAGAAAGGCCCGTCCAGAACCTACAACATGCTGCCGTGAGTTATCCTGCTGAAATGTAGGGTCTCACAGGGATCGAATGAAGAGTAGAGCCACGGGTCGTAACACATCTGAAATGTAACGTCCACTGTTCAAAGTGCCGTCAATGCGAACAAGAGCTGATCGACACGTGTAACCAATGGCACCCCATACCCTGACGCCGGGTGATACGCCAGTATGTCAATGACAAATACACGCTTCCAATGTGCGTTCACCGCGATGTCGGATGCGACCATCATGATGCTGTAAACAGAACCTGGATTCATCCGCTAAAATGACGTTTTGCCATTCGTGGACCCAGGTTAGTCGTTGAGTACACCATCGCAGGCGCTCCTGTCTGTGATGCTGCATCAAGGGTAACCTTAGCCATGGTCTCCGAGCTGATAGTCCATGCTGCTGCAAACTTCGTCGAACTGTTCGTGCAGATGGTTGTAGTTTTGCAAACGTCCCCATCTGTTGACTCAATGATCGAGACGCGGCTGCATGATCCGTTACGGCCATGCGGGTAAGATGCCTCTCATCTCGGCTGCTAGTGATTTGAGGACGTTGGGATCCAGCACGGCGTCCCGTATCACCCTCCTGAACCCATCGATTCCATATTGTGCTACAGTCATTGGATCTCGACCAACGCGAGCAGCAATGTCGAGATACGATAAACCGCAATCGCAATTGGCTACAATCCGACCTTTATAAAAGTGGGAAACCTGATGGTACGCATTTCTCCTCCTTACACGAGGCATCACAAGGTTTCACCAGGCAACGCCGGTCAACTGCTGTTTGTGTTTGAGAAATCGGTTGGAAACTTTCCTCATGTCAGCACATTGTAGGTGTCGCCACTGTGAATGCTCAGAAAAGCTAACCATTTGCATTTCACAGCATCTTCTTCCTGTCGGTTAAATTTCGCGTCTCTAGCACGCCATCTTCGTTGTGTAGCAATTTTAATGGCCAGTAGTGTAGTTCTTGATTTGCCTTTCACGGATAGTGTGACAAAAGCTGTCTAACTGGTGTGTTGGACTTTGAAAATTCGTAGCTGAAGGAGAACCCTGCCATTAACGCTCCAAACGTTTGCAGGCCAACGTATGGTTTGGTAAGCACGAAGACAATCAGTAGAAACTCTCGCCGTGTGCAGATAGCCATTAGCCTTCTGAAATGTAAGCCCAGGATGGCTAGCCATACCAACTATTACCATGTATTTGATGGACGAATTATCTAATTACAGTTTGTAAATGTCAGACCGTCACCAAGCTCATTTCCGTTCTGTATGGGGAAGTGTAATTAAACAATGGAAAATCCAGAATGGACTAACGACAACATTATGAAAAGCTAGAGTGCAATTAAACAATGGAAAATCCAGGATGGACTAAGGACAACATTATGAAATGTCTAGATTGCTACTCATCATGTAGTGGAGATGTTGAACTGCAGGCAGGAATAAGAAAAATATTGCAAAACAAGAAATCTTTTGGTCAAAAGACCTTCTTCTAAAGTAGACCACTGAGTCTGGCCATCAAGGCCGTAATGCAAGGAACTGCACGTAATGGGAGAAGCAATCTAGGTGCGGGGGTAAGAAGAAGGATAGCAGGGTAGAGTTGGAGGCAGTAAAGTGCTACTTCTGGGAGCATGCAGGGATGTGATGAGGACTGGGTAGGGCAGCTAGATGCAGTTGGGTGGTTAAACAGGAGGGGGAGGGGGGCGAGGGAGTGAGTGAGTGGTGGCAGTTTTATGTGTTTACATCCAATTACTTGTTTCGTGTTTGCTACCAACAAGAGGACCACCGAAACTGCCGAAGAATGTACTGTTAAATTATGATTGATGTAACATAAGACACAGTGTTTCCTACGAAGGGAAAAAAAGTAGCTATGATGAAACAATGCGTTTATAAGGCTGCTGACCATCTTCGTAGCCACGCGCAATGGCCGCACGGTTTGAGGCGCCATGTCACGGGTTGTGCGGCTCCTCCCGCCGGAGGTTCTAGTCCTCCCTCGGGCATGTGTGTGTGTTATTCTTAACATAAGTTGGTTTAGGTAGTGTGTAAGTCTAGGGACCAATGGCATCAGCAGTCTGATCCCTTCGGAATTCACACACACACACACACACACACACACACACACACACACTCACTCACACCATCCTTGTAGCAGTGACTCTGTTGTAGCTACAACACACACCTTACTAGACGGATGACTTCTCCTACATCAAATGTTACTTCGGACCATCAGTAAAAATCAAATTTCTATGGAAGTAGCTCTTGTGATAATTGTTGCCTACAGCCATTAAACCAAACTGGTAAGGATCTCAGATTATTAACGAAACTTGGTGTTTTCTCTTAACACACTACAGTAATCCTAAACATTTTATGTAACGGGAAATAATAATTGATTCGAAGACCAATCGTAGTTGCCATCATACTGGCATTAGCACTTTGTAGTGAAACCGTGACACATCTGGAAAGACGATATTTCTATCAAAACTTGCTTCGAGAGCGAAATAAAGCTAGTCTCCAAGTCTTGATTCTCCAGGAAGTAACGTGGGCAGGTGAGATTATTTCATTCATCCGAATGAGTAACTCTGAATTCCAACAGTAGTTCGGCTACCGTTGTAACTGTTTTTGTACTCGATTTCCACGTGAAAATTATATGTACACGGCATATTTTTTTATAAACCACTATAGGTCCTGATTGACTTTTGTTTAGTATCAAAATATTGCTTCCTACCATTACCGAATAATGCATTAAAACTACATTCTAAAACAACATGTACGCATCCAGCTAAGAACATAGTCTTTGGGTGATTATTTCACGCTAACGTCGAACATAAGAAGTGGCCCCATTACAATGGCTGGATAATTTGTTAATCATTAGGTGGTACTAAATTCGCGTTGCTAGAGGTCTTTCAAACGTGCTCGGAAAGCAGGAAGTCATACACGGCTCAGCGTGACCATAGGGCCAATGGAGCTTGTTGCACAGCACGAGGCAGTTGAACAAAGAACTGTGACAATCATCGAGAGCTGGCCGGTGTGGCCGAGCGGTTCTAGCCACCTCAGTGTGGAACCGCGCGACCGCTACAGTCGCAGGTTCGAATCCTGCCTCGGGCATGGGTGTGTGTGATGTCCTTAGTTAGGTTTAAGTAGTTCTACGTTCTGCGTGACTGATGACCTCAGATGTTAAATCCCGTAGTGCTCAGAGCCATTTGAACCAATCGTCGAGAGATTATGGTGCACTTTGGTGGTGTTTTCCATTACGACATGACCAAAAACACCATTTGGAAGACTTCACACGGGGAAGAATCATTTGGAAACTGAAAGGAGGAGACGTAAGGCGAGTGTAGCTCAGGAGTTTGCTATTGCGCACAGCATTGTTTCACGTACTCGGACAGCACAGGCAATGCTGCCGAAGGAAATGGGGCGGTCGATCATGATCAACCACAGCAGCAAACGATCTCTTCAGTGTTCGACAGACAAGAAGAGCTCTACGTCAAACAGCTGCCAGGTCTGCAAGGGATGCAGCCTTACTTTACACAGTGGCAGGTCGACTACATAGCGAGTGTGGCCTCTTTGCCTGGTCACTGGCATGATGTATTCCGTTGACAGACATGTGTGGTGGTGTCGCGAGCACGGGGACTGAACCAACGAGGAAGGAGGTTGCGTGCTCGTCTCGAATGAGAGCAGATTTAGTGTGAATAGTGACTCTGGACGTATTCTCAAGTGGGGACACTTAGAGTACCCAGTAATATTTTCGAGCATGGTCGTTTTGGTGGTACATGTGTTATTCTGTGGTGAGGCATGAGGGCACATGGGCGCCCTCACTTCCAAATCTTTGACTGTGGTACACTAACCAATCAAAACGTTTGCTAGAACGTAACCCTTCCCCAATGAGTGTCTTACCAGAGGTGTATTCGGGCCTGACTTTGTTTTTACGGATTTCAATGCACGACCGTATCGAAAATCGAGATGGAGGGGTTCTTGAAAGGAACGGACTGGATTGCCCATTCCCCCGACTTGACATATATCGAGCATGTCCTATGATTTTGGTAGACGCACTGCAGGATGTGCACATGCACCAGCGAGCATCCACCAGTTGTGAACAGCTCTGGTGGGGGAATGGAATACCTTACCACAGGGGTATGGACATAAAAGAGCGTAATTTCAATCTCGTTCAGAAACAGTTTTAAGCCATCACCCAGGTGTTTTGTACGAAACAAACGCAAAATAATTTTATTTAAAAAAGCGGATAAAGTGCCACTAGAAGCCTTCCTAAAAGACAATTTCCATTCCTTCCAAACTGACTATGCGAATGTAGACGAGATGTGGCTCAAATTCAAAGATATAGTAGCAACAGCAATTGAGATATTCATACCTCATAAATTGGTAAGAGATGGAACGGATCCCCCGTGGTACACAAAAAAGGTCCGAACGCTGTTGCAGACGCAACGGAAAAAGCATGCGAAGTTCAGAAGAACGCGAAATCCCGAAGATGGGCTAAAATTTACAGACGCGCGAAATTTGGCACGTACTTCGATGCGAGATGCCTTTAATAGGTTCCACAACGAAACATTGTCTCGAAATTTGGTAGAAAATCCGAAGAAATTCTGGTCGTATGTAAAGTACACAAGCGGCAAGACGCAGTCAATACCTTCGCTGCGCAGTACCGATGGTACTGTTATCGACGACTGTGCCGCTAAAGCGGAGTTATTGAACGCAGTTTTCCGAAATTCCTTCACCAGGGAAGACGAATGGAATATTCCAGAATTTGAAACACGAACATCTGCTAGCACGAGTTTCTTAGAAGTAGATACCTTACGGGTTGCGAAGCAACTCAAATCGCTTGATACGGGCAAGTCTTCAGGTCCAGATTGTATACCGATTAGGTTCCTTTCAGATTACGCTGATACTATAGCTCCCTACTTAGCACTCATATACAACCGCTCGCTCACCGATAGATCTGTACCTACAGATTGGAAAATTGCGCAGGTCGCACCAGTGTTCAAGAAGGGTAGTAGGAGTAATCCATTTAACTACAGACCTATATCATTGACGTCGGTTTGCAGTAGGGTTTTGGAGCATATACTGTATTCAAACATTATGAATCACCTCGAAGGGAACGATCTATTGACACGTAATCAGCATGGCTTCAGAAAACATCGCTCTTGTGCAACGCAGCTAGCTCTTTATTCGCACGAAGTAATGGCCGCTATCGACAGGGGATCTCAAGTTGATTCCGTATTTCTAGATTTCCGGAAAGCTTTTGACACCGTTCGTCACAAGCGACTTCTAATCAAGCTGCGGGCCTATGGGGTATCGTCTCAGTTGTGGGACTGGATTCGTGATTTCCTGTCCAAAAGGTCGCAGTTCGTAGTAATAGACGGCAAATCATCGAGTAAAACTGAAGTGATATCAGGTGTTCCGCAGGGAAGCATCCTGGGACCTCTGCTGTTCCTGATCTATATAAATGACCTGGGTGACAATCTGAGCAGTTCTCTTAGGTTGTTCGCAAATGATGCTGTAATTTACCGTCTAGTAAGATCATTCGAAGACCAGTATCAGTTGGAAAGCGATTTAGAAAAGATTACTGTATGGTGTGGCAGGTGACGCTAAATAACGAAAAGTGAGAGGTGATCCATGAGTTCCAAAAGAAATCCGTTGGAATTCGATTACTCGATAAATAGTACAATTCTCAAGGCTGTCAATTCAACTAAGTACCTGGGTGTTAAAATTACGAACAACTTCAGTTGGAAGGACCACATAGATAATATTGTCGGGAATGCGAGCCAAAGGTTGCGTTTCATTGGCAGGACACTTAGAAGATGCAACAAGTCCACTAAAGAGACAGCTTACACTACACTCGTTCGTCCTCTGTTAGAATATTGCTGCGCGGTGTGGGATCCTTACCAGGTGGGATTGACGGAGGACATCGAAAGGGTGCAAAAAAGGGCAGCTCGTTTTGTATTATCGCGTTATAGAGGAGAGAGTGCAGATATGATACACGAGTTGGGATGGAAGTCATTACAGCATAGACGTTTTTCGTCGCGGCGAGACCTTTTTACGAAATTACAGTCACCAACTTTCTCTTCCGAATGCGAAAATATTTTGTTGAGCCCAACCTACATAGGTAGGAATGATCATCAAAATAAAATAAGAGAAATCAGAGCTCGAACAGAAAGGTTTAGGTGTTCGTTTTTCCCGCTCGCTGTTCGGGAGTGGAATTGTAGAGAGATAGTATGATTGTGGTTCGATGAACCCTCTGCCAAGCACTTAAATGTGAATTGCAGAGCAGTCATGTAGATGTAGAATCATATACCAATTGTGTTGAGTTGTGCGAAATATTATTTAGCTGTATATAATTTTTTTGCCATACTAGGCAAGGTCCTAGTGGAGGTGGTTTGCCATTGCCTTCCTCCGACCGTAATGGGGATGATTGATGATGATGATGAAGACGACACAAACACCCAGTCATCACGAGGCAGGTGAAAAATCCCTGACCCCGCCGGGAATCGAACCCGGGACCCCGTGCTCGGGAAGCGAGAACGCTACCGCGAGACCACGAGCTGCGGACATCCATATACACAAGTGTCCAAAATGAAAGCATGCTCTCCATGTACGTGAAACAACGCTGTAAACATCAATCTTCTGAGCTACACTCGTGACACTTTGTCTTTTTTTCAGTTTCCGTATTATTTATCCCCAGTGAAGTGTTCCAAATGTTGTCATGGACCATCCTTTAGTGGTAAACACCATCAGACTGCATCGAAACCTTGCGCTGATTGGCACATACGATCCTTCAACTGCCTCTTATTGTGAAGGCAGCTCCATTTGGCGCTATAGTCAAGCTGATCTACGAGACACACGAGGGAAACAAGCCGTGGCGCATACGTCACCGGACGTGACACTTCAGGTCTTAACGAGAGCCACCAGCCGTCTCTGGAGGGGAGCGAGCAACTACTTTAGACGAGTTTAATAATTCTTGTAATTTTTGACTGTGCGTTTAACTACATGCGAGCTCTCGATAGCACCCGACAAAACTAAATGGTTTAGCGATCGCCTTTTCAATTACGTACTAATTTCCCCGGGGTGATGCACGGAGCGGAGCTTTTGCGAAGTATTGGCGACAAGCGGACTAATGTGACGCCGTAACTTCGTTACGAGGCCCATGTTTCTCGTGAACTGATGCCATGCTTTCTGCGCACGGGTGCAGGACTTCTGGCAACGTGCGTTGATTTCCACCCTATAGTTAGCGCGTGATACGATCACAATAATGGGACCACCTCCCATGTTCGACGTCCGTGGGTTAATCGAGTACCCGAAACAGCTACACTGGTAGCCGAACTAATGGTGGAATTCAGATTTACTCAAATTATGGAAATAATCTTATCTGCCCACGTTATTTCCTGGAGAACCAAGAGTTGGAGACTGGAAGCAAGTTTTGATAGAAAAATTGTTTTTCCTGAAATGTTACGGTTCCACTACACAATCCTAGCGTCAGTATCTAGAAAATATAAAATTTCATCAACAGTCTGAAACTCTTGCCAGGTTGTTTTAATGGTTGCAGGTTACAATTAACACAAGAGTTACTTCCGTAGAAATCTATTTGTTACTGCCGGTCCAGTGCCTTTATACGTATAATTTCGAAGAAAATTTAGACATAGGAAAAGTTATCCTTTTAGTAAGGTGTAAGTTACAGCTGCAACAGAGTCACTGCCACGAAGCTAGTCAGCAGCCTTACAAAACACATTGTTGTTTGATCACAGCTTCTTTTTATTTCTTCGTAGGAAACACTGTGTGAGCCTGTCTTGTGTTACATACATCATAATTTAACACTACATACTTTGCCGGAACGATATTCCATCAGCCTCATGATGATGAAACATGAAACAATCTTTTTCCTAGTACAATCGACTTAAGAAAATCTCGATGTGGAGAGAGATTCTGCCACAGTCCCTCTCAGAAGTATTAGGCCTGATGTTACCTGACTTATGTTTTGTCATTGACGACATTGTGTTGTCGGATTCTAACAATAGTTACGTAGAAGGAATTTCTGTTGTTAACTCGAATCTGATTGCCCATTGATGTATTTCTATGGAGACCTGCTGTGCTATATCACGTAAGCTAACCTCCACAAGCCTTCGACGATGATATATAACTCAAAGATAAATATATGGTAGTTCGGACCTTAATGTTTCCACCAAGTAACAGAAAAGTAATTTAAGTCTACACGAAACCTGATGATCATTACTTTTTTACAAGTTATGTATGGTTTTTCCTATACCATTAGAAGTGAAGTTCCTTCCCAGCATACGTAACAGGCGCCGAATTCTTGATGCTGAACTCCCCAACGAGGAGGTAGTGGTAACGATGCGACTGGTCGTTCTGTACTTACAGTTATACAAAAGTGCGAAAGGTATTTAGTTTAATATTACACGAGTTCCTCACTTCGGTGTTACGAGAGCGTTCAATGAGTTATGCTACACATTTTTGTTTCTGAAAGCACATTGGTTTTATTGAGGATTCCAATACACCAATTTAATCTGCACTCTTCTGGCTACAAAACCCAATTTTTCAACATAGACACCATTCAGTGCAACAGCCTCACACCACCTTACCGGGAGGGCCGGTATGCTTGCATTGTACCTTTCTACTGGTCGACGTCGGAGCCAAAGTCTTGCTCCACCACTAAACTACCCTCCATCCACGTACTGTTTTCAGCGGAGTGCATCCTGCATTGGGCCAAACAGATGGAAGTCAGAAGATGTAAGATCTTGGCTGTATTGTGGATGAGGAAAAACAGCCCAGTCAGCATTTGTGAGTTCCCCTCTTGTGCGTTGACTTGTGTGAAACTTTCCATTGTTATGAGGAGGAGGATTAAGTTCGCATTTTTATGGCGACGAACACGCTGAAATAATTTATTCAGTGTTCTGAGGGCAACACACACTTTTAAATACCCCAACAGGCGGATGAGCATGTCAGCTCTGCCGTCAGAGACGCCCTACTGGGCAACGGTGTGTTTGATTATGATCCATCGGTCAACTCGAATGGGAGTATCCGCAAGTTCCAGCATTGCAGGAGTTACAAGTTTCTGCAGCCAGCCGGCACGCGGGAGAGCAGACAGGACTGCTCGAATATGTTGCCATGATGACAGACATGTCACCCGACAACTCTCCGTGCTTCTGTTCACTGCCAGGTCACCGTAGACATTCTGCACCTATGAATATTTGCTATGCTCTGATTTTCCACCAAAATAAACTCTGCTCCTAAGGCACCTTCGTTGTTGTTGTTCTTGTTGTTGTCTTCAGTCCTCAGACTGGTTTGATGAAGCTCTCCCTGCTACTCTATCCTGTGCAAGATTCTTCATATCCCAGTACCTACCGAAACCTACATCCATCTGAATCTGCTTAGTGTATTCATCTCTTGGTCTCCCTCTACGATTTTTACCCTCCACGCTGCCCTACAATACTAAATTGGTGATCCCTTGATGCCTCAGAATATGACCTACCAACGGATCCCTTCTTCCAGTCAGGTTGTGCCACAAACTTCTTTTCTCCCCAGTTCTATTCAGTACCCCCTCATTAGTTATGTGTTCTACCCATCTAATCTTCAGCATTCTTCTATAGCACCACATTTCTAAAGCTTCAACTCTTCCTGTCCAAACTATTTATCGTCCATGTTTCACTTTCATACATGGCTACACTCCATAGAAATAGTTTCAGAAACGACTTCCTGACACCTAAATCTATACTCGGTGTTAACAAATTTCTCTTCTTCAGGAACATTTTCCTTGCTTTTGCCATTCTATATTTTATATTCTCTCTACTTCAACCATCATCGGTTATTTTGCTCCCCAAATAGCAAAACTCATTTACTACTTTAAGTTTCTCATTTCATAATGTAATTCCCTCAGCATCACCCGAATTAATTCGAGTACATTTCATTATCCTCGTTTTACTTTTGTCAATGTTCATCTTAAATCCTCCTTTCAAGACACTATCCATTCCGTTCAACTGCTCTTCCAAGTCCTTTGCTGCCTCTGACAGAATTACAATGTCATCGGTGAACCTCAAGGTTTTTATTTCTTCTCCATGGGTATTAGTATCTACTCCGAATTTTTCTTTTGTTTCCTTTACTGCTTGCTCAATATACAGATTGAATAACATCAGGGAGAGGTTACAACCCTGTCTCACTCCCTTCCCAACCACTGTTTCCCTTTTATGTCCCTCGACTTTTATAACTTCCACGTGGTTTCTGTACAAATTGTAAATAGCCTTTCGCACCTTAGTTACAGACGCTATTTTAAAGGCCACGTATAGTGTGGCCACCTTCTGGAATTTCGAGTAACTGTTGGAGCTGAAGCAGGAATATCCCACGATGTTCCACAATGAATTCCGTTTTTCTCACAACCGAAATTGGATGAAAATTAAAATATACATTATTACTTGCTGAATGCTCCTAGTACGAAAGAGATTTTAGTTGTAGTGGTAGAATATTGGGGATATTTAACTTATTTCTAAACTAGTTTGAGATGGCTGCAGAGGAGCGTCGAGGGGCAGGTGCACAGCAGAGACGGAGCAGAGCGGATAGCGAAGCCGCGGCTGTATGAATATGCAGGTGGCGGCTTTGCGGCCCAGGGATACCCCACACTCATGGCGCGCACCGCCACGCCATCTGTTGTGAGGGGTGGCTGCGCCTGCCACTGTCTGCCGAGCTGTTGCCTCGCGCAACAAGGCCGGCCTGGCCACCTGCCACCACCGCGGCCAGGGCTGCCAACTGCACGCACCGGAAACTGTTCCCTGTTCCTCGCACGTCGCGCGGAAACTGTGAAACACTGCCGGGCACAAGTGGCGCAGCAACTGCTTAGAGTGAGCTCAACTAACAAGGCCAGAGACGCTTTGTTCACACAACGGTAGGCGCCAGTTTATATTTGTCTGAATAAACGAAACAGGCACGGTACAGATTTTAATTTTATAAATTTGTGTGCAATATAAGGCATTTTTTCTGAGGTATTATGGAATGGACATGGAGAGTTGCAGTCAGATGAATATGTGTTGTACTACTCAGGAGGAGAAGTAAAAGGGAATGAATGGAGTAGGAATGATTGTGACAAAGGAATTTGCTAAATATGTGGAATATGTAGACTATGCAAGTAACTGGGTTATTAGTGTAAGGCTGAAAGGAGCACAAAAAGATTTACTGATTGTCCAGGTGTATATGCCAACTTCAGAAAATGATGACCAAATTGAAGAGGAAACGTACAATGTAATAGAGAGAATAATGGACGAAAATAAAAAATGCTGCAAAATAGTAATGGGAGACTGGAACGCCATTGTGGGAAAAGGGAAAGAGGAAAACATAGTAGGTAGTCATGGTCTTCGAAAGAGAAATGATAAGAGGTGAATGGCTAATTGACTCCTGTAGGGAAAGGCAGCTGATAGCGGCAAACACATGGTTCAAGAACGACAAGAGGAGGCTCTACACTTGGAAATCACCAGGGGATAAATACAGCGCTGAAACATGGACTATGAACAAGAAAGATAGAGAAAGGCTGGAGGCTTTTGAGATCTGGACATGGCGGAGGACTGAAAGAATAAGTTAGATGGACAGAGTAAATAATGAAGAGGTACTGAGAAGAGTGGAAGAGAAAAGACTAGATGTAATAAAGGGAAGAAAAACAAATGGGATTGGGCCCATATTAAGAAAGAACGACAGACTGATCAAAACACTCTTAGAAGGTTATGTAGAAAGGAAAAGGAAGCGAGGAAGGAAGAGATTCCAGACACTGGATGACATGTTGCACGGTACAACAGCCTTAAGAAGGAAGCAATGGATCGCAAAAAATAGAGAGGCAAACGACTTGCCAATATAGCAAATAACTGATGATGATGATGATAAGGCACTTTAAAGTATTACTATTCGTATGTAATATGATTCATGGTAATCATTCCCAGTTATCATACAGTTTATTAATTTCCTGTGGTTTTGCTGCCTGTGCCATCATCTGTGACCATATGAGTTTCCTGTATACTGGCTGCTTTGCTTCCCTGGACGATTTCTCGCATTTTCTTCTTAAAAAACCTTCTGTTACGGTCTGTAATACACATTATTGCCTCAGAGCGCACGGAACCCATTTATTTTAACTTCTTTTCATCAACTCCCATAATCACTATTTGTTTGTAGTAATCGTGAAAGAAATTTCATCATCCTTCCTTGCAGTAAGTGGGAGCTTGAGGACATTTAACACTGTAATTGTACAATTAGGCGAATTAATAGCAAGTTATGAACCGTGGTAAATCAAATCAAACTACATATTTGGCATATCAAACCCTGACAAATCTATTGATTATATTTTTTAACTGTTCAATGATTCTAAACGGTAACAAATGTTTTTCTAAATTTTCAGCTCTGTCTCATAGTAGTTGTATAACTAAATTTCCTTTTCCCTCTCACTGAAGATGGACAATATCATTTTTCTTACACATTGTGACGCAAAAACAATTTGTGGAGCATTCTAAAATTGCATATTCCGCTTTTCATCTGATTCATTTTATGCAACATCCATCTTGAGCCCTCTGCCAGGCACTTAAATGTGATTTGAAGAGTATCTATGCAGACAGATGTTTTACATATGAGAAACATATGGTCTCATGAAGAAAGCCTCACATTGGTTTATGTTCAATATCCATTCATACATTTTGCTACACATGGTCTTGGTGAAAATATTTTGGGTTAATTTGTTGTTACGATCAGAGCTTGTTTCGTAGCTTAAGGCACATAATAAATTTTCGTCTAATTATTGCTTGAGGAAGATATTGCAGTTTTACACTCGTACAGCAGTCAGCTTCTTTTTATCGTATGCTGTATTCTATACACACCGAGATGAGGGATAGCAATTTGCACATATACAAATGGCGGTAGTATGACATACACAATGTATTAAAGGGCAATCCATTTTGGAGCTTTTTTGAACTCAGGTGATTCGTGAAGGAAGTTGTCTGATGCGATTACAGCCGCACGACGGGAATTAACACACTTTCAACGCGAAATGGCAGTTGGAGCTAGACGCATGGGACATTCAGTTTCGGAAATCGTTAGGGACTTCAGTATTCCGAAATAAACAGAATAAAGAGTGCTCCAAGTCTACGAAATTTCAGGCATTACTCTCACCACGGACAACGTAGTGGCCGACGGCCTTCACTCAACTACCGAGAGCCGCGGCATTTGCGTAGTCAGTGCTAACTGACAAGCAACGCTACGTGAAATAACCACAGGAATCAATGTGGGACGCACGATGAACATATCCGTCAGGGTGAAGCGGCGAAGCTTGGAGTTAATGGGCTATGGCAGTAGACGACAGAAGCGAGTGTCTTTTCTAACAGCACAACACTGCCTGTAGCGTCTTTCCTGGGCTCGTCACCATATTGGTTGGACCTTAGACAATTGGAAAATCGTAGCCTGGTTAAATGAGTCCGAATTTCAATTAGCAAGAGCTGATGGTGTGCTCACAGTGGGCGAACATCGCACGAAGCAGTAGACCCAGGTTGTCAAGAAGACACTGTGTAAGCTGGTGGTGGCTCCACAATGGTGTGGACTTTGTTCATATGTAATGGGCTGCAGCCATTCATGGATTTCGTGACCCCAAACAACGATGGAATTTTTATGAATAACAATAGACAAGGCATCAGCGCACAATTTTTCGTGTTTTATTAGAAGAACATTCTGTACAATTCGAGCGACTGATTTGGTCACCCGACATGAATCCCATGAAACATTTAAGGGACATAATCGAGTGGCCTGTTCGTACGCACAATAGTGCACTGGCAAAACTTTCGCAACTGTGGACGGCTATAGAGCCATCATGGTTCAATACTTCTGCAGGGGACTTGTTGAGTCCTTGCCCCGTCAGATGCTGCACTATTGTGACAAAAGGTAGTCCGACACGATATTGGGAAGAATCCCATGACTTTTGTCACCTCTGTGTGCAATCTTCTTCTGTCCCTTTTCATAACAGGCCCACCTTCCATCATATCACGCATAAAGTTCATTCTTCACATGTCAAGCAATTGGACGGCTATGAAATAATTCGTCTTTATCCTGTTCTCCACTGGCCAGTTGATTCCCAGAATAAAGATTACAGTCAACGACAGTGTGATCAAAACGATTTTCATATTCAGGGGATTTGGAATTCTAAATCTTAATAGTTCTCGCCTTGTTACATTCTTGCTCTGGTTGTTCAGATCATTGCCACTGATATCACGTATTGTAAAATCAGTATTTCTGCAGTGCCATTCAGTTTTTTTATGCTGATATTGTGGTTATTTCATCGTATGTATCCTTAAAAATATGAGAAAGTTTACGAGAGCATGCGTATGTACACAAACTGAACACTCATAACAATCGACATAGAAACTCATTAATAATTACGGTCATGTTTTTCTCAATTTTGTTGTTCTCAATGAAAGTATAGTCCATGTAACAATCATTTCATCCAGAAGTATACTCTCCATTTTTAAATTGTGTATATGATTTTCTTGTCACATCTCTTCCTTTACCATATCCAGAAATATCTTTAACGTCCACTCATTGCTATCTTCCTCGTTGTAGTCCAAAAAGGCGGTCATTGTTCGACATAACTTTTAAACTTCCGTGGTTTCACCATTCATTCTGCTCTGTTAACTGTTGCATCTGTCATATCTTCTGTCATTGTGATCGACTCCGTGTTTTCTAATAACACATTTCATTTATATTACCTTATAACGCTAACACCTCCTCCCTTATTTTCCCAGGCGTCTTTGTAAAACCAATTGCTTCAGTTTCCATTTGATGTGATTGTCTAAGTATTTCCGTCGCAATAAGTCGTATATAGATCTTGTCTTCATTAGAAATAGTGCAGTAATTCGAGATTTTTTCATCTTTAATGTATTCTTCGGGGTAATTAATGTTGACGGTTTCATTGTAATGATCTGGTAGTGCACTTAGGAAATTCTTAGTGTTTGTAATTGGATGATTAGTATTTTCGTGCTTCCCATACGTTTATGCAGTTTTCGACCATTCCCACATGCAATTATTATGTTTTTCACTGCTTGTCCGGCTATTTTACGATTTTTTGACTTATTTTTGTTGGGAATTTCTGAAATTGCTTTAATTATGATACAAGTTCGCTTATAAAGTTTCTACACTGACGTTGTTCAAAACTTCACTACTGTTGACCTCCCACTTGGGCTTCCCATGTTACTAATTACTCATACACTGCGTATACTCAGAGTTCGTTGTTGAGGACAAGTTCTTCTAGTTGTGTCCTGCTCATTAACCAGTGTGACACTTTGTAATATACTATCCATTTTTGCTGAATCCTAAAGATAAAAAGTATTACGGTTACTAACACTGTAAGTGTAATCAACTGAAACTATTTGGTTCCAGAGGTGTTTCTAAGTCTCAGACTCCTAAGATATATATATGCAGACTGAAAAGACAAATGACAATTTGTACCGGATTCGAATCCTAGCCTTGGTATAAATTTTCATTCGTCGCCTCAGTCTATGTGTATAATGTGTACTTAACACTATTAAGCACTGTTTTCGATCGTAATCCTTCTTTTTTGTCATACTCTTAGCAAGAAACACAAAGTTCGTCGGTGAGTTATGACGGAGCATTCGTACTATACGACGTTGATAAACATTTAGTTCCAAATTACTGACGCCAGTTCATTACACGAGATCAATTCCATATGCGGTATAATAAAAATCACACACACTCGTTCTTCATTGACGCAACTTTTTCACAGTGTCATTCACAGCTCTAGATCTAATTATATTTAAGAGCTTCTAACAAGACTATTGTCCAGTATGTACGAGTTGCCGCTTCGTAGAACGCTGATCGCGTCGTAATAAAGGGTACACGAGAACCGTGAAGTTATTTACTCAAACATGCCCTCCCGTGCACGAGAGTTAAAGCGTGTCTTAAGAACACCAAACCCGGAACCGTATTTCGTCATCCCTTTCCTATGAACCTCTTTCGTCTCGATAGGTGCCTGGTTTTAGAATGTGCGGTCTATTTAAACAGAAATTGACAATGGGTGGTTCTTGGAGAAAGGGAAACGTCTACAACCCAAAACCCATTAGTCAATTATCTCCAAAGAATGGAACTCGTACATAAATGTAAAGTGATCTATTACAAATAACTTCGGCTACATGTCACTACGCCCTTTATCTTCTTTTATATAGAAAAATTTTCGGCATAAGAAGTCACTGCCACTCCACCAAACGCCTTGGTAAAAGGGGCGGAGGAGCGGTCAGAACTTCAGGGCTATCTCTTGCTCTCGGGGTGGGAAACTGACCCTAAGAGGCGGAAGAGTCAACAATGATCAACTGCATGAGGATACAGAAGGCAATGGAAACCACTGCATTAAAGACACATAATGTGTATCCAAAGGAATTGTGGCTTGTAACTGAAAATATGTCGTGATGATCTTCCCATCGGCTAAAGATTTCACTAGCCCCTTTCAGTTCTCCGAGAGGGGACTGCCAAGGGGGAAGAGACGACGAGAGAAAGACTGCATAACCAAGGAAAGGGTTACGTTCTATGAGTCGGGGCGTAGAATGTCAGTGGTCTCAAAGTTGTAGGGAGGCTAGAAAATCTGAAAAGAGAAAAATTAAGGCTTAATTTAGATACAGTAACGGTCAATGAAACGCGGTGGAAACAGGCAAGGAGTTCTGGTCAGACGGTACAGATTAATATCAACATCAGCAGAAAGTGATATAATGGGAGAAGAAGTAATTATGATTACGAAGGTAGGGCAGACAGTTACTGTGAGTAGCTCAGTGATAGGGTTGTTGTCAGCAGAGTCAACAGCAAACCAAAGCTACCCAGGATCGCAAGCAGAAGATGAAGAGACAGAGAACGTATATGAGTATATCGAAAGGGTTCAAATGGTTCAAATGGCTCTGAGCACTATGGGACTTAACTGCTGTGGTCATCAGTCCCCTAGAACTAGAACTAGTTAAACCTAACTAACCTAAGGACATCACACACATCCATGCCTCAGGCAGGATTCGAACCTGCGACCGTAGCGGTCATGCGGTTCCAGACTGTAGCGCCTAGAACCGCATGGCTACCCCGGCCGGCATCGAAAGGGTAATTCAGCATGTAAAGGGAGATAAGAATCTGGTAATCGTGGAGGATTGGAATGTGGTTGTAGGGGAAGGATAAGAAGAGGCTTACGGCAGGTAGTAGGGATAAAGGAAGAAAATGCGTATCAAGGAGCAGATGTAGACTCAGATCTGAATTTGGTAATGATGAAGAGTAGGCTGAAGTTTAAGAAACTAGTCAAGAAGAGTCAGTACACACAGAAGTCGAACACAGAAGTGCTAAGGAATGAAGAGATAACCTAGAAGTTTCCTGAGGCCATAGGTAGTGCGATAACGAATAGCCCAGTAGGCAGTTTAGTTGAAGAGCCATGCGCATCGCTTAACAAGGCAATCACAGAACCTGGAAAGGAAACCATTGGTACAAGAAAGGTACCTTTGGTGAAACCAGGGGTAACAGTAGAAATACTTCTGTTCATTGACTAAAGAAGGAAGTCTACAAATGTTTAGGGAAATTCAGAGATTTGTATTGTATTGTACGTTCACTGGGGACCTAGAAACGACGGAGAGGTTCCGTCCCCTCCGCAGCCGCAGTGGTCCACAACCCAACGACGACTACCGAAGTCCACTTCACCTCTCCGCCACCCCACACCGAATCGAGGGTTATTGTGCGGTTCGGCCCCCGGTGGACCTCCCCCCCCCCCCCAAGTGAACGTCTCACACCAGACGAGTGTAACCGCTGTTTGGGTGGTAGAGTAATGGTGGTGTACGCGTACGTGGAGAACTTGTTTGCGCAGCAATCGCCGACATAGTGTAACTGTGCGGGATAAAGGGAACCAGCCCGCATTCTTCGAGGCAGATGGAAAACCGCCTAAAAACCATCCACAGACTGGCCGGTTCACCAGACCTCGACACAAATCCGCCATGTGGATTCGTGCTGGGGATCAGGCGCTCCTTCCCACCCGGAAAGCCGTGCGTTAGACCGCACGGCCAACCGGGCGGGCAAAATTCAGAGATACAAATCACATAGGAATGAAATAAATAGGAAGTGCGGGGAAGCTAAGGCGAAATCGTTGCTTGAAATATGTGAAGAAACCGAAAAGTAATCATCGGTGGACGAACTGACTCACCATAACTTACAAATAAGTGAGAACATCCTTCGGTGAAATTAAAAGCAAGAGTGGTAACATTTAGAGTGCAATAGTAAATCCATTTCTAAATGCAGAGGAGAGAGCGGGTGGATGGAAAGAGTACAATGAAGGCCTCTCTGAGGGCAAGGAATTGTCTGATGATGTAATACAACTAGAAACAGGAGTCGATATGAAAGAGATAGGGATCCAGTATTAGGATGAGAATCCAAATGAGCTTTGGACGACTTAAGACAAAATAATACAGAAAGGACAGACAACAATGCATCGGTATGTCTAAAATCCTTGGGGTCAATGCCAACAAAACGACTATTCACGTTGGTGTGTAGAATGTGTGGGACTGGAGATATACCAACAAACTTTCGGAAGAACGTCATCCTTACCATTCCCAAGGAAGCAAGGTGAATTATCGCACACTCAGCTTAACAGTTCTTGTATCGACGTTGCTGACAAGAATAATGGAATACAAAAAAAAGTATTAGATGACGATCAGTTTGGCTTTAGGAAAGATAACGGGATCACAGTGGAGATTGATAATGGAAACAGGACTGAAAATAAATGAAGACAGGTTCGTACGATGTTTCGACCTGGAAAAAGCGTTCGACAATGTAAAATGGTACAAGATGTTCTAAATTCTTAGAAAAATACGGGTACGTTATGGAGGAATAGAGGTAATATACGATATGTGAATGGACGAAGAGTGAACACTGAGACTGGAAGATCGAGAACGGAGCGCTCGGATGAAAAAGGATGTAAGACAGGTATTTAGTCTTCCGTCCCTACTGTTCAATCTATATATCGAAGAACCAAGAACGGAAAAAAGGTAGATTAAGATTGGGACTAAAATTCATGGTGAAAGGATATCACTAATAAGATATTGCTATCCTCAGTGTTAGTAAAAATTAATTACAAGCTTTGTTTTACGGAATGAACAGTCTAATGAGGAAAGAATGTGTACTGAGAGTAAATCAAAGCCGGCCGCGGTGGTCTAGCGGTTCTAAGCGCTCAGTCCGGAACCGCGCGACTGCTACGGTCGCAGGTTCGAATCCTGCCTCGGGCATGGAAGTGTGTGATGTCCTTAGGTTAGTTAGGTTTAAGTGGTTCTAAGTTCTAGGGGACTGATGACCACAGATGTTAAGTCCCATAGTGCTCAGAGCCTTTTTGAACCAAGTAAATCAAAGGAAGATGAAAAGAAATGAGAAGTAGCAGAAATGAGAACAGCGAAAAAACCTTGACATCAAAATTGGGGATCACAAAGCAGATGAATTTAATCCTGCTACCAAGACAGCAGAATAATCCATGTCGGACGCAAAAAGGAGGACATAAAAAGTAAAGTATCACTGGCAAAAATAGCATTCCTGGCGAGGAGAAACCTACTGGTTTCAAACATAGGTCACAATTTGGGGAAGACATTTCGTCTGAGGACAGCACTGTAGGGTAGTCATATATGAACTGTGGGTAAACCGAAGCAGAAAAGAAGCGAAGCGTTTGAAATGTGGGGCTACTGAAGAATGCTGAAAATTAGATGGACTGATAAGGCAAGGAGTGAAGAGGTTCTGTGCAGAATCGACGAGGAAAATAATATATGGAAGACACTAACGAGTAGAATGGACAAGATGGTATGACATCTACTAAGACATCAGGAAATAACTTCCAAGGTACTAGAGAGGACCTGTAAAGGGTAAAAGAAAATGTAGAGCAATGCAGAGATTTGAAAATATCTAACAAATGACGAGAACGTAGTCTACAACTGCTTCTTTTAGACGATAAGTTTGGCACAGAAGAGGAATTCATGGCGGACCGCATAAAACTTGTCAGAAAGAAATTGCAACGGGGAAATTATATTTCGTTCACGTCCTTTTCGAGAATTTCAGGTGTTTCTTTTATTTTCTTTTTTTCTGATACTACGTATAAAGAGGAATAGACCGTGCTGAGGGTTACAGTATGGAATTTTTCGCACACACAATTCGTGCACAACAATGGAAAATATTTTGATAAATAATGCACACACCTTCTCCGAGAATGTGGAATTACGGGGTTATTTTTTCCATAGTCTACAAATTATAGGGATCGATCGATGAGAAGACACAGAACAAAAAATGTCTATTAAACTTGTGTCCGGAAATGCATTGTTTCCATGTTAGGGACTGCACTCTAATACGGGCTGTACTATGCAGCCACAGTTGCAGTTTGCATGGTTTCCCCCTGGAGGGCGGTATGGTGACAACGAATCATCAACATCTGTGTGGCCGGAATGTGTGGTCCGGAATAACTGACGCTCATTTTGGAACCAGTCTTTCTTAGACGTCGCCTAACATGCCGGAAATATCGTTGTTCCTCGCGAGTGACTTTGCCTCTCCTACTGGAAGAAGTACCATTGATAATTCGAAGGATTATATGGCTGCTACATGTGCTGCAGCAGCCCGCTTCGCCGTTAACATTCGGAATCATCTCAATCGTGTCTTCCCTGGACAGTGAATCGGACGAGCGGTCCAGCTGCAAGGCCTATTCGTTTAGCGGGACTCAATCCGTCATCTCTCTGGTTATGGAGCCACCTCAGAAGTATCTTGTTAACAGAACCCATTCTAGATGTGGAGACAATGGAGCAGCGTGTTCTTGCTGCCGTTGACACTGTTCGGATGCAGCCTGGCCAATGTGAACGTGTGAGATAGAACATGCAACCGCACGTACATGCATGCGTTGAGGCACATGGAAACGAGCTAAACACATACTGTAGCTGCGGCTACGTGGTACCGCGCGTGTTAGACCGCAGTGTCCGTAAGAAACTATGACTGAAAGAATTAAATGGTTCAAATGGCTCTGAGCACTATGGGACTTAACGCTGCCACCTCGGCCGGCTGAATGAGTTAACATTTACGGACGTAAGTTCATTAGACCTTTTTTGTTCCGTATCCCCTCAATAATCAATCCTTAGAATTTGTACACGGTGGAAAAAGTCGCCCTGTATATGCAGAATCATAATATATGGGACGGTCCCAACTGGTTCTGGCAATATACAATCTAAGTAAAAGATAAAAAAAAGTGACATACATAGAAGGGGCCAGAGGTGGACCAATGCGTTATCGACTTATTCAATTTGTGATGCTCTTTCTTCTTGAATAAATCAGTTTTTCTGAAAGTGTTTAAATTACTCTAAGCACTATGGGACTAAACAGCTGAGGTCATTAGTCCCCTAAACACAGAACTACTTAAACCTAGCTAACCTAGGGGGATCAAACACATCCATGCCCGAGGCAGGATTCGAACTTGCGACCGCAGCAGCCGCGTGGTTCCGGACTGGAGCGCCTAGAACCGATCCTCCACCACGGCCATCTTCTGAAATTATGATTTTTCGTTTGTCTGTATATGTACATCACATTACAGATTTCCGTATTATATATACGGCAATTCTTTAAAGCCTGAGCAACATATTGTGCATGTCTTGCTTTCCAAACTATTGGGCATAAAGGCACATAAAAAATATAAATACTTCCCCAGTACAAGAAACACCACTTACCATTATTGTGACTGTTAGCACCGATTACACAACCACTTTTCGCCCCTAACATGTTGCCACATTGAACGGGCAATCAAATTTTATCCATACTCCATCGTTTTCCGGGAGTGCATACGGTATTTTGTTATTAGCGATATTTCGGCTGACAACCTTTCAGCCATTCTTAGAATGAATCACTTGCAAGATTTATAACGCACTTTACACTGTCAAGTGTGCGCGCATGCGCAGTATATTAAAAACTTTGAAACGTGACAGTTATGATTTATTGGTCAGCTGTGACGTCGATGATTAGCAGAAAATTTGAAGAAGACTTAACTGTGTTATTTAAGCGTGCGTTAAACTCCTCTTCCTTGTTATTTGATTATCAATATTTTGAAGAGTTTGATGGTATTGCCATGAACAGTCCTCTCTCATACATGATGCTAAATTATTTATGGAGACTTTGAAGAAAAAGCGCTTAACTCTGTAGTTTTAAAACCGATATTCTTCTGGAGATAAGTCAATGACCCGTTCATACCTTGACTCCAAATCGAAAACAAACTGATACAGTACCTTGAATCTCTACACTCCATTTATTAAAATATCAGATTTACGTTGGATCGAGAAATGAATGGCTATCTACAGTTTGTGGATGTTTTAGTTTGACAAAAGGAAGATGCCTTATTAGGACATTCCGTTTACCGTAAGCCCACCCATACTGATTTATAATTGCAGGCTTCTAGCTGCCACCATCCTTCGCAAACTATGAGTGTATTTATGACTTTAGTCCAGAGGGCTCGCGTAGTGTCTGATTATAATACCCTATGGAGTGAACTGGTACACCTGTAAGAAATATTCCGTAAGAATGGCTAACCAAAACATCAAATTAAGGAAGCTGGACTAGCGAACCGCCACACCAAGAAATATAAGAGCAAGGAAGTATCAGATGTAAAATCGACGGCCATTCTACGGTATATGGGAACTATGGAAGAGAAATAAAGTGGATGTGACCTCCCTATCGTTGGCCATGACAGCTGCCCTTCAGGGATCTGCGAAGGATGATTCACATTTACGAAATACGGGATAACACGAAATTCTTTGTGAGTGAGGTACGTGGGACAAACACTACTCACAGTAAAAGAACGGCATTGGCTATACACTCTCCTACTACAAATGAATAAATATGTTGTTGCTGAAAATCGTATTTCCACTGGCCATTCCATGGATTTCGAGAACGTTAAGATACTGGCCACAGTATCATTCTATGGGGATACAGTGGTCAAGGAGACTACGGACATACAATCAGCAGACAACCTCCTCAATCAATACCAATAATTCCAGTTCGACAAATCATGGAATGTCTCGTTTCTGAAAATCCAATGAGATTTAGCGTAGATGTGTTGGGCTGCGTCCCTAGTATCGAGTCACGTCGTTCTTTACAATGAAGAAATGCAAATGAGAGTGGTATGTTTTAGACCTCTTGTTTTTCTCCTTGTTACGCCGTTTATGAGTTACACAGATGTTTTCTGTGATATTTGATAAAGTTCTTGGAAAGGGAATGTGTATGGACGAACCTGTTTACTTCATTTTCATAACCAGTAATCTGTTGCCTTTCACACATTGTCCCTAAATGATATCTGCAGCTGTGAGTATGTCTGTGAGTGAGTTTCAGATATGCCGGTTGTGAGACAGAGAGTTCATTTCCTTTCTTATAGAATAGTGACTACTCCAGATAGGTCTGGCAAAGTAGTTACCTCTCGATCCTGACATTTGCCGCTGTTTTCGTGCGTACAATTGAGTAGAGGAGGTCCGCGCCTCTGTGCTGGAGAAGGTGGTTCTCATCGCAACGGTCGTTGGTCGGCTTTCTTAACTTAATGTGGTATCCATCATCGATCTGTGAATTTGAGTTTGTTCTCTGGAACATGGATTGGTATATTTTATATCAGTTAGTTGGGTTTCACGATTATTTTCTGTTATGGAATCACTCGGCTATTTCAGTTACAAATCCGGATTTGTTTTTGATGTTATTTGCATTTACTGTGAAACGAGTGAACTCAGTATTGCCCTTTGTTATGATCGGACACAGCCACCTACCTTCAGCACTTGTGCCTGTTAACCAGAATCTCTTCATGTATTTCTAATTATTAATTCTCACCATTCCCGAGAATTATATTTCTTTGGATCGAGTATTTGAAATTGGATTTTCGGGTTGTGGGTAAGTTAGTGATGTTGAATGATGAATTTCAGTATAATACTCGCATTGTTTAGGTTTGTAACCATTCACGTTGGTAACCGCCTTTAGCGAACTACCCATTATTCCCGTGAGCGCTTCCGTTAATTGTATCTCGGAGTTTGAAATCGTTTCCCGTGTACTGTCACGCGTTCGCCACAGGTGATAAAAATGATTTCTTCGTGATTGCTAGCACTGACGGAAATATCAAAGTATTCTACGTCGAACGGACTCCTGTTTGCTTGACTGGAATTCAGAGTAAATGACATTATTGAATTTATTGACTTTTGTGGGAAAGCTCTGATGTCTATCTCACTGTAGGTCACCCCTTTCTTCCTTTGTCTTTATATATTATTGGTATTGGGATAAGGTGTTAAATTTTTTACGTGTAGAAAAGACACAATTATTCCCGCTTTTATGAAAGTTTCTAGTTTTCACATCCACAACCTCCGAAGACATGTTTGCTAGCTCTCGTGTTGCGTGTTGCCAGAGTGTAATTATTACTTATGTTAAGGGACCACTTTTCTTTCTGTACTGATTCGGAAACGGTTGATTCGTTTTATGATGGTATTAAGAATACTTTAATAAAATTTTATTTTGATACTAATTTACGCATTTCCATATCCTACCCAAACGACCGTCCCCCCCTCCCCGTCACATGACCGACATCTTACTCTCGTCAAGAGGTAAAGTAATAAGTTATAACACATTTCGCACCCTGAGTAACACAGAAGATTACTTGGTGTGTAATTCAATTCCATGTATTCATATCATATCCACAGCAAAATGGTGAATAATACAGTTATCCCTTTAGTGGCCGAAAACAAAATGTAAAAAGATAAGACTTAAAAAATATTGCTATTAAAAAATAAATAAAACAGCAAGACATTAAAACTCAGCTCTCGATAAATTTCTGTAAGCGTACTCAAAACCAAGACATTAGGCAGACCCTCTAAAAGAAAAACATTAACTAGTTAACAAGGCATAACAGTTCGCCTTTACGGCTTACCAAATAATTCGAAAGAAAATTTAGAACAAGGTTGCAATATTTAATAATCGTAACAATAACACTAAATGGAAAATTCCCTGTGCACAGCCAATTGATCAAATAAAGGCCTTTTCACCGACACCAAAATTTCATTTACAGTGCAGGACACACGACTGCTAACAACCAGCAGTCCGCGCTAGCAAATATTGGAGAGCCATCCACACGGCCGCAAGCAAGCAAGAAGCCACCGGCAGGAAACGCTCTCCCATCAACTTAGTTGGTGATGTTAACAAACACAGCACATAAATGTCTCACTGAATTACACTACAACTGAAACTCAATGTTTAACGACGATTGCACTTATAAGGTCATACACCTTAGAAAATAAGCTACGCTAAAAATGTAAGGTGTAAAAGAAAGGAATATAAATAACAACTCGCTAAGGTCTTAAGATAAGCTGCACGCCATAACACACAAAACTTACAATTAGACTAGATAATAATAATACCAGAGGGCATACCAGCTTCTAAAATACACGTGAAAGAAATAATAAATTCAGAAACAGTTTGTTCTCTCACATAAAACAATTTAAAGACAAACGCTAAATTTTAAAAAGCTTGATAATGCGTAAGGTCTTGATATAATTATGCGTAGAAGCCGGGCGTATTATATTGTAACACAAATCGCAATAACAAAATTGACTATGACAAATTTCTCGAGAGAACCCTGGCCAGCAGATTAACACAACTCATTGCGATCACACAGAGCAGACAGGGCAATAAAGTTGGCCTAGAATCACACACAATCGAAAAACAAAGCCGTGCCTCACTACCCAATGAATATAAACACAAACATCTCCACAAACAATTGTAGAGCGGGAAATCAGTGCACAGAGCTGAACAACCAGATACTTATGGGTTAGACGATCCAAACCTTCTGCCTTCTATCCAGTCCTCGCGGAAAACAGTGAACGACGACTCGGAAAAGACGTCCAAGAAGCTCCACACCGCGCGAAGGCTATACGTAAACAGCCTGCACTGTGCTCTTCCAAGGCCTCATTCGACGCCGCTCTGGCTACCGCTTTCGACGCCTTGCCGGGGCAGCGATAACCGCACAAGGGAGTGACGAGCTCCAGTTGGTGAGATGCCAGCTAGAATCTATCGATAGTGGGAAGGTGATACGAGCCGCCACGTCTCAATGAATAGGGCAATTTACAGTAGATGGCGCTGATATTGGTTTCCATATTAATTCGACTTGGCGGTAAAACACGTACGAACAAGTGGTGGTATAATTTCATATGCCATGTTTTACCGAATAGACCCTATGCTAACAAATAACTGCCGCTTCATTATTTCAGTTCACTGGTTTATTTCTGCGTTCTGTCATGAAACGCAAGCCACTCTATCTACTACAGTTTGCACTGGTAGATCTAAAGCGTATATGTATATAGTCGAAATCGATATCCTACCCTCTGAATATAATATGCTGTGCTTTACATGGTTTTCCACTCGCAACTACACATCGTTCTTGCACACACGAAAAGTGGAAGTGCGTACCAGCTCATTAGAGTGCCCTATATTAGCTTTAACTGTGTTTTTATTTTGCATGGTTCATGTTCACAATATTTCTGTGTAATTGGTAACATGCCAATTAATACAAAAAATGACACGTTTGCTCACTTTAAGTGTGGAATTACGCAGACTATTCAAATGCGGCACTTGCAGTGTCTCAAACGACGCAGAAATTTATGAGAAATTTGAAAAGACACGTAAAACCAAATGAAATAACGTACTGCAACGTTCTTGGTGGTTTATTGCGACAGATAAATGAAGTGAAATTAATCGTAAGTTGATGTGAATTAGATGTTACGTAATACCGGAAGGCGAGTACACATTGACAAATCAGTTTAGTGATTCGTTTGCTAAATTAAGCGTTTTTCTGAGCGCTGTTGCTTTGTGTCTTACGAACTTCTTTTAAATTATGAAAGCCAAGCCTAATGAACAACCAGTGAATAAATTATAAATCATAAATACATCCGAATTACTAAATAAGTAAGACATTGAACTAATACCTTAAGATAAAACTGCAGTTTGACCACTGTGTTAAAAACAACTCTCACTTTGAAACTTCATGGCAGATTAAAACTGTGTACCGGACCTAGACTCGAACTTGGGACCTTTGCCCTTCGCGGGCAAGTGCTCTACCAACTGAGCTACCCAAGCACGACTCACAGCTGTACTTCTGCCAGTACCTTGTCTCCTACCTTCCAAACTTTACAGAAACTCTCCTGCGAACCATGCAGAGTTTGAGTCTCGGTCCGGCACACAGTTTTAATCTGCCAGGAAGCTTCACATCAGCGCACACTCCGCTGCAGAGTGAAAATCTTATCCTGGGAGCTCTCACTTTAATTTAGCACAAGAAAAGTTGTACGCAGTTAAGCGTGCGTGCTACGACTAATGTATGTAAAAGTCACTTTGCAGTGCCCCATAACTGAACAAATTCCTGGCATTTAACAACTTCGGCCAAGTACTTTTCCAATAACCAATTCTTTAAAGCATAGACGCGTGAAACTTGTCTATACTGGCGCTCAGTAATTACACATTCCCAAAGCTGCAAACTATTGCACCAAAAAATATTGTAGTACGGACTAACTACATACCAAGTAAACACACGCCGCTCACACCAGCAGAAGACCATAACAACCTCGTCCAACCAGAAGCGAACAAAAAGACCTCCAACGCAGCTCTGCTCGCTTCTTTAAAATCTGTGTTCTGTGAATGACTACACTAGTCGAACGAGAATCTGAATACGTGATCACCATTTTAATGAGAACAATTCTTTACAAACATAAAATAAAGTTTGAATACATACGCTAAAAACGTATGAACAACTGGAATTAAATATCATTTCAGTTTGGTTACATATTAGAAAATAACTAACGTTAAGTAACATTTTTGTTCTTCGCGAAAACCGGAACATTAGTCGCTAGTTTAGTGAACAATTCAGTCCCTCTCCTCAGCTACTCACTACGTTATTCAAATAGTCATTCTAAAAATACTGATTTACCAATTTCTTGTTAAACAAAACATTGACCAAATTAAAAGGGCAAATAAAAGCGAATCACTTTTCATAAATCCGGTAAATGTCTGCCACTGAAACTTATAAGTTTGAATTTGGCTCAAAGTTGCTTAAAAGCTTCCTCTGTACTGGTGGAAAAAGACGGCCCCTAGCGACGTACTCTGGGCCTCAACGACGCTTCAACAATCGAGACGGCTATACACGCAAAGGAATGGCCAGAGTTCAGAAGTTCATGTGAGGCATACAGTGGGTCAGCGTTGTCACGTTGGCATCAAACTTCACCACAATTATGCCCAAGGCCATTGTGGACGTGTCACATGATGGGAAAGTCGTTACAACAACTCTCATCCATAATTAACCTCGTATTTTGACGCCTCTCCGATGGGGAACCACGACACCCAGTCTTGATTTCACGCGGTTTTGTATTTGGTGGCCGAGGAAAAGATATCAGATATCCTCTCAGAATCGATATGGAAAGCCCTCAGGAGGTGGTATAAAGGCGTTAATGGATCCACCCATTCCCTTTGGGGCTTTGATTCTCACACAGTCCGGGCTCGAAGATGACTGTTCGCAGTGCTATGAGCAACGGGAGGATGTTCTTGATAACGTTCCTCACTGCTGACACTCTACTCTAAGTACATGACAAGAAAACTGTTGTGACACTACGTGACCAACACTTAGGCTTTCACGGTCCCTTTATATTGTGGAATTCAAGAAGGAACCGCTGCCAAAGGTTGCTAATCACTTAAAGAGGTCTGTTAAAGGTTCCGACGTTCATTTCCACACAGAACAGCTTAGAAGAAGGAAATTCCCCATGAACCACAAACTGTTCTTCGCTCACAAGTTAGGCTCCAAAGGCCACAATTACAGTATCAATAAGTTTTACTACACTAAACTAAAAACTGCTTCCACGGTCTATGAAAATAGTTATGAGAAAGCTATGCAACTGAGAGAAACCATTGTGCCAGACGGAGCCATTATGGCTTCCTTGGATATCGTTAATCTGTATACACAAATTACTATAGATGAAACATTAGACATTGCGTCTCCTGTAGTACATGAAATTAACATCCGAGGAAATCTTGGAGTAGCGGCACTGATACGCTTGTTATTGTTCTTCAATTACTCGGATTTTAATCATGAAATATATTATTAGAAAGATAGGTTGTTGTCTCTCTGACACCCTTGCTGCCATATTCATCAATGAGTTCAAGGAAAAGAAACTGAAATAATAGGATCGTTTCTGAGAATATACTTGTCTATATTAGGTATGTTAATTAAATTTTTTATACTTAAGGACAATCATCAGGATGTGACTGATTTGGCGTATATATTCAACCAATTGCACTCAAATATCATGTTTACTGTAGAGCTGGGAACGAACAAGAACCTCAATAATTTGGACCTTCAGGTAGTTAAACAACGTGCAGGTTTCTCCTTGGACATTTTTAGGCAGCCGACTACCACTAATATATTCACCAGTGCTGATTCTTGCTACCCAAGAGCGCACAAACGTGCGTTCTTCTAGAAAATGTTCAACAGATCAGCCAAATTATATCTGGACCAAGCATGCACTGAGAGAGAAACATGGGCACATACATAGAATTGCAAAATGGTTATACGGAAAGTGTTATTCGTGAAAAAAGGGATATAGTCTTTAGTACAAAAACACTCGCACTTGTGGCAACAGATAACGCTTTAAAGTTTTCTTTTAATCTGTTACTCAGGTCAGTTTTGGGAACGTACCGCAAGGGCATTTAGGAAAGCTAATATACAGATACGCTATCAGACACATAGAATGCTCAGAGAAGTGCTACGCAATTCTTAAAATTTGATGTCTACGAAATATAATGTGGATGCTGAGATAAAATAATATCAGGCAATAGGGTCGTGTTTTTCAAAAAAGATTTAAGGAAAACTGCAATGAAAGCTCAATGACATTAAGTTGCCATCTTGCCAGGGGTAAACATACTTTGGAGTCGATTGAAAAGTGGTTAACTGTCTTACATATGGAGTCCAAAGTGTTAGATTTCAATAGTTTCGATGAGATTGAGATTTTTAAAAAAATATAATGGTAGCCCACGTCATACTTTGAAATCAACTCTAATCGGAATTCGTTTTTTGATGCTTTTCGAATTTCGTCGTAGACACAAGTCTTTTCGTATTTCAAGGATTTTGTTCTAAGTAATTTGATTTGACACTTGTGGTGTAACACATTCTCGTTCCATTGTGTCCTCCGTCTTTCCCTCCCCCTTCGCCCGCTGTACACCATCCCTTCCGTACTATGAAGATTACGCTCACTGGTGTTACTGCTCTATGAACTGTTTCTCTCTGAACACAAAATCCAGTTTACATTGACATTGCATCTTATTATCATTTACATAAGCGTTAACTGTTTATATGGGAAGTTAATAATACTGTGCCTTTATATTTCTTGGCATCCGTTGCGTTTATTGTGTCGGCATTATAGATACAGATCTTATGAAACGTCCCCTTAGAAAAATTATACATGACTGTGCTTAAACTGACACACAATATTTTTAGCGCAACGCAATCTGACTTTCAAAAATCCCTACAAAAGAATGGCCCTGACTAACATTAACCTATACGTTTCACATATCACTTACCTCACAAAAATCTTGGTTACTCGAACTACTGCAATACAGCGAGCACCACTACTTCAAGCTAAAAAAAAGATTCAAACTACGGAAGGCACTAACTACAGATAGGTATAGCTAGCAAATGAAAGATTTTAATAGAGAACAAACAATGTATTTACCTTAATAGTAGTAATATATATAGCAGTTCATGACATTCATTCTTACAAATTTCAAAACTTCGCCATCTCTCTCCCCACATCCACCACTGCTGGTGACTGACCTCCAACTGCGGAATGCTATGCGCTGTTAACAGCCTACTGCCCAACACTACAATGGCGAGTATTACAACAATGCCAACCAGCCACTGACTGCACACAGCACAGCCAGTGATTTTTCATACAGAGCGCTATGTGGTGTTACCAATAAAAAAAACCTTTCACACAGAGCGCTATGTGGCGTTACCAATAAAAAAACCTAAACAGCCTACCTACAATCTTGTAGTTGTCTAATACTTCGTTCGACATACTGTAATATGTTACTTGTAGTATAACACCTGCTTGGTCCATAACACTGCCCTTTTTCTCTCCCCTCTCCCCCTTCCCCACCCCCCACCACTTCATGCTATGGAAACTTTGCATACTGTTCTAAGAATAATTTTATCTAAACACGAATCCCAGTTTGCACTCATATAGTACTTTTATACGTCGTAACTTTTTATGTTAGCTTTACCAAAGTGAACCTTTATGTTTTTTCGAAGGTTTGAGTCTTTGTATTGCGGTATGTTTTGTTTGTTTATTCTACCTCTATCCGCTTACATTTCTTGTAAACGCGCTCACCGAAGCTCTGATGATCCTTTCATCTTATATTCTTTGTTACAAGCTGATGGCAGCCAATATAGCTCTCTTCATTTATTTTCTTATTTCTGTTGTACTTTTATCTTATTTTGTTGTTTAAATTTACTCAAGTCCATTGTCGATTCCGATGAAGTTCGACGACAAATGTGCTACTGTTCTAGTACATGATGGCAACCAATATGCTATCGTTTACAGGATTTTATATTCAATTTTAGATTTGTAATTATTTTTTGTTGAACTTTGATTATGTGCTCATGTCTGTTATTCTTCATAATTAAAGTCACTGCCAATCTTGACGACGAATGACGTCACATTTGCTACTGTTCTGCCACCTGACTTCCGCAGTGCAGCATGTTATAAACTGAAAATTATTTTTCAGTCTTTTCATAATTTTATCATGTATATTTCACTACTGCATTTCTGCGATTTAGTTTTTTGGACCATGTGGTCAGTCAGGACGAAGTATGGCACCACATTCACTGATATACTGCAATCTGGCGTGAATGTTCATGGTAAGATTTTTGGACTAGTCTAGTTATGATTGTTATGTACACATCTTGTAACCTTTGGATCTACGTAAACCTTGGTGCTCTCAGGTATATGTTTGCTTGAATTAGCTTGTGTCTACAAGTGAGAATTGTTGTTGTATTTCACATTTCTGATTCTGTTTTGCAATTTTTATGTATTTTTACTACTTTTTTTAACAAATGCTTGAAGATAGTAAAATCCGAAATGCGTCGTGCGTGCATTACGAGCAATAAAGTCATTCCACATTTCAAGCATGATCTTTTGATTAGCGACCTATCCAGTCTTTATGCTGTACTACTGTTCATCTACTCTAAGGATATCATGAGGCAGTAACGCCATCAAACATAATCTGTCAGATAATTCAACAACCATTCAGGTGAATGGTACCTCGTAGGCGCTCTGTCACCTAATGGAAGGCAACACCATCGACACCCCTTAGATGGCGCTGCCCCTGTTCACATTCCTCTTGCTGAATCTCAGTGACATGAGTCTCAACTCAACTTTTCTTCTTTACGATTAATTTATAGTTCTGGCTTATTGTATGTAACCTCAGTAAACAAAGTATGAGCCTACATTAATCGCTAAGATCATTTGATAGTGATTATTCTTGCCAACAGCGACGGTCAGCTGTAGATGCTTATGACATTGTAGATGAAATACATATTGGCCTATACGTCAGTTAAGCTAACTGATGTATTTCCATATGCTTTATATCAAACATGAAAGCTTTATTAGATTTCATTTGTTTCCACCGCACTGTAATACAATTTCATCAATTTGTATACGTGTGTAAAAGCAATAAAAAGATTGTGCGAATTCAGGAAGCTCACAAACGAGTGCGTCCCTGCTTAGTGAAACGTCCTCTTCTATCTTATACAAAAATCTGTTTTTGTAATTGAATCCTTTAGAGACCTTTAACGTAATAAAAGTATTATCTTACTTCAATTTATAATATTTGAAGCCAAGGTCACTTGATGTGAGTTAACTTATTTTATGACCAGCTTCAACAGCAACTAGTTGTCGTCTTCAGGTTATCAGTAGTCTCGTCAACATACAAGGAATATACTGCAGCTACAATAATACAACTGTACGCTCGTTTGCCAAATTATAAAACTTGTCAAATAAAATGTGCATAGCACCATAGCACTGAAGATCGTATTAGTAACATGAATATTTCCTTTAAAAAGTTGGAGCTCCGCTATTGTAATTAGTGCATGTTCCCAGTACAAGTATGTCGTCGAGAAAGATCCGTAGTTGTATTTCTGGGAGATCTGAGATTCTGAAGATGACAGCATGTTACCATCAAAAATATTCATGAAATAAAATATTTCACATAAATCGATCTTGGTGTCTAATAATGTAAATTACAACATTAGATCGCCCAAACAAAATGTATAGGCCGGCCGGAGTGGCCGTGCGGTTCTAGGCGCTACAGTCTGGAGCCAAGCGACTGTTACGGCTGCAGGTTCGAATCCTGCGTCGAGCATGGATGTCTGTGATGTCCTTAGGTTAGTTAGGTTTAATTAGTTCTAAGTTCTAGGCGACTGATGACATCAGAAATGAAGTCGCATAGTGCTCAGAGCCCAAGATGTATAAATTTCATATCTTATTCCATTATGTATAAAATATATAGAAAGCGCTACGAATGCATGAAGGAGCCATGCTGGTACATATTTAGCACATTTTGAACGTATAAATGGGTAAACGATTTTATGCTCATGTGGATACGCACCAACCCGCATATCGCATACAATTAGATTTGTATTGAAGTATTCAGTAGCATACCGACAGCGTATTTTCACATCCCTAGAAATTTTTTCTTGTTTCTGACTGTATTACTACCTCCTTTTCATTGTTTTGTGCAACAAATATTCCAGATGGTATTTGTATATAGTAGTTCAGTCACATTCATCTTGTTATTTGCTAGTGTAAATACAATGTGAAGTACTCAATGATCATCACTGATCGTTGTAATTGATGGTCAATTCAGCTACGTCAATGTATGTACATATCACTAGCCGCTGTTCATTTACGGCCAAATGTTCTGAGGCCGGGTTGGAAAACTGCTGAGCGCTGAAATTATCCGATTTACGAGGACAACGTTTTTATACACGCTGGCAAATTGGCGGGCAGTACATCATTTGCTTTTAATTGCGAGTCATATGACGACGTTCAATAAACGTAAATCTCGAGTTATTGTTTGGTTTGGCCGCTGTTGCAGCACGACCGCCGCCCGCGTGATTACACATCCAGGGGCCGGCGCGAGGGGGGCGCGCATTTCGGACATTGTCAGCGAGCGCGTTCCAGAGGCCCGGAACAATGCCGCCGTGTTAGTTAACGGAAAGTTCCCGCTATTCGGGAGAGCTGCAGCATTCACGCGCGTAGCAAATACGGTTCTGTATTGTATAGCAAATGTACCTGAGACGCATTACGCCCGTGATCTACAGTGCTGCTGTCGTGCTGGGCAAAATAGGGCTACAAGTGTCGCATAAGACTGTGACGCTTATAACAAAAAAATACAGTTCTTTCCTAAAATACATTCCACATTATAAAATGGTGAGCTAAATATTAAACAATAAAAACATGCTCATCAAGAAGTGGAAGACATGGATGATGAAACAGGGACGGGCGTTCGATAAGTGAGGCAACAAATATTTTTCAGGAAGCAGGTTGCTTTTAATCAGGATTCAAATACATCATATTAATCCCTACACTTTTGGCTACAAAACGCTGTTTCTCAGCATAATCTCCGTTCAACGCGACGATACCATTATTTCTACAAGGACTGCAGTGGGTCTGCACTTCTGGTGGCCCACCAATACCATAATCTCTACCAGGACTACAGTGGGTCTGCTCTGTGATGACCTACCTACCAATAGTCTTCAGCTTCGACTGACTCTGCTGTGGGTTTGCTCTGTTGTGGCCCATTACCTGTCTGCATGTCAAGAGTCAGCACTGTCTTTCCGTTGGAAGGACAACACTACTTCTTCAAGACTGCATGGAAATCCACTACTTCTGTGTGCATTTTCTTTTACTACTCAGACTTTGAGAAAAACACTGCAGTTTTACTTTGATGAATGATCAGGATTGTCTTTATGGACTGTGAGAAAATTTTAGCTTTTGACCAACATTGTATCAGTAAGTGTGTGAATTTGAATTCTTTGCTATTGTAATCGTAACTATGAAAAAAATTTTCAAATCTGTATTGGCCACTGTCCAAAACAATTTGTAAATTTTTTGTGGGGAGCATCGGGGCTATGTAAGTAGGCTGTTTAGGTTTTTTTTTTATTGGTAACGCCGCCGCCACGTAGCGCTCTGTATGAAAATCACTGGCTGTTCCGTGTGCAGTCTGTGGCAAGTTTGCATTGTTGTCTGCCATTGTAGTGTTGGGCAGCGGCAGCTGGATGCTAACAGCACGTAGCGTTGTGCAGTTGGAGGTGAGCCGCCAGCAGTGGTGGACGTGGGGAGAGAGATGGCGGAGTTTTGAAATTTGTAAGAATTGGTGTCATGAACTGCTATATATATTATGACTAGTGAGGTAAATACATTGTTTGTTCTCTATTTAAATCTTTCATTTGCTAACTATAACTATCAGTAGTTAGTGCCTTCAGTAGTTTGAATCTTTTATTTAGCTGGCAGTAGTGGCGCTCGCTGTATTGCAGTAACTTGAGTAACGAAGATTTTTGTGAGGTACGTGATTTAGGGAAGCATTATCGATCGATCGGTCGGCAACAGCTCGCCTCACGATTCCGAAATGACAGGACACAATCTTGCAAATACTGTAGATTCAGATTTTGCGTCCTCACCGTTTTCTCAAATAAATCAGGAAACATTTTCTGTTTTTCAAACTGCGAATATTGGCGGTTCAAATCCATTGCCGAATAGCACTATGGAACATGTTTCAGACACCAGTGCACTGTTATTACAATTAATGCAACAAATGGGACAAAAGCTTCAAAAGTTAGACACAATGGAACAAAATCTTTGGAACCTAGACACCACACTTGATCAAACACGTGAAGATTTAACTACTAAGTTACATAACATTGAATCGAAATGTCAAAAAATCTGTAATGATGTAAAAACACAAATTTGTGAGCATTTCCAACCTATTTTCTCGCGGCATGAAAATGCGTTACAGAATCACGAAGCAGCCATAAAAGAACTGCAAACTATTGTTCATGAAAATCATGAGACCTTGCAAGCTAAAATTGACTCAGTTACATCTACCGATTCGGTTATACAACTTGCAAAAACTCAAGCGAACTTAAAGGACACAGTAGATACTCTGAAAATTGGTTCAGAAAGACACACAGAGGAAATAATTTCACTGTCGGATAAAGTAGCCGAACTTTCAGATCAGTTCACTAACTTATCTACGAAGGTAGATGATGATCTGAATGACACAAAACCTGTAGCCTTCACTGACACTGAAGAGTATGAACAAATTAGGAAATTCAAACAGAATCAAAATCAAATCAACACACAGTACAAAAGAGAAATGCGGGAAGTACAAGATCAGTTGGCTCAAATAATACAAGAATTACATATTTCAGAGTACACTCGCGCCCCAGTATGGGAAGAGGGACATAGCAATACAGAACAACCACAAAATAATAACACAGGGCATTTCGGAAATCATGAAAGTAATTGGCAAGGTGCACCGAATTTTGAGATGGAACCGCCGATACGACGTAACAATGACCGATGTGCTACCCGCCGACACGATGATTTTGACTATAAGCTGTTCATTACTGCACGTAAATACAAAACATTTAAGAATTCTGGCAACGACATTCATCCACAAGCGTGGCTCCATCAATTCTCTCATTGTTTTCCTCCCAACTGGTCATTAGAACACAGATTAGAATTTATGTGTGGCTACTTAGAGAATGAACCAGCTGTAAGAATACGATCGGTCATTCACGATTGCCACAGTGAAGGAGAATTTTACCATGCCTTCCTCTCATCATATTGGTCCCAAGCCACACAAGACCGAGTAAAACATGACATCATGATGATGAAACATTTCGAACAATCTGAATTTTCCAGTCTTGTGAAATATTTTGAAGACTTGTTGCACAAGAATCAGTACCTGTCAAACCCATACGGCCCGTCAGAACTCATCCGCATTTGCTTAATCAAATTGCCTGAACATTTACAGCATATTATTTTGGCAGGCCGTTTCAAAGACGACATTGAAGCTTTTCAGGGACTCTTACAAGAATTAGAAATTGACACTGACAATCGCGGAACGCGAAAACAGGAACACAACAATTACAGGTCACATCCGTCGCAATTCCGCGATGAAAGAAATAATAACTGGACACGACAAAGCTATTCTTACACCGCAAATCGTGAACAAAACAGACACCACCCGTATGACAACCATTGGCAAAATAATAGTTACAGAGAAAGATCGCACTTCCGTAGTAATGAATATTACACAGACAATCATAGAAACAGACAATATGGCAACCAGAACAATTATTATCACGGGAGACGCAAGGGTCCTCCGCGCAGTGGTAATTCAGGGAGAAATTCTGCACCACTTAACCGACAAGAAAGAAACTACAGGAACTACCGACATGACGACAGACGATATGATCGTAACGACAGACCTGAATTGCATCAGAACTGGCGAGCTTCAAACAGGGCAGGACCTCCTCGTCCCAGTGAATTTGTAGAAGTAAGGTCTCCTAATCCCAATAACGGCGCGCGCCAACAAAGAGATAGCAGACAATGACTCGCACCGCAGGCAGCCACGTGCACCGACTGGCTCAGAGAAAAATAACAAGAGACACTAACCTTGAGAAAAGATTTAGCATTCCTTACCGACGTATAAAACATTGTAATTGCTTTTCAGTTGACAGTCTGCATACTAGGAAGAGTAAAGGATTGTACTACATTTCACATGTAAAATCGTTTATTGAAAGATAATCGGCTTTTTAACTTTGTGTTTGCCATAAAGCTGTTCACATCACGTCACTAGTACAATTTGTCACACTGAGAAACTAACATGCGACAATGTTTTAAAGTTAAATATCCAGTCAAGAACCAAGAGAACTTATTTAAACAGAAATTACGAATGGATTGTTATGGTGAACAGACGACACAGTGTTGTTATTTGTACATTCTTGCTTGTTAGTTGCACGATTACGTAACGATTATAAGGCTCACATACTTAGAACATTTACCAGTATTGCTAATGAGATTTTAATGCAAAATTTTGGTTTACTTGAAAATACATTCTGGATTTAAAGTACTTTCTGTGAGATACCATATGATACAGTGGTTAGTTTATGTGACAGCTACACGATTTTATCACGACGCTACTAATGAGTGACAATTTACAATGTTGCTTTTGCAGTTTATCTGTTTTATATCTGCACAGTTTTTCTGAATTTTTCTGGAAAGTAAAACATGTTTTAGTAGTAACGTTTGTGGTATAGCTACAATGAGACAGCCTTTTCTGTAGCACAACAATACGTACAGTACAGTACTTACTTCATCACGGCAATAAGCGTAATAACTAAGATATCTATACGCAAAGCATTTCAATTTCGTTTATCATGAGGTAAGTACATTGACTTCTGCAGAACTTAGCTTTCGGAGGACAATAACTACGACACTTCCACAGAGATTGTCTTACAGCAAGACGCACATTTAGCGCTACAGGACACACATTAAACTATTTATTTTTCAACATATTTGAATTACAAAGAAAGTTTTCCGTGATACATTTCATTCCATTGCTGTAATCTGTAACACCTGAGGATATAATTACATTAATCCTCAGGGGGTACACGCTTACTTTGTGTACCATATGTTTGGCAGGCACAAGGAGCCCTAGCTAATATGGTATTTGCTTATACAACTCTACACATCGGTACCATATTTATCTAACACATAAATTACACAGCTATCTGATCATTTAACTGAGAGAAACAAACATTTATTATACTACATCAGTGACAGATGTTTACGTAATTACACAGTTGGATAACTACACACTTACGAAATTGTATTCTTTTCTGTACTTTGTGAACTGTTCATATTTTTCCTGAACCATTGTGATACTATGACAGCTTTGAATGACGTATTTGGTATGGGATCATGATTTTTAAAGTACGTTTGAGGTGGATGACACTTTTGACATGAGCAGAGAATTTTTTTTAGGTTTTGAAATTATTGCTGAAAGCTATGACGTTTTTGAGATTTGACTGAGGTGTTATGATGTTATTATTACGACGACGATGTGAATTATGCTGCTGAGGTATGTTTAAGCTGATGCTATGTGAGGAATTTGATTATGCTATGTATTTCTTATTATTAAATATTGAAGAAGTGTCGACAAATATGTATATGTGTAATAAAGCAAGTAATAATGAGTAGTGGTTAGGGACTCTGGTTTGTGAAAAAGGTTGTTGAAAACCAAGAATCGTACTTTAAGAGTTATGAAATGTATGTAAATGCTTGAATGTATTACAATGCCGACGAAAATTTTTTGCACACTGTTATATTTACAGGATTTTGTTTCTCCAGATTTGAAACGCAAATTCTCGACCTGTGAAATTTTTATATGAGACTGCCACTGTAGCGGAAACTGGTGTCGTAAATATTTCGATAAGAAAGTTAAGTGACCACCTGCACGTAATGCGTTGTTGGCGCCCAGCTGGGCAACAGCCACCAGGAAACAAGCCATTAGTGTGTGCCTTTCAGAGGCACAAGAAAAAAAAGGGAGGCCATTGTCCTCGCTATTGACATTCCTTTGTAGAAAGCATCGCAAAAACGACACGCTCATTACTTGGAAAGATACTTTCTTACATCTGCACACCTGATAATGACAAGCGTCTTTCTACGAGAGTTGAGAGAATTTGTACTAACTTATGAAATGCCACATGACTATTGAATGATGTTTTTATGCTTTGCCTTTCATAGTTGCTTATTTCATTTGATATCTGGTTTCCAGCTGTGTTGCAGCATTGGTTTTATAAAATAAAATTAAATGCATTTGCTAATGTGAACACTTTCTGTCAACAGATCTATTAAATAATTATTTTATGATCCACATTCTTCGAAAAAGGAGCTCTTGGAATGGAAAGAGCAATAAGAAGCGACTAATAACAGTAACTGTATATATAATTTCCTTTTCAAGTACTTGGTAAGTTATTTCATTGAATAAGTAGTGGTGCACCACTTTAATTGCATAGACATTAAGATGTGAATAGACATTGTCCTTATCTGCATTGTTGTCTTTAGTTTAACATTTTTTCTGATTGAGCTTTGTCATGTTTAGGTATAAGTTATAGCATTTGCTGCGGCTGTTTGCCATTCATAGTGCTACTGAATGTCACTTTGTATTACTAGGTTAAGCCAATTTTAATACTGATTTATTTTTCTTGTTTGCTGCGCATTGCCTTACATTAGTTGTAATATTGCTACCTTTTTTTGCCAATTTTAATTTTTTTGATCATTGGTGTTTGTGTAAATTGTTTTGTGGTGCTGCATTGCCTCGTCCCTTAGTTAAGCATCTGAGCTCAGTAGATTTAAGTTAGCTTAAGAGGGGGCAGCCTATATAAGAGAATGAGTTGCGATGAATTTGGAGAAATGCACTGAGAGGTTATTTGAGAAAAGTACAGAAATTAGGTATAGATAGGACTTTTTGGAAATAATGAAGAACAAAGGGAGATCTCCGAGAAGTAAAGAAAGTTTGTTTGCAAAATACTGCAGTAAAAAAACAAACCCTGCCATTTCCTTGTGTCATCCACTATTTGTTTGTGTACCCTTGTGTATTTATGTTCTTCATGTCTTTATATGTTTATCTGATAAGACTTATGTTGTAGAATTTTCTAATATTCAGCTACATTCACTATGATGAGGAATACTGTTATCATCAAATATAATTTGCATTAATAATATGTCGTTTCCTTTGTAAATATGTTTAGAAATTATTTATTCTGTTCTGTTTTAATGCTCATGTGTGAAGTTGATGTTTCAAAAGTTATTCTGATCTTTTATGTATGTACTTATGTCGTAATTTTTGTAACACTGATGTATTTGCTATTTCGATTCTTTTGTAAAGCCTGTACTACAGCAAATGTTATCTGTAGTGTTATGTTCTTTAAAGATGTATTTTGTACCTTTGTTATTGTATTCTTCTGTTATAAAATTGTAATTGACACCAGTTCATCAAATTAAGTAACTTGTAAATTACATTTCACTGCACACGTTTCTGTTGGTCATAGTATATGGACAATATGTGAGAAGTAGGGACTGATAGTGTTTCCACGTGTGTTAATAATTCAGCAAGGGATAAAAGCATTGCTGGTTCTAAGGACATATAAAAAAATTGTGAGTGCACAAGTGGTGGTTTATGGACTTGCTATATTCTCTGCAAGACTCTTCGAGTGATTGTGCACCTGCACAGTCGCAACAGATGGCTGCTGGCCATCTCTACAAGGACTACAATGGGTCTGCATCTTCGATGGCCCACCAATACCATTATTTCTACAAGGACTGCAGTGGGTCTGCATCTCTGGTGGCCCACCAATACCCTAATCTCTACCAGGACTACAATGGGTCTGCTCTGTGATGACCTAAGTACCGATAGTCTTCTACTTCGACTGACTCTGCTGTGGGTTTGCTCTGTTGTGGCCCATTACCTGTCTGCATGTCAAGAGTCAGCACTGTCTTTCCGTTGGAAGGACAACACTACTTCTTCAAGACTGCTTAGAAATCCACTACTTCCAAGTGCATTTTCTTTTACTACTCAGACCTTGAGAAAAACACTGCAATTTTACTTTGATGAATGATCAGGACTGTCTTTATGGACTGTGAGAAAATTTTAGCCCTTGACCAACATTGTATCGATAAGTATGTGCATTTCATTTCTTTGTTATTGTAATTATGAAAAAAAATTTCAAATCTGTATTGGCCACTGCCCAAAACAATTTGTAAATTTTTTTGTGGGGAGCATGGGGGCTATGTAAGTAAGCTGTTTAGGTTTTTTTATTGGTAACGCCGCCGCCACGTAGCGCACTGTATAAAAATCACTGGCTGTGCCGTGCACAGTCTGTGTTTAGTTTACATTGTTGTCTGCCATTGTAGTGTTGAGCAGCGGCAGCTGGATGCTAACAGCGCGTAGGGTTGCGCAGTTGGAGGTGAGCCGCCAGCAGTGGTGGACGTGGGGAGAGAGATGGCGGAGTTTTGTAATTTGTAAGACTGGATGTCATGAACTATCATATATATTATGACTATTAAGGAAAATACATTGTCTGTTCTGTATTAAAATCTTTCATTTGCTAACTATACCTATCAGTAGTTAGTGCCTTACGTAGTTTGAATCTTTTATTTAGCTGGCAGTAGTGGCGCTCGCTGTATTGCAGTAGCTTGAGTAACGAAGATTTTTGTGAGGTAAGTGATTTTTGGAATGTATAGGTTAATGTTAGTCAGGGCCATTCTTTTGTAGGGATTTTTGAAAGTCAGATTGCGTTGCGCTAAAAAGTATTTTGTGTCAGTTTAAGCACAGTCGTGTATAATTGTTCAAAGAGGACGTTTCACATAGACCAGTCTTGTAAAATTTTTCTAAGGGGACGTTTCAAACGCTGTTTCTCAGCATAATCTCCGTTCAACGCGATGGCCTTATGCCACCTTATTGTGAAGGCCTGTATGATCGCATGGTACCACAACACTGACTACAGAGTCAGCGCCATGCTGTGTCACTAACTTCCCTACATGCACTTACTGCTGCCTGCAGAGCGCACTCTTCATTGGGACAGACAGATGGAAGCCGTTAGGTGCGAGATCCGGACTGTAGTGTGAATGATGATGAACAGTCCAGTGAAAGTTTTGGGTTCTCTCAGGTCAGCAAACGTCTGTGAGGCCTCAAGTTCTCACGGAGAAGGAGGAGTCCATTTGCATTTTTGTGGCGACTAACACGTTGAAGTACTTTGGTGTGTAAAATGAAAATCGTAGTTATTTTTTAAATATTATTTATTGTTCAGAAATGGTACAAAGCTGTATCACTTTTCAATATAATCTCCCCCACGCTCAATGCAAGTCCCCCAGCGCTTGCAAAGTGCATAAATTCCTTTAGAAAAAAATTCTTTTGGTAGTCCGAGCAACCACTCATGCAACGCGTGACGTACCTCTTCATCAGAACAGAACTTCTTTTCTGCCATTGCGTCTTTGAGTGGTCCAAACATATGGAAATCACTTGGGGCACGGTCTAGTTAGTAGAGTAGATGCAGAAGACACTAAAAATGCAGGACTGTGATTGTTGCAACAGTTGTACGGGCAGTGTGGGGCCATGCATTGTCATGTTGCAAAAGGAAACCTGCTGACAGAAATACACGTCGCTATGATTTGATTGCAGGCCGCAGATGATTTTTTAGGACATATGTGTATGATGCACTGGTGACAGTGGTCCCTCTAGGCATGTAATGCTCCAAAATGACGCCTTTTTCACATCTTTCATTGCCAATAAATTGTCACGAACGTGTAAGCAATTCCGCACAAATGGTCCTTCGTTGCTCTTCATAGTCTTCTTTTAGTGAGAGGCTCAACGGGCACACACCTTTGAGTACCCCAACTCGTGGACAGCACTACCAGTAGAGACGTCCAGTTTTGCAGAGAGGCGTTTGATCGTGATCCGTAGATGACCTCGCATTAGAGTGTTCGCATGTTCCAACATTGCAGGAGCATCAGTCGTGTGCGGCAGGCCGGCACGCGAGACATCTGACAATTTGCGCGACCTTGCTGCAATGATAGCAGACGCTTCGCCCAACGATTCACCGTGCTTTCGTCACTACCAGGTCTCAGTAGATATTCTCTGAATATCTGCGATGCTCTGGTTTTCCACTAAAAGAAGCTCAGTGACACTTTTCTGCTTGGAACGCGTCTCCATTACACACGCCATTTCGAAGGGTACATATAGTGTCGTCACCTATCGGAACTCCTTGAAACTTTAGGGGATGAAGAGCGAGTATTCCACCATCTCCCACAACAAATTCTGCATTTTTTCCAATAAAATGAGCCGCGAAAAAAATGCGTTGGTTTGATTACTAAACGCCTCTCGTATCTTAGTGTGATAGAAAACTGTGACAGAAAAATGTCACGCAATCTTCCTGTTGCTTATAGATGAACTGAAGTGATGGTGGAAGTGGTAACCGAAAATTTCTGTTACAAATCATAAGTAGAAAACGTCTTTTGACTTCTAACATTGCGACTTAATGGTGGCATAAAAAGTCTCATCGCGGCCACAAATCACATCTACATCTCTACTCTGCAATCCACTGCTTAGTTCGGGGCGCGTTCAGTGATTGTTTAAATGCTTGTTTTTGGGCTATAATGAGTCAAATACTGCCTTCGCGAACCACATGGCAGCGATACGAAGGTTGTCGTAGTATATACCTAGTTCCCTCAATTGAAGCTGATTCTTGACGTAAGTCGGATAGTTTCCGTCTGTCTTCAAGCTTCTCAGCCGGTCTGTGCGGCCGAGCGGTTCTAGGCGCTTCAATCTGGAACCGCACGACCTCTACGGTCGCATGTTAGAATGCTGCCTTCGGCATGGATGTGTGTGACGTCGTTATGTGAGTTAGGTTTAAGTAGTTCTACGTTCTATGGGATTGATGACCTCAGATGTTAAGTGCCACAGTGCTCAGACCCATGTGAACCATTTTCCAAGCTTCTGCCAATTCATATTGTATGGATTTCTGTGATCCGTGATGACCTCTCTCGGGTCAAATAAACCCTTGACCATTCGTGCTTTCTTTCTTTGTACCACGTTAGTTCTGTTTGACACGGGTCCTGTAAACTTGGGCAGCATTGTAGAATGAATCACACTCGTTTATTGTAAGCAATATTGATCGTAGACTTATGCACTTTCCTGGTATCGTACCAATGAACCAAAGTCTGCTGCTTGCTTTACGTACTTCTGTGCGTATTTTATAATTCAGTTTATAATTCCTGTGAATTGTAACAACAAAATATTTGTATCAGCTGACCGATTCAAGTTGTGACTCATTGCTGTTGCAGTCGTACGACATTAAGTTTTTTCTGTGTTGTGCATTGCATAATTTCACATTTCTAGTCATTTAAGACAAGTTGCCCATCTTTCCAGAACTTTGAAATCTTACTTATATCCAATTGACTATTTGTACAGATTATTTCAGACAGTATTACATTACAGATAACTGCAACACCTGCGGATACGTTGAGGTTCCTACTAATATTCTCTGCACGTCAATTAATATGTATGATGAAGAGCAAGGGACCCAGTAAACGTCTTGGGTACACAAAAAGTTATCTCTATATCTGCCGATGACTCTCCATCCAAGATAACGTCCTGTGTCTTTCCTATAAATAAGTTTCCAATCTAGTTACTTTTATACCCCATACGATCGTACTTTCAGTAATAAGCATAAGTGTGATACTGAGTCAGATGCTTTTAGAAAATAAATACTGCATCTACCTGACTGTCTAGTTCCATGGTTTTCATCATGTCTTGTGGGAAAAGCGCAATTTGGCTTGCCCGTGACAGATGTTTCCGGAATCCATGCTGACTGATATGGATGAGGTCATTCTGTTCGTGATAACAGAGTACGTTTGACCACAGAATATGTTCAAAGATACTACGACAGATGGATGGCAAATATATTGGACGGTAGTTTCGTGAATCACTTCCACTATTCTTCTTTCAATTACTGGGCACTCCTAGGAAGGTGCAGTGCACGTGACAAACTGTGTAATCTGTGATGGCTATTACTCTCAAGAATACGACTGGCTGGTGGGTACTGACGCTTTATCCTTAGGTCATTCCCTATTCGCTTCCTGGTCTTGCTCAGCCCTTTTAAGCAGCTCGGTAACTCTAGGATATAACTGTTTCCCACATATTTCTATTTCAGCACCAACCGCGCAATCCGATTGAAATGCCCCAGTGCTTTCCTTCCAACTGTTATGAGTCCGTCCCCGGTATCTGAGTGGTCAGCGAGACAGAATATTGTAAGGGCCTGGGTTCGATTCCCGGCTGGGTCAGGGATTTTCTACGCTCAGAGACTGGGTGTTGTGTTGTCTTAATCATCATCATCTCATACCCATTGACGCGCAAGTAGCGGAAGTGGCGTAATATCGAAAGACTTGCATCCAGCGAACGGTCTACCCTACGGCAGGCCCTAGTCACATGACATTTATTTCAACTCTCATGCAATTCAGTGTTCCTTTTCAACTTCCATTCTTATTTCGGAAATTCATTTCCTGGTCCTAGTCCACGCACCAACACCTTCAGTACTGCCATATTTTCATCGCCAGTTACTGAACCAACCTGCCCAGTATTCTGCACTAACCGCGTCACCAGATCATGTTTTTGAAAATGAGGATCCCCTTTTATAAGGAGAAGTCAAAGGAAAATGAGAATGATGGAAAAGGGTAAGTAAACTATTTATTATTTCAAATCGCCGTACCTGTGAATACACTTACGTCACTGACCTTCAGTGCCTTCGTGGAAAAATGTTTGCTGGTGCTTGCTGAAGCATTATAGTATCTAAGCGTGCAACTCTTCATCCGAAGCAAGTGACGGTCACAAATGTCTTTGTTTAGGGATCCAAGAGTATGGAAATGAGATGGAGAGAGGCCAAGACTGTGTGGGGATCCCAGCGAAATTTCTGCAGCGTATGCAAAGAAATCTTGGCAAAATGTAGGTGGACATTATTATGTAATAGAATAATGCCATCCGCCGACATTTAATTTTTGCCCAGTGTCCACGTGCACTTTTGAAATAACGAACAGTTTACTTACTTTTTCCATCTGTGTTTCCATTTGACTGTTATACTCATGGTAGCAAAATAAAAAGAATTGGTACGCTAATAACACACAAAGTAGACACCATACGAACTCTGACCACAAATCTCTTCCACGTAAGCAGGCAGACACACAAAAACTACAACCCACGAAAATACAACATTTTTAAAAGAACGACACAGAGAAATGTCAGAAGAAAACGAACCACTACATTCAAAATTTCAGCATTAAACACTTCTGAAACAGAAAAAATCAAACCAGGCACATAATCACGAGTAAAAACACCGATTTTCGCACTAAGTGACAGCAAAATATTCCATAAAATACATACAAAACATACATTACTTGCCAAAATAATGCCAAGAATAAAACTAAAATTGAAACCTATTCATTATCTTTGTTGGATAATCTAATACCCTCAGCATCACCTGTTTTAATTCGACAACATTCTATTATCCTACTTTTAGTTTTTTATGTTAATCTTATATCCCCCTTTCAAGACACCGTCCATTCCATTCAACTGCTCTTCCAGGTCCTTTGCTGCCTCTGACAGAATTACAATGTCGTCGGCAAACCTCGAACTTTATATTTCTTCTCCATGGATTTTAATTCCTACGCCTAATTTTTCATTTGTTTCCCTTACTGCTTGCTCAACATAAAGGGCGAATAACATAGGGGATAGGCTACAACCCTGTCTCACTCCCTTCTCAACCACTGCTTTCCTTTCATGCCCCTCGAGTCTTATGACTGCCATCTCGTTTTCGTATAAATTCCAAATAGCCCTTCACTCCCTGTATTTTACCTCTGCCACCTTCACAATCTGAAAGAGCATATTCCAGTCCACATTGTCAAAATCTTTCTCCAAGCTTACAAATTCTAGAAAAAAGTTTGCCTTTCCTTAATCTGTCTTCTAAGATAAGTCGTAGGGTCATTATTGCCTCACGTGTTCCAACATTTCTACGGAATCCAAACTGATCTGCCCCGACGTCGGTTTTTACCAGTTTTTCCATTCGTCTGTAAAGAATTCATGTTATTATTCTGCAACCGTGACTTATTAAACTGATAGTTAGGTAATTTTCAGACCTGTCAACACCTGCTTTCTGTGGGATTGTAATTATTATTTTCTTTTTGAAAATTTTCAGACCTGTCAACACCTGCTTTCTGTGGGATTGTAATTATTATATTCTTTTTGAAGTCTGGGGTATTTCGCCTGTCTCATACATCTTGCTCACCAGATGGAAGACTTTTGTTATGAATAGCTCTCCCAAGGCTATCAGTAGTTCTAATCGAATACTGTCTAGTCCCGGTGCCTTGTTTCGACTTAGGTCATTCAGAGCTCTGTCAAATTTATCACGCAGTATCGTATTTCCCATTTCATCTTCATCTAAGTCCTCTTCCATTTCCATAATATAGCCTTCAAGTACATCGCTCTTTCATGACCCTCTATATACTCCATCCACCTTTCTGCTTTCCCTTCTTTGCTTAGGGCGGGTATTCCATCTGAGCTCCTGATATTCTCCTTTCATCAACTAAACTTAATATCTCTTCTGTTACCCAAGTATTATACTAGCCCTTTTATTTTTACCTAGTTGATCCTCTAATGTATTCACCATTTAATCTCTCAAAGCCACCCATTCTTCTCCTACTGTATTTCTTTCTCCTATTTATGTCAATCGTTCCCTAATACTCTCTCTGAAACTCTCTGTAACCTCTGGTTCTTTCAGTTTATCCAGATCCCATCTCCTAAAATTCCTACCTTTTTGCGGTTTATTCAGTATTAGTCCACAGTTCATTGCCAATAAATTGTGGCCAGTGTCCCATCTGCCCCTGGAAATGCTGCCCTTGGAAATGTTCTACGATTTAAAATCTGGTTCCTGAATCTCTGCTTTACTATTATATAATGCATCTCATAATAGTAAAGCAGAGATTTAAAATCTGGTTCCTGAATCTCTGCTTTACTATTATGAGATACATTATATAATAGTAAAGCAGAGATTCAGGAACCAGATTTTAAATCGTAAAACATTTCCAAGGGCAGCATTTCCAGCGTTCACTATGCTGTTTGTAGTAGCTTATCCGCATTCCTATTTTCCTGTTCGTTATTAAACCTACTCCTGCATTACCCCTATTTGAATTTGTGTTTATAACCCTGTAGTCACCTGACCAGAAGTCTTTTTCCTCCTGCCATCGAACTTCACTAATTCCCTGCTTTACTATTCTATAATGTATCTGATAATAGTAAAGCAGAGATTCAGGAACCAGATTTTAAATCGTAAAACATTTCCAAGGGCAGCATTTCCAGGGGTAGAAGGGACACTGTATCTGACCCCCCTCCCCCCCCCCCCCCATGAACCATGGACCTTGCCGTTGGTGGGGAGGCTTGCGTGCCTCAGCGATACAGATAGCCGTACTGTAGGTACAACCACAGCGGAGGGAGAGATGTTGAGAGGCCAGACAAACGTGTGGTTCCTGAAGAGGGGCAGCAGCCTTTTCAGTAGTTGCAAGGGCAACAGTCTGGATGATTGACAGATCTGGCCTTGTAACAATAACCAAAACGGCCTTGCTGTGCTGGTACTGCGAACGGCTGAAAGCAAGGGGAAAATACGGCCGTAATTGTTCCCGAGGGCATGCAGCTTTACTGTATAATTAAATGATGATGGCGTCCTCTTGGGTAAAATATCTCGGAGGTAAAATAGTCCCCCATTCGGATCTCCGGGCGGGGACTACTCAGGAGGATGTCGTTATCAGGAGAAAGAAAACTGGCGTTCTACGGATCGGAGCGTGGAATTTCAGATCCATTAATCGGGCAGGTAGGTTAGAAAATTTAAAAAGGGAAATGGATAGGTTAACGTTAGATATAGTGGGAATTAGTGAAGTTCGGTGGCAGGAGGAACAAGTCTTTTGGTCAGGTGAATACAGAGTTGTAAACACAAAATCAAATAGGGGTAATGCAGGAGTAGGTTTAATAATGAATAGAGTAAAGCTGTATGCCCTCGGGAGAAATTACGTCTGTAGTTTCCCTTGCTTTCAGCCGTTCGCACTACCGGCACAGCAAAGCCGCTTTGGTTGATGTTAAAAGACCTAATCAGTCAATCACAGGATACGCTGCTGTCCCTCATCAGAAACCACCCGTCTGTCTAGCCTCTCAACAGATACACCTCCGCTGCGGTTGCACCTATCAGTATGGCTTAGGCACGCTGGCCTCCCCATCGACGGCATGGTTGGACGGGGGGGGGGGGGGGGGAGAGGAATTGATATATATGAAGTAATCATTCGAATCTGTTATCTGTTTTGGAACAGATACAGTCAGAAGTTCATTGTTACTTTCCATCAGTTGTTCAGCATTCATTAAATTTTCGAGTACTTCACAGGTTAAAACAGAAAAACAAGTATCTATTAACACAAAGAGCGACGTTCCAAAACTAATGCCATAAAGTGTATATAACCATACATACAACGTGAAGAAAAGAAAGATGACAGGAGACAGTGGTGTTTCAATAGGAGTGGGGAACTGTTACTTTGCAAGAAGTGAGATGGGTAAGACATAAAGAGCTGATGTGTATTTGTTACGCTGCGTAAACATTGGATCCAGGTCAACGAAAGGAACAAACCCAAAAATTGTACAGCAGGAAGTACCTTTTCTAGTACTGAAATCATGACTTTTGCCCACGATTCATACATCCTGACAAAACTTTTGCCTTAGTTTCAACTGCGTCTATATTAATAGCCTTTGAGAAACGAGGCATTTGTTCAACATATACTACTACATTCTGCAGAAGCGACCATTAGATATTAGAGGAATAATGAGAAATTCGGAACTGTAATAAGAGTCAGGCAGAAAGTTTTCATATCATCCAAATATTCTCAGGAGCATTATAGGATGTTTTCAGATCCACAAACGAAAAAATTTTTTCATTAAATGTAACTGAACTACTTTCTCGATGATAATGATGTAGTAAATGTTTACCTGTACTGCGAGTAAACTGCAACAACTAACAATGATCGTAACTGAAAAATTAGGTAGATTTGAAAATAAATTTTCGTAAGATTTACGTAACATGTAATCATAACTTACATCGGTGTGACCAGGAAAGTAACTTCTGCATGATGTGTCGAGGAATATGGTTCGATGAAACATGGACAGTACATAGGAAGAACTGTTACAGCATACTAGAGAAGATAAGTATAAGGGATGTACCCGTGGTCTAGGGGTAGCGTCTTTGATTCATAATCGAAAAAGTCTTCGGTCCCGGGTTCGATCCCCGCCAGTGCCCAAAGTTTGTTAAATAATCTGCATTGGCGGCCGAAGACTTCCGGCATAAGAAGTCAGCCTCATTCCTGCCAACGGCCTTGTCAAAGAGGGTGTCCTAGGGGTGGGAAATTGCCCCTAAAAGGCGGAAGAATCAGCAATGATCAACGACATGAGGATGCAGTAGGCAATGGAAACCACTGCATTATAGACACGTAACGTGTATCCACAGGGCATGTGGCCTGTAGCTGAAGAAGTGTCATGATGATCTCTCCATTGGCAAAAGATTCTGGAATAATCCCCCATTCGGATCTCCGGCAGGGGACTGCCAAGGGGGAGGTTACCATGAGAAAAAGATTGAATAATAAACGAAAGGATAATGTTCTACGAGTCGGGGCGTGGAATGTCAGAAGCTTGAATGTGGTAGGGAAACTAGAAAATCTGAAAAGGGAAATGCAAAGGCCCAATCTAGATATAGTAGGGGTCAGTGAAGTGAAGTGGAAGGAAGACTAGGATTTCTGGTCAGATGAGTATCGGGTAATATCAGAAAATAGTATAACAGGTGTAGGATTCGTTATGAATAGGAAGGTAGGGCAGAGGGTGTGTTACTGTGAACAGTTCAGTGACCGGGTTGTTCAAATCAGAATAGACAGCAGACCAACACCGACAACGATAATTCAGGTATACATGCCGACGTCGCAAGCTGAAGATGAACAGATAGAGAAAGTGTATGAGGATATTGAAAGGGTAATGCAGTATGTAAAGGGGGACGAAAATCTAATAGTCATGGGCGACTGGAATGCAGTTGTAGGGGAAGGAGTAGAAGAAAAGGTTACAGGAGAGTATGGGCTTGGGACAAGGAATGAAAGAGGAGAAAGACTAATTGAGTTCTGTAACACGTTTCAGCTGGTAATAGCGAATACCCTGTTCAAGAATCACAAGAGGAGGAGGTATACTTGGAAAAGGCCGGGAGATACGGGAAGATTTCAATTAGATTACATCATGGTCAGACAGAGATTCCGAAATCGGATACTGGATTGTAAGGCGTACCCAGGAGCAGATATAGACTCTGATCACAATATAGTAGTGATGAAGAGTAGGCTGAAGTTCAAGACATTAGTCGGGAAGAATCAATTCGCTAAGAAGTGGGATACGGAAGTTCTAAAGAATGACGAGATACGTTTGAAGTTCTCTAACGCTATAGATACAGCAATAAGGAATAGCGCAGTAGGCAACACAGTTGAAGAGGAATGGACGTCTCTAAAAAGGGCCATCACAGAAGTTGTGAAGGAAAACGTAGGTACAAAGAAGGTAGCTGCGAAGAAACCATGGGTAACAGAAGAAGTACTTCAGTTGATTGATGAAAGGCGGAAGTACAAACATGTTCCGGGAAAATCAGGAATACAGCAAAACACGTCGCTGAGGAATGAAATAAATAGGAAGTGCAGGGGAGCTAAGACGAAATGGCTGCAGGAAAAATGTGAAAACATCGAAAAAGATATGATTGTCGGAAGGACAGACTCAGCATACGGAATAGTCAAAACAACCTTTGGTGACATTAAAAGCAACGGTGGTAACATTAAGAGTGCAACGGGAATTCCACTGTCAAGTGCAGAGGAGGGAGCAGATAGGTGGAAAGAATACATTGAAAGCCTCTATGAGGGTGAAGATTTGTCTGATGTGATAGAAGAAGAAACAGAAGTCGATTTAGAAGAGATGGGGGATCCAGTATTAGAATTGGAATTTAAAAGAGCTTGGGAGGACTTACGGTCAAATAAGGCAGAAGGGATAGATAACATTCCATCAGAATTTCTAAAATCATTAGGGGAAGTGGCAACAAAACGACTATTCACGTTGGTGTGTAGAATATATTAGTCTGGCGACATACCATCTGACTTTCGGAAAATCATCATCCACACCATTCCGAAGACGGCAAGAGCTGACAAATGTGAGAATTATCGCACAATCAGCTTAACAGCTCATGCATCGAAGCTGGTTACAAGAATAATATACAGAAGAATGGAAAAGAAAATTGAGAATGCGCTAGGTGACGATCAGTTTGGCTTTTGGAAAAGTAAAAGCGCGAGAGAGGCAATTCTGACGTTACGGCTAATAATGGAAGCAAGGCTAAAGAAAAATCAAGAAACGTTCATAGGATTTGTCGACCTGGAGAAAGCGTTCGACAATATAAAATGGTGGAAGCTGTTCAAGATTCTGAAAAAAGTAGGGAAAGCTATAGGGAGAGACGGGTCATATACAATATGTACAATAAGCAAGAGGGAATAATAAGAGTGGACGATCAAGAACGAAGTGCTCGTATTAAGAAGGAAGTAAGACAAGGCTGTAGCCTTTCGCCCCTACTCTTCAAACTGTATATCGAGAAAGCAATTATGGAAATAAAACAAAGGTTCAGGAGTGGAATTAAAATACAAGGTGAAAGGATGTCAATGATACGATTCGCTGATGACATTGCTATCCTGAGTGAAAGTGAAGAAGAATTAAATCATCTGCTGAAAGGAATGAACAGTCTAATGAGTACACAGTATGGTTTGAGAGTAAATCGGAGAAAGACGAAGGTAATGAGACGTAGTAGAAATGAGAACAGCGATAAACTTAACATCACGATCGATGGTCACGAAGTCGATGAGGTTCAGGAATTCTGCTACCTAGGCAGCAAAATGACCAATGACGGACGGAGCAAGGAGGACATCAAAAGCAGACTCGCTATGGCAAAAAAGGCATTTCTGGCCAAGAGAATTCTACTAATATCAAATACCGGCCTTAATTTGAGGAAGAAATTTCTGAGGATGTACGTCTGGAGTACAGCATTGTATGGTAGTGAAACATGGACTGTGGGAAAACCGGAACGGAAGAGAAAGGAAGCATTTGAGATGTGGTGCTACAGACGAATGTTGAAAATTAGGTGGACTGGTAAGGTAAGGAATGAGGAGGTTCTACACAGAATCGGAGAGGAAAAGAATAAGTGGAAAACACTGATAAGGAGAAGGGACAGGATGATAGGACATCTGCTAAGACACGAGGGAATGACTTCCATGGTACTAGAGGGAGCTGTATAGGGCAAAAACTGTAGAGGAAAACAAAGATTGGAATACGTCAAGCAAGTAATTGAGGACATAGGTTGCAAGTGCTACTCTGAGATGAAGAGGTTAGCACAGGAAAGGAATTCGTGGCGGGCCACATCAAACCAGTCAGTAGACTGATGACCAAAAAGAAAAAAAAAAAAAAACACAACATTGAGGTAACACAAATAACTATCCCACACAGTCATGGTTCGCAAACGAAGCCATTATGACTTAAAATTAGAACATTGTTTTTCAGAAATATAGCAGTCTCTATTGAGTTCCCAAAGAACTCCGTCTCTAATGAGATTCACGCCTACGGTTCGCTACACCACCCTAATCGTTCCCCCTTCCTCCCTTCCAAAAAACTGAGTCGGGCACTTTAGGAACGTATTGAATGCCAGAACCCAAGCAACTGCATTGCACTTGATGAGGGATATATATATATATATATATATATATATATATATATATATATATATATATATATATATATATATATATATATATATAAACCAAGCGGGAAAGCGCCGGTAGATAGGCACAATGAATAAAACACACAAACACACACACAGAAATTCGAGCTTTCGCAACCTGCGGCTGCTTCGTCAGGAAATAGGGAAGGAAAAGGAAAGATGAAAGGACGTGGATTTTAAGGGAGAGGGTAAGGAGTCATTCCAATCCCAGGAGCGGAAAGGCTTACCTTAGGGGGAAAAAGGGATAGGTATATACTCGCACACACACACACATATCCATCCATACATACACAGACACAAGCAGACATATTTAAAGGCAAAGAGTAAGGGCAGAGATGTAAGTCGAGGCGGAAGTGTGGAGGGAAAGATGTTGTTGAAAGACAGGTGAGGTATGAGTGGCGGCAACTTGAAATTAGCGGAGATTGAGGCCTGGTGGATAACGAGAAGAGAGGATATATTGAAGGGCAAGTTCCCATCTCCGGTGTTCGGATAGGCTGGTGTTGGTAGGAAGTATCCAGATAACTCGGACGGTGTAACACTGTGCCAAGATGTGCTGGCCATGCACCAAGGCATGTTTAGCCACAGGGTGATCCTCATTACCAACAAACACTGTCTGCCTGTGTCCATTCATGCGAATGGACAGTTTGTTGCTGGTCATTCCCACATGAGAAAGCGTCACAGTGTAGGCAGGTCAGTTGGCAAATCACGTGGGTGCTTTCACACGTGGCCCTGCCTTTGATCGTGTACACCTTCCGCGTTACAGGACTGGAGTAGGTGGTGGTGGGAGGGTGCGTAGGACAGGTTTTACACCGGGGGCGGTTGCAAGGGTAGGAGCCAGAGGGTAGGGAAGGTGGTTTGGGGATTTCATAGGGATGAACCAAGAGGTTACGAAGGTTAGGTGGACGGCAGAAAGACACTCTTGGTGGAGTGGGGAGGATTTCATGAAGGATGGATCTCATTTTGGGGCAGGATTTTAGGTTGTCGTATCCCTGCTGCAGAGCCCGCACGTCCAGGGCCTCGCTGCAATGGAGCACTTCCTTTCACGCCGATCACCTGCCACCCTACCTAAAATCTCTTTCCTTGTCACCTTAGCCAGCTTCACCCTGACCCACAACTTCTTCATTTTTGAGGGCCAGACATACCAACAATTAAAGGGAACAGCCATGGGTACCAGGATGGCACCCTCGTATGCCAACCTACTTATGGGTCGCTTAGAGGAAGCCTTCTTGGCTACCCAAACCTGCCAACCCAAAGTTTGGTACAGATTTATTGATGAAATCTTCATGATCTGGACTCACAGTGAAGAACAACTCGAGAATTTCCTCTCCTACCTCAACTCCTTTGGTTCCATCAGATTCACCTGGTCCTACTCCAAATCCCACGCCACTTTCCTTGACGTTGACCTCCATCTGTCCAATGGCCAGCTTCACACATCCATCCACATCAAACCCACCAACAAGCAACAGTACCTCCATTATGACAGCTGCCACCCATTTCATATCAAACGGTCCCTTCCCTACAGCCTAGGCCTTCGTGGCAAACGAATCTGCTCCAGTTCTGAATCCCTGGACCATTACACCAACAACCTGAAAACAGCTTTCACATCCCGCAACTACCCTCCCGACCTGGTACAGAAGCAGATAACCAGAGCCACTTCCCCTCAAACCCAGAACCTCTCACAGAAGAACCCCAAAAGTGCCCCACTTGTGACAGGATACTTCCCGGGACTGGATCAGACTCTGAATGTGGCTGTCCAGCAGGGATATGACTTCCTAAAATCCTGCCCCGAAATGAGATCCATCCTTCATGAAATCCTCCCCACTCCACCAAGAGTGTCTTTCTGCCGTCCACCTAACCTGCGTAACCTCTTGGTTCATCCCTATGAAATCCCCAAACCACCTTCCCTACCCTCTGGCTCCTACCCTTGCAACCGCCCCCGGTGTAAAACCTGTCCTATGCACCCTCCCACCACCACCTACTCCAGTCCTGTAACGCGGAAGGTGTACACGATCAAAGGCAGAGCCACGTGTGAAAGCACCCACTTGATTTACCAACTGCCCTGCCTACACTGTGACGCTTTCTGTGTGGGAATGACCAGCAACAAACTGTCCATTCGCATGAATGGACACAGGCAGACAGTGTTTGTTGGTAATGAGGATCACCCTGTGGCTAAACATGCCTTGGTGCACGGCCAGCACATCTTGGCACAGTGTTACACCGTCCGAGTTATCTGGATACTTCCTACCAACACCAGCCTATCCGAACTCTGGAGATGGGAACTTGCCCTTCAATATATCCTCTCTTCTCGTTATCCACCAGGCCTCAATCTCCGCTAATTTCAAGTTGCCGCCACTCATACCTCACCTGTCTTTCAACAACATCTTTCCCTCCACACTTCCGCCTCGATTTACATCTCTGCCCTTACTCTTTGCCTTTAAATATGTCTGCTTGTTTCTGTGTATGTATGGATGGATATGTGTGTGTGTGTGTGTGTGTGCGCGTGCTAGTATATACCTATCCTTTTTTTCCCCTAAGGTAAGCCTTTCCGCTCCCGGGATTGGAATGACTCCTTACCCTCTCCCTTAAAAATCCACATCCTTTCATCTTTCCTTTTCCTTCCCTATTTCCTGACGAAGCAGCCGCCGGTTGCGAAAGCTCGAAATTCTGTGTGTGTGTTTGTGTGTTTTATTCATTGTGCCTATCTACCGGCGCCTTCCCGCTTGGTAAGTCTTGGAATCTTTGTTTTTAATATATTTTTCCCATGTGGAAGTTTCTTTCTATATATATATATATATATATATATATATATATATATATATATATATATATTTGATCAGTTCGCAACAGAAGGTCTTCATTGCGTCCACATCTAGCAAGAGCCTTTACTCTAACCGTCCGAAATCAGAGATGTGGGATAGCCAAGGAAAAGATCAAATAAGTTCGACAGAAGCATATTGTGTAAAAACTGCATGGACGAAGAAGTAGAACCAAAAGGAGAATGCGTACATCGATATAGTATTCAGAAAACCGATTTTTTCCTAAGTTCAGAGTGTCTCTCAAATTATTTGAACGCATTTCCATCGATCTGAATGGCTCTGTTTCGGATGAGACGCCATTTCAAATCACACAATTTGTTTCAATTTTGGGCCCTTCTGCGTTGCATCAGTACGTCACAGTTTCTAATCCGTGCTGCAGACCTGGTTAGATGAACGAATAAAGTATAAAGAAGGATAAGGTCTGCAGCAACGGAGGCCTATTTTGTTAGATCTCTTGTGTGCCATCTTTTAAATGATATATCAGCAGTTCCCAATATATCATATTTGGGCACATGAAAGCAATACGGAGATGTCTCTACTGGATAACAGACACGACAAATAAACAGAAATAACCAAGAAAATAAAGTAACAGGTTTCCTATAGAGAAGTGTTATAAATTTATTCTTAGTTGTATCGTTACACCGGTGCTGTACGTCCCGATGAGTAAGCTATAAACGTTAATTCTCTGTCACCATTTGTGAACAACAAGGGCGTATAACACTTAGACATTACTTATAGAAAATGCTGGGCGTCTGGTTAGGTGTTACAGCTTTCATTTACTAAATAGCTGTACTACAAAAATATCCAGAGACATAAATCTCTCAGGAAACGAGACGTCAGGTCGGATTCCTCTGAAATTGTTTCTTGCGATCTTACGCTCTAGAAAGCTCGGTATGTTCTCTTGGGCACTCGAGCAGAAAGATAGAGCTGGCTGTTTGGCCTTTAATTTGTTCTTCCACTGGAACTGATTGAGGAGATAACTCGCAAGAAGGATATTACAGCAGTGGTATCTGACGTCAAAAAGACTTGGAAGGGAAGAGCTGCTAGATCGCAAAGTACATGCGAGACACGTACATAAGTCAGACTATTGTTTTAATTCTTTTGTTTGATGGTAATGAGCGCATCTAGAAGAAACCGAATTTTTCAGTACTGGTTTAAAAAAATAGCCATCTAATTTCGCTTATACAGAATAAATGTCATGGACAGAAACAAAACTGTTAAACTGTTGTTAAAACTTCGCACATCGGTATTTGTTGCTGTCAAGGGAACGTACATGATAAAGAGTAATTCATCCGTTCGATTCGTGAAATAATCGAAGTTAAAGTAAATGTTTATTAGCCAATCAGAGAGGTACTGTCAGTGTCACTACATTTTTCACGACCCCTGGCGAAATGGTGAGAAATCGACCCGCGCTGTGGACACAAATGTGTCACTAAAAATTAGAAAAAAAATTGTTTACGATTTTTTAAACATTTGTCCTTTTTGCGATAAAACACCTTCCTTCGATGGTTGCCAATAATCCAATCTGGTACATATCCTATGAACTAGATTAGTTATAGAACTAACAGTAGTTTTAGAACAATGCTCTTCGTACAGTGAGTGTACTTTTTTACAATACCCCACTGAAATAAATCAGTTTGCGTTTATATGACAGGAGGCACTATGTAAGCGTAAGTAGTTACTACAACCCTTTTCGGTGCCCATAAAATTACGAAATGAAAGTAGATCAAGGGCTTGTCCGATGCAAAATTTTGATTATGTCACTAATTTCACCCACTTCCCTCCTCAATATTTCCCCTCCACAAGAACAGTGTTCATGATGTCACGACTTAGCGAATTATCCTGAGCTAAAATCCTAAAGATACCTCTGCAGCTGATAAGTCATGGGTTCGAGTCCTGACAGGTATTTTCAGCTTTCGCTACTTGTTGAACTTTTTTTGCCATATGTTGACTCCGGGAGATTTAGTATAGTTCAGCTGTCGTGAGTGAGAAACCTCTCGTATGGGATTTGCTCATGATTTCAGTAGTAAACTGTGGGGCAATTTTTTTTTTTTTAATTTTCATTTTTTCCGATGTTTCAACGCTTGCACAGAAGTCCCATTACTTCTGTCTGCTGGGATTGCATCCCTGGTAGTGGGTTTTACACTAGTGACAGCCATTTGTTTACGAACTGTGTTATTTTGATTTTAGTTTTAGTTTTGGAACTTCCAGTGATTTTACACTTTTCCCATCACTTCTGCTTAGCGGCTTTGAGCCTCAGAACTCGTATACGACAATTGGAAGTTTATTTTCGTTGTTCGGTGTCTGAATGAGTTTCTGCCCAAGCATATTGCTGGTTCTAGTCTTTCACAAGACTTGCACCCCAAGATACTATAGTTTCATTTACTGACATGGTAATTTATTCAAAATCTCATACCCACACATCTCCTCACCCCAGGACTCTGTTTGAAGTTGGTAATGGGGAATTCCACTATTTTCATTGCACAGACGATCGAGGTAGTTGATTCCGCATACAGAGACATTAGTTTAGCATTTCCCACTTCTCACACGAGTGAGGATGCCCTGCCAGCGTCCAAGATGTGTCATTTTTTCCCAATGGAGTAGTAATATCCCACTCTTCCCGCTCGCATTCGCAGTATGTGAGTGATACCTCACGATGGAAGCTATAACTTTTTCGTTGTTCACATGTGTCGTGCAATCGACAGTTAATCACAGATCCGTGACCTGCAAATAACGTATCAAACAATGTATGTACCGCCCTTGGAATCTCGAGCTGCGACAAGTTTCCATTTTTAACTCCTTTTTCCCAGTTTTCTTTGTCGCGTCAGTCACTTCATACTCTGAAGGTCGCCGGAGTGATACATCCAACCAGTGGCAATTTTTTAAAATCTACCATAAAAATATGGGAAAGTGCTTTTATCTGCTCGAGAACGGCGCCAACGTGGCGAGTCTGTGTAAATCACTATAATGTTCAATATTAAATTCACAGTGAGTTGGATGAGCGGGCCAAGTGAGAGTCGGGTGTGATTTATTTCATTGGGAACGTGTTCTACAGTATTTGAGAATAACATCAAAAATCATTACATACGGAACGTTATGCAGAAGCAGAGTAAAGGATATCTTTGACGGTTGTAATATCATCAGAAATAAAAATCTTGAGCTATACATCGGTTAGTGCAGTGAAATGTAATTAATAATGTTAATCAACAGAATATATAGCAATTTGGAATCTATTGACAATCACAATAGAATGAAGAAATACTAGGCATAATGAACGAATATGTTGGAACAGACAATGTGGGCAGAGCTGGAGAAATATAGTAAGTTATCGATATTTGTGAGAGCGTGAGACTTAAGCTCAGTTTCATTAATTGATATTAAATAGTGATTTTGTGTCAGATCTTGATTGATGACCAGCGTTTGAAGTATGTTCAGTTTTCGCCCTTTGATTGCCCAGAGGCGGACATGTAACTGTGACTGGTAGCTGTGACCTTCACTCATTATGATAAAGTCCACTTAAGTGTTGACAATATACTCTGACGGTATCCCTGGTATTATAATAAAATTCGTCTCTTCTATCGTAACAAGTTCTCACTTAGAGACTAATTGCACTGCTGATACTTTAATCGACTACAACTGTATTTTCGTAAACACGCAAGGACAGGCCATACGAATTACTATTACGTCTACTAGCCATTCATTCCCACTGCTGCGTTGAACTCAGTCAGAGCTTTTGTGTATTCAGCTTTAAAACTTTGTCAGTTCTGTGCGCAAAGAAGGAAACCTTCCTTTATAAGCACAAACGCATCATTTGAATGGACCTTCGTAGCTCCAATATCGGTCCGAAGAGCTTATGCCAACTTTTAATCTGAGTCAGCTTCCACAAATGCGACCGTACAGTCTGAATGGGCAATCGCAGTAGCAATATCAGCAATAAAAAGAACTGTTAACTGCAGCATAAATTGCTTCAAATCGTCTGTAACGCTCTCAGTTAAACCGGTAACCATTTCCAACCAAGTATCGCAGTTTACCTACATAATTTTATACTAAAGTTTAACTATTAGGCCGGCCAGAGTGGCCGCTACGGTCGCAGGTTCGAATCCTGCCTCGGGCATGGATGTGTGTGATGTCCTTAAGTTAGTTAGGTTTAAGTAGCTCTAAGTTCTAGGGGACTGATGACCTGAGAAGTTAAGTCCCATAGTGCTCAGAGCTATTTTAAGTATTGTTTCATTTTTGTTGATCATCCTTTTTTCTTTATTTAATGCAATAATTGGATGACGTTTTAGTTCCCTATAACGTCAAATATGCTTTCCCTGATGCCAAATACGACACATACCATTTCGTCCTTGTTGAGTGGTTTCTTCCATTTGTGCTGTTGGTAGAATTAAGGGGCTAGTTCTTCGATATCATTGTTTACTGCTGAATATTTAAATGCAGAAGTACGAGGTTATCATCAGTTTAATATTTTACATGTAAATATGGGGGTAATCAAACTTAAGATTGTTTTCAGATGCTTGTTCATCTGGCGTTAATAACAATTTACTGAGTCTGTCAAATTTAAATTTTCATGAACCATTTTTATACAACACATCTAATTTTTAGGAAACTCTCTCTGCTGTGTGCCGTCAATTTAAATTTAGAACAATATTTTATGCTTCCGTGCTCTCACATAACTGGCGGTTCCGAGTTTGAGTCTCAGACGTAGCTCTTTTTCTCTGTAGAAGTCGTCCTCCTCCCATTCGCATGTGAATTACACCTCACGACGTTACACAATGGTGTAAAAGTGAAATTAAAATTGAATACAATTTGAAACTTAATTGAGAATGAATATAAACAAATATTGATCAATTATCCTATATGAAATAAGATATATATAAAACTTCCTCGCAGCTTAAAACTGTGTGCCCGACCGAGACTCGAAATCGGGACCTTTGCCTTTCGCGGGCAGGTGCTCTACCAACTGAGCTACCGAAGCACGACTCACGACCGGTACTCACAGCTTTACTTCTGCCAGTATCCGTCTCCTACCTTCCAAACTTTACAGAAGCTTTTCTGCGAAACATGCAGAACTAGCACTCCTGAAAGAAAGGATACTGTGGAGACATGGCTTAGCCACAGCCTGGGGGATGTTTCCAGAATGGGATTTTCACTCTGCAGCGGAGTGTGCGCTGATATGAAACTTCCTGGCAGATTAAGTTCTGCATGTTCTCCACAGTATCCTTTCTTTCAGGAGTGCTAGTTCTGCATGTTTCGCAGAAGAGCTTCTGCAAAGTTTGGAAGGTAGGAGACGGTTACTGGCAGAAGTAAAGCTGTGAGTACCGGTCGTGAGTCGTGCTTCGGTAGCTCAGTTGGTAGGGCACCTGCCCGCGAAAGGCAAAGGTCCCGAGTTCGAGTCTCAGTCGGGCACACAGTTTTAATCTGCCAGGAAGATTCATATCAGCGCACACTCCGCTGCAGAGTGAAAATCTCATTCTGGAAACATCCCCCAGGCTGTGGCTAAGCCATGTCTCCACAGTATCCTTTCTTTCAGGAGTGCTAGTTCTGCATGTTTCGCAGAAGAGCTTCTGTAAAGTTTGGAAGGTAGGAGACGGATACTGGCAGAAGTAAAGCTGTGAGTACCGGTCGTGAGTAATGCTTCGGTAGCTCAGTTGGTAGAGCACCTGCCCGCGAAAGGCAAAGGTCCCGAGTTCGAGTCTCGGTCGGGCACACAGTTTTAATCTGCCAGGAAGTTTCATATCAGCGCACACTGCGCTGCAGAGTGAAAATCTCATTCAAGATATATGTAGTCATTTGTTATAAAAACTCTGTTGAATATAATAAGGGATCATAGTGTACCTCAACTAAAATTTTGTGTTTGTGGGGATTCAAAGCCTCCAGATGCTAGTACGCTGTAACGATATTTTTATATAATCGTGCGATTAGCTAGTTTCGACTACTTGTCACTGTGAAGCTCTTGTAAAACTAACATCAGTACCAAAATCAGTACAGTGTCTGCATGCATCGCATGTGTAGCTGACACTTTACACACCTCACACTAAAGATAAAACATCACTGCAGAAATTTCTTACAATCACATGGTAACTGACAGCAACTGACAATGTGATCCCTTTTCATGTTGGTTTCACAAGTGCTTTACAATGACAAGTAGTCGAAACTGGCTGACCGCACCATTAAATAAAAATCACGCTACAGATTAGTGCGGACCACGTTTTTATTTGTTACCTCAGCTACACTACACACTGAAAACATACCAAATCGAATTCAGGGTGATCGGACAGGACTTTGATCTTGGCTTTTTCGTAAAAAAAAAAAGGCAGGGTGCTGTGTCCAGAAAGGGTACTGTCGTTCTCCCTTGAAAATATCTAACGAGGCAATTGTAAATAAACGTTTTGCGCTTATGACTTCATCCTTTTGGCAGAAGATGAACCGACAGAAAACGAAAATGGTAGAAGACCTGAGTGCAGAACACCAAGAAAATGGAATGAGAATTAACAGTAAAAATACCAAGAGTATGATCATTGGTACAGAGGAAATGAAGCAAACAGTAAGATTGGGTGAGGACACCATTGATCGAGTAAACATTTCTCAAACTGGTTACGACATTAAAATGCGTTACTTACTAACAAATGCTTTAGAAGGGATTGTGAAAGGAAAAACAGAAAGAAGGAGTAAAAGATACTTGTTGATAATTAAAAGGGGAAAACAGTCATTTAATAACAAAAAGAATGACCTATGGGACAGGAAGATTGAGAGCCAAGATAATGAATAGTCCTGACCAGTAGGAAGAACGCTAAATTAAAATGTTTTCCTCTAGCAGATTGCGTAATAAGGAGGAGCGGTGTAGCTGTGAGAGTGAATGCTGGGAGTAATTCCAGCGAGCATCATATCACATCTTACTTTTATCATGTAATGGCGTAATAATATCACCTTTTTTGGTCATAACAGTTTTCTGTTCTTTCATCACGAGCCAAATTTTTCCATTCCAAACGCAATTAACTTTGTCAGATCAATTGTCCTTTAGTTGTGAAGAGGAATCGATCACATGAAGTTTTATTATTCTGTACTTATGCTGAGGAAATTTCTATCGCGCCCACAGCTCTTCTTTGACGAGTCATAGCTCCTTGTCTCCAGCGACACTGCATGCGCATTACCAAAAATTATACGACATAGCGTGGCTCAGACATTGTGCCGCCGTAATATTTATATGAACTGCCTGTTATGATGCATCCGAGCTGATGTTGGCTACTTTTTGAAATTCCAAACATAGGTCCCAGCTTTCACCTTTCATTCTACTTTCACACTCCCAGCCGTTCCAGGGAAATCACTGCCTCTCGACGTCAGAGAAGGCTTCCTGTGAATGGTGTGTGGCTGGCGTTACTTGTGACCAAGGAGGATGTTGAAGCACCGTCAGCAGGTGCAGAGTCTCTGGAACGTCTGCCTAGGGACGAGGAAGTGAATACAGTCTGCTGGTGTGTGGCGGTGATCAACCAATTGTGTACGGGAGTCACTGACGTACGACCACTAAGCGACGAGAGTAGCTTCTGGGTACTGGCAACCCTTTCTCACTGCCGCGTAGACGGAACGGTGTCGTGGTGAATTCTAACGTTCTCGAAGTGAAGAGATTGTGATATCTTCACGATAAATGATGACAGCCAAAATAGTTGCAGGATAAAGATTTATTAAAATTCTTGATCACGGTTTTGGTATACATAAATATACCTTAATCAGAAGTAAAATGTCCTGAACCGGAAGACACTTTCAATAGCAAAAACTTAGCAATGGAAATGACAAAGAAAAAAAAACATTATAGCTTAAGTAACTGTAAAATTACCAGAGTATTACAGGCACAAAAACTTTTACTCACATACTAAAATAACATCCTGCAATGCAGATTAATAAAACAATATTGCCAAACGCGTCGTCAGTAGTTAAACACATCTCCATTTATACAACATGATTATGGGTAGAGGATCGACGCGAACACAGATTATGTAACCTCCCCCTCACTTATCAACCTTAATGACAGTGAAAAATTAAATCGCGTGTACGTAATGGAAATTTGGAAAAAGCAATCGTCACCGAAGTTAATTTGACATCTAAGTGAAAGGAAAAATTCAAATGAAATTGGTGGAAATTAATTTTGAGAAATGTGTAAAATTAATAAAAAAAGCAAATGTGCGGTCGTTACGTTAATAATTAATTGGCGTTAATTAGATATCTGCGATTTGGGGAAAACTACGGTCGCCAGTCCTATGGACAACTACTATAATAACTGAAAATGAAAGATTAATGCACATATAATCAGCACAAAAAAGCGTGGCAACTGAAGGTTGACACGTGTTGTGTGAAAACTGAATGTTTGTCGGAAGTAATAAATTTCGCTACACTCTTAGTTAATTTACCAAAAGAACTAATAAAACCAGAAGATTGAAAGTTAATTTAGTGACTGAAATTAATAGTGAACTTTGCTTCTGAAGCACTACGAAATTAAATAAAATAAGGTTAGTCTTGGGCTACCTCAACCATCATCTCAAAAGCTACTTGAATCTACGCAATTTAGAATTAAGATATTTAACTTTGAACTTGAATTAAATGATTTTGAACAATTAACAATAGTAAAATTTTAGTATGTACCAAGCTGAGCTGCAGTCACAGGTAAGCTAAAATATGGCAACAAAACTCGCTTTCTTAATTTGTGCTTGTGTAATCTAAATATTGTAGCCAGCCATTAATACTTTAACTGAACTTTGAAATTAAAGCAGTGAAATGGAATGACATTACTTTAATGCTGGCGTTTGAATTTCAACGACACTCGGGTTCATTCCGGAAAAGGAAGGGACCCTGCTTGGTAATGCAATTGGGACAATGAGCAACAAAAGTTCATGCTAATTGCTGTAATTTTGTGAGGCAAATGGGACAATTTTAAAAGCTGAGGTCTGCCATACAGTTCTAAAACTTTACGTGCTTCCATTCTTCCTTGTTGGTTGATTGTAGGTTTGAAGTCGGCGTTCAAGGAGGTGGCGACAGTCACTCATTGGCGGCCGTCGCTGTTGCAGAAGCTGGATGTTGCGCGCCTTCTTCTCGACACTGCGAAACGAGCCCTTGATGTGCACCAGCTAATACTTCGCGTCCGCGACACCGTGTCAGAAACTATCATAGCAAGTCGTGCGCAATTACATGGTGCCAAACCACGAAAGCGCGGCAACTCGCGGGAGCGTCACACAAGACACCTTCTCCACCGCCCTACTCCAGCCAGACCCTGCTCTCCCCGCGCTCCACGCGGCAGAGTTAACACTCCAAACATCCTAAACACTTTGGTTCTCCACACGACCTATCGATGTAATCGTTCGATAGCATAGTTTTCCCTAGGCAAGACCCAGCAAAAAAATACACATAATATTTACAAAACAAACCAATTATACAAACAATTATAATATATAAAGACACAGAACTGTCATATCTTCATGTAACAAAATAAGGAAAAGATTTGTGGTACAATAGATAGAAATAGAAGGCTATGAGTTTCACGCATTACAATTAGCATCAGTACCTCGCCTATGAACTATCGTGATTTGTGTATGTGTGTGTGTGTGTGGGCTGAAGAAATCATCCTTGATTACTTATTCCTCTAGGATGTGATGTAAGGATAAAAGGAAAACACTTACACGTTCAGCTTGGCTTGGGCACTCAATGGGTCCTTTAGCCTGCTGTCTTTGGTGATGTCTATCTGCTGTGGAGGGTTTGATGTGTCTACGCTGTTATGTGTGACTGCTTCCTCGTGTTATGACAGATTGCCTATGGGGGGCGGGGGGGGGGGGGGGTGTGACACGTTATTGACTTCGGTACTCGATACTTGTGCCATCTTGCAGGGTTTACCGTTCCTACCGATTCTAATTGTCGAACTTCGTTCCTAAGGGCATCGATTTCGTCAAAAACTCGTAGAGCCTTTTCATGGATCTTCTCTTGTATAGTGGTCTCGTGGAGTGCGGAGCGGATGTCGACGTTTCTTGAACTATAGTGACGAGGGTGTGAAAGCCCTAGGGCAGATACTTTGGCCGAGAGAGGGCACTTGTGGTATGTGCCAGACACTCGCGCACATTAAAATCCATGGATACATACACATGCGCATCAAAATTATTAAAAATAGTGCTAATTCAAACCTTCTGTCTTAATAAATAAAACATATCAGAACTATTTAAAAACGTCTACGTAAAATAGAAAATATGAAACCAATTTACCTGTGTCAAGGAGTTGAAGCTTGCGCTACGGAACACATCTAACGAGAGAGGCAATAGTGTTAGGCGCGGGAATCTCGTGTAACTTAAACGGTAAAATACATACTAGCGAAAACAACCAAAATGTTAGAGTAAAACGAAACCATCTGTCGTTGTGAATAAAAACATACCAGTCAATTAACCACACATACATATCGAAACCCACAAACAGCAAACATCAAAAATACCTAAAATCCCAACAAGACAGGAAAAGCGTATCTCACCGGCATCCACAGGCAAGAAATCTGACCTAGTCAGTCAGACTATATTACATTAAAGCAAGGAGAGGTTTGCAACTGTCTTTATCTTGCACACCTTTAGGCTGTCATCATTTACCGTGAAGAATGTTAACAGTTGTTGTTTCATCCATGTTTAAAATCTAGGATTATGATATTATCGTTTTCAGTTGTGCTTGCAAGAGTATAAGCAGCCTGCAGGACAGTGATCGCCGAAGTTAACGTTGTTCGTTTGCTGTACTTTAACGTGTGTTCTGTTCTGGTAGAGGCTATTAGGTGTCTTTCCACCTTACTGTAGTGATATGTTGCAACAGTCCGACGAATGTGTAAAGTGTGGTTCATTAGTGTTTGAGGGACTTTGTTTAGCAGACCTAGTCGTTGAGCACAATTTGAGTAACGTAGCTTGTCAGACAATAATGTTGGTCGGTGCAGAAGTGGCGGTGTTTTAAGCTGACGTCTTTGTTAGTTGTGTCTCTTCCGTCATGTTGTGTCACTGATTAGGCCGCTTAAATGTCACCTCCTAGCATAAGATCGTGTTTTGTTAAGCTGTATAGGTTACTGTTTTTTTTCGTGTAGGTGAGGGATGTTTTTGGATGTCACGTTTACTTCTCGTTCATCCCCTGTTTAAAATTAGTAGTAAGTTTGAATTAACTTGCTAATTACATATGTTGATGCTGCGTGTCTTTTAAATGATGTAAAGAACTGTGGTGTTTTATTGAAAGTTTGATTTATGAAGTTTGTCACCATTTGATTGCTTTTCAATATTTACTGCGCTGGTGGCGCCACGACTGTATGATAGGTGGTCGAATATATGTGAGAGCGGTTGATGACAGATTGTCACTATTTAACTGTGTTAAATCTTAGTGCGATAATTGAGCTAAGACTACGTGACGAGTTCCGCGTAAAAAAATAAAAAGTTCAAATGTGTGTGAATTCCTAAGGGACCAAAGTGCTGACGTCATCAGTCCCTAGACTTATACACTCCTTAAAATAACTTAACGCTAAGGACAAGACTCTCACCCATGCCCGAGGGAAGATTCGAACCTCCGGCGGGAGTGGCCGCACGATTATTGACATGGCTACTCCCTGCGGCCTCCGTGTAAAAGCCAACTGACGTAACTTATGTATGTTTCAAGAGTGTTTTAAATGAATTCGTGAATTAACAAGTAAACGTCTTTAGTGGTTCACAAAAACAAAGATTTGTTTCCACTGTTGGCAAACGTGATGAAATACAGATGGATGTTAAACTTGGTTGTGACTGACGATTTTGAAACTGCTGTGGCCATGAAGTGTAAGATGCGCATTATGTGTTTATCAATAAACAATGACTTGAACTGCACCATGCGAAACCATCAACACCCCCACTCTCCACACCCACACCCCCTAGCAGTATATGTTGTTGTATCATCAATCAATATTTAATAGGTTGTTCCTGTCTGACCTAGAGAGCTATGTAATCATATCCAGGTAGGTGAAGGCGCCACAATGACTTGTGAAAGTAAACAGGTCTTTTAGAGCTTTAACCAGGATAAGAGCGTACTATACCTTGAGCTGACTGGACGATCGCACAGAGCGTCCCTCAACAGGCACATGGAAAGTGCAGGCTTCAGTAAATGAGTATCCTGACAGACGTCGAGAAGTAGACATTATGTTACGTTTTCTCATGTTCTGCAGGTACACACGTTAGATTCCATGGACAAACATACGTACAAATCATGCCTAATTGAACGACTTGCAAAAGAGGAAACTATCGAATGCGATGCTTCGGAGAGATAAGGGAGTAAAATAACTTATGCGATTGCCCCGTCGTCAACTAATGACAGTGGCAAGCTGTAGTATAGTAGAAAATTGGTTTCTTGTGAAGCCAAAGGTCTCTGTGTAGTTCCTGTGCCTAAGTAGCATTACCAACATACCATCTAAAAGTACTACGCTATTGTTCTTCATGTGCCAGTTTTTTAAATGACAATGTTATTGTAGTTACTGTTCTGCATACTCTGTTTAGCCTAAAAATTGTGACTAACTACTTAAAAGCGTGTTGATCGACTTCTCGAACGCAATTCAGCAGTGATTCTCCGTGCCATGGATTCGACGAGTACTTGATAGCTTTCCACAGGTTTGTGATACCAGATGCATATGCGTACCATCACATACTACCCGTAATTTATGGATGGTTCACTGGATTTACAGGTGTGAATTTTCCTTGTATTTCGAGTAGTTTTCTCTCAATTCCAGCAAAGTGAACGAGTTACGTTATACAGGATATCTGCACTGCGTGCTGGTACAAGAGATTCAAAGTTGATTTTGTGTTACGTTTTTAATTTCGTCACGTTTACGTGAACAATGCACTGTGATAGGAGAGAGAGTTTTATACCGAACAAAAAAATAGGTGCTGTCTAAAAGGCATAGTACAGCTCATAATTTCTAACGAACGAAGTTACGAGAAAGGCAATCGTGCTGGTTAATCTTCCCCTGATAACTGTACAACATTTGTTTGACATGTGTTTTTCTTCTGGACAAAAGGGATGGTCAAGATAAATGGGACCCCTTCTGTATACGGTATTTCCTGTTTCCTTTTACAGGCTTCAAGTAGTTGTGTAGGGGCTTAGTAGGTAATGTTTCAATGGGAAACTCATGAACGAAGATGAATTGTTAGGATATAAAATAGGTTTGCAAACCAGGTCGTTCTCAAAACTCCCGCTTCTCTGTGCGCACACAGGCTTGAGAGTCTGCGGTCGTCAGACCCTGTCGTAATTATGACACCTCATATCGTTTTCTTTGACTACAATAACGATTGCGAAAAACATCTGCGTACGCAACTAAGAGAGTGGATTGTGGTGTTCCAAGGACGCGCCGCAGTCACCACTTTAAAGAAGTCCTTCGTCACGTTGAAAAGATACCGACGACGAATAATTGAAAGATTGCACTTGTAAACCCCTTCACAACCATCTGAGTTGGGTGAACCAGTGACTTAAATATACATACAGTAGACATGTATAAAATTTAATTCCAAGCAAAAGATTGAAAACTCTTAACGGCTAAAATGTACAGTTAGTTTCCATATATGAAGATGGTATCTGTTCTTTCGCACATGTCTGAAAGAACAGATACCATCTTAATATAGATGGGGCTTACCAGCCAATGATCTTCTTCAGTGCGGATGCACTCACCTTGCTCAAACTCGTACGGGAATCGGTCGATTGACTGCTGCGAGTAATGAGTATAGTGGGCAGGGCACTGCAATGTAGTGCGTGGACAGTAAGTTCAAAGTGTGGGTCTCGCCCGAAGCGTGCCATGGGTAAGTCCCTCAAGTCGCATTATTTTCTGTGTCCGCAATGGCTCATTCGGATAGAGCGTCTGCCATGTAAGCAGATCACGCGTTCACGTCCCAGTTGCGGAACACATTTTCAACTATGCTTTCCGTGGCACAGACTTTTGAAGTAAGGAACCACAGAAGTTAAAAGTCTTAAATCACCTTCAGCACGAAGTATGTTTCGATTCTTATTTTTCAAGTACGCGTATGAAGAAAACAACTTTTCGCACAAATATGTCGCTATGGCATTTTTCACTATTACTGGAATCTCTTTAGGCTTAATCAAAAACCAATTCGCTGTAAATAATAATATATTGTGGAAATAATATGATAAATTCCCGATATTACGCATACGTAACAAGAGGCAATATAATGTTAAATCAGGTTCAAAACAACAATAATTATTATTATTATTATTATCATTATATTAATAAATTAATACTGTTACTATATTATTATATTTATAAAAATATTATTAATAATGTTACTATTATGACAATGCCACAGAAACTAAGGGAACAGTAATAGGCCTAATCTTGAAATCTGCCATTATGGAAAAGATTTTTGATGAACCCCTTGGAATACTCTGCGAACCCCCTGGAGATCTGCAGATTACAGGTTGGGAAACGACACTACAGAGCGTACAGGCCAGAGCTTGTCTTCTGCAATGTATACGTACAGTGAAGAGAGACTTTTGAGAGTCATGTATCTTCAAACTTATTTTGCATCCAAGAGGTAAATTGTCGTACTTAAGTTGTTTATTGAAACTTTATTAAATCTCCTTTACAGATCCTTCAATAGGACTTATGAAATAGCCTATATAATATGACGTATTTTCATGTCGCACAAGTTTCTCTCAGGAAAGTCACAGACCTGTAGAAGAGTTCCTAGAGACTAGCGTTTCACCAGGTCCACCCATTATACACGAATGGCGATATTACTGACTCATAACTACAGAAATTTCAATGCCACACCCTATTTACAATGGTATCACTCAAATAGTTGAGGCATAAAAAACCATATGATTGATGAACATCAGGCAGTATTTAGGAAATGCAGATCTCGAGTAAAAGATACTTTGAATCTGAAAATAATCTTACAAATCCACATCCTCTCACAAACGAAGATCTACTATGTAGACATCAGAAAACATATTATTCGCTAGACAGACAGCTATTTTTCAGTATAATACAGACTTCCAAAAGCCTATTATTCTATAGACAGACATCTATTTATCAGTATAGACCAAATATTCAACGTAGGCAGAGAAGGGGCCGACTTGATCAAACAAACACTAAGTAATGCAACGTCAAAAGTAGAATTATTATGCGAAATGTCTGAATATTTTAATTTTAGAATAGGTATCAGGTGAGAAGGCCCAGCGTCTCCATCTTTTGTTCCATCTACCAGTGCACAAAGTTGTTAATTCAGGGAAAAAAGGATAAAAACAATTACTATTAGCAAACTACGGGAAAATAAATTCTGTAGTGTTTGGCTTGGCTGACTAACAATTCTTTCTAACAACAGAAAAGTAGTGAGACATCAAAAGGGGAAATTGTATGATCTCTCACACTTTTAGCAAGAGAGAATCAAAATTTTGTGATCGTATTGTCAAAATGACCGATGGAAGGCTGACAGAAACATTCCTTGTCTTGTCATCTCAATGAAAGTTTAAGAAAAATTTGTCAGCATATCGGAAGTGGAGTTTCTGAGTATCCTCAAGTGTAGCATCTGCTACTGTCATTTATTTCTCATAGTTTTAATAACAGTTGCCTGCTTGTAATTCAAAGGAATACTCAGGAAATCCATGTGATACAGAATGGATCTGCATTTGTCGAAAATCATTATCTTGCAGACGAGCAGAGAACTGGAACGATTTTATCTCTACAGAAGGAAGATTCAAGGAGAAGTTGAAGAGCTTTTCAGAGAAGAAGGAAGGGTACTCCTCAGCTTAATAAGTACAGTCGCGCTCCTTAGTTGGGAGTAACGACGACAAAAATCTTCAGTCACTGCAAAATACACTTTCATAATTCAACACGTGTTGCTGGAAAACCTTATACCTAATGTTTGCTACAGTACGGGTAACAATTACCGACCATAATCGTGAGTGCAACATTTTATTGGTTATTGGAGAGGCTGTCATCCACTTTTCTTACAAACTACATATGTGCGAAACATCAGTCTGATATCTATGTTAATGTTTCATTCCTCTGTAAAAGTTATTTATCGGTGAGTTGACAATTAACGAACGTCAAGCAATATTCCAAAGTAGTTGCTCAGTTAAGCTGATATTTTGAGACAGTATGAGCCTCAGCTGAAGAGTAACTCCACCAAAACAAGGTGTTTATGTTGTTAAATACAGCAATGAGCCAAAACATTATGAGAAATGCCGTTCGCGAGATTAAAGGATGCATTGTGGAGTTGCCGGCACTTAAGGTTGGAAGGAAAGTATATAGGATATAAAAAGAAACAACCTTACCAAATTCTAGACCGTTTAGAGGAGATAAAAAAGAAAATAAATATTTGACAAAAATGTCACAGGTGCTCTGATTCCCATCTAGAGCTCCGTGCAGCACTTGACGCTAGTGATGTTCAGAGATGGTGATCAAACTGCCTTTCGATGAATCAAGTGTTAGAGATTTTTGTTCTTCCTATGGATTTCGTTTTAACGGGGAAAATGACGAATTTGTTATAGAGACACCGACAGACAATTGAGAAATACCTAGTTCACCGTTACGCTGAAGTTGCAGCCATTATTCGCGAAACACCTAGTTGTTTGATCAGGTTAGACTGTATTTACAACGGAGATGTTAGCTGATCGTAAATCCAAATGGAAGAGCTTTTCAATAACATCTGTACAGCAATATTTTTCCCACGGTGGTTTGAAGGCCGTCTCCGACCATCACCAGCATCAAATCCTTCATCGACCCACAGCGGGGAAGGGGTGCGCCTGTGACATATAAAAATATTTATTTTATGTTATTCTAAAGAAATGAATACTATAATGTTACATAAAAGCCGTCTTGATTCCAATTTTTTTTATTCATGTGACCGGTTTCGGTTCATCCAGAACCATCTTCAGATCTGTAAAAATAATGATACTAATTTACTATTTCAGGGAAGCAAATCTTTTTCATCCTATCTAATCAACATCAAATGTACCAGAGCGTACCTGATATTTCAGTTACAGGAGTAACTTGTCCAAATCCAGCAATTTTCACATGCTACGTCACATAAAATTGGTTGGCAGAGTGCACGTCATTTATATTAATTATAACACTATTACCGACAGGTGGCGTCTGGTACATTTGTTACATTCCATTTGCACATACTATATTCAATAGATCTTTTTTATTAATTAAAAATACTTAATTAAAATATGTAGATGTCAAGGTTAAAATCTGTACTTGTCAGCATTAATAAAAAAACAGTAAAATTATCATTTTTATACGATCTAAAAAACATAGGGCGATTTATATATCTATGGTGATGGTGTGAACTTGTTTTCCTCTACGGTCTGATTCCGTATTTCCCGCCATTTCGGTGTTGTGCCGCGGTCCGCAATCAAGACGGTTTTTAAGTAACATTATAATATCACTGATTGCTGTTATCCCATAAGACATTATGTTTTTGCAAAGTTTGTGCCACGTCAGGCTTCGGGATACATTACGAAATTATTACGTATTAGGACAAAGATAATGAAAGAAAACTTGAAAATAAAATTTAACAAAACATGCTTAGACGCAGGGATTACTCCTAATTACAAAAGTAAAAATCAGGAATATGTCAAACCTAGCACAAATAGTAAAACGTAAAAATGAAGTATTATGGGTTAAAACTCAAATTCGAGAAGCATATAAAATGAAAGACAAGTTAAATAGAGAAGCTTTTAACCTTCACTTGATTATAGATGACATTTTATCTCAATTACAGTTCACATACGTAAGTAGAGAGATTGAAAATAGAATTGAAAGGAAGCGAGAATTAACTCTAAACAGACATCAGAAGAAACTTTTTACCTAGGTGTAGATTTTAATATTGATAACGAAACGGCGTATAAAAAGTTGCATACTTTTTGTGAAAGAGTCGTTAACTTAACTGAGATAGAATTAACAAAGGATGAGCAGAACCTTTTAAATAAAGGACTGCAATATAACCTAAATCTCGCAATTAACTCAAATACAATAAAAAAGACTGTCGCAGAAGTGAAAATTGCATGTGATATCGCAAAAATGAATAGATACGAAAATACCAACACGGCAGTTAAAGTAAGGAAGTCGATTATAGATGAAATGCAGTCTGCTCACAAGATCAGATACGAACTACTAACTCTTAAGGGCTTGAATAAGAAGTTAGAATCACATATAGCTATCGTCACAAAGGCAGATAAGGGCGGCACTATGGTTATAATACATGATACAGACTATATACAGAAAACTGAAAAGTTCTTTATGGAAAATGGAATAGTAGAAGTCAAGGAAGATCCAACCAAGAAATTTCAAACAGAAATAAGGAAACAAATAGATAACAGTGTGTTTCTATTCACAGAGGAGGAAAAGTTTAAACTGAAAGTAATGAATCCTCGAATCCCCGAATTGCGGTCACAAATAAAGCACCATAAAGTTGAAAAATCGATTCGCCCAATCGTTAATAACCCCAGCAGCCCAAGTTATAAATTAAATAAAGAGCTAAATAACAGATTGAAGGCGGCATATACATATCGTCGGGCTTTCAACATTAGCAACAGTTACGAATTTGCCGAGCAAATTAAAGACGTACGTATACCTTAGAATGCGTCATTAGCTTCATTGGATATCACCAGTCTGTACACAAACATTCCCGTAAAAGAAACGATTGAGATCATTAAGGACAATCTCCTCACTCATAGTAAATTGGCACTGGGGGAAGTGATTGAACTAGTGGAAATGTTGGAACAAGTCTTGTCGTTCAATTAATTTACTTTCAATGGTAAAATTTATCAACAGAAAGACGGGCTGGCAATGAGGAACAGTTTAGCTGGGACGCTAGCTGACATATTTGTAAATCACTTAGAAAACAAATTCTTTGATGAAAATCCTAATATCGCTGAGAAAATTGTATATTACAGGAGATATGTTGACGACTCCATTTTATTATACAAAGGAGATAAAAATGATATCGAAAACTTAGCACAAAAAATGAGCTCTCAACACCCGAAAATTAGATTCACCATGGAATTTGAAGAAAACAACCGTATAGATTACTTAGATTTAACACTAATAAAGAAAGATGGCAAGCATGAATTTAGCATATTCAGCAAACCTACGTGTTCAGATCTCGTTATCAATGAGAGCTCTTTTCACCCACCGCAGTACAAATGAGCATATTTTACTTCGATGGTATACAGGCTACTAAGATAGCCATTAAGCCAACAGAAAGTAGAAAAGGAGTTAGGTGTTTTAAAACAAGTGGCCGTAGCGAACGGATATACGTGTAAGCAGGTGATGAACATTTATAGGAAGATAAAGAAGAGGCAAATGGAACAAATAAAAGGAAGTCAAGTAGCAGTTCAGAGGAACAACAAGAAAAAATATGTAGCTCTCACTTACAATAGAGAAATTTCAGATAAAATTGAGAGATGCTTTCGTAAATCCGACGTTAAAATAGGGTTCCGAACAAATAACACGTTGAAATTGAAGCTCCGACATAGAATATGTAATAGTAGGAATAAATTTCAGGATTCAGGTGTATATAAGATCAAATGTAATGACTGCTGTAAACAATATATAGGGCAGATTGGTAGGAACTTTGAAACCAGATTCAGGGAGCACACCTACTCTCAAAACAAAACAGCTTTTGGGGCGCATATGGCTGCGACAAAGCACTCAGTCACGAACATTGAACACAATTTAGACATTATTCATAGAGCCCATAAGGGACGGTTTCTTAGCATTTTGGAAGAAATTGAAATATACACCCACAAAAATAAAGATCCGGATTTAATCCTCAACGAGCAAAGCGAATTCAATCATAACGCCAATTTTAGCATTTATGACGACCTACTAAGATGACAACTGTTGCGTGTGGAGATTCAGGCCGAGGGATGAGAGATGGTGCGCGGTGGAGAAGCCGGAAGACGCGTGCAGTGCGTGGCGTCGTTGACGGGGCCCTCCTGTGCGGCCCTCTTGCCCGCGGCGATGGACATCAGACGACTGAGCGGACCGCGGCACAACACCGAAATGGCGGGAAATACGGAAGCAGACCGTAGAGGAAAACAAGTTCACACCATCACCATAGATATATAAATCGCCCTATGTTTTTTAGATCGTATAAAAATGATAATTTTACTGTTTTTTTATTAATGCTGACAAGTACAGATTTTAACCTTGACATCTACATATTTTAATTAAGTATTTTTAATTAATAAAAAAAAGATCTACTGAATATAGTATGTGCAAATTGAATGTAACAAATGTACCAGACGCCACCTGTCGGTAATAGTGTTATAATTAATATAAATGACGTGCACTCTGCCAACCAATTTTATGTGACGTAGCATGTGAAAATTGCTGGATTTGGACAAGTTACTCCTGTAACTGAAATATCAGGTACGCTCTGGTACATTTGATGTTGATTAGATAGGATGAAAAAGATTTGCTTCCCTGAAATAGTAAATTAGTATCATTATTTTTACAGATCTGAAGATGGTTCTGAATGAACCGAAACCGGTCATATGAATAAAAAATTTGCAATCAAGACGGTTTTTAAGTAACATTATAAAATCACTGATTGCTGTTATCCCATAAGACATTATGTCTGTTTTTGCAAAGAAATGAATACGTTGTGTTTTTTTACACCACTACAAGCGCAGCAGAAACGAAAGGGCAATCATTCTAGTGACGGTGCGGGCCACAAATGGGGAAATCCACTAACAAACGCGACTTTAACCAAGGGAGGATTGTTACGGTTCGTCGCCTGGGAACGAGTTTCTCGGAAACGACCATCTAGTTCGCGACGTGCTCTGGTGAGCTCCTGTAGAAAGTGAATGGATCACGCTGAAACCACGAGTTGATGACAATATATTGGACGTCTTTCCCGCTCGGCTTAGCTGAATAATACCGGTCTGTGGAAGATCTGAAGACAGAGTGCAGAGCTGATGCAGGTACAACTGTTCCAGAGCACATCGTTCAGAACACATTGACCTACAATATCGTCAATTACGATTGCATTGGGCACGGGATCATCCAGATTGTACCGTATGTACGCGGAAACGTGTCGCCGCTAGGATGAATCACTGCTTATTATATCATGTCTATGGGCGCTTTCGAATACGCTGCCATCCAGGCGAAGGGCTCTTCGAAACACGCACCATACCACGGATTCATGCCGGTGGCGGCAATGTTATGCTATGGGGGATATTCAGTTGGGCTTCCAGTAGACATGTTGTAGTTCAAAAATGGTTCAAATGGCTCTGAGCACTATGGGACTCAACTGCTGTGGACATTAGTCCCCTAGAACTTAGAACTACTTAAACCTAACTAACCTAAGGACATCACACACATCCATGCCCGAGGCAGGATTCGAACCTGCGACCGTAGCAGTCGCACGGTTCCGGACTGCGCTCCTAGAACCGCGAGATCACCGCGGCCGGCCATGTTGTAGTAATCGAGGGCACCTTGACGGATGTGAATCACGTGAACGTTATTGCAGACCAGTTGCATCCTTTGTTGTTTGTTTGTTTCTCCGACGATAATGGAGTCTTCCAACAGGATCACTGTCCGGCCAGAATCGTGCTACAGTGTTTTGGAGAGGATGACATATTCAGATATCTTGGTCACAAAAATTGACTGATCCGAAGACGATGGAACACAACTGTCACGCCATCGTGCGGCAGCTACGCGACTACAAAGCACCAACACACAATTTACGAGGATTGTGTGATCTGTTTGAGTAGACATTTTGTGCGCCACATATCTGCGGAAATATAGCAAGGGCTAGTTGAGTTCATACAACGCAAACTAACTGTTATAATGCGTACCTCAGGTGGAATAACAGGTTTTCGTATAGGTGATTCTAATCCTTTGGCTTGTTGGTATATACCTGCTGGAGACAGCTCTCTCCACATCCTTTCGCACTAAGCACTTTACTTCATTACTGACAACCACAACTCGAGATGGTCAAATGTAGAACTTCATATCCCTTTCTTATACCATTACCGGAACTAATCTGGCATTTCTCGACCGCCTACTGGTCTACAACAAAACAAGGATTTCATCAACTGAATTATACGATGAGTTGCCTCATGCTGTGAAATTAAATAAACCGAAAGCCGGCCTCTATTACTTGTCCGAGTTTTACCTTCTTTTCTCTTCCATGCGGTCTCCTTGACACTGGGTACGTATATAATTTGTAAGTTCCTTAGTCTTCGTTGCAAATGAAAGTTTAATGAATATAATTAGTGAAGTTTTCTAAATGAATAAAAATTGCGCTTTTCTTAGTATGAGATATTCAGTACTAACATTATTAACCAGTGTGGGTTATATGCAGCCCGGAGTACTTCACTGATATAAAACGTGACCAGACTGTATCATATTGGCAACGTACATTTCGCAGATAAACAGCACCACATTTACTGCAAACCGAGACGAAGTCTGTATATTAGTTCCTAACCGAACTGACAGTTCTTCAGTACTATTTGGGAATAAACCAGTACGCTAGGTAACGCGAAATTCGGAGGTCGCTTTTTTAAATCACATTTTTTTGTTATATCCTAAGCTAAGGTCATCTGTGTCTTTGGTTGAACGGCAAGCGTGTCATATCGCCGTATGAACCCGGGTTGAATTAACGCAGTGTCAGCACATTTTCCTTTGTGGGAGGATTGGAAAGGAGTGAGCTCAACCTCGTGAGACCTGTTGAGAAGCTACTTGATTGACAAGTAGCCACCAAAAGGTTTGTAAAGTTAACAACAGCAGGAAAAATGGTATATTGACTCACAGCGCTCTTCCATACCGAAACAATGAAGCCAGCATGGTAGCAAGTGATCTGCCACTGGCAGCACCGCGCATAGGAACAGCAGGTAGCTTGTATGTGCATTGAGCGGAGGCTGTCCACCACATAGCCTGTAGCTTTCCGTTCGTCTGGAGACACTCAGGCAGTCACAGTGCTGATTCTGTGCGATTACTTGTCGTTACTTCGTACACCTGTCATTGAAGTCTAGCATTTCTGACAGTACTTTTAGAAATAGACGCATTCCAAGAGCAATAAAACTATGCCGTTCTCTCCTAGATAATACAATTTATCTTAGGCAGAATATTTCATATTTAACAATAACACAAGCGCACATGACAGCTCCTAGTTGTCAAATATAAAAGTAACCATTAGAGTAAAAGATAGTTCACACTAACATGTAGACAATAAGAGTGCGAAGTATGTAGCCATATTGAAGTCTGCTTCGTTATAAGAGATATGAAAAGTATCGTGCTGCAAAGAAGAAAGAAATATCGACTTCATCTTACCGTTTCATTTACGACCAACTTCTGCATAATAGCAACACTAAAATTAATTGCAGTCAACATAAAAAATTATTTGGGAAATGTAATCAAATTTTCTGAGGACCCAAAAGTTACTTGTGGAGCGGAACTTTAAGTTACTGAATTAAATTCCCTCCAACGGTTTATTGCCGTTTTTGGGGCAGGCTGGCTGTAGCATTTAGTGTGTAGGCAGCCCTGGACTGTTTAATCTGCAATAATGACAAGATATCCCAATAAGTTGCATATACAGACAGGACACCTGCATAATTAACGTGTTAATCTCGTGCACTGTGGACCTGTTAGGTTGACATTGCGCTCGATATTAGAATGGTGCAACGTCATTACGAAGCAAGTGGCGCGCGTTCTACAAACATATGGACCAGCGTAGATCACATATTTGGAACTCTGAGGATAAACGAAATCCTTCGAACCGTCAAATTTGCGCCTTTATGTAGTCTGCAAGTGGCAAAGAAACTGAATTCTTCCGTTACTTACTTTTTACACTTTATTATGAACCAACTACAACTATTACTTCGTTTGTAGTGTTGAAAGTTATTTTTCCTTATTTTATGTGTGTCCTCTTAAGAAGAGTTTCCAACATTTGTTGACGAAATTCAGAAACAGCAGCCAATGCATAAAGACATTTTTGCTAATATGTTCTCTGTTATTAATATTCTTAGTGAAAAGCGTTACATTCTACTTAATCCATTAGCTTAGACATTTTAAGAAAATAAACGCGGAACACATGAAGCATCCAAACAATAAACGAAGAAAGTGGATGAAAACTATTGTAATATTCTGCAGTTAACATTTCGCTTTGTTGACTGTTCAGCTTGAAATTTTATCAAGGGTCGCTAAACGCGATACGTGAAATCTGGTTTCGCAGTATAGAGAGGATCACGTTATGGTTGTGGAGGGGGAATTAATCAGTTACTGTCAGTTGCACAAGACACACAAACTTTTATTTTCCTAAGAACCACTTAATTATACATTGGCTTAAAAGGATCAAAATAAAACAATGTGGCTGAAGGCCTACTTAAGGAAACTTGAAATACTTCCTGTGCTGAAGGCCCAAAACCACACCCAAAACAAGAATGGCTGAAGGCCTTAACACAAGTTATAAAAAAATTGCTTCAAAGAAAACACGCCGCTGAAGGCCTTACTTAAAAGAAAATATTTCACGGCTGAAGGCTGCACATAAGACATTGAACAACTCAGCGCTCAGGGCCTGGATAACAAGAATTTCAGATAGAGCAAAAAATCGTTTTAAACAAATGAATCTTCAGATTTTAATTTAAGATGGCTGAAGGTCTTATCTTAAAAATATTTCACATAAAAGCTTGGCTGAAGGCCACACACTGGACAATGAACAACTCACGGCTTAAGGCCTGGATAACAAGAATTTCAGATAGAACAAACTTTCAAAATTTAGTTATTAAACAAATCAGTCTTCAAATTTTAATTTAAGTCTGTTGAAGGCCTTATTTTAAAATTAAAACAAACTAAATTAATCGACGGCTGAAGGCCTCGCACACTAATTCAGACTAAAATGAAAATCAAAACCTAACACCAACGAAACAGGGGTGCTCATAAGTGTTCCAAGGGTCGGCCTGAGGAAGTACCTCTAATGCAAGGTGAGGTGAGACAGGCAGCCAAGAGTAAGGTTAAATAATCGGATGGCAACCCGACCCAGGGACGACTGAAGGACCTACCAACAACCTAATCAATTACCTTCGCCCAACCAACGGCACGACAACCGAAAGTATCAGCCGAGGGAGAAGACTCCCGCAGCACTATGTCTTCAAAATTGGCGTCTAAAAACAGCCAAGGCACATTAACCGCTCTTAAGAAAAAAATGTGAACAAGCAACTAAAAGATTGTGGAACTACACGCCGTGCCGGACAGTATCAACATGGCGGGTAAAAACACACTGCCGGAAAACTACGCTAACGACCTTGGTAGGTAAATGGGGCGTTAACGGCCACAAGGCAGAAAATACCGTTGGAGCACTTCACCAATTTAATAAAGACCATACAGGAAGAGGGCTGCAAACTTTCGCTGACTCCAACACACCGTATGTTGCTGCTAGCCGGAATGGCCCAGGAAGTAACAACCGATGATGAACTAAGAGATGTCACAGCAGTTGAGGTTTCACTCCAGTTTAACTGAACACTTAACTTCAGTGTACAGGTTCGGTGGGAAAGGAACTTTGTAGCTCTCGCAGCTAGCGCCTCACAATCTGACCGCGCATGCATGCTGCCAGCGGTCCCGCTCTGACCTCGTGCCACGGAGACTTCCTCGCTGCTCTGTCCCAACCCACACACAACACCACACGAAAATATAGTGGTCACACCAAAGACGGTGCAGTAGTACTGGTATCGATAAGCGCTGCTGCTGCCACTGACGGAGGCAAGTCAGGAACTCGTAGTAACTCAGGGAGAAATAAGATGTCACTCGATTGTGACAAAATGCCTAAGAAGAAACGGCACCAACGTGAGCCGGCCACGGTTCAATACGTGTATCAAAGCATTTGTTTGAAGGATCAACATCTCGTCACATAGGAACACAAAGAAGTGTCTAATAATAAAAGTTAACTGTTTCGCACAATTCATAGGAAACGATGTCGAAATTCTCTCTTGGACTGTTGTGTGAAACAGCTGAAAGTAATTTTCAGCGTCGCATCTTGTGCACTTACGACAATATTTTGTTACTTCATTCATTTGTTTAATCTGCAGAAATCATGGAATAGCAGAACTAGCCGTTCATGGTACTTAAAAATATATTTTCGGCCTTCTAAAGGGCATAGCATATCATTTGTTTGCTACTCCGTATTACGTAATTACCTCCTCCGCCTATTCCCAAAGTAAGTGGAACGACTGACGTGCTACATTACATTCACATCAGTGCTGAGCAGAACGTTAACTCTGGCTGCGACTACGAACTGCCAGTTCGTATGCTGTTAAGCGTACACCGAAATTTATCGGCTGTTTTCATAACTAAAATGTTACGAATTTGTTGTTCTCAGGTGCTGGCATGCGGACAGAGAGGGAAACAAAGGAAAGACAGAGATAGAAAGAGATGAGTAAATATGAGACAGTTTTGATTGTGGTGTAGAGATACAGTTTAACTGTTGAACAGAAAGCATACAGCGTGAAGTTAAAGAAAGGAAAAATACGCCAAACTAAAGAGGAAAACTTAAACGCACTGTGGGCGTGAATCTGTTGCGATAATTACAATAAGTTCCAGAAAAAAAAACATAGAAAACATTAGAGTAATAAGGATTGTTTCCTGATCTAAAATTTAGCTTTTCTCAACAATTCAACAAACCACACGACTCAGAAAAATCGAAATGTTATTAAAATACATTGACATTGCTTGCAGATTTCGACGGAAGCTAACGGCTACAGCTGAATAGTTGCTCTTCTAAACAGCATCCCCTATGTGCAGACCAGTTTTGTCTTTACATGTGTTTACTCGTACTTCAGATACTTAGGCCATGTGGGGCTCTGTTTTGGAAAAACTGCCTTGATGTATTCGCAACGCGCGTATCTCCTCTTATGCCACACAATCACTCTACTGCAAATAATAACCTGTATGTTTCATTTGGCAGTCAAATATTCTATGCATTGGCTAGAATTGCGAATTAATAAAATACACGGAAAGCTAATTAAAAGCTAATGACGAATTTAATAAAAAGGTTCTAGACTGACGTCTGTAATTAATGTAGACAACAGAGAACTATGTTGAATGATTTTTATTCATGAAAAGAAGTGATCCTTTGATAATCATGTATAATTCAGGCACAAATATTGATCCCAAATGCAGTACAGCGTTACGACCATGGTAGCAAAATCCCCAAACGAAATAGTCATCAAGGATATGCGAAAACTAAGTGCATTTCGTGATCACAATACATGAAATATTCGCCAGCTCAAAACAATTCATAATTCGGCATGATGATTCACAAATTTACATACATAATAGAAAGAACGGCAGGTCGTTCTCTTGAAACGTCCCGTTTGAACAATTATACATGACTGTGCTTAAACTGACACACAATATTTTTAGCGGAACGCAATCTGACTTCCAAAAATCCCTACGAAAGAATGGCCCTGACTAACATTAACCTATACGTTTCACAAATCACTTACCTCACAAAAATCTTGGTTACTCGAACCACTGCAATACAGCGAGCACCACTACTGCTAGTTAAATAAAAGATTCGAACTACTGAAGGCACTAACTACTGATAGGCATAGTGAAAGATTTTAATAGAGAACAAACAATGTATTTACCTTAGTAGTCATAATATATATAGCAGTTCATGACATCCAGTCTTACAAATTTCAAAACTCCGCCATCTCTCTCCCCACGTCCACCACTGCTGGCGGCTCACCTCCAACTGAGCAACGCCACGCGCTGTTAACATCCAGCCGCCCAACACTACAATGGCGAGTATTACAACAATGCCAACCAGCCACTGACTGCACACAGCACAGCCAGTGATTTTTCATACAGAGCGCTATGTGGCGTTACCAATAAAAAACCTAAACAGCCTACTTACACTCTGTCTATACGAAGTCACACAATACAAATGGAAAAAGTTAAGAGTCCTACTACGGAGTTCATTCAGGCCTCTTGAAATACGAGGGTTGGTAATTAAATAATGGTAACTATTTATTCACAACCGATTGAAAATAGTTACATGTTTACACCTGTTCTGTTCTTCAGATTAGACACCAACGTTCTGAGCGATGTGGAAAGCGTAGAATACCGTTAGCAGAGCCTATTCTGTTGGTGAGAATGGTCTACTGTCTGTCGAATCTCTGGAAGAGTTCTGAAGCGAATGCCACGAAGTGGTTTCTTCATCTTTGGAATCAAATGAAAGTCACAAGGACTAAAATCCGGGGAGTGTGGTGGACGGTACAGTGCTTACCAGTCCCATCGATCGAACAGGGCAGCCAAAACTTGCGCTGAATACGCCCGCGCACTGTCATACAAAATGATGGGTGGGTTGCGCAGAAAGTGTCGCCGCTTCTTCCGCAAGGCTAGTCGCAAGTGATGATCCAAAAACCAACAGTAACAGTGTGCATTGACGGTCTGCCGTGGTGGAACACCATCATAGTCGTGCACGAGGATCACCGTACCTTTTGACCGCTCCATTCGCACCATCGACACAACAGGATCTTCTAACGGTATGCTATGCCTTCCACGTCGCTGGCAACGGGTTGTACACAACGCTGGTGACTCCTTTGAAGGACAGTAACAGTTGGAAATATGTAACTCTTTTGTGTCGGTTGTGAGAAAATAGTTGCCACTGTTTAAGTTCCTACCCTCGTATACAGTCGCTTGAGAATTTAAGTATAGTGACGGCCATTTCCCGCCCAGAATCTATCATCCATTCCATCTAAAACCACACGATACCACAGGCAATCTGCCTGCTTCCAGAGGGAACTTCCAAGTGTCCTCTTTGTTCAGTATTTAATGTAAAAGTTACAGTCTCATACAGGCCATGCCCCACACACCGAATCTACCAGCCAAACGTCTTAATAAAGCACTATATCACAGGCAGGTCTGTCTTCTTCAAGAAAGAAAGTAAAAATGACCAGAATCGCTCCATGAGCTCTTAATTCGGAAAGTCGCAGTCTCCACTTGATTCAAGTAGTGTTTTGTTAATGTTTGCTTTTCCAACAGTAATAGATTGTACTTAAGCTTAACGGACATGATGTCTCGACATGGACATTTTTTGGTTCTCTTTTCAGCTAATTACTTTTCAATTAGTGCACTTTTAATAACACTTGAAATTAATATTTGAATAAAGCTACTGGCAAAATAGGTAGTTCGTTAAACAAATACACAGGTATGACAAAATATTCACGCTGTATTCAGTTGCTGTACATCTGTGAGAATACGATGTTCTGACAAGCATTCACACAGTAAAAAATTTTGAAGAATATCGTAAGACAATATATGAAGCAGATACAGTTGACTGGGTTTCATGGACGATAGTTACTGTGAAATGCTACCATCTGAGATATAGTTTGGAGTGGGTTCTAGGGACGATAGTTATTGTGAAATGCTACCATCTGAGATATAGTTTCTTGAAATCAAATGAAGAGTTTAAAAGTGGCTAATTCATAGATTCATTGTGAAAATGATTATTCACTCGTTTTAAAGGTATTAAAAATGTTGTGTGTATTGGATGCGCCTTTCTTTTGTGTGACCGCCAATGTATTCAGATTTTTATGAAGACTTCATCAATATTTCCAGCAACCCGCTCGCTTTTGTACTCGACTCGCCCTTACGGGCCACCAAGTTGGGCCTGCTGTGATGTCCTCTGAGGACTCAGCCTGCTAACATTCAACCATACAACAGTTTCATCTTACCTTGTACTAATACTGGGCAGCCAAATCGCTCGCCTATATACGTGTAATGTTACGTACCTCCACTTATTTTGCCACATTAGCTTTCTAGCATGGCACATTAAGTCGCATTAAATTTGGCATACTTACATGATAAATACATACATTACATAATAAATTATTGAATACTTCCATGGCAAAAGAATAGTGTAAGTGTCTTTGTGGTGGTGTAACGAACAGCATGTACCTGCTACGATATGTTGCAACATCTTATCGGTATACATTTACTAAATCTAACACAAATCACAGAAATTATAGCATATTAATCAAATACCCATGTAAACATAAATCATATAAGTTTAGGGAGGCTTCCAAGACAACTTGATTTTTGCTCCAGTGAAACCACATTTTGCTTTGAGCGTTGCTTCATGGCACTTCACTTTCTCAGGCACAGCACATAGTCGGTGTTCTGGCATCGAAGTTCAGATTGTTTACAGTCCAGTCATCTCTGCAGAAATTTGTGACCGGCTTGACTACGTACTGCACCAGACATGCATCAATCCGTAGTCTCCGTCAGTGCTGAAGGACGATAGCTTTCGAAATACGACTGTGGTGTAGTTGCCAGTAATTATATGACTTCCCAAATCTCCATAGATCAGGCACTGAACTTCCTTCCCAACAGAAAATATCTATCTCGTACTGTGAAATTTGACACCATAAATGGGCTAACATTTTATGACTTCTCTACGTTTTACAGCATCTAGAAACTTTATGATTAATCCTACCCTGCACGGATATCGTCCATCTAACTTCCGTTTTTAACTCAGTGGATAGCTGGATCATAAATTCAGCGAATGTTCATTCTTGTTTTCACTAAAATGTGACGTATCCCCAGACTTTATTCTCATAAACATGTAACGAACTTGTCCACAAATTTTATTCAAAACTCTCTCATAACAACATACATCATAGAATTAACTCACATCATATACCACCAAAACGTAGACCATATTACACATAACTACATGTTTTATTGCTACCAACAATTTTACTGGGGTCTGATGACTTCCATGGACCAAATTTTGTATGAACAATAACTACAAAAAAACTACTCGTATTACACGAGAAACCCAACCAAATACTGCAAGTAACACATGTTTTTAGTAGCACTTGCAATCAACATATGTATAAAGTTACTGGCGAATAGTAAACTGTTCATTGAACAATTACATTATAAGGTTCTTATGAAAGATGTCATAAGTCACTACATAAAGTAGATAAAGATGTGTGGCTTTCAGGCATGATGGCTATTGTGCAATGCTATCATCTGAGATATCGATTGTTGAAATCGCAAATCGCATGAAGCATATAATAATTGTTAATTCAGAGGATCATTGAGAAAACGTCTATTCGCTGTCAAATATTAACTTCTGTAGCTTTAAAAATATTGAAAATATTGTTGTGTCATTGGATGTGTGTTATTTTTCTGGGATGGTCTATGTGTTGAGATTTGTATTAACATTTGTTTGTAAATTATTATAGGCTTTCAAAGTGCTGTAAAAACCCATGTTTCAGCTTGCCTGACGCTCCGTCATGTTTGGTGCATCTTCTCGACAAAGACCATGGGAGCTACAACCGTCGTAATTCCCAGCTTGAGGATTTACCCACTTCCAGCGGCACCGCTTGCCTTTGTACATGGCCTCGCCCATAGCGGACCTGCAGTGGCGCACTATGAGATCTGGGCCACTGGCGTTATGCCATACAACAATCTCATCCCACCTCTTACCAGTACTGTGTGGCCAAGTCCATCGCCTAAATATGCGCAACATTGCAAGACGTAAGAACTGATCGTTCTACAACAGTGGAATTAAATCTAATAACGTTGATGTACGCATTTAGTTGCTTTCGAAAAATTCTCTTGAGTATTGCATTCCCAATATTAGCGACGTTAGCACTCACTTTCAACCGTATTTTTCAAAACAGGTGAAATTAACTTTGGACTCTTATTATGGGAGAAATTTATCTTTGGGCGATAAATATATTTCTTTTAGATTTAAGGCTTCATGGAAAGGCTGCTATTCGTTCTTTCTTTGGCTTGTGCAAAAGACGTGGACTATTATTCTTTCGCTGTATTTTATCACTTCCGTCTTCAGAATTTTAATCAGTATATTCGAAACAGTTTTGTTAATCTTTTTTTCTAAATCAACAAATGCTGTAAGTGTAAGTTAGGTTTTCTTCAACCTATCTTTTCCAAGATAACTCCTGTAGTCTGTATTGCATCATGTCCAGAACAAGAACTTTAAACCCGATTCCACTTATCGAAAGGATTTTGAAATTACCTGTCACTTTTGTAAGAAACGGAAACCTAATTAGAAAAGAAAGCGGGGTGCAGAAAGAGCCAAAAGATTCTGGTCCAACGTTAACCGTTGAACGAGAATAGACACTGTGACACAAACCAGAAACATAACTGAAAATATAGATAAGGGCAATAATGAAATGAAGAACAAAAATGTCAGTAAAAAGGATAATAGAGAGAAGGACTAGAGTTTTTAGAGATGGCTAATAATAGAGGAAAATAAGGAATGGACAGCACACCTACCTCTAGATGAGGAAGGCTTCAAGAGGAACATACAAATTCAGAAAGACTTGAAAGTATAGTGCATCCAGAGTAGGACATTACGCAACACATTAACACAGCGTGATAGCATGAAACAGCTAACAGAGAAAATTATGAAATACGTAGATAATAGTAGAACCTACAGTTGGTGACATGAATAATAAATAGCATATCAACAGTGATCGACATGACATGAGAAATGGAAAAATTTCCTGGTCGGAGCCGCAACCTGTTGGCAAAATATAGTGTTACCATAGGTATAACACACCTGGTTACGCAATCACATCCAAAAATCTATACTGCAAAATTTTCTGTTACTGAGGAAATTCACCATATTCAGCTCAATTTCAAGAAATTGGCTATGAACACAATGGAATTACATACGCTACTGGACTTCGTCTTTTAAGAGGTGGTGGAAGACACTTAACACTCAACAGTTAATAATGACACATGGCCGAATTGTATAAGATTTAAATATGCTCACTATGATTACGCAGGATTCACATACAATCAGATCTCTCTCTAATGGTAATGAAACATAGGCAAATGATCAAAATTTGCCTAGTAAATGCGATGTGCCGCGTCATTCTGATACAAGTAGGGGGACGTATTAGATGACATGAAGTCACACATATGATGTGCGAAGGAGCCATATTCCAGAAATGGAGAGTTGCGGCAAAGATCATAACATCAGATTATCATCCACAGGCTACTGCTGCGATGCCAGATAAAAATGTGACTGTGACAAGGAAATATCATCTTAGTAATGAACACGCAGTGACAATATAAATAATGAATCTCTTATGAAAACTATGCATAGCTAATCAAATTATCAGTACAGTCAGGAAATACAACCAAAACTTAAAAGCAGAGGCTATATTGGATCGACACGACAGACACATTTCCGTAATAGACACGGATGAAAAATCAGCATTGTGGCATAGGAGAACAACCGATAAAGGAGGATTGTGCCTTGAGGGCGCTAAACAAGAACGTGATCTCCATGTCGTGAGTAAGTTTCTCAACCAGCGTACTTTCAAAAATCGCGCATGTGCCGCAACAAATATAAATATCATCCTTGTAAAGTCGTAAGACAGTGACCGCACTGCCAACTGAAATGTCTGTGATGTTCTTACAAGTAAGAGAAATCTCATTTACTCCACGTTTATAGACGCAGATAATGACTTAGACAACATCATTCAACCTGAGCAACTACAAAATCAACACAAAGCAAATATAGTTTTATTAAAGTTAGAATTCAAAATAAAGCCACTGTCTGGAAGTGGATTTGATGTTAGCACCAAAGTCTACGAATAGTTGCGAGGGTTGCATGCGGTGCAAAACAAAGTGATGCCAACATTTGTTAGCAAGTCAAAAGGGATTGAACTTCCCTGGACCCCATCCCAGGGGAAACCGAACGATGAGTTTCTACCGAACAATCAAACAAGAATATGAAGAACTACCACACCGCACAAGAATAGAGAAATGGGAGACGTACGACAAGAAGCAAATAATAACGGATATTTGGGACCCCCCCCCATACATAGTAGCAACATATAAGATTCGCTCACGCACCGTACTATCGGCCTTCAGACAAACCGATGACACGATAACGACAGTCTGAGAGATTTCAGTCCAATATCCACTCAGAAGTCTGTTGCCAGCCGATACAACGATGGAAGGCACACAATAAATTCAGTATCAGTTATCTGAATTACTAGAGCAGCATGTGAATGATAGTGTTGCGATTCCACTTCCCGAGGAGGAACTGAGGCTCGCAGAATTGAAATTGAAAAGGAAGAAACCACCAGGTCGATAGATTTACGGCAGAAGTGCAGTGTCAGCTAGCAGATCAAAATGTGCCATATAATAAACGAATGTCTTTTTTCAGGACGGTTGCATAGAATTTGGAAGATCTCGAATGTCGCACTAACATATTTAACGTAAGAACATACTAAAAAAAGGGTGATAACAAAGACACAAGAGAAACGAAGTTCCACACGCCGATTTGCTTCATATATGTTCTAGGCAAAGTATAGGAAAATCTTCTTTAGCGCTGCTTGACAGATCACGGACAGGCATGCGCTCCATGCAGTACGGTATTCTGAACACCTGAGATAAAAAGTATATTATAGGCATAATGATTGGCACAGCTGGGGCGAATGATAACTAATGGCAGCCGTCCCTGTTCAAAAGATTGAACCAGACTGACTGCACCAGGTATCTGCGTAACAGAATACAAGATGACTGCATAGACAGGTGCTGATGGAAGGTCCCGGAGAGAAAATTGTGAAAAGCATCACCACGATCTACCTGCAGAGTTCCTTTTGTGGCCCAGAGTTCTGGAATTTTTAGGTAGAGAAATTATGGAATCATGTTTAGAGTATAGAAAATGCTAGAGGCTGCACCTCCTAAGCAAATGACCTACTAATTATAATGCATTCCAACACGAGAGCTAAACTATAGGAAAATAGTAAGAAACTTCTTGAAAGACTGTGTAATTGGCGTGCGGAAAATAGCGATGGCAGCATACAAAACAGTTTATGTCTTATTAAAAGGAACATTACACACTCAAAAAGATTGCCAACGTGTGAAAAGGAAATAATTATACAGGTACCTTGGTACTGGGTGGTTATAATTAAAATGTAGCTACTCACGACAGTCGGGTGTAGGCTGTGATTGGCATATGGCAGTTAAACTTGGTAAATATGCTAATGCTTGAATGCGGAACTAATTTCCGTTGGAAAACAAATCATCTCCAACTGTGGCCACCAGGTGCAAATTTGGCACTGTATAGTGTGCGAATAACGCAATGGCATACACGCTGTCATTTGGCTAGCCATAACATGTGTGAGGAGTACGCCTCTCGAGAAGAGAGAGCAAGTGCTGTTAGCGAATCCGTTTTATGCAGACGGCAACGATTACAGTGACACATTGAGACAATATCACTGACTGAATGGTCTTATAAAAGATCCGATGTTATTAAATGGTTTAAAGAGGATGATAACGAAATTTGAAAACACGGGTCAGCTTGGTCTAGCATCTGGAAGAGAAGGTATCCTATCCTCGTAGAGGTTATGGAAGAGGTTGCTGTTGGTGTAACCGATCATACAGGACGTGCCCCGGGTACTAGTAGTGCACGTGCAGTGTCACGAGGGCTGTCCATCCCGTGGTCAACAGTACAGAAAGTTTTGTGGTCCATTTTACACTGGTACTCGTACGAGAACCAGACGGTGAAGTAACTGAAACCTCAGGATCCGCAGCAACAATCTGAATTTTCAGTATGTACCGAAAACACAGAACTGGCCAATTTAGGGGACTGTTAAACCATGTGCTGTGCACAAAGAGCCACTGCACTCGCCCTATGAAAGTGTGTGGCGTGGATCCACAAACACCTTCATTCTCTGTCCATTCTTGTTTGAAGAGAATATACCCAGAGGACCCATCACGTGTACCGTCACGTCTACAGGCTATCGAGATTTCCTTGTACAGCGTGTGATTGCTGCTTTGGAAGAGCGACAACTGTGTGGAAACCACTATTTTCATGCAGGATGGGGCAACTCCTCACCCCGCTCGCCCAGTGATTTTTTTTTTTTTAATGCAACCTTCCACGAGCTTGTTGTCTACAGAGGTTTTTCAGACATATTGCCTGGAAGATCACCTGGTCTCAATCCATGTGACTTTTGGCTCTGGAGATGTCTGAAAGAACGCGTTTACCTCGGAGACGTTCGGCTTCTGGCCCATCTGAAGGCAAGTATACAGGAACAAGTTTCTAAGATTCGACCAGAATTGCTGCGAGCAACTGTGAATCACGTTATTTTCCGGTGCTCAACTGAACAAATTGTGTAAGCAGTGGTTAATAGTAAAATCAACATTAAGCCTTTGTCATTTGTTTGGCCTTTCTTTCCAATGCCCTGTTGCTAATGTATAATATATGGAAACATTTGTATACATCTTTATAGCATTCACAACTCCAGATTTGGAACTACTTGCCAAAATTGGAATTAATTTTTTTTCCAGCGTGTATCAGTTCCACATTAATGCATTAGAATTCCTACCAAGTGTCGCTGCCCACACTAGTTGTTTGTTAGTAGCTACACTTCATTTATAACCACACTGTATAAACATACGTGGAAAGGAACACTTTCATAAACATTGAGCAATCGCCTCCCAGAGAGGCATTAAAATTCCGAACAAAATAGCAACAAGTAGGCTGAGAAGCTCTAAGATGTTTCTTAAGTGCAACAAGAGCGTACTACAACACAACATTCTCACTCACTGTTGTGGGCTACGGTTCGAGCGTTTTGGGGTCATAGAGCCAGAAAAGCACAGGCTCTACTACGAGCACAGAGAAGTATACTCCAGTTCCTGACACACACAGTTAGAACAATACCGACAGAGGTGTTACTGATGGTACTACGCTTGCTACCTCTGGAGGTAGACGTAAGAAAGAGAGGTGCATAATATTGGCTAAAAAAGGAGCTCAAATGATGAGCTATAGGAGATAATGGGCACAAGACCCATATCGGATAAAGAAATAAAGACATGCACTGATACATGCCAGAAACAGGAAGGAGAACTTATCAGTTCCTTCCTAACACAAAAGAAAGATCCACATTGTCATACTTCCAACCAACAAAGCTCCAGACTGCCTGACGGTAAATGGTCCTTACGCATCTACATATATATCTGCATGATAGTCCGTAAGCCACCCAATGGTGTGTGGCGGAGAGTACTTCTGGTACCACTAACTGATACCCTCCACCCTATACCACTCGCGCATGGCGAGTCGGAAGAATCGTTGTTGGTAAGTCTCCCTATGGGCTCTAATTTCTCGATTATTAGAGACGTATGTGGGAAGCAGTAACATGTTGTCCGACTCTTCCCGAAGTGCTCTCTCGAAATTTCAGTACTAAACCTCTTTTGTGCCAATCGAGTTTATTGAGCATTTCGCTAATGCTCTTGCACCTAAAAACCGATCCCGTGACGAAACGTGCCGCTCTTCATTGGATCATCGCTTTGTCGTCTATCAATCGTGTCTGGCAAGGACCCAATATAGATGAACAATACTTCAGAATTCTGACGACCAGAGTCTTATAAGGCACTTCCTTTGTATGTGTTCACATTTCCTGAAGATTATGCTTGGGATCTCAGTCTGGCGTCTGCTTTCTCACTCTTTGTTCTATGTGGTCATATCGCTTAAGGGCTCTAGGTAGTTAGTCCTAGATATATGGCGGTAGATAGTGTTTCCTGCAGTTTCCTAACAATAATGCTGTTGTACAGTAGTGGCATTCTTTTGCTGTGTATGTGCACCATGTTAAATTTTTTTACGTTTCTCAGGACCTACACCATTCATCAGTCCTCTGCTGGTTATTCTGCAGTTCGATGCTGTCTTCTGGCGTTAGTCTTAAGGAGCAGCCAACACTTTTTACTAGACCATTCACATACACTGTAAACAATGATTGTCAAATGTTCAGATGTGTGTGAATTCCTAAGGGACCAAAATCCTTAGGTCATCGGTCCCTAGACTTAGACACTACCCAAACTAACTTAGGCTAAGAACAGCACACACACCCATGCACGAGGGAGGACTCGAACCTCTGGCGGGAGGGGCTGAATGATTGTCGTATCACACTTTCTTGGGGCACTTCGGAAATTAGCATCACATCGGTTGATTTTATTCTGTTAACAGCGACGCGTACAGTCCAATCGAAAATATGGTCCTACACTCGATAGGCGCGAATTTTTTTTTCATAAACGGCAGTGATTACTGAACATACGGCAGAAACTTGTAAATGTAGAGCTCTAGGCACTCCAGGCTGCATCGTCTGGGAGTGTAATATTAGACAAGATGTTACAGACAGTCTACAGCGTAACAAGGAGTGAGAACCTGTGGCACAAGCTCAACTGGCTGACAGCTAAAGTATCAGCTTATTATCTGCAAGCCTAAAAGGTCGAGAGACAGCCAAGAAGAAGCCATATCTCGTGACAGCGAGAAGGTCAATGGGAGAAAATCCACCTACAACACCTTCTGGAACCAGTGAGGAGAGAGCCTCGCGGAGGACCACGAAGGATTTCCTGAGACTCTGAAATCCACCTCCCAATCTACACCTTTGGCGGCGCAGTAGCACCGTCCCTGTGGATCCTACTTGGCTCTGAACGCTATGGGACTTAACTGCTATGGTCATCAGTTCCCTAGAACTTAGAACTACTTAAACCTAACTAACCTAAGGACATCGCACACACCCATGCCCGAGGCAGGAACCTGCGACAGTAACAGTCACGCGGTTCTGGACTGTGGCACCTAAAACCGCTCGTCCACCGCGGCCGGCCAATTCAAGTACTTCTTTTAGTCTGTTCTTGTGTCTACACTGAAGCGCCAGAGAAATTTGTACATGCATGAGTTTCCAAATACAAAGATACGAAAACAAGCAGAATACGGCGCTGCGGTCCGCAACGGCTGTAGAAGACAAGTGTCTGGCGCCGTTGTTAGCTAGATTACTGCTGCTGCAATGGCAGGTTATCAAGATTTAATTGAGTTTGAACGTGGTCTTATAGTCGGCGCACGAGCGATGGGACACAGCATCTCCGAGGTTGTGATTTTCCCGTGCGATCGTTTCACGACTGTACCGTGAACACCAGGAATCCGGTAAAAAATCAAATCTCCGACATCGCTGCGGCAGGAGAAAGATACACCAAAAAACGGGACCAACGACGACTGAGAGGAATCGTTCAATTTGACGAGAGTGCAACCCTTTGAAAATTAATGCAGATTTCAGTGTTGGTCCATTGATAAGTGTTAGCGCGCAAACCATTCAACGCATGGGGTTTCGGAGCTGAAGGCCCACTCGTGTACCCTCGATGACTGCACGACACAAAGCTTTACGCACCGCTTGGGCCCGACAACACCGACATTGGACGAGTTTCGTTTCCGACTGTATCGAATGGATGGACGTTAACGGGTATGGAGACAACAACATGAATCCCTGGGCCTGTATTCAGCAGGGGACTGTTTAAGCTGGTGAAGGCTCTGTAACGGTATGGGGTGTGTGCAGTTGAAGTGATATGGGACCTATGATACGTTTAGGTACGACTTTGACAGGTGACACGTACGTAATTATGCTGACTGATCACCTGCATCAATTCATGTATATTGTCCATTCCGAAGGACTTGGGCAATTTCAGCAGCACAATGCGACACCATACACGTCCATAATTGCTACAGAGTGGTTCCTGGAATACTCTTCTAAATTTAAACATTTCCGCTGGCCACCAAATTCCCCAGATGTGAACATTACTGAGCATATCTGGCATGCCTTTCAAAGTGCTATTCAGGAGAGATCTCCACCCCCTCATACTCTTACGGATTTGTGGACAGATCTGCAGGATTTATGTAGTCAATTTCCAGAAGCACTACTTCAGGCATTAGTTGAGTCCATGCCACATCGTGTTGCGGGAATTCTACGTGCTCAAGGGGACCCTACAGAATATTAGGCGGGTGTACCAGTTCCTTTGGCTCTTCAGTTTAGACAATAGACTAACATAAAATAGCAAACAAATAAGAGATGTTTCAGCACTGTAAATATATTATTTTCTAAACTAGTATCCACAATCTCTTATTGAAGCAGGAACCTCATTGGACCTTACGATGCTTAGCTCGTCTCTTTCCTACATTAATGAGCCAAAACATGATGAACATCAATCGGGGTCGCAATGATAAAACTCATGCATCAGGCAAGGAACAACTTTATTACTCATATGACTCGTTTCGGAATTTATGCATCATCAGATATCGAGGTGCGATTGCTGCACGTAATGAAACAGACATTCGCAGGCTATAGTTTTTGAATCACACACTGAAGCATATGACATAGTTTTTTCTCTACTTCATATTGTATTTGCCAGATACAGAACCATCAATTTGAATTTTATTTGAGAATTTTACTTTGAATAGTTTCTGAGCTACGAGTCTCAGAATCGCGTGACTTTATTCAATTACGGTGCCTTTGGCCCTTAAAAACCGGACGCACTTGTTTACCAGAGCTGCGAGTTTACAAGAGGTATCATATACGGCGGCCGGGCAGCGTTATAAAGCTCTGGGCGTCGTTACGTGCCTGTGCTGTAGTAACGGCAGTAGCACGTCCAGCACAAATATAAGTATTATTAGCATCTTGCAGGACCTAAACTCCAGGCTACGGTAGAGCTTCGGTATAACAATCAGCCATTGGAAATACTCTGCGGCATCAGGATATGTCTGTCATGGGCGTTATCGACACTAGGGTGCCCATTCAGGTTACTACCTCCAGGCGTTAAGTTCAAAGGAAGTGGAGAGCTGTAAAAGCATTACAACTTTGTAAGTTTAATTACAATGCATTTAACGAAATCGCTCGTCTCTGACAACGTACCTAATGCCGCTGAATCAGGTGACTATAATATACACTCCTGGAAATTGAAATAAGAACACCGTGAATTCATTGTCCCAGGAAGGGGAAACTTTATTGACACATTCCTGGGGTCAGATACATCACATGATCACACTGACAGAACCACAGGCACATAGACACAGGCAACAGAGCATGCACAATGTCGGCACTAGTACAGTGTATATCCACCTTTCGCAGCAATGCAGGCTGATATTCTCCCATGGAGACGATCGTAGAGATGCTGGATGTAGTCCTGTGGAACGGCTTGCCATGCCATTTCCACCTGACGCCTCAGTTGGACCAGCGTTCGTGCTGGACGTGCAGACCGCGTTGAGACGACGCTTCATCCAGTCCCAAACATGCTCATTGGGGGGACAGATCCGGAGATCCTGCTGGCCAGGGTAGTTGTCTTACACCTTCTAGAGCACGTTGGGTGGCACGGGATACATGCGGACGTGCATTGTCCTGTTGGAACAGCAAGTTCCCTTGCCGGTCTAGGAATGGTAGAACGATGGCTTCGATGACGGTTTGGATGTACCGTGCACTATTCAGTGTCCCCTCGATGATCACCAGAGGTGTACGGCCAGTGTAGGAAATCGCTCCCCACACCATGATGCCGGGTGTTGGCCCTATGTGCCTCTGTCGTATGCAGTCCTGATTGTGGCGCTCACCTGCACGGCGCCAAACACACATACAACCATCACTGGCACCAAGGCAGAAGCGACTCTCATCGCTGAAGACGACACGTCTCCATTCGTCCCTCCATTCACGCCTGTCGCGACACCACGGGAGTCGGGCTGCGCGATTTTGGGGTGTGAGCGGAAGACGGCCTAACGGTGTGCGCGACCGTAGCCCAGCTTCATGGAGACGGTTGCGAATGGTCCTCGCCGATACCCCAGGAGCAACAGTGTCCCTAATTTGCTGGGAAGTGGCGGTGCGGTCCCCTACGGCACTGCGTATAATCCTACGGTCTTGGCGTGCATCCGTGCGTCGCTGCGGTCCACACCCAGGTCTACGGGCACGTGCACCTTCCGCCGACCACTGGCGACAACATCGATGTACTGTGGATACCTCACGCCCCACGTGTTGAGCAATTCGGCGGTACGTCCACCCGGCCTCCGGCATGCCCACTATACGCCCTCACTCAAAGTCCGTCAACTGCACATACGGTTCACGTCCACGCTGTCGCGGCATGCTACCAGTGTTAAAGACTGCGATGGAGCTCCGTATGCCATGGCAAACCGGCTGACACTGACGGCGGCGGTGCACAAATGCTGTGCAGCTAGCGCCATTCGACGGCCAACACCGCGGTTCCTGGTGTGTCCGCCGTGCCGTGCGTGTGATCATTGCTTGTACAGCCCTCTCGCAGTGTCCGGAGCAAGTATGGTGGGTCTGACACACCGGTGTCAATGTTTTCTTTTTTCCATTTCCAGGAGTGTATATCAGCGAAAATTAAGAAGTGGTCTGTTTGTAGCAGCCAAGCAATAAATCGGTACTAACGCACAAGGATATGTGAGAATCTGCGATACATGTTTTGTCGAAGCAATTAAAATCATCAAAAGTTTTTGGAGTCATTTACGCTTGAAGAAACACAAAAAACAGTCATAACGAACGTATCATACTCTCCTTTTGGAAGTCGATGTAACATGACACAATTTCAAATTCATCAATGGACGATTGGCCACGAGAATGATCCGCACAGACAAGTTCTTGGAGATAATTTCATTCATTTGCATAACAGTTGTTCAAACTAGCGTCCGCTATCTTCTATGAGTAACACTGTCACAGCCACCACAATTTACTCTAGATGATCTTTAAAACGTAAAAAATCCAGTGGGGTCCGAAGAGATGAAAGAGTTGACCACAAAATGGGACATCTTTCAGGGAGCAGATGGCGCTATCGTTTAAGATCAAAAAGTTTAATATAGAGTGTGGTACCATCTACTTGGGCTAAATATGTTCACAAAGACGAGGTGAGACACCTCATTTCAGGCTCACAATGTGCATTGACACGGCTATGCGAGGATATACCAGATGCAAGTGAATTAGCCAGTCGTTGAACATTCCTACCCACAAGTGCATAGCAAAGCTTTTTTAGTACCTTCTTCCACTTTAAACTGGGAATATATTGCTATAGAGATGATTAAGCGTTTAGTATCTGGTGTAACAGCTCCAAGAGATAAAAGTACATATGCAGAAAATAAGAACCGAAACATCAACGTTGCGGATACCATTGGCTCAAAACGATACAAGGTCCGATGTCGGGAGGAGTCATGGCTGGCATTTCTAATGGCGGCTAGAGCTCCGACTGAGATCAAACAACTGCAAAAGATCATCTTGGTTGTCTGAGTGACAGCAACTTTGTAGCGATTAGGAAGAATTCGGAACTTTTTGTCATTCACCAAACACCCAAGACGAAAATGCTACAAGATGGGCGACTGTGAGGAAGGTGTATTTTTCGAAATACAATGGTGAAAGTGGGAAGTAGTACACCATGGGTGCTAGCTAGATATTTATCAAATTTTGGGGAGACGTACATCATACAGCATCAGTATAAAGTGTGACCCGCATGTGCTCAGATGCACTTATTTGGTGTGGCATCAATCGAAAAGAACATCCGACTGCCATCTTGAATAATTTATTGCCAGGCCTTAAACACATACTGTGTCAGGTTGTGAAGATGGCTGACTTGGAGGTATCTCTGTCTAGATATAACTTATAGGTGACACATGAAAGGTCCACTAAGGCCGAACAGGAACCTATACATTCTCACAAGGCGTTTGTGCAGTAAACTGCAGTGTAGGACCTTGTATAATCTATTGGAATTAATCGCTTAGTGCCCTACTAATGAAGGGTTGAACGTTCTTGCCATATACTGGTGAGCATTCTGCCTCTGTTCACCAATCACTAAATCATATCCAATAGCTTCCCAAAATATGATTCCGAGAATTATGTGTCTCGAGAATCGCTGCTCATTCAGAATCTAGTCAAGCCGTCTCTACGGACCCTTTGGCGTCGATTTGACCACCACAACCAGGAGGGACACCACAGAACGCCAAGCAGGGACTCAGACTGGTGTGGCGCTGCATCATGCAAATATCTGCTGTACGTTTGTTAGGAATGACCGACACAAGGTATTGTGTCCAGTTTTCTTTTGATGAATAAAGATATTTCTTTATTTATAGTAACTTGTCACTGGAAAAGAACATGGAGTTACAGATAAGTTACAGATGTGAAAATGACAGTAGCCGAAATGTTGTAAACAAATATTTTAAGCGATCCAGGAAGACCTATTCATGGAGACCAGCTGATAAGTATACCTGCTTAAAGGAAGTGCCTCTAACTAAGGGCTCACCTCCAGAGGATGTAATGTTTCCAAGTAGAGAAGGAATTTGCATATTTCATCAAAATATAAGAGGTATTAGAGATAAAGTTAGTGAACTGCTAATAGATGCTAACTCTGAAATTATTTGTATATCTGAGCACCACTTAAATAATTTGATAATTCAGAGGCTTCCTTTACCAGGCTACAGATTAGCTGGCTGTTTCTCAAGGAGTTCCTTGCGGGGTGGGAGAGTGGCTCTGTACGTAAAAAAAAAAAAAAAACAGTATTTCATTTGAGACCATAGACGTATCACGACACTGCACTGAACAGGTATTTGTAATTTGTGCAGCATTAGTTGAATTTAGTGAAACTAAACTTCTAATTTCTGTTGTTTATAGGTACCCTGACTCCGACTTCATAGCATTTTTGCTTAGCTAGAGAGGGTTCTTGATTCACTTTGTAGGAAGTACCAGAAAGTAGTTCTATGTGGTGACTTCAATATTAATACGCTTGGCGTATTTTTTGAGTTAACAAAGTCGTTTGACTGTGTTGATCACACAATATTGCTCCAGAAGTTGGACCATTATGGAATAAGGGGAGTATCTCACAATTGGGTCACCTCTTACTTTAGCAACAGGCAGCAAAAAGTCATTATTCACAGTGTTGATAACGGCTGTGATGTGGGATCTGAGTGGGGTGCTGTCAAGTGGGGGGTGCCCCTGGGATCAGTGTTGGGGCCGCTCCTGTTCCTTATTTATATAAATGATATACCCTCTAGTATTATGGGCAACTCTAAAATATTTCTGTTTGCTGATGACACTAGCTTGATAGTAAAGGATGTTGTGTGCAACATCGACTCGGTTTCAAGTGAAGCAGTACATGACCTCAGTTCATGGCTTGTAGAAAATAAACTAACGTCAAATCACAGTAAGACTCAGTTTTTACAGTTCCTAACACACAATCCAACAAAACCTGATGTTTTAATCTCACAGAACGGGCATATGATTAGCGAAAGTGAAATCTGTCGTGGAAAGCCCACGTTCAGGATCTTGTTCAAAGTCTTAATACTTCCATTTTCACTGTTCGAACGGTATCGAAAGTGACTGATATTTCGACACGTAAATTAGTCTACTTTGCTTATTTTCATTCACTTATGTCGTATTGTATTATGTTTTGGGGTAACTCTTCCCATTCTAGAAGGATATTTTTGGCTCAGAAACGGGCGGTTCGGGCAATAAGTGGTGTGAGTTCACGAACCTCTTCTCGACCTCTTTTGACGAGTCTGGGTATTTTGACATTCGCCTCTCAATATGTATATTCCTTACTGCCGTTTCTTTTTACCAATATTAATTTATTTCCAAGAATAAGCAGCTTTGACTCGGTTAATACTCGGCAGAAATCAAACCTCCATTTGTATCGGACTTCCTTAACTCTTGTGCAGAATGGTGTGCAGTATACTGCTGCATACGTTTCAATGAGCTGCCACTCGAATTCAAAAATCTTAGCAGTAATCCACGCGCATTCAAATTGAAACTGAAGAGTTTCCTCATGGGTCACTCCTTCTACTCTGTGGAGGAGTTCCTTGAAAAATTAAGACAATTCTCATTGTATTGCTGATAGCGTTTGCTTAAACTTATGGACTGATTTTCTTTCAGGTTCATGAACATTTATTTTTATCTCTTATTACTTTTTATGTTGTAAGTTCATGTACTGACACGTTCCATGACCTTGGAGATTTGCTCCTCAATTTGGTCCTACGGAACTTGACATTTAAATAAATAAATAAATAAACCGCTGACTCAATCAGGAAACGTATTTTGTTTATCAGTCAGCTTCAGGCAATCTGTTCCCGATGCTTCTTGCTGATACTCTGTCCGTAATCCCTGTATAGATTTCAGCTGTTGTCGTCAGCCTATTCGTCAGAGCCAATAAATCAGTAGTGATTTACCACCAGAAGGAGGATCTTACTCATTGGTCTGAAGATGACCACAATAGTGGTCGAAAACGGTCACAGTAATAAATAAATTGTGATCAAGACTGTTTTTGATAGTAAAAAAAAGTATTCCATAGGCTTGGAAGCAGAGCAGTATCAGCGTTCCCTTAAGACACACCCGGATATCAGTGCGTGTCAAAGCGCCGCTTCCGGACAGGTAGGTGGTCAAGTGCCGGATCGAATCTGCCCGTTTGCCGGACGGTCTCGGTGCGTTTTGTAGGGTTTCAAACACCCTACTTGGTGAATGTCTGGCTGATACCCAAGTCCCGCCTCAGTTATAAAATTGTAAAAATTTTCAAAACATTAGCTCACTTCCTCACGAAATGATACTACACGCAGTTGGGGTATAGGCATGTTGTGCCAGTGCGTTTGTGGCAGCCCGTTCACCCTTTAAATTAACCAAATCCGTAGACAACCATGGCGACCTTGCGCCGATGTTGACAAAGTCACAAGGAAAAGAAGAAGATCATCGTTCGGCCAAGCTGCTCAAGTTGTAGCACTTACCACATCCGTAAGGTGTACCACATTTTGAGTGATATCGGGAGACGTATCACTACTCACAGTTTCCGCTTCCGGACCAGCTTCGCCAGCAGAATGATATTTATTCTACACTGGACTTACAAACATTACGGGATCAAAAACACTTATGGCCTGAACTGCTGATAGACGCAATGGTCTAGCTTGTCACCAGACTGACACCTTCGGGTTGCATACATGAAAAATATTGATAGACTAAATATAAATATAAATATCTGAACCTGTGTTTTTGTTTTGTGTGTGCTGTGTCAGATGTAGTACGTTTCAGCAGTGTGCCGTTCATTAGATCGAACTATTAGCGAATATTATGTACTTTTTGGAAAAAAATGTATAATGTAGTGCGGTAGTTTTCCTGCGAACAGAATAATTAGGAAAAATAAAGGAGGAGTAGGCAGTGCTTTAAAAATTACCCGGTAACGGTATTGTAATGGATCGTGACAAACAGCGTAGTTGCAGAAACTGGTAAGTAGTGCACCACCGAATCAGAGAGCTGCGAAAGAAAGGGGCCCTTACAGACTTCTGCGGCAAACAAAGGAGAAAGTGGAGCGGCCTGGTGGCTGCCGAGCGGCAAGATGGATGGCCGCAGGCAGCGCGGCTGCTGCGGCAGCAGCAGCGCCACTGGAGCACAATACGTGCGGCCGCAGCTTTTGTCTCAGGCGGGGCCACACCGGGGGTCGTCTGAAACCCCCGTCTTCACGAATACTTTGCTGTGCAGGCGTAACATTTGCTACATAGCACCCACCACGGTGGCCAAAAGCTGTGAGCCATATGGGCTCCAAGCATGCTGCGTGGAATTGACACGGAGAACAATTTTGTTGGCGCCGTGGTACTCCCATGTGATAGGCAATACGGTGGTGTACTAATTTTATAGGTGTACGGCTAAGGTTGGGAAGTCTCCAAGGAAACGGTAAGCTCACAAGACATTCACATGACAGACACACAATCTAAATACCTTCACGAACGTCAGTAATCCTTTATGGAGGAACACGACCACTCACAATCGTCAACATTAACATGGAATTAAAAATGCTGATTACAAAATGGTTCAAATGGCTCTGAGCACTATAGGACTCAACTGCTGCGATCATTAGTCCCCTAGAACTTAGAACTACTTAAACCTAACTAACCTAAGGACATCACACACATCCATGCCCGAGGCAGGATTCGAACCTGCGACCGTAGCAGTCGCACGGTTCCGGACTGCGCGCCTAGAATGCTGATTACAAAGTGACGCTGTTTCTGCAGAGTATTAAGAGTTTGATAAAACTGTCGAATATGAGAAAATCACTACTTTTTAAACTTTGGAAGTGGGATAGACTGAGGTAGCAGGTTTATAAAAATCTACATGGTACAAATAGTACGGGGGACAAAATGGTATGGTTAAATTCAACAGAAAATATCTTTAGGAAGGGAGTAGCTTGACATACATTGGCTCTGAAAAGCCAAAATCGAAAAATTAACTTAAATAATGGAACAACTGAACGCTGACGGGAACGCAGCTAAAAAGATGGATGGCTGATAAAAGGCAATACCTCTGCGACAATACCAGCAGAGGACGGAGAAAATGTAGTATTTTGCTCACTTCTACCATAACTGTAGGTCTCTGCAACCTCATTGAGCCGTGGTAAAAAATGCTTTTTTGAAAAGCGCGCCGCAGCGCCTAGTGTGAAGCAGTCGCCCTCTGCTTCTGGGAATGGCGCCGCTTTGGCAATCGCAGCTTTGTTGTCTCCCTCCTGTGGAAAAGGGGAAGGTTGCCTGTTCACGTGCATTTAAGGGGTTCTATGAGCTCGCTAGGCGGCGAGTCAGGTCAGTTGGTCAGCCGGGTCATTGTGGGGCAGTCAGTGTCTGTCTGTCTTCCCGAGTGCTAGTATGTCTTAGGCCGCCACTCTGCTCGAGTCTGTTCAGGCAATGGTCACGGGCGATTGGATCGGTCGGTTAGTCGATCGCTCACCGAGACACCAGATGACTTGTCCGTCTTGAGCGTCAGCATATGTGAGGTCGCCACGTGAGTCCAGTGGGCCGCGCCGTATAGCGAGGGGTAGTGGCTTCTCGGTCGACACGAAAGCAACAGGAGCCAACCCACGACATCGGTCTGGCCGGTGCGAGCTGCGACACCGTCAGATAGGAGATCGGTGCGCCTCCCTGCATCCGTTGAAGCGGCTGGCAGAGGACGGTTCGGGAGAGCGTTTTGGGGGTGCTGCGCCAGGTCTTCGCCAGACCTCGCAGTTTATTAGAAGTTAAGTGGTTCGTGATATGTTGTTTCATTTGCTTGTTAAATTATTCTTGTTTTCTTGGTCAGTCTCTCGTCACCAGCTTGCTCGTCTTTCTCTCGTACGCATTTGTTAGGCAGTTAGTGTCTGTCTGTCTGTCTGTCGGTCTGCCGTACGTTAATAATTGCCTCTGTCATGTTTGTCGAATTCGGTGTTAACGAATTTATTGCTTGGAGTGTAAAGGCCTATTCCTGAAATATGTTTTGATCTTGCCTATCATCTTGAGAGGCGGTATTTGTGTAGTGTAAAGCATGTTTGGGCTAACCTTGTATATTTTATGTAAGACTGCATTTCATGGGTTTTTATTTAAATCGTTATTTTAGTGTATAAAGTTGCCGCCCTTCCATCTTAAGAGTTGTTTTTCAAGTTGCACCTTCGGTGGCAAGTTAATCTTTTAATGTTTTGTACCATTTCCATCCCTCCTACTGGGTGCATATTTTATGTGCTTGTGTGAGTTGTTAAATTTAAAGTAATCTGTAGTCGTTCAGAGGTTGTTGTGAGCGGTCGTGCCTACGGCAGTGTCAAAAGGGAGCGGCGAAGTTCTCAGCCCGAAAGCTCATACTGTCAAAAGTTTGTTCTTTCTGCCTCTGAACAATTTGTAACTTGATATTTAGAGGGTGCTTTCTGATTATAATTCTAAATCCGTTTGAAAGAAAAATAAAAAATGGCTTTTAGGAATTAAATTTCCATTTGTTGAAATAAACTCGATTTGTTTTCATCAGTTACCCACTGGCAACTACTTCCACGCGCATAGTGTTACTAAATGTGTTAATTTTCTTGATGAATCGCTAGTAGATGAAGTAAATTCTTAAGAAAAGGTTTTGAAAGTAAATTCACGGTTCAGTCCTAATAAGCTAATAATTCTGAACCGCTCGGCCACTCCGGCCGCCTATTGTAAAAGGATTCCTGGTCTCCGACAACTTCTCCTTCACCTTGATGTATACAATCTTGTTTGTGGTAGTACTCAGTTACCTGCAATCAGTGTTTTATTGAACCAGCCACGAAGCTGTGCTGCACTCTTTATTAATCTGCACTTTAGAACTTCCTTTAAATACTACGAGAATATAGGCTGAATTTTTAACCGCGAAAGGAAATATTGAACTCTTCTCTGTCATTTCAATATTGTCTCGATCACTACATCTCAGAAGACAGAACCACATCAAGACCGTTGAGGGAATTTTTTTCCTGTCTCTTTAATAAAATAAACATAAGAAAGGCTATAAAAGACGTCGCGTTCAAAAATGAATCTTTCATTCTAGAAAATGCAAATAACTTTCCCAACATTTCAGTGACGTAACAGCTACCACGTTTATAATCACCTCGAGGTAACGTTAAATATTACAGGAAGAATCACAGAACATCAGTGGCTTAGGAAAGTTTTGTACTTTGTTACGAAAGTAGACCATTACATAATTACTGCAAAACTGTGAGACCACAACCTTGTACACTCCATCAACAGAAAATAGCTAGGTATCAGAAAGTAAGAAGCTTTTTGGTGCGGTAAGTGTGGGGAAAACAGACATGGATCTATGCAAATAGTCATGAGGCCAAACACTTGTTGCTAGGTTGCAAAACTTCGTTCTTTTCTTGTCTATAATCTGTGAACACAGTCTCTGATCACATACTTTTAGTTAACGAAGATTCCACCAAGGACAGTAAAGACGACGCAGAACTCTAGTGACATATTTTATGGCATGCAGTTCGTATAGAATAACTACAGCTCCACCCCGGTAAGGAGTGCATTTGGCATCCGCTGGAGTGATGTAACAAAGTATAGCCTCAGACGCTTTAGTAATGTCATATTCGTCACTGGACGTATGTTTACAGAGTGCTGATGCTGCCTCGAAGAAGTACTCACAGTAGACAATATATATCACGGACTGCTTGTGGTAGTCGGAAAATGTGGACGCGTCTATTAAATCCCGCACTAAAGGAAATAGTACTGTTTTTAGAGGAAACAGAGATTTTAAGACGAATCTAAATGCAAATTCACATTCATACTGTTTTTAAAAGTTTTAATTTTGCAGACCTGCACCAGACAAACAGAAAGATATAGAAAAAACACTATAAAATCACCCTATAACACCAATTTTGAGTTTACTAAATCTTTAGTGGACTAAGATATCCTGAACTTCGGAAGTTTTCGTTCACTAAAATAAGCGTAACATTCGTAAGGAAAATTGAACACATTTGCATAACTACTACATTAATTTTTTCGATCTATAGGCAAAACTTGTAACACCATTACTTAATGTCATTTATACATTTTACCGACAAAAAAGTTATTTTCAAACATACTTTATATCATAGTTTTCATCAAATGCCTCCACATATTCGAAATGCAAAAAGGAGCCATCATGAAACTATGTAAAGTGAAGGATTGAATTTCCTGAGTTATCATATGGAAACGACACACACACACACACACACACACACACACACACACACACACACACACACACACACACCAAAAACCAGACAGCAGAGAAGGAAAGAGACATGATTATAAATAAAGATATCACAAAATTAATTATTTCGACATAAACGAAGAAATTCAGAAATATGAAAATTGGAGACAACCCCTCACGAGAATGCCAGGTCACAGAATTCACAATAAGATCCAAAACTACAAACCATATGTTAAAATAGATATTGGAAGATATTAGAAAAGATAGGGGTTGAGTTGGTTTATGAGTTAGGAACAGGCAATAACCTAAGGAAGGTGGTAATGATGGTGGTGATACTAAAAGAAGTATTTAAATTTTGAGAAGTACTACAACTGAGAAATGATATCTGTAGTGTTAAAATATTTTGCCGATATGCACTTACTAAATATTAATTTATGTATTGAACAATGGAGTGAGCTGTTCACTGAATGTGGATGAAAAGTATTTCATTCTTACCTGAAATTAGAAGACATTCTGAAACGTCCCCTTAGAAAAATTATACACGACTGGTCTATGTGAAACGTCCCCTTAGAAAAATTATACACGACTGTGCTTAAACTGACACACAATAGTTTTTAGCGCAACGCAATCTGACTTTCAAAAATCTCTACGAAAGAATGTCCCTCACTAACATTAACCTATATGTTTCACAAATCACTTACCTCACAAAAATCTTCGTTACTCGAACTACTGCAATACAGAGAGCGCCACTACTGCCAGCTAACTAAAAGATTCAAACTACGGAAGTCACTAACTACTGATAGGCACAGTTAGCAAATGAAAGATTTTAATAGAGAACAAACAATGTATTTACCTCTATAGTCATAATATATATATCAGTTCATGACACCAATTCTTACAAATTTCAAAGTCCGCCATCTCTCTCCCCACGTCCACCACTGCTGGCGGCTCACCTACAACTGCACAACGCTACGCGCTGTTAGCATCCAGCTGCCGCTGCCCAACACTACAATGGCAGACAACAATGCAAACCAGCCACAGAGTGCACACGGCACAGCCAGTGATTTTTCATACAGAGCGCTACGTGGCGTTACCAATAAGAAAACGTAAACAGCCTACTTACAATTCCATCAGAAATATTAAGATCACTAGGGCAGCCAGCTATAAGAATATTATTCAATGTGGTGTGCAAGACGTATGCGACAGGGAAAATACTCTGAAATTTAACAGTTCCAGTAACAAAGAAAGAGGTTTGTATTTTCTTTCTATTTATATTTATTTACGATTTTGTGCTGAACAGTGACAATTTCTGTATGTCTAATGTAAACTGAAAATTACTATTAAGTTTACAGGTTGACAGACCTGCAGTAAAGCATAGGGAAAGCTCCAGGGACATCCTGCTGTGTTTGGGACGTTTCACTACTCAAACGACTATAGTCTCCTCATTTGCTGACCACTACCGATGGCAGGACCTCAGTTTATTCAGCATCTGACTATGTTCTTCAACACATACTCTCGACGCTACGGAGGCAACATTCTTGACAGTGGCAATCATTGCGGACGAGGTAGCGGACGCTATCGCCAAAGGCTCAGACATGTTTCCGGTTGAATTCTACCCGACGTTCTGTGACCTGATGACCTAGAAGTGGACCGAAATGTTCCAGGAGCTGCTAAATCCAAACTTCCACGTGCCGAGGGTCTTTCTGGGGGACATTTTAACCCCGATGCAGAAACCGCTCTGAGGTCCACAGACCACCAACTTCTTCCCGGTTACTGTTCTCGATGCGGATCGTAATATCTGATGCTGCCCACAATGGAGAAACGGTTACTTATGTATCGCATTTACAGCACATACCCACCGTGTGGTGGCATACACCTACCGCCGTTTGCTTCAGACGATACGAGCTCACATCCAGTACCTCCTCCACTGTAGCCTAAAACCACTCAAGCGATTGGCCTGCGTCAACCTCTATATAGTCCCGAAGCAGGTACACGTTTCCCTAATTTTTCCTCTGCCAATGGTCCTAGGATGCAATTTCATTTTGCCTTTGGATACTAAATATCGGTAGGAAATATGTTTATGATCCTCTAACGTTCCCTCCATTTGAAAAGGAGGACTCGGTCTCGTCTATGTTAGAGCCACGGCATCCGCTTTACATTTAACTACTGACAAGGTAATCAAAATATCCACGGGTGTACTGCCGGTCTATAGTGTCCCGTTGGACACTATAGACCGGCAGTACACCCGTGGATATTTTGATTATCAAATACGTCGGGAGAAACTCAGGAATCATACTGACAAGGTGTTGGTGCGGGCGTTCCACATCCCTTATATGCAGCCTCTCAGACATTCATATATTGGCCTCTCTCATCTCGCCTGTCATTGTGGTCAACATTGCCCCAACACTTTCCCACATATAGATCTGCTTCATACCTACTAACCACATGCGAACCATTAGCGAAACACTTTTTCATGTTGTATTCACTACTCACCCACTCGCAATATGTTGAACTTCCACGAAGACATCTCTTGGACAGCGGTTTGGAACTTACAAAGAAAGCAGGAGACCTGTTGTTCCACGTCATCTGCGGTAACTACACGACAAGCCAGAGACTTCGCCGTATTGCACTGGCCGAACCACCGTTATATACTCGCTGCTGCAGCGGTGATTTGTGAGCAACGTGTTCGTCGTTGCACGATGTGTGACAACTCGCCCAACAGATAATGGCATGTTACCAGCGCACTCTCCCACGGCAGTCGTCCCGCAATTCCTTCTCCTTGCGGAGGACACGCATTTTCCACTAACCAAGCACCACGGTTCATATGCCTCAAGGGCCTGACGGTTGGCTATGTCTTCAGCGACTGGGCACCATCCAAGCTCTACCTTTGGTACGATGTTTTAGATGCTCACACCGCACTTGGGCGCACGCCATGCTACCGCCGTCAATATTCCAGTTACTTACAGCGTATAATTAAGCTACCCCTCCTTCCCCCACAGTCTTTTGGATGTACGTGACATTCGACTTGCCTGGCACCTCACGACACCCTTTTTGGAATGGTACGGTTTACAAGCCTAGCCCCGCCTACAGAGAAGGAGATGCGCTTGAAGAACAGTGCGCTACACCTCCCACTTCATCTTTCTTCGTTTATCTCTTTCATTCTACTCTTATTGAAGATAGCTGAAAGAAATGACGATTCTCTTTTTGATCTGGTACAATGGTCGCCACAGGTGATGGGGACTTCGATGCCAGGCATCGGGTTGCAAACCCTGCCCACTTGCCCCCCCCCCCCCCCCAACCCCCCTCCCACCCGTGCCAGTCATTGGGGCACTTACTAGAAAAAATGTGGTCAAGACAAAAAATAGAAAAAAGAAAAAACCAAAAAGTAAAGTATACAAAAATTGGTTGAGCACTTGCGCACGAAAGGCAGAGATCCTGAGTCTTGATCCGACACACAGTTCAAATCTACCAGGAAGCTACAGTGCTGTTGTTATTTGTTGGCAAGCCTTCTTCAATTTCCCGGTTGTGACAGTTCTCATATTCTTGTCTTTTTCTATCTAATTATTTCCCATCTTCCTTCCTGGTTGTCAGGAAAATGATACGTGCGTTTTCCTATTTGTTATTAACGCATGCTTTGATTCTTTTGTCGAAATTTTACTGCCCGTTCGTAATCTTCCTTACACCAAGGCTTTTTCTGCCTTTGTAAGGGAATTTAGTTTTGAAAAGTTTTGATGAATTGGTGTTTAAGCGGTTTCCAATTTTGTGCAAGCGTTTTGTCGTATTACTTTGCTATCAGTCTTGGTTTTGAAGATTTAATTTTAGGAATTACTGACACATTTTTGCTGAATTTTCGGGGCTTTGAATTTAGTTTCACTCGATTTAGGAGGTGGTTTGTGTCAGTATTTGCTCCCTTGCGTATTTGAGCATTTTAAAACCTCTTTGTGATGTGAGTAAGAGATTGCGATATGATCAATTTGGAATTCAACTCTGTTCCTGTTGGGGGATCGCCATTTCCACAAAGATACTATAGCTCACGGGAACTACCCATAAAGGCTATTGTGCCGTGGTTACTAAAAAGAGTGGTGGCTCAGTGGGAAAGACGATGACTGGTAGCCTCCAACAACAAGCTACAGTATGTGAAACCAACTATGCTACCATGTCGGACTTCCTTCCGTGTTCAACGAAGGGACGAAGTGGCCCTCACTCGGCTTCGTATCGGACACTACACAATGACACTTGCTTATCTCCTGCTTTATGGAGGTTCGTCAGAATTCCGTGTTTGTTACGTCACACGTGCTTCATATTTTAACATTTTGCGTTTTGTATGCTCATAGGAGGGAACACAGTAACAAGACAAATGGCAACATTTTCTGTGCCGTCTGGACTCAACATAATTGGACAAAGTTTTTAATGTGTTTTTGGATCGGTTTTTCATCCTCTTGATTCCGCGATAATCAGATATCTTAATGCCAGCCACTGTTTTGCTAACATTATTATAATATAACGGTATGAATCGATAAAATACATAATGAATGAAATTTTTTACTACTTTGCAATAGTTAAATGGTCTTTGGTTTTTGTTTTAACAAGAATAACACAACACAGTTGCACGCTCTTCGAGAAAGGCACTGATGATTTCGCTGCTTATCAGCCAACAATTTCAGTTCGTCTATCGACCCATTTTCTTAAAATACGTTGACCTAATTTTGAGGTTGAAATTTCTACACAGTTCTATATGTCTCTCTCCAGTTTGATTGGTCCATTTGTGTGCTCAGAAGTCACCAACTGTTTTTTATTTATTTTTGGATTTTCTCGCTTTCTCCAATTATACACTAAAACTCCTTGCTAGAAATTTTCGCATCAATTTGTGGGTTTTTAGAGAATATTTTCTACTATCTCCTGTGACTTACTTACTTACTTTCACTGGGTTTGGGTTTGGTGTATTCTCCTCTCTGATCGACATACGTGCCTTATTTACTGCGTACATTTTATTTTGAGGAAATTGACATTAACCTGTTGATTAGAGGCTTTCTTGTGCAACTGGGAATACTATTCCTAGATGAGGTGTACTTGTAGAGGGTCCGTTTGTTTTACGTTTGTACAGTAATTTCGACCTAGTGATCTTGTTTCTCACTTTGCTAAAGTTTTTGCTCTTTATGTGTTTCTCCTAATTTATAGAGCTTTACTGAGATTCAGAGTGAATTAATGATAGTTCCAGAGAAAGTTTGATTTTGGGCTTGTCTTAGCAAGAGAAGTATTTCCTTTTCTCCCCAGAATCCGATAAACTGGTTGCACCACTGATGCACCTTCTGGTACAATGTTATGATTAGATAAAAGGCTTAGATGTTCTACATATGATTACAGGGTTGAATTTATAAAGAAAATTCCGCAGTGAAGAGTGAAAGGTTAGTTCCCGAATTTTACGTTCCAGCCGCATTTATGGGGAATATCTACCATACTATCACTTGATCCAAGTAAGACGCAAAGTGGATTTTAAATTCGATGGCTCTGTCACTACTTCCGCTGTACGGAGATCAATTCTCTCCAACGTCACTACCGTTGAGGTCCTCGCTGTCGCTCTGGCAACGGACCCGTTAGACTCTAACGGTTAGAGGGTTCTGTCACCCGGGTCAAGTCAACTGCAGGCTGCCAATGCATCAGTCCAACTGCCAATGTCTGTAGGTCTTCTTGCGTTCAGCCCCATATTTCTTCAATGTTTTGTGAGTGGGCTTCCATTCATTCGTGTGACAAGGTGATTCACAGCTTCTTCGTTCAGTTTCGAAGTCAACTGCCGTAGTCAGAAATTCCTTGCTTTTCCATGACAGATGGCACGTACGTGTAAAAAAAAAAAAAAAAAAAAAAAAAAAAAAAAAAAAAAACTAGAATGTAAACACCACACAGTTATTCGCCGAACGTGAGTTTCAGGTAGCAGAAGACACGAGATGACTGAAAAGTAAAAAGTACGATATTTTTAACAATCTTAAACTGACACCACTCTCATTTATCCAAACGACGAGATGGCGGGCGGGCATTAACACTAGAGAGAAATTCGCTGAACTTCTTTTAAATCACAGATGACATGAAGCGTATCAAAACCAAGAAAGAACTATCTCATTAGAAGACAGTTCGTTCTTACTTTATTTCATTTTAAGTGTGTGTTAGTGTTTTTCGGTTTACGTAAACCACCATCACGTGTTATAAATGTGGATGTTGCCTTAAGTTGGTTAGTACCCGAGAAATACATCATGAGTGTGGGTTGGTGCTTCATTACCGTTATTGTAGCAGGAAAGCAAGTAAAATGTCAGATGAGGCTCTCCTATAGAGTCGTAGATTGTGCAGCCTAGAGAAGAGACTCACGGAACATGGAAAAATATTGGTGCTATTCAAGCAGAATTACAAGCGGCGCATTTCGAATTCGATAGGTTGGAGGGGGAGGATACAATGGGAACTGGGAATAGGTGACAGGTAATAAGGGAGAGGAGAAAATCTCAGAATTCACATTTCTAATTCCGGTTAGCTATCAGACTGTCTAGTTACCTGGAAACAAGAAACACACTTTCACCTCCGAGACAGGTTAATATAAAGCAGTGAGGTTCATTAATGAGAAAAAGAAAAAATGTCTTAGTAAGATAAAAGTGGTGGTATGGGAGGAGATATGTAGGAAGTGACGCTAATGTTAAATTCAATTTATTCCTTAGTAAATTTATGACATTATTTGAAAGTAGCTTTCCTAAAATGTTATCCAAACAATTAAAGTAATGACAATGTTGTCTGATGATTCACAAGTTGAGAGTACCATTAAGAATCACTTAAATGCAGCAAAAATAGCATTAAATTGTTTAATTGAAGAAGCAAGGGAATATCTTAAATATTTTAACAAAACTTTAAGCAACTGTACCATCATAACATCCTTCACTGACATTAAGAGTGTAATACTCGTAAAATTTCTAAAAAACAAAAATTCGTTTTGAAAAGTGGTTCTAACTTAAAAAAGGTCCTTGGTGAAATATGTACCACATCACAGGTGCAAAGAATTTTTCTAGCCGTAGCATATACAACTATTGAACATATTTATAAGAATGGTGACAAAAAAGACTTGAATAATTATCAATATGTGGTGTTCACCTGTGGTCATTATGTGGGTACCTCATCAAAGTTTTAACTGCATCATCACAATGCATCGTCATAAACAATCCATCGCTATTCGAGAACAGTGATGTTCATATCCACAACACCATACGACAAAGTGGGCTTTATTACCCATTACTACAGCTGTCAGTGGCTCAGAAATAGTTCTATGTGCAGCAACAAAAGTTTGCCATTTGCCCGATACAAAAAATATGACAGGCAGCAAATCAAATATTACGTCTCTCCTAATATCATTTCTCCTGAAATACTCACTATTCAATGGACGAATTCCTATTTAAAAAACTGGAAGCGATTAAAAAAAGAACAGTTCTTAAGTGAAGTTGCATGAGTAGGAAAAAGCAATAAGATATGAAACGTGCAGAGAGCGAGGGAGGAGGGTGTGGAATGCTGGCTGTTTGCGAGTGCGAAAGCTCAGACCTGATGAAATTTGTTTTAAATTTTCTTCTTCCTCTGTTTCCTTTCTTTTTACTAAAATCACTGGATGCGACGCCAGTTTAGCCCCCCGATGGCCCTCTGGCAAGGACCCGTACTGGCAGAACCGGCGCTGCATAGGTGGCAACGATGGCGCACACCACATCGACTGCCGAAAGAGCATGACGCGGGGAAAGCGGAGCACTCTTGCTCTGTAATACTGAACTGAATAAGTGACTAGGTCACACTGAAAGGCAGAAAAACACTGTCCGATGGCATTTAAAGAAACAGAACCAAAGAGCATAAGATATAACCGGAAAAATCTTCACAGGATCCGACTTTTTCATATTTGTTATTAAAGCATTCCGTTTCGTATTGCCATAACAATAAACCAGAAACACATAAATGGATATCTGAACATAAAGAACTGAGGCAAAAGAGCATTCACCATCTAATAGTAACACACCTAACATTATGTGTCCAGTTAGTAATCTAAATTAGTACATATAAGAAGAAAACTAGCAGTCGCTCTAATCCACACCCAAGGTTACTCAAACTAGCGAATTTAGAACTAGTATCTTAATTAGCTTGACGCCACGTACGACTATGTGAATATGCCGCTATAAAACTGTGGCTACTTTCACAGGCGACATTGTCGCGAATAAAACAGTGACCAGTATATACAATAAGTTTCCTTTAATTTACGTCTATGGTCACAAACATATTGTTAACAGATTACCGGTTTCGGTCTATAATGACCATCATCAGATCTGTTTTATAAAAACAAAGTCCTAATGCCACTATGGAAGCAATACATTAGGACTTTGGTTTTATGAAACAGTTCTGATGATGGTCATTACACACCGAAACCGGGAATCTGTTAACAAAAAGTTTGTGACCCTAGACGTAAATTAAAGGAGACTATGTCTAGTGTTACAATCACCACATGTAAATTAAACCAGGATTTCAGTTTAAGACGGGGACCTAACCCCTTTATAATAGAACAGGCAGTGGCCATAACTTTAAAAACATATGCGCTATAATATTAAAGTCACCCTCAGGTTACTCAATCCCAAGCGCGATTCATCCTTAGCGTAGAACTTAAAGAAGGAAACGTAAAGACTGCCACTGAGAGATGGACGACAACAACAGCCGTCCGTTGTTTCTTTAGCACTACACGAAGTCAACTTAGTATCTATGGAGACGCCCATAACCAACAACATGCACAAGCATGAAACATGTTCATACAATGAGTCACAAAGGCGTCGCATTTTCTAAAAGCACTCAAAATGTACAACAATTCTGAGACCACACATCAACGATAGACAAGTCATCCCCAAATTAAAATGGGAAACACGTGAAAGCAATACAAGGAAACACACCGACGTACGTACGACCAGGAACATCAGGATCATTCACAACTAAAATTCCACCAAATATAGTACTGTATCAGAGGTAGCTCTCACAAACAACATGTCCATTGATCACGCCATTAGGTGGAAATCTAACAATGATACCTGCAGTCTCAATTTAGCTCGGAAGAGTACAAACTTTTTCCTCGTCAGTAAACATTACTTTTGTCACATCCCTAACACATAAAATCAACCAGATTTCGAGCTTAACTACACTATTTTAACACAAACTAATACACTACGGCCAAATTATAGGCCACCATCTTTCATGTGGTTGAACTAGACAACACAAACACGTCTGTCATTACGGATCACACGTCACAGTCAAACCATTGGCGGAGGAGCTATAACCTCGAACGCGCGATCCCAACAAACGAGGAACAAGTGTGAGTGATACTTAACTACAAACCAGCTCTGACAACAGTTTGTGGACACCGACGGCAGGAAGACTTCTAACCGTTGTATTACGAACACATCCGAAACATCTGTCCTAACCGTTGCTACCGCGTCGCAGCGGAACCACTCTCCAGGGAGCTTTACCCGATTTCCAAAGCACGACACAAAATAGAACAAGAATACACAAGCATGATAGTCCTCCTCCAAAAATACAATTGCTTACGAGTTGCCAGCCACCGGTAACAACTCTAGATTGAGACTGGTAGTACCTTACCGAGGGTAAACAGTAATTCCATGTTTCATAAATAAGTTAACAGATAATGTGACAGGAGATAGAAAAATTAAAACTCGCTTTCACTTCCAGCCGCGTACCGTACAACCAGTGCATAGATGGGGGGGGGGGGGGGGGAGACTACTAAACGGTACTGAAGTCAACTATATTTCCCACAACGTCGTATCATGCCTATCACATGAACAGCTAAATACACTCCTGGAAATTGAAATAAGAACACCGTGAATTCATTGTCCCAGGAAGGGGAAACTTTATTGACACATTCCTGGGGTCTGATACATCACATGATCACACTGACAGAACCACAGGCACATAGACACAGGCAACAGAGCACGCACAATGTCGGCACTAGTACAGTGTATATCCACCTTTCGCAGCAATGCAGGCTGCTATTCTCCCATGGAGACGATCGTAGAGATGCTGGATGTAGTCCTGTGGAACGGCTTACCATGCCATTTCCACGTGGCGCCTCAGTTAGACCAGCGTTCGTGCTGGACGTGCAGACCGCGTGAGACGACGCTTCATCCAGTCCCAAACATGCTCAATGGGGGACAGATCCGGAGATCTTGCTGGTCAGGGTAGTTGACTTACATCTTCTACGAGCACGTTGGGTGGCACGGGATACATGCGGACATGCATTGTCCTTTTGGAACAGCAAGTTCCCTTGCCGGTCTAGGAATGGTAGAACGATGGCTTCGATGACGGTTTGGATGTACCGTGCACTATTCAGTGTCCCCTCGACGAACACCAGAGGTGTACGGCCAGTGTAGGAGATCGCTCCCCACACCATGATGCCGGGTGTTGGCCCTGTGTGCCTCAGTCGTATGCAGTCCTGATTGTGGCGCTCACCTGCACGGCGCCAAACACGCATACGACCATCATTGGCACCAAGGCAGAAGCGACTCTCATCGCTGAAGACGACACGTCTCCATTCGTCCCTCCATTCACGCCTGTCGCGACACCACTGGAGGCGGGCTGCACAATGTTGGGGCGTGAGCGGAAGATGGCCTAACGGTGTGCGTGACCGTAGCCCAGCTTCATGGAGACGGTAGGGAACGGTCCTCGCCGATACCCCAGGAGCGACAGTGTCCCTAATTTGCTGGGATGTGGCGGTGCGGTCCCCTATGGCACTGCGTAGGATCCTACGGTCTTGGCGTGCATCCGTGCGTCGCTGCGGTCCGGTCCCAGGTCGACGGGCACGTGCACCTTCCGCCGACCACTGGCGACAACATCGATGTACTGTGGAGACCTCACGCCCCACGTGTTGAGCGATTCGGCGGTACGTCCACCCGGCCTCCCGCATGCCCACTATATGCCCTCGCTCAAAGTCCGTCAACTGCACATACGGTTCACGTCCACGCTGTCGCGGCATGCTACCAGTGTTAAAGACTGCGATGGAGCTCCGTATGCCACGGCAAACTGGCTGACACTGACGGCGGCGGTGCACAAATGCTGCGCAGCTAGCGCCATTCGACGGCCAACACCGCGGTTCCTGGTGTGTCCGCTGTGCCGTGCGTGTGATCATTGCTTGTACAGCCCTCTCGCAGAGTCCGGAGCAAGTATGGTGGGTCTGACACACCGGTGTCAATGTGTTCTTTTTTCCATTTCCAGGACTGTATATACCGAAACCTTGGTCAAGAATTTAAATACATCTTTATCCTTCAACTGTTTTGGCTGTCATCATTTACCGTGAAGAATTTCTACAGTTGCTGTTTCAGCCATGTTCAAAATCTTGAAAATTGTTAGTGTTACCTCTGTTGCTAAAAAAGGATCAAATTGGAATTAACAAATACATTCAAAGCTGACCATCTTCTACAATCAGATTCATTTGCTTAACACAGTATATTATTTTAATGGAACTCATGTTTAGTGAATTGTTGTGTAAGCGAGGTTCCATTTGAGGAGCAACTTTTGAATTTGCGGGAAATACTTTCCGAAATCAAACTAGCTATCAAAGTGATCTGCACGAAGGAATTTTCTAAGGAAAACAAATAATCCTTGAAAACTAAATAGCTGGACTAATTTTTGTTTCACGTATGCCTCCAAAGTCTGTTTTGCAAGGGAATAGAAGTGACTCATTATATTTACCTGTCCGTCAGTGACAAATGTGTATCAGCAGCCATTGCCGTAGTCTAGAGAGCCGTTGTGAATATGTCGGATGACACCCGCCACCTTACAGCGTAACTAGCACTTTACTGTGTTTCTGTTGTGGAAGACATAAGAACTGTCTTCTGTATCCCTTGATGTATCAAAAGATCGAGGCCTTTGCAGTCAACAACATATCATTCAAACACGCCAAAATCAGAATTAATAAAAATATCTAGGATGGTGTCAGAGGAGGTCCTCTGATTGGCAATAAATGTGGACATGTATTCAGCTGGTATTTGATACACGGGATTACAGCTCATTGCTTGATTTTAATCACCCTGTCCCTCAAAAACGAGGCTTCCGATATCCAATCGGTCTCAAGACCTTCCCCTCAGACAGAAGCCTAGGAAAAGTTTACCTATTTGCTCAACTTGCGGAAAGAAGTGACATGAATGTTGTATGGAATTAAGATTATACTTTTCTGCAGTTTAGTAGGTGTCTCAGAAAGTTCAAGCCCTGCCCATCGACTGACAAAATGTGTCGGTGGTCCTGTGAAGATGAGACTCAGACAGCCCTCTGGTCACCTCTCCGACAACCGGACAAATGGCGGCAACGTTCAGCTCTTAGATAATATCTGTAGTCCGTTAATAATTGTGGGACAGTTCACTACCAGTAATTATACTAGAAATTATAGACTTAGCGAACAGAATGGTGAACATAACATTTTATCATAGTTTTCGGGATGCCTCAGTGGAACGCTCGGCCAGTGACAGCCAACAGAGCCTGCTATGAGACCGCATATGAAACATATCTGCAAAAAAATTCCGTAACGTTATACAAACCGGACAGTCCCATCAATGTCAGAGGATTCTTTGTCACCACGTTGGGTGCACTAGACGGACAAGTAGATGTTTCTGTCCTGCTGCAGAAGGAAGTTCCGTTTCCTGAAGTACGGGTATGTTCCCCTGCACAAGGTTACATTTAGCCGTAGCACAAATTGTATTACATACTATATCATACACATCGTTATTGTGATCTTGGTATCTAAGTAGTAAGATAAGGGAAGCAGGATTGAATGCACTGCTGTCCCGACTCGAACCACCTCTGGTGTTCTGCAGGGACCTAAAAACCGTAAATTCAACTGAATACCTAGGTATTACCATTGCGAAACTCTTAAATTGGAAGGAACACATAGAAAATGTTGTGGGTAAGGCTAACCCAAGACTTCGTTTTTAATTAGCAGGACACTTGTAAAATATAACAGATCTACTAAGGAGACTGCCTACACTATGCCTGTCCGTCCTCTTTTAGAATACTGCTGCGCGTCGTGGGGTCCTTACCAGATAAGAGTGACGGAGCACATCGAAAAAGTTCAAAGAAGGGCAGCACGTTTTGTATTATCACGAAATATGGGAAAGAGTGTTACAGAAATGATACAGGATTTGGGATGGACATCATTAAAAGAAAGGTGTTCTTCGTCGCGACGGAATCGATCTTCTCACGAAATTCCAATCACAAACTTTCTCCTTCGAATGCGAAAATATTTTGTTGGCATCGACCTACATGGGCTGGAACGATCACCACTATAAAATAAGGGAAATCAGAGCTCGTACAGAAGATATAGATGCTCTTTCTTTCCTCGAGCTACACGAGATTGGAATGATAGAAAATTGTGTAGGTGGTTCGATGAACCCTCTGCCAGGCACTTAAATGTGATGTGCAGAGTATCCATGTAGACGTAGATGATTCCAATGCCACAGCACAAGATGGCGGAATTTGTGTAAAGATGATCCAGTACAAAGCTTAGGTAATGTAATGAAAGAAAATCACCTTATTATCCACAACTACGACCGTCCTTGATTTAAAGTAATGGAAAACGACACCTGTTTTTCATGCTTTGAATATCGCGTATTGAGAACGTATTTCCATTTTCAAGTGCATTTGTTTACATAAATATCTTTTTAGGTTTTAGCGTGTATGATTTTCGAAATCTCTTGCACTGTGCTGTATTTTTGAGGTTGTATTGTAATTGTAAAACGGAAAAGTTAAATGTTAACGGGAAAACTAAATATTGGAATGTTTTTATACGCAAATGTTAGGGGTAGTATTTTTGTGACTCTACTTTTAAGTACTCTACTGCCTCTATTACATAGTATCACGCACACGCAAATCACCTCTTAAAGCTTTTTGTAATCAAAACTTGCTGTAGAGATTTTAGGCCAGTATGATTCCACAAAGCGTTTGTGTCATTTGTACATATAAATTTGCTACATTTTCTGCTGATTACATTATTTACACAAAGCTGCCCAAAAATTTCTTTTGCCTTTATTCACTATTGAATTATCAATTACGTTCCTGTTTTGTTGTAGATGTTGAGAAGAGTATGATGAAAAGCACATGTTTATGGAACTTACTGAAGTCATCATATGCAGGAAAATATTTGAAAAAAATTAACTGATTCGCTACCGGTTTCTCACTGAAAATTTTACCTCTTGCTTCTAGTGCGTTTTTTTAGAGTATGGTTTTAGGGTGCAAAACAGCTATCGTCACAAGCGCTCATTCTATGGGTTAGTAAAGAGTGAAAACAGGAATTTAAATCAGCACCCATGGGAGCGAAACTCGAGAAGGAGGGAAACTAAAAAAGGAAGGAAATCTTAGAGAAGTGCTGTTGAAGTGGTGTTGTTTTCCCAGAAAATAGCTTCAAATGACTTGTGTCATCTCACTAGCACTTATAAATTCAAGGACGTGTTCGGCTGAACCCGCGTCATCTACTAGAAGGAAAGATATATCAGGCGACAGCTGTAAACGGAGGCGTAGCGGATTAAAATAGGGGCACTGAAGTAGGTGTCTCACCGTCCACGGTTGAGAGCAGTGGAGACAAAGCGGGGGAGGATGGCCACTTAAGAGATGTCGATGGCTGAAACGACAGGGCCCAATCCGGAGTCCGTAGGAAGAGGTCCAAGCACAGGGAAGAGGTATTACGTCCCGTAATTTATTATCCTCAAGTGCAGACCAATGTGAATGCCATAACAGAACAACACGGCGACATAAAACACTCTAGAGATCGGCAAAGGGAACCATGTTAACAGCGGGCCGAGGAAGAGTGACAGCAGCCTTTTGCCGCTATATCGGCTGCCTCGTTTCCGCGTATGCCAATGTGCCCTAGGATCCAGAGGAATGCCACAGGGAGATGCGCCACAAGTGGAGCATGTGGAGGCTGTCCTGAATCCAGTGACCAGAAGGTGGACAGGATAAGGAGCTTGGAGGTTGAGGAGAGAGCTAAGCGAATCCGAGAATATAGTGTACCCGCTGATGGCGACGGATGTATTGGACAGCCTGGAGAACAGAGTGAAGCTCCGCAGGAAAAACCGAATACGGGTCGGAAAGCCGAAATGTAATAGGGGTGTCGTCAATAATATAGGCACTCCCGATTGCAAAGGTAGTATTGGAGCTGTCAGTCCTTCTAGTGGTGTACAAAAATTCCCGGCTCCTCCACTTAAACCTCATTATCTGAATTTTGGAAGTAGTGGAGTACCTTAAGATGTTTAAGCTCTTTGCGAGTATGCGGCCGGATTTCATCGCCCTGACGACACGATATTTCGACGTCCAGCTGGGCGCCGTCTTCAGGTAAGGTTGCAAGTGCACAACAACGCCGAAACTGAGGAAACATCAGATACGGCGGCTCCCTTATATCCAGGGGCCGGCCATGGTGGCCGAGGGGTTCTAGGCGCTACAGTCTGGAACCGCGCGACCGCTACGGTCGCAGGTTCGAATCCTGCCTCGGGCATGGATGTGTGTTATGTCCTTAGGTTGGTTAGGTTTAAGTAGATTTAAGTTCTAGGGGACTTATGACTTCAGCAGTTGAGTCCCATAGTGCTCCGAGCCATTTATATCCAGTGAACAAGCGCTGCGCGTGCGCCAGAAACCAAAGGGCTGCCCTCTGCGAAGCGAAGAATTGCAGTACAGCAGATGGTAGGAACTAACGAAAGCTATGAGTCGCAAATTAATATGCAGTTGGTCGAAAAGTAAACCGTTTTATATCTGATGAAGTAATATGCCATATCCGACTTAAAGGAAAATCTTTGTTTATATGAATAATGTTGTCGGATAATCTCATTTCGATGGATTCCTTAACCCTTCAATTACCATCGGCTCTCCGATGACGGTCCGTGATGTTTAACATCTTCTCTATTACGAACTACACATTTAATTGTAATGGAATTTTATGACTTTTCTTAGTTTGTCAAGTTTGTCATAATTTGAAAATTATAAAAATTCAATTATGGTATCGTGTTTAAGTGCTGGTGCACGTTTTTCCCATAAGGGTCTCACAGGCCCGTGGGGTTAGAAGCAATTTTTCAACAACCCTGTATCTGTGAAGCGTCTGTTACGTCGTTTCCCTCTGCCCACTGGCGCTGTTATTCTTGCAGCGTTCAACAGTCCTCTTTGTCGCAAGCACATGTTTATTTCAATGCTTTATTTCGTAATAGTTGTCTATCTACAGACTGACAATGGTCAGGGAAAGAGGACTATCAGATGAGGAGATCAAGGGAATTCTTGTACCAGTCTGATTCCCAAAAGCCACCTGGTGAATGCGATGATAATGAGGCAGATATTAAAGACTCAGAATTATTCGAAGATGAAAATGAAGAACCCTTTTACGAAGATGGAGAAGAAAACTGTGTAAATTCTACTGAGTGTGACATTGTTTCCCCGTAATGGGAGGGAAATATTGTTACAGCTCACCAAGCTGGATTTTCTGGTGGGCGGAGGAAAAGTATATATTTGAAGAAGACCAGGGACTTGCAAGCTATTCAATTAGGAATTGTGATAATGAAGAATCTTTTCTTATGTTGTTCTTTCGTGTAACTCTCATTGACAAAAGTGTATATGTGGACCAACAAGGAAGGTTGAATCGTTTAAGAGGGCTGGATGGATATAGATTTTCTTGAAATGGTAAAGTTTCGTGCCTGGTGTTCTGATCCTGAGTGGAGATTACAGGTAAAAGAACGATGATATCTATCAGCTTTGGAGTGCTGAGAATTGTCGACCACTGTTCAATGAAATTATATCCTGCAACTCTTCCGCGCTGTTCTGAGGGTGTCGCATTTTGATAAGGCAGCAGGCGGATCTGAAGATAGCTCGAGTGACAAATTGAAACCAACCACAGAAGTTTTTGAAATGTGGGAAATTATCCTCAGGGATGCCTACATTTCAGGATGGCGCATAACCGTGAATTAACAGTTGTGGCATTTCGAGGTCGCTGTCCCTTTCGACAAAACATCCCATCAAAGCGTATAGCCAGTTAAACACTTTCAAAGGAATTATGAATCCCTATTGGTTGAGAGAGATTTGGAAAAGTACGTTACGAAAAAATCCAAAACTCTAATAAGCACTATTTTTTGAGGGAAAGGGAACAATTTTGAATAAGAACACGGGGCGTAAAATACACAAGAGAACGTGAGCTGCTCGTCCCACCAGACGGCCTAAACTAGTGTGCTTAGGCCAATCCTCAGTGCCGCGACAAGTTAAACAAGCCGGCACGTAGCATCAGGTCCCACGCCCGTGAGGCTTACAGAAGTCTTCTGGAAGCTGAAGCAAGTTAGAGCTGTTAACAAAAGGCAGTAAGTAAGTGAGGGCCAAAGAACACACCTGACAGTGGAAACTTACCTTGAACTCTCGTAACACTACTCAAGAAAATAGAACATGAGAAAGGCAGCCTCAAGCTTTAATCAACTGGCTAGTCACAATTATAATCAGAGACTCAGCGAAAAATGCAACCGATAACAATCAGCTCGCCAAGCAGTTTGTTGGCTTATATCAAAATAAGGCAAGAAGGAACGAACTTACGTCTACAGAAATGGAAGTAAACAGATTTTCACGCCGATTAGCCCGCTTATGGAACACTAAGCAAGGAAATGGAATAATTTGTATACGTATTACACACAAGATATATTCCGCTGTCCCACGAGACAGTGAAATGGCAACTGCAAAAATAACCAGCCGCTTAAAATACGACTAGTAAATTTAATTGACTTTAGACTCAAGTGTTCATATGGCTATTGAAACATTTCAGTTCAATTTCACGTAGCCATCCATATGGAAAGTCAGACCCAGTTACACAACAAAATTGTTTAAAGAATACGAAAGGCTAAACTTCCGTTAACAGTCTTCTTTGAAAAAAAAGAATACAGGGAAAGCCTCAAAGTGATTGCCAATAAAACAAAAGCATAAATAACATTATTTAAGCCACTGGCTTCAGCCACTGTAACTGAACTTAAGCGACCAAATTACAAAAGCAATTAATAACGCCGAAACCCGCCCTTAGAGAGGCACTAAAAGTCACAACTAAAACATACCAATAAATACAAATCAGGTGCTCAGTCAGTAACGACATTAAATTCAGCCTTTCAGGAAGCCACCAAGACCAGGCAAAGCCAGAAACTCCCGTAGTACAACCACTGTGCATGAAAGGTGCATAAGATGGAGGCAAGTTAAATGTTGAAACTTCCTGGCAGATTAAAACTGTGTGCCGGACCGAGACTCGAACTCGGGACCTTTGCCTTTGGCGGACAATTGCTTCTTTCTTTCAGAAGTGGTAGTTCTACAAGGTTCGCAGGAGAGCTTCTGTAAAGTTTGGAGGGTTGGAGACGAGGTACTGGCAGAAGTAAAAGCTGTGAGGACGGGGCGTGAGTCGTGCTTGGGTAGACTCAGTTGGTAGAGCACTTGCCCGCGAAAGGCAAAGGTCCCGAGTTTGAGTCTCGGTCCGGCACACAGTTTTAATCTGCCAGGAAGTTTCATATCAGCGCACACTCCGCTGCAGAGTGAAAATCTCATTCAAGTTAAATATTGTCAGGGCGGTATTAAATATCCAGTCACACACAACATTGAATCGCCTTAATCACAAACCAATGGAGCCAAGAAGAATGAAATTCATACAACCGGACGCCGTCTCCCCAGACATGCAGCCGGTGAGAAACGATAAGGCCGAAACAAAGGCAGACCACCGAAAAATATGGCTGCCGCAGGTGTTTCGGGCCGCTGATCGTCCTGGTCCGCCGTACCCTGGTGTTCTCCTGCCGTCGTCGTACTCGATACCTCAGCATTCTGCCGGCTACTCGATACACAGCCAGAGGTGTTGCTTCACAAGGAGAATCGATACACGGAGGGAAATGTGGCGCCATAGACAGATACGGTAATGGAAGGCGGGGGAGATACGCTGAGAGGCCATCGCCACGTCTCATTTGATAGGTTCAATATATCTAATTTAAAAGTCCCTGTCAGTTTCTCCTATGTAGGTGCTTGAATAAGTCTTCCATGTGATATTGTATAATCTTGACTTTGAGAATTGTCGTTTATATACTTTAACGTGTTGAATAGCTTCTGTTGTAGTTTGTTGTTTGTGTAGGTAGTGAAAGTAGCACGGCGTCTGTGTCCAGTCTTCGAGGTCTCCCTTACGTCATCTTTCAACAAGGTTGCCCGTGCTTTCCTGCGCTACCACCATTTAGAACATGTTTCGATGTTGCCCTTGACAGAATATTCTCCAGATTACCGATCCGCTGAAAACATCTGGTCATTGGTTGCTGAGAGACTAGAAATAGCGTTTATCGCCAGAAACAACCGATTTACGGTTATATTGGTATTTTAAAATCTAGTTTGACTTGCTAAAACCGCTCACCATAATCATTTGCTGAAAAATCTGATTTTACGTGCCGTTCGTTGTGGCCGAGCGGTTCTAGGCGCTTCAGTCCGGAACCGCACTGCTGCTACGCTAGCAGGTTCGAATCCCGCCTCGGACATGGATGTGTGTGATGTCTTAGGTTAGTTAGGTTTAAGTAATTCTAAGTCTAGGGGACTGATGAACTCAGATGTTAAGTCCCATAGCGCTTGCCGCCCACTAATATATGATGACAATGAAATGTTTCAGGGACGCAGCAGCAGCAGATCCTGGAACGAGCGCCAGCAACGACAACGGTAACGATGCACGATACCTCGCACTAACATAACCACACCTTGCATGCGCTGTCGCAGCTAGCAATCCGCTACTGCCCTTACTACCCGTCCTACTATCGCAGAGGTTTTTTTTTCCCTTGGCTCTTGCCTTGGCACTTTTTTCCCTCTGCCCTTACAACCGCTACCCTTCAATCGTTTTCGACCACTTCTATCTCCTGATGGACCACGTAAATGAGTAATCTTACCCAGACGCATGGATAACATCACAGCCTGCATCCTGTGACTCCTGATTCTAAAACTAACGTGTTATACGGAGGTGACAGTAGAACTTTTGGTTTGGTCACCACGTTGGTGCGGGCGTGGAGGGGCCCCATCCAAAATGTAAAAAGAAAAAAATTTTAAGTTTAATAGACAAATAAAACAAAACATAGTCCGTCCACCCTTCGCTGATTCTGTTTAAAAGTGATAAATGATTGAATCGCCACTATTCTCCTGCTGATCTAATTTTGTTAAACTATACTGAATCATACAAATACACTCCTGGAAATGGAAAAAAGAACACATTGACACCGGTGTGTCAGACCCACCATACTTGCTCCGGACTCTGCGAGAGGGCTGTACAAGCAACGATCACACGCACGGCACAGCGGACACACCAGGAACCGCGATGATGGCCGTCGAATGGCGCTACCTGCGCAGCATTTGTGCACTGCCGCCGTCAGTGTCAGCCAGTTTGCCGTGGCATACGGAGCTCCATCGCAGTCTTTAACACTGGTAGCATGCCGCGACAGTGTGGACGTGAACCGTATGTGCAGTTGACGGACTTTGAGCGAGGGCGTATAGTGGGCATGCGGGAGGCCGGGTGGACGTACCGCCGAATTGCTCAACACGTGGGGCGTGAGGTCTCCACAGTACATCGATGTTGTCGCCAGTGGTCGGCGGAAGGTGCACGTGCCCGTCGACCTGGGACCGGACCGCTGCGACGCACGGATGCACGCCAAGACCGTAGGATCCTACGCAGTGCCATAGGGGACCCCACCGCCACTTCCCAGCAAATTAGGGACACTGTTGCTCCTGGGGTATCGGCGAGGACCATTCGCAACCGTCTCCATGAAGCTGGGCTACGGTCCCGCATACCGTTAGGCCGTCTTCCGCTCACGCCCCAACATCGTGCAGCCCGCCTCCAGTGGTGTCGCGACAGGCGTGAATGGAGGGACGAATGGAGACGTGTCGCCTTCAGCGATGAGAGTCGCTTCTGCCTTGGTGCCAATGACGGTCGTATGCGTGTTTGGCGCCGTGCAGGTAAGCGCCACAATCAGGACTGCATACGACCGAGGCACACAGGGCCAACACCCGGCATCATGGTGTGGGGAGCGATCTCCTACACTGGCCGTACACCTCTGGTGATCGTCGAGGGGACACTGAATAGTGCACGGTACATCCAAACCGTCATCGAAGCCATCGTTCTACCATTCCTAGACCGGCAAGGGAACTTGCTGTTCCAACAGGACAATGCACGTCCCCATGTATCCCGTGACACTCAACGTGCTCTAGAAGGTGTAAGTCAACTACCCTGCCCAGCAAGATCTCCGGATCTGTCCCACATTGAGCATGTTTGGGACTGGATGAAGCGTCGTCTCACGCGGTCTGCACGTCCAGCACGAACGCTGGTCCAACTGAGGCGCAAGGTGGAAATGGCATGGCAAGCCGTTCCACAGGACTACATCCAGCATCTCTACGATCGTCTCCATGGGAGAATAGTAGCTTGCATTACTGCGAAAGGTGGATATACACTGTACTAGTGCCGACATTGTGCATACTCTGTTGCCTGTGTCTATGTGCCTGTGGTTCTGTCATTGTGATCATGTGATGTATCTGACCCCAGGAATGTGTCAGTAAAGTTTCCCCTTCCTGGGACAATGAATTCACGGTGTTTTTATTTCAATTTCCAGGAGGGTATTTGTGCATGACGAATGGTTAGTGTTAAAGGAGAAAACAGTAGTTGAACAACTCTATATCTCGTGTTAATTTGTCCCTTTTTAAAGGCTAGAAGCAGATAAATTCATATTATGTAGACAGTGGCCACAGATACGCTACTTTCTATTATTCTATCTATCTATATCCGTATCCCGCTCCAGCTACTGCCGGGTCTGGATGCTGACGAGTCCCCTCCATTTGGCTCCGTCCTCCCACCACTTTTCTTCCTCCACTTGCTCCAGGTCACACCTCTCCTTTCAACATATATTCTCACTCCCATTTTCCACAGTGTTCTAGGGCACCCTCTAGGTCTTTTCCCATCCATCTTTAGTTCTTCCATAATTTTGGGGAGTCTCTGCCCATACATCCTCTTAACATGCACATACCATCTTAATCTCTTTCTTTCAATTTCTTCTCTCATACTTTTTTGTTTGAGGTCCTTTCTAATCTCTACATTCCTTACTCTGTCCATTCTTGTTTTTCCCTTAACTGCTCCGAGAAATTTCATTTCCCCTGCTTGCAGTCTGCTCCAGTCCCTTTCTGTCATTGTCCATGTTTCTCCACCATAAATGACAATAGGGATATAATAATTCTTATACATAAGGAGTTTTGCTCTTTCAGAAACTTCATTATTCCATATCAGGTGTTTTATTGCTTGGTAGAAATTGCCTCCCTTCTGTAACCTCCTATTAATTTCGTTAGTTATTCTTCCATCCCTAGATATTTCACTCCCTAAATAAGTGAAACTTTCTACCACTTTCAGGGGTTCTCCATTCATCGTAATATTTCCATTGATTCCTTTCTCTCTTCCAAATACCATTACTTCACCCTTATCTTTATATTATTTTTAATCCATACCTTTCCATTACTTCCTTCCACGCATCAAGCTGTAACTGTACATCTACCTCTTTATCACCCCATATTACCATATCATCTGCAAAAACCACCCTTTTGTCTTTTTCTTTTACTATATCTTTAACTGCCCTATTCATTCCCTCCATCACAACATTAAAAGGAGCAGGAGATAGAATACTTCCTTGCTAAAGTCCTTGTCTTATTTCGAAGTATTCAGAGTTCCCCAAGGGTGTTCTAATTCTACAATTGTGGCCTCTGTACATTGTCTTTATAACATTAATGTATCCATCTTCTATATCCATCTTCTTCACTTCTTCCCAGAGTCTTTCCCTGTCAACTGAGTCATATGCCTTCCCTATGTCTATAAAAACCACTATAACCCTTTTTTTATACTCCAACTTTTTTCCATCAGTTGACGGATAGAAAATATCAGATCGATCGTGCTCCTTCCTTTCCTAAACCCATGTTGTTCTTCAATCACCTCCTTTTCTTTTTCACTTATTCGATTTAGTAAAATTCTTTCAAAAATCTTGGCTGTATGACTCATGAGGGTTATTTCTCTGTAGTTTTTACAAAGTCTTTTATTGCCTTTCTTGAAGATGGGAACAATGTCTCCTATTCTCCAGTCATCAGGTATTTTACTATTTCTCCACACGCTTGATAGTCCTCTATACAACCACTGCATTCCGACTGGACCTGCTGCTCTTATCATGTCCACTGATACTTCATCAGGTCCTGGGGCTTTCCCCCCATTCATCTTCTTCACAGCTTTTTCCTTTTCCCCCCTTGTAATTTGTCCTAATTCTGCTTCCCAACTTCTCTCAATTTCTCCATTATTTGTTGTTTCCCTCATGTACCTGCTCCTCAGCATTTAACAGCTTCTTAAAATCTTCATTCCAGAGATCTTCTATATTCTCTGGATCTTCAATAATGGTACCGTCCTCTGTTTCCATCTTTACTGGTACTTCAGAAGCCTTCCTTTAATTTTTCATCATTTTATAGAACATATTCTTATTGCTCTTCACATCTTCTTCAAGGTTTTTTGTAAACTCTTCCCATGCCTTTTTCTTTGCTGTTCCCACTATTACTTTGCACTTCTTCTTCTCCTCTATATATCTTTTATGGTCTTCATCATTTTTAGTTTTCCACCATTTTCTCCATGCTCCAATTTCTCTTCTAACTGCTTGGATTGTGGTATCATCCCACCAACTTGTCTGTCTTATTTTTTCCTTCCCAGATTTTCTGCCACATACTTTTTGTGATGCTTCGACGAAAGTGTCTTTGAATAAACTCCATTCTTTTCCTATATCGCAGAAAATTTCTTTTGGAAATTTTTGTGTTATTAATTCTGTGTACTTCTCAGCACATTCACTCTCCTTCAATTTCCAATCCCGTATCCTCATCACTTTCTTCTGATTTCTATTTTTCACACACTGATTCATTTTCCATTGTCCCACCAATAACCTATGGTCTCCATCTGCACTCACACTTGGAATTACCTTCACATTTGTTACTTTCCCCATTCCCTATCTACTAGAATATAATCAATTACACTCTTCGTTCTTCCATCCCAACTGTATCTGGTGATAACATGACTTTCTCTCTTCATAAACCAGCTGTTTGCTATTTTTATTCCATTCCTCTGGCAGAAATCCAGGAGTCTTTCCCGTTCTTCATTTCTGCCTCCATATCCAAAACATCCCAATACTTGCTCAAATTTCTTTCTGTGTTTGCCTACCTGTGCATTAAAATCTCCCATCACAATATTAGCACTCTCTATATGGTTTTCTAACACATTTTCAAAGTCCATCTTCTCTTCTTCGCTACATCCTACTTGAAGTGCATAAATCTGGATTACTTTTAGTGTTTCTTTTTGGAATCTCATGTTTAAGATTATGATCCTGTCTGATATATATCTCACATTTTCAATACAGCTTTGTACATTCTTATTTACCACCACTGCCACACTATTTATTCCAGACCTGTTATTCCCACTCCAGTACAGTTTTCCTCCTCCTCTCAAATTTTTCTCATCTTTTCCCTTCCACTTTGTTTCGCTTGATCCCAATATATCTAACTTCCGCTCTGTTAGTACATCTGGAATTTCTTTCATTTTTCCATTGAGGGTTAATATATTAAGGGTGCCAATATTTAGTTTATTTTTTAGTCCAGTTGGTTTCATCTTCTTGTACTGATGAATATCATCAGGTCTCCCATCATTTGCACCAGTACTTGAAGAAGCAGTGGGGTCAAATCCTGAGTGGTTCGTTCCGAGGCTCGTCTGTGTTTTGAAAGCAATATATGAAGACTTTCCTACTGGCTTGCTAGGCCTAAGGCAATGAAGGATTTTCTGTTGGGGTTTTCTCCCTTAGCCTTTGGAGTTTATCCTCCACCACAAGGCAGTGGTTCCCTTCTCACTTAGTCCCCAGAAAGGAGGGTTGCCTCATCTGCCAGCTACGACGTTCCGAAGTCTTCCTTCTCCGCCGTCGCTGCCATTAAGGTCTTCACTCGCAACCCTGGGCATGGATTCCGTGTTATACCCCACGGGATTGGGTCCCTGCCTGAACTCAGCCATCCTAGCACTCCGGCCTGCTGAAGTGTAGGATGCCCACCCCGCGACGTGGACGAGCCAGACAGGAATTACTCCAGTGGAGGAATGGGGAAGGGCACCCTACCTCCCGGGAGCCAGGTTAATGATTGTGTATGGTGCCACAATCAAAGGGCTCTTTCTACTATTATTGTAAACTATATGATGTCGCAAGTTTTCTATGGCTCTTACCGTTGTTAATGTTTGAAAGTAAACGGGTCATTGTACTTCACTGATACCGCACTTCGTTAAATGCTCCCAAACTAGTCATGATGTAGTTCCGTAATTCAAGTTAGTTCCGACAAAACAGCTAGAAATTACCATATGGACTGAATTGGGCAACTCACGCGCACTGCATGTAAGTGCGTGCCATCTAACAGGCCATGATGCACGGTAACAGGTACGTTACTACCTCACAAATGCTGTTCAAATTCCTATGTCATGTGTTTGTTGCTCGTTTCTATTGGAATCGTTATTAACATAGCACTGATCGCTCATCCCATTTTCGATAATAACGTAATATTTTCAACCACTGGAAATTGTAAAGACAAAAATTACTTGTGTATTCAAATACCAAAAATTTCAGCACTGCTGCTGTGGCTAATTGATTTTTCGAATTCTTAAGTGGTTATTTGAGGCTATCAACGCAATAGTGGCCTAACTCAAATTTGTGAAAAAAATGAGATATTCACACAGAACATCACTTTACGCCTTACCATTACGTGCTACAATCGCCGGACATATATTCGGACATCATGGACAATGTGGCAGCGTGAGATATTGTTTACGCATCGCGCAGTGCCATACGAAACGGGGCACAATAGTGGCGTATGCCACAGTGCGCCATGAATGCATAGCGAGTACGTCGGTGGAACAGCATACCATACGTCATACAACACGTGACGGCCGGCGGATGACACAGCTGCAATATAGACTCATGCAGTACTGTGGTCGACACACCGCTGAACGGTCATTAGTGTGTGTGCACTACAGGACGACATGTGCAATAACCCTGGTGACGATGTCGAAGCTGCATTGCAAGGTACGGATAGCGTTATGTTCCCTTGTTGGACACCTATGATTTGACATGGACACGGTGCAGATAAGGAACATTTCCATTTCAGACATATTTGGATCGGACACTGCTACCGATGCCTCAGACATGGAATGTGCGCCTAGCCGATTCAGTCAGCGTGCAAGTGGTACAGCGGATGACTTACGTGTCATGTTAGCAGAGCCCAATCTACCCACTGTATCAAAGTATACCACACCCACTACGTCAACCATGGACTTGTCGGAGGGGGATCGTAGCATTGGTACCGTAATTCCACCGCAACGAAGAAGGAAACGGGTCCGGATTGCACACCTGTAGGCAAGGAACATTCTGAAAGAAAAACGATCGAAAGGGGAAGAAATCATTAACGTGAAGGGAAATGTAATGCCAAAGAAATGTCCCACCCTTGGAGCATGCACGTGTCAGAAGGAATGTGGTCGACATTTTTCACCTGAACACCAGCAACATCTATTTGACTCGTTCCGTGCATTAGGTAATTTCGACTTGCAGTCGGCATACAGTTGGTGAAGGTAGGCCCCACGGCACGCGCCTGTTCCTCTGGTATCATAGAGTCGCGACCAGTGACAACATGCCTATACCATTTCCAGAACGAAAAGTGACTGGGCATGAAGGTGTGTAAAACGTTCTTTAAGAACATTTTGCAGATATCAGACGGTAGGATTACAAGGTTCAAGTGGTTCTGAGCAGTATGGGACTTAACTACTGAGGTCATCAGTCCACTAGAAGTTAGAACTACTTAAACCTAACTAACCTAATGACATCACAAACATCCACGCCAGAGGCAGGATTCGCGCGGTTCCAGACTGTAGCGCCTAGAACCGCTCGGCCACCTCGGCTGGCGGAAGTAATCGAGCAAAAATTCGCAGTCAGTGGGCATTCTTACCTATCATCTGATCCGGACTTCGGTATCATCGCGTGAAACAGGAAGTTTCACCAGAACGTATACACCCCTCTGACTGGATGAATGTCATCATCGCTGCACGAAAACAACTTCACCACTGTACCGTTGACAAGGAATTATTTCATCTCCACAGAACATTTAGAGAGAAACATATGTAACCGTAAAGTGTCGACACAAAATACCAGGGGTGTAATGGTTCCATATTCAGTGGCTTCAGTATAAACATACTCTCGTCATGTTTTATAAGCACTCCGATGAGCCATATTTCCCGTTTTCCGACGTCAGTTTAGATAAACCAGAGTCGAAAGTAATTGAGACTGTGGACGCACTATATTCCAATGGAAACGCTATTAGCGCGTCGTAAGAGACCGATTTAATGACCTTGCTGCAATTCGTATCCCCGATGTACCAAGGTTGTTCCCGTAACTTGAAGACATCTGCACAGCCGTGTGGCGACACCATCACTGTAAATGACGATACGAATGATGAACATTAACGCCTCATGTGTATCTAGTCCAATGTTTGACTACATTGTGTAAAGCAATAACAACCCCTCCCACATGTCTTGTACATTACGGCCAAGTGCGCCGAAAAAATAGTGGCCTAACCCACACAAAAAACAGTCTAAAACACTATTACGGTTAACTCCACGTTTAGTCAATTACCGGACACCATACCTCGTTATGTATACAGCAATCAGCACGAAATGTCGTACAGGTGTCTGTGATCCAAGATCACTTCGACTCGATGCTCAGCTGCTTTAGAACCATTTTTGCAGCCTTAGGACGAAGCTCTGTATTGTAAACTTTGCACCCAACATACCCCCAAACCACCTACAAAATTTTTAGGTTTTGTCATAAATTCGTAGCGGTTTTCCATAATTTTTATGAATACAATACTCACACATAACAGAGAATTCAGTCATCAATAACATATTCTCTTTCACTATGCACAACACTATGCTAGCGCTGGGGCGACTTTCCCATTCCACTACTGTGATATTAAGATGAAAACCCGTCGAGCTAAGTTCGGAGCGCGTTTTCATCAGGAAAGGAAGTTCCTTGAAGGTTGCTCGACAGAGAGCGGAAAAAGTGAAATCTGAGGGTGCACGATCAGAGGTATAAGGTGCGTGCGGTTTTATTTCTTAATCCAGCTCCTGCATAGTGTTCTTTGTCAGGGAGTAACACCACGCCATGCTGTCTTCCTGGTCATTGTTCTCGGAATGCGTCTGCAGAACGTCTCAGTGGTTGACTAAAGTGTCAGCAGAGATGGGTACACGCCGGGGAAGCAATTCGTAGTACTCCAAACCGTCGCTGTTCCACAAGATGCATAACCGTTTCTTTTGTAGGGACGCTCAGGCCTTCATACTGGAAGTTGGTGCTTTGTTTGGTTTCAGCCATTCATTTATTTCCCATATGTTAGCATAAAGACAAAATTTCTCGTCACCAGTACGATACATGGTAGGAAGAGTCAGTGTTGTTCACGAGGCAACTGATGAAGAGCAAAGAGATGCACGTATGATCACCCACTGATTTTTGTGGTTTAGGCTCAGTGCATGAGAAACCCATACACCCGATTTTTGAACCTTCCCCACTGCATGCAAATGTCGCACGACGGTGGACTGACCATAGTTCATTACATTGGTCAGTTCTCGAGTACAATGCCGTGGATCATCACGCATTAATGCATTTAAAAGATTTTAATCAAGTCCGGGAAATCTTCCTAAAGTCGAAGAGTCACTAATGACAAAACAATCATCCTTAAGACGAAAAACCATTTCTTTGCCGTGCTCTGTCCGGAGGCATTATCTCCAAACCAGGGCAAATGTTTCTGGCTGTCTCCGCTGTTACCACACCTCTACTAAACTCAAACAGAAAAATATGTCGGAAATGTTTCGATTTATCCACTTAGCACTCTATTTTCTAGCGTCCATAGCTCCACTCACTTTCTCCAAATGACAAAACGACACTGCATAAACTCAAACAGCAATTGTGAACTCCAGTCGATAAATAAACTCATAGCAACCGGAACACCAACACGCAAGAAGCAAATGGTACGAACTTATGCACCCAACTGATATGTAGTTATTTTCTCACGTTATATTGTAAGTGGGCATTGGGTAAGATTTCGTTACTTGCTGGTATAGCAATTTCAATGGTTATCACTGCCTTTTGTAATACGTGGCGGCGTTCATTGTGAGAAAATGAAGTTTCCGTGGCGGCGACAGTACATTAAGGCGGAATCGCGGGAGTCGGCGCTGCAAAGTGGCTGACATCTTTTGAATACTCTTTGTCTTCTGAGCTGTCGCGGTGATGGCTGAGCCCCTCAAGGCGCTACCGCCGGCCGGCGGTGGCGGCGGATTTGCATCTGAATGCCGGCCCCTAGCCTTTGATTTAGAGCCGCGTGACGCGGGCGACAAAGCCGGCCGTGTCGATCATTACGTGCGACGCCTCATCTGCAAGGGTAATGAACCTCGGACCCGCCATTCAGGCGCGGCGTGGGTTTAACTCACACACTGACGGACGCACCGTCTTGAACGTCAGCGATATCTCTTACTGTTGAAGTTTCGTTACGACGATAGCAACAGTTTTTCCCATTCCATCTATGAAATAAAGTAGAGTATGCTGCAACCATCAGTTACATTCTATTTAACCCCCCTAGCACTGGGATATTTTTGCCTGATTGAATGTCACTGATTGAGTGTCATAAAAATCCGAACAAATTTACACGGGATATATTGACAGTATTTTAATGAAATAACATAAAAATTATATGAAAACAGTTCTACGTAAAGTGCCCCCTGCCATACACCATTAAGTGGCTTGCTGAGTATAAATGTCAGTCAACTGACTGGTTTGATGCGGCCCGCCACGAATTCCTTTCCTGTGCTAACCTCTGCATCTCAGAGTAGCACTTGCAACCTACGTCCTCAATTATTTGCTTGACGTATTCCAATCTCTGTCTTCCTGTACAGTTTTTGCCCTCTACAGCTCCCTCTAGTACCATGGAAGTAATTCCCTCATGTCTTAGCAGATGTCCTATCATCCTGTCCCTTCTCCTTATCAGTGTTTTCCACATATTCCTTTCCTCTCCGACTCTGCGTAGAACCTCCTCATTCCTTACCTTATCAGTCCACCTAATTTTCAACATTCGTCTATAGCACCACATCTCAAATGCTTCGATTCTCTTCTGTTCCGGTTTTCCCACAGTCCATGTTTCCCTACCATACAATGCTGTACTCCAGACGTACATCCTCAGAAATTTCTTCCTCAAATTAAGGCCGGTATTTGATATTAGTAGACTTCTCTTGGCCAGAAATGCCTTTTTTGCCATAACGAGTCTGCTTTTGATGTCCTCCTTGCTCCGTCCGTCATTGGTTATTTTACTGCCTAGGTAGCAGAATTCCTTAACTTCATTGACTTCGTGACCCTCAATCCTGATGTTAAGTTTCTCGCTGTTCTCATTTCTACTACTTCTCATTACCTTTGTCTTTCTCCAATTTATTCTCAAACCATACGTTGTACTCATTACTCTGTTCATTCCATTCAGCAGATTATTTAATTCTTCTTCACTTTCACTCAGGATAACAATGTCATTTCTTCTATATCGACTCCTATTTCTTCTTCTATCGCATCAGACAAATCTTCACCCTTATAGAGGCTTTCAATGTATTCTTTCCACCCATCTGCTCTCTCCTCTGCATTTAACAGTGGAATTCCCGTTGCACTCTTAATGTTACCACCGTTGCTTTTAATGTCACCAAAGGTTGTTTTGACTTTCCTGTATGCTGAGTCTGTCCTTCCGATAGTCATATCTTTTTCGATGTCTTCATATTTTTCCTGCAGCCATTTCGTCTTAGCTTCCCTGCACTTCCTATTTATTTCATTCCTCAGCGACTTGTATTTCTGTACTCCTGATTTTCCCGGAACGTGTTTGTACTTCCTCCTTTCATCAATCAAATGAAGTAATTCTTCTGTTACCCATGGTTTCTTCGCAGCTACCTTCTTTGTACCTATGTTTTCCTTCCCAACTTCTGTGATGGCCCTTTTTAGAGACGTCCATTCCTCTTCAACTGTGTTGCCTACTGCGCTATTCCTTATTGCTGTATCTATAGCGACAGAGAACTTCAAACGTATCTCGTCATTCCTTAGAACTTCCTTATCCCACTTCTTTGCGTATTGATTCTTCCTGACTAGTGTCTTGAACTTCAGCCTACTCTTCATCACTACTATATTGTGATCTGAGTCTATATCTGCTCCTGGGTACAATCCAGTATCTGATTTCGGAATCTCTGTCTGACCATGATGTAATCTAAATGAAATCTTCCTGTACCTCCCGGCGTTTTTCCAAGTATACCTCCTCCTCTTGTGATTCTTGAACAGGGTATTCGCTGAAACTTGATACAGAACTTAATTAGTCTTTCTCCTCTTTCATTCCTTGTCCCAAGCCCATATTCTCCTGTAACCTTTTCTTCTACTCCTTCCCCTACAACTGCATTCCAGTCGCCCATGACTATTAGATTTTCGTCCCCCTTTACATACTGCATTACCCTTTCAATATCCTCATACACTTTCTCTGTCTGTTCATCTTCAGCTTGCGACGTCGGCATGTATACCTGAACTATCGTTGTCGTTGTTGGTCTGCTGTCGATTCTGATTAGAACAACCCGGTCACTGAACTGTTCACAGTAACACACCCTCTGCCCTACCTTCCTATTCATAACGAATCCTACACCTGTTATACCATTTTCTGCTGCTGTTGATATTACCCGATACTCATCTGACCACAAATCCTTGTCTTCCTTCCACTTCACTTTACTGACCCCTACTACATCTAGATTGAGCCTTTGCATTTCCCTTTTCAGATTTTCTAGTTTCCCTACCACGTTCAAGCTTCTGACATTCCACGCCCCGACTCGTAGGACATTATCCTTTCGTTGATTATTCAATCTTCTTCTCATGGTAGCCTCCCCCTTGGCAGTCCTCTCCCGGAGATCCGAATGGAGGACTATTCCGGAATCTTTTGCCAATGGAGAGATCATCTTGGTCTTCTTCAACTACAGGCCACATGTCCTGTGGATACACGTTACGAGTCTTTAATGTAGTGGTTTCCATTGCCTTCTGCATCCTCATGTCGTTGATCATTGCTGTTTCTTCCGCCTTTAGGGGCAATTTCCCACCCCTAGGACAAGAGAGTGCCCTGAACCTCTATCCGCTCCTCCGCCCTCTTTGACAAGGCCGTTGGCAGAATGAGACTGACTTCTTATGCCGGAAGTCTTCGGTCACCTATGCTGATTATTTATCAAAATTTAGGCAGTGGCGGGGATCGAACCCGGGACCGAAGACGTTTTGATTACGAATCAAAGACGCTACCCCTTTTTTTTTGTAATCTCATTTTGTTCGTTCTTGTTCGTTTCAATTGTTCGTGGCGGACGTCACCTGACGCCCATTGAAGTTCGTTTTTGATCCATTCACTCAGTTTTTTTTTTTTATTACAGAGGGCAGTTCATCCCCTGACCGAACACGCTGTGCTACCGTGCCGGCATCCCTACACCACGGGGTACCCTTACACTAATGAGCCAAAACATTATGACCACCTGCTCAATAGCTCTCGTTGACTGTGTAAAGAAATACTGGCATTTCAATGCTTGGATGGACTGTGCACTGCAATGATTTCTTGTAAGTTACTGCTTCACGCATTGTCGCCTGTGTATTAGCATGACAACATCACAACTGTTCGCAAACGACGCTGATCTCTGTCATTAATTGTAGGCCGTCGGCCACTGCGTTGACCACAGTGAGAGGTAATGCGCGAAATTTGGTATTCTCGGTACACTCTTGACAATGTGGATCCTGAAGTACTGAATTCCGCAACAATTTCCGAATTGGTATGACTCATGCTTCCAGCTCCAACTAATGTTCCGCTTTGGAAGTCTTACCGTCGCCGCGTGACTGCTACGGCCGCAGGTTCAAATCCTGACTCGGGCATGGATGTGTGTGATGTCCTAAGGTTAGTTAGGTTAGAACTACTTAAACCTAGCGGACTGATGACCTCAGATGTTAAGTCCCATAATGCTCAGAGCCATTTGAACCAATTGAACCAAGTTACCGTCTTGCAGCCATAATCACGTCGGAAATCCTTTCATATGACTTACATGAGCACAAGTGACAGCTCCACCAATGCATTGCCGTTTTATACTCTGTGTACGTAATACTACCGCCCTCTGTAAATGTGCATGCCGCTATCCGATGGCTTTCCACACCCCATTTTAGATCACATGAAAAATATGTACAGAGTGAGGAGATCCATGCGTTATTATCATGCGACTGCGTTTAATAGTTATTTTATAAATATTTTTGTTTGCTGTCATAGGAGACCTTATTAATTTTAAATTATTCTACTCCACATCGTGCATTTAGTCAGTCTCCCTCATCACTAATGTCCACAGCAGGCACATAAAGTGCCCTTGTTAAAACTAGTTACGCATCTATCTTGGTGATGGTATTTGAATACTTTTTAACGGCACTACGGCCGCGAACCTCAGCGGCGACCTTCAGGTTTGTTCATAATTGGGACTGTCAAATGGCTCTGAGCACTATGGGACTTAACATCCATGGTCATCGGTCCCCTAGAACATAGAACTACTTAAACCTAACCAACCTAAGGACAACACACAACACCCAGTCATAATTGGGACTGTCGTCGAATACGTGAGCGAGTAGTCTTAACAATGAATCGGCGAAACTGATTAGTGATTCCTGTGTTAGTGTGTCTGTGTGTATGGAATTCCTCGCTGATCTGTATGAGGACATTGTTCGTCTGCTGATGGCTGGACGGTATTCAGCCGAAATATTAGAAGAAGAAGTCAAATTTATGCCTGCTGCACGCCTAAAGTTTATGGATCTGTATTTGCTCCATGAAAATATGAAGATGCTTACTATGTGTTCAAAAGTTTCATAAATTACACACAACGTTTACGTTGTGTACTTGCATATCCGCGCATAAACTGATTAAATTCTCAGAAAATACGTAAAAGAACATTACATTGCGAATGAAACTTTGATTTCAGAATGTGTTATTATGTTATAGTCTTGTAGAAAGCCTTTCCATATTTTGCATTTGAAGTTTGATGGACTGTCTGTTAGGAATGCGACAAGCTTGCGAGCTGTACTATGCAATGTCTAAGAATTCTTCTGACGATAGCAGATGCTGCTGATGACTTTGTGGCATATAACTTAGCGTATTTCGAGAAGAAATATCATAAATGGAAGCAAATAACTTAACTCCACCTGGTGCAGAGGGTACTGGGGTAAAAACATTGCCGGATACCATTTGTAAAGATTGCATTGATAATATATAATTTACTTCTGTGTACCAACACACCTTTTTTTATGACCGATCGTAAAAGTCAAATCAAAGTGTTTCTCTAAGCATAAGGTACACACACACACACACACACACACACACACACACACATACACGCACCAATTATTGTTTGAACATTACGTCTATAGAACCATATGTTACTCTCAAGATCTGTATTGTTGCAGGAATTACTCATATGAATTTTGTGTTGGTAATAATATCTTTTTTCCATCTACGATCTGCATATTTTAATATAGCCATGTTAGCAACATATCTAGACAGTATTTACTGTACTGAGTGTCTTTCATTTAGAAAATCCGGAAATCAGTGATTACCGTTCTTATAAGGTATGGGACTTCAGGTGTAATAAATTTAGAATAAATGGAGAGTCTACTGCTGACCAGGTGATGTGAATTTAAGACTGCTGCAATAGCAAGCGATCCACAGCCTCACCGTATTACCAACGTCCGGCTTAACCCTTTGCTCACATCACAAAAAGCTGTAAAACTAATCCAAAGTTAATATTAGGAAGAGGAATCATGAAATATTGAATAAAAACGTCATCTCTTTCACGTTCACATTATTAATTTACAAAGTACAGAAACTAGAATGTAACCACCTCATACTGTCATAAGGCTGTGTATTTTTTTATATGGTTCTATTATAAACAATAGTGCATACAAACAGCTGAAACAAACAACTAATACAAATACCGTGGTAAAACACCTTGTAAGGATATGAAACGGAATAATCACCTAGATTCAGTCGTTGGCAAAGCAAGTGGTAGACTTCGGTTTATTGGTAGAATACTGAGGAACGCAACCAGTCTACAAAGCAGATTGCTTACAAATCACTCATACGACCGGTTCCAGAATATTGCTCAAGTGCGTAGGAGCCGTAGCATATAAGACTAACGGGGTATGTTGAACGTACACAGAGGCGGGCAACACGAATGGTTACAACTTTGTTGTGGAAGAGTGTCACAGAGGTATTGGAGGAACTGAACTGGAAGACTCTTGAAGATAGACGAAAACTACCCCGTGAAAGTTTGCTAACAGTTTCAAGAACCGGCTTTAAAATGATGACTCTAGGAATATACGATTACAACAATCCCCTACACATTGCTCACATAGGGATCCTGAGAATAAAATTAGAATAATTACTGCACCACAGAGGCCTTCAGCCAGCCATTCTTCTCGCGCTCTATACGGGATAACGGGAAGAAATCCTAATAACTGGTACAATGGGACTCATCCTCTGCCATGCACAATACGGTCGTTTGCAGAGTATAGACGTATGTGTTGCTCTAGATGTTTATAAAATCCCCTGAGAACAGGTAAAAAGTAAGTGGTAATTAATATTTTCATTGTTGCAGGTGTTTCGTCTAACAGATATTCAACCTAACAGCCATCATTCTATTTCATAAATGTTGCATTCAATAAACAAACAAACAATTAGATTGAAGTTATATTGACCCCAGTGGCGCTAGGTGGGTCAAGCTGAGTTTCTAGCCCTGTAATTCAAATTAATTCCAACTTCGCGACAGAAAGCATCTTCTGTTGTGCTATTTATTAAGGTGTCAGCGTAGTCTGTTCGAGGATAAAGCAGGGGAAAATGAATGGTTATAAGTCTCATACTACCCAACTAGTCGTACTTGAAAGTAATGGACCCTCGAATTTAGAAGAAGTTCTCAGAATTATCTTAGTGCTTCTTTGTAAGAATGTTCATATCTTCTTTTCAATTTTCCAGTGGTTTCTTTATTTCCAGTGTTCTCATTAGATGCTCCTGTGTATCAAACAATCCTGGGGTTGTTCGTGCTACTCCTCTTCCGAACATCTGATGTCCCTTGATGGTGAAACGTCATATGGTCAGGATTCCAGTACATACCATATAACGAACGTTTTCAGTAGGCTTCCAGGAGAACAGAAGAAAGTATTTTCAAGTTAAAAGATTTCTTTGTGCCACATTCAGCCAGTTCAGTACAGTGGCACCTCGCAGCAGTAGTTAACATTTGTCTGTGCTGTGTTATTTCTTTGTGAACTACCTGGTTTTTAGTGTTTTTTTAAATTCTGCGCTTATAAATTTTCTAATGCGCATTGTGCAAAATGTATGTTGACTCATTCCTTGAACAAATAGCTTTGCCTCGCACTGTCCCGTAAAGCTCAGTAAATAAGCACATCAGCTACTAATGCAGATTGTTGCTCCTTTACACTTCACTTCGACTTTACTAAAATAACGTCATATGCACTCTCCATCAAGAGATGTTCAATGCAATCACAATAAAAAATATATTTTCCTTAGAAACCGTTATTCAGTTACTGTATCTACAGGTTTTTGCAAATCTGTTGATGCAGAATCTTTCTTGTCTGCTGTGTTAGTAAGGAAAGGTGAAACTGCGTTCTCAGCAGTGTGCCTTAGAGTACCTACGACCCCCTTCTTGTCCTGACTGTGATTAAAGGATTGAATTCATCTCCTAATACAAGCGTTATTCGATGTTCACGATCGCAGTGGAGCAGGTCAGGCATGATGAAATATTAAAAATGGAAGGCGGTGGTACAACTCGATGTAAATAGAAGTCGTCCTAAAAAGTAATTCCTCTGATCTTTTTGTTCTGTTCTCAGTATCGGTTGAGACATTACACAACATTTATATTACATGTCATGTATATTCCTGCTTTGCTGACGCTAGTTACAGCCTCCTGCGGCGGAGTGTAACGTGACCACGTCGGTGAGTGTGAAACAGTGTGCTGTATTCGAGTTTCTAACTGCAGGACACGTGCCTTCCATTGGAATCCATGAGGAATGAAAGCTGATTACGGTGATTATCGTATCGACACCAGTAACATGCGACTCTGGGTTGTTCGTGCTTGCAGGGAAGGAAACGATGGTGCTAGCCTCAGCGCGAGTGAAAGAGCTCGGAGTGGTACTGCCACCGACAGGTTGCTGAACTCATCAAAGAAAATCGTCCGATAACACAGTGCACGTAGTACGTGAGCAAGAAAATGCGAGAGCATCGCGTTACATCATTCCCCATCTGTCATTCTGTCGTCCAAGTATCCCGCCAGAACGACAAAGTAAGCAGTGTATTTACACATGTGGCGCGTATTGTCTCTGATGTCTGGTGATCTTTACACTTGCCTGTGCGGCCAGGTTCCAGTACGTTCCCAGAAACTTAGTGCAAAAATCCTTGCAACTATTGTTCTCGAAAATTGTAACGTCAAACCAAGCAGCCTCCTCCTGATCGAGCGTCTAAATTATTTAAGTATGCATTCGGGTGGGTACTGACCGTTCGACCGAACTTGGGTAGTGTTGTGTCTACCCAATGCATCGGGAATGCGGCCTGCAGATTCGTTGGCGTGACCTGTGTTACAAGGACACTACCTTGCTGCATTGCAGACGCTTCTTGCTCGAGGACTGACACTCGTGTTTGTATTTTCTTGGACGATATATTTTCCTCATCTATGTGCACAGAGCGGTCAGTCATCTTCGCGTTTACCCTCGTTTCACACACTTTCCTCATCTCGTGTATGCTGTTGGTAGCCTCCGTCCGTATCTTTTTGGTTTCAGCCTATAACTCCTGACTATCAAAGTTTTAGCTCGGCTTCCAGTCTTTCAAATCGTGTTTTATTCTCCCCCCTCAAGGGGAATGTGTGGTTTTCTAACATGGCGAGAATCTATCCTCAGTTTGCCTGCCTGTTATGAATGTACTCTGATTTTGCGTACTCCCCACGCCTTGTTTCCTCAGTCACAAAAGAAATCTCCTCAACTGGTCTGAAGTTTTCCATAATTATCAATCTTTCAAATCACAGTTGAATAGAAAAACGAAACCAGAAACTAAACACACTCAACAGAACGAACAGAGACAATACAACGCTGATGGCAACACTGGTAGCAGGAAACAGAACAAAGGAAATGTGGAACAGAATAATCGCAATAACAAAGTAAACGTCCTAAAACTATGTCACAAAATACGTGCAAGGCGGTGGGAACCAAAACTGACTACACTATATCTACCGCTATATCTACTTTATATGCTCATTTACAACATATCTACCACACACAAACAAACCATCCGTGCCAGATGTTACACGCAAAGAGGTTAACATGTGCTAACACAGGAATGAAAATTCTTTCTGAGTCGTGTCTCAAACTTTAGAAGTTCTAACTTTAACAACAACTTGAGAATGAAGTGAAATAGAAGCCCTCATTGGCTCTAGTATGTTTGTGAAATGAGGATTCTTCACTGCTGTCGGACATAAAATGACGAGTATATGACTAATGAGAATCCCCACGCTAGGAGCCCATACTTGATTGATATCAATAGTTATATGAAATCAAACTCAAAGCGTACTGAACGGCCACTAAACCCACTGGGCAGAAAAACTGATTAGGATTGTGGAAAGAGCCAAATAAGGTTGTGGTCAGTGTCACCTTAAAATTGTAATTTATTGTAATTTAATAAAACATTTACAACCCCAGTGGCACATAGCCGAACCTTTAAAACTACGAGATTCAAAATGCAAACCTTTCACGGCTGAAGGCCTCCAAACAAGAAATCTTAAAAATCAGAAAGATAAAAATGCAGTACAAAATAGCGAATAAAATAATTAAAATATATATATATTTCACAGCTAGGTTGAAAGGCTCAAGGCTAGGGTGAATAGACAAACATAAACAAGATGCAGTACAAACGGCTGAAGGCACACAATAAAATTTTCATGATTTTAAAATAAATTACCATAACGTTTGAAAGGCAGAAGGCCGCAATGTTTAAGGTTGAAAGGTAATTTTGACAGCTACAGTCTGACCGACCAACGACTTGCTTGCCACCAATCGGTACATGAGAATTCGAACACAAAATGTTATGGGCGTGCTTATCCACAATATAATATGTATATGTATTAAGTTGTCAAGACCACACACCGTGTTGCACAGCGACAACAGGTGAGGAAAGAACACTGCCTGAAATTACGTTAGTGGTCAGAGCAGGTAACCAGAACACTAATGGTCACAAGGCAGAAAAATTCCGCTGGTGCACTTGAATTGTAGTCAGCCAATATAGTTAATTCCACAGCATGGCCGCTAAAGTTCAGCAATGCAAACACTCGGTGTTGCTCACAGTGAAACCTCCCCAACAGCAGACCACCGAAACGAACCACACAACATGAATGGACGTGGCTTGCGTAGTTGAAACCACTACTCAACTTTGACGTCCTGGGTCGATGAACCACGAAACTCGTAGCGATCGTACAGCTCCACACACGCTCGGACACTGTGCAGGGACTGTCAGCGGACCCAGGCGACTGCATCGCGCGGAGATAACTTCCATGGTCCGCGCAACCGACCGACTAACTGCTGGTCCGTCCGCGACTGTTGCTCCGTCGCGACTGCACTGCTGGTGCGTCTCCCACTCACCTCCAGACACACGACGGCGGAAGTATTGGCTCGGAACCAACCACGCAGAGGAAGCACGCCCACTAGCTAACCGACATCCCTGCACTAGGAAAGGACCGATCCAAGTTCCACAAGATGGTAACTGAAGGGGCCCAGGAGCGCTCACAGAACCAGTTACACGTCGCCCAATGAGACGACCGACCTCTCCAGGCCAGTACGCCGACAACATTCAAAACAGGTTGTCAGTGAAAATCACACTAACAATGCACACAGTTTGACAAACACTTGCGCGAAGACTTTAATGGTACTCAACAGTAATTAAGCATGAATGGAGACAAATCGGGAGTCGATGCACACTCCCACAGCCGACTCATGAGCGATCGGCGGGCCATAATGCGCCGTCCGGTAGGACGACCGACCGACGATCCACCAAGACAGTGGCCAAGCTTCTGTGATGCGTGGTGGCAATAGTCGGGCCAGCCATTTCGACAAAGACCTCACAGCTCCAACCCGACTGCACTAGTGCCGTATTGCAACTCCCCGACTTGTAGGTCCAGACTGTGCTCCAGACGCATTCCAACTGACTGGCAGACCGAAACTCGTGACTCAAACTCGTGACCCGAACTCGCTTACGACAGACAATGTCCAGGAAGTAATAGCAGTCGAGCGAAGATACTACAAGAGGGGATATATCGACATGCGCTACTGGCACCGGTCAGCCGGCCGCGGTGGCCGTGCGGTTCTGGCGCTGCAGTCCGGAACCGCGGGACTGCTACGGTCGCAGGTTCGAATCCTGCCTCGGGCATGGGTGTGTGTGATGTTCTTAGGTTAGTTAGGTTTAAGTAGTTCTAAGTTCTAGGGGACTGATGACCTCAGATGTTGAGTCCCATAGTGCTCAGAGCCATTTGAGCCACTAGCGCCGGTCACGGTTAGGCAAAGCAGCAACTCAGTGACAGTAGAAATTTAAATTAACGTAGTGAGGTGGAAGTACGTTAAAAACAGAGTGTAAAATACATGATGGCGGGAACACGAGCCACGCACGGCTCAGATACGAAATGAATGAGTTGACGTTTGAAGGTAAAATGATTGTTTAAATGATTGAAACATGAGAAAAAATGAATTTGTTTCAGTGCTGTTAACACAAACCAAGACAAAATTACACGACCTTGTTATTGAGAGGAAGGAGAGGGGGTGGGGGAGGGACGAATCGTCTCACCGTTATTCGTTATCATTCCTCATCGCTGCTGTCGGTGGCAGCCGCTGGGTCGGTACGGCGCGTCACCTCGAAACTGTGTGGCGTGAATCGGCTGCCCTCATCAGCGACTGTGACTTTGCGACGAAGCTCAGGTACGATCTCCGTGTTGCCTGCCCTGCTGTTGGTTGCGTAGCCGAAGGTGTGATATCACTGTGTCGGATATTAGCGGTGGTTGGAAAGAACCTCAAGTCCTCTTGCTTCCGCACCTGTCCCTGACTCCCCTCTTCGCTCCTCATCCACTCTCACCTCAACTACATTTCGTTTCATCGTTGTCATCGGAGGACAAAATTTTCAACGCTGCCCAATGACAGATCGCCGTTTCATGCACAAGCCTCTCGATGCATGGTGGTAATTTCCTATCTGGTGTGGGCCAGTGTGTGTCTCGGGAACTGGCACCTTTCTCAAGATTTCACATTGTTACGATGTTTTCTTGCATTTCGAAGGTGCTGTAAGAACAGCTACACAACACCTCTTTGTACCCATATCTCTGCGTGCTGCCTGGACAGACTCATGTTTGGGCTACGCCTGGAAACCTGGTGGCGTCCGTGATTTATAAGGAATGTCCTAACAGTTGAGAAGAGCATCTTCTTAAGAACGCTGACTTCTTTCACACGCCTCCCTGCGCGAATTCTTCTCACTTTGTATACGCTCCTCCCCATGGCGGAAGGGTACTGGAATTGTCAGGACATTACTGTTTTCTATGGAAGGTAAAATGACTATTGACAGGCCAGAAGAAGTCACGTGCTTTCGCGCGTATGTTCTGGGTGTTCCGCCCTAAGGTCTGCAGTGTCCATCATTTGACGGCACGGTTCATTGTCAGCCAGGCTCTTCGCAATGTGTCGTTTCACGAGCAAGGCGAGGGCGTCCTCCGAGCTTCAGGCTGTGTGCTTGCAGAATGGCTGCTGTGTCCTCTCCTGGCCGCTCACTGGTGGATGTCCGGCTCCCTCCTCCTTGGCCGCTGGCGCTACAAGTGGCTGCGGTCTGAGTATCTAAACGTGAATGCATTGTGTTGTACAGATGCCGGATGTCAGTTTGTGGTCTGTTGCATTTGGTCGATGAATGCAGGGATTCTGTTTGTAAATGACGCTGGAGTTCTCTTACGATGATGATGCCCCATATGTACGCAATTAGAGACCTGTCTGGTGATCAAGGTAACATGTAGACACTCTCTAGAGCATGCTGGGTTACTACAGCGGTATGTGTGTAAGTGTTGTCCTGTTGGAAAACAGCCCCTGGAATGCTGTTTATGAATGGCTGCTCAACAGGCCGAATCACTTGACTGACTTACAAATTTAAAGTCAGGGTGGTATAACGAAGAGAATTGTCGAGTTGTCATACGAGATTGCACCCTGAACCATAACTCCAACTACAAGTCCAATGTGTCTAGCCCCATATACAGATTGTATGTTTGCCCTGAATTTGACCCCTTCTAAGGAATACGTGGCTATTACTGGCACTGAGGCAGAACCAGCTTTCATCAAAAAATACAACAGACCTCCACCCCACCCTCCAATGACCACTCGCTTGACACCACTGAAGTCGGCAGTGGTTTGAGGTTAGTGAAAGCTCGATAAACGGCATCTGGCTTGGTGCTCTCCTTAATGAAACTCATTTGTAACAGTTCATTGTGTCATTGTAGTGGCAACTGCTGCTCAAATTGCTGCTGCAGGTGCAGTACCATGCGCCAGATCCATACGCCGAAAACGATGGTCTCTCTTCTCGGTAATGCCAAGTCGCCGTTCTGAGTCCGCTCTTCTTGCGAGCGTCCATTCTCGTGACCACCGGTGCCAATAATTACGTAAAGAGGTCACATTCCAGCCAAGCCTTTCTGTAACACCGCAGACGGGACATCCAGCTTCTCGTAGCCCTATTACACGGCTCCAGTCAAACTCAGTGAGGTGCTGGTAATGGTGTCACTGTCACCTTCAAGGCATTTTTGACTAATATGAACTGACCACGTCCCATCTCAAAGAGAAATAACGCTCACGATCGTTCTAGTTTGTGTTTGAAGGAATCCTGATTTTCTTGCTCACAGCGCCACTGTTTAAATGCGGCTGACGCGAAGTTTGAATAATCATCATCTTGCAGAAGCGCGCCTACCAACTTTATCTTATGTCATACAACTCCTTCTTAATTTTGAAACGTCCCCCTAGAACAATTATACACGACTGTGCTTAAACACACAATATTTTTAGCGCAACGGAATCTGACTTTCAAAAATCCCTACAAAAGAATGGCCCTGACCAATAATAACCTATACGTTTCACAAATCACTTACCTCACAAAAATCTTCGTAAGCCAAGCTACTGCAATACAGCGAGCGCCACTACTACCAGCTAAATAAAAGATTCAAACTACTGAAGGCACTAACTAGTGATAGGCATAGTTAGCAAATGAAAGATTTTAATACAGAACAACCAATGTATTTACCTTAATAGTCATAATATATATATATATCAGTTCATGATACCAATTCTTACAAATTTCAGAACTCCGCCATCTCTCCCCCACGCCCATAACTGCTGGCGGCTCACCTCCAACTGCCTAACGCTACGCGCTGTTAGCATCCAGCTGCCGCTGCCCGACACTACAATGGCAGACAACAATGCAAACTAGCCACAGACTGCTTACAGCACAGCCAGTGATTTTTCATACAGAGCGCTACGTGGCGTTACCAATAAGAAAACCTAAACAGCCTACTTACATAGCCCCCATGCTCCCTACAAAAAATTTTTACAAATTGTTTTGGGCAGTGGCCAATAGAGATTTGATAAAATTTTTCATAATTACTGTAACAAAGATATCAAATGAACACACTTACTGATACAATGTGGGTCAGAAGCTAAAATTTTCTCACAGTCCATAAAGACAGCCCTAATCGTTCATCACAGTAAAATTGCAGTGTTTTTTTTTTCAAAGTCTGAGCAATAAAAGAAATTGCACTAGGAATTAGTGGATTTCTAAGTAGTCTTGAAGAAATAGTGTTGTCTTTCCAACGAAAGACAGTGCTGACTCTTGACATGCAGACAGGTAATGAGCCATAGCAGAGTCAGTCGACGTTGAAGACTATCGGTAGGTAGGTCATCACAGAGCAGACCCACTGTAGTCCTGGGAGAGATTACTATTGGTGGGCCACCAGAGGTGCAGACCCACTGCAGTCCTTGTAGAAATAATGGTATTGGTGGGTCATCAAAGGTGTAGACCCACTGTAGTCCTTGTAGAGATGGCCAGCAATCATCTGTTTGACTGCGCAGGCGCACAACCACCATTGAAGAGTCTTGCGGATAATATAGCAAGTCCATAACCACCACTTGTGCACTCACAAAAAATTGTTTTTGAAATGTCCTTACAACCAGCAATGCTGTTATCCAGTCCCTTACTGAATTATTAACACACGTGCAAACACTATCAGTCCCTACTTCAAACACATTGTCCATATATTATGACCAACAGAAACGTGTGCAGTGAAATGTAATTTACAAGTTACTTAATTTGATGAACTGGTGTCAATTACAATTTTATAACATAAGAATACAATAACAAAGGTACAAAATACATCTTTAAAGAACATAACAATACAGATAACATTTGCAGTAGTACAGGCTTTACAAAAGAATCGAAATAGCAAATACATCAGTGTTACCAAAATTACGACATAAGTACATACATAAAAGATCAGAATAACTTTTGAAACATCAACTTCACACATGAGTATTAGAACAAAACAGAATAAATAATGTCTAAGCATCTTTACGAAGTAAATAACATGTTATTAATGCAAATTATATCTGAGGACAACAGTATTCCTCATCATAGGTCATGTAACTGAGTATAAGAAAAATTCTGCGACATAAGTCTTATCAGATAAACATATAAAGACCGGATGAACATAAATACACAAGGGTACACAAACACATAGCGGGATAACACAAGGAAAGGACAGGGTTTGTTTTCAATGCAACATTTGGTACTGCAGTCCAGCCCAAAACGTCATTCTGTACATCTTTCGTCTTATCTCAACATTTGTTTCCACCAAAAATATCCTATCCAAGCATGCTTTCTGTATTTTGTTCACATCCTCTTTCAAAAATAGTTTTCCTCCACTGTACACTACTTTTTTTGGCCAAATCATTTTCATATGGCTTCTCAATGCATTTCTTCCAATTCATCACAACTCGTTCTCTTTTATAGCCTACCCCATCTTAGGCTAACTTAAATCTACTGAGCTCAGATGCTTAACTAAGGGACGAGGCAATGCAGCGGCACAAAACAATTAATACAAACAGCAATGACAAAAAAATGCAAGTAAGCATAGCGAGCAGCAACAAATGTAATAATTTATATCTAAAAATGACAAAGCTGAAGCAGAAAAAATATTACAGTAAAAATGTTTAATACCTATGTCACATCTTAACACTAGAGTGATGCATCACAAAAACTTACTCTGCAAGAAAGTTGCCAAGTCGTTAAAAAAATTAATTGTACAATTCCTGTGAGGGGAAATGTCTATTTGTGTTCCTCCTTTTTTACGAAAGTACATCATAAAATTATTCTTTACTGGGTCTTAATATCATCAAAAGTCATAATATATATATATATAGCAGTTCATGACACCAATTCTTACAAATTTCAAAACTACGCCATCTCTCTCCTCACGTCCACCACTGCTGGCGGCTCACCTCCAACTGCGCAACGCTACGCGCTGTTAGCATCCAGCTGCCGCTGCCCGACACTACAATGGCAGACAACAATGCAAACTAGCCACAGACTGCGCACAGCACAGCCAGTGATTTTTCATACAGAGCGCTATGTGGCGTTACCAATAAGAAAACTAAACAGCCTACTTACAATTTTTCGATTTTTTTTTTCGGTTGGCGTACTTCGATATAAGACCCACAACTGTCTTAATAATGGAGATGACATGATTAGACAAGGTAAAGAGGCGCTGAAACACGAGGCAAACGAGGTAGTTGTTGTTGAAACGAGAGACAACACTCAGTCAATGAAGCAAAATAAATCACGTAACTGGGGGCGAGAGAGACAGATACACCGCCTAATGGTGACATATCCAACAGAATGTTGCAGACTACCTCAGCGGCGGCATGGAGGCGTCTGTGTGTTAGGTATGATCATAGTTACGAGTTACCATTGAAGTTCTGGATGATCTAAATGTCGCAATTAATGAGAAATAGGATCATTGACTTTTATAGCAACTATAACGCCATCAGCTGTGTGCAGTGTACCTAATTGTAAATGGTTTCGGTGACAGAATCACTCTTCAGGTCCCTCTGCTGAACAGAGTGATCACGCCTTCATTGGACACCACCACCACACCTCTAACATAAGAGCAGCAGAAACCACCATCGTCCTCGGAAGCTATTGTTGTGTGTGTTACAGCACATCAACTCGAGCTCGAAAGTGCACCTGCCTCGCATCGAATCTGCTTGGCAGACTAGTGTGAACTACCATTTTTGTAATGAAAGAGGTATAAGGATGCAGCAAATTGTACACTATTTAATGTTACTGTGACTGAATATCAAGCAGCTACGTAGCTTCAGTCAATAGTTAACCCCCACTCAACTGATATGGTATCCCCTTACACACCCTTCTCTCTTCATACACCTAAATTAGGTATCATTATTCACCTCCTTAAAACAATATGTTTTATAATAAGGGTCTGCCATAAAGTTCTTCCTCCAAGTAAATCATGCTTTCCATTAAAGCGCATTAATCTGACTTGCACTCTGCTTGGTGTGTGTGTGTGTGTGTGTGTGTGTGTGTGTGTGTGTGTGTGTGTGTGCGGGCGGGAGAGGGGGGGGGGGGGAGGCACTGGAACGTGAGAGCACATGAAAATGACGGAAACAAAATGCATAGAAGAGTAACAAATGAATGATGTAATGAATCCCGCCGCGGTACCGGAACTCCTGTATGAGCTAAGAGTTGTTTTCCAGGAGAAACTCATCACGATGTTCGGTAATGTTATGCCCCTGCGGAACACCCTGACGCTGCAGTGCAATTTGAACTTGTGTAATGTTTCCGCGTATACCATTTAGCTTCAGTGGCTCTCACTATTTGCATTAAGCCGCGCGAGGCAACTCTAAGCTAGCTGGAAATGGCTGCTTTAAGTACACTACAACGAGATGGGTAACTGCACTGTGGTACACATCTCATCTGTACATCTTGCAGAGATATGACCAAATTAAATAACTTCTACTCCATGGAAAGGATACAACAAGCACAACTGTCCTTGCACGTTTCCAACGCCCAAGTGTCGGGACTACTTAACGAGTAATGACTTTCTTTACAAGTACAGCTTATAGTGTTTTTGTAGTTAAAACACTTTCTGAGACTAGTTGCGTAGTTGTATTGCTCGAATTTTATTAACAGTTGGCGTAAGTTCAGGCTTAGATCTTTTCCGCAAGAACAACTTGAGTTCTCCTAATCTTACTGTAAGAAGCTATTCATTTTAATATTTGCTGTACAATCCTGAGAAAACTCGCATTTTTGTCTGGGAGAGTGGTGTAGGGACATTTATTTATTTGTTTACCATTTACATTTTGCATTACGTACTGTATCTAATTCTGAGCTTTGTTATGATCTACCTCTTGTAGTGTAAGTATATGATCACCGGCCGGAGTGACCGAGCGGTTCTAGGCGCAACAGTCTGGAACCGAGCGACCACTACGGTCGGAGATTCGAATCCTGCCTCGGGCATGGATGTGTGCGATGTCCTTAGCTTAGTTAGGTTTAAGTAGTTCTAAGTTCCAGGGGACTGATGACCTCAGAAATTAAGTCCCATAGTGCTCAGAGCTATTTGAAGTATATATGAAAAGAGATTCTTGTAGCTGGTAACCATAATGAAAATAGTAAATAATAAAAGGGTCAGATTGAACACTTCAAAAATGGACATTCCCGGAGGATGCATCACTCAGTTGAGTTGCCTGAAGCGAGAACGCGAAGTGATGGTTTGCTTGAGTAAGGACTCACTAACAGTGGCGTAGCTTACATTAAGGCTCGAAGGCTCCCTTACCCAAAAAATTACGAAATAATTCGTCCAAACTGAATTTAATTCGATCTGTTCACGTACCCTCGTAAAAGGTTTCATGTATTTTACGTCTGAACTTCGTCTATTTACCCGCCAGTGTTATGCATCACTCCACTAACTTCGCAACCAGTAGCATATCAGAATTCCGTGCTTGTTACGAGCCCTTTTTTTTTTCACGTGGTGGACGGGAGATTCTACAGCATGGTTACGGTTTTCAAAAGCTGGCGTTTGATTTGTTTCAACATCTCGCCAACTGCTGGCCACATGCCTAAGTGGAATGAAGGCCTTTCAGCAGTTCCCTAACAGATAGCGTTACTTAGCTTGCCTGTAAGGCTGGGCAGAGCTTGTTTCGCATGGCCTTCACGTTCACCCGACTTGACGCCATGCGAATTTTACCTATGGTGGTACAAAAAGAATCTCGTGTTTGTGTCTCCGCTGGGAAGAAGTCGTCTATAAACTCGATGTGTGCTGTTGTGACGAATGGTGCTCACATTCAACATTTGTAAAAGAAACGGTTTGAGTTGCTCTTTCATTTTATGTATTATTCATCACTGTAAGCTTAATGCATTACAAGCTAGGATGCCTTGAAGCACCTGGTAACAAGAACAGCAAGAACTGAACGGTAACAAGGAACACAAGCTTTTTTCGGATAAATCACGTATCGATCCGCAAACGGAGCTAGTTTCAGAACTACTTACAATGTTGATTCCTACATTCCTAATATTTTTGCTATGACGTGTCTAAATTTTGAACAGGTTTTCTAAGGAGGGATCTTTGAATGTAAGTACGCTCAATGAGGCCTTATCGTCCGGTTGTAAGCCTCAGTGTTCCATCACTCTTCTTTTGTATTCCTGTCTCCGCTACATAGTGGAAGGCTGCGCGTAAGGAATCCTCCACCGTCTCATTTCTCATCGAAGTGGCGCTATAGCTATGCAAACACTACCCACAGGATACACCAGGCCCCTAGTCTTGATGTACGCCCTCATCTACATCTACATACACACTCCACAAGCCATTGTTCCACTCGCAAGCACAGTGAGGGGGAAACGTCAGTCTGTATGCCTCTGTATGAGCCATAATTTCTCGTATTTATTTTCGCGGTTCTTATACGAAATGCATGTTGGCGGCATCAGAATCGTTCTTCAGTGAGCTTGGAGTGCCAGTTCTCCAAATTCTCTCAGCAGTGTTTCGCGGAAAGAACGTCGCCTTTTCTCCAGGGATTCCCACTTGAGTTTCAAAATACTTCCGTAATACTTGCACGCTGTTCGAACCTGTTGTTAACGAATCTAGCAGCCCGCCTCTGAATTGCCTTGTGTCTTACTTTAATCACACCTAGTGTGCGTCCCAAACACTCGAGCACAACTCAAGAATAGGTCGTCCTAGGGTCCTATATGCGGTCTCAGTTACAGATGAACAACACTTTCTCAAAATTCTCGCAATAGCCTAAGTCGATCATTAGCCTTTCTTAGAACAATACTGAATATGCTCGTTCCATTTCTTATCGCTGTGCGGTGTTACGCCCAGATATTTAAACGACGTAAGTGTGTCACGCATGACATTACTAATGCCATGTTGGAACAATACAGGTTTGTTTTCGTTATTCATCTGTATTGACTTTCATTTTTCTACATTTAGAGCTGGGTGCCATATGTCGCACTAACTAGAAGTTTTGTATAAGTCATCTTGCATCCTCCTGCAGTCACTCAACAACAACACCTTCCTCAACATCACAGCATAACTGGCAAGCGATCGCATATTGCTGCTAATGGCGTCTGTCAGACCATTAATGAATACAGGGAACAGTAGCGGTCCTAGCACACTTCCCTGGTGCACTCCTGACAGTCCCTTGTCTGTGATGAACAATCGCAGTCGAGGTTAAACAGTTCGATTACTCAAGAAGTCCTCGAGCCACTCATATCTTGAAACCTACTCCATATGTAACTACCTTCATTGACAATGGCCCCCATTCAGCAACGAAGAGAGTCGGGCATATTCTTCCAGGTATGCCATATCCATCTGAAGCCGCTCACTTATAGATTCCATAGAGCTACTAAACTACTGGCATGTTGAGTGCCACGTTTAGACCGCTGTTCCTGTTAGTCCTAGACATTTCCCGAAGCTATGGGATTGAGAGACTTAGCGGGTCCATCGAGGTGTGATAGAATTCCTCAGTGTTCATCGAAAGAGATATGTTTTTGTGTAGCGCTGTGAACACGGTTGTTGTCATCTTGAAAGACTTGTTGTTTGTTCCTTTGCATACATGCACTTTTGTGTGTAGCGTTAGTAGTAGAGTACTGGGGGTCCCAGGAATCATTTGATATCAAACTGATATGCAAATTAATTAAATTGATCAATTTATTAGGCCCTAACCTCATCCCAGATGTCGCCATGTGCTTTGCTCTGCCAGCACGTCGATCCCAGCACCACCCCTCACCACCCCTCCCCATCCCACCAAATCCTACTCTACTGGCGAAATTTCGAACTTAAGGCAGAAATTCCGAATTTTGGAGGTAATTTCGAATTTTGGAGGGAATTTCTTTGTCCCAGAACTGTGCTGACATCCTACCCCACACCCAGTCCTGGAATTGGTTGGAAATTAAAAATGGTGGTGCCTTCTCTGGGACTGGAAACTTGATCCTTCTGGACAGAAAGCGCGACGCAGGAAATCTGTCCAGATGTAGGAGAGAAAGAGTATGTCAATGTACGTTGTTTATTTTGGTTGGGAAACTGAAGTAAAGATCGGTCCCATTTTCTTAACAAATCATAAAGATAGGTCCTAATTACATAACTATATGCATGCCGCTACACAAAGAGTGACTGAAATCGCAATACAGCTCAAAAATTGACGATCCCATACAACTGGTGTTATCCTGCCGAGAAAAGTTTCTCAATACCACTCAAAAATAGTGGCAGACGTACTCAAACTCTACCCTGCACCTACAAGCTGGTGGGAAAACGATTGGAGTGGAAGGTGCTGTCTTATTTTTTGGCGGGGATTATGTTCAACTGACGATATGCTAGTGTTGGACATAGGGGAGTTTAATAAGTGTATTACCTGTAAGAGTACAGTTGAGGACTGTATCTGTCGCTGTTTGACGTCAGACGTAGCCACAGACACCTCTTTCTGCATTGCTAAACAATCACCCTGGGGCCAGGACAGTCGAAGACAATACACACTGCCATGCTTCACTGTTCTAATTATAAACAGCACTAATCATCATTGGGCCATCATGCAACGCATATATTGGGGAAAATTGTCATCTCAAAACATTTCACCAGGAGAGAGGGGCGGCAGCTGAACTTGTGTGCTCCTCAAAGTATGCCGCGCGGGATTAGCCGAGCGGTCTCGGGCGCTGCAGTCGTGGAATGTGCGGCTAGTCCCGGCGGAGGTTCGACTCATCTCTCGGGCATGGGTGTGTGTGCTTGTCCTTAGGATAATTTAGGTTAAGTAGTGTGTAACCTTAGGGACTGATGACCTTAGCAGTTAAGTTCCATAAGATTTCTCACACATTTGAATACTTTTTTCCTCAAAGTATGGTCAGGAATTACTGAAATTAGAAGCACTCTTTCTTCCCCTCATCCCTCCCCCTCCCTCGTTCCCTCCACCAATGGTGGGATTATAGGATTTTTCATACAGTCAGCTGTCACTGATCCCATGTTCCGTGCTCTTCTTTGCAGCGTCTAGGCCTCCCACCAGTGAATCAGCGGGTGCTCCTAGACCACACCTTCCTGTCCTTGGGGTGATGGCTGTTGCACAGTCCACGCAGTGACCCTTTGCTAACACACAAGGCCGCAATGCAGGCTGCCTGCAGAACCAAGCCTGGTTGGTTGGTCCACAGCTGCATCGGGTAAGCACACACACTAGACCATCCTCACATCGCCCCCGCAGGCACCTACCATTCTGCGATGAAGAACAACTGTCAACACACAGGGAATTTGTTAAACATGAAAATATGATTGCGACGGTAATAAATGTCTTCTTTCCACAAAATAAATGTAGTTTATTTTCTTTTAGTTATATGAGCAAATTCGGTATAGATTTGACATTCGATTGCAGGATACAATGAACATCATTCTCCCCCTCCCCCCCTCTTCCTTCACACCTTCCCTTATTTTGTAACATCTGAGTTTTTTTTTTTTTTTTTTTTTTTTTTTTTTTTTTTTTTTTTTTTTTTGCTCCATGATTCGCCTCTCTATGGTGACCAGTATGATAGTCATTCTCAACAGTAGCAGATTCGTGCGCTCAGGTTTTCAATGGCTTACAGTTCAAGTAGTGTCTACTTTATAGTTGGGGGTTATGAAATATGAACTAACACAAGACTTGTGTTAACAGCTATTTTTAAACAGGCAATCTTGATGATGATAATAATAAAAACAGCCATCATTCTATGAAAAGAGATACAGTCGATTTCTGTTAGTTTTATGAGCAAAATCTATGTATTTTGAGATGCACGAGGGGCATTACATTTGTTTCAGACATATGAAACACCGATAAATATCTTCATCTACAGTCATTTAGTACGTTTGAGAGCACTCTTCATCGTTATTTTGTAACATTCAGAGAAGGTAAAAAACTACGAAGCATCTGTGTCCAAACTTCCACCTGTTGTAGCACTCCTTGCTATAGAACCTCCTATAAGATCTTACAAAGTCTCCCTCTTCTGACATATCGAAAGCAAATACCACCTATGTGTTGGCACTGAGCACATTACTTACATATGTATCACTCCAGTGGAGAAGGTGACTATTGGTCGAAATTGTTTGCAAAGACCTGTGTAAAGATTTGTCACCTGTACCACAGGAAGGCCATATCCAACAGACTATCAGTCGCAAGAGAAGATTCCTGTGTTGTTCTTTCATAAGCAGTTTAACACATTATTTTCTCTGCTGTTACACATCTCTGCACACATTCATAAAATCTGTTTTTCTACCGTGACTTCGAGGTCCGCGTCAGGTGCTAAACCAACAATATCACGTTTTGAACCATTGGCTGACACAGAAAGTGGAACATCGCATGGTGTAAACTATGTAGCTACCACAACACACAGGACGGTAGAAATAAAACACAGAGCCGATGTTCCTGATTGAAAAGAAAAGTGGAATACATAGCAACGTGCGGAAACTGGATGAGTTTGTGGCACTGTGCAACATTTCCAAACAGCTATTCAGTTAATCCCATCCTCCACAGTAATGAGGTCGCAGATGTCTCAGTGATCCATTTCGAAGAGCATTGCTTCCTCATTTTGCAATCATATACATGATTACTGTTCCAGTGTTGACCATCGCCAGAAGGTGCTGTTCAGAACATGCATGAGGTAAGAGAAATAAAAAGACATATTGCCATCTTATTGGCGAAAGAAAGATGTGGAGGTCATCACAGAATATAGAAATAGGATGAGTCTGCAGCATTGAGGAACGCTTCTAAAGAACTGTCTGAAGGTGATTATCTCCATATGTACCCTCCTATAGTCCACTGTGACAAGCAGCAGATATCCAGTGTTCTGCCGAAGCTCTCTCCACCTCTACCAGGTGGTGTCAGTCAGTCATTTTGTGATTATCAACAGTGTACCAGTGGATGGATGGGATGAGAAAGAAAACGCCTGTATGGCATAATGCACTGTAGTGAGCACCATAATTGACAGTGTGATCAATTTTAGCAGTTGTTTTGTAATTTCGGCGCCAACCAATCACGCAGCAGACTACTTCCAGTTTCTGTATCGTCGCTAAATCACCTCTCTACTACTTTGCAAGTACCACACACTAGATTGTGAATTCAGATATATGACTGTGCAGTTCGTCCATTTGCTTACATACACCAAAGCATACCAACTGGTCATAATGTTAGCCCTAGCCAGTGACACGGCGACAGACACAGTCCTCAGCTGTACTCTTACAAGAAATACACTCATTATACTCGTCTCTGTCGAACATCAGCATCTAGTCACTTGAACACAATTCCTGCCAAAAAAATAACGCTAGTACCTTCCACTCCAGCCATTTTTTCGCAGCTGCTTGTAGGTGAAGGGTAGAGTTTAAGTGCGTCTGCCACTTATTTCGAGTGGTATTGTGAAATTTTGTCCCAGCAGCATAACATCAGTGGTATGGCATCGTCAATTTTTGAACTGTATTGCGATTTTAGGCACTCCTTGTGTAGCGCTATGCATATAGTTGTGTCATTAGGACCGAACTTCATGCTTAATTACGTAATTGGGATCGATATTTGCTTCAGTTTCCCAACCAAAATAAACGAAGTACACTGACATAACCTTCCTCTCATGTATCTGAGCAGTTCCCTGTGTTGGAGGCTGCACTTGGGCTTTCTGTCCAGGAGAACCAGGGTTCGAGTCCCAGAAAGGGCACCACCATTTTAACTTCCCAAAACATCCAGGGTGGGAGTGAGGTGAGGTGTCAGCATAGTCCTGAGACAAAGAAATTCCCTCAAAATTCGGAATTCCCGTCTATATATTATGCAGGGATGGGGCAAGGCTTGCGGAGGAGGAGATTGTGGGTGGTACCCAAATGCTGGCTGAGGAAAAGACATGAGGTCATCTGGGGGTAGGGGTTGGGAAGGTTCTGTTAGGGCGTAATTAATTGATCAATTTAAGTAATTTTCAGATACACTATTAGTAGCGTTTACTTATATTATTTCCTCGGATACTGGTTGAGATGGATCTTCATTTTCTGACAGTTGCAGTTTCTCTCGGGTTTGAAACCGACAGTAATTGACAAGGCATGAGACTCAGCTCCACTCCCCGTAGTTAGGACCGTGTTCAAACCATTGCCCTTACGTTTTGTTACATTGATACGAATGGCCACGCAATTCCCTTTAGACATGTTTGTCAGTCTGCATTGATACACCAGCAAATCGGGCAATTTCATTCTTGGTGTGCTCCTGGATACGTCCAGACACTACAGCTCTTTTCTTTCAACCTGCGGCTTCTCTGCATCGATCCATCATACGCGCAGATTCCATACTTGAACACACACCCCACCCCACTATCGTGACTTTCCTCGACGATAGAGAATGATTTGATCGCCTGCTAATTCCACACTATGTAAAGCGCTCCAAAGTGGCCTGAATGTTAATTTAATGGTGTGGCTAGTATTTTGTACTGTGATATTATGTCAGAGATTTTCGGAGAACTATGAAAACATTTAGGAATTCACCAGTTCGTGGCGACTCATTCAAGATTTCCTTGTAAAGCGAGCTCAACACGTCGCTGATAACGGAACAAAATCAGTAGATATAAATCTAACTCGGGCGCCCCCCAAGGAAGTGCGACAGGACAGCGAATGTATACGACAGTTACGTGTTTAGTTCTCAAATAATGTAGTTGTCTATAAGAAAGTAGCACCGTCAGAAGACAGCCTCTATCGACAGAATGACCTTCAGAGGACTGATGAATGATGCAGGCTCTGCAGCTGACGGCGAATGTAAATATTGAGCATTTATAGCAAAAGAAATCCACTACCGTAAAACTACACTACTGATGACAAATTGTTGGAAACCGTATCTACTGCAATCTAGGAGAAGCTACCCAAAGCGAAATTATGAGCAATGAGAAAGTAAAACAAATAGTGGGATAATAAACACCAGAATGCAATCCATAGGCAGAATATGAAGGAAATGTAACTCAACTACCAAAGAAGTGGTTTAAACAGCGCTTCTTCGACCAATTCTTCACTGTTATTCATTCTGAATTAGATAGGACTGGTAGGAGAGATAGAGAAGATCCTACGAAGATAGGTGCAGTTTTGTCATGGGGCCGTTTAGTCAGTGAGAGCGTTATAGAGATGTTGAACAAACTCCACTAAAAGACGCTGCAAGAGAGGGGTTGTGCTTCGCTGAGATATTTATTACTGAAATTTCGAGACGGTACCTTCCTGGAAGAGTCGGACAACGCATTACTTCCTCCCACATACATCTCGCAAAAAGACCACCACGGCAAAATTCGAGATATTAAATATAGAGTCTGAAAACTGAAATAATATGACTTACTCTAGATGTAGTGAAGTTTACTGAAGAAGATAAGGATTTCTGGGTGCACAAGCGTAGAGTAGTCAACAGTAGCAGAAAATGGGATAGGAACGTAGGGCAGAGAGTGAGTTATTGTAAACAGCACACCAACACGTACAACAATAGTTCAGTTGTATGCTGACGTCGGAAGCAGAAGAGATAGCGAACGTATAAGAAGATACTGAGTGGGTAATACAGTACATAAAAGGAGACGAAAATCTAATAGCCCCTGGGGATTGCAATGCAATTGCAGGGGAAGGAGTAGAAGAAAGGATAAAGGAAGAGTATGGACTTCGTAGCAGTAATGAGAGAGGAGAAAGGATAATTGAATTTTGCAACAGATTTCAGCTAGTATTAGCAAATACTCCATTCGAGATTCATAAGAGGAGGTGGTATACTTGGAAAAAGTCAGGCGATACGCGAAAATACCAGTTAGATTACATTATGGTCAGATAGATATTATGGAATCAGTTATTAAATTGTAACGCGTACCCAGTAGCAGATTAAGACTCAAATCACAATTTAGTAATTGTGAACAGTAGGTTGAAGTTTAAGGGATTTGTGAGGAACAATCTGTGCGCAAAGAAGTGGGATACGGAAGTACCACGCAATGAAAAAAATTGCTTCACGTTTTCTGAGGATACAGATATAGATACAGCGACAATGGATGAATCAGTCGGCAGTTTAGTTGAAGAGGATCGATCTCTAAAAAGTGATATCACAGAAGTTGGAAAGAAAGATACAGGTACAAGGAAATTCATTTCGAAGAAACCATGGGTACTAGAGGAAATACATCAGTTCATCAACGGAAGGAGGAAGTAGTAAAATGTTTAGAGAAATTCAACAATAAGGATATGAAAGTCACTTAGGAGCGAAGTAAGTAAGGTGAAATGGCCGCATGAAAAATGTGAAGAAATCGAAAGGGGGAATGGTTGTCAGAAGGACTGACCCAGCAAACAACTTTTGATGAAATTAAACGTACGGACGGTAATATTAAGAGGGCAAAGGGAATTCTGCTGTTGAATGCAGAGAGAGCGTATAGATGGAAAGCGTACATTGAAAACCTCTATGACGTGATGGAAAGAAAAACAAGAGTCGACTGGGAAGAGATAGGAGATCCAGTATTAGAATCAGAACTTAAAATATCCTCGGATGACTTAAGATACAATAGGGTAGAAAGGACACATAACATTACATTGGAATCGCTAAAATCACTGGCGCAAGTGGCAACGAAGCGACTATTGACATCGAAATGTGTGAGTCTTGCGATATACCATCAGATGTTCGACACAGTTATCATCCATTTAATTCTGAAGATAGCTGAAACCATCAAGGATGACAATGATCGCACAATGAGCTTATCATCTCAAGCCTCCAAGTTGCTGATAGGAATAATACAGACAAGAGTTAAAAAGAAAACTGTTGATCCGGTAGATGACGATCATTTTGCCTTTTTAGGGAAGATAAAAGTTCCAGAGTGGCAGTCCCGATGTTGCGGTTGATGATGAAAGCAAGACTAAAGAAAATCGAGACATGTTCATAGGATTTATCGACCTTAAAAAATCGATAAACAGTGTAAACTCGTGTAAGATGTTCGAAATTCTGAGAAAATATAAGTAAGCTACACTGAAAGGCGGATAATATACAATACGTACAAAAACCGAAGCGGAACAATAAGAGTGAAAGACCCTGATCGACGCACACGGACTAAAAAAAAGGAATAATACATGGATGTGGTTTTCCCCCTTACTGGTCAAGCTAAATCCGGAAAAGAGAGTTACTGAAATAGAAGAAACGTTCAAGAGTGGGATTAAAATTCAAGCAGAAAAGATATGAATAACAAGATTCGCTGATGACATTGCTATCCTCAGTAAAAGTGAAGAAGTATTACAGAATCTGTTGAATGGAAAGAGCAGTCTAATGACCGTGGAGTATAGATTGAGAGTAAATCGAAAGAAGACGAAAGTCATGAGTAGCAGAAAAGACGACAGCGAGTAACTTAACACTAGGATTAGCCATAACGAAGTAGATAAAGTTCAGGAATTCTACCACTTAGGCAGCAAAATAACCCATGACGGACGGAACAAGGACATAAAAAGTAGAATAGCACTGGCGAAAACAGCACAACTGGCGAAGCGAATCCTACTAATATCAAACATAGGCCTCAATTTTAGGCAGAAGTTTCTGAGAATGGACCCTTGGAGCACAGAACTGCATGGTAGTGAAACAAGGACTGTGGTAAAACCGGAACATAAGAGAATCGAATCATTTGAGATGTGATGCTACAGAAAGATGTTGACAATTAAATCGGCTTGTCAAGTAGGGATTGAGGAAGATCTCCGCTTCAGGAACTCGGGTGGGAGTCTCTAGAGGAAAGGAGGCTTTCTTTTCGTGAATCGCTACTGAGGAAATTTAGGGAACCAGCATTTGAGGCTGACTGCAGTACAATTATACTGCCGCCAACTTACATTTTGCGGAAAGACCACAAAGATAAGAGAGATTAGGGCTCGTACAGAGGCATATAGGCAGTCATTTTACCCTCGTTCTGTTTGAGAATGGAACAGGGAAAGAAGATGCTAGTTGTAGTACGAGGTACCCTCCGCCAGGCACTGTATGGTGGATTGCGGAGTATGTATGTAGATATAGATGGAGAGAGAGAGAGAGAGAGAGAGAGAGAGAGAGAGAGAGAGAGAGAGACGGAGAGGGAGAGATAGGCTTACAGACAATCTTTGTTCTCATGCACCATTCGCGAATGGGGCAGAGGAAGGGAGATCATTTAGTGCTACCAAAAATGGTCTCTGCTACACACCTTTCGGTTCCTTGCAGAGTATGATGTAGATTTAAAGGGACTGGGTCAATGGGAGAGTGATGTGTGGTTGGATATATCAGTAAGAGTATGGCAGTCTTACATGCAGCAGTACTTTATTAGCAGTTTCGTCCTGTTATGTGTCCTCGTTTCCTAACAGATGGTAAAAAAAAAACCCTAGAATACTTCAGTACATCAGTGAGAGAGTGAGAATGTTGCAGATGGAGTAGATACTCCGGCAAAGAGATAAAGGCTCCCACTTGGAGACGTCCGAGACGTGGCGTCTTCAGAGGGGGAGACACAGTAGCGCAGCCTCTGGGATATTCCGGCACTCATAACAGCGTCTCCGGCAAACACGCTGCCTTATCCGAGCTGGGACGTCTTTGTAGGCGGTCCTCCCACACCACACCAGGCCAGCACCCCCACCCCACCTCGCAATTCGTCAACCGGCGGCGGCGCGCCGCCCCCACTGTGTAATGAGGCCCGCGGGTCCTTGACTCGCAGATATGAAACCGCTCGCGTCATTGTGACTCATTGAACAAGCGGTGCGCGTCCCTGATTAATGTCTCCGGCGCGGGGATGGCTGGCTGGCTCTCTCCTTGCGACGCTTCACGCGAGCCCGCTCCCGCCTCCTCCCACCACACTCTGTGTGCCTTCCTCTGCCTCCAGCTCTTCCTTTGCTTTCTCCTTCGCCTACGATGCTCGACGCTTTCTTAATCGCATTCTTCTCTCACGTCCTCCAGAAATGCAATAGCAGCCAAGGACGTAACACGGTGGATCGTCGGTTGGTCTTGCACCACGAATACAGTCTCTAAACTATAGAAGCACTGACTGTCTCAGAATTATTGCTGAAGGCATAAATGATATCCCGCCAGAAAGAGTTTTAAAACTCCTATTTACACCTTCTTACGTATGCTGGAGAGAGAGAAATTTATATAAACTTACACCGAACTGCAGAATGTTTGGCAGAAATTATGTCAATGGTGCGATAAATGCTAACCAAAATTTATATTACAGAACACAATAGAGCTGTTTTGTTCCGTATCCGTAATCATATATATTTACTGGATCCCACATATTTCTTCCTCTCATTTTCTATAAATATAGTGCGAAAAGTTACAGAAAAATTTATGAATGGTGTGCCTCTAACGATTACTAAATGGTGTACTATGTGACACAATGAAAATAGAATATATATATATATATATATATATATATATATATATATATATATATATATTAAGATGGTATCTGTTTTTTCGGACAATCTTAGCATGTATATACTTAAGGCTCAACGGCCACTTGACCATCTTCTTCTTCTGTGCGAATGGACAAACAATGCCCGAACTCTTACGGGAATCGACAACGCGCCGCGAGTAATTAGTATAATGGGCGGGGGCACTACGAATATAGTGCGGGACAATACGTTGAGAATGTGGGTTTCGTGGAAGGCGTGCCAGAGATCAATCCCTGCAGTCGCGCTATCCTCTGTGTCCTCGGTGGCTCAGATGGATAATGAACATTTCTGAACAAATGAACGGAACACATCAATTTCGAGAAGACGCGACTCAATATATCACCAGCGGGGCGCAGAAGGCCTTTGATCAATTACACAACAAAACTAAACAAAAAATAATAATAATAATAATAATAATAAAATAGAAACAATAAAAAAATCAGAAAAACGAAGATTTTGTTTTGTTTGTAAGGATAGTCCTAACCTTGATTTCCCATATTTCCCCTGGTATATAGGCAGCTCTCTGGGGTAGCTTTAGTCAGGAGGCAACGCCTGAAGTGGACCAGATTTTTTGTTATAGGATGAAAAGTGGAGGTGGCACTTAGGGTTTTTTTGTAGTTCCATTTTCCTAAGGAGCTTTCTAAAACGTTAAAAACAAAAAACAAAAAAGATGGATAGAGCGTCTGCCATGTAAGCAGGAGATCCCGGGTTCGAGTCCCGGTCGGGGCATATATTTTCATCTGTCCCCGTAGACGTATGTCAACGCCTGTAAGCAGCTAAGGGTGTTCATTTCATTGTAAAATAGAAGGTGTATACAAGATATTTAAACATGATAATCCTTATAATAAAGTGAAACAGCAACCAGACACTGTTAGTAATGCTGCTTATTGGAAACCAATAGCGACGTTATAGGTTTGTAACCGGCATGTTCATCTCCAGACGGTTGATCACATTTAAATTCACACTGTGTTGGACATGTAATGTTCACTGTTTCCCGTTGTGGCGAAAGTTTCGATGTTTCATTTTGGACCTCATTACAGATTATAACTCTGACGTCTTCGTTAATATGCAATAACACAGTTTGCTAAAAGCTGTAATTATTTTTAAATCAAATTCCATTACCATATTTTTACCTTGCAACAAGAGTTCTCAGAATTTTTATGTCTTAAATGAGCCCCACTTGATATACTTGCGTTTTTAACATATGGAGCACCCAAATAATGCAAATGAGATATTTCTGTTATTTCTCAATGCATTACGAAATTTTTACAGTTTCAGTGAGTGGAAGGGCTAGGATGAAGTGAGCGTGACATTCATATAGGAAAACATCAATTTATTACAATATTAAAAGTCAACAACATTTTGTTAAGATAATTTTAAAAATCCTCACTATCAGTTTTTGTTTTAGAATTTTCAAATCTCAACACTCCCAGCAAGTTTATTGTATTGATCCCTCAAGCAATACGATTAATAATAATAAGAAGAAGAAGAAGGAGAAGAATGAATTTGAAAATACAAAATTGTTAGGCTTTCGTGGCCACTTGTTGACAAACTGCCCATTGGCTTTTGTCTCGGGTTCTTCGGCCGACGTTCATCTAATGATTTTACTGACATTGCAATTTGGGGCAGGTAGAGAAATCGGCCCTGGCAGAGCATACACTGAGTGAGGCCGGCCACGTAATAAAATTCGCTGTCACAGAAGTTCTGGCTGTAGAGAAGCACTACCACTTGTTTTGTAAATAAAACTGCCTTTTCCTGCTACTAGTTACTTTATTAATCCCATACGCGTTTCGCCTTCTCCTGTTCTAAGGCATCATCTGTGGGATCTATAACGATACAGTTCTGTTATTTACAGATTATCAAACAGTTCACTTCGCGATTTTTTGTAAAAAGGTAATTACTTACGATTTGCTGATCTGCGTTTCCTCACACCTGCTATGGAGGTCGCACTACCACTTATATCACTGCCTTATAATCACATCTTTATGTTCTCGCCTTCCACGCACTATTCACCATATTTCTCACTCTTCTTTGTGAGATGTGATTGTAATGCAGTGATAAAAGTGGTAGTGCAACCTCCAGACCAGATGTGAGGAAACGTAGATCAGCAAATCGTTAGTAATTACCTTTTTTTACAAAGAAATCGAGAAGTGAACTGTTTGATAATTTATAACTAACAAAACTGTATTGTTATAGATCCCACTAATGATGCCTTGGAACAAGAGAAGGCGAAACGCGTATGGGATAAATAAGATAACTAGCAACAAGAAAAGGCAGTTTTATTTACAAAACAAGTATTTATATATTTCCTGCGGACGATGGCCAGACAAACAAACTTGTTAAGCTCTACACACCTGCTTGTTTAGAGAAGCTGTAGAAATACACAAACATGGGAACAGTTCAACAAGAAAGAGGAAATCCTTACGGTAAACGGATCCTGGCTTCCCGTTCTGCATCGAACGACCGTCGGAAGTAGCGAGAGGAGAACCGCAACGGAAATGACCGAGGAGACGCCGTCGGACGTTGGTGGGCCAGATACATACAGTCTGCGGCCACGAGCTTGGCTCCAGTTCACGGCCGGCGATGGTGGGTCAAGCTTTCACAATGACAGCCACTCGTGCTGGCGAAACGTCGGCCGAAGAACCCGAGACAGAAACCAATAGGCAGTTTGTCAATTTGAAAGTACTTAAGATAATTTCTTGCTCAATAATATCAGTAATAAGGCAGAGTGTCAGAATTCTTAATTACAAATAATTTCTCACACAATTATAATAAGGCAGAATTTCATACATTTACTTCCAACCAAAAGAAACACTGATATAAGTTTATGACTTAGGTTTGCAAGAAAGGACAACAGATAAAGGATTTTGAGGATGCACCCCTTTTACGATAGAGAAGTTTTAACTGAACAGCACATAGTCATATACTCACTTTTTGAAGAACGTGCCTGGATAGTCATTCTGCAAGGTACACAGATAACAAACATTACGTGTCTAATTTACCAAATGACTAAACATTACATCTCTACACGATTCACAGTTCTCAAAATGTTTTCTTCGACAGTAAGTTCTAGCATCTACAACCCAATCAACATCACTTGCTTTATGATGACATCAGACCCTCTTTGTGCTGCATAATCAACACAGCAGACGCACAGACACCTCAGCCACATCGTGTAGTGGCACCCAACAAATTTAAGCCTCGGCAACAAGCTTTCTTAGCCATGTGCACCAACTAAAGTGCGCGTCATTTACGACGACGGCTCAGTTTAGGTTTGTTCTGCGCATCTGACGTCACAAAACACAGTCAGCCAATGAACAGAGAACGACGTAGCCAGAGCCCGACTGCAGTGCTGAGCACGGACGAGTGTCTTCAGTTTTAGAAACGTTCAGTCATAAATAAAGTAATTGAACAAAAGCAATGTCTTGATAGCAGACTTTTTTTATAGAAAGATTGGAGACTGTATTCTTTATACCAACTGCTTCATATTCTAGTAATTAATTAAACCAAACAAGCAACAAGCCCCCTAATTCAGGATAAGTGTGTGTATCATTCTCACGAACCGCTTTTTTGCAATGAAGAACATCGTTAATTGTTTACTTCCTATTGTTCTTAGACTAAACGTGAGTAATTCATAGCCATCCCAACAGTGTTTGTCGATATTTTGCGAGAAGTTTTACAGTCCCCCAGAACTTCTGATTAACGACGAGCTGCGTTAGTGCAATCTTTAAGAAAACAAAACCAAAGGTTCTGGGTTCAAACCTTGTTCGGTGCTTGATATTTTCTTTATTGAAAAACGATATGGAAGTGTCTTACTTCATTTAGACCATACATTCTTTTTCTCCTTTGAAGCATCTTCAGTGGGCAGTATTTTGTCTTCTCCATTGCCAAGCCACCTATCGTAGTTTTGTGCTGCGGTAACACAATATTCAATGTTTGTGTCGGCTGATCAGTGTTTTAGCAAATAAATGCTGTTTGTGTGTGCCACACACAAAAATTGTATTTGACATAGCTCAGAGCACTTCACTGATACACAGTATATTCAAGTCCTAATGTTTTTGTAAGTCCACTGTTTTGTTTAATGTATTTTGTCTACTTCCTTTTGATTGATTGAAGTGCTTTAAAATAAAGCCAAACGCGCCTGGTGTAAACAAAACTTGTATTACAGTCGCGAAAGACCGAATATTTCTCAATATTACATACGACACCTATCTGGTTCTTAAATGAGATATTCTTATACAGTAATTTTTTCATGAAATTTAGGTATCTTGTTCACATTCCATTTTCAACATTGTGGCAACTAAAATCGACCATACCGAAAGTATATGCTAATTTCGTGCAATGGTTTACTACATTTAATGCTGCACAAGAACTGCGTTGAACATCGAAACAAAATTAAGTCATTTATGGGGGGAAGGCATCAGTCAAGAAGATGTGTAAAAATCAGTTTTTTGGGCCAAATAGATTTAGTGAAATCAGTCGGAACACCATGTGTCTGCATAGGCTAGCAGTGCAGTGATGACAAAATCGCGCACAGCGCGGTATGCGGGAAGCACGTCTCTGTAGCAGAGAAAGGGTTAATGCGGCCGTTGTGGCTTTACTTCATAAACTGCGCGCTTCCCCCTAAACGTAAGTTTGGCGCGTGCGTCGTTCGCAACTGGCAACGCAGCAATCTCCCGCTTCTGGGCGGGCATGAGCGAGCCGCCAAGATAAAAGAATTCAACTATAGTACATCAGTGACAAGAGTGATAGTGACCCTCAGGCCCCCGTCACCGATACCGACAAGTCGTGAAGCTGTGTCGGCGTAGCGAACGGCGCGCTGCATGGAGAGCGAGGCGAAGCTGGCCCTTCCACGTTGCAGACCGCAGCTGCCGCGACGTGTCCGGTAGGCCGCCGCGGCTATATAAAGGCAGCGCAACACTCGGCGCTTCTCGCGGCGCCGCATTGAGCTTAAGAGAGGCGGGATCGGGAATCCGCAAGTCGCCGTAACTCGTGACCGCTGCAGCCGGAACAGAAATGTGAAAAGAAGAACGGAAATTTGCGACATACAGCTTACAGTGAAGTAGGTTTCTAAATTTGCATTTTAACTTTTACTTTACGACACATAATACACACTGAAATATATTCGGCTAAAGAGTTTTATTTTCTTTATTTGCTAATTATTTTTATTTTATGGTGGAGGAATCCATTTTGCGCTGTAAGAATGATTTGTGCACATGTCACGTGACTGACTACACAGTTGTTTTTTTTTTTTACCTCGCTTTATCTATAATTTCTTTACGTTAGTTCTATCTCATCCGTACTATTGGTGACAAACTGCACCTGGGAACATTTTGTCGCTTGTTTTTGTTTTTACAACTCAGATTTGAAGGCGATCTGCGTGACAGGTTGAAACCAGTAGTCGTTAGTAAAAGATATTGTCATTAATACGTCTGTCGACGGGTGCAATAACATCGAATAATACTCTCCTGTCAGCTTTTATGGGTAAAGCACATCTAGTTTATATCGAGGACTATAGATACTTCAGTCAACGAGGAGACTGTAAATAACTCGATCTATTACGAGTGAGTCCGCATCTCGTGGTCTTGCGGTAGCATTCTCGCTTCCCACGCCCGAGTTCGATTCCCGGCGGGGTCAGGGATTTTCTCTGCCTCGTGATGACTGGGTGTTGTGTGATGTCCTTAGGTTAGTTAGGTTTAAGTAGTTCTAGAGGACTGATGACCGTAGATGTTAAGTCCCATAGTGCTCAGAGCCATTTGAACCATTTATTACGAGTGACCAGTTTTAAGAGCATAGTGGATGGTGATTACAATAAAGTGATTATGGGGTGAAAACGCAGACTGACGGCACGCCTTGTGCCACAGGTTTCTTCATCGGACCTTGTGACCCCTTGCAGATTTGTCACGAAAGACCTTTAATCCATACTATTGTCAAAAATTCTAAATTATGTTTGTTATCTCTTCACGACTTAACTGCGTACCCGATTTTCATGAAATTAGGCATGGAGATAACTGGAACGCTGAAGAAGAAAATATATATATATATATATATATATATATATATATATATATATATATATATTTTATGGTCGAAGAATCTACTTTGGGCTGTAAGAATGATTTGTGCACATGTCACGTGAATGACTACACCGTTTTTACCTCGCTTTATCTATAATTTCTTTACGTTGGTTTTATCTCATCATTACTATTGGTGACAAACTGCACTTACGGTGTTTCGGCAGTGATGTGCAATTTTACTTTCGCAGTTTATAGCTGGAGACAGCCCACACAAGTATCTATCACGACGTCTTCACGCAACGCTCAGTCTCGAAGGTAACGTATCGCGTAACAAATACCGGCCGTGCTAGCGGAATGTTACGTGATACCACGTACTTACACATTTGTGACTATTACAGTGCCATCTATCACAAAGCGAGGAAATTGGTCCAATGAAAACATTCATATTTCTTTACGTACTACACGAATATGTAATTAAAAGTGGGGGTTGCTATTTTAAAAAAACGCAGTTGATATCCGTTTCACCAGTGACAGCGCCATCTAGCGGGCCAACCTTAGCGCCATCTGGTTTCCCTCTTCTAGCTAGACAAGTATTGTTTTTAGTAGTTTTTCGTTTGACGCTTATTTCGTAAGATATTTGGCTCGGCCACTATCAATGGACCACGCTGTATAAAACCGGTATATAACGGGTGTGTGTCCTACGAATGTTCAGGCGCCTTTCCTCTGGAGCTTCTGCCGATATTTGTAATTTAGCTCTTTCTGTATGTAGCTTGAGTCAGTCCAAACAAGCGAAGATAGAGCGGTCCCAGATTAGCCTATTGCGATATTAGTTTTATCCACACATATTAATATGGACAGTAAATCATGGAATATAACAGTGCTCCAACAGCGTCTGAGCTGGCGGTAGCAGTCAGCATGGACCGAGGCAGTGTTGCCGCTGCTGGAGTGCTGGTTATTCTTTGTGTTTTGCTGCCCCGTTCAAATATATCGATAAAACGACTATCACAGTCGACTAATTTATTATCGACCTATCGAACGAAACCGTAAAATTCCTGTTTAAAAAATGAGTATGCTGGTAACGGGAGACAAACCAACGCTTTCCTACGAGACTGAGCGTTGCGTGAATGCGTGGTGAGCAATACCTGTTTGGGCTGACTCCAGCTATAAACCGCAAAAGCAAAATTGCATATCTCTGTCGAAACACCATAGCAAATGCGCCTGACGACTATTAGAAGAGCCACAGTGAAAACCCGTTTTTGGTTAGAACGCATTCTCTTTAGTTAAAATTACATAATACTGGCTGGAATTTACTACTGGTCAAAAATGAATGTTAGAAACATTGTTTTAATTACACAAATCACATTTTAGCGATATAAATAAGTTAAATCTGTTACTGCTGAGGTGAAGGTTCCTTTAGCTTACAAGTGACATATCAGAACGAGATTGGTAGGCCGAGCGGCGTCGGCTAATTCAGGCGGGGCGAGCTCATCGATGCACGGCCGCTCGGGCACACGTGTCCAGCTGGTCTTCCACCAAGCACGTGTAGGTAGATTCGTACGCATTTATCATGGCAGATCTAAATCAAGAATTGCGACGGAAAGACGAGTTTGAGACAAGGATATTACAAACTGTCCTTTTTTTTAAAAAAAAAGGAAAAGAAAAAACAAGAAGTATAAGAAGAAAACGGGACGGAACTGAAGATGTGCAATTACCTGGAAAAACAAAGACACGGAGACTGTGCTGAAGATTAAATCGATTTAAGCTTATAAATACTTGTAATACACGGAAGTTAGTGATACAAAAGAAGCTATGGAGTACTACTTACATCTAGCAGAAATTTTCGATGTTATTGAAGCAACACATCTGGTCGAGACAAAACCAGAAACTTCAAAAAAGTGTGCGAACATAACAATAGAGATGACAAATATTTATGAGTGTATGTGCGAAACTTGTTAGTGCAAAAAGAGTATGAAGAATAGGGAGCTTATTTCAAACTCTATACTTTGCCAAGTTGATCTAATACCATGCAGACACTAGAAGAATGCCAATTTAAAAAATTGTTCCGTTACGTGCACTGAAAAGCAAAAGAGCCGTAGAAGTGGCACATCAGCTAACAGGTATATTTTTGTCATTTCGCACTCCTCTCATTTTAACCTTCGATAATGACAGAGAATTAGTTAATTCTACAACAAATGCGGTGGCTCCATTTTGGTCTGAGTTTGAACAGGTTCTCGGGAAACCAAAGCAAAAAGAAACCCAAGGGTCTGTTTCATGCACTAACCAAAACATTAATCAAAATATCCACGGGTGTACTGCCGGTCTATAGTGTCCAACGGGCACAATATTTCGGTGATCATACATGTCGCCATCATCAGGTGAACTGACGGACTGAGCACCTGTGAACGTGCCTGCACGGAGATCCGTACGCTATGGCTGCTCAGAGGGAACTGGCTTCTTTCGCGGCGGCGGCAGATTTAAATACCCTCCGCCCGCGGCGCGCTCCCTCCGCCGTCCGCTCACCGCGCCACGGTCGCGCGGTGGAACAGATTGCGACCGCGTCTCAGATGACGCCAGAGTGATGGCTCTGTCCGCCGTGGTCGTCACAACTATACGTTTCCTTGATTTACTCTTGATTAACCCAATCGCTGGTTCCCAAGCCTTGCTAAGATTATAGCCACAGTCACGGTTTATGAGGTCGTCATTGGCGCGAATTTCGATGGCCTCTCTAACCACGCTGTCCCAGTATCTCGGCGTCTGTACCAGAATCCTTGTGCGTTCATACTCCATAGCGTGATTGTTCAGCGACCGCCGACATTGATAAATGTGGATACAAGACATCAAAATGTGGATACAAGACATCAATAATACGGATTAGTCAAACGGGCATCTCTTTGTACAGTTTATGAAAAATCGGCCACTTCATTCCTGTATTAAGCAGGCACCACATAAAGCCATGTTTAATACAGAGTCACGAGCAGGGATTGTGACTTCGAATTTACTTCTAGACGTTATTAATAAATTATGAGATGAAGATGGTCTTGAAGAAGCTTTAAATAAAATTAATGTGATAGTTATAGAAAATGTGACACTTTTGATGTGGAAACAGTAAGCCGTAGCTAGTACGAGTGCAGAGCCTCAAATAATTGCAGCTAGTGACGAACACCCTGAAGCTATAGCTAATGCGAATCGACAATTCCAAATAACAGCAGACAGACAAAATCTCATGAAAAACCTACAAAAGTGACCAAGAGAAAGAAATTGGCTTCGGAATCAATACACGCTCTAGTAGACATCAGTAATAATATAATTATACCAATTCCTGATGCCGACGCCGGCCGGCGTGCCCGAGCAGTTCTAGGCGCTTCACTCCTGAACTGCTCGACCGCTACGGTCGCAGGTTCGAATCCTGCCTCGGGCATGGATGTGTGTGAAGTCCTTAGGTAAGTTAGGTTTAAGTAGTTCTAAGTTCTAGGGGACTGATGACCACAACAGTTAAGTCCCATAGTGTTCAGAGCCATTTGAACCAATTTTGAACCTGATGTCGACAAAGCGCAAGCGGATCTCCTCCGCGTTACTGGAGTGGTTCTTCAAAAGGATGAACGGGGTTTGCACAAGACAAACGCTTCTGGGGTACCCTATAAACTGTACTGCAGGTATGTATTGTTGAATTGATTTCAATAATTAGGGGTGGTTGTCGTCTCAAACATTTTCAGTGGCTCCTTGGTTCAAAGTAATCAAAATTTGTTAGTGTTTAATATTGAAAACTATACAGGTAATTCATAAATTACTTTAGATTTAATTCTTTGGTAATAGGCGTAGTTTGTAGGAGCTCGTATTTATTACCTAATCGTGTTTTAAGTAAACTAACTAAATTTGCCTTTTCCGGTCCGATTAGAGGTGTATAAAGAAAAGGTCTTGCTACTAAAAGAACTGCCATAGAAAACTTTATCTTAAAAAACTGCTACCAAGACAGCAGCGATAGGAACAGGCGACGGATTTGTTCAGTGTGTATGTAAAAAGGCGAGTATTTCATCTATGTAATTCAAAACGCCATGCTATAAGAACCTAGGCTTCCGCAGCCGGTGTCAGTGATTAAAATTCTTCTGGGTATTATGCCTCGTCATTGCTAAAAACTAACAATAATAAACTAAAACCGACGTTTCGGCCGAATTGCAACTGCCTTCCTCAGGGCACGACTGGTTTTGCAAGGGGATAGGTGCTTCTATTTGTCATAGACTATCGACGTCTGACGCGACTGTTTTAAAGCTTTTAATTGGCTCTCTAATATGATTGTCTAGTCATGACGCAAGGGAAGATGGATGGAAAGAGGCTATTCGCGGATGTCCATGTCGTCAACGAATGGTAGCTGTCCGTCAATCAGCGTTCGGCTTCTGGTCGTCGAGTCTTCCTCCTGGTGTGCGCGGAAGTGGACTGACAATTGCTCTACAGCTGTTTGTGCATATACGTCCGTGTCCCGTGTAGCTTTTGCCCCGCGACCGCTCGCAGCCCGTTTGACTGGGATGGCCGGTAGCCAGGACGCCGGAATAGCCATCTTCTCTGTTGATGTTGTCAGGCTGCTTAATAATTTTGATCGCCTCCCGTATTTTGCGCTCTGGCATCCACGATTCTTTCGCCAGCACTCGGGCTTCCTGAAATCTGATAGGTCGTCCACAGTCACAGTGGTGTTCCGCTATCGCCGATTTATTATGTTGTTGTAATCGTACATAGCGTTCGTGTTCTACTACTCGTAAGCTGACAGGTCTCCCTGTTTCTCCTATGTAGGCAGCTCCGCACTCACACCGTTTTTCTTAAACAGCTGCAGCGTTAAGATTGTTGGCTTATTCCTTGATGGAACCTATCATTTCATGGATCCTGTGACTGCTTCGAAAAATGCCATGATCGTTTGACTCGCAATAACGACTAATGTAAATTTACTTGTTCCGCGTCTTTTGTCTTTGACTTTTATTAAGACCTCATGCTCTTATTTTCATTTCACTGTTTTTGTTTAATACTGGATGCATGACTCTGTGATGTTCCTTAAAACTTTTTCTTTACTACTCAATACTTAATTGCTTTCGATTGAATTATTTCCTCAAACAGGTTTCTCTACGTAAAACCAGTTTTATCTAAACTTCAAATATCTTTAGCAGCAAATTCTAGTTGCAGCTAGTGTAAGACGTGTATATTTCTATTGTCTATTGTCAAACCACAATTTATGAAAGATGTTTATATTTTATTAATAGGATTAAGTAGGAATAATTAATATTTGTCATGTTGGAAATAATTGTGGTAGCAGGAAATATCTGCACCAAAATATTGTTGATATAATTTTACTTAGGGCGGGAGAAACCACTTTCGGATAAATTTTAATAAATGACCGCGCATTGATACATTTTGTAATGGTAGCAGGGATTGTCTGCACCAGAAAGCATTCTTGGCAGGAGAGACCGCACTTTAGCGTTCGTAGGAAGTCAGTAGTAAGCGAGATGTGAAGCGAGTCGGTAGCAGGTTTGAAGCGAGAGCTTTAGAGGAGCGGTGTGCCGGCCAGCCACCGGCTATGATTTACAAGAGATTATAAACAGATATACAGAGACATCAACTAACTATTATCATACAGGGTGTTTAAAAAATGACCGGTATATTTGAAACGGCAATACAAACTAAACGAGCAGCGATAGAAATACCCCGTTGGTTGCAATATGCTTGGGACGACAGTACATTTTCAACCAGACAAACTTTGGAAATTACAGTAGTTACAATTGTCAACAACAGATGGCGCTGCTGTCTGGGAAACTCTATAGTACGATATTTTCCACATATCCACCATGCGTAGCAATAATATGGCGTAGTCTCCGAATGAAATTACCCGAAACCTTTGACAACGTGTCTGGCAGATGAGATGTACTGCTTCAGCTGTTCAATTGTTTCTGGATTCTGGCGGTACACCTGGTCTTTCAAGTGTCCCCACAGAAAGAAGTCACAGGGGTTCATGTCTGGCGAATAGGGAGGCCAATCTACGCCGCCTCCTGTATGTTTCGGATAGCCCAAAGCAATCACACGATCATCGAAATATTCATTAAGGAAATTAAAGAGATCGGCCGTGCAATGTGGCCGGGCACCATCTTGCATAAACCACGATGTGTTCGCAGTGTCGTCTAAGGCAGTTTGTACCGCCACAAATTCACTAAGAATGTCCAGATAGCGTGATGCAGTTTCGGATCTGAAAAATGGGCCAATGATTCCTTTGGAAGAAATGGCGGCCCAGACCAGTACTTTTTGAGGATGCAGGGACGATGGGACTGCAACATGGGGCTTTTCGGTTCCCCATACGCGCCAGTTCAGTTTATTGACGAAGCCGTCCAGGTAAAAATAAGCTTCGTCAGTAAACCAAATGCTGCCCACATGCATATCGGCGTCATCAATCCTGTGCACTATATCGTTAGCCAATGTCTCTCGTGCAGCAATGGTAGCGGCGCTGAGGGGTAGCCGCGTTTGAATTTTGTATGGATAGAGGTGTAAACTCTGGCGCATGAGACGATACGTGGACGTTGGCGTCATTTGGACCGCAGCTGCAACACGGCGAACGGAAACCCGAGGCCGCTGTTGGATCACCTGCTGCACTATCTGCGCATTGCCCTCTGTGGTTGCCGTAAGCGGTCGCCCTACCTTTCCAGCACGTTCATCCGTCACGTTCCCAGTCCGTTGAAATTTTTCAAACAGATCCTTTATTGTATCGCTTTTCGGTCCTTTGGTTACATTAAACCTCCGCTGAAAACTTCGTCTTGTTGCAACAACACTGTGTTCTAGGCGGTGGAATTCCAACACCAGAAAAATCCTCTGTTCTAAGGAATAAACCATGTTGTCCACAGCACACTTGCACATTGTGAACAGCACACGCTTACAGCAGAAAGACGACGTACAGAATGGTGCACCCACAGACTGCATTGTCTTCTATGTCTTTCACATCACTTGCAGCGCCATCTGTTGTTGAAAATTGTAACTACTGTAATTTCGAAAGTTTGTCCGCCTGAAAATGTACTGTTGTCCTAAGCAAATTGCAACAAACGGTGTATTTCTATCGCTGCTCGTTTAGTTTTTATTGCCGTTTCAAATATACCGGTCAATTTTGAAACACCCTGTAAGAGGATATAATGTTATTGAACTATTTTCTTTGCGAAACTCAACACTACTGAAGGTATGTCTGCGCAATGCTAGTTGTTAGATTATTGTGAAAAGTAAGTCCCATTTGCACGTTTGTAAAATCATTTCATTACCAGCAGTAATTATTTGAAGAAACGTTTTCAGAATATAATTAATTTTTTCGAGCAATATTGCACTACTGATTATAGTCCATCCCAAAAACCGTCAACGTAAAACTTTGCAAATATGTTACTGTTGTCAAACACTATGAATTACGTAACATCAGTCAAATTAATTAAAGAATAACGTCAGCTTTGCTAATAAAGAATAACGTCAGCTTTGATAATAAATACAGCCACTTATCATGAAAGCCCACCAGCAGCTAACAGAGTATAGTAAAACAGAGTAAGTATATTCATGTCGCAGTTCGATGCAGCAGTCAGATGGCGATCTAGTAACAGTAAACAAAAGGGTAAGGAACAGTTTTGGGTTACTGCAGATAACGACTGAGGGCCACGACGACGACACATTCTATGTTTCGTCGAAATAATCAGAAAATCACCTTTAATAAGCAGCAATTAAATTTGTATGCGAAGATTGAGAAAGAGAATAAATTTCAAAGGGAAGATTTACTTGTTATTATTAAGCAAGAGAAAGAACTCGTAAGGAAAGGTTTCATAGGGTATTGTGAAAGGGAAGGTTACATAGTTTATCGTAGAAGGGAAGGTTGCGTAAGAAAAGAGATATAGAGAAGACGGTTATTGCGTAAAAACAACAGAGCTATAGAGGAGACGGTTATTGCATAACAAAACAGGTATAGAGGAGACGGGAAGGTTCCACTAGTAACTTCTGATTTTAACGAAGCCATTCAGCATAAACTTGTTTTAAATCAAGTCACAGTTTCGGGCGTTAGGGCAGCTGCAGGAAGGGCCGTGGGCAGATGTGGGGCGGGTGCACATCATGAACAAGCAGACGCGTAGGGCAACTGATATTACTGCACACAGAATAGTTTACTTGCTCACCGTCACTCACCACAACAAAAATATATGTTTACTAGGTGTTCTCCACAACTGTACGCACATAACAACTACTGATATGTGAGCGCACCTGTGAGAAACAGCTGGTAAACATAATTTTTTGCTGAAGTTACACTTCGGATTTCTCATTGTTGTTGTCTGTCTCCTGTAACTTAATTTCAAATAACGTTAAATCAGGCTTCCAGTAACTTAAAAGTTTGAGCTAAAGCTAATATCTTTTGTTAGATGCTTCTGTATTGGAAAATATTATACATTTGCGAATACAGCTGTTATTGCTTCCAGTCGTGTAGCATTTATGTAAGTTATACATTCATTTGCAGTGATGCAAAATTTTCCATTCTAAGTTTCTTTCATCTTTTACTTCATATTCATGTATGTTTACAGTTTTTTACTACATATAAATATGTTTTATCAATGGTTCTGTGAGTAAGTCCTTACTCTTGCATTTGTATCAAAACAACATGTCGACTTACGTGTTCCTTTATGCAGCATTCTAGTAAAACACTTATGTTTTTTTAGTGTCCGCCATGAAGCCAGTTTTCTACGACCATTTAGGAACGAGAAGGTGAGTTTTCACTGCTGAAACATATAAATATAACCGTTTTTTACCTCAGTCACTTAGTTATTTTGCTACTACAGGTTTCGAAGGTTCATACCAATATCTTTAGGTGGAAAATTGTTTAGTTACATAGCTGGTGTTAGTGAAGAGCACAGATGCATGTCCACAGCAGCAGACATAGTGTAAGGCAAGGTACGTTGCATCTTTCGATGATAAAATTACTTTTTGGAAAATGCTCTGTTAAAGGTAAAATACATGAATTTTTGGGACAAAAGTGTACTTACAAGGGAAGAAGATTCGAAAAATGGGGTGCATACAGCTACATGTTACAAGTGTACACCACTGTACATTATGTTTACACTGTCACTTCAGACATGTTGTACATCTCTGTGATATTCTCTCTAACACTGAATGCAGAGACAAAATTTTTTGAACGAAATAATACGATGTAGCTATCCAAGGACCCTACCAAGAAAACTCCTAACCTATGTCACTCATCGAAAAACACTAAGTTATTGTTTATTGAAAAGAAAAGGCAGATCTGTGTATGCATGAATTCAATAGCACCGAGCCTGAGATCTCAATTAAAAGCTCACAGAGCAGATGACTCTATAACACATGCATCTGTGTTAGGAAATACTCAGATTTCTCCTGATTGTGCTGTTGTCTATAGTAAGTTATCGTCGCTAGCTTACTGTAAAAATGATTACTGACTTAGCAGAATAACAGGTCTCATTAAACGCAGATAAATTAAAAATAAACAGATGCATGTTGTATAAACAAGAGAATTAATCTGGCCGAGTCTGATTTCAAAGATAATTTTGCACTTTAGAGGCAGAAAAATGATTTACAATGAGGTTAAATAACACCAATACGTGAATTCAGTCATAGAGAAGGCTAAAATGTATTTGAAGTTGTTTGCAGTACTACAGGAAATGTGTATCTATTGTAACATTTTATGGAATAACGAACATTAGAAATTACAATACAGTCACTCAGGCAACAGAAATGTGAGCTGTTGGAAGGGTAGTACCTTCATTCTGAACAAACCCTGTTGGATAAATTCAGAGAATCGATTACCTGGGTAAGTGAGAAGTATACTGAAGATACTTACCTGAAGAAACGAAAGGTTAGCAGGATGTTTATTACGTCTTTCGATGCATAATGCGTACTGCGAAACTGGGTAGAGGAAATACTTTGTGTAAACACAAGCGGCCGACAAGTATTACAGTATTCAAAATAGTTTGGAGAGATTGTTGGGTTTAGTAGCTTAGTAGGGATGAATGATTAGCACAAGGTTTAAATAAAATGTATGTATTTGAGTGGAAAAAGAAGATCCCGTTTCAGTCTCCATACGACTCTATGATTTTTCTACCGTTACTAATCTGTTTATCACCTGTCACGTATTGTAAGTTATCTAAAATTACGAAGATAGGATTTGCGCTAGACGCTACTGGTCAAGTGTTGCCGACTTCTCTTGTCAGTTGCTGTTCAAATAATTTTTTGCGGCTCATTTGTACACAGTACTAGACACTGATTCCACGCACTGCGGCTATCTGACCTTAGTATTTAAGAACTTTGAGTTTTAGGCCATACTTGGGTGCCTTTTTTACCACGTAAACACAGTTTTTTCAGTCAAAACCATGCACGCTTATTCACAACCATATCAACGTTCTATGTACTCCTCGCACGTTTTTCGATCGCATTTCGCGGTATTGACGCAATTCGAGGTGTTTCACGCATGAAAACAAGGGACTTCGTTTTTTTTTCTTTTAAAAAAAATCTTAATTCAAATCATTATTTCTATACAAATTAACCTATTGCCTAAGTACATTAGCAGGTCTTATTTTTAACTATTACAATTTACAGTCTGCAGCTTTTACTTTCAAACACTGCAGGTTAATACTATAATTCCTTCACCACTATGGAGGGATTATTCTACTGTTATTTGCTACGCATATTGTTCTGATTATTGGATTGAATTTTCTACTACTGTTAGACTTTGATACTACTTTTAACAAGTTACTATGACTACTCTACCTGCAGCGTCACAGGTGTGCCAGAAGATACAAACCTAATTTTTCTGGCCTTTCCCACTGAGCTCATCCCAGTGGTAGTGCCCCTGGCACTGGGCTGGCCGATGCCTTTGTCGCTGCAGTTCTATACTAATCTAATTATCCTAGTTCTGAGCCTATAACTAGCCTTATATCTAATGTCGTAATCGGTGCGTTGTCAAGTCCGATGATGATGTATTACCCCTCCCCCAAACTAGTACTAACACCTAGGGACGTCGGTTTATCCGAAATTTTCGTTATCTGAACCGGACGTCGTCCAGATCGTTTCGGATAAACTGGAGTTTACTGTAGTGGCAGAACGTTTTCGCCACGCACTTACGGTGTTTCGCGAAGTATGTATATAAATGTAGATGTACATGTAGACGTAGATGTAATACCACTAGATTAGATTAGATTAGTACTCGTTCCATAGATCATGAATACGACACTTCGTAATGATCTGGAACGTGTCAGGTTAATATAAGATGGCTGTGCAAGATATTACATTACACACAAAAATTGCATGACACTAATGTTTAAGTGTTTTTTCCCTTAATTTACATCTAAAAATTAAGCCAATGAGTAGAAGGAGTTGTCATCTAGAAATTCTTTTAATTTATTTTTAAATGTTAGTTGGCTATCTGTCAGGCTTTTGATGCTGTTTACTAGGTGACCAAACACTTTTGTGGCAGCATAATTTACCCCTTTCTGTGCCAAAGTCAGATTTAACCCTGCATAGTAAAGATCAACGTTTCTCCTGGTGTTATAGATATGCACACTGCTATTACTTTTGAACTGGGTTGGATTATTCACAACAAATTTCATAAGTGAATAAATATACTGTGAGGTTACTGTGAGGATCCCTAGATCATTAAATATATGTCTACAGGAAGACCGTGGGTGGGCTCCAGCAATTATTCTGATTACACGTTTTTGAGCAATGAATACTTTTCTACTCAACGATGAATTACCCCAGAATATGATGACATACGACAGCAGTGAATGAAAGTAGGCATAGTAAGCTAATTTACTGAGATTCTTATCAGCAAAATTTGCAATAACCCTAATAGCATACGTAGCTGAACTCAGACGTTTCAGCAGACCATAAGTGTCTTGCTTCCAGTTTAACCTCTCATCAATGGACACACCTAAAAATTTTGAAAATTCTACCTTAGCTACAGACTTCTGTTCAAAGTCTATATTTATTACTGGAGTTGTGCCATTTACTGTACGGAACTGTATATACTGTGTTTTATCAAAATTTAAAGAGAGTCTGTTTGCTGAGAACCACTTAATTTTTTTAAAAACGTCATTTACAATTACATCACTTAGTTATTGGTTTTTGGATGTTATTACTATACTCGTATCATCAGCAAAAATAACTAACTTTGCATCTTCATCAATGTGGAATGGTAAGTCATTAATTATATCAAGAACAGTAAAAGACCTAAGACGGAACCCTGTGGGACCCCGTACTTGATAGTCCCCCCCCCCCCCCCCCCCCAGTTTGAGGAATCAGCTGTTGTTTTAACATTACATGAACCACTAATTTCAACTTTCTGCATTCTTCCAGTTAAGTATGAATTAAACCATTTGTGCACTGCCCCACTCAAACCATAATGATTTAGCTTATCTAAAAGAATTCCATGATTGATGGCCTTAGTTACACGACGCTGCTGTGCAGCAGTTGACGCCGATAAGAGATCATTTATTAAAAGAATGTTGTGACGTTTTTCGCTTTTATTGCATGGGTAACGATAACTTTCGCGTTATTTTCGGCAGAGTGTTCCGCGACAGAGGAAAGTTGTTTACTGTCGTCAGAAATATTGCGCATTCGGCGCGTGTTTCAGCGAGAGTCATTACGGGCAGCCTGCAGAGGAGAGTCGTCCAGCGCGCCTCCAGAGTGGAGACGGCACGCGCCGGTCCGGGCCGGCTGCTCGCCTCGCCAGATGAAGATTGCCCGGGCCCTCTCGCTGCACGCCGCTGCACCGCGCCGCGCCTCGCCTCGCCACGCCGCCAATCTGGCAGAGTGGCGCGCGCCGCCTGCCGAGACCGGGCGCGCCTGCAATCCTCGGAATTGACAGCGCACGGGGCGCCGGCAAACATTCCGCGTCGTGTGTCCTTAAAAAGAAAGGGAGCTGTTTGAGGGACGCGAGGACTTGCCGCAGCGAGTGTAGGAGCAGCGGCTCTGCGCGATGCGCCGAGGCGATATTGGATTCCGTGAGCCACGGAGCGGCGGCACCTGCTCACCCTCTAGGCCAGGGGGACAGCCGCAGCAAAAGGAGACCCGCTGGCGCTTCGTTCAACGCGAGACGCGAAACTCTGATGGGACACCAACGTCATTGGCATTGTAAACATTCATAGAGTCTCTCGTAGTTTTGCCGGAGGATCGAATATTCCATAATTCTTACTATGCGAGGGGTGTTCAGAAAGCAAGTTCCGATCAATTTTGAAATGGAAATCGCAGCGAAAATCCGACGAAGCTTTCCAAGTATGTGTTGCGCAGGTCCCTAGTATGCCCGTCTATCGTGTCACGTTTCCCTTTGCGGTTCTGACAAGGGAACCTCCCCATCGCCCCCCCCCCCTCAGATTTAGTTATAAGTTGGTACAGTGGATAGGCCTTGAAAAACTGAACACAGATCAATCGAGAAAACAGGAAGAAGTTGTGTGGAACTATAAAAAAATAACCAAAATATACAAAATGAGTAGTCCATGTGTGTGATAGGCAACATCAAAGAGAGTGTGAACTCATGAGCGCCGTGGTCACGTGTATAGCGTGAGCAACTGCGGTACGAGCGGTCCTTGGTTCAAGTCTCAAGAGAGCGAGAACTTTAATTTTTAATTTTCAGACAATTATCAAAGTTCAGACACTCACAGATAATCAACTTAGCTCTCCAAAATTTCAGGAAATATTTATATTTGCCTGGACATATGCAGGATTTGACGGTGTACACACGGAAAAATTTGAAAACGTTAAAAACGTGTGTTTGGACAGAGCACAGGGAAAACTGTGCGACTGTGAAACTGTTGCACTCATTTGTTGCAGTTTATGTGACAAACTCTTATGTTTTCATCACTTTTTTGGGGTATCACATCCACAAGAAAACCTAAATCGGGAAATTTAGAAGAGTCTTTTTACCCATTCTCCAAGTGTACAAGTTAGGTAGGTCGATAACATATTTCTGTCAAGTGACGCACATGCCGTCACCAGTGTCGTATAGAATATATCAGACGTGTTTTCCTGTGGAGGAATCGGTTGACCTATGACCTTGCGATCAAATGTTTTCGGTTCCCATTGGAGAGGCACGTCCTTTCGTCTACTAATCACACGGTTTTGCGGTGCAGTCGCAAAACACAGACACTAATCTTATTACAGTGAACGGAGACGTCAATGAACGAACGGACAGATCACAACTTTCCGAAAATAAAGTTTTCACTCGAGAGAAGACTTGAACCAAGGACCTGACATTTGGCAGCTGCTCACCCTAACCACGGGACCACGACACTCCTGAGACCAATTTCTCCTTGATGTTGCCTATCTTGCGCATGGACAACTCAGTTTGTATATTTTGCTTATTTCTTTCATAGTTCCACACCACTACTTCCTGTTTTCTCGATTGATCTGTGTTCAGTTTTTCGAGGCCTAACCACTGTGCCAACTTATAACTAAATCTGAGGGGGGCGCGATGGAGAGGTTCCCTTGTGAGCGCACATGGAGCACGTCCAGATCCCTAGAAAAATAGTTTCTCCTGGCCAATTATAGGTTCATGCCGAAAGGTCTCGCCTGATTTCATGTAACCCCACATAACGTAACTGTCATGGATTTCCTTCTACTTGACAGTTCTCGGCCGCGCACTGCATGTGCAATTAGCATGCTTCTGCAGCATTCCCGGTGGGAAATGTCTGGCCATCCACCATACAGCCCCTACGTACTTCCCCCCAGATTTTCATCTCTACTCACATGAACCGAAGGCTATGAAGACAACATTTTGACATAGACAACGAGCTGCAGGTGGCTACTTTCTATGATGAGGATGTTGAAAGATGGTACAAGGCTATGACAGATGTCTATGTCAGAGCAGTGACTATGTAGAGAAGTAACTGGAATGTGCAGGTGACTGATACAAATAAAACATTTCTGATTTTACGTTTGGCCGGCAGGAGTGGCCGTGCGGTTCTAGGCGCTACAGTCTGGAACCGAGCGACAGCTACGGTCGCAGGTTCGAATCCTGCCTTGTTCATGGATGTGTGTGATGTCCTTAGGTTAGTTAGGTTTAATTAGTTCTAAGTTCTAGGCGACTGATGACCCCCGAAGATAAGTCGCATAGTGCTCAGATCCATTTGAACCATTTTTTTTACCTTTGTTTGCGTGGCAATGTTCCACAGCAGATGTTAACAACTATTACTGTAGGTTATCCATCTTGAGCTGCCTGCAGTCTAATTAAAAAGAATTACACCAGACGCGTTTCGCAGTTTTTGGAGCTCTGCAGTATTTTCCGTGCTGCACTATTTACAATTCACATTCTTAAACTATTTCTTATTCTGTACTGCCGTACTCTGCCTGCACCGTGGCAGTGCAGAATGAGAAGCAGTTTAAGAAAGTGAATTGTTGATAGCGCAGCACAGGAAATACTACAGAATGCCAAACACTGACACGTTCGGATGTGAAATGAAGTCCTTCGACACCAGCCGCTGCTAGCAAGAGCGGAAGGAGTAGATTATGTGAAGAAATACCAATAACCACGGAAGATGCTTTATAAATACTACACAGACTACGCGAAAGAACTTTCCCCCCTTCTAACAGCAGTGTACCTCAAGTCTCTACAGGAACGGAAGGTTCCCAATGATTGGAAAAGAGCACAGGTAGTCCGAGTCTTCAAGAAGGGCCGTCAAGCAGATGCGCAAAACTACAGACCTATATCTCTGACATCGATCTGTTGAATTTTGGAACATGTTTTTTGATCGCGTGTCATGTCATTTCTAGAAACCCAGAATCTACTCTGTAGCAATCAACATGGATTCCGGAAACAGCGATCGTGTGAGACCCAACTCGCTTTATTTGTTCATGGGACCCAGAAAATATTAGATACAGGCTCCCAGGTAGATGCCATTTTCATTTACTTCCGGAAGGCGTTCGATACAGTTCCGCACTGTCGCCTGATAAATAAAGTAAGAGTCTACGGAATATCAGACCAGTTGTGTGGCTGGATTGAATAGTTATTAGCAAGCAGAACACAGTATGCTGTTCTAAATGGAGAGTCTTCTACAGACGTTAAAGTAACCTCTGGCGTGGCACAGGGGAGTGTTATGGGACCATTGCTTTTCACAATACGCAGGGTGTCCCAGCTATCTTGTCCACCCAAAATATCTCTGGAACAATAACAGCTATTGGAAAACGACTTTCACTGGTATCAATGTAGGGCTGGGGCCCATAAATGTACATATTTTGAAACATTCTAAAACAAAAGCTTATGTGTTTTTTAACACAAACTTATATTTTTTTAAATGAACCTCCTATATTTTTTCTTCGGCAGTCCATAGCATTACAAAGCACATACACAATGGTGTTGATTTCATCGCAATATTCAAATTAGATCCCGAGATATTGAGACGCGAAGTTGACGCTTGAAACACCCGACATGCGCTGCTAGCGCACGTCCTGAGGCTCAGGCGTGAACCCCATGCTGCCCATAATTGTGATGTGATTCACATGTGTAATCACACCTCCATACTTATCAAGAGGTCCGAAACGAATAATACGGTCTGCTGCCATCAACTCTCATAAACACGTAATTATTTCCCTCTTTCACGTTTTACGTATCTATGTACACAATATGAACCAGTACTGATCGGTGTACACCCGTCAGGTTGTCTTATTTATCCTGCACACCCAAAATAAGGTTTACCTAATGCGTTGTTTGACCCATTGTGCCTGTTGCACAGGGCCTGGCTCTACGTAGTCAAGTGTCCAACGTAGTTCCCACTACTACTGCCACCGTTACCACTTCGCCTTGTTTATGATTTGCGACCCATGCAAACTCCTGTACTCCACCACCCTCCGAGCATCCCATTTGTTATTACTTTGGCGTGCAGTACACCGCTTGCCAGTGTAGTCGTACATCAGAGTAATCTAGTGACGGCACGGAGGTAGTACACATTGTGAATAAACGTTGTGTTGTGGATCATAAACTGTACAGTATAATGTACTCACATGAAGATATGGTAGAAATGCTGCTGATCTATGGAGAATGTACGTTGACGGGAAGTACGTTATGAGATTGCTTGTTTGTTAATAGTACTGTTAGCAAACATTATGATTATTAAGTTAATATGTCTGCTTTCTACCCTACTCTTCATACCTGTACTGTACCCTAATGTAGGTGGACGAAATGCTGTTCAGGCAGAACGACTGTACAGAACACGATTCCCTGCCAAGCCATCGCCTTCGCGCCGGATGTTTGTTCGTGTCACATCTCGTCTACGTGAAATGGGAAGCTTAAATCCAAGACTTCGACATCGTCCTAGAACAAGCACAGATGAACGTGCTGAAGTTGCTGTGCTCGCTACCATAGCTGTGAATCCTCAAATCAGGACACATTAAACAGAACGTGAAGTTGGTGTGTCGAAATCAAGTGCACAGCGTATTCTTAAACGTCATAAATTTCATCCTTACGATGTTCATTTACACCAGGATCTTCATGGAAATGACTTCTGCAATAGGGTAACATTTAGTCGGTGGGCTCAGCAAAAACTTCTGACTAATCCAAATTTTTTTGCATATGTTCTCTTTACCGACGAGGCATCATTCTCCAACAAAGGGATTGTCAATATGAGCAATATGCATTATTGGTCCGCAGACAATCCAAAATGGCTCTGTCAGGGAGAGCATCAACGTCCGTGGGAAGTTAATATTTGGTGTAGGATTATTGGAGATACCATTATCGGACCTTTCTTTTTTAAATGGCATCGAAAATGGCAGACAATACTCCAGATTTATGCGACACAATCTTCCTGTTCTCTTGGACACCGTACCTCTGAATCGGAGAATGGTCATGTGGTATCAGCTTGACGGATGCCCTGCACATAACGCCTTACGATCACGACGACTTCTGAACCGTAAGTCCCCTGGTAGGTGGATTGGACAAGATGGCCCAGTTAGGTGGCCTGCCCGAACTCCGGACCTTACACCGCTGGATTATTTTCTTTGGGGAGCAGTGACGGATGCTGTTTACCAACATGAACCAACAATACCAGAGGATCTGAAGCAACTCATTATTGATGCTTGTACATCCATCAAAGAGGAAACAGTAGCACGAAGTAGTGCATCCTTCATTCGCTGAGTGACCCTATGTTTGCAAGCCAATGGGCATAACTTTGAGCATGAGATGTGAACGCTATGTTTAGTATGTAGTGCAGTGGAAGTTTCTACAAAGGGCCATTTTACCCAGTGATATTAAGAAACATTCGTTTGCCACAATTTGTCATTTAACGCACTAGATAAACATAACATTGATAATTATGTGATAATAAAACTGATTGGTTAAACATGTTTACATTCATCTTCTATGTCCTACCTGAACTTAGCACATCAAAACATTTTTACCTAAACAACGGTAAAACTTTTAGTCCACTTGCTCGTTTCACTAAAACCATCAACATGAATTTTACTATTACGAGTGAATGATTAACTGTCACTTGCGCTAGATCTACAGTAAAGTAAAGTTTTAACGTTGAATGGCATTACCTTTTTAGTAACGGATTAACGATAAGCGAAGTTAACTTTATGACTAATGTTGCGGTACACAGATATGTTACAGAACCGCATCACCCTTAGCCTATGGGATAAATACCTGCTGGAACGTACGACGTTAATGCAGGATGGCAGCAGACCCTATTATTCGTTTCGGACCTCTTGGTAAGTATGGAAGTGTGATTACGCATGTCAATCACATCGCGATTACGAGCAGCATGGAGTTCACGCCTGAGCCTCAGGACGTGCGCTAGCAGCGCATGTCAGGTGTTTCAAACGTCAACTTCGCGTCTTAATATCTCGGGATGTAATGGGAATATTGCGATGCAATCAACGCCATTTTGTATGTGCTTTGTCATGCTAAGGACTGCTGAAGAAAAAATATAGGAGATTGATTTAATAAAATAAAAGTTTGTGTTAAAAAACAGATATGCTTTCGTTTTAGAATGTTTCCAAATATGTACATTCATGGGCCACAGCCCTACATTGATACCGCTGAAAGTCGTTTTCCAATAGCTGTTATTGTTCCAGAGATATTTTGGGTGGACAAGATAGCTGGGGCACCCTGTATGTAAATGACCTAGTAGATAGTGACGGAAGTTCCATGCGGCCTTTCGTGGAAGATGCTGTAGTATACAGAGAAGTTGAAGCATTAGAAAATTGCAGCGAAATGCACGAAGATCTTCAGCGGATAGACACTTGGTGCAGGGAGTGTCAACTGACCCTTAACATAGAAAAAATTAATGTATTGCGAATACATAAAAAGAAGGATCCTTTATTGTATGATCATATGATAGCGGAACAAACACAGGTAGCAGTTACTTCTGTAAAATATCTGGGAGTGATTTGAAGTGGAATGATCATATAAAATTAATTGTTGGTAAGGCGGGTGCCAGGTTGAGATTCATTGGGAGAGTCCTTAGAAAATGTAGTCCATCAACAAAGGAGGTGGCTTACAAGACACTCGTTGGACCTATACTTGAGGATTGATCATCAGTGTGGGATCCGTACCAGGTCGGGTTGACAGGAGACAGAGAAGATCCAAAGAAGAGCGCCGCGTTTCGTCACAGGATTATTTGGTAAGCGTGATAGCGTTACGGAGATGTTTAGCAAACTCAAGTAGCAGACTCTGCAAGAGAGGCGCTCTGCATCGCGGTGTACCTTGCTGTCCAGGTTTCAAAAGGGTGCATTTATGGATGAGGTATCGGATATATTGCTTACCCCTTCTTATACCTCCCGAGGAGATCAGAAATGTAAAATAAAGATATTAGAGATATTCGAGCGCGCACGGAAGCTTTCCGGCAGTCGTTCTTCCCGCGAACCATACGCGACTGGAACAGGAAACTGAGGTAATGACAGTGGCACGCCACACACCGTTGGGGGGCTTGGGAGTATAAATGTAGATGTAAATGTCGATAAGTAAAAGCGCAACGTGTCTGGGGTAACTCTTTCTAATTAGATTGTAGTGAGCTCAAGCCGGATAACGTATAGTTACAGATTTTTCATTTTGTCTGTGACTTCCATTTCCCGGCCGATCGGAACTCACGTTCTGGATAACCCAGATATTTTTCAATTGTGTTCCGACATTCTGAATATGAGTCGCTTGCAAGAATCCCAGAAGAGCTGCCGCCTTGGTCCGTGTATTGAAGATCACATCCATTTTATGTTTTTTGTTATTCCTCCAATTTTTGAATGGCTGTTTATGTCGAGCCAGCTGCCTCCTAATTGTGTCTTCACTATGGACTTTACATCTATTTCTTCTTGGTCCTCTCTTGGTTAATCTGGAGTAAGTTCTTGTACAGATTGTTTATTTTTTGTCTTGTACATCCATTCATATGGATAATTTCTTCCAAATGTATTTGTTCTCTCTGTAGGTTCGATCACTCTGTAAGGCTGTCATCATCAGACACTACATGACTCCTACATAATAAGTCTTTGTTCCATGCATAATTATGAACAACACATTTCGTAAGTACTGTAGATTCACTGATTTTGCACTTGCTTTGTTTTACTCTTCGACGTATCAAGTTTAATCTACGATGGTGCTCTTATTACCAACAGCTTTATCTTTGACGCATGCCCGTTAACTCCACATTGTTGGCCGGCCGGGGTGGCTGAGCGGTTCTAGGCGCTACGGTCACAGATTCGGATCCTGCCTCGGGCATGGATGTGTGTGATGTTCTTAGGTTAGTTAGGTTTAAATAGTTCTAAGTTCTACGGGACTGATGACCTTAGAAGTTAAGTCACATAGTGCTCAGAGCCATTTGAACCATTTTTCCACATTGTGTTAAGTACTTTAAATCTTGCAAGCGACTCACCTTGTGAAACGTTTCCAGCTGAAATATCGAAACATGAATTAAATATACCTCTTATTCATACCCGAAAAATGGTGGAATATTTTTATGGTCTGTTGGTGAGGAAAGGAACCACCCACAAACACTTTAAAAGCTTCATTTTAATGACAAAAGCGGTTTCGGGTTATCATGTCAATTTCCAGATGATTAGCTTTCCCAGCTACTTTAACGCCTTCATCAGCAGCATGTCGTGAGCTCCTGCCCTGCACAAGAATATTTGAATATTTAGCACCACTTCTTATGTCGTTTGTATAGGAAAACGTCCTAACTAGATGGAAAGTAAAGCAGTTATACACACTTACAGATTTTCCAGTGGATGCCTCTTAGCCTTTCTTTGGGCTCCATGCTTTTACAAGGCGATACCCAAACTTGAAGGGCAAACAGGACACATATTATAAATAAATTACTGTGGCACATAAACACTTCAAAATTCTCATTAAACTCAGTTTCAGCCTCTTCCGTGTCATTTACATTAGATATTTCTGTATACAATGAAAACACTATCCATTAATCATAGACATTACTCATTCCCTATTAAGCACAGATAGCTAGTGCTACTAAAATTACGCTTTTTAAAAATATTTGTGGTTCGTTGCGTTCTCCATCAACAAATGCTAATCGTCGTGAAGTCCATGTCAATCAGAATAGCTGAAATAACATTAATGGAGACCTTGCAGCACACTCAGTGCACCTACTTCCACATCTGTGTTACGCGAACAAGTTCTTCTAACAATAACCAGTCTCTCTTCTGTTCCACTCACTTGACACAAAGGGCTGTATTCCTTCAATCTGTCCTTTACGTGAGACAAAAGAAATGTTACATAGTCTACCTAGTTTTACTTCTCTTTAATTATCGGTCTGTCAAATGGTTTTATGCTGTCCTCGATGTTTTTCTAAAAACTACTCAACTTCAAGGCTGACTTGAACGCAATAGTACATATTAGATATGTTCCCCTGAAATGACATACCCAGCCACTTATAGGGAGACCTATATTTTCACGTTGGCTCCGAACCACCTAGAAACTCAACATTTTTCACATACACATCATCTTTCCAAGGAGAGCCTACACCAGACAGATCACCTGCCAAACGTGAGAGTCCGTACTGGAGCACCGAGTATGTAATATTTGTAGTGCTTTACAGAGTTGGCTGGAAAGGAAAAGAAAACGTAAGAACGCGCTTACTTTTATTTCTAGTACATGACATGATACCTGAAATGATAAGTAAATCGACACCCTATCTGCAAACTGGCCATTGACCTTCTTGTGCAAACGCAGACGCTATGCCCCAACTCGTACGGGACTTGGTAGATTAATCTGCCACTAGTAATGAGTGTGGTGGGCAAACATCCATTAGGCGCACTACGAATGTAGTGGTGTGGACATGTTGGGAATGTGGTTCTCACGGGGAGCGTGCAATGGTATAAGTCCCTGCAGGCGCACTACCTTCTGTGCCCTTGGTGGCTCAGATGGATAGAGCGTCTGCCATGTAAGCAGGAGATCCTGGGGTCGAATCCCGGTCGGGGCACACGTTTGCAACATGTCCCCAATGATGTATATCAATGTTTGTTTGCAGCTATGGTGTCGATTTCATTATCACTTCATTCTAGAGAAGTTGCACGGTGATCAATGGTATCTGTTCTTTCGGGAACAGATACTACCTTCATGTTCACTGATATTTGAAAGTCTAATACCCAAATCCGAATAGGAGTATGTCGGTCAACTTCGAAGCGAATGCGAAATGCTCGCTGAGTTGTAATCACAGCTCGACCATTACGAATATACTACTCCACATCAAAAGCACGATGATCATCTCCTCCACATTAGTATCCTCACCACAGTTCACACAGCGGCCTCTCCAAATGTGGGAGGTCTCTTTGTCGAATTCTGTGTATGGATTATGTGCCATGGGGAATAAGCGTCAAGGCCTCGACGAGAGAACATCAGAAATTCCTCGTACCAGTAACTGCTGCAAAAACATCCGATGAAAAACTGATAAATGGGGAATCACCGCTGTGTGTCACTCTCGCTAATGGTTGGGCATTCCGCTCTCGAGCACGGAACTCGCGCCTGCTTACTTGCCTACTCCACATAACGCTCGCACCACTCATTAAAAGAGTCACACACCAGCACTACGTATGCAACGCAGATTTAAGGGGCATGGGTGTCATCAGAAGTGGCGAGTGGAAACAGTACAAAAGCAGCCTATAAACAATTTAAAAAATTTTACACGTCTCTCAAAACACCGAATATATTTTCAGTAATGAGTAATTATTAAAATTATTACAAGACAAGCGATCAACCGTCCATCACTGTGTTATTCATTAGTAATTTACCTACGACTTCTACATGTAACAAAGAACTGCTAAAGATTTTATATCCTCTGTGAGTACGAATACCCACGCTGTATTCCGGTATAATCTGGCATGGAGATTTATTCCAGTTATTGGCTGCGTTGTCTGTTTCCATTCTAAGATACACGTAAAAGCGCTGTTAAGCATTTACAGTTGTTAACTTTTTCGTTAACTACGTAGATATCCAGCATTACACAAATTCAGCAATGCGTTATCGTCAAGTTTAAAGTGCTGGACGTGAAGATATAACCTTGAATCTTCCTTTCCTGTTGCTCAAATACCGTTTCTCTGACAACGTCTCGTCTACGACGCTTTCATTTAGGAAGAAGCACAAATCAGTTAATATCTGAGTCATAGATTCTCCTTCAACATTCTAAAGATCTGAATGGAAGTAAGGAATTAAACAAATAGCACAGCGCTATAAATATGCACCAAAACATTACCAGCACTATTAATACTTATATCAGAATAAGGATGGGTTAGAAGCGTCTGACATTATAGGATTATAGTATACTCACATGTATGTTATCCAAGGCTTATTTACCTGCTGTTTAGTATAGTGAGACTGCAACAAATACTGTTAAGTGTTTGTATGTGGCTTGATATTGGTAGATGACCATGTTCGCCTTTGCATTCCTCGTGCTTTCTCTCTGCTACAGTAAAATAATAAGTTTTAAAGTACTGGAAGTCAATATTTACGTCGAATCCACCTTTCCTGTTTCTCAAATGTCGATTTTGTGACGTCAGAGAAAAAAGAGCTCCGATAACATCCCATCTAGGACTGTATCATTGAATACAAACCACTAATTGGCTAATATACGGATCATGTGGATCTGCCTGAGCCTGTCTGACACATTGCATCATTATCCTAAAGCTTGAGGTACAAAATACATTGCTATAACACATTTAGTAGGCACCGATGCCTGACTTTATCGATGATTTTATCAAAATCAGTTATCAGTGGCTTTCACTTCTCATCCTCTAGGTGTTCGTAATCCTTGCATGTGATGATTTCTTCTTAAGCCTAGTTTACACGACGACATTGGGTTTGCGCCACTCTTTGCGGGGAATCAGTTGCAAGAAGTGGTTTCATATACGTCTGTAGACACGGCGACACCGGTATACATTTCAGTTTTGTCGTTTTGTGGGTCCCTGAGTCGGGTCTGAAATGAAAGTTTTGGCAGCTGCACGTCGCACGAGTTGTGATGGAGTTCAAGCTTGTTGCATGGAATCGCTGCATAATAAAAAAATAAGAAACGTGTTTAGATTCGTGACTGGATGAAGAAAAGACGCCTATTCGGTTGTTCAGCGTGCTTGCTGAAATAATTTATAATGGAAGATCTAAGAAGTTCTTCTATCTTTGGATGTCACCAGAACTGTTCACGTTTCTTCTAAATAGAGTTAATTATGCGATAGGGAATAAAGATACTGTAATACCTGAAGCACTGTCTCTAGAACTGAAATTACATATCATATTGCGTGCTTTACAGTCGAGAGCACTCGGAATGCTATAAGATACGAATTAAGTTGGTGATGACGCTATTTCACCAACACCAATAATTATGAACATTAACAGTAATAATTAACATTAACAACAATAATTATTCGAAGCAGGCCGCATTAATCAGAGAATGGTTTGCATTATTCTTCGTTCCCACTTCGTATATCAGTTGGTCTACACTCTACGAACACATATAACCTCAAAACTCATGCAACTAGTGTCGCCAAAGTCGGAACACGCCGAAAGTGTTAAAGTTTCACCAACGAGTTGGCACACGCGCCGCGCGCATGCGCAGTGGCTGGTAGCGCAGTTGCCTGCAACCTAGTATTGTCGTGTAAACTAGGCTTTGCAGTTTGTACTCTGCTGCGTAAGCTTCAGGGAATATAGGTTGGAGTTACGCCGTGCAATAATTATACCCCACATCTATTAATCAGACCTTTTTAAGGTATCTGATTACTGAACAGTTATCATAAACTGAAGCATTCTTAAGTAACACACCACGAAAAATACATGAAAATCTGAATGATTTTCCTTAACGTGTTATGCAGATGATAAATAATTGTAGATTAGATCGCTTATGACAGGTAATTGTAGATGTTATTGTAACAGCACACTGACATTAGCGCAGTGTGGCTGAACTGTAACGTGGGTCCACATATACAGGCAAATTAGCAAAAATGGGGGGAAAATTTATAATGTTCTAAAACTTTGGGAAAGTAGTCATAGCGGATGTAGAAGTAAGAAACAGAAAAGTTCCCTCTGCTGTCGGGGGAGTTTCCCTCTCCCCCACCCCTTAATGTAGTTTATTTTCCTTTTTTCAAACTTTAAGAAAAATTGGTCATTTAACAATGCAATCCATATTACAGAAAATATTTCTGTTGAAATTCTACTCAGAGAAGGTAAAATGCATGTTTAAGCAAGGTAATTAGTATATGAGTGCTAAAATTTGAAGGAAAAAAAGGTGAATTTTCTTTTAAAACAGACTTTTATTTATACAGAAAATGATTCAAATGGCTCTGAGCACTATGGGACTTAACATCTGAGGTCATCAATCGCAGATCGAATTAAATTCCGTTTGGACAAATTATTTAGTAATTTTTTGGGTAAGGGAGCCTTCGAGCCTTAATGTAAGCTACGCCACTGTTAGTGAGTCCTTACTCAAGCAAACCATCACTTTGCGTTCTCGCTTCAGGCAACTCAACTGAGTGATCCATCCTCCGGGCATGTCCATTTTTGAACTGTTCAATCTGACCCTTTTATTATTTAGTATTTTTATTATGGTTACCAGCTACAAGAAACTCTTTTCATATATGCTTCAAATGGCTCTGAGCACTATGGGACTTAACTTCTGAGGTCATCAGTCCCCTGGAACTTAGAACTACTTAAACCTAACTAACCTAAGGACATCACATACATCCATGCCCGAGGCAGGATTCGAACCTGCGACCCTAGCATTCCCGCGGTTCCGGACTGACAACTACACGTGAGGCAATACTGACCCTACGACTAATCCCAGAAGGTAAAAGAAAGGCAAACCTACGTTTCTAGCATTTGTAAACTTAGAGAAAGATTTTGACGTTGTTGACGGTAATACTCTCTTTCAAATTCTGAAGTTGGCAGGGGTTAAATACAGGGAGCCAAAGGCTATTTACAATTTTTACAGAAGCCAGGTGGCAGTTATAAGAGTCGAGGGGCATGAAAGTGAAGCAGTGTTTGGGAAGGGAGTGAGACGAGGTTGTAGCCTATCCCCAATGTTATTCAATCTATATATTGAGCAAGAAGTAAAGGAAACAAAAGAAAAATTCAGAGTAGGAATTAAAATCCATAGACAAGAAATAAAAATTTTGAGGTTTGCCGATGACATTGTAATTCTCTCAGAGACAGCAAAGGAGCGGGAAGTGTCTTGAAAGGAAGATACAAAATGAATATAAACAAAACGAAAATGAGGATAATAGAATGTAGTCGAATTAAATTAGGTGATGCTGAGGTAGTTAGGTTAGGAATTGAGACATTTAAAGTAGTAGATGAGTTTTGCTATTTGGGGGAGAAGAGGAATTTGTGGCACAACTTGGCTAGAAAAGGGGATGGTGAGGGAGGACATGTTGTGAGGCATCATGGGATCACCAGTTAGTATTGGAGCGCAGCGTGGAGAGTAAAAACCGTAGAGACAGACCAAGAGATGAATACACGAAGCAGATTCTGGAGGATGTAGGTTGCAGTAGGTAATTAAAGAAGCTTCGACAGGATAGAGTAGCATGGAGAGCTGCATCAAACATATCTCTGGACGGAAGACCACAACATTTACTTTAGATTAATGCGACTTAAATTATTGGAATGAAAATCATTTTTCATCAAAATTAAGAATTGCTGTAAAACTAACCAACAGCCGCTTGTTGTAATACGAGTCCGGTCTAAAAAGTATTCGGCCTTTGGCCAGAAAAATATTTCGAATACCTTGCGGGGTTGGGACCCTAACCCTTCAAAGGAGGCCCCTTGTGCTTGCACACACCTAGCCCACCGATCCTTCCACAGCTGGAAACACCTCTGGAAGTCTTCTTTTGGAAGTTAGCACCCCCTCAACAACAACTGCATTCCGAGCAGTTTGTGGCCTGCCAGAACACTGATCACTCTGCGCTGATGTGCGGCCATTTTTGAATCGGTTGAACCTCTCTTTAATTTACATTACACCCATAGAATCTTCTCCATACACCTTCTGAATGTTAGAAATCGTTTCGCTTTGAGAATCACCAAGCTTTTGACAAAATTTGATGTAGTATCTTTACTCGACACGTCCAGTCATGTTGAGAGAATCGATAATCACACGAACATGTTTTGTAGCACTTCACTCAGCGACTAACAGGAGCGACTGACGCTCTGGAAAGAGAGGAAAATATTCACGCATGCGCTTAAAGGTCTCTTCCTCTACTGTGTACAGCGGGACCGCGCTATCATCTCTATTTTGAACGGAAAATCAAAGGTCGGATACTTTGTAGACAGACCTCGTACATTTACAATCATATGTACAGCATGTAGACAATGAAAATATCACAGTATATATCAAACAAGTGAATTATCGTAAATATTTCTTCTTGCATAAAATCATCATTCAGATCATCTGTACAATCACTGCTAGGCACATTAGGGTAGCTTTGTCCACGACAATTTTTGCACAATGTTGTGCAATGTTGGTCAGCCTTCACACATCCGCACTTCCTTCCACAACCTTGAGTACAGCCGCATGAAATCAGTAGCAGTGTTTTCTCGGGAGCCGGTGGTCGTTTCATGAGAATATGGGAGATGGATGAGTTTGATTCCCCCCAATTCCCGTTTCTGTTTTCCAAGTTGTTCCCCAGCCATAGCTCGACTTGTAGTGGAAACGCCCTGCATCTGTAATGTGGGTGGCAAACGAAAGAGTATGACAGTATTATTTTCCTGACCCACAAGTACATTAAGACATTTAAATCGAATGACATTTAAGTTGTCATCATCAGGTCTTCTGCTGTTTTCATGTAAATTTCACTCCTGATTTGCGATGGTATCTGGAGAGGAAGCAGGATCGTTGAATACCCGTGGAATATTATGAAGCTGGGAATAGTTGGAAAGCTTTCAGCTTTCCCTTCCGGAACAAGGCTGAAGTGCTGTCGCTACCACTTACTGGATGCAGAAATAGGTTGAATTCTTGCATTCACGATTGAGTGAAGCGTTGTGCATATCTTTGTAGCTGTAACACCTTTACCTTCCGTCGCAGGATTGTGCCTCTGTCGTTTGGAGCAAGATCGATAAGTATCACAAAAAGATCTACATCTTTACCCACTAGAATCACTTTCTGGTAAAATTTTGAGGCATTTATTGCTTTTGCAAGAATTTCAACAACTACATCGTCGTCTGCAATCCTGGTTTCAACACCAAAACTGTCTAGTTTTTGCACAAGCTGTGTGATACAATTTTCATTATTGATGAGGTTACTAAAAAAGGCGGACTGTGATTCAACACAACGTAACGTCATTAAATAAAATTTCTCATTAGGTCCGCTTCAGTGTTCGTCTTTAGCGTCTAATAGTTTTTATGTTCTCAGAAATTTCTGAATATCAGTCAAATACAACAGCAAGATCATCTTTATAATGCCTCTGAATATAGGCTATTAATGTCACCAAACGTCCCATTCTTAAACCACGCAACATAGTCATCTATAAAAAGGCAATTCGCATCATTATTTTCAACATTCCTTTCAAGTATCTGATTGAAACACTTTTGTTTTCCTCATCAATCCACTGCTGTCAAACAGAGACGTTAGTACACTTGATAATTTGTACGTGAAGCAATCCCTTAAATCAGCAGGTGAATGAAACCTGAACAGTATTGTCTGAAATAGCTGCGTTGTATCTACTTCAGTTATACTTTTTTCTAGCCTAACAGTTGACAAGCACATTGTCCTAACCATGGTGGATCGCTTAAGCTTCAGAGAACCAGATTTTTGGCAAGACAGTAACTATTGTTCGAAAAGCTTCTCTACCAACACACACACCTTTGTAGCAGTTTACTTCCATAGAAGCTACGAATCCAGATCCTAATGAATACAATTGCTCCTTTTAAACAAATGGAGTGTGTTGTTGCAACTATAGCTGGAATGTTCTGCGAATTTTTTCGTCAATTTCTATCTTCTTACTCCTCAGTTAAACATGTTGAACACTCGAAACCGACTGTAAATTGCAGAACGTTTGCGTAGCTTCACGTGTATGATGAGCTATTGGGATAACGCAAATCCTTTGGTTCAACACGCTATCGGCGAAACCTCTTCCGTGTGAAACATCTCCAACACTCTTCAGGTCCTTCATAAGCGTTTGTTGTACCGTCATGTTGGTCCATACTCCGCACCAATACTTATCAGAAGTCGAACCGCGAAGAAGTTGTCCTTGGTCACTTTATCGAACTCCGCGAGTTTGATGGTTTCTTTCAGTTTTTGCATGTCCTGGAGGTACAAACGACATGCCTTAGCATAGGGAAAGTGTGCAGTTGGATGGAATATTCGGAGCATAGCTCTCACACATTCCAGGTGGAGCTCTCAATTCCCCATACGCTCTTCATGGATGAAATGCTATTCCAAGATGACAAGCTGAATCTATTGTATCCATAACTGCGAGGTTTTTCCTCTTTGCTTAATACCATCCATTGTGTTGACAAATTTATTTTTCAGCTTTTCAATCACTTGATCTTTTTCCAAATTGCTGAAAGACGCACCGTTTCCACTCAGACAGGAAAAAAAGTCTTTAGTACGTTGCTTCTCCTCCTCCATGACTGCCATTTCCTCCAGTATTATGATGAAAAAAGCGCACATGACCGCAGAGTGAACCTGAAGTGCCCTAGTGTATGCACTACCAGAAAGTGTGTGTGGAGCTTAAGCTGCCACATATACAGTCTCCAAACGTTAAAAGAGTTCACTATTTCTCTTTTACGAATCCCATTGCTCTTAGAAAAGACACTATCAAGTTAAAGCCTCTTAATCGAATAGCTACATTAGTGAAAAGCTTATTATCTCCATTAGCCTACACTGCAACTAAATGTTTAGCTTTCATGTACATTGGTTGATCAAACGTCGCGATACATATTTGCAGTGAGGTCTTCTTACTCTCCGTAATGGCATAAGCTAAAGCAGTTAAAACAGTACTATAATCTGTGGGCAAGTTGTCGATGAATGGAAGCGCTAATACATTCGATTGCGTATGAGGTTCTCCAGTTGTGATTTTCTCCATAAAACTTTGCCATGCAGGAAAAGAATGCTGTATAAACTTTTCCATCATCCAAGTAAAGTCGCGATTGATAGGCACTGTTGCTTTAGTAAATGATTGTTCGGAGTAGACATTTTGTAGAACAATTTCTTCAGTTCCAACTCTATTCTGCCTTCGAAATGTTGGCAAACTAATTTTTTGAGCACTTGCTGTTTCAGTAGAGCTCGGCATGACGGAGAGTTTCAATACTTGCTGATGTTCTATCGCTCTCCTGAGAGTCACACACCTGATTCCACCCATAGCATGGAATTTACTTTCGCCGGTAAGTGTTGCAATATTGAAGCCAGTATAATCGGAAACGAATTTTGAGAACGAATTATTTGACATATTTGGTTTCCAGAACTGAGCAACAGAAGCTTCAAATAAACCCACAGTGCTATATGAAGAATAGAAACCCATATTCGAGACAAATTCCATAATGTTTTTTGATCCCATTTTACGAAACGAGTACATTGTACGACCCAGCTGCAATGGGGAAAGGTCGCAGGTTCAAATCCTGCCTCAGGCATGGATGTGTGTGGTGTCCTTAGGTTACTTAGGTTTAAGTAGTTCTAAGTTCTAGGGGACTGATGACCTCCGATGTTAAGTCCCATAGTGCTCAGAGCCTCTTTTTTTGTTTTTTTTTGTTTTTTGTTTTTTTTTGTTTTTTGGAATGGGTAGATAAATGAACGTGGCCGGCAGCTGACACAATTGCATGGGATATTGGTGTACATTTTTTAAAAGGGAACTGTCCACTAAATTTCTTTTTTGACAAAACCACACCCTTCAAAAATTTGCGTAAAGTGTCGGGAACCATAACTTGAGCATTCTCTATCAAGTGATTGATATCTGGATAATCGGCAATACTGTGAGGAGTCATTCTTATATCTTCAAGGACGATAGCTGTTGCTACTTCTGTTATTCTCTTTCTGTCACCTTTTTCGTTAACAGCTCGTTTATTGTACCACTGATTCAAAAGTCTGTGGCCACTTCCACGAAAACATAGAACTGGGGAATCTTTTAGCGTTGTGGTAAACAAGACCCCATCACCGGAGTGTTCAGTTAGTTAGTTTTTCAGAGTTTTTAAGTCCTTGTCTCTCCTTCTGGGAGACATTCGTTAACAGAGTATAGAAAAATATCCGCTACCAGCCACAATAGCATTGTGACTGGTAGCGGATATTTTTCTAGACCCTAACAGTCACAGAGCTCGACAGCGTCCATTATGGATAACATTCATTACATTCACTATCTTTCTGCTACAAATCGAGCACTGTAAATTGACATTCCTCTGGACTACCTATAAATTTGCATAATTTTTGGAAAGCGGCATCAATGTTGGTACCTTTCTGGAACAGACGAGGGGTTGAACACTAATTTAGCATATCAGTCTTGATGATGCCGGGCTTCTGCAGCTAATAAACACACAACACTGTTGATACGTTCGGCAACATTTCTACCGAAATCAACATCGCGTTTCTCTACTTTCTCAAGCAGCGTATGTTTCACTGTTAAAGAGCCAACTTCAAATAGTCCACGGTGTTTGTAGAGTGGTTTTTTTGTTTCCGCCTCTATGTCACACTTTTCAGCACATAGGAATTAGCCTTTTTGAAACTGATGGAGAAGGGGATCTCGAACTTTTATCATCTGTTTGTGCAACATTCTGATTAATTAGTTTCCTTAATATATTCACGTCGACATATCTTATGCAGTTCAATCAGTCCAGCGTCATGTAGACGATTATGACCCCGTCCTTCCGTTCCTTGCTGATGCGTATCAGTTTCCAAGCCCTTCGTCACTGTTTGTGTCGCTCCTTCCGAAACAGATTTACCACAACTAAAACAGGTAGTATGCTCCAGCATTATTGTTTTCTAAGCCCAGGCCAAAGAAATGAGGATAAGAAGAAGCATTTCACAATACTACAAACTGATAAAAGCTGTCGCAAAAAGAGAACTCTATGTCACTACTTTGACAGTTCACAACATTGAGTGAATGTGAAGGGGAACTTGGCGTTTTCATTGATGGCATGTACTCCTGATTTCAACAATACTGATTGCAAAAGAAATGTCATGAAGTATAACATTTAGGCTATTAAATATTTCCATACATTTAATTATGCTTTTCATTCAAATACTATGTTAAGTAACAAAAACCGCAAACTATTTCGGCATCAGAATTCTATTCCAATTCTTATAACTCAAGTACCATTCGTATAAATGAAAACATGCACGAAATCCTTTTCGTGTACAATTTTGAGAGGAATATATTCATTAATAAGAACTCTATTCGAAAAATGAGCCTTTTTGCTTATAAATTTAAAATAAGCTTCAAATTGACTCTTGGAGGGTATAAAAGGGGGCCGCGCCTCTCCTACGAAAGGGAACTTTTCTGTTTCTTGTTACTACACCCTATATGAGTATTTTCCCGAAGTTTCAAAACTTTATTTTTTCTCCCATTTGCTGATTTTCTTACTAATATGCCTGGGTTACTTTTATCTGTTGTATGGATAGAGCAGTAAGCTAGCAGTACCTAACATAACCATCGAAAAAAACCACAAACCAACCAGTCACGTAATGCGACTTTTCCACCACTATTGTGAGTATGTATGTTAATTTTAGGGGTCATAACCTGAAGTAAAACATCATCAAAGGATCGGCTTATTATTATAATACACACATTTCACTTATATTCTATCCTTAAACTTCTTTTTGAACTGCTTTCTACATATGAATTTTTCTACTGTATGAGGAGAATAATGTAATCCATCACATCTTCTCTTGAGAATGAATACAGTTTTGATTTCTAAATGGTTGTGTGTTGCAAATTATTGACCATTTTCATGTTTCTTTTCTTCTAGTATATTCGTGCAAGGTATTTGTATTTGTCACTTCTCTCCACTCTATAAATTTACTGTAAGTAAAAATGTTGGAGTGTGAAGAGGAGCTTGATTAACATTGATCGAGAGAGACAGGCTGGGAGGAGAGGATTCCTGTAGGCGGTATAGACCTCACAGAGAGGCAGTCTCTCGCCAACCATCCCTGATACCAGTCAACAGTAACAGAGAGATGTAATAATTCATCAGTGGGCTGCCAGAAGATAGAACCAGAAGTGTATTTATCGTTGAATAAATAAAGAGTATCTCTCTAGCACTCATATCATATTATGAGGGTATGTACAGGAGGCCGGCGTAGTGTTGGGAAAACAGGTGGAGGTCTGTCGCTCAAGGCGTAGCAGTCAGCGACAGCAGTGGCAGTGCAGAGTATTTCCTGCACCACAGACACCTTATCTGCGTTCAGCTCGCAGCAGCCGTGTTTGCTGGGTCGGCTACCAGCGATGATGGTGCTCACCTCTCGTAGTGCTGGTCATCTGCAGGGTTGCACGTGAGCACTGGGATAGTCCCCCACATTTTTCTTAATTTTGTTTTCCATTGGTGGTAGCGGTAACTGTTTAAAGTAGAAATTTATCAATGTATGTACATACATGGATATGTTCTATCATTATTTTACAAGTCGACCTTAATCCTATAGAAATATCCCCCCCCCCCCAAATGCAAAGTCAATATTAAACTGATGTCATACACTAATAATGCAGGGTCAAGTCCTCTTTTTTTTCTAACAGAGTACATGGAGAAATTTCAAAGAAGGGTAGCACGTTTTATGTTACTGAGAAACAGGGGCGAGAATGTCACGTACATGATGCAGGATTTGGGGTGGAAATCATTAAACAAATGACGTTATTCATCACGAAATTTCGATTCGCAACCTTGTCCCCCAAATTCGAAAATATTTTGTTGACGCCGACTTTCATACGGAGAAACGATCATTATAAAACAAGTGTGATTTGCAGAGTATCCATGTAAATGTGGCAACGGCGTTGCCGCAATTGATGCACCGGTTCCCGTCAGATCAGCGAAGTTCAGCGCTGTTGGGCGTGGCCGGCTCTTGGATGGGTGACCGTCGGGGCTGCTATGCGCTGTTGCCATTTTTGGCGTGCACTCATCCACGTGATACCAATTGTGGAGCTACCAGATCGAACAGTAGCGGCTCCGTTCAAAGAAAACCATTATAACGACGGGGAGAGCGGTGTGCTGACCACACTCCCTCCCCCCCCCCCCCCTTATGTGCATCCTCAGCTGAGCATGACACGGCGGTCGGATGGTCCTAATGGGCCGCGGGGGTTAACCAAGGCGTTGCAGTCATGGACTGTGCGGCTGGTCCCGGCGGATGTTCGAGTCCTCCCTCGGGCATGGGTGCGTGTGTTGGTCCTTAGGATAATTTAGGTTAAGTGGTGTGTAAGCTTAGGGACTGATGACCTCAGCAGTTAAGTCCCATAAGATTTCACGCACATTTGGACATTTTTTTGGTCCCAATGGGCCATTTGTGGCCTGAAGACAGAGTGTCATTAAGACGTAGAAGTAGATGATTTAGGTATCTGTTGCACTGTTGTATTTGTTAACATATGTCACTGTGCTAATACGTACACCGTATTTATGTGTCTTTGGCTGCCAGTCTGGGAAACTGGATGGAAATCGGTAAAACTGCCAAAAGTTATTCAGAATCTCTGCCTAGTGCTAGGTGGGTAGAATGATTACAGAATTTGCTATGTTTGCATTAATTACAGTAGCTCAAGTACAGACTATACTGTCCAGCTGTCTTAAGCTACAATTTTTTCAATATTTACCGAGATTGTGCAGGATATGCTTTGATGTCCTTATATTGCTGTACAGAGTGTTTATAAATTAGTTATAGAAAAGTACCTTTAATTGTGAGAAGGCAAATAACTTACAGAAATGCACAATACAGCATCAAATACAAATATCTTCCAATTTTATTTAAAAATCTTCAATGTGGCTACCTTATGAATGTGACAGATGTTCCAACAGTAATCAGGTTCGTGCCAGATCCCATGACGCAGGCATAGATGCATGGCAGCAGAAACTTATGTTACCCATTGCTACAACTCGTCGACCTTTCCAGGAAGTGGAGGAACAAACATTCTGTCTCTAACGTAACCTTAAACACAGAAGTACACGGGGTTAACTCAGGTAATCATGATGGTTAGGATATTGTTCCACCAAGCCCGTCGAAGTCGGCACATTCCTGTGGGGAACGCGAAAGGACTTGCCCCCCTTCTAACAGCCGTGTACCGCAAGTCTGTAGGGGAACGGAAGATTCCAAATGATTGGAAAAGAGCACAGGTCGTCCCTGTCTTCAAAAAGTTCGCCGAGCAGATGCGCAAAACTATAGACCTATATCTGTAACATCGATCTGTTGTAGAATTTTAGAACATGTTTTTTGCTCGCATGTCATGTCATTTCTGGGAACCCAAAGGATCTACTATGTAGGAATCAACATGGATTCCGGAAACAGCGATCGCTTTATTTGTCCATGAGACCCAAAAAATATTAGAAACAGGCTTCCAGGTAGATGCAATTTTCCTTGACTTCCGGAAGGCGTTCGATACAGTTCCGCACTGTCGGATGAAAAACAAAGTAAGAGCATACGGAATATCAGACCAACTGTGTGGCTGGATTGAAGAGTTTTTAGCAAACAGAACACAGCATGTTGTTCTCAATGGAGAGACGTCTACAGATGTTAAAGTAACCTCTGTCGTAGAACAGGGGTGTGTTATGGGACAATTGCTTTTCACAATATATAAAAATGGCCTAGTAAATAGTGTTGGAAGGTCCATGCGGCTTTTCGCGGATGATGCTGTAGTGTACTGAGAAGTTTCAGCATTAGAAAATTGCAGCGAAATACAGGAAGATCTGCAGCTGATAGGCTCTTAGTGCAGGGAGTGGCAACTGACCCTTAACATAGACAAATGTAATTTATAGCGACTACATAGAAAGAAGGATTCTTTATTGTATGATTATATGATAGCGGAACAAACACTGGTAGCAGTTACTTCTGTAAAAAATCTGGGGGTATGCGTGAGGAACGATTTGAAGTCGAAAATTAATTGTTGGTAAGGCGGTGCCAGATTGAGATTCATTGGGAGAGTCCTTAGAAAATGTAGTCCATCAACAAAGGAGGTGGCTTACAAAACACTCGTTCGACCTATGCTTGAGTATTGCTCATCAGTGTGGGGTCCGTACCAGGTCGGGTTGACAGAGGAGATAGAGAAGATCAAAAGAAGAGCGGTACGTTTCGTCACAGGGTTATTTGGTAAGCGTGACAGCGTTACGGAGATGTTTAGCAAATTCAAGTGGCAGACTCTGCAAGACAGGCGCTCTGCATCGCATTGTAGCTTTCTGTCCAGATTTCTAGAGGGTGCGTTTATGGCTGAGGTCTCGAATATATTGCTTCCCCCTACTTATACCTCCTGAGGAGAACACGGAATGTATAATTCGAGAGATTCGAGCGCACACGGAGGCTTTCCGGCAGAGGTTCTTCCCGCGAACCATACGCGACTGGAACAGAAAAGGGAGGTAATGACAGTGGCACTTAAAGTGCCCTCTGCCACACACCGTTGGGTGGCTTGCAGAGTATATATGTAGATGTAGACAACTTCACGATGCCAATATGGTGGCACCCCATCTTGTTGCAAAATAAATTCTGTGTCCATATGCTGTCGTAATTGAGGCGTCAGGTAATGTTAAAGCACGTTCAGCTACGATATGCCAGTTATAGCTGACTTGGCAAAAAAGAAAGGCAGTAAATCTTGTTACGACTTGAAGCTCAAAAAACATTGACCTTAACTGAGTTCGATTGCTAGACGTGGTTTCTGCTCACACCGTATCCGAAAATTGTGCAAATTCACTTAGCAGTTAGTGTGGAAGGTAGCTTTATCACTGAGCACAGTTTTAGAAAGAGAATCCTGGTATCCCGACACGACGAGTTCGAAAGCCTGCCAGAACACACGCACTCAGATGACAGCTGCTAGACAGCACTCCTAATACTTGCGAGCACTGGCGTCGTCGCCTCAGTGCTATGTATTGGCCGCGCTCCACGCGCCAGCTTGTTGGCGCGCAGGGACACGCTATGAAGCTAGCAGTGCAAGGGTAGGACTTCAATTGTGTTCTGACAGTGTTCTCGCATTGTTTATTGTACTCATCGTTGCTTGGTTCCTGTTACTGCCACATGTAGGTTCTTGTTTCGGTTCAACCTCAGCACTTGTCATTCTGTTGCTTTGTCTTCGTTGTTTGTTCATCACTGCTGTTGTCATTCCATGATTTTTGGCTACTCACGATCGACACCCTGAGCCGGTCGACTAGTGTCTTCTGGTTGTGGCCAATTCCAGTTATTATAAGAGTTATCTTCAGTCTGCATTTTATTCAACATTTCTACACAAAACTCAGTTCATTTTTCTTTGTCACTTTCTCTTAAAGCAAACAACAGTTCCAGTTTGTAGGGTTTGAGGACAGGCGTTTTCACACTGTAACACTAGGGTTTTCGGCTCTAGGCACATCTCGTTGATTTAGGCAGACTGTGATTCTAAGACGGCTGATCTTGTTGAACTAGTGCGTCAGAGACTGCTCGCCGACACTGACCCAGCGTCCTATGTGATACACGGCCTGTTTCGATGAAACGATTGTACCAATTCATAGCAGTTCGTCTTCGAGAACATATTTAGTCCTGGGTCGTCTCTGAACGACAGTGCTTGACTTAGATTCATGAATCTATAAACAAAACAGCACACAATCTGCACTATTATACAACTCCGTAACTGTTGGAACGACTCATTGAGGCATGTCACCTACTGGGAACTTTGGAAACCAACAGTGTTCCGTGGGAGTAAACCTTGAAGATATACTACGTTCAGTGCTGTATGCAATATTTCTATATAAGTTATTAACTCTTCTCTTCATTAGAGGTTGCTTTTGCAGAAGATATATATAGATGCATCACTCCGTCTTCAGGCCTTTAGTGGCCCATCGGGACCATTCGACCGCCGTGTCATCTTCAGCTGATGATGCGGATAGGAGGGACATGTGGTCAGCACACCGCTCTCCCTGTCGTTATGATGTTTTACGGTGACTGGAACCGCTACTGTTCGGTCGAGTAGCTCCTCAATTGGCATCACGAGGCTGAGTGCACCCCTAAAAATGGCAACAGTGCATGGCGGCCCGGATGGTCACCGACTCAAGTGCAGGCCACGTCCGACAGTGTTTAACTTCGGTGATCTGAGGGGAACCGGTGTGGAAATTCCAACAAAATACGTGACGATTGTAAATAATAATTATATATGAGAGGAAGCGTTTAATTGCAGTATTGCAGTTATGTGTCTTACTATTCTGCTTGAGGAACTGTGGCTGGACTGTGCTGGTGCTTCATAACAGTTCTTCCACTACAATGCACAGACCTACAATGAATCATTCCACATAGTAGCTGTGGTGTTAAAAGGAGCAGGGGGGAGTGGGAGCTTAGTTTTTATTGGTCCAGAGAAGAATGGTGGGTTGACGGAGATTTTGAATGTACCGCAAACATGTGCTTAGGCAGGTGCGGTGTGGCGGAAGGGGAATGTTACGTGCGCAGGGTAACCTGGTACTCTGACCCAAGAGTATCGAGAACGCGTGATAGGTAACCTTATGAATCAAGCAGAAGACGCCACTAAAATACCCTATAGCCAGAACTACGGCACCCGCAGAGTGTGTGGTACGTGTCGTTGGGCCAAAACTGCAGCCGGTGCCTTGCATCATTTGGAAAGGGCCAAAGTGTCGACTTGTCAGACAACACGTAACGCCCCTAGTCATCCGCTATTCAGTTTCCGTGTTGTTTACCACGTTGAAGACGTATTGATTCATGTACCACTGTGAGAAATAGCCATGTACAGGTAATGGACTCCAAATTTCCATTGTATGGAATTATCTTAGCAATATTCACTCAGATAGTGATTGAGATAGACCTGCATTCAGCAACAACATCACAATTTCTTCCTGGTTTGAGACCGTCTGCCAATGATAAGGCTTGACACCTGATTGCAGCCCCTGTCGGCTAGGTTCTTTTCGCGACATCTGCTGTTACACAGCAATGGAGGGCTGCGAGTGGTACACCGTTCACTGCGTCACTGTTACCGAGCGAGGTAGCGCAGTGATTAGTACATTGGACTCACATTCTGGAGGACGACAGTTCAAATCCGTGTCCGATCTTAAGGATTTGGATTTTCGTGATTTCCCTAAATCGCTCCAGGCAAATAGCAGGGGGTACGGCTGATTTCCTCCGCGATCCTTTCGTAATCCTAACTTGTAGCCACTCCCTAATGACCGCGTTGTCGACAGGACGTTAAACTCATACCTTCCTTTTTGTGTAAATGTTGGATAATCTTCGTCGATGCACCACAAATTCGGGCAGCTTCATGCACGGTGTGGCCGTGGGCACATTGAAACACAACAGCTCCTTTCGGCCATTCTGTCGCTCTCCACGTCGACCGAGCTTACTGTACAGATTCGAAACAACTGGCAGGCACATATGTAGCGCTGACCGCCTGGTACCATTTCTGCGCCACATTCTGTGTTGTGGTCTTCAGTCTGCTTTAATGCAACTCTCCGCGCTACTCCGATCTGTGCAAGCCTCTTCATTACCGAATAACTACTGCAACCTGCATGAATCTCAATCTCCTTACTGTATTCAATTCTTGGCCTGCCTCTTCGATTTTTACCACCCACGCTTCCCTACAGTACTAACCTGGACCATCCCTTAATGTGTCGCTGAACCGTGGTACTACCCAGTTCTTTAAAAAATCTAATTTACCATCTCACCAAAGTTATTTAAAGGACATAGGAAACCCGGGATCAATGGTGATGGACAAGTCTGTGATTGTTTTACAATTTTAATCTGACTCAAAACAGACTGTATTATGAACTTCAGTTCGCACATTTCCCTCTTACTGATGCAATATGCAAATCTTCACTTAATTGAATTACATAAACACGAATAAGAAACGTTATTTTCCGTCCGCAACCAAAATCATTGATAGTAGGCACGCTGAATAATCAATCACAAACAATCGTTCTTGTTTCACCATGTCTCGAGAGACTAATAACATTATACACTTCCATCCAAAGTGACGCAGCCACATAATACCACAACTTCATAAAGAACAGAGATCTTCAAGCTTAATAAAGCTGAACTGCTCACATGAAGATCCACAGTGAAACATGCTTATACTAAAAATACAAGGTGGCCCAACCAAGGTCGCAAAACTTCCACACTAGAATTATAACAAGTTGCACGTTCATTAAAGATAGCCGGCCGCGATGGTCTCGCGGTTCTAGGCGCGCAGTCCGGCACCGTGCGACTGCTACGGTCGCAGGTTCGAATCCTGCCTCGGGCATGGATGTGTGTGATGTCCTTAGGTTAGTTAGGTTTAAGTAGTTCTAAGTTCTAGGGGACTGATGACCACAGCAGTTGAGTCCCATAGTGCTCAGAGCCATTTGAACCATTAAAGATACACAAATTATTAATTTAAGTGTTAAACAAGAAGGGATAGTAATAACTCAGCCAGTAAAATTACTTAAAAGAACGCCAGTATTAACAAGGCGACCTCACTTAATTAACGGACATAATGACTCAGGATCATTCCCAAATTGCACTTAACTTTAGAAAACAGCATTAAGGCCCATAACAGTGTTTGGGAGCAATAACGCTACGGCCGGCAGCCAATGCGAGCGTTCGCTCCCCACAGCTTGTGCCCAGGGTCACGCAGCAGGTGGTATATATCCGTATATAACCCGACCTGCCCCACAATGAGCGGTCCTGACAAGAATCAATAACCGTCCCGACGCCAGGGAACGAGTAGTCTTAACAAATATCCTGCAGCACAAATAGATTTCAATTAAAACAAGGACAAACCACAATCACACTGGAATATATAATAAGCATTCCCCCCAAATTCTTAAGGAGCAATACTCTAACAATACCCGTCTCCCAGTAAATTAGCAGGAAACATAGAGATCACTTCCAGTTGCCTTTAGGCACTTTCAACATTAAATAAACATACCAAATGCTGCCGTGACAAATAATTACACCATTAACTCTACGGCTACCAGGCACATACACAAACGCAGCCAGTCGCAAAGCGAACAATATGTCTAAAAACAAGTTAAAATTTGCTTGAAAACTACTCTGCGGCAGCCACCCAGGCTACAACAAGTTGCAACAATCTTCTTAGTTAACTCAAAATAAAAGTCACAAAAGTTGGAGGTTGCAAATTACTTGCTGGGAAGCTGTTCAGCGTGATACGACGAACCCACCACAATTTTGTACGTCAAGGCGCCCAATGATCGGCACCGTACATCCGGCACGCGCCAAAAGACAAAGAGCGGAGAGCACGGCGAGGCCAATGCACCACGGTTAGGGACGCGAGCTTGTTTTCAACACAAGATGGCTCGTTGAACGCCGACCGGAGACTCACTCATCACACGTTCACCTTGGAAACTCGCGGGGGAGCAGTCAAAGATAGCAGGACAGCCGAATATCGATATCAGCGATGCAAGTCGAACACTCTAGCGCCAGCCGCCGAGTCTCAGTCGGATTGTGTTGTATCTTTTAGCCAAATTGTAACAGAAACATTTTATCTCCCTAATTCTATCTGGTAGTTACACGATCTACCCATCTAAGCTTCACCAGTCTTCTCATCTGAAAAGCCTCTGTTCTCTTATTGTCACACTGTTTATCGTTCAAGTTTCACTCCTACTCATGGCTAAGACTTTGTAATAGTGAAGTTTATATTCGATGTTAACAAGTTTCTCTTCTTCAGAAACGCTTTTCTTTTTATTGGCGGTCTACATTTCATACCCCCTTAACTTTGGCCATAATCAGTTATATAGTTACCCATACAGTAAAAATCATCTGCTACTTTTAGTGCATCGATCGCTAATCTAATTACCAGTATCTTGTGATTTAAATCGACAACATTCCATTAGCCTTGTTTTGTTTCTGTTGATGTTCTCCTTGTATCATCCTTTCAAGACGCTGTCCATTCCATTGAACTGCTCTTCCAAATCCTTTGCTGTCTGTGAGGGAATTACAATGCCGTCGTCAAACCACAAAGTTTTTTCTTCTCCCTTAACATCAATTCCAAACTTTTCTTTGGGTTCCTTTACTGTTTGCTGAATAACGTCAGGGATAGCTAAAACCCTGTCTTCCTTCCTTCTTAACCACTGCTTAACTTTCATGGCCCACGACTGTTATAACTGCCGTCTGCTTTCCATACAAATTGATGGTAGCCTTTCGTTCCTTGTCTTTTACCAATGCTGCCTGAAAAATTTCAAGGAGAGTATTACAGTCAAGCTTTCTTTAAGTCTGCAAGTGCTATAAACGAAGGTTTGCTTTTCCGTAACCAATCTTCTGAGAAAATTTTATAGGGTCAGTGTTACCTCGCCTGTTCTACATTTTTCCAGAATCCAAACTATCCGTCTACAGTGTTCGAAAGAGTCCAATGTGCTATTTCAAAAAAGGGCGACTAATATTCTTGCATGCTATCTTATTTCTTGAAAAGGAAAGCCTTTGCTTTCCCCATGCTGTCTTAAGACTTTCAAAGAGAGTACTGCAGTCAAGCTTTCTTTAAGTCTACAAATACTATGAATGTAGGTTATCCATTCCCTAACCTATCTTCTAAGAAAGGTTGTAGGGTCAGTATTACCTCACGTGTTCCTACATTGCTCCAGAATCCAAACTATCCATCTACGGTGTTCGAAAGATTCCAATGTGCTATTTTAAAAAGGGCGACTAATATTCTTGCATGCTAAGTTATATCTTCAAAAGTAAGGTCTTTGCTTTTGGTGGAGACGTGTGCCGCACGCTAGACATGTATTCGGGTGATAGAGAGCTGAGAACAGAGGCAATTAAAACCGGCGAGATTCGTTATGGGGTGCAGTGCGAGGTAATTAGTTCTCGCGAGGGCGGCGGGCCGTCAGATTGATGGCAGCTATCGGGGCGGCGCAGGCACGGCTGACGGCTCAGCCCGGCTGGCTGCCATTGTGTGCCGCGGCCGCCGTGCCGGTGGCAGTGGCGCTGCGATCGATAGGCGCCTACTTAACGGCACCGCCACTTGCCGGCCCGGCCCGGCGCCTCCTGCTGCGACACCCACGCTGCCAGCCGCTCTTGTCAGTCACGCACACGGCCCAGCAGTGACTCAAGCTCTAGGCCAGGGGGCTCCGGGCCACATTGACTCCTCCACGAAGTCATGAGGGCCAAGTTCTACCTAGTGGGATTAAATCACCCTAGCACTCCATGATCACCGTAATGTAAGGCTAAAGGAAAGAGGAAATCGTAAAAATCTAAAGTTGCGGGAATAGCTAGCACTGAAACGAACTACGATTTTTATTTAATTACGTAATTTTTACTGTAGGACGTACCTGGCCAAAATTCTGGCGTATTTTATTCTGCCGAAATTCATCAACAAAATGGTATCTCACTGCACATTCTTCACGAAAGCGTCCTGCAAAGTTAACGAAATCTCAAAATCATTGTTTGCAACACTATTACTGCAAAAGTTAACAGAGGTAGAGTATGTCGAAGCATTGTTATTTCAATCGGTGCAACAATAAGTTTAGCTACGTAGTCTTGCAGCGAGTAGCAGACACAGAGCATATATTTGATAGTTCTGTTGCGTGAATGTGTCCATTTTTTTTAGTGGAACTGCATTGTAATTGTCAGTATTTAATTTAGTAATTAAAGTACTTTCAAAATAAATTGGTATTAAATAGCACAATTCTATTTTCAGGTTACAATCTTTTGTGAAGTTCTGTACAAATATGGAAAAGAAACGTTGACAGTGAATGTAGAATTTTTAAAGGGCAGTGGGGATGTCAATATTTCGTGGTGGAGTCAAGCAACAAACCAATGTGTATTATTTGCAGTGTAGCAATATCAGTGTTCAAAGAATACAATATAAAACGTCATTATGAGACTAAGCACTCTCAGAATGACTCCAAGTTTACAGGATGCGAACGCTTAGAAATGTATGAGTCTCTGAAATGCCAGATAAAAACCCAGCAGTCGCTGTTTGAGAAAGTAAATGCTGAACAACATGCAGCAACTTGTGCTAGTTTTCGTGTGGCTCATTTAGCAGCGAAACAGTGGAAGCCATTTACCGACTGTGAATTAATTAAGAACTGCATTATTGTGACAGCGGAAGAAATGTGTCCAGAAAAAGTTAATTTATTTAAAAATATAAGTTTGTCAGCAAACACTGTGGCCTAGAGTCGAGGCTAACGAACTGATTTCTCTCGCATTTGGGAAATCATGATACAGGAATTACTGCAACGATCTCTTCCTCAACAGGACGTTACACTGAGCTGACAGAAGTTATGGGATACCGATATGCACATATACAAATGACGACAGCATCGCGTACACAAGGTATTAAAGGGCACTCCACAGGCGGAGCTGCTATTTGTACTCTGGTGATCCATGTGAAAACGTGTACGGCGTCATTTGGCCGCACGACGGGAATTAACAACAAAGTTCCTACACGGAATTGCAGATGCAACGAGACCCATGGGGCATTCCTTTCGGATATCGCAACGAACTCAATATTTCGAGATACAATGTACACCACTGGCCATTAAAACTGCTACACCAACAAGAAAGTCAGTTGATAAATGGGTATTCATTGGACGAATATATTATACTAGAACTGCCATGTGATTACATTTTCACGCAATCTGGGTGCATAGACCCTGAGAAATCAGTACCCAGAACAACCACCTCTGGCCGTAATAACGGCCTTGATACGTCTGAACATTGAGTCAAACAGAGCTTGTACGGCGTGTACAGGTACAGCTGCCCACGCAGCTTCAACACAATATCACAATTCATCAAGAGTAGTGACTGGCGTATTGTCACGAGCCAGGCGGTCAGCCACCATTGACCAGACGTATTCAATTGGTGAGAGATCTGGAGAATGTGCTGGTAGGGCAGCAGTCAAACATTTTCTGTATCCATAAAGGCCCGCACAGGACCTGCAACATGCAGTCGTACATTACCCTGCTGAAATGTAGGGTTTCGCAGAGATAGAATGAAGGGTAGAGCCACGGGTCGTAACACATATGAAACGTAACGTCCACTGTTCAAAGCGCCGTCAATGCGAACAAGAGGTGACCGAGACGTATAACCAAGGGCCCCATACCATCACGTCGGATGATACGCCAGTATGGCGATGACGAATACACGCTTCGAATGTGCGTTCACCGCGATAACGCCAAACACGGATGCGACCATCATGATGCTGTAAATAGAACCTGGATTCATCCGAAAAAATGACGTTTTGCCATCCGTGCACCCAGGTTCGTCGTTGAGTACACCATCGCAGGTGCTCCTGTCTGTGATGCAGCGTCAAGGGTAACCGCAGCCATGGTCTCCGAGCTGATAGTCCATGCCGCTGCAAACATCGTTGAACTGTTCGTGCAGATGGTTGTTGTCTTGCAAAAGTTCCCATTTGTTGACTCAGAGTCGTGGCTGCACGATCCTTTACAACCATGCGAATAAGATGCCTGTCATCTCAACTGCTAGTGATACGAGGCCGTTGGGATGCAGCACGGCTTTCCGTATTACCCTCCTGAACCCATCGATTCAATATTCTGCTAACAGTCATTGGATATCGACCAACGCGAGCAGCAATGTCATGTTACGATAAACCGCAATTGCTACAATCCGACCTTTATCAAAGTCGCAAAGGGATGGTATGCATTTCTCCTCCTTACACGAGGCACGAGAACAACGTTTCAATAGGCAACGCTGGTCAAATGCTGATTGTGTATGAGAAATCAGTTGGACACTTTCCTCATGTCAGCACGTTGTAGGTGGCGCCACCGGCGCCAACCTTGTGTGAATGCTCTGAACAGCTAGTCATTTGCATATTACGGCATTTTCTTCCTGTCGGTTAAATTTGGCATCTGTAGCACGTCATCTTCGTGGTGTAGCAATTTTAATGGCCAGTAGTGTATAAGGTGTGTGCTGAGAATACCAGACTTAAGGCGTTACCTGTCACCGTGGAAAATGGAGTGCCTCACAATCTTCACTTAATTATTGACAGCTGCAGTGTTAGCACAGAGTTGTCATTGCTAACAGACGAGTAACCACTGAAATCATTGGGACATACAATGAACGTATACATCAGAAGATTGCAGCGAATTTTATAGTTAAGAGGCTATGGCCTCATAGGACCGACGCGATTACCTTTGCTAACTGCTGGACATCGTCTGCAAAGCCGTGGTCTGATCAGATGAGTCTCGAGCTCTCTTGGCAAGAGAGACAGACTCATGGCCTAGGGGGTGCAGGCACGGTAGCTCAGCCTGTTCGGTCAGAGTGTTTGCTCCCATATGTAATAAAAAACTGAGTGAATGGATCAACGATGATCCTGAACAATCGTTATGTGACGTCCACCCCTATCGAATACAACGGCCAATAAGGAACAAAAAATAAAGAAAGATGGGGTAGCGTCTTTGATTAGCAGTCACAATATCCTTGGTCGTAGGTTCAAAACCTGCCATCGCTTAGAATTGCAGTAATAATCAACACTGGCGGCCAAAGACTTCCGGCACAAGAAGTCATCCTCGTTCTGCCAATGGTCTTGTCGAAGATGGTGAAGGAGCGGACAGAGGTTCAGGGCACTCTCTTGTCCTTGGGGTGTGAAACTGCCCTAAAGGTGGAAGAGAAGAGTACTCAGAAGGCAATGGAAACTACTGTATTAAAAACTCATAATGGTTATCCACAGGACATGTGGCTTATAACTGAAATAGTGTCATGATTTCTCAATTAGGAAAAGGCTCCAAAATAGTCCCCCTACCGCATCTCCGGGAGAGGACTGCCAAGGGAGAGAGAAAAAATGTATAACCAACGATAGGATAAAGTTCAGCGAGTCGGGGCTTGGGATGTCGTAAGTTTGAATGTGGTAGGGAAGCTAGAAAATCCGGCAAATGCAAAGACTCAGTCTTGATGTAGTGCGGGTCAGTAAAGTGAGATGAAAAGAACATAACGATTACTGGTCAGATTTGTACAGAGTAAAATCGGCAGCAGCAGAAAATCGTATAACGGGATTCGTTACGAACAGGAAGGTAGGGCAGAGAGTGTGTTACTGTGAACAGTTCAGTGATAGGATTGTTCTTATCAGAATCTACAGCAAACCAACACCAACATCGATGCTTCAGGAATACATGCCGATGTCGTAGGCTAAAGATGCACAGGTAGAGAAAGTGTATGTGAATATTGAAAGAGTAATACAGTATGTAAAGGGAGATGAAAATCTGACAGTCATGGAGGACTGGGATGCAGTTTGAAAGCAAAGGAATAGAGGAACCGGTTACAGAAGAATATGGGCTTGGAACAAGGAATGAGAAGGGAGAACGACTGATCAGGTACTGCAATAAATTTCAGCTAGTAATGGCGAATACTCTATTCAAGAAAACACAACAGAAGGTACGCCTGGAAAAGGTCGGATGATACGGGAAGACTTGAATTAAATGATATCACGATCAGACAGAGGTTTTGAAATCAGGTACTGGATTGTAAGGCACACCCAGGAGCAGATATAGACTCAGATCACAACGTGATGAAGGGTAGGCTTAAGCTTAAGAGATTAGTCAAGAAGACTCAATACGCAAAGAAGTTGGATACAGAAGTACTAAGGAATGACGAGATACGCTTGAAGTTCTCTAAGGCTATAGATACAGCAATAAGGAATAGGACAGTACGCAGCATAGTTGAAGAGGAATGGACATCTCTAAAAAGGGCAGCCACCGAAGTTGGAAAGAAACGCATAGGTACAAAGAAGGTAACTGCGAAGAAACCAAGGGTAACAGATGAAAGGAGGAAGTACAAAAAATGTTCAGGACAATTCAGGAATACAACACAAGTCACTGGGAAATGAAATAATAGGAAGTGCATGGAAGTTAAGACGAAATGGCTGCATTAAAAGTGTGAAAAAAATCGAAAAATCAATGATTTTTGGATGGACTGACTCAGGATATACGAAAGACAAAACAAGCTATGGTGAAATTAAAACCAAGTGTAGTAAAATTAAGAGTGCAATGGAAATTCAACTGTTTAACGCGGAGGAGAGACTGGATAGGTGGGAAGAGGACATTGAAGGCCTCTATTGGTGGCGGGGAGGGGGGGGGGGGGATTTGTCTGAAGTGATAGAAGAAGAAACAGGAGTCAATTTGGGAGAGATGGGGTATCCAATGCTCGAAACAGAATATAAAAGAGGTTTGGTGGACTTAAGATCAAATAAGGCCGAAGGGATAGATAACTTTCCAGCAGAGTTTCTAAAATTCAACTGCCTTTGCCAGATGCTTTATTGAGAAATAGTGAAGTAATGACGTAAATGCAGATGTGCTAATCCTTGGTGGAGGAGACAACAAACGACTCTTCACGTTGGTATGTAGAATGTATGAGTCTGCCAACATACCATTCCGAAGACAGCAAGAGCCGAGAAGTGTGAAAATTATGGCTCTGTGGAGATATGAAGCCACTCTCTGTGGTGTCAGAATCGGATATGGTTGACCTGGAGTTACATGAACTGTCTCTATGGTGTGCCGGTCCAAGATGGTGACCCTAAAAGCCGATTGGGAGATACGAGGACAGTTTTTATAATGTGAAAATCCACTATGGCGATCAGGAGATATGAAGACTATTTTTATGACATTCCTGCCCAAGATGGCGATAAAAATGGCAACTGGATAGGGTAAGAACAGTCGCATGGTAGCCAGGTAACATAAACCGAAGATGATGGAGCTAGGTAAATGTAGTTAACCTGCATAGTTCTTAGATATAATGTGTTTCAACTTAAAATGCAATGGAATCTGCATGTTTAAGCATCCAAAGAAGTACTTCACAGATCAAAAATGCAACTTCCCACATCTTGAACCATTTTCAACTCTTATAAGTACGAGACATGTGATCTAGTTTTGCTAAGCTACAAACTTTGATCTTAGAAAAACGACTATAAGGTCTGTGATTACTTCAGGTTGAAAACAACATGCTGGACAACCGTTTCAAAAGTTAATTTTCATGATTTGGACACAAAACTGAAAAATCGAATTACAATTGCTAATGATACAGTAAATGAAGCAGGCAAAAAGGAATGAGATCGACAGGAAGTGCAAAATGGCTACGCAGGCATGGATAGAGAACAAATGTAAAGATGTAGAGGCTTATCTCACTAGGGGTAAGACAGATACAGCCTACAGGAAAATTAAAGAGACCTTTGGACAGAAGAGAGCCACTTGTACGAATATCAAGAGCTCAGATGGAAACCCAGTTCTAAGTAAAGAGGGGCAAGCAGAAAGGTGGAAGGAGTATATAGAGGGTCTATACAAGGGCGATGTACTTGAGGACAATATTATGGAAATGGAAGAGGATGTAGATGAAGCTGAAATGGGAGATATGATACTGCGTGAAGAGTTTGACAGAGCACTGAAAGACCTGAGTCGAAACAAGGTCCCTGGAGTAGATAACATTCCACTAGAACTACTGACGACCTTGGCAGAGCCATTCCCGAGAAAACTCTACCATCTGGTGAGCAAGATGTATGAGACAGGCAAAATATCCTCAGACTTCAAGAAGAATATAATAATTCCAATCCCAAAGAAAGCACTTGTTGACAAATGTGAAAATTACCGAACTATCAGTTTAATAAGTCATAGCTGCAAAATACTAACGCGAATTCTGGTAGAAGCCGACCTCTAGGAAGATCAGTTTGGATTCCAGAGAAATATTGGAACACGTAAGGCAATACTGACCTTACGACTTATCTTCGAAGAAAGATTAAGGAAAGGCAAACCTACGTTTCTAGCATTTATAGATTTAGAGAAAGCTTTTCACAATGTTGACTGGAATACTCTCTTTCAATTTCTAAAGGTGGCAGCTGTAAAATACAGGAAGCGAAAGGCTATTTACAATTTGTACAGAAACCAGATGGCAGTTATAAGAGTCGAGAGACATGAAAGGGAAACAGTGGTTGGGAAGGGAGTGAGACAGGGCTGTAGTCTCTTCCCGATGTTATTCAATCTGTATGTTCAGCAAGCAGTAAAGGAAACAAAAGAAAAATTCGTAGTAGGTATTAAAATCCATGGAGAAGAAATAAAAACTTTGAGGTTCGCCGATGACATTGTAATTCTGTCAGAGACAGCAAAGGACTTGGAAGAGCAGTTGAATGGAATGGACAGGGTATAAGATGAACATCAACAAAAGCGAAACGAGGATAATGGAATGTAGTCGAATTAAGTCGGGCGATGCTGAGGGAATTAGATCAGGAAATGAGACAGTTAAAGTAGTAAAGGAGTTTTGCTATTTGGGAAGCAAAATATCGGATGATGGTCGAAGTACATATAAAATGTAGACTATCAATGGCAAGGAAAGCGTTTCTGAAGAAGAGAAATTTGTTAACATCGAGTATAGATTTAAATGTCAGGAAGTCGTTCCTGAAAGTATTTGTATGGAGTGTAGCCATGTATGGAAGTGAAACATGGACAATAAATAGTTTGGACAAGAAGAGAATAGAAGCTTTCGAAATGTGGTGCTACAGAAGAATGCTGAAGATTAGATGGGTAGATCACGTAACTAATGAGGAGGTATACAATAGGATTGGGGAGAAGAGAAGTTTGTGGCACAACTTGACTAGAAGAAGGGATCGGTTGGTAGGACTTGTCCTGAGGCATCAGGGGATCACAAATTTAGCACTGGGGGGCAGCGTGGCAGGTAAAAATCGTAGAGGGAGACCAAGAGATGAATACACTAAGCAGATTCAGATGTTGGTTGCAGTAGGTACTGGGAGATGAAGAAGCTTGCACAGGATAGATTAGCATTGAGAGCGGCATCAAACCAGTCTCAGGACTGAAGACCACAACAACAGCAACTGATATTGGCTTCTGTCAAACGAATAACGAGTGGGTAATGTGATAGCATTCAGGCATCAAACGCTGGTGCTCAGGGTGTTGATAACAGCCTGTTTTTGAAAGTTCTATGCGTCAAGCAATATAATGCCATTGCAGTTACACAGGACAAGCAGTATGTATGAACTCTATGTATGTACCGTTCTTCCAGCAAAATGTTGTCTGTGGTACAAGGGCCAGATCATGTACATAGTTAAGTACAATGATGGCCTACTACATGCAGTCATAACGCATGTGCTACTTGCTACATTAATTGTGTGCCCTTGATGTAAAGTATTGTCGTTACACTATGTGATCAAAAGCATTCGGACATCCCTAAAACATACGTTTTTCATATTAGTTGCAATGCGCTGACAAATATGGCCAGGTACTCCATATCGGCGACCTTAGTAGTCATTAGACATCGTGAGAGAGCAGAATAGGGCGCTCCGCAGAACTCAAAACTTCGGACTTGGTCAGGTGATTGGGTTGAAACGCCCCTTAGAAAAATTGTACAAGACTGTGCTTAAACAGACACGCAATATTTTTAGCGCAACGCAATCTGACTTTCAAAAATCCCTACAAAAGAATGGCCCTGACTAACATTAACCTATACCTTTCACAAATCACTTACCTCACCAAAAATCTTCGTTACTCGAACTACTGCAATACAACGAGCGCCACTACTGCCAGCTAAATAAAAGATTCAAACTACGGAAGTCACTAACTACTGATAGGCACAGTTAGCAAATGAAAGATTTTAATAGAGAACAAACTATATATTTACCTTAATAGTCATTATATATATATATATATATATATATATATATATATATATATATATATATATATATATATATATCAGTTCATGACATCAATTCTTACAAATTTCGCCGGCCACGGTGGTCTCGCGGTTCTAGGCGCGCAGACCGGAACCGTGGGACTGCTACGGTCGCAGGTTCGAATCCTGCCTCGGGCATGGATGTGTGTGATGTCCTTAGGTTAGTTAGGTTTAAGTAGTTCTAAGTTCTAGGGGACTAATGACCACAGCAGTTGAGTCCCATAGTGCTCAGAGCCATTTGAACCATCTTACAAATTTCAAAACTCCGCCATCTCTCTCCCCACGTCCACCACTGCTGGCGGCTCACCTCCGACTGCACAACGCTACGTGCTGTTAGCATCCAGCTGCCGCTGCCCAACACTACAATGTCAGACAACAATGCAAACCTGCCACAGACTGCACACGGCACAGCCAGTGATTTTTATACAGAGCGGTACGTGGCGGCGGCGTTACCAATAAAAAAACCTCAACAGCCTACTTACAGGGTGTCACTTGTATTATACGCCTGTACGTGAGATTTCCACACTCCTAAACATCTCTAGGTCCACTGTTTTCGATGTGATAGTGAAGTGGAAAATTGAAGAGACACTTACAGCACAAAAGCGTACAGGCCGAGCTCGTCTGTTGACTGACAGAGACTGCCGACATTCGAAGAGGGTCGTAATGTGTAATAGGCAGACCTCTATCCAGACCATAACACAGGAATTCCAAACTGGATTAGCATCCACTGCTAGTACTATAAGAGTTAGGCGGGAGGTGAGAAAACTTGTATTTCATGAGCGAGCGGCCACACAACGCGCCGGTAAATGCCAAACGACGCCTCGCTTGGTGTAAGGAGCTTAAACATTGGACGATTGAATATTGTAAAAACGTTGTGTGGAGTGACGAATCACGGTACCCAACGTGGAATTCCGATGGTAGAGTGGGGGTAGGGCCAATGCCCTGTTAACGTCATCTGCCAGCGTGTTTAGTGCCAACAGTAACATTCAGAGGCAGTGGTGTTATGGTGTGGCGGTGTTTTTCATGGAGGGGGCTTGCTTCCCTTGTTGTTTTTCGTGGCGTTATCACAGCAGAGGCCTACAGTGATTTTTTAATTTCCTTCTTGGCTCCCACTGTTGAAGAGCAATTCGGGGATGGTGATTGCATCTTTCAACACGATCGAGCACCATAATGCCTGTGGCGGAATGGTTACACTACAATGACATACCTGCAATGGATTGACCTGCCTAGAGTCCTGACCTGAATCCTTTACAACACCTCTGGGATGTTTTGGAACGCCGACTTCGTATCAGGTCTCACCGACCGACATCGATACCTCTCCTCAGTGCATCACTCCGTGGAGATCTGGGCTGTCATTCCATAAGAAACCTTCCAGCACCTGAGAGTGGAAGCTGTCGTCAAGGCTAAGGGTGGGCCAACACCATATTGAACTCCAGCATTACCGATGGAGGGCGCCACGAATTTGTAAGTCACTTTCAGCCAGGTGCCCGGATACTTTGGATCACGGGTGTATGTGTAAGTGAATTTCAGAGATTGCCCTACTGTGGAAAACTGTATCCAACACCTAAAACAATCTTCTCCGTCACATCTAGAACATTGCAAAAAGTTTCTACATAAACCAAGTCGTCCACTTTCATAGCTGGAGCGTCCGGAACAGAGATTGGTGTGATTCTATCAGCGCTATGCCTACCTTTCCCTAGCATTTATTTGATAGTGGTTGTGAGAGACTGAGGTCATGTAGCGTTACGTTTTCTTCTTGTTCGCATAAATAGTACAACACCAGTTCGGACCTAAAACACTGAGCCGGCCGTGGTGGCCGAGCGGTTCCAGGCGCTTCAGTCCGGAACCGCGCGACTGCTACGATCGTAGGTTCGAATCCTGCCTCGGGCATGGATGTGTGTGATGTCCTTAGGTTAGTTAGGTTTAAGTAGTTCTAATATGTAGGGGACTGATGACCTAAGATGTTAAGTCCCATAGTGCTCCAAGAAATTTGAACCATTTTTTTAACTAACTGTTCCGCTTTGCTGGCGATATTTCAACGAGTTAGTTGTCTTCTTAGTGTGATGTGACTTGTGGTCTTAGATGGCTCAGTACAAGTTCACATCTCAATAGTGGAGGATGCCTCGTATCGATGATAGCCATTTCCCACTCGAAAGTGGAGCAATGTGAGAAATACTATAAGCTTCCGTACATTAAGTGTGCCCTATCAAGTAGCTTCATATATGTTATGAATATTTCATACCTATACAGCACTTGCAAGACCGTCTCCAGCGGGCCGGTACAGTATTGCTCTTTAGATTTTACTTTAATAGCTAAACCTAACGACTGTTGGATGGCGTTAAATCCTAACCATATTCGCATTCCCCTTGCATGCATATGTCGATTTCAACAGGAAACATTTTCGTCTGTATGTATTTCACTGAAGACAGGTGAAAAATGATCTACCATTTCAACAATTATACTTTTTTTAGTTCTTTTCAGCCTATTAAGGGCCTGACGAATAGATGTAATATGGAATCGCAATGCTGTGTAGGGTGCACAACAGGTGAACAAACACGCTATTATATAGGCAATCCCATATTTGAGATCTATATTACTGAAGTCGACATATGTGTTATTTTTACATCAGACTTCGAGTAAAACATATCAACCATCAAGTAACGACACTTAAGCGAGAGAACATGTATGTGTTCTTCTATACAAGTTCTGTTTTCTCCTGTCTTCGAGCTCCTTACGTGAGATATACGTTCGTGGCTATAAATCGTTCTACAGTCTGTCATAAATGTGTGATCTCTAAGATTTCTCATTAATTTTTCGCTGAAAGAACGCATGCATAACTCCGAAACGCATCGATGACTCCGGAAGGTTATATGGACTGGTCACTCGCCTCTCCTTGATATGCTAAGGTGCACCAGAAGGGACCGTTCACAAGGTGCTGTCAGCGCACAGTTGAGCTTGCCACCAACCATCACTGATTGACAGGTAAGCGAACTCGGCTGGACCGCATGAGTCACATCTTCAGAATCATTTCATCAATAGGAGCACATTACTGTGGGTCAGATAGCCCTGTGGACCACTGTTTTCGTCTCCCATCCATCGGACGGCGCAGCATTCTCCTGAAGCTGGTACCGGTGTTCTCGTCATGAAATGTCTCGTGCAAATAGATTTTGTACTTGTAAACATCAGTCTTTTGGCCTTCTGCATGTGTGCCGTTCTTGGAAGTCACATAGTGATCTGTCACTCCATAGAAATGTGTTCTTTTTACGTTTGATATACGGTTGATGTATACAGCTTGAAGCATTGAAACGCAACTGGTAGTGCGCCACGAATAGCGCATTTCACTGTTTGTTAAACAGTCGTAACACACCACTTTTCTTTTCTGTTAATTTTAGAATAAACATAGCATTTACTATTTTTCAGCTTTTGAGAAACTGCTTAAGAATGTACCCTGAAGAACTAGTACACTTGAAATTTGGAATTTCTGTATCGACTATTGGTTATTCAGAGTATTCTGCATTTGTGGAATAAAGCGGAAGTGTCTTGTAGCGTTTCTCAAATTTCACTGGCAGTGCCACAACATACAGCATACCAGTGGCAGAAATCGGAACTACTGTTCTACAACATCTATGTGCAGTTCTCTCGGCAGCGCCGGTGGTGGCGGCGGAAGAGGAGGAGGAGTTCCAACACTGTGACCCTCCGGTGGTGGTGGCAGCTGCAGAGTGGGTGATTCAACTGCTACTGGCGTAATGCAAGACGTGAGGGCACTCCACACGCGTTGTTTATTTAGACGAACGCACAAATGTTCACTTACTATCTTAGCAGTAGTGGCAGATGTTTGATCGTACCACAAGTGGGATGCGGGTAAATTGTTAAAATGAGACTTGGGGAGGGGAATGTGACTCGTTTAAACACACAGACAGCAATGTTTTTGAACTTAGAGTACTTAAACTCTGACAACCTGCAGATTGTCTTCATTTATCTAGTAGCACCACGTTGGTTTTAAGAGATCTGCAAGCGTGTGCACTGTCCTCCACCATCGTCAACTGGGCCGGCCGGCGTAGCCGAGCGGTTCTAAACGCTTCAGTCTGTAACCGCTCCACCGCTATGGTCGTAGGTTCGAATCTTGCCTCGGGTATGGATGTGTGTGATGAACTTACGTTAGTTAGGTTTAAGTAGTTCTCAGTTCTAGGGGACTGATGACCTCAGATGTTAAGTCCCATAGTGCTCAGAGCCATTAGAACCCATCATCAACTGGGGACTTTCCTTGTATCTACGGGTTAGCCACCTTGTATTCTGACCCAGAGAGCCTACCCTTGTATCCTTAGGTTACCTTGTTTAATCACCAGCATGGACTGTGCCATCATTGAGACTGTCTTTGTATCTTCACGACGACATCAGTGACAGCTGTCTTGGATTATCATATCATAGGGAATGTCTTTGTATCTCCAGAATACACAACTTGGATACTGACACCACAGAGCCTGTCCTCATATCTCCAGGTCGTCATCGTAGGTCATCACGTTCGATTTTTAAAGAGCAACATGGCAATGCCTGAACTTAATTTTTTTGAAACACTTCGACCACTTGCTCTACTTCCACACTGATGTCACAGGAGTGTGGAAAGCCTGACTGTTGTGTGGTGTTTTATCACCATTTTCTTTTTAATTTCGTTGCGTTTTATACATAGGAGATTGACTTTCATGAGATGGGAGGTGGGAAATCTGGGGACATTTTATGGTCTCAGGAAGGAAAGGGAATGGTGAGGAAGAAGGGAATCCGCCATCAAAGCACATGATGCTTGAACTGCCTTAGCTACACTATTAAGGCATGTGCTCACCCTTGTCAGTGGTCTGCAGCAAAGTGGTTCACAAGGACTGAATATCAGTGCCAGGGCAGCGGTTGGACTGCATTCACATGTTCCATCAAGATTGTGGATACCCTTGGGAGGTAGTCACTCATGAGCTGACTCAGGTTGTCCACATACAGTGTTCTGTAAGAGGCTAATTCCAGAGCAGGTGACTGGTTGTATCACAGTGTACTGTGAATGGTCTTCATCTCAAGATTGAGGCTTCAACTGATTGCATTCCTTGGCATCACGTAAACACCTGGATGTTGTCTGAGATCACCTGAGCCCCTTGGAAGAGAGGTTTTAAACAAGTACTATTTATGAAAAACAAGCCAGGCAGTATTTCTCTATCGCTTGTGCCTTAGCCTGTAAGGCTAACAAGGTTAGATCACTAACTCGTCAGTGTGCAGTTAAAGTAACTTCACTTGTCCTGCTTTTTTCAGAGGTCATCTTTTGTAGCAGAAGGTGCATTCTCTTTTCAGAAGTTTAACTTTAATATTTTATAGAATCGACATACTGAATAAGTACACTTGCTCTCTGAATATACTTTGCTCTCCCTATGACGCCATTTTGCTGCATTGGGCGCCAGGTATCTCAATGCCCAGACTCGTTCACAGCACAGAACCTCTAGGGAACACGAATTTATTTGCTTATTTAGGGATACTGTAGAAGCACTGAAGAAATTCACTCAATCAGTTTCCAGTTATTCATTTGATACTTCGGCATCATCCTTTTTGTTACAGAAAAATATCTGGAGTTCTTCCAACAGATCCATTCTATAACCTATATAAGCTATTTTCCTCTGTGTGTTCAAGTGGGTGTCTTGTATCTTATACATGTGGCTGTTGTTGATGTTGCGTATCTGTTGTGTGTTTAGACTTTAAAGTGGAAATCTTGGTTGACCTTGGTGCAACATGGAGTATTTTAGACATTCCAGGATCTGAATATGGATAATAATTTCACTTTACATATATTGTTTATTAGCTTCCGTTGTACGTTAATAGATGTTAGAGAATCTAAATCTAACCTCGTGCCTTTTGGAGATATTTGCAATCTTTGATGATATACTATCAATGAATGTCACGCTGGACATGCACTTGTTTTTATTACCTTGTTCTGTAGTGTGTCTTGTATCTGGACTTCTTTTCATTTTTCTGTTATTGAGTCAACCTTTAATGTAGTCTAGCTATGGCAACTGTAATCCGTTGCACGGTGTTTATTTCCTGTCGCATGTTCTATTGGTGCAAAGCATTTATTTTCCCTGTGCAGCACTGACCTGTTGTTTATTTTAGAATGTTTGGGTGACATTGGCCATTGTATCTTTCCTGTAATTTCCAATGTTCGTGTATTCTTGTGAGTTGCAATATTTAAGTCCAAGTGTTTGACACTCTCATCTTGTTCTTGTAGCGCTCTAAATTTTGGTTTCTAGATTAAAATACTGAAACAGCTTAGAACGTCCACTACGTTTTTCATAGCAGTAATGTGTCACATAAATATCTCCTGTCACATACAATTTTCCTTAGGAGAGGATCTTGGCTGTTAAACATTTTTTTTTTGTTCCGCCCATGATTAAATTAGTGGATTATTAATAACTGAATAGCTGCCTGAGTTATAATTTTTATGAGACCATGACCTGATAGATAAGTGTTAATCGGGTTTAGTTGTTTTGGGAGTCGCTTGTAAACAGAATGCTGCTGCTCAACAATATTAAACACAATGGGGAGAGGTTTTTGCAGTAATCAGGGTCAAGATATTCACACTGAGTAGTGTGTTCTGGTGAGGCATAATGTCGTCTTACACATCTAATTACGGTTATTTCGTCACCGACATTAACAATAATTAGCACCACAGACTTTTGGCGTATCATAAACATTCAGAAGACTTGACATTAATATCAATTGTCACGATTCAGAATAACGTTTTCATGAGGGTCTACCAGTATTACGTCACGAATAGCTCACTACCTGATGGTTCAGCTCAGACTACTGACTGTTATTTCACTCACTTAGCTCTTGAGACAGTTCACAATCGATTGTGTCTACCATCAACCTGTGTGATGCATGATGTGATCATCTCTGAGTAAGGGAACGTGGACCTCTTACATTCCCACCCTAAAGGACTTATCTGTAGCTGTGGGAGAGAACAAAAATAGAAAAAGTTGTTATAGGTTACCAAAGAGTATGAAGAACATTGATTTTAAATGCAGCAGTTGATGGTACAAAGTAACATGGATGAATTCCCTTGACTCTGGTAGTGAACTGCATCTACAAAATATGTTGTACAAAAATGTAACATATCAATGTGAAAAACAGTAAATATTTCACACAAATTTGTTTTACATTTAATGACAAACAATTGCTCCCTGCAGTAGTTTGTATAGACTCAAGAAATACGATATTTTCAAACGCACCTTTTTAATAGCACAGCGCAAAATCCTCTTATTTAGCCTATTCAGTAGTGATTTTGCCATCCATACTATCCTCATCATTTCACTTCATCTCCAGCATCATACATGCAAAGTTGAGAGAAAAACCCTCAGATTAGTGGGTATTCAATTATTATCTATAAATGAAACATGTTAGGCAAAACAATTTCAATGCAAAAATTATATAAATAATTGATACAACTTCGTTTCCTATTAGATCACTCAGATACAAATCTCTAACTAACATGGTTGTCCAGAAATAAGTTGCTGTATTTCAAAAGTTTTTATTAATATTGTATATAGGATAGCAAATACCTTTTATTATACTAACACATTGTTCAAAATGTAAAATATCACTACACTTCATTCATTAAATTGTGCTGGTGTTGTATTCCTTTTCTTTAACTCGATTCAAAAGTGTGAATTACCAATCTCAACAGCTAAATGGATCATCAAATTCCTTTTGCCTTCGTGAGTAATCTTTTATTTACCATCCCCATACATTTCTCACCATCACTTATACATAAAGATGCATACAGGTATGAAAAGGTTAACTCATCTGAAAATAAATGCTATCGTTCTTATTCGAGATTCCTTTTATTTCACTTCAACGTCCATTACACGTATCTCTCTTGAATCAATATCATCCCCCTTCAAATACATATTTCTCCAAGAAGTATTAATCCTCCATATTCAAGTAAATGAATACTGAAAAGCTCATCCATGTGCACCTCATTATATTAACTAGCCTCATGCTTCATCTAAACAAGTAACTACCTGTGTGTCATTTATACTTATTCCCTATTCATAACAACCATCATCTGTTGCCTTATTCCAATGTATTGCAGTTTCACTGCCCTTTCATGTCTCTTGAATAAAACATTAAGATTTTGAAGAATTCTCTACCACACAGATTGGCTTCACTCAAAATTTAGATAGATGTTTGCTTTAGATCTCTGTATTCTTTTGGTATTTCTTCTTTTATAGATCTGACTTTCAACAGTACCATAAATTGTAGATTCTTTAATATCTCAAGTACTACCTGAACACTTACTTCATAATAATATGATGAACACAGCACATTTTTCAGTGAATTGTTAAAACTTGGAAAACTTGGACAATCACTGCTTAGTCTGCTTAATCATTTCTACAATTTACTCAGTGTAGGATCCGGAGAAATGGAAGAGGAGTAAAAATTGAGGCTACGAGTGTAAAAGTCGCCAAGTGGTATACCAGCAAAAGAGTTGTTGGTTCCCTATGCGTATTCTGTTGTCTGGGTTACTCTGCTATATATATCGAAATCTGCAATGTAGTACATCTTTTAGTGTTGCATCTCGATAGTTATTTGAGTAGCTTTTATTAAAAAATTTAGCTCCAAATAGATCAGAAAAATTAACCTCATCTACATTCGTAATTTCATGAATGAGGAACTTAGACTTCCACTTTTTTTACATTGCATGCTGGGCTTCATGTGCATTGTTAAAGAGAGTAGTAAAAATTTATTCTAACCATTTGGTAAGTACTGTTGGATGCAATACGTCTTTGGGTTTATACTTCTACTCTGTATTAGAGCGAATGTACTCATTACGACTATTTGTTACTGTAATGCCATTATCCTTTCACACCATCACCCTTAATGTTTAACTATTAATCTTCCCATAAGTTTCTTCAGTTCTATGCTCTTGTTCTTGTACACATTATCATAAATGCTTGATCTCTTTGTTGTTTAGCTGACATTCATCTTGCCTTTGCGTTGCTATTTCACACAGCTAGTTCAGTTTCCACACTTTCTAGTCCTTCAATTGTGACTTTCTTAATGTTCTCCTTCTCTTTTCTTGCTATATCCTTCCTCATTTTGCGCATATCTTCACAGAGTTGTTCCACGTCCTGCTGCAGTTTACCATCTGCCTTGTCAGTTTATTCATTTGTTAATGGAACTCCCACAAACCTGTGTTCAAGATTTCTGTATTTCCATTGGATAATTTCTCAAAATTTTCTTGGAATATTTTCTTGTTGCTTTCTTCGTTTGCTCAAACCCTCTTCTTTTCTTTTTCTTGCGATCACTTAGCATTTCCTTGCAATTTCTTTTCCATGTTTCTTATTGTATTTTCCATATTTCTTTATTCTTCTCTTTCATTATATCAAGTCGTGGCGGTTTCCCTTGATAATTTTTTCGTCTGTTCAGGTAACAGTTTTAACCACTCTCTACTAATATTTGGCTCCTCTCTCGCTGGTTTCATTTATGCTTAAGGTCACCTTTTAGAATGATGTAATGGGCCGTCAGCCAACAATCCACAACCACTATTAATGAAAACTTTGCTACCTCAAACTTTCCTAATCAAAAGCAAATTTGAAGAAGCACTGACTGTAGCACTTCAGTTAACACAGCTTAACAAAATAGTTATCACCGCTGAGTGTGATAATCCTCACAGGCCTACCATAAAATAAAGACAAATCTCCACATTCAGAACTTAACATAAAACGTTGGAACAAGACATATATCATAAATTAATAAATACATAAATTTATAAATATTTAAACCTGTAATTTGCAACTATTGTTGTGGTATATCTGAGCTGCAACTGCTCGATATCGTCGTAGGGGTATTAACAAGCACACGCCATCACACTATACTTCACAGTAAAATTTTTAAAAATATAGAATATACTGTTTGTAGTTACCAGTTCTGCCGATGCATCTCCTTTGCTAACAATTCAGCGATCGCGACGATAAGAGGCTGTACTGTGGGGCCCTGTGCGCTGTCTAAACTGTGGCCGTTGATTGCTGCATTTCTCGCAGTTCGATGGTCGATTGCAAAGTAGAGTTGTGGTCATTGTGGTCCACTGGTCTGTCTGTATGTGGCATTACTGTATGGAGTTTGAGCTCCGCCATTGGGTGTCGAGCTCATTACATCCCTCGTCCCTAACTTGCCTCTTCATGTTGTAGTCATTTTCTAGTGTGGTTCGGCAAAGCCTGAATTCCTTGCACGTTTCTCTGTAGGGGCATGTGGAATCACCTTGCTACCAGCTAGTTTTGTACTACGCTGTTCCATCTTCGTCCTTGGTGTCCCTGTCTGAGGTTACCCAACAATCGTGTCATTGTTGGAATTCATGTACACAGTACAGTTCAGGGATCCATGTGAATTCATCCAATTTCAAGGCTTCAAAATGCGATTTTGGGAATAAAATTACTAGATATAACTCCTCTGCTAACCAGCCTATTTAGACCCGACATTGTCCACACAGTTTTTTCATTAACATTTTTAATTTCACATTTTTTCTCGCGGCTTTTAACGTTCAGTATTTCAGACACTGTATTGTCAAAATTATATCGTTGCGTCCCACTATTTTAGCATTTCAACATTACAGTTTATCACACTCAGCACAGTATAGTATTGATAATAGTTCGATTCAGAGAATAGCTGCTAGGTTCAGTAACCAAGATAAAATTTTATCGATCTGCATTACTATAGTCCAACAAAGAGCAGCTGTCGTTCCACATGTTACCCCATAGTAGCCTCACTTCTAATTTTGTATGACAGTTACTTAATAGGTAAGTGGTTATGGGTTTAATTGTTTTGGGAGTCGTTTCTAATGCTGCTTCTCCACAAAATTAAACACAAGGAGAGCAGTTTTTGCAATAATCAGTGTTAAGATATTTTACACAGCTTGCACTATATATTCCTGTTACACAGAGCGTGCGGCAGACACTGCTTTCTTCTTACACTTTTGATAACGGTTACTGTCAACAACAGCCATTACTTTACTATTTAGTCACTCACTGTGACAATAATCAGCACACAAACCCATATTTTAATTGACGTGATTGATGTGAACATGAACTTCTCCAACACTTGTAGGTAATATCACTTGTCATGATTGGGTATGTGTTGCTGAGAGTCAGCCTGTGGCGATAGGGACACTCTCAGCCAATCCTACATCACGAACAGCTCATTGGTTGTTGGCTTCACCCAGACTACTAACACATTCACTCGCATTGCGCCCGTGACCCTTGGCAGTTATATCTGCTTGCCATGGACCTGTTCGACGCAAAAATGTTTTTCCGTAAATGATCATGTGCCCCTTCCATGGAGATTTAAATATTTGGCAACTACGGTACCAAATATACATCGTTCCACTGCTGAACCATCTGGCTCCTTACAAATGTTGCCATTAAACGCTCAATAGTTGGAACTTAGGGTTAGCTGGAGAAGTTCAACGAATTCAATAGTCTTTGTGTATGCAAGTGTCTTATGTCTCAGTAGGTTTTTTTAATAACTGCTCCAGGTATGTTTTAATGAAGGCTGGCAATATTCAGTGATAGGAACTGAATACCTAAAAGGAGTTCCGTGGCTGTTATGTCTTCAGCTCATCTCTTACTGGTTTCTGAGAAGTATGTTGTATCGTGTGTATTACTTTTAATCAGGTTTTTATCTAGTTTCTGCCCAATTTATTGATAATAGGTCACAAAAGACAGCAAATATCTTCAAACACAGAAACTAAAAACTGGATTCTCTACGTCAATATACAGAAACAAGTACATAATATAAAATGGAGACATGATCCATATTCAATTCTGAAAGCTCTAAAATGATTTGTCCGGCGTATTCAACGTTCCGCCAAGGGAAAGAGATTTCCGTGCCAGTTATTTAGAGAACGTTACAGCCTACACACTCAGTTGACACCGAACAACAGTAATAGCCACACACATACACAAAACAGGGCACTCATTTGGAATAGTGGAGTGAAAGGTCGAAGTAATCTGTTGTCTAAATAGAAGTCATAAATTAGATCAGCTGGAGGAAGTGAGGATATAATCACATCACAGAAAAGACAAAATACTGATTGAATAACTGGAAAGTGATACTGAGTTTTTCGAGATGGATCAATGGTGATCTTAAACAAGCAAATACAATAATCATACATAGAGGTAAGCACATCTGTAACTTCTATAATTATAAGATATAATTATTCAAATTACAGACGAAAAATACTATCTTGTAAGGAATCCACGGTCCCTAACTCAGAGACAACCATATTTTATTCGGAAAGGCTGAGAGTAGAAGGAACCGACTGAAAACGCCGAGGGAGTGATAATGGTGTCAAAGGAGTTCAATGAGTAGTGTGGTAATTGTAATGGCGCCGCCAGAAGAGGCACATTGTTGCGGTAGTGTGTGTGTACCCAGTTGCTGTCTGTTGTCAAAATATCGGTTTTACCAAAAAAAAGTCATCATGGAGTTACAGAGAGTTGGCATTACATATTACCGTTTATCATGTGAGCCAATGGGTTGTAGAGTGGACTATGTGTGCTGTGCAGGTTATTGTAGCAGTGTGTGACGGTATTTCGATATATTTGACCTGTGTTGAGCTTGGAGTGAATATACAGGGCGCTTCCCTAAGACCTTGCATAAGCTTAACAGGGCGTAGAGAATGCTCCACTGACAGTTAGCGCAGGGAACCTGGGGCCGATGAAGCCAGCTTAAGGAGATAACAGGAATAAAACCACGTTACTGTATATCTTTTTATTTACGTTAGTTACAGTTAACTGCAAATAGTATCATTAACAGAATGAACGTACTGTATCTTACGAAATGTGCTGAAACTGACAGCCATCAACCTCTATGCAAGAATGACATCGGAGAACAAGATTCTGTTGCACAATGACAAATATCCCTGATGTGTTTCGAATCACATCAGAGGCAGCTACAGTTCTGACAACAAAATCCTTCTCCGTATCCACTGGGGTCTCACACAAGTCCCTATAGAAAATAATCAAGGATATTTTAGTCATGTGGTCCTCATGTTGCCAGGTCTCTCGTTTCTTCTTTCCAGTGAACCATTCTTCCGCATTAGTTGATCGAAAGAAATAACACTCGTCGTGACTGATGATGCCTGGTAGGAAAACGTTCTCCGTATTCTTTCAGCAGGGAGAGCAATGTAACGTTCTTCCCCACCCACAAGGGTCATGTTAGTGGCTTCTGCTAAACTGTACGGGTACTTCTCCATCGCATTGCACTCAACATCTCTGAATAGCACTGAGTAATGAATGTGCCTGTCGTTGATTCATAGAACGTTCTGTCGTGAGATAATGTAAATACGATGCAACAGAGCCACCATACGGAAAAGTAAGATAACAAAGCCGGTAGCATGAGGTCCTAGTAACCAGGCTCGTCCTCCTTGTTTTCTAGTAAGAAATAAGGAATGTAAGTGTAAATAAAGAGCACAGGACGTGTAAACTTGAACACATGTTAGTTGTAAATAAGCCTGAAAACAGTTGTGCTTGACAAAGCAGTGGAGTTTACGTCCATAACTCTTTAAGCTGGCTTCTTCAAGCCCAGGTTCCCTATCTCAAATTGTTTAGTGGAGCACTCTACGCCAAGTCAAATTTTTGCACGCTCTTATAGAAACAACCTGTGTGTGCGACAAAGGTAGTGATTACCTCCTATTGTGTTTAATAAGAATATGTCGCTCGAATTCGTGCAAATTTGATGATTGGGAAGACTCCCTTCGTTGAATACAGTATTATTTCTTCCCATAGCACTTAAAATCGATCCGCGATTGTCCGTTAGGGCACAGTCATTAAAATAAATCATTAGGATGCTGCGTTGTTCGATCACCAACAATAGCAAAGGTTACCGAGGGTGTTTCATTCTGTATTAAACGGTAGTGTAAAAAAAATGTTTAGCACCAGTAGGTTATCTCTGTTGACTACATATAAAATATGTTTTTGTCAGTATGGTACAGCATTGGGAAGGTCTCTTTATTCATCGTGTACAGTGCCTTGTGAATGATTTTTAATATATGTGTGAGTTTATGCATATGCAATCTGGAAGAAAACCATAGTAATATATCTTTTTCCAGACTGACAATTAATGATCTATTAATATCCATAATTAACTATAATACTGCACATGTTTAGATATTACAGTGAAGCCAACATAAAAATGCAGTAGCTGCGACATCTAAAACATCACGCCCATCAGGTACAGAGATTAATTCAAGAAAAAGAACATGTGAAAATGAGAACCATTTGCCCAAACGCGTCTTGCAAACAATAAGTAAACTTGTGACTGGCAGCAGCAAAGATCACTTTAGAAACAAATTTGTTGAATAAAATTATATTCATATATACTGACAAATAAATAAATATTAATAGTGTAATGAAATAGATTATGTTGATGTAAATGTCCTAAACTAGCCTGGATTTTATGAAATGAACGATACTGCACCGAAGGCATAAAAATCAAAAATCCACTACTACATAGCTATGCGAAAATGTTTCACTGTCAAAGTTTATAAATATTTAATGTAATTACAAAGATAATTACGGACTTCTCAAAAAATATAGCCGATTAATTGCATTCAAATTATGAAATGTATGTTCCAAAGATTTCTTTGCATAAATAGATCATTGTATACTCGTAACTTTTTTGCTACATGTTGGTTGGTTGTTTGGGGAAGGTGACCAGACAGCATTGTCATCGGTCTCATCGGATTAGGGAAGGATGAGGGAAGGACGTTGGCCGTGCCCTTTCAGAGGAACCATCCCAGTATTTGCCTGGAGTGATTTAGGGAAATCACAGAAAACCTAAATCAGGATGGCCGGACGCCGTCGTCCACCCGAATGCGAGTCCAGTGTCTAACCACTGCACCACCTCACTCGGTACTACATGTCGTCACAGGTAAATCCTTATTCTTTTGTGCAGTTGGCTGCACGAGTTTCCAGCGTGAGGACAGAGAAAGAGCTATGTGCTTTTTATTGATTTGTACTATAAAGTGAAATGACTGAAAATATATGTGTTATTCTGTAGAAAGTCCACCAGAATTCATATTATTATTCAGTCATCAATCCAATCATCCTCTAACGATTATGGAAAGACAAACCACAGAAAGGAAATACAAAATGAGCTGTCAATACACAACATATAAGAGCAACTAAACTGGCTGTCTGAATTCGACAGTCCATGTCACTCACTGCAGTGTGGCACTATCTCAATGTGTCAAGTGCTATGAAAACGGCCACCCATGTTACTAAGTTACTCCAAACATTAATAAACCAACTTAGGGCCATAAGAGGGTGGGGACAAAGGTTTTCTGAAACTTAGATGGGAATACAGTGTTGGCCTCTTTTTCTTGTTGCAAATTGAAACATATCGGAACCATCGGCCAGGTATGAATCACAACTACAAAATAGTAACAATAACAGGAAAAACATTCAGAAATAACAAGAAGGAAAGATGTAAAAAACAATAAGTGAACAGTTAACAATGTTGACATCCAGCAACAAAGTTAAGTACAGGAAATATTTTATTAATTTTTCTTTCTTTTGAGTTGTTTCATTGTATAATTATTAATAAATACAGTTACTAAAAAATCTTGAACAATACGGAATAATACAGATGTCAGAAAGCTAAGTAGTGAAGTGGATCAAGGACAGGAAAAAGTTAGTTACGAACTAGTGAAACAGAATATATTAACAGATGAATTAAAACAATATAATTATAATGACATAGGCACCACACTTTCACTATTAATAAAAATGAGCATTAATAATAAGAATCAGTAGATAAAAATGAGTAATGAGCAGTCTGCAAAAATAAATGACAACTTTAAAATCATAAACAAGAAAATAAGGACCAGTTCACACTCAATCAGTCAACAGGAGCGTTATTTGACAGTGTCAGTAAAAATACATCTCAAATAAAATATGTCAATCAAATAACTGATGGATTAGATGCTCAATTTGAATCTGTTGAGTCTAAAATGAATTAAATTGAATGTAACTTTAACACTAAAGTCTAAAATGTCACATGAGATCACTGAAGATACAGAGAAAAACAAAATTCCTTTTGGAAAAGAGCATGAGGAAATAAGTACTCTGAACAAAACTGTCGAATTTTGACTTTGGAAAGTAATATTGATATCAAACTATCCCTTGCTGAAAGCAGTTTTGTTGAACAGGTGCAGACAAAAGACAACAAATTTGTAGAAAAGATAAAATTATGTGACAATAACACCAACACCCAAGAAAGTACTGTTTCTGTAGAGTGTAAAAAAGTGAAAAATTTTATGAAGATGAAGTTAACCAAAATCTTATTAACAATGCTGGTACAATGTTCTGCAACATTCAAGTAAAAGACTTTTCAGATCAAAATAGTTCACATTCCATAGATTTTCTGACGTTCTGCATAGATAATATCTGTCTAATATGACTGATATCATGAAAATAAAGTTTGTTGAGAAGTTTCTGGAAGGTGAAGCATTAAGTTGGGCTAATCAGAATACTAAAGATGACATAGCTTATGTAGACTTTGGGAAACGATTTGTAGATAGATTTTCATCGGTGTTTGAGTAAAACAGGAAAATACAACCATAATAAACAAACACATTTTAAAAGAGGTAGTAGTCACATCTGGTACAGTAAGAATCACAACAGAGGGTACATAGTAATCACAGTGCTAACAACTATCATCAAAAGGAAAGTCTCCATTTTGGAAAGAAACACAGGTGCAGCAAAAAGAGAAAGAAAAGAAAAAAGTTATATGCATCACTTCCACAAAGCAAAAAAAAAGTAATGTTATAAAAACAATATGTTTTCTGCCATATGTAAAGAATTGTGTTGTTATAGTTTGCATATAATTTTGTGTAAAACAAATTAGATATGGAAACATTACTTTAGTTTATGCTGCATTATTTTCTGCAGGTTGTAAATAAGTTGTGATTTGTATTTTATTGTGTTCCTTCAATATGAAAATAATTTGTTTATATATTTTACCAAGATGTTTTTCAATGTTTAGAGTAATCTTTAAGTGCAAATCTTAGTCAATTCCTGAGTATTTGGACAGCTTTTAATATAACTTCATTTGTGGTGTATAATGGATTAATACTTGTGTTATAAGATTTTAATTTTGATCCTGATATTTGTGGAAAAAAGGCTCTGAAAGCCGAAAGAGGACCATTGGAGCATCTCCTTTGACTGTCCAGAATTATTGGTCAACAAATGAAACTCTGAAATTCTTTTATACTAATTTTCAGAATTTGTTTGGAAGGCAGCACACTGTTTGTCACAAATTAACTTCAATTCTTTGTACTCTATACAATTTACTTGTGTTTCCTATGATACATATTTTTTAGGTGTTTAACATATATTTCCATATATTTTGAACTTTCATGTTGCCCCATTGAATCAGTGAACTTTATGTAGATGTGAAAGATGAATTTGAAATGTAGCATTGACAAAAGGTTGATGAAGAGCACCTTAAGACAGATTTCACTGTTGTTGAGTTTTATTGCCTTTTTTTGGCATTATTTATGGTCAATATGCTTTACATAAGGAACAATATAACTCAGCTTACCAGAAAACATATAAGAATTAGCTGGTTATCTCATCCTGTAACATAATTTGAAACACTTGGAAAGTAATTATTTATGTTATTGTACAATGTATTGTATGTTATGTGATACCAAAACTAATGAATGCAAATTGTTTGTGACAGTCAGAGACTAAAGAACAAAATAACTGATAAAAATTGATAATTTGGGGCATGGAATATTCTGGGGGTCTGCTGACTTTGGTAGGCACAACATATGGTGAGTGGTGTGTTCTGTAGGGATGTATTCATTCCTGATTTGTGGTGGAAATTAGTCTAGCTCTTTCCTGTCTTGGTTCTGTTCCCAAAGTGTTCAATTTTTTTATTTTCTATCTGGTGTCTACCCTGTTTATGTCACCAAAACTTCTGTGGATAATCCCATTTGACAGTACTACCCTTTTATTATCTGACACATTGTACAAATAATCAAATAAATAAATAGTTCTGGCAACATAGAGTAGGAAATAATATTTGTTATAGCATATTTTTATATGCTGAGAGTTCAGTGTTTTGTGTGGAAGGTAAATTTAGGAGTAAGACATTGTAAACTGTTTCTTAAAGGTATTTAATTGGTGCTATGAGAAAAACGAGTGAGTTCTTTACTAACTGAATTAACTTTCTCCTGTGATCTAAAGTATTATCCTATTTTTTCCTGAAACTAAACTCTTGAATTTACTCTATAGGGACTGAGATGTTTCCTTTTGATCATAGAGCCTTACCACTCAATGATATTTCACATACTAAAGACAGATTTATAAATATTGCTATACAGACATTTTCATGCAATACAAGTTCTATTGTTATGCTAATATGATAAAAGTACCATCCTTTTGCTTATCCCACATATATTATATGATATTTGGTAATAATTTTATAGCTACAGGATAGATAATAGATCAGACTTTCAAACTGTTCTTGAAAATTTGTGAGAAAAGACTTTACTAAAGCAAAATTTTGTTCTTTAAATTCAAGGAAGTGGTGATGCTAAGGAAGTCAAAATGTTGTATATCATGTAACAAAGAACTATTGAATATTAATTTGTTATACTTCAAAACTTGTTGGCATAACCAATTTTATTATGATATATCCAAATTCTTCTCAAATTTTATGCTTTCTAAATTTTTGAGGGACTGTTGTAATAAAAGTGATTATGGCGAGATAAATGTGGTAAATTATCTCAGATCATATGAACTGAACGATACTGCACCAGAGATGGAGAAACCATAGTTTCAGTACTACATAGCCATGTAAAAATGTTTAAATGTCAAACGCCTTTAAATATTTAACGTAATTACAATGATAACTATGGATTTCTCAAAAAATAGACAATTACTTGTATTTTATTTAAGAAATGTAGATTTCAAAGACTGTTTTGCACAATAGATCGATATATGATAGTCATTTCATTGCTATGTGTGGTTTGAGGTAAATCTTTATTATTTTGTGCAGTTGGTTGTACCTGTTTAAAGTGCAAGGATGGAAAATGAGTAATGTGTTTCTTATTGATTTATATTTTGAAGTAAAATGCCTGAAACTAAATGTGTAACTCTGCAGAAAGTCCACCAGATTTCATACTATTATTTAAACATTAACCCAATCATCTTCTGTACGATTATAGAAAGATAAACCACAGAGAGGGAATACCCAACAAGCCTCCATACACAAAAAGAAGAGCGACAAAAGGAAGATGAGTATTTATATTATTAACAGACTGGTTATTTGAGTGCGGCTATCCTTGTGACTCGCTACTATGTGCCATTATCTCAGCGTGGCAAGTGCTATGAAAATGTGATCAACCCCCAAATTACTAGGAAATTCCTAACATTAATAAGGAGGGTGGGGATAAACAGAATGGGTTAATTGTATATTGCACACCTTCTTACTCACATCACTGCATTGTGAGTGATACTGAATTGGGTTTTCAAAATGAGACAAAGTGAATTTATTGTGCATACTTCCATTAATTTACATATAGGTAGTAACACTCTAGGATGATCCTACACACACAGGTAAAATTGTCATTATTCAAAGCATGTCGCAAGAAGCATAAATGATATGTGTCGTCCATTGCTGAGTAAATGTTTAAGCAAGGAGTCACAGCAACATAACTTCCAAATATATTCTCTCCATTAAGAAGATACTATGATAGTTCGAAATTTTAAAACAACATAAAATTTTACTAACGTATGCCTAGGAACGAGAATGACCTTCATTTTTCCCAGTCTAGCATGATTTAGTAAAGAAAGGGAAACGTAAGAATCTCTCACAGTGCGTTTAAGTCCTTCCAAGTATTTGTTGTCTGTAATAAAATTTATTTAGAGTTGAACTATAACTAATTATGTTCACACCCAGTGCTGAAGGCGAAAGTAGGATTGCCACATTCTTACTAACCATTCCAGGAACGCTAGACCCTCTTTCGAAAAGTGTACTGTGGTTATCTTACCATTCACCCTAATGTCACCTAATTAAATTTAAAAAAATTTAATTAGAAGGGCCCCTGACGTTTGTAATTTGAAACTGTTTTAGAATAGCGACATTAGAATGTAGCTGAGGATTACACATTTTGTTAGCATGCATGTCGTTTGTAAATGACGGGTTTTCGCCGTTCAGTAATACTGCACTGAAGGAATGGTAGTCAGTAAAGTGTAGGTGGAGAGGACATAACTTTCCATCTTCGAGAAATTTTGTATGTGCTACTAACCCATCCTTCCAATTTGCCTCAGTTCAACTACGAGAGCCAAAAAGGGTTCAAAATGGCTCTGAGCACTATGCGACTTAACTTCTGAGGTCATCAGTCGCCTAGAACTTAGAACTAATTAAACCTAACTTACCAAAGGACATCACACACATTCATGCCCGAAGCAAGATTCGAACCTAAGACCGTAGCTCTCGCTCGGCTCCAGACTGTAGCGCCTAGAACCGCACGGCCACTCCGGCCTGCGAAAAAAAGGGCTGAGTTCACTTGATATTACAGCAGTACACTGCTCTACATTAGAATGATCCTCAAACCAGAAATACCCATCGCTAACGACGTCATCGTCGGCTGTAGTTTAAACATTAATCTTCCTGCCTCCAGAAAACCTCCAAAGGGAAACGCTAGAAGCTGCGAGAGCTGAATATTCAGTGCTGAAGGAAATACTGAAAATTCTTCACACATTGGGGCTTCCAGAAGGATAAGATGAAGTTTTCTCCGTGGAAAATGGGAAAGTAGTACCTGCAACTCAATGTATCCTTTGAAAATAAAATGTGAGGAAGCTTTAAAACGATGTACATAGGCACACAGAAGAACTTTTACGGTCTCGCAAGCTAGAATCTCTTTAAATAAAGTACTGAAAAGCCAAGTTCAGTTTTTGGAAAGAGACACTTTCTATGAAATTACCTGAGTTAGTTAGTTCCAAGGCCGAGTTGACGATCTCCTGCAACGGTTACACAGCTCTGAAGTGTGAGTGCCTTCATTCCTTCCTTCGTCCGAGTGCAGTGGTAACAAAGCGGCTACACTGTAGAGCGCAGGATGGAGCCGGTTCTTTTCGAGCAGACACAACTTCATTTGGCTGGAGCACCGCGCCCTTTCTCCGGCAGTCCTCCAGCTGAGCAGCCGGAAGCGAAAGTAAGGCCCTGAAACAGTTGCCGTTAGCGTAACGAGTCGCCAGGGAGCTAGACTGCACGAATTTCGGCCGGCCCGGCTCTACAGTTAAATTTCGCAGCGCCTGCCCTTCCCCGTGAGAGGCGGAAAGGGGGGCCGGGCAGCGCGAGGCTCCCCACCAGAGGGACCCACACGAGTGTGCCGGAGTCGCACCTCACACAGTCAAGCCAACAGTGGAGGGCACTGCCCGACTATAACCTGCATGGATCTGAAGTTGGTATTCGTTAGTGACCTCAGTAAAATCCGTGTTACTAAAAGCTTATTCACGGTGTAAATCCTACTGGCCTATTGCCTACCTTACAGTTTCCAGGCCAAAAGACAATTTCATTTCCAGCTTATCATACAACTATTGACCGAATTTAAAAAAAATTATAATTCTGTCATAATCTACTCGTTCAAAGGTATAAACCATACATATTATAAAAGTGTATGGTGTATGTATGTATATAAGCCAACCGGAAAAAATGTCACCCCAGTGCACCCACAGATGAATCGTTACTCTTTTGCAGATGACGCAGAGAACGAGACACGTGCTCAACGGTGTGAATACTGCCCCTACGTAATCATTAGGCAGTAGAAATCAGTAAACGTTTATGTTTCAAGCGCACGTTGTACGTAAACATAGATAAATGTGAGGTTATGAGAGAGTGTCAAAAAGAGACAATCATGTGTGGCCGTGTCCATGACCATTACGTGTGAAGTTGCAGGATTTGTTGTATCGCGGCGGCCTCGTCAGTGTGTCTACAAGTAGTGGTGTAACGCACATGGTCAGGAAATAAGACTTCAGAATTATGGTCTGAAAAAGATCGTGACTGAGAGGTAACGGAGAAGCGTTTCACTGCCTTTGAATCAAATTGGCTTTGAGGCCCGACAAGAAATGTTGCAAGCGGTCCATCATAACCTGTTAGTGAGAAAACACTGCGACAGAAGCTGCATGTGGTGAACATTGGAGTCGATCAAATCGTTGAAGACCACTTCTCAAAAGGCAGATAAAGACAACAGGAAAGTTCGTCGGGGTGAAAAAATAATGACTGGTCATCTAAGCAATCCCCAGCCCTGTTACATCTCGACTGGCTAACACAATCACCCGACTAAAACCGCATAGAAAATATGTGAGGCGTTGTTGAGCAGCGGGTAAAAGGCCGACATCGACATGCCCGCTATTTGGTGGAACTGTTCGATCAAATCATCAGCACGCGGCTTTACCTGAATGCAACATTTCCTAGATGGATCCAGGACGTTATCAAACTCAGGGGCGGAATTACACAGTATTAATTAATACTTGTAATGATTTTTCTAGGGGTGACTATTTTTTATGTTGTGGATCGATTTCAACTAAACGTGATACACATATCACTTACCGTCTGGAAAGAACCAACATGGGGTAGGAACCAACTCCCTCTCGAAGGGGTTTAGATGTGGATGAAAATGTATCGAAGCTCTTGTTGTTGTGGCCTTCAGTCCTGAGACTGGTCTGATGCAGCTCTTCATGCTACTCTATCCTGTGCAAGCTTCTTCATCTCCCAGTACCTACTGTAACCTACATACTTCTGAATCTGCTTAGTGTATTCATGTCTTGGTCTTCCTCTACTATTTATACCCTCCACGCTGCCCTCCAATACTATATTGATGATCCCTTGATGCCTCAGAACATGTCCACCAACCGATCACTTCCTCTAGTCAAGTTCTTCTGTAGCACTACATTACGAAAGTTTCTGTTCTCTTCTTTTCTGAACTATTTATCGTCCATGTTTCACTTCCATACATGGCTACAATCCATACAAATACTTTCAGAAACGACTTCCTAACACTTTAATCCATACTTGTTGTTAACAAATTTATCTTCTTCAAAAACACTTTCCTTGCCATCGCCAGTCTACATTTTATATCCTCTCTACTTCGACCATCATCAGTTATTTTGCTCCCCAAATAGCAAAACTCCTTTACTACTTTAAGTGCCTCATTTCCTAATCTAATTCCCTCAGCATCACCCGACTTAATTCGACTTAATTCCATTATCATTGTTTAGCTTTTGTTGCTGTTCCTCTTACATGCTCCTTTCAAGACAGTGTCCATTCCGTTCACATACTCTTCCATGTCCTTTGCTGACTCTGACAGCATTAGAGTGTCATCGGCGAACCTCAAAGCTTTTATTTTTTCTCCATGGATTTTAATACCTACTCCGAATTATTTTCTTTTGTTTCCTTTACTGCTTGCTCAGTACACACATTGAATAACATCAGGGAGAAGCTAAAATTCTGTCTCACTCCCTTCCCAACCAATGCTTCCCTTTCACGTCCCTCGACTCTTATATCTGCCATCTGGTTTCTGTACAAATTCTAAATAGCCTTTCGCTCCATGTATTTTACCCCTGCTACCTTCAGATTATTAAAGAGAGTATTCCAATGAAAATTGTCTAAAGCTTTCTCTACGTCTACAACTGCTAGAAACGTTGATTTGCCTTTTCTTAATCTATTTTCTAAAATATGTCATAGGATCAGTATTGCCGCACGTGTTCCAATATTTCTACGGAATCCAAACTGATCTTCCCCAAGGTCGTCTTCTACCAGTTTTTCCATGCGTCTGTAAAGAATTCGAACTGGTATTTTGCATCTGTGAATTATTAAACTGATAGTTCGGTTATTTTCACATCTGTCATCACCTTCTTTCTTTGGGATTGAAATTATTATATTCTTCTTGAAGTCTGAGGGTATTTCACGTGTCTCATACATCTTGCTTGCCAGATGGTAGAGTTTTATCAGAACCGGCTCTCCCAATGACATGGAAATAGACTGGCTGTATTCATCATTTGGTAATGAGAACATTCACTAACTTGCTACCGCTTCTCAGTTGTGACACTTCAATTCTTTACTCCCTTACTACTAACTTCAGTCGCAACACATTTTGCAGATAGTATTCACGAAAACCACTGAATGTACCTGCAAGATTTGTGATTACACGACACATGTTTCAGTAGATATGACGTCATAAACATCGAGATGCCTGGAAAGGGAACGGCAGGGCGAAATTCGCTGGAGACAAAGCTAATATGTGTATAAATATGAATGAAATGTGTGAAATAGGTATGACAAGTACATACTTATTCAAAGCCATGGATGAAACATTCTTCCCTGCATCGATTTGAAGCAACCTTGGTAAAAATTTTACTGTCTGGAAAGAAATACTGTGGGGGTAAGAATAAGCAGTTTCGGTGAGGGTAATAATGTAGAGAGAGGAGGTGGACTAGGAGGTGGACAGAAAGGGGACAAGGAGGACATGGACAGTGAGAAGGATAGACAAGAGTGACAGAGGGCAGTGGGGGGGGGGGGGGGGACATGGACAGGAGAATGGGAGGATCAGATGGACTTAGAGGGGAGGAGGAGGAGATAGTGGGGGGAGAAGGTAGAGGGTGAAGATAAGATGGATGGAGGGGTAAGGAGTAGATGGGCAGAGGGAGGCGGAGCAGATGGATTGTGAGAGTATGAAGGAACAGATGGAATGGAGAATGGGGTCGAAGAGCAGATAGACAAAGGAGCAGAAGCAGATGTACAGAGACAGAAGGAGAGAGAGACCGAGTATAATGGGACAAAGTATCAGAAAACTGGAATAAATACACACCTGGGAACGTCGGGTACTCAGCTAACACAAGAAGTAAGGTTCTGCAGTTGCTAACTGCGTGTATGTCTTCACGAACCCTATCTCTTGCAAATTATGGAGAGTACATTCATCCTATATTTGAGAATGAGAGCACTTAGCTACTTCCTAACCCCTAGAACTTAGAACTACTTAACCCTAACTAACCTAAGGACATCACACACATCCATGCCCGAGGCAGGATTCGAACCCGCGAACGTAGCGATCGCGCAGTTCCAGACTGAAGCGCCTAGAACCGCTTGGCCACAAAGACCGGCGAATTGAAATATTATTATACTATATGTTACGGGTTATAAACTGTTGAACTACTTTCTGTGATAGTCTGTGAATATTTATTTGGTTTATCATGTTTTGCACTTGCGAAATGAACACTTGCAGAGGATTACAGCTCCGAAGCTAATACGCTAATCGTAATGTTATTGTTGATATTTTCAGTTCTCAGGAAAAAAGAAGGAAACATAGAGGAATCTTGAAAGTAGACAAACCATGAGAGAACCATTTGACGTGAAGGAACCAAACGCAGAGGGTGGAAAGGAAAATGTTCCTGTAAAGAACATTAAAACTTACCAAAAGAATCAAACGAAGCGGAATAGGAACGCAGGCCTGGACTACACAACGGTTAACAAGGTAATGATTAGGAGAACGGGAGATAGATCATGCAAGAAACAGTAGTTTGTAAGGATTTCACAATGACTTAAGGAAATTTTTTTCAGAATACTGGGTCATGAAAAACTATGATGAACTAGAATTCGTTTTTATCATGGGTTTCATAAATCGAGGGGCAGTGTTGAGATTATGGTTAACCTAGTTCTCAGCAGAATACAACTCCTTTGGACGAGGCAGGCGTTCATAGAACTAAAAGTAATAATTTTAGTGACTATCAGAGAAAATATGTAACTGATCACACAAACAAAATTCCGAAATTAAAAGTCATTGTAGCTGGAAAAGTAACCCAGACAGGGTTTACATATGACACAAACACTCAATTAGAAGTATTTTGATGATTATGTCAGTAATTTCTCTAGTGAAAATGCACTAAAGCCAGTTCCCTTCGACAAGTACAGGATAAACTTCAGAACATTGAATATAAATTTCAATCATCCAAACAGTGGCACATGTAAAACATGTGACATATTTTCCTTGAAAATCAAGGATTGCAAATTAAAAAATGATACCAAGGAATTTCACATGTTAAACGTTCACCAATAACTGCGCCATAGAAGAGGAGAATCTGCATTTAAGAAAATAAAAGGAAATACTGAAAATTTGTTTCGTTTTTGATGTATGTTATTGAGAAATAGCAAACATGAAACCAAGTCACTTGCAGAGCAAATGTGTTGCCATCTAGATACGGGGACTTCTTAGTTTCCCTCTCTTCTTCTTCCTACCACTTAACCGTGTGAAGTGTGTCTGGGGAGGCCGGTCGGAGTGGCCGTGCGGTTCTCTACAGTCTGAAGCCGAGCGGCCGCTAAGGTCGCAGGTTCGAATCCTGCCTCGGGCATGGATGTGTGTGATGTGCTTAGGTTAGTTAGGTTTAATTAGTTCTAAGTTATAGGTGACTGATGACCACAGAAGTTAAGTCGCATAGTGCTCAGAGCCATTTGAACCATTTTTTGTGTCTGGGGAAGTGTGCTGTCAGTTAGAGCACTATGGCAAGTGAGGTATAGCACGGTTCGTGAGCTGAATTCTAGGAGACCAGGTTACAAGCAAACGCTGCCAATGGCAGGAATCTATACAAGGCGGTGATGAGAATGATCGAAAATGTGGTTTTATGAGTTCGCAATAATTTGAGTGGCTACAGCTACCGAAAATGCAGACCACACGACAGCCGCCGACATGTGGCTGCAGCACCTTGTGTGGCGGAACTGGGCCGACTGCCGGCAGCGCGTCTTTGCGCCCACAATGCGCGAAGCGGACTAAATTCGGCGGGGCTCCCCTGTGCGCGCTGTTTGTCTGGCTCAGCAGTGCTAATTACAGGCGTCCAGCGGGACGTGCTGGTGGCGGCGGCGCCGGCGGCGGCGGCGGCGGGCCGTCGCCTCGTGTCGGCTCAGAAGCAACAAAAGCTTTTGTCGCTGCCGCCGCCGCCGCCGCCGCTGTCATTACAGAGCGCTTCGCTGCCTGCGTCCGGCCTTGTTTGCGCATTTGGATTCCGTGCTGACTCGCTCGGAGATTTTGTTTGTAAATGCAGGAAGAGGGAAAAGGAGAAAAAAATCTGATGGCGAGACGAGGCCTCAGCAGCACAACTGCGGTGCCATTTTCTCGTGCTTACTGTTTCTGCTCTTAAGGGAATTTACTGCTACCAGTGTGCTTCTGGTTTAATATATGTTAATGGTGTGTACGGAAAGTTTTGGGCATTTTGTTTCCAAACAGTAAAATATGAATGACTGCATATTTCTTGATAAACTTTACCTTCAAAGACTTGTACAGAAACCACACTTCGCAACACAACTGCGGGATCACTATTTCGAAATCCAACAGTTCCCACCCTTTGCGACACATGAGTTTGAGATTTGGCTCAAAGGTGCCTACAACCTTCCTCTGTAGTCGTGCGAAAGCATGTATATGGAAAATAAATTCGAGAAAATACTTAAATATCACAGTCACAATAAGAAATATGGTAACATGCTCCGAATTGTCTTCAGCAGAATGGGTATAGATTAGGAACTGGATTCCTCGTAGAGAGGTAATGGGTTGGGTCACGTTCTCGACCCTAACATCACCTGCAAGTCACACATGAAAAATAAATCAGTAATACAGCAGATACAAGAAAATGACGGCAAAACATCTGGTGTCTGATATAAAGGAAGATCTTGAACTTCCTAATGATGCGTTTAGAAGGCTGGAACTGACAAAAATAACAAGGCAGTGAAGGATTCTACAATGTCTCTGTTCGGGACTGCTCTTCTGTCCGCGTAATTTACCCTGGAATGAACACACATCAAGGATTTATTGCATCAGTAATTTGGGTCTGCGAAATGATGTTGAAGTACCTCAGGCTGCAGAAGAAGAAAATGTGCATGCTGAACTGCGACCAGTTGAAAGTGACAGTGAATGTGCTAAATTGTGCTACTGCTAAAGACTGAATGTGATTCCTCACTCTTTGAATGCTGTAATTTATGACCCCCGGCCGGACGACGCTTTAAGCAGCGAATTGCGCAACCTTGCTAAAAAGGCCAAAGTTCACAAGACCATGTGAAGCGCAATGTGCGTTGGTGACGTCACACTGGCACCAAACTTCACCACAACTCCGTCAAATGCCATCCTGGACGTGCTACCTCTGCGATGGAGGCCACAACCGCAACGCCCAGCGCTGAAATCACCTGGTTTTATTAAGAGTGGCCGAGGACATTCTGATGCTCAGAATCGACACCAAAAGACCTCAGGGACTGGCATAAACTGTGTCACTGAGGCACCCCATCCTGGGATGTTGGTTACCACATATTCCGCGGTGGAAAACAACAGTTCGCTCTGCAAACGAGCAACAGGAAAACGTTCTTGACAACCTTCGACACTACTAACACTCTCGGACGTTTCAATCGTTCTCTAAGGATATTGTGGGCCTGCATCCACAGTGATCTGAATCCTTTGGAGGGCAACATGACAGCAGTTTCTTCTCTCGAGAACAGCTTGGAACCGCTAGATACCGTTCAAAACCATTCGACGAAATTTGGACGTGATTCGTGGCAGGAAATGGTACTTATGCATTTCCGTCCCTCTTTTTTCGTGGTCCCTATGGAGTGGTGAAGGGTTTGGCAGCATTACGATGTGTGTGAATAAAACGGCAAAACCTCCTTCTGAGACTCTCCCGTTCGGCAATAAGCTAGATACTAGCCACGCATCGTAGCTGAGCATGTTACAAATGTACGTGTCTAAAATCTACGACTCCCTTGAAGCCTCGTCGCTGTTCTAGTGCCTAAATGCAGGCAAGCATCAGCTGAGAGGCGTCAAAGACGTTGCCTAATACTCAGGCACTAGAGGAACTACAAGGGTAAATGTCTGTCGCAATTAGAGTCACGTACATTCGCAAGGTGCTCAGTTAATGCACGTATATGGTACCCAGGGTGTTGCCGAACGGGATGGTCTCAGAGGAACCCTTCACTCGTTTATTGACACGCATCTTAATGTTGCACCCTTCCTTATCACTCAGTAGGAAAGCTTGAGAAAGGAGGCGCTAAAATGCATTAAATATCCTATCCTGCTACGCATCACGTTCAGATTTGTTAGAATGTTTTTGAACGTTTCTCAGTGGTTCAAATGGCTCTGTACTCTATGGGAATAAATTTCTGAGGTCATCAGCCCCTTAGTAACATAAGGACATCACACACATCCATGCCCGAGGCAGAATTTGAACCTGCGACCGTTGCGGTCGCGCGGTTCCTGACTGTAGCGCCTAGAAACGCTCGGCCACTGCGCGCCGGCTTTATCAGTGGTTCCAGCCTATACACCAGAGCAAAAATCGCGGTCGCATTGGTATCCAAAGGGGTCACATCACGTTTAATGGAGACAAAGCTTCACAATGTTCTCAGAGAACGCTGGAAACGTCCTAGGGAGTCGGGAGTGCAAAGGTTGTCTAGGATGGTTTCTTGTCGCATTGCAAACACTAAGTTTCAACAGTGAAATGCATGGCAATCAACAACCCAGGGAAATGGATGGTTCCACTGACTCCTTTTATATCAACCCCTGAGGCCTTTCCTGTCGAATATGAGCGGCGGGGTGTCTGGTACGTTTTCCTCGGCCACTCGTAAAAAACCAGCTTGATTTCAACGCTGAGCGTCGCGCTTCTAACCTCCATCGCAGAGGCATCAAAGGAGGGGATGAAATGTGGTAAGAGTGAATGTGACGACCGTCCTATCGTGTGATATACCCATGCTGATGTTGGGCGGAATTGTGGTGAAGTTTGGTGCCAATGTGCGTTAATAGTGACTATTGCATCTTACACCTCGCGTGAACTTCTGAGATATGGCCTTTTTGTCGCATGTGTCGACACCTTGCTGTTTGAAATATCGTCCAGTGCGAAGGTGTCGTCATGGACGTGAGTTAACGAGCATTTCGCTCTCATTGAAGCATATCGCTGAAAGAGACAGCCTTCCAGGAATTGTGAAACGAATCCTGTTGTCGTCGAGGACAGTGTGCCACAAAGAGTGCAGATTCGCCACGAGGCGGGGACATTCACAGGCCTCTGTTGCGCCGAATGAGGCCAGGGTGATCAGGCCTAAGCGCTGTACTGTGCGAGTGAGAGAGACGAGAACCTACATCATAGGGAAACTCCTTAGGACCTGTTTGTGCCCAGGGAGGCGCAGCAGTGTTAAATATGGCAGACCTAAGATCTGCCATAAAGAGAAATAATTATGAAAACTATTAAATCTGTAGTAATTCAGGGAATGAAGCCAAAGTTAATCTGCCATTTTTCTTATATTTGCATGGTGGTCCCAATAAAACTCGAATATTGATCATATCTATAATGGTTAGGATTTACTGTTAAAGTGAAATTAACAATGCCAAAATCTGAACGCTTTGGTCGATATTAACGACCAACATTTCACATAAAAGCGCACCATTAAAATGACAAATGTTGTAAATATAAACTCTGTACCTTTATTTGTTTAAAAGACATAGTAAATTCAAATTATCAGTATATTCAGTTAAGCATGTGATCATCATTTCCTCCACTCATAACACATTGAATGATGACAGCAAGGCACTTATTGAATCATTAGTTGTAAAGGTTAGCACATAATAGTTAATTTTGTTCTTTATTTATTTATCAGAAAGCACATTGGTGCAAGGCTACTGACCGTGACATTCAAAGTTAAGAAGGAAATTGTGTTTGTTTCATGTAAAAGACGTTAACATTTATTATGTAATAGGTCTAATTTTTACTTTACTTATAATGTGAAAATGGTCAAGCTTCGATTATTTAAATATGTCAAAATGTAAAATAATGTAGAATAAGCTGTAGCCAATCAGATGGACGGCTTCAGGGAGTGGAAATGCGCTAGGCAGTTGAGCGACGATGTTCGGCACGCGGGAGACGCGGCCGGAGACGGGCAGAGGGATAGTTGTGGTCTAGACACCAAAGGGTACAGTTCGGATTGAGGCGCGAAAGCGGACAGGAAGTCTTTAGGTAGCTAGGAAGTGAAACGACTTAGAAAATTTCGCGTTGTGTGGCATCTCGGTACTTAGTCTCTGAGTGGTGACAGGCGCACGCTTGGTGTCTAACTTTTCGTGTAGATAGTGGGGTGGAGTACTGGACTTGTATTTATAGACGAGATTGTGAATGATTGAATTGTGTCACATGGATATGCACTCGAGTGTAACAGTAACTCTGAATAGGACCACTTTCGCTATTAGTTTGCTTTCTGAATAAACATTATTCAAAGCAAATCTCAACTGTGTGCCTACATCATTTATATGTCGTTAATTTAGCTCTCCATATTATTATTACTGTTAGCATATATTATATTAACTTTGTATGTTTCAAAGAATTTCGCAAACTTGCCATCAGCTAGACAATTTAACCAAAGGGTCACAAGTCTCCAATTTAGGGCGTGTGATGCGTCACGTGCGGTTCAACCCCTAGATGAATTTGAGCCAAGACATTTCGACGAAGAGGGACCGCATGTGAGCCCGAACATCTTTGGCATGTTAGCTCGCATGGAGCGTCACACTTTTTTGTCATTACAAGGGAAGATTGTAGCCACTTTTGAGCCAAACTTCAAGCTTATGCATCTCATCGGGTGAGAATTTCGGGGTTTCGAGAAAGTGATCCTTTAGTGCTTTTGCGCAGTGTTTTAGGGATGTGTTAATTGCTGTTAAAAGACATATCAACTTCGTAAATTGCCCGATTGTTTGACAATATTTTAATACACCGTTCCTTGTCTGTTACTTGGTATCGTGTTGATTTGGCATCGAACGATTTCGCAGACATAGGCGGCCGCAAGGGTGGTGCGGAGTGAAGGGGGGCACTTGTCCACTTTCCCCCTCCTGCAATCTGATGCACAGTTGCTATCCATTACAGAATTCTCGCGATTTCTATCAATGATTGTCTGCGACTTCACTGAGCTGCTGATCTAAAACTGCCATCGGCGATGGAAGACTCTGAAGCTTTAGCAATAACTACTTATCTTGGGTTTCACTTAGTTGCCACTCTATTCACGGAAAACTATGTCGATCCGTTGGTGCAGCTGAGGTTTAGGCGGTGATCTACAGTTACGATGGATACGAATCTTTACAGAACCTTGCTCAAATAATGCTTTCAGTCTGTCGGTTCCTTCTTGAGCCCTTTCTTAATTGCATAACCCCTTCGTACATGCGTCTTCGATTCCCAGCACACTATCATAGCAATAGAATGCGTGCCAGGTATCCGACACCATTTCCCGTAAGAAGGCCCTTCCGCTTGACGCATGATGCAATAAGAACAGTAATTTACCACTCGTCTGTGAAAAAAAGAAAGCTCGTGATGGCTTGCAGATTCCGCATTCAGGTTTACACGACAGAGCTGTTGTACATTCGGAAGAACACAGCCATGCTACGTTGTAATTGTGTACATCTGTACTTATCCCAAGCATATCAGTCAAAAAGCGTTAGAAGACAGGGCAAAAGTGGAAAATCTGAAGTTAGCAAAAATGTGCTCTCCTTGGCTGCGATCTTCTCAAAACACTTAGATGCAACACAACGCCACGTACAGTCACAGAGATGCGAATTATGCATTCCGATTGACATGGTGCACAGTAATATGACAGACTGGAGAGGTGGGGATATACTTTGTATAGTTCTAGGCTGCTAAATGTTGATTCTTTGGCCCGTTCGAGGTTGGGTTTGGAAGGTTCTGCAATGTCGTCTTATCTTATACCGATCTTGGCCTACACTTTATATAAGCAACCCAACAAAATATACCTTTCTAAACACGTGTGTTCACCTTCAGTTATGCCAGTGAAAACGTTTTAAAATCAAACCATTTATTATAGATAACATAAAAGTTGAATAAGCCCTTTTAAAAGTTTATTCCCTGTTTCTTCACTGCGAGAGGTATTAATGTTGCATTTCTGTCGGTATCCGTTAGGTTATCTCAATGACATTGACTTTCTTTTTCTGTTTCAGACTTTTAGTTTTCATTTTCGTCCTAAAATTAAAGGAGCATGAATAAATTATTTTTGTGAATAATTTTTAGATTTTTTTATAACTCGTTGAATCCCGTGGATATAATCGTATGAGGATGTAATTTCAGATCGTGGAACCAAAAAGTGGCATCCATGTTCATATTAACAAGATAAAAATATATACTTTGCATGTACTACTAAATATGCTTACCATTTTCTACCACAGTATTCTACCTGAAAAATGTTTAGCAGATAACTGTCAACATTTTTACATACATTTTTCTGTACTTTTTGTCAGATTTAATTCTTGGAGCACGCCACGTTTTTGAACTCACAGAAACATTATTATCGTGACTGGAAAGCTTTGAATCTCGGTCCCTCTTGCTAAAATTTCTGCTGACGCCCACCTTAACAGACACCATTACCAGACAATTTACTCCGGATACGAACATGCCATTGTAATAACTTGCATAACCGTGTGGTTTTGTGACACGTTTCCTCTCGGTATGCTGTACTAATCTGTAAGATAACTGGTTCAGTGAAAATTCTGTGATGGTAAGAGATTTTACAACTAAACTTTTATAATTAACATTTATGATTACTAAGTCTTGAATTTACGAAAAGAGACTAGGCAAAAGGGGATTATATGCGATGTCATACGCGAATTGGAGTAGCAGTCATTAAAGCAAAAGCAATTTTCACTGTGGCGAGATCTTTTCACGAGATTTTAGTCACAAATTTTCTCCTCCAAACGTGAAAATTTTTTGCCGACTCCAAACTACATATCGAAATTTGGTAATCGTAACAAAACAAGGGAAATTGGAGCTCACACAGAAAGATTTAAATGTTCGTTTTTCCCACCTGCTGCTTGGCATTGGAACGGTAGAGTAATAGTCTGAAATTTGTTTGGAGAAGACTCTGCCAAGCAGTTAAAGGCGAACTGCAGAACAGTCATACATATGTAGATGTGAACAAGAGTCGTACCGTATTACAAAACTGAAGTCCGATGACCAAATTTCAATTTTTCGGAGGTTTGAATGAAGTTTCATACATGCAGAGCTATCTTCTGACCCTTTAGTGAACTACCACAGTGTTGGTTTGCGTCAGTAGTCGTTTGACAGTCGTTGAGAGCAGACCGAAATGGCCGAAACAAACGTAGAACCCACCAGTTGTAAAGTTGTGTTATGATTAGATTTTTTTAAAAGTATATCCACCTTCTGAAATCTGAGTCATGCCTGTTGTATGAACCAGAAGTAATGAGTGACAAACAAGTTCAAAAGTGGTGTCGAGAATTTCAAAATGACTGCACAACTATTCATGGTAAACAACGGACTGGCGGGCCCAATAGTCGGACCGACGACGTAGTTCATCATATGAACCATAAACTCTGAAGTGATCGGCTATTGACGATTAGTGGTCTTGTTACTGAATTCCAAAATGTTACTTCAACCTCTAGTTACAGGGCTGTCACTGTACTGATTGGATATCACAAACTGTGTGGGTGGTGTGTTCGGAAAATGCTCACTGACTGGTACAAAGATCAAAGAATATGTAGTGGGTGACTGTTTTTGGAGCGCTATAGACAAAATGGAAATGATATATTTCCCCATGCTGATACGTGCAACGAGACGCGGATATCGTACACTTGTGCAGAATCGAAACAGCGTTTAGGTAGTGGTTTCATTCAAAATCACCCACACCAAAAATCTTTAGGCAGTCTCCGTTCTCTAATCTAAAAATGATGGCTACCGTTTATTGGGACGAAAAGGATGTCCTTCTTATTGATTTCATGGAATGTGAATCAACATTTACACCTGATATATACTGTGAAACGCCACCCAAACTGAAACGTGCATTCCAAAATCGACACTTGTCGCCTGGCATAATTTTACTTCACGTCAACCCACAGCCTCACACCGTTGCGAAAACCAAGAGAAGATTCAAGATTTTCATTGGGTACCTTTTGATCATCCTCCGTACAGTTCCGACCTTGCAGCAAACGGCTATTTCCTCTTCATACATTTGAAAAAGTGGCTGGGTGATACTGATATCAAGGCGATGGTGAACGTAAGACAGGTGTTACCAACTGTTTCAACTACCAGGTAGCAGACCCCTATGGTGAGGGATCAAAGAAGCTGTTGAAGCGTTGCAAAAACTGTGTAGATGTGAACGGCGATTATGCGAAAAAGTAAAGTAGGTATGTAGTAAAATATTACTGTCAATAAATACCTTTCTTTTTTTTTTTAGACCAAACGGACCTTCATTTTGGGATACACCTCGTACATTGACTCCTATTTGCAGCGAACATTTCAGTTACCCGACCAGTTCTTGTTCCCTCCATGAGATCTCGTAGACTAATTGCAACTTTAGGGAAACAGTAGGGTCTGTAGATCTTCCAGTAAGCAATATACATACAAAAAAATTATGGATAAATAAGATAGACTCATCAGCCGAGTAAAATATAGCAACGCCTTTCAGTATAATGACAGGTAGGAGGTGTCGAAGAATTAACCTTTCAGTCAACGAAAGCACTCGTCTATGGAAGGTGTCGTGGTCCAGGATAGCTCAGAAGTCGCCCGTAACAACATAGAGATTAGGTCGAAATGATTCCATGTCGCTCCTATCTGTTGCTCAATAGTTTCCCAGATATACTGACTCAGCATGATTTATGTCATGTGCCTGAAGAACCACCCACGCATACTCCGTCGAGTCTTCCTCAAAAGATTCACACCCCATTCGGTTTGCCTTGAGGTCGTATAAAGTGTTGCCGAAGTTACCGGTCTGTTATTGGCTAACAGATGCATGCACAACGTCGTACAATATATCCCTGTTTCTTTCGGCGCGGAGAAATGATGGCACGCATTGTAACAGGCTCCACTACAACCCATGTAAACATAATCCACAGTGGAATTCCTTCATTACCTTCTTAAAAGATGTCCTATCGAAAACAGAATGCATCACTACGTGCAGTTTCTGTCATACGTGCAGGGGGCCCACCACATCAGGTAGTTTTAGTGTGAATTTGTTACAATGGCTTGCAGCAGTACCCGTAAACCAGGCGCGGGCTTGCTGATAATAACTCCTTGCAGCATGAAGTAGCAAAGTATGTGGAAACGACATGGCTGCAAGAGTTGCCCGAACGGCATGCTCAGTGGAACTGCGAGTAGCTCTTGCCACAAACCGCCACCTAAACCATTCTTTGAACATATGTGCACTGCCAAGTATAAGTATGGGGCAGTCAAGTAACAGCCGTGTTTATAGAGACACAGCTTTCTTGGGCGACGGTGGTGTGCTACATGGGCGACCACATGCAGCTCCCGACGGAGGACCAATGTCCCATCCTGTGGTGGGTCGCCGGCCGGGATGGCCAAGCGGTTCTACGCGCTACAGTCTGGAACCGCGTGACCGCTACGGTCGCAGCTTCGAATCCTGCCTCGGGCATGGATGGGTGTGATGTCCTTGGGTTAGTTAGGTTTAAGTAGCTCTAAGTCTAGGGGACTGATGATCTCAGCAGTTAAGTCCCATAGTGCTCAGAGCCATTTTTTTGTGGTGGGGCCACGGTTCGACCCTCCGATTTCGCATGGGACTTGGAGCCAGCCAGCAGCGGCTCAGACCGGGCCGTCCAGCAACACAATCGACAGAGGTCGCATCCTGACTGCTGCTGATGAACGGACACACCAGTATTGACCTTCCGCCGTCGCAGGAAGTGGGTCGTCGTGGCGCGAGTGCCACTTATCAATAGAGGCCGGTGCGACGCCGTCATCGAAGAGTTGCTGCTGGGGTAGCGTGGCTCACCGTGACTGTCACAAGTGGGCCACGGGCAACGAGGCTACGTCCGTAGGAAAGCAGAGCGACCAAAGCGCCCAGTGAGCGAGACAAGTCGTTAGTGTGGCATCGGGCACGTGTACCGCGTGAGGCAAAGGAAAATAAAATATTTACAGATTGCTGTATCGTATCTCAGCAGCCGTGAGTTGCCCTGTAGCCCGCCGTACAGCCTCCACTCCAGCACCTCCGTATCTCTGGCAGCTTCGTACGTTATTCCTTGGCAATGGCGAGTTCCAGTGTGTACCATCAAACATCAGTCCAGGAGATCTTTTCATGGTTGATGTACCCAGCTGTGATGCTGACGCCGCCATAAATAGGCTTTTGTCCTTGGCATTCCGGTGACGTCCGCCCCCGGTAGCTGAATGTTGAGCGTGACGTATTGTCAATCCTCTGGGCCCGGCTTCGACTCCTGGCTGGGAGTTTTGTTGTCCTCATTATCCTCCTATCATCCTTCATCGATTTCAGGTCGCCGAAGTGGCGTTAAATTGAAAGACGGGGGCGGTGGGGGGTGGGGGGAAGTGCCCGGGTCATACGATTAAATAAAATAAAAATTCCGGTGATGAGAAGGTACATGTGTGGCGTGCTTGCCACCGTACCGGACAGAGAGACGATGTTTCTCGATGGTGTCGTTACTCTCCAGCTGTTGTAGTTGTCCAGAATCAAGACTGTAAATGATATGTTGCAATTACAATTTGACTGTTGACGACGACTCCGGTTGTTGCTTACGGACCTTAACTCCATTTGAGACAGTTTTCCCCGAATCTCCGTATTTCTATATCTATACTACGTAAGCCTCCTTACAGTGTGCAGCGGATGGTACTTTGAATATCAGTGCCACATTTCCCAATTCCTGTTCCACTCGCAAATGGTTCGCGGGAAGAATAATTGTTTGTAAGTGTTCCTTTGAGGTTGAATCTCTCTAACTTTACCTTCATGGTCTTTTCGCGAGTTACACGTAGGAGAAATAAATACGTAGGTTGACTCTTCTAGGAAGGCACGTCCTCTGAATTTTAATAATAAGTAACACCGTGATGCAGAACGCCTCCCTTGCAACCTTTGTCACTGAAGTTACCTGAGCATCTTTTAAAGAATCCCTACAATGCAATATCGCAAAAGGCCAAGACGTTTACGGCATTCGACATCCCACATATCGTCTACCATGCAACCACAATATTGGCTGCTAATGGCAACAGGGGGTGAGACTGGTGGTATCCAGTGGTGAGCACAGTATGAAGATACGGAACATAGCTGAACTGCTTAGTCGTCGATTAACTCACAACGGTGCTACAACGCTAGTAACGCTGACTAGTAATGCTGTTACAAGGCAGAACAGTGGCAACGACAAACAAAGCAAACACTTCATTATGTCTACCACGACAGTGTCTGAAGTTGACATATCGTTAGAAAGGAACCCAAGGAATTTTGCAAAGTCAGAAAGAGATGGAAGATGAAACATTAGTGTTCGCGCAGGATGAGTCAGCGGAACCTCTGATGTATGCGCTTGACCGTGCGGACAATGTACACGGAGAGTACAATGATGACAATATGTATTTAACTAGTGAAAGTCCTTGTCGGACAGGGAGCCACAAATCCCGTCTCCGTCTCCAGTCAAAAATATTAAAGGACAATTGTTGTCCAAGGAGCGGGAACTAAACAAAATTACGCACTTGGAAGATCGTCCGCAGCGTAGTAACAGAACAGCTAAGATCAGATTTCGAATAAGCGCGCAGCAATATGACAGTGCAGTGCATAAGAGAAACCACGGATGTTCATGGGAGGACAAGGCACATTTGTCACAAAATTCAGTGTTTGAGCGTTTGAATGGTGCTCGATACAATTTAAAGATGTGCGTAACAGTGACCTACTACTTCATGCACAACAAACTGCGCTTGACAGATATTACAGCGAATTCTGGGGAAGCAGTGGATGGTTTCATAACGTCAAACAGTGCAACAGAATTGGAAGATGTAAGATAAGGAAATTTCAAACAAAGCGTCAGCTTGAATATGCACAACAAACTGCGGAGTCGGTCCGAAAATTTGTGTATGAGAGAAACTTATCCCATCCTTTAGTAAGGGATTTCCTTTCAACTCCGATTAATCAGGATTTGAAGAGAAAATATATAAGAGAGGTACCGTAAAAGTTATTTTAAGAACAACTAGCAACAATGCCTCAATGAATTCTCATACAATTATGCCGACTCTTAATCTGGCTGGTAAATTGGCGGAAAGATACTTCTTGTGTCGCGAGAAATTGGAGGTGCTCTGCCCCCTACGATTCTTCCTCTTGTGAGTGATCTTGCAAGGGCGATAGGTAATATTGACGTCACAGCAAGCAGTAGTGGGAAAATGGGAGTGTATGAGCACTGCTTTCGGCAAATAACTGGTGAAAACAGCTTGCTTTCACTTGATTCCTGGTCTGCGTATGAAAATAACACTCCTTTAGAGCAAACCGTGATTCTTGAAAAGTGTGTGACATTGCAGTTCATACTATCTGGAATTACTGGACAAATTCAGTCGCTAGATGTTTCTTTCTTCCGAGCCTATCACACTACCTGCAGCTACGCTTTAAAGGGTATTAAACGATAGTCCGTTTCACGTTTAGCTCCACGACAGTCTGTTTCGCAATCGGTTGAATGCCATAGTCACTTACCACTCAGTCGCACCAATATGATTCTATATGCATTCTTTGAGAGAGAATATCAAACTGAACGTCATGCATTGTTTGGAACCTCGTAAGGATATCGCCTTCTACACTAATGGTACGAACATTTGTTGTTGCTGTGGCGCGTCATGTTCCATTCGGTGTTCATGTCGGCTTGTTTTGAACATTTCTTGTCTGTCGACGATGCCTATTTTTTGAAGTGTAACTCATACGTCACATAGATGGTTGCTCTATACACCTTCCGCACTCTCTTTTTCCATCGCTCTCCTGATACCCTTAGTGAGTCATTAGCAGCTAATATTTGATGGTGTCATAATTGTTAAAAGAACACTTTTCAACGAGGCTTACTGAAGACTGAATTAGTACCTCACACACAAGGGTCCCCAAGTCAGTGATACTTTCGCACTTACTAAATGAAACTATAACGAAATGCGATGATCTTCTTTGCATTCCCTCTGTCAGTCGTATTCGGTACGGATCTCACGCTGAGGGCGATATTCAAATATCGGTTGAACTAGGGTTTTATGAATCATCCTCTTCGTGGGCAGACGACATTTGCCTGAGGAGGTCATCTGATGACTATCGGTCTGGCATCTCTTCGCCTGCTTTTAGTTTTATGGGTTCGTTACACGTTAAATCACTCGAGACGCATATTTTATGGATGTTACTGCTTCCAAGGATTGATCTGCATTTCCGTAGTCCTGCAATATATGGATATTTCTGCCTATTTATGTGCAGTACTTACTGCACATACTGAGAATTCACTGTCAATCCAGGTATCAAGCAGTGATCCTCTCATTGTGATTTCTCTGTACACAACAGCGTCATCTGCGAAAAGCCTCACAGAGCTTCCAGGGTTATCCGCTAGGTAACTTACATACAGGGTGTCGGGGCACAAATATGGATAAATTTATTCGTGACTGAAGACAATGTACTGAACGGTATTACATAACTATTTACTTTATTTGCACAATAATAATTACAGCCAATACTAGTAGTGTGTTTTTAAGTTGGTTAGAAACTTCATGCACACATGGAGATAGCAAGCCACTAATGCTTATTTTGCGCTCGGAAGTAGGTCAGGGTTTGAAGTGTGGATGCGTGGGCGCAAAATGGTTAGTCTATACTGACATGGGTAGTCTGCTTACTGGTGCCGTTACGAACTTGTGAAAACATCAGTGACGTGTTTGCCGGAATACTGTTGGACACAGAGAAAAAGCAACTAAAGCATTAAAGTGAGCACATATTAATACACCAATGATCACAATATCTGCACTTATACCCCTAGCATTCTGTATAATGTGACAGTAACGATCCTATAGCACTTCCACATGGTATGTCCGAAGTTACTTTTCTGTCTGAATTTTAGCCTCTGTTGACATTAAAAGCTTGCTCTGTTTGCTAGAAAATCTTCAGTCAAACCACAAAGCTGCACTGTTACTCCGTATTCTCTTATTTTTTTCGTTAGGTTATACTGCTTCGCACGAGTCAAGGAACACGACATACTGCATGTACTGCCTTCCGGATCTCGTGGACTAACGTTATGAGCTGTATTTCACACGATCGTTATTTTCGTAGCTCATTTTTATTTGTATGCGGGAAATTTTAGATCTCCAGAAATTTCCTAAAGCCAGAGAATAAAACATATTCAACGATAGAGACATAGGCCTATAGTTTTGTGTTTCTGTTCGATGACTCCTCATAAAAAATGTTCCTGCACTTTTTCCCAATCACTAGGAACCTTTAGCTCCTCCAGTGACTTACGGTACACAGCTACTGCGAGGGGATACGCCCTCTCGCATACTCTGTGTAGAATCGTGCTGGTATTCAGTCAGGTCTAGTGGCATTATCTCTGTTTAGTGACTCCAGGTGGTTATCTACCCCGTGGCACTTATTTCGACATCTGTCATTTCAACGCTGTGTGGGTCCTTAAAGGAGGAACCGCAGTACGACGTTCCTAAGTGGAGGTGTTTTGGAAAAAGGTGTTTAGTATTTCGGCCGTCTCGCTGTTACCATTTCGAAGCAGTTAGTTACGGTCAGAGAGTGTTGGACGTAATGCTCCGATTAATTTGCTGATTTTACCTGTCCAAATATTTTAATTTTTAACTCGTTGAACGCTACACGCATAGCTGTCCGTACACTACTTAAGGTTTCGTTACTTCTTTGTTTATCTGAGAGGCTTTAGCTACTTTTAAATATGCAGTGAAACGTTTCGCATTCGTAACAGCTTTGTGATACAGCTATCGAACCTCGACAGATCTTTCCCATTCCTAGGCGGATTTTGCAGTACTCTTGAACGTTGTACATTGTTGCTCGACATTCTTGCACATGAATTTTTCATATTGACCGCTCAGGTTAATCTGGAATCCGAACTGACAGTTCGCTCTTGACGGCGTGGCACGTTGAAAGTCTATTGACAGGATGACCTCTACGATGGAGGATCCCAGAGTCCGTAAACTGAGAAAAAGTACGAATATAATACGAGCAAGGACAAATATGAACCACTTGACTATGAAAGTTTTTGTCTTGCATCCATATTAGTTCTTCACAAAGCACCAAATACGAAGAAATAAACGACAATTCAGTCTGGTAGTGGTATCTTTTACAGAACAGTTACACGTGTGTTTTGACTGGAACCACAATTGGAGCTATTAGGCAGGAAAAGAAGCTGCGTTAGCCGCCTTGGTTTACACACGATTTTCGGAGAGGATGCACACTAAAGTTACGTGGCCCACAAAAACAGGTAGACAGCTTGTCAAATGTTCTACCTCTGTGGCAATCAACTCCAGTCAAAAACGTCGCATCCAGGATAGACTACCTAGGAGCTCTCACAAGTGCCGGCCGCTGTGGCAGAGCGGTTCTAGGCACTTCAGTCTGGATCCGCGCGATCGCTACGTTCGCAGGTTCGAATCCTGCCTCGGTAATGGATGCGTGTGATGTCCTTAAGTTAATTAGGTTTAAGTAATTCTAACTTCTAGGGGACTGATGACCTCAGATGTTAAGTCCCATAGTACTCAGAGCCATTTGAACCACTTTTGCTCTCACAAGTAGCTGTGAAATCATGGACTGGCAGGAGTGTCAAACACTTCTGAAATAGGGCTATTACGTTGTTTTACATGTTTCTTGCAGTTTGCATGAGCAGACATCTTGCTCCGTAAAATGTTCTGTATTACCATGCGTAGGGCAAATGAAATCACATAAATAAAACATAAAAACTTAATTAAATTATGTTTTACCATAATACTAGTTTCATACCGGCAAGCATTGCGAAGGAGGTAACAGTTACATCAGGACCTAACGTCCCGGTGACAACGTGGTCATTAGAGTCTGAGCAAAGCTAAGACTGGGTAAGGTAAGGGAAAGAAAATCGGCAGCGCTGTTTTAAAGGAACCTTAAGCAATCTAATTAAATCAAGGAAAACATTACTCTGAACGGGCAGGCGAGAATTTGAACCCTCGTTCTCCATGATGCGAGTCCACTGTGTTGATCATTGAGTCACCTCACTCGGTCTCAGCCTCTTAAACGACAATAAATATTTAGTTTAAGTTTAATCTTACTACAAGAAATTCTTGTACCTGCTTTTTTCCATCTTTGATGACCACGAAGAGCTGCGTTCAGTGATCTTTCATTGATCACTAACAGAGAAAACCCATTACAAAATTAAATCCAGATTTTTGGTGTTACCAATCGTGTAACAATTGAATCGTGATTCTGAACCAGCCATAAGTTAACTACTACGTCAGGACATCATAGTCTGTCCATTTTGGCTACAGGCACACGCTTCAAGCATAAACTTCCTCGTCAAGCCACTTGTTTAGTTTTAATTGAACGGAACTCAACTATTGTCAGCGTAGTCATACATACTCCCCTCAACAGATAGTATCATACTGCTTACCAGTGTAAATTGTTAGAATGCCAAGTATCTGAGTGTTTCTCAAAGCTGGAATGCTTCTAGGAATTTCAGCCATGGGCCAAAGTTCTCCTCAAATGGGTACGAGACATTGAGTTCGCTAACAAAATTCATTCCACTTATCTAAAAAGTCTGGAAAATTTAAATTGTTCCACCTGAATAACACTTCTTGTGTAACAGCTATCACGCAGGTGTCTTAATCTCCGCAGTAACAACACTTTTCCAGACTTTCACGTTTACTTCCAAATACATATCTCAGACTCGAACACATGTGGAAATACGTCCTACTCCAATGAGACATCTTTCTCTCTAATATACAAATGGCACAAACTGATGATGCATATGATGACCATATAGGAGTAGCTACCAGAGATCATAGTTGCCATCGTCATAGCCAGAGGAGGTGTCACATTTTAAAATTGATTATACCGTTCTGTCTGAAGAATTTCACGTGTAATGTCTGCCTCATCTTCGTATCAGTTCCATCATGTTACGTTTAACATCATTACATATGCATTAAGACCTTATCAGTAAGCAATTTTCTAGATGTCCTGCTGGAAGACCATTACGTTACCTAAATGTCAAGGTGATAATCTGGCACATGACATTAAGAAGACATTAATGGTTCCTGCAACCTCAATAAATCTAGAAGACTGCCGGTAGCCGTTACTATTAATACTCAGTTGACGTTGTTCCTTTTGAGTGTAACGGTTTATTAAATGAAAACATCTGTACTCCTAGAGTTAAAATATGCATCTCAGAAATTGGAGATACCAATTTTTGTTCCGCTTAGAAACATTTTATGACAGGAATCGCTGTGAAATAGCAGGCTAACACCTTATCTGTAAAACGGTGGTCACTTTTGACGATGATAGTTGGCACTGGAAGTAGCAGTTCTGCGCGAATGGACATTTTTGTTGTGAAGCATTGGAATGGAGGTTCTTGCAAACCCCAGTGTATGAACCACTCTACACATGGAGTGCCCGGCACAGCTAGTACTACTGATGAGTCGCGATGGAATGAGTTGATTACATATGTTATGCGTCTTCGACTAATGCTGTCACTCTGCATGGTCCAAAACTACTAGCACCTGTGTTTATGCACTTTGGCTCCTTAACTGTGATAGTGAATAAACTACTGAATTTGTATTTCTCCTTGCCTTAGTAGAAGGTTTGACAGTGAATCAGTATTGCTATCAGGAATTAGAAACTTACTCACCAACAGCATGACTTTTCGTAAGGAAAATATTTCACTCTAGTACTTGACTGTAATAAACTTTATTGTTAGAATCAGGTAATGGGCAAATATGAAAATCATGTGTCCTGCGACTTTGACACCAACATGAAAGATAACCAGTGAGTAGTGGCCATGTAACAAGTAAAGCATGGGGAATAACTTAGTATGGTATCCGAGGAAAACAACATGTCGAATATTTAAGTTGAGGAATAAAATAAGAAGTAAAGTAGTTCGCCAGTGTGTTAATTATAGTTTAACACAGTAGAATATTTGGAGTACAGTGAGAACGAAACACGTCAAAAAATGTGAGTAAAAATAATATAAGGGGCCGTTAAATGAAAAAGAAACAGATTGTGAAAAATTAGAAAAAACTGTTTGATATTTTAAAAGTATTCGGCGTAAGTGTTAGTATCTTTATCTCGCTGTAAGGCAAGATTATCAATGCCTTCATGGAAAAATGTTTGCGGATGCCTACGGAAACATGTTTGTACATAGGCGTACACCATTACATCCCACATCCCAGACAAATCGACCGAATATTGTTCTGACGGACATTAAAAATATAAAAATGGCAGTTAGAGATATCGGGACTGTGGCAAAGACGTGTAAGGGCTTCCCAGAGAATCTTCTGCAGCGTAGTCGAAACAACCTTGGCAACATGTGGGTGGGGGCATTATCCAGCGACAGAATGGTGTCTCCCGTCAACATTACTTGCTTTTTCACATGATGGTGTGCTTCAATTTTTTGCAGAGTTGTTGACACTCTGCAAAATTTAAAGCGTGCCATTAATTCCAAACGCCCAGCACTGTGAGCAGTGGGGACTCGCCTTTGTTAGACGAGGCGCGACTTGGCAGTTGAACCAGACACAGGGCGAGCGTCGCTCCGTTCTGACTGCTCGGGAAGCTTTGGTAATGCGCAGACTGTGCTAGTAATATTGTCTGAGTGAAGTAGCGCTGACAGTGAACTCCAAAACCATATGTTGAGTGTCACTGAGGTGGTGACAAACTGTTGAGTCTTAGACGCAAGTAATTAGTGAGTAAAACTTCCAGTGTGCGCTAGGCATCTCTCAGGTGTATGCAGATAGGTTGGTGAGGCATACTGGTCAGCTGTTTATTACTCAAGTGCTGTGATCTTGTTCTCGCTAATGACTCTTTCGTCGCGACCTTCAATTTGTGAAAGTTACAGCTCCGATAGTATGAAATTATTTGTTTACTGCTTTCCGAACTATCCTGGGGACTTGTGGTATGTCACACGAGCAAAAGAGGATTAATTGCAACTCTCCAAGGGTTAGATGTATTGTGGTACTTATAAAACATAAACTCTTACGTGGGTGAAGTTTCGTGTCCGTCTTCGTACCGCTAGTAGCGTCACACTGGCGCTTCAGCAAACTTTGTAAATTCTGATAAGCGCCACCTTTCGTTTTGCTTCGATGTACTTAGGATTCTACAAAAACCTACTTCGGGGACACTGGGCCTCAACAATATAGTTCACTTCCACCAGAATTAGTGTTCAAAAAGTGATTCAAATGGCTCTGAGCACTATGGGACACAACTTGTGAGGTCATTTGCCCCCTCTAACTTAGAACTAGTTAAACCTAACTAACCTAAGGAAATCACACACGTCCAAGCCCGAGGCAGGATTCGAACCTGCGACCGTAGAGGTCTCGCGGTTCCAGACTGCAGCGCCTAGAACCGCACGGCAGAATTAGTGTCTCTTCATTCGTAGTTAAATTAAAATTCGGGGTATGTGGTTGCATTCTTGTAGAATAACATGTTAAAATATTTGCAAATCTTAGTGAATTAACCTGTATTTGCGTGTCATTTTAAGTGCATGTTAGAGATGAAATTAATGCTTATGTGTTATTGAGAAAATTATCTTATTATTCTCTTGGTTACTGAGTACGCCCTGTTCAAGTGGTATGGATCGGGGAGAAGTGGAAGTTGATAGATCAAAATATATTTATTCCAAAGACCAAACTGTTTTATTTTTGAAGCCAGTACTGCACTAAAATAGTTAAGCCTGCAGGCATATACAGTCATCAGGCCTAAACAATAAATGAGAACAATTAATCACGTGGGACACCAGACTTAAAGAATTAATAACAATGCGTTTTAATATAAGCAGTTTACCATAAGGAGCTGGCCTATGTCACCGCGACTGGACGCACACTCTGCTTGCCAATATGATGTAACTTGACAATTTCAGTCAGCAAACTCGCTGCACATAGTAACCGCAACATTCAGAATACCCTCATAAATTATGTAGTGAATAACATATACACAATAAAAAAAATTTTGAAAACATATTTCACATTACACATTGTGCATATAAAACCCCAAAAACTTCAGAGCTTTGAATAAATACTTACGAATATCTGATAATTTTAAGTAATCGATATATCAACTTTAAAAACCATAGGATAGACAGTAGTTAATGCTTATACCGTAACGTTATTAAATTATACACAGTCCAGGGTGGATATACGAGGGTCGTTCAATAAGTAATGTCTCACATATTTTTTAAAGCCATTAGTATAGATAGACAAACGTCCTTGTTGGTGCTTCACATTTCATGTTTTTTCTGTGCCCTGGTGAAATTTCTAACCGTTCTGGTAAATGGAAGATCCATACTACATCGTCAAACTCTGATATTCGTTGTATCTGTTTGTGTTAACAGGGACAGTAAAACATGAAGAACAAAGAGAAGTCCCTCAGCGACCCAGCAGCGCCGTATGCTTGGCGGTAGCAGTCAGCGCACTTAGGGACAGAGCTCTCGCTGCTGGAGTACCCGTTATTCTTCTCGTTATACTGTCCTTAGAAATATATATTGGTAACACGAACATCGGACTAGACTAATATGGGACCACTCTATTGAAAGGCCACTTAAAATTTCACTTTCAAAATCATTTTCTTTGCAACGTGATGCTAACCGATGATTTTACGTCGACGGTAGCTGTAGCTTGAGAACGTGATGAACGCTGTTTGTTTGGGCTGGCTCCAGCTGCACTATGCATAAACTAAACTGCACAAATGTGCTGGAAAACAGAGAAAATGTGCCCGACGACTCTTATGAGTGAAATTCTATACATGAAACACTTCTTAAACAGAGTGTCATTGATTTACAATCATACAAATTATAGTAGACACACGACGGAGGTTAGACACCAATGCCAGGAGACTGAGGAAGCCAGTGAAGCCTAGAAAGCTGAACTGTGACTTATTTTCAAAGAATATTCGTAAGAATTTATTTTATTTACTAGCGATTCATCAAGAACATTAACACATTTAATCTATGTAAGCATGAAAGTAGTTGCCAGGGAGTCCAAATTCATTTTAACAAATGAGAATTTTATTCTCTTAAATAGTGCCTAAAAGCATTTTATTTAAAAGAAACAGATTTAAAATTATAATCAGGAAGCATCCTCTAAATATCAAAGTTACAATTTATTCAGAGGCAGAAAGAAACAAGTTTTGACTGTATGAGCTTTCGGGCAGAGAACCCTGCCGCTCCCTCTTGACACCGCCGTAGTTACGACCGCTCACAACAGCCTCTGAAAGACTACACTCGTGCAAATGTGCAACACACAGGATAACTTTAAACTAAGATTTTAACAATTTACACAAGCATACAAACTTCGCACCCCCGTAGGAGGGATGGAAATGGCACAAAACATTAACAATTAAATATTAACCTTGCCACCGAAGGTGCAACTTGATTTTAACTTCTAAGAAAAGTCTTACGGTGAAAAGGTGGCAAATTTATATACTAAAATGATCATTTAAATAAAAGCCCATGAAATTCAGTCTTATATAAAATTCTACAGTAGGTGAGATGCTCCACAGTACACAGATACCGCCTCTCAAGATCGTAGGTAATAATACCAAAGTTTCCAAAGATAAAAACGTATTTCAGGTATTAGGCAGTTACACTCCAAGCAATAAATTCGTTAACACACCAAATCCGACAATCATGACAGAGGCAGCTACTAACGTACGGTTGATTGATAGGGAGATTACCGAGTAACCCTAACCGCAGGTTGCTCTAACCCGCCCCTACTCCACAAAGGAAAAACGGACCACCCAAGCTATAAACAACCACGTTCCCGCGGGTGGGCAAACGGAGAAGAATGATGGGACGACGCCAAAGTAAAACGGCTTGTGAGCTCACCAAGAAAACAAGTAGAATTTAACAAGAGTAAATCAAACAACATATCACCAATCACTTAAATTCTAATAAACTGCGATTTATCGAGAAAACCTGACGCAGCACCCCCAAATCGCTCTCCCGAACCGTCCGCTGCCAGCCGCTTCAACGGACGCAGGAAGGTGCGTCGATCTCCCGACGTCGCAGGTCGCACCGGCCAAACCGATGTCGTGGGTTGAATACTGTAGCTCTCGTGTCGACCGCGAAGCCACTACCCCTCTCTATAAGGCGCGGCCCACTGGACTCACGTGGCGACCTCACATGCGCCGCCGGTCACGACGGACAAGTCATCTTGTGTCTCACTGCGCGACCGATCAACCGATCGATCCAACCGCCAATGACCGTTGCCTGAGCAAACTCGAGCAGACTGGCGGCCTAACGCACAGGCTCAGATGCAGGAACTAAGCCCCGATCGGGCAACCACTCTCTGAGTTCTCTTACAGGCGGAATGGAAAGACTCTCATTTTGCCAGCTTTAGAGGTTGTGCCGACCGACGGACATATTAGCTCTCCAAACGACAGACAGGCACTAACTGCCTAACAAATGCGGACGAGAAACAGACTAGCAAGCTGGGGATGCTAGACTGACCCAGACTGACCGACTGGTGAGCTCATAGCGCCACTTAAATGCACGTGTACAGGCAACCTTTCCCCTTTCCCACCAGAGGGACACACCAAAGCTGTGATTGCCTCAGCGGCGCCACCGCCAGAAAAAGAGGACGACTGCTTCACACTACGCGCTTCGGCGCGCTCTTCAAAGACAGCAATTTTTTACCACGGCTCACAGGTTAAATAAAGTTAACTAAGATTCGTGATAAGGAAAACCCAAGAGTATCTGCGTGGAACACAAGTGAAAGTGTGTGTTTCAACAGGCTTCTCACAAGAATTGTCTTCAGCGTTCAACGCGCGGGATAGCTGGGCCGTCTCTGGCGTCTTGTCACGGTCGGCGCAGCTCATCCCCTCGTAGGTTCGAGTTCTTGGTCGGGCATGGGTGTGTGTGTTGCCCTTAGCTTAACTTAGTTTAAGTTAAATTAAGTAGTGCGTAAGCTTAAAGACCGATGACCTTAGCAGTTTGGTCCCTTAAGCCCTTACCACAAATTTCTAATTTCTTCGGTGTTCTGCTGGCAATTTAGTGAAGGGAGTCACGAACAGTTATTCCCTTAGGCTCAGATGGCCTCAGTTCTATCCCAGCACTTCAAACTATGGCATACACAGCTAAAGTCTTCTCAGGCGATGTGCAGTGAGTGTATCTCCTTCGGTGGACCAGTGTGAACAGCATGGCGCGCTGCAGCGTCTGGTCCTGCGACCGTATTCTCTGGTCAGCTGCAACACGAAGGTTCCACGCTGCTCAACAGAGAACACACTGAGGACCAGACTGACACTCGGCGTCCCTAAATTTGGCAGGCGGGGAATGGCGCTCCTTCTAGACGGAGACGGAAATGCTTGGTGTGAAGTTACAATGGGAGAGAGACGATGAAGGGAAGACCTCTGTCGGTACGATGGCTCACTTGTGATTTCCCATTAACCAATGCCAGCGACAGGCTGTACGACTAGGTAACCAGTGCTCGCCGCCATCAGGTTCAGCTCCAGTCCAACATTTATTAACATCTCTTCAGCGTTAAAGGGCGGAAGGTTGTCACGTCTAAAAAAACTAGACTAAATGCGCGTTAAACGCACACACACACACACACACACACACACCACACACACACACACACACACACACACAGAAAGCAAAAGCAAAGCTCTACCTTCAGGTCCAGACAGAAAAATGGGGACTGACTGACGGCCGTGTCAGCCTCAGTCTATGACATCATTTGGATGAGGTACTGAGGGACGTGTTGTGTACATAGTTCCGTGTAGTCAGCGCGTAGACAACTCTCCCACTAGAGCGCGCCCCGCTAAGCACAACAGCGCAGGCGCAGCGCTCGTCTGTCTCCACACTACGAGATGGCGCTGCCTTAGAGACGGACCAAATTCTGCTTCCGCCGATCCGCGTATTGATATGTAACGCAGCCAATGAGATTGCTGCTAACCTTGATACATGAATGCGCGAGGTATTATAACGAGTGTACAGACCTCCGATTGGTCAGTCTGAATCAGTCTGCATTAGTCTGTACCAGTTTGCATTTGTCTGTACCAGTCTATAGTCACGTTTCAGTCTGCACCTATTAAGATTACCATATTCCTGTACATAGCCATGAAGAAAAATGAATAGACACTTTGTCAAGTATCAGAGATATGTGAGAATAAGATTAACGTACCAACACCAAAGGAACTTCAGATTGTCAGTTGTAAACAGCATCCAGAATCAAGTTATGTAATGTCTGCGTTTTTTATTATTTTAATAAATGTGTGTGAAAATTAATCAAGTTCTGTTTAAAGTTGGTCACTGTCAATCTGCTACTCTACGCGTACAAGTGGCATTTCTATCGTCTGACCTAACGGCAGAAGATAAACACGCCATGATAAGACCACGAGACTTATTGCTGACATTCGCCTACTTCGTTAGAGCGACAAGTCAAATAATCTGATGGTGTGTGTACTGAAGGTCATACAGTATGCACACCACAGGACGTAATGTCAGTACAATCTAGAGTACATTCAGTAGTTCTAGATCTTGGAACCGCTACTTCTCACTTTGCTAAAAATTAATGCCTTAGAATTTTTTTTATTCAGTTCTCAATATCTGTCAACGTATTACATGTCATGAATATCACTCAGTTGAAATTATCGCTTCGTTGACGCAAGTTGCAACCTTCTGTCCCTAGTGGGCTCCGAATTGTGGAGTGTAGCATGGTGTTGCGTAATGGCTCTATATCGGTGACTGGGTAACGCTCGGAGAACTGAAAGCACAATTTCTGTAGAGTTCGTCTACGAGCGCTAAGAAATCTGCTTTAATCCGACGGAACAATTTAGGATCACTGTCATCGATCATCTTTACTCTGTTTTGCTTTTTCTAGACGTGAATATGGTTACTTAGACATATAACCTACTCTGCACGAAGAAACAAGTCTGCTTGGTATTAGCATCTGCGAACGTAATTTTCGTAATTTCTACAGAAAGTGCCTTTGTAAGAACGGGCCAGAACATCAAATTGTGGTAGAACATGTAAAAACTCTAGGGTGCGGATCTAGTAAAGTTTGAATCAGAAGTGGAGTGGCCCTCTTTAATGTAATCAAGTACCTAAAAACACGTCAGTAAATGTCAAAGAAAGAAAGTGATAGTTACGTTTGTAAACGAAACATTGGGAAGATGAACATATAGATATATGCAGTCACAAGACTGTTTTTGCTGACAATCACACGAGTAAGCCACACTATGTAAAAACGTTACTAGAACGAAATCGAAAAGAAAGGAATGACTGTGCGGTTACAGAGTTGAAGCGCTAGCAAAGCAGGAGGAAGATGGAAAGGGAAAGCTGCCGTGCCTTTGCTGAAGTAACCGCAGTGGAATTCGTAGAGAAAACCTAAGCGACAATTTCCTGATTGTGATTTGAATGATGTTTCCTCGGAATGGGAGTCTATTGCTCTTCCAACTGCAATGCCTCCTTCGGTAAAGCAAATGTTAAATATCAAAGGGTCGTCAGTTTAGCGTCACAAGGGTGTAACTTGTTGAAACAAAGCAGAAAAGAAAAATAGTTGCAACAGGCTGGAGATCCGGGAATGTACGTGTTCAGGTAGCGGTGCGCTGTAGCGTCCTCTGTCCTTTCCTGTTGACCTTTGACTTTCACTATTCTGCAGCAGTCGCTGACTGGTGGAGGGATTTACAGAGCAGGACAAAGAAATTACATGGCTGGGTGAATTTTGCTTCAGTTTCGGTTTGCGTAACCACAACTCGTCACGGAAGGCGGATAGATGCATATGACTGAGGACAGCATTCTAGAGTTGTACAATGGATTGGTCCATCTACGGCATTTCTGAACCGCCGTGTTGTGAAATTATTTCGTGTCCAGAATACGTCAGGTGTGTCGACTGATTTGTAACGTCTTCTACGCTTCCGCGGATAAAATGCCTGTAACATAATAATTGTATCGCCAAATCGTTTATTGAATTAGTAAATGTAAAATTTTTGTCTTACATACGTTCCATAGTAAAAATAAACGAGTCTTATATACTTTACGCCTTTGCGTTTTTTCATCTAGGGAGAAAATCATATGTAGGTATATTGAGAAAGATTGTTATATACTTTGATGTGCGTCAAAGCAGGAAAGGTTGAGAAACACGGATGTGTCACATTGTAGCTAAATCAGAGTTAGACGGAGCCCTATTTATTACCCGACGAAGCGAAAAGTGATCTTCCAAAGTAGTAGCAAAGACGTGTTTACGCTCGAGAAAAAGGTAGTAATGGTGTACACACATGTATCTTTACAAGTGTAGACAAGTGTTTCAAGATGACAATCATTCCAAGGTAGATGAGCATTTTTAGTTGACAGTACTCCTCGAACAATGTCACTTTACCTTCACTTTTTCACAGAGTGTTGTATATTAATCCACGTGTTGTCTAAATAAACCACATGCCACATAATTCTCTTGTCTCATATCTTCGTAAAGATATAATGCAGTCTGCCTTCTTGCCTTTTTTATAAATGTAATACAGTTTCCTATTTCCAAACTATGTCATCTCATTCGTACAGTCGTTTATCAAGGCTCCACTGAAAAACAAATTTCGTAGAGAGGAAAGCTTTTTCTCACAAATGGAGAACATAGGTTGAGATAGGGACTGGAGGAAGGGCTGAATGGTAATGTATTTCATGCAGGCTATTTTTAGGTGTGGCAGCTGATGACACAAAAACATATCTTTCACCTAAAACACGCACGGGTGGATCACCGCTCAGAACGGCACTGATGCTGCTACCAACTCGTACCGATTGATGTGCTTCTAGAAGACGGACACAGTCCTTTTAAGGCCTCGGACCACCCTTCCACAAGGATTCCTGCATCTACACTGACGGACAAAAGTCGCAACACCAATAAGGAGCAGTTCGACCTAAATGAAAGATGGCACACGTGTTTCTACATCTGAAAGGTGATGTCTGTTCAAGTTCCGCGTCAGATGGGTAAGAGTGGCGCTAGTATCGTCACTGCCAGAATAAAAATCAAGTTTACTTTAAACACTCCCTGTAACCCATGACCATTACTTACCTCTGAGATCGGACACGGTGAGTTATGTTTTCCGAGAATGGTTTTAATACGACAAAGACGCCATAATTGGTACCCCACTGAGTTTGAACGAGGTCGTGGAAGCGGCGACGAGAAGCTGGATGTTCCTTCTGCGATGCTGCGGAAAGACTTGACGGGAATGCAGTGGCCGTACATGATTGGTTCCAATGGTGGTCCCGAGAAATGTAGAGTCGCATGAAGACCGGACTCCAGACGGCCCGTGGCACTAACGAAAGGAACGACCCTTGTGCACGGTATATGGTACTGGCGCGTCGTACTGCATCTGCAGCAGCAACTTGAGAAGCTGTTGGCATCACAGTGACACAACGAACTTTTACAAATCGGTTACTTCAAGGATAGCTCAGAACTAGACGGTCTGTGGCGTATATTCCGCTGACCCCAAATCACGGCCATTTGCGAATTCGGTGGTGTCGAGGGAGAGCTTATCGGACGACAGGGTGGAGGTCTTTTGCGTTTGCTAATGAAAGCTGGTTGTGTCTCGGTGCCAGCGACGGCCTTGAATAGTAATAAGAAGGTCAGTTGAGGGCGTTCAGCCAGCCTATTTGGGTGCTAGACACTCTGGAATTACTTTAGTAGTTATGGCCTGGTATGCGATTTCATATGACAGCAAGAGAACTCTCGTAGTCATCCTACACACTATTTGACTGTCAGTTTGTATGTGTGTCTGGTATTCGACCTGTTGTGCTGCCATTCATGAACAGCATTCCACGGGGCGTTTTCCAACTGGATAACGCTACCCTACATACCGCTGTTTTAACCCAACATGCTCTACAGGGTATCGACATGTTGCTTTGGGCTGTTCGATCATCAAATCTGTCTCCAATCGAAAACATATGGGACGTCATCCGACGACAACTATAGCGTCATCCACAACTAGGCTTAACCGTCCCTGTATTAACCGACCAAGTCGCACAGGCATGAAACTCGATCTTGCTAATAGACATCCGGCACCCGTACATCACAATACAAGCACGTTTGCATACTTACAGTCAACATTCTGGCGGCTAAAGCTTTCATAATGTACCAGCATTTCACATCTGCAATGGCTTACCTCGCCCTTGCATTATCCTGAGATCTTGCAATGTTAATCACTTAAATATATCACCTAGACAAATGTATTGAAGAATTTCGATTATTATACGTTTATTATATACTTATGTTTACGTCAGTGTGTGTAACACAGTGGCCTTTTAGTTTAACCAGCTTAATTCACAGCTTTTTATACGTTAATGATAAACGAAATCAGATTGCGCCTTAGCCTGCCATTGTGGCCGCGGGGTTCTAGGCGCTCTAGTACGGAACCGCGCTGCTACTACGGTCGCAGGTTCGAATCCTGCATCGGTCGTGGATGTGTGTGATGTACTTAACGTTAGTTAGGTTTAAGTAGTTTTGAGTCTAGGGGCTGATGACCTTAGACGTTATGTCCCATAGCGCCTAGAGCCATTTGACCCATCTGATTGCTCCTTAAATGTATGCTTATATTCTAATCAAAACAGATGCTTTGTACCAGTTAATTAGCCTATAGTTTAAAGTTAAAGAAGTGCGAAACTTTGTTGCAGTGATAGAAATGTGTTCATACTCTCTATGCCGTCAAATATTACAATAAACATGGATATGACACCATTCTCTTACCGGAGTTTTCCTCCTCTTTGCTTTACACTATTCAGAATCATAACTATAATATTTTTCAAGTTACAGTCGGCATATTTAATTAAAAACATAATAAAATTTACTGAAGAGCCAAAGAAACTGGTACACCTCTGTAATATCGTGTAAGGCCCTGCGAGCATGCAGAAGTGACGCAACAGGATGTGGCATGGACTCGAATAATGTCTGAAGTAGTGCTGGAGGGAATTGACACCACGAATCCTGCAGGGCTGTCCATAAATCGGAAAGAGTACGAGGGGTTGGAGATCTCTTCTGAACAGCACGTTGCAAGGCATCCCAGATATACCCAATAATGTTCATGTCTGGGGAGATTGATGGCCAGAGGAAGTGTTTAAATTCAGAAGATTGTTCCTGGAGCCACTCTGTAGCATTTCTGGACGTGTGAAGCAGGAATTGCACAAGCCCGCCGGAATGCACAATGGTCATAAATGGATGCAGGTGGTCAGAAAGGATGCTTACCTGTCAGAGTCTAATCTAGACGTATCAGGGGTCCCAACTGCTCACGCCCCACATCATTACAGAGCCCTCGCCAACTTGAACAGTCCCCTGCTGACATGCAGCGTCCATGGATTCTTGAGGTTACACATGCATCCGCTCGATACAATTTGAAATGTGACTCGTACGACCATGAATATGTTTCCAGTCATCAACAGTCCAATGTTGGTGTTGCCGAGTCCAGGCAGGGATAAAGCTTTGTGTTGTGCAGTCATCAAGGGTACACAAGTGCGCCTTCGGCTCCGAAAGGCCATATCGATGATGTTCGTTTGAATGGGTCAAATGGTTCAAATGGCTCTGAGTACTATGGGACTTAACTTCTGCGGTCATAAGGCCCCTCGAACTGACAAACTACTTAAAAATAACTAATCTAAGGACATCATATACATCCATGCCCGAGGCAGGATTCGAACCTGCGACGTAGCGGTCGTGCGATTCTAGACTGTAGCGCCTAGAACCGCTCGGCCACCCCGGCCGGCCTAGTGTGAATGGTTTACAGTCTGACACTTGATGGCCCAGCACTGAATTCGGATGCAATTTGCGGAAGGGTTGCACATCTGTGGCGCTCAACGGTTCTTTTCAGCCTTTGTTGGTCCCACTCTAACAGGATCTTTTTCCGACCGCAGCGATGTCGGAGATTTAATGTTTTGCCGGATTCCTGATATTCACGGTATATTATTGAAATAGTCGTACGGGAAAATCTCCACTTCATTGCTGCCTCGGAGATGCTGTGTCCCATCGCTTGTGCGGCGACAACAACACCACGTTCAAACTCAGTTAAATCTTGATAAACAGCCATTGTAGCAGCAGTAACCGAACTAACAATTGCACCAGACACTTGTCTTCTACAGGCGTTGTCGACCGCAGCATAGTTTTCTGCCTGTTTAAATATCTCTGTATTTGAGTACTCATGCCTATACCAGTTTCTGTGGCGCTTCAGTGCACTTCACTAATACTGTTATTTACGTACTACTGGCAACAACATTTTACCCTGAACGTGAGCCTTTAAATGTAATGTGCTTCCTGTAGTTGCCAAGCGTTTAATTCGTTACACACGTGTTGGTAAATAATGTAACGTGCTTACTCCTAATTTTTTTAGTTTTATTTGTCCGTATGCGACATATGTAGATACTACGATATTGTTACCTTTTCTTCGTAAACTATTTTGTAATATACTTTCGTAATATTATTATAAGATTAACATTGTTTACTACTTTTTTCATTTGTGATCATTAAATGTGTGTATAATTTACCTCAGTGTAAAAGTAAAATGTTCCTCAGTTTGTATAGCTTCTCTGAAAGAAAATATATTGAAATATTTCAATGTCCATCCTGTAATAGTTGTAAAATCGTCCCGTGTCCTTCTTCAGTTCTTCATGTAAGCGATGAAGTTCTCCTAGTGTGCTTTGTTTGCTCTATATAAGAGTGATCCAGCGCTCCCTTCGCTTCAGCTTGGTTGCTTGCCTCGCAAAGTATACATTTTCTAGAAATTACAAATCAGTGTCCATTGTCCAATCAAACAGTTCGGCTGCCTCGCTGTAGACTTCATCTGTAGTGGATGAACTACATATGTCGGCCGTAGTCTTACAACCGTAAGGGGAACCTGTTAGGCTGCGTTCACAATAACACCGAAACGGTTGTAAGTAGGCTGTTTAGTTTTTCTTATTGGTAACGCCGCTTAGCGCTCGGTATGAAAAATCACTGGCTGTGCTGTGCGTAGTCTGTGTTTAGTTTGCATTGTTGTCTGCCATTGTAGTGTTGGGCAGCGGCAGCTGGATGCTAACAGCGTGTAGCGTTGCGCAGTTGGAGGTGAGCCGCCAGCAGTGGTGGACGTGTGGAGAGAGATGGCGGAGTTTTGTAATTTGTAAGACTGGATGTCATGAACTACCATATATATTTTGACTATTAAGGTAAATACACTGTTTGTTCTCTATTAAAATCTTTCATTTGCTAACTATACCTATCAGTAGTTAGTGCCTTCCGTAGTTTGAATCTTTTATTTAGCTGGCAGTAGTGGCGCTCGCTGTGTTGCAGTAGTTCGAGTAACGAAGATTTTTGTGAGGTAAGTGATTTGTGAAAGGTATAGGTTAATGTTGGTCAGGGCCATTCTTTTGTAGGGATTTTTGAAAGTCAGATTGCGTTGCGCTAAAAAATATTGTGTGTCAGATTAAGCACAGTCGTGTGTAAATGGTTCTAAGGGGACGTTTCATATGTCGACCCTTAGCCGAGGATACCTCACTGGAATCTTCTGATTTTTTCCTTGTAGTTTGTGTAATTAGTGTAACTTTTGTTTATTGCTAGCGCGTAATCTTAGAGTGAATTTCCTTTGTAGTTGTAGTCTTTCATTGTTGTACAGTACAACAGTTGTGGCATGCATGTAGAGTTGCACCAAGTATTTCGCAGCTGCGCTTGCAATTAACTAGATATTATTTTCAGTGCTATGTTAATGTGTTCTCTTATTTTTGCTCTTCAAATTGTGCTTTTCTGTGTTATCGTGTGAAATATTGTGACAATAATGGCGTGTGAAAAACGTAATACTAGGCTACAAAGTAAACTGAGAAATGACAGTGAAGACGGAAGCAATGTGTTAGCGCCACCATGTAATGAATTCACAAATCTTCAAAGTAGTAATTTGGTAATAGTGCATAGGGAAATGGAGCGGGCTGCAAATAATGGTGTAGGAAGTGAAACAGTTAGTGAACAGGGAAGCATTATCGATCGATTGGTCAGCAACAGCTCGCGTCAGGAATCCGATATGACAGGACACAATCTTGCAAATACTGTACATTCAGGTTTTGCGTCCTCACCGTTTTCTCAAATAAGCCGAGACACATTTTCTGCTTGTCAAACTGTGAATGTTGCCGGTGCAAATGCACTGCCGAAAAGCATAGATGATCAGATTCCAGACACTAATACATTATTATTGCAATTAATGCAACAAATGAAACAAAACCAGAGACAAACACAGCAACAGTTAGACACAATGGAACTAAATCTTCAAAAGTTAGACACAATGGAACAAAATCTTCAAAAGTTAGACACAACGCTTGAACAAAATCAGAAACAAATGGGACAGAATCTTCAAAAGTTAGACACAATGGAACATAATCTTCAAAAGTTAGACGCAATGGAACAAAATCAGAGACAAACACAGCAAAAGCTTCAAAAGTTAGACACCACACTTGAACAAACACGTGAAGATTTAACTAATGAGTTACATAACATCGAATCGAAATGTCAAAAAGTCTGTAATGACGTAAAAACACAAATTTGTGAGCATTTCCAACCTATTTTTTCGCGGCATGAAAATGCATTACAGAATCACGAAGCAGCCATAAAAGAACTGCAAACTATTGTTCATGAAAATCATGAGACCTTGCAAGCTAAAATTGACTCAGTTGCATTTACCGATTCGGTTACACAACTTGCAAAAACTCAAGCGAACTTAAAGGACACAGTAGATACTCTGAAAATTGGTTCAGAAAGACACACAGAGGAAATAATTTCACTGTCGGATAAAGTAGCCGAACTTTCAGATCAGTTCACTAACTTATCTACGAAGGTAGATGATGATCTGAATGACACAAAACCTGTAGCCTTCACTGACACTGAAGAGTATGAACAAATTAGGAAATTCAAACAGAATCAAAATCAAATCAACACACAGTACAAAAGAGAAATGCGGGAAGTACAAGATCAGTTGGCTCAAGTAATACAAGAATTACATATTTCAGAGGACACTCGCGCCCCAGTACAGAAAGAGGGACATAGCAATACAGAACAACCACAAAATAATAACACAGGGCATTTCGGAAATCATGAAAGTAATTGGCAAGGTGCACCGAATTTTGAGATGGAACCGCCGATACGACGTAACAATGACCGATATGCTACCCGCCGACACGATGATTTTAACTATAAGCTGTTCATTACTGCACGTAAATTCAAAACATTTAAGAATTCTGGCAACGACATTCATCCACAAGCGTGGATCCATCAATTCTCTCATTGTTTTCCTCCCAACTGGTCACTAGAGCACAGATTAGAATTTATGTGTGGCTACTTAGAGAATGAACCAGCTGTAAGAATGCGATCGGTCATTCACGATTGCCACAGTGAAGGAGAATTTTACCATGCCTTCCTCTCAGCATATTGGTCCCAAGCCACACAAGAACGAGTAAAACATGGCATCATGATGATGAAACATTTCGAACAATCTGAATTTTCCAGTCTTCTGAAATATTTTGAAGACATGTTGCACAAGAATCAGTACCTGTCAAACCCATACAGCCCGTCAGAACTCATCCGCATTTGCTTAATCAAATTGCCTGAACATTTACGGCATATTATTTTGGCAGGCCGTTGCAAAGACGACATTGAAGCTTTTCAGGGACTCTTACAAGAATTAGAAATTGACACTGACAATCGCGGAACGCGAAAACAGGAACACAACAATTACAGGTCACATCCGTCGCAATTCCGCGATGAAAGAAATAATAACTGGACACGACAAGGCTATTCTTATGACGCAAGTCGTTACCAAAACAGACACCACCCATATGACAACCACTGGCGGAGTAATAACAGTTACAGAGAAAGATGGCATTTCCATAGTAATGACTACCACAGAGACAATCAGAGAAACATACAATATGGAAGCCAAAGCAATTACTATCAAGGGAGACAGAGTAACTTCAGACACAACAGTTCAGCTCGCAGTTACGATTCAGGGAGAAATTCTCCACCACTTAACCGACAAGAAAGAAATTACAGAAACTACCAACAAAACGACAGACCTGAATTTCATCAGAACTGGCGAGCTTCATACAGGGCAGAGCCCTCTCGGCAAGGTTAATATTTGTAGAAGCTAGGTCTCCTAATCCCAATAACGACGCGCGCCAACAAAGAAACAGACAATGACTCGCACCGCAGGCAGCCACCTACGCCGGCTGGGTTTGAGAAAAATAACATAGACGCTAACCTTCAGAAAAATTCCAGTATTCTTTACCGATGTATACTGCATGATAATTGCGTTGAAGTTGAAACTCTGCGTACTAGGAAGAGTAAAGGTTTACACCACATTTCACATGTAAAACCGTTTATTGAAAGATAATCTGCTTTTTAACTTTGTCTTTGCCATAAAACTTTTCACTTCACATTTCTAGTATGCTTCGTCAGATTAAAGAAATTGTTAACATGCAACAATGTTTGAAGTTAAATATCCAGTCTAGAACCTAGGGAACATTTTTAAACAGAAATTACGAATGCATTGTTATAGTGAACAGACGAAACCGTGTTGTATTTGTACATTTTTGCTTGTTAGTTGCATGATTACGTAACGACTATAAGGCTGACATACTTAGAACAGTTACCAGTACTGCTAATGAGATTTTAATGCAACATTTTGGTTTACTTGAAAATAAATTCTGGATTTAAAGTACTTTCTGTGAGATACCAGATGACTCAGTGGTTAATTTATGTGACAGCTACACGATCTTATCACGACGCTACTAATGAGTGACAATTTCCAATGTTGCTTTTGCACTGTATCTGTTTTATATCTGCACAGTTTTTCTGTATTATTCTGGAAAGTAAAACAGGTTTTAGTTGTAACTTTGTGGTATAGCTACAATGAGACAGCCTTTTCTGTAGCACAACAATACGTTACAGTACAGTACTTACTTTATAACTGCAATAAGCGTAGTAACTACGATATCTATACGCAAAGCATTTCACTTTTGTTTATTATGAGGTAAGTACATTGACTTCTGTAGAACTTAGCTTTCGGAGGACGGTAACAACGACACTTCCACAGAGATGATCTTACAACACGACGCACAGTTTATCGCTACAGTACGCGTATTTGAGTGCCTAATTTTGTACTTAAAACATTTATTTTTAAAGATATTTGAAATACGATGATACAAAGGTTTTCCATGATACATTTCATTCCATTCCTGTAATCTGTAACACCTGAGGATATAAGTACATTAATCCTCAGGGGGGTACACGCTTACTTTGTGTACCATGTGTTTGGCAAGCACAAGGAGCCCTAGCTAGTATGGTATTTGTTTATACAACTTTACACGTCGGTACCATATTTCTCTAATACAGAATTACACAGCTATCTGATGATTTAACTGAGAGACAAACATTTTTTTACTACATCAGTGACAGATGTTTACGTAATTATACGGTTGGATTACTTCACACTTATGAAATTGTATTTTGTCTGTACTTTGTGAACAGTTCATATTTTTTCGGAACCATTGTGACACTATGAGAGCTTTGAATGATATATTTGGTATGGGATCATGATTTTTAAAGTACGTTTGAGGTAGATGACACTTTTGACATGAGCAGAGAATTATTTTTAGGTTTGAAGTTATTGCAGAAAGCTACGATGATTTTGAGATTTAGCTGAGTTTTTATGATGTTATTATGACGATGACAATGTGTATTATGCTGTTGCGGTATGTTTATGATCAAAAAGCTGATACTATATGAGGAATTTGATTATGCTACTTATTTGTTCTGATGAAATATTGAAGAAGTGTGGACGAATATGTATATGTGTAATAAGGTAAGGAATAATGAGTAGTGGTTAGGGACTCTGGTTTGTGAAAAAGGTGGTTGGAAACCAAGAATCGTACTTTAAGATATGAAATGTATGTAAATGCGTGAATGTACCACAATGCCGCCGAAAATTTTTTGGACACTGTTATATTTACAGGATTTTGTTTCTACAGATTTGTAACGCAAGTTCTTGACCTGTGAAATTTTTTATATGAGACTGCCACTGTAGCGGAAACTGGTGTCATAATATTTCGGTAAGAAAGTTAAGTGACCACCTGCACGTAATGCGTCGTCGGCGCCCAGCTGGGCGACAGCCACCAGGAAACAAGCCATTATTGTGTGCCTTTCAGAGGCACAGGTAAAAAAAAAAGGGAAGCCATTATCCTCGCTATTGACATTTCTTTGTTGAAAGCGTCGCAAATACGACATGCTCATTACTTGGAAACATTCTTACATCTGCACACCTAATTAACAAATGTCTTTCTACGAGAGTTGAGAGAACTTCTACTGACTTACGAAATGCCACATAGCTATTGAATTATGTTTTTATTCTTTACTTTGCATTATTGCTTATTTCAGTTGATATCTGTTTTCCAGCTGTGTTACAACATTGGTTTTATAAAATAAAAGTAAATGCATTTGCTAATGTGAAAACTTTCTGTCAACAGATCTGTTAAACAATAATTTAATGATCCACATTCTTAAAAAAAAAAAAAAAAAAAAAAAAGGAGCTCTTGGAAAGGAAAGAACAATAAGAAGGGACTAGTAACAGGAACTGCATACATAATTTTCTTTTCAAGTACTTGGTAATTTATTTAATAGAATAAGTTGTGGTGCACCACTTTAATTGCATAGACATTAAGATGTGAATAGACATTGTCCTTATCTGCATTGTTGTCTTTAGTGTAACATTTTTTCTGATTGAGCTTTGTCATGTTTAGGTATAAGTTATAGCATTTGCTGCGGCTGTTTGCCGTTCATAGTGCTACTGAATGTCACTTTGTATTACTAGGTTAAGCCAATTTTATTACTGATTTATTTTTCTTGTTTGCTGCGCATTGCCTTATATTAGTTGTAATATTGCTGCCTTTTTTTGCCAATTTCCATTTTTTAACATTGCTGTTTGTGTAAATTGTTTTGTGCTGCTGCATTGCCTCGTCCCTTAGTTAAGCATCTGTGCTCAGTAGATTTAAGTTAGCTTAAGAGGGGGTAACCTATATAAGAGAATGAGTTGCGATGAATTTGAAAAAAATGCACTGAGAGGTTATATGAGAAAAGTACAGAAAGCAGGAATAGATAGGACTTTTTGGAAATAATGAAGAACGAAGGGAGATCTCCGAGAAGTAAAGAAAGTTTTGTTTGCAAAATACTGCAGTAAAACAAACCCTGTCCTTTCCTTTTGTGTTATCCCACTATGTGTTTGTGTACCCTTGTGTATTTATGTTCTTCCTGTCTTTATATGTTCATCTGATAAGACTTATGTTGTAGAATTTTCTAATATTCAGCTACACTCACTATGATGAGGAATACTGTTATTCTCAAATATAATTTGCATTAATAATATGTCGTTTTCTTTGTAAATATGTTTAGAAATTATTTATTCTGTTCTGTTTTAATGCTCATGTGTGAAGTTGATGTTTCGAAATTTATTCTGATCTTTTATGTATGTACTTAGGTCATACTTTTTGTAACACTGACGTATTTGCTATTTCGATTCTTTTGTAAAGCCTGTACTACTGCAAATGTTATCTGTATTGTTATGTTCTTTAATGATATATTTTGTACCTTTGTTATTGTATTCTTATGTTATAAAACTGTAATTGGCACCAGTTCATCAAATTAAGTAACTTGTAAATTACATTTCACTGCACACATTTCTGTTGGTCATAGTATATGGACAATATGTGAGAAGTAGGGACTGATAGTGTTTGCACGTGTGTTAATAATTCAGTAAGGGACTGGATAACAGCATTGCTGGTTGTAAGGACATTTCAAAAACAATTTTTGTGAGTGCACAAGTGGTGGTTTATGGACTTGCTATATTCTCCGCAAGACTCTTCGATGGTGATTGTGCACCTGCACAGTCGCAACAGATGGCTGCTAGCCATCTCTGCAAGGACTTCAGTGGGTCTGCACCTCTGGTGGCCCACCAATACCATAATCTCTACAAGGACTGAAGTGGGTCTACATCTTTGATGACCCACCAATACCATTATTTCTACCAGGACTACAGTGGGTCTGCTCTGTGATGACCTACCTACCGATAGTCTTCAACGTCGACTGACTCTGCTGTGGCCCATTACCTGTCTGCATGTCAAGAGTCAGCACTGTCTTTCATTGGAAGGACAACACTACTTCTTCAAGACTGCTTAGAAATCCACTACTTCTAAGTGCAATTTCTTTTATTGCTCAGACTTAAAAAAAAAAACACTGCAATTTAACTGTGATGAACAATCAGGACTGTCTTTATGGACTGTGAGAATATTTTAGCTTTTGACCAACATTGTATCAATAAGTGTGTGCATTTGATATCTTTGTTATAGTAATTATGAAAAATTTTATCAAATCATTATTGGCCACTGCCCAAAACAATTTGTAAAAATTTTTTGTAGGGAGCATGGGGGCTATGTAAGTAGGCTGTTTAGTTTTCTTATTGGTAACGCCGCTTAGCGCTCGGTATGAAAAATCACTGGCTGTGCTGTGCGTAGTCTGTGTTTAGTTTGCATTGTTGTCTGCCATTGTAGTGTTGGGCAGCGGCAGCTGGATGCTAACAGCGTGTAGCGTTGCGCAGTTGGAGGTGAGCCGCCAGCAGTGGTGGACGTGTGGAGAGAGATGGCGGAGTTTTGTAATTTGTAAGACTGGATGTCATGAACTACCATATATATTTTGACTATTAAGGTAAATACACTGTTTGTTCTCTATTAAAATCTTTCATTTGCTAACTATACCTATCAGTAGTTAGTGCCTTCCGTAGTTTGAATCTTTTATTTAGCTGGCACTAGTGGCGCTCGCTGTGTTGCAGTAGTTCGAGTAACGAAGATTTTTGTGAGGTAAGTGATTTGTGAAAGGTATAGGTTAATGTTGGTCAGGGCCATTCTTTTGTAGGGATTTTTGAAAGTCAGATTGCGTTGAGCTAAAAAATATTGTGTGTCAGATTAAGCACAGTCGTGTATAAACGGTTCTAAGGGGACGTTTCATACGGTCGCCAGATGCCGTCGCCAGAGGTCACCCATCAACTATATAAGCGTATAGTATCTTTTCTTTCGTTTTCGCGTCGATGAACAATGAATCTGCAATCTCCAGTGCGCGTGGCCCATTACGTTCGACGTCCAACTGGAATCTAAAATTTTCGAGCCTGGAGGACATGGACGGGGAAAGCTGGTAAGCAGAGTTGGATAAGAATGTGAGTCGGCCGAGGAGAACGACTAGTCAGTCCGCGCGTTTGCAAGGAACTTTGTGTCCGGTGGCGCAGTGGTTGACGCAACTGCCTAGTAAACAAGTGATTAGGGTTTCAAGCCCCAGTATGGTACAATTTTTTCATTCGTTACTGATTCCTCATCAACCTCCAGTGCAACTAATATCGTTAGTTCCTTCCATTTCTCTCTCTCTCTCTCTCTCTCTCTCTCTCTCTCTCTCTCTCTCTCTCTCCCCGCCCTCCCCCGTCTATCCTCAAAATTTTGCATAAGAATAATAACAGTTTGTAGACAGCTGATGTCCACCTATACAACCGATAAAAGATCCTGCCCAGTAATTTTAAACGTAAGACATGCCACGCTTCTCACCTGATCAAATTATTTTTTGAGGTCCTAATTTACGATAAACATTATGCCTACTTGTGATTTTCAATAAACCTACGATTTGAATCCCTAGATTCCGAACTATATATCTTGTAAGAGGTCCATAATTAGAGAACTTGTTACTAGCGCACTCGAGCTGATGTAATTTCGATGTATTGCTCACGCGCTGCCTGCAATATGTAAGCTAGAAGAGAATGTGAGACCAAAGAGCAGTATTGACTGCAGTAGGAACTGTGTAGCAGTAGGAGTAAGTTGTTGCTAGCGAGCAGTCTGGTCTGGTGTATCGTGTTGTCTGGGCCGGTCGTGTGCAGCGATGGCAGAGCCTGAGCGTTATAGGATAAGGTAAAAGCAGCCTCGCGCAATTGTAGTATTGTTAATCAGGCCCCATTTAAATGTTTAAAAAAACTGTTAATAATAATCTTTCTCATTAAAAGTAACTTTTGACATTAATCTCAATTTAAAGAATTCAATAATTTCTCCAATTTGGCCATCCCGATTATTGAAAAGAAAAATCAGTTCTTCCCTTTTATATAAGACAAATCTATCGGCCAGCATTGCACTTAGCTGCGCCAGGAAAAATTTCTTATAGGAGCAGATGTATACGCGTTATCCGGCGACCTAAGTAAGGTAAGATTTTTTAGCTTATTCAGAATGATGTATCAGGACCATAACGCAGCATTGATGACTTCCAAAATTTACCAGGTTAACTTGACTGGCAGTTATTGAAAGGTTATAGGTTTGTCACATCGTATTATATTTTCACTGTTGGGTAGTTACGCTAAATGAGAGTATTATTCTTATTATTTTATATTTTGTGGAGAGGTTACACTTGGCGACAATAGGCCAGGATCTTATTTTTATGAATTTCTGAGAAGTGCTCAGCTATATATCTGCTCTTATTTACTTAAAATTAAAAGTAGTTTGCATCTGGCGCAACGTATTTACTAATTTGTCACTTTTTCTTTCACAGATCATAGGCAATTTATTGCTCTTTGTTGTAACTGTATTTATTCCATTTTTGCTTTGTCTTTGTTTGATTTTGTGCTTAACTTCGAGTTGTGAAAATGCCGCGAAAAACTGCTAACAGTGCATCGCAATGTGTAAGGAGTGAAAAAGCTGACTCGAATAATTTGACCGATAATACTAGCGACACTCAGTGTAATAGTGATAATCCTCTAATTACAGATAATCAGTGTGTGCCGATCACTAGTAATGATTTTGATGCTAATTATGAGCAAACAAATTCAATTGTGTCCTCTGTTAATTTAATGACAATTGATGACGCGGCACTTTCCGTTACAATGAACGCTGTCCAGTTTGACACGCCTGATATGCAAAATTTACATAGCAAACAGATAATTGTTTGTAACGAAGGTGAACAACATACACAAAACACGTCAGATGTATTTGATTCCGCTCTAGTGGCCAACAGTGAACATCCGATTAGCGAACCTTTTCGTGAATCAGGCAATGACCAAATGGTTATTCAAAACGTGTCACATGCAGATACACCATCACACAGCACAGAAAATAGAGTCGCTACCTTTGACATGGATCAAGTTATGGCAGTATTGCTACAACTTGATGAAAAACTCAGACAGTCGAATGAAAAACAAGACGACAATTTCAAACGACTTAATGAATCGAACAAACAACTTAATGAAAAACTTGACAACAATTCCAAACAGTCGAATGAACAACAAGATAATAATTACAAACAACTTAATGAAAAACTAGATAACAATTCCAAACAACTTAGTGAACAGATTACAGCCGTTGCCGTGCAATGTCATGATATTAAAGAACAGTTACGTGAGGAAATTAAGGCTTGTGCTAGGAACAGTAGTGAAGAAATTAGATCTGTGACACAAGAATTAAGTAATACACATGCAGCCACAACTAAATTGCTTAGAGATGAAATTAGTGCAGTCGCTAAACAATGTTCTGCAAACGTAACACAGTTACGCGACGAGTTTAAACTAATGTCAGCAGAACTTTCACACACGCTGGACGCGAAAGTAGACAAGAAATTCGAAAAACAGAACAGCCTAATTGACGAACGTTTTAATCGCCACCAACAAAACAGTGAAACGCGTTACCGTAAATTCATACAGGAACAGAACAAAGTAAAGAAACAAGTCATGGAAACAATTACTGCACAGAGACAGGAAGATAAGCGTAAATTATTTACGAAAGCAAAAACATACGTAGACAATAACATTGCTACAGTATCAGACGAAATCAATACTTTTAAACAGTTGAACACCGAATTGCATGATGACATCTCCGATCTTAAAACAAAAACAGACACACACACACAGTAGACTTTCAGACAATGACCAACAGACTTGAACAATTAGAATTAATGCAGGATCACGATGCCATTAAAGCAGACGTTAAGAAATTGAACAAAACTACCCGTAAAATCCAAAAACAAATTAATGCTTGTGACACTAAAAATGATGATCAGATTAAAGCATTGACTGAAAAATTTGATGAATTGGCCAGTCGTATTGACGTTATCGAAAATAACAATGACACCAAATCAGACGATACGTCACCAGTTTCGTTTAATCAAACACCCGAATTCCAAAATTTACAGCAGACGATTAGTGAGATAGGTTCGTCCAATAATACATTGCGTAGAAAATTGTCATCGTTACAGCAAGAAGTGACAGAGATGAATAATGTCTCAACCTGTAACACGACACAGCATACGCCACATTCCGAAGGTTTTCCACATTCCGAACATTTGCCACACTCACACAGCCAGTATAATTTAGGTAATTTACTGAAAGTACGTGACCTTGATTCCGGGCAGACAAAGACAAACGGATTATCATACAATCCTGAACCAGTTCGCACTTTCAGAGACGATAACGTTAATTATAAGCAATTTTTATCCGTAAAAAAAATCTAAGGTATTTAAAAATGACGGAACACAAATACATCCATTGGACTGTATACGACAACCTGCTTTTGTATTTTCATCAGCTTGGCCTGTAATGCAGAAACTAGAATTGGACTGGATACAACAATTTGCTTTTGAATTTTCACCGACACTGCCTGTAATACAGAAACTAAAATTTATTTGCAGTGCGTAAGCGACGTCAGGGGATTCATCACACTTCGATGAATATGTGCCGTAGCGTGCACAGGGCCCCGAGCCGTAGTAGTGCTATTTCACCTTTAGTTTTCTGCACTGCTGCCTTCTCTTTTACTATCCTTTATATCTATCAAAAAAGCTCTTCAACTATCCATCTATCTAGGATTAAGAATAAGTAAAGAAAACCTGACACGACAAGTTTTACCGAAAGTGACAGTTTCCTTTAGACACAAGAACTACCAGCATAATTTTAATAACAGACAAAATTTTAATCATCAGTGTCGTCAAAATTTTCAGAAATCGCTAACACATTTTGGGAACAATAGAGGGTTTTCACCGCAATGGCATCAAAAGCAGCCGGTTATCGTACGAAACCAACAATGTAGTCTGCAAGGTCAACCAAGCTTTTGTGTTTCGCCGCCTACACGTATAGCGTCGGCTCCACCAAATAGTAGCGCACAGCAACAAGGAAGTCAGTACATACAGAAAACACATCATTTCAACTCCTATCGCAACGCGCCGCATAGCAATGATTATCATGACAGACGTAAGAGGAATGAGCACAGTTTTCAGCGTAACAGTCGGTTTTACCAACAGCAGAATCATCGGCAACAACAGATTATCATGAATGAACCAGACAATCGGTGTCATCCCGAACGTAATACGTCAGGGAGAAATAACAGAACAGTACAAATAGTGGAAATGCCACAGCATCCTCCCGCAAATAACAGCACGTCAGATAGAATTTGAATAGATACAGCACAGATTGAACCTTCCAGCGACGTAAGCAATACTTTTGACACACAGAATCTTGTTCACGAAAATGTTATTCCGTTTCACGACATGCCTTGTTGAACGCACCACTTTTATCACACCCAGATCTCACTAGAAATTTTTCCATTGCCACCGACAGTTCTAACACAGCTTTAGGCATACACATTTTTCAGAAAATTGACGAAGACGCTAATACAGTAAATAAAAATATCGCCTTTGCAAGTCGCATTCTGTCATCTGCTGAACGCAATTATTGTGTTACAGAACTTGAAACATTATGTGTTGTATGGGCATTTACCCGATTTAGGCATTTTCTTTATGGAAGACATACTACCATTTACACAGACCACAGAGCTATCCAGTTTTTACTTTCCGCTAAATTTATACATGACAGATGAAGCAGATGGAAACTTTATTTACAGAAATTTGATTTTACAATTGTTCACATTCCCGGTACACAAAATATTGTAGCAGAGGCACACTCCCTTTCTCTCTGCAACAATCAGCAAGACATTGCAACCAACTTCTGCCAAGCAAATTCAACATGTCGCATTTGAAAATTTCATTTCATCGTCATTACGAGATATAGCACAAGAGCAGAGTAAAGACAACGTATGGAAAGAAATTAAACACCTTTGGCAAGATAAGAATAACGCTACTATTAGAAACCATTACACGGTACGCAATAACATTCTGTTCCGCCACTCTCACCCTGACGGCAACAACTGGTTATTATGGATTCCTGACGAACTTGTTAACAAATTAATTTGGTATACTCATTTAAGTTACGCACATTATGGAGCCAGAAAATGTTTTCTTATACTGAGACAGGACTGTTATTTTGCCAACATGGAGAAACGTATTCGACGAGTTTTAGCGTCATGTAAAATCTGCCAGGAAGCTAAATCAGACCTGACTTCACATATTCCTCCGTTACATCCCATTGTACCTGTTAAATTGAGACACATGGCCGCTGTACACATTTTTGGACCAATTCCCAGAACTAATAGAGGTTTTTGCTACATCTTTGTTGCTGTTGAACTCGTTCGAAGTTTGTTATCTTCACTCCGTTGCGCAAAGCTACTGCTGAATCTATTTCGAATGCATTTGTAAAACATTTTTTATTTCATGTAGGGCATTTATTGAAAGTAATTTCCGACAATGGACCACAATTTCGATCTGCGATATGGACACGTATGTTACGAGCTAGAAACATTTCTCCGATCTATATATCCAAGTATCACGCTTCTTCGAACCCTTGTGAACGACTGATGAAAGAAATTGGTAAACTGTGTAGAATGTACTGCCATAAAAGACATATTGATTGGGATAAACACATACACTCATTCCAGGATGTAATTAACTCCATACCAAATGAATCCACTATGCTATCTCCGACTGTTATATTGAAAAATGTTGAACCACCTAACAAAATTAAAGAATTAGTATCTTTTCCTACATCTCGTCGACTACGCCACCATGAAATAATTGACATTGCGCTCAACAACATCAAACGTGCCGTAGAGCGCCGGAGAAGACAGCAAAAACAGGTTTGTACACGCCGTGACTTTCACATAGTACAGAAGATATTAGTACGTACACACTATTTATCAGAGGAAAGAGTAGATACAGTAAATTTGAACTTATATACGCAGGTCCATACAGAATTCGCACCATTCCTCATCCCTATGTGGTACATGTTGAAACTTTGAGAACGAGAAAAAGCAAAGGCAATCACCATGTCTACTTTACGGTTTATTACACTGTAATGTCATTTACTGTTACTTATATGACAACGTATGCAATTATATTCATGTGACTATTTACTGATGATTATCATATTTTTCCTGGCAAGTGCCTGGCACGGTAAGGTTAGCAGGTCGCTTTTCTTGTCGTTATATATCAGACCGTGCAAATTTTCGATTTTTTTGTGTATTTATGATTGTTTTCCTATCGAAAGTAGAATTTTTGTCTGTATGCACTTTGAAATGTTTACGATGTAACAAACACCAGTTGACATTGACATTTTGCATTATGATATCTCAACATCTTGACTATTTTACATTTTTTGTTACTACATTATGATACTGTGTGTACATTTTTTGCACTTGAAAACTGTCTATGTTTTTGACCTAATACGTTTTCTGTCATGCTATGCTGTATGATTAATTATATTACTAGAAACAAGTTTTTATTTAATGGGTACATGAATTAAATGCAAGATATTAATCCTTATTCATCATTTTTCAGAAAGCAATACCGTGTAAAAGAAATGAATTAAACAACCGCAGTGGTCTACTATGAAATAGAATATTTGCCATCAGAATGAAGGAAATAAAATGCAATATATTATCATGAAGAGTAAATGGATCAGAATTAACAAGCATTAACCAGAATATACTATACACATAGTATGATAGCAGTCTTGACTGATTATTGTTCTTTCAGAATACAAGGCGATTGATGCAGACTGTCAGATAGAACTACAGATGTTAATTTTAGTGATGAAATATGCTAGAAGTAAGAAACTCAATACTATATGAAGTAATGAATGATAATGAATAATTGTATGAAGTAAATGGTAATATGAATATGTATAATGAAATGTCTATATTTTGCAGATGATAATAAATGATGATTAATAGTTATATGAAGCATATGCTAATATGAATAATGAAGTTTCTCTTTGCAGATGATGATAATGATGAAGTTTATATATTTACTGTTAGTTAAGAAATGCTATGTAGTTAATTAAGTATTTGTTGCAGTTCCTTTTGACAGTATGTCTTATGTCACATAGTATAATGACTGAATGTTTTGGAAAAGACAGCTAGAGTACATACATATTAAGTACACGTTTCATTACCTGTTAATTCGAAGTTCACTACTTTTCAGCATAACATGCATTTCTTCTTTCACCTCAATAATCCACTTTGTATTTTTTCCAGGAGAAGCTTTTCATGATGCTTACTAAACCTGTTACTTATTAAACCTGTTCTAGTACTTGCATTTTTTTACCCAGTTTTGTCTATCATTTATGAATGTGATCACATATACTGTGCTTGTTTCATAACCTTGCTACAGCTGACTCGTGACGAATGACATTAATAATCCTTATTACCAGCAATAAGTCAAAAGCAAATATTTTCATGCCCCAGCAATTAATTATTGATGCCAGTGCAATACATTGCTAGCAAAAAAAAAAATATTATTAAGGGTCCCAACTATTACCAGTATACAACTAAATAAAGCTACCAGGATAAGATATATTTTTAGTCCTAAAGATAATGCAAATTTTCTGTGTATTGATTGCATTATGTCTATGTGTTATTGGACTACCGACCTTGAGTAATAGTTCCAATGTCTTACATTTTAAATATGTCTCATGTCACTTACATGATATCATATATAAACACCAGTAGCTTGATGCTACACTGAATAGCTCCTGTTTTACATGATGACTTGTTAACAACACTGAATAATGTTTTGTAACACTATATGAATACTTTGTAACTGGCCAATGAATGCCACTGAATGACTTGTGAATAACACTGAACAATGTTTTGTAACTAGCCAATGAATGTGAGTAACTCAATAGCTCCTGTTTTAAATGATGACTTGTTAACAATACTGAATAATGTTTTGTAACACTATATGAATACTTTGTAACTGGCCAATGAATGCCACTGACTGACTTGTGAATAACAGTGAATAACGTTTTGTAACACTATATGAATACTTTGTAACTGGCCAATGAATGCCACTGATTGACTTGTGAATAACACTGAATAATGTTTTGTAACACTGTATGAATACTTTGTAACTGGCCAATGAATGCCACTGAATGACTTATGAATAACACTGAATAATGTTTTGTAACTAGCCAATGAATGTCAGTAACTCAATAGCTCCTGTTTTAAATGATGATTTGTAAATAACACTGAATAATGTTTTGTAACACTATATGAATACTTTGTAACTGGCCAATGAATGCCACTGATTCAGTCAGATGCGTTATGAATAGTGTTTCGTAATACTCAATATTGTTCATATCGGTTGATACACTAGTGTAATTCTATGATGACTAGCATAAGACTTAATGTGTCCTTCACCTTCTGACCTAATTACTGCAATATCCGTTTATCCTGTCCATCCTCATGATCATGGAGCACTATATTGGTTTTTGCACTAATTCTACGTTGCTGTAAGAGTATGGGTTCTACAAGAATATGGTGTTGACATATCAAGCTGTCCACCACCTTGAACGATGGAGATGTTATTATGGTCCTACTGTTTGGTGTACCTAATGTACTACCAAAATGATAACATTGAATATTAATACAACATTTTAGTGTCTTGGCTACACTGATAAATACTTCAGGGAAGAGAACTTCAGATTGTCTCACTTGGTGTTGTGTTTCTGTAGAAAGATATGGACTTTCAGTGCAGCTACGTGCAACCTACTGTGCTACAACCATGATGCAATCCTTCCCATGCTTTTCCTGGTTCCTGTAAAATAGTAAAGGCTTATACAGTGCATTTAAATTCTTGTAAAATGATATGTTTTCTACTCAGTGCGTGTGCACTCTATTTTGTTAATATATTTTGTACTCATTGTGTGTATACTTTGTCATTTCTGAATATGTTTTGTACTCAGTGCGTGTGAACTCTATTTTGTTAATATATTTTGTACGCATTGTGTAAATACTTTGTCATTTCTGAATATGTTTTGGTACTCAGTGCATGTGCACTCTAATTTCTTAATATGTTCTGTACTTATCAATGATGTATATACTCTGTGATTGTAGCCTTAGTAAACTAAATAGATTATAGAAAAATTTGTTGCTCATGGCAAGTCCAGTTGACTCACCATCGCTGCCAAATTCCCCCCCCCCCCCCCCCCAGTGGAGGGTTATGTAAGAGGTCCAGAATTAGAGAACGTGTTACTAGCGCACTCGAGCTGATGTAATTTCGATGTATTGCTCACGCGCTGCCTGCAATATGTAAGCTAGAAGAGAATCTGAGACCAAAGAGCAGTATTGACTGCAGTAGGAACTGTGTAGCAGTAGGAGTAAGTTGTTGCTAGCGAGCAGTCTGGTTTGGTGTATCGTGTTGGCTGGGCCGATCGTGTGGAGCGATGGCAGAGCCTGAGCGTTATAGGATAAGGTAAAAGCAGCCTCGCGCATATGTAGTATTGTTAATCAGGTCCCATGTAAATGTTTAAAAAAACTGTTAATAATAATCTTTCTCATTAAAAGTAACTTTTGACATTAATCTCAATTTAAAGAATTCAATACTTTCTCCAGTCCTTGGCCATCCCGATTATTGAAAAGAAAAATCAGTTCTTCCCTTTTACATAAGACAAATCTATCGGCCAGCATTGCACTTAGCTGCGCCAGGAAAAATTTCTTATAGGAGCAGATGTATACGCGTTATCCGGCGACCTAATTAAGGTAAGATTTTTCAGCTTATTCAGAATGATGTATCAGGGCCATGACGCAGCATTGCTGACGTCCAAAATTTACCAGGTTAACTTGACTGTCAGTTATTGAAAGGTTATAGGTTTGTCACATCGTATTATATTTTCACTGTTAGGTAGTTACGCTAAATGAGAGTATTATTCATATTATTATTTTATATTTTTGTGGGGAGGTTACAATCTATTATAACATACTTCACCCTTAGGAGGCCACAAACTCCTTCTATGAGTTTGACAATCGTGTATAAAAAGAGCTATAATGAGAGAGAGAGCATCAAATGGGCCAGCAGTCGCAGCACGTTGACGGTACCTGAAAAGACGCTTTTAGTCAAGCTGTATTATCAGAATGGAGAATGTGCTAGTTCAGCGTTACGATCCTATCGACATACGAAGGTTCGTTGACAAATGCAGCTGTGGCAAAAATGATTTCAAAGTTCGAAGCCACGTGTTTTTTAGACGATAGACCTCGTAGTGGCCGACCGAGCACAAGGCGTAATGCTGCTTTGACAGTTCAGGAAGAAATGGAGACTGTAGCGGGTTCCTCTATGCCCGAGGAAGTCAGCGCTCGTGCAGTCACACGTCGCACCGGCATTCCATACGCTACTGCTTGGCTGGCACTTAGGCGTACCCTCCGATGCTATCCGTACATAATCCATCGGCATCTTGAACTGTTACCTGGTGATTTACTGTAGCGGAGGGCATTTGCGGTGTGGGCATTTCAAAAGATGGCCGAAGATGACGATTGGTTGAGTAATGTGTTGTGGACCGACGATGCTCATTTCACACTCCGAGGTCCGAGGGTTTGTCAACGCCTGCAACTGCAGAATTTGGGTTACCGAAAATCCTAGAACTGTCGTGGAAACTCCATTGCACGACGAGAAAGTCACGGTATGGCTTGGATTTACCACATCTACCGTTATCAGGCCTTTTTTCTTCGAGGAAATTCGTGATTCTGATTTTGTAACTGCTACCGTGACGGGTGAGAGGTACGCCGATATGTTACAGAATCGCATCATCCCCAGCCTGACTGATAAACACCTGCTGGAACGTACGAAGTTTGTGCAGGATGACGCTCCACCCTATATTGCTAGAGGTGTGAAAGATCTCTTGCGCGCGTCGTTTGGTGATGATCGTGTGCTCAGCCGCCACTTTCGTCATGCTTGGCCTCCCAGGTCCCCAGACCTCAGTCCGTGTGATTATTGGGTTTGGGGTTACCAGAAGTCGCAAGTGTATCGTGATCGACCGACATCTCTAGTGATGCTGAAAGACAACATCCGACGCCAATGCCTCACCATAACTTCGGACATGCTTTACAGTGCTGTTCACAACATTATTCATACAGCTATTGTTGAGGAATGATAGTTGACATTTGAGCATTTCCTGTAAAGAACTTCATTTTTGCTTTGTCTTACTTTGTCATGCTAATTATTGCTATTCTGATCAGATGAAGCGCCATCTGTCGGATATTTTTTGAACTTTTGTATTTTTATTTTTTTGCTCTAATAAAACCCCATGTCATTCTAAGCATGTGGGTCAATTTGTACCTCTCTATCTATATTATACCGTGATTTATTCAGTTTTCAAATTTATACTGGCTTTTTCATCAGCCGGTATATCACAAACATACTATTTCAAAAACATACGCGACGCGAACAACAGCGTAATGTGTGCTGATACGCTAAAATGTGGTCTGCATGCGTGTGACACTGACAAAATGACAAGACAATCTGTTAGTAGTCAGTTCCTAATGAATTTTAAATGGTGTTGTGATAACTCGTAACCAACAGCTACTAACGAAACAACCCACACGATTTATATAAATTAAATGCATTTCCAGAACATCCGAATATACAACACTGTCCGGTGTCGCTTCAGTTTACACGGAATTTCACGCGCCGTGAGAGTGACAGGCCAGTATCGAAAGCGCCGCTGCGCGCTGGTGGACGCTGGCGGGCCGTATGCAGCGGACACGTCACAATATCCGGCCGGCGACCAAGCTAATGATGCCCTGACGTTGCTCGGCGGAGATGCAGCCGCCTGTGCGACAGGTGATAAACCAGAGCCAGCACGTACGTCCCTTCATCGTTCCAGCCGATTGCGGTCGTAACGCGACTCGTGGTGAGGTTCCCGTTCGAATTTATTCGTCTCTACTTGACAGCCTTAGTACTGGTATCCTATGCACACACTCCCCACGTGAACGTAAAATTTATGCATGTTCTGTACTGAAATTTTACCAAGCAATTTAGTTAAACATCTCAGCTGATTTTTAGACATACAGTACAAGTAACTGCGTCTTAATAGAAGACAGCAGTATATGTACGCTAGTACGCGAAACAGGTGTCATAAGTAATCTCGTCACAATGAACTGCCTTTTATAGTTTCGAAAAACTACGAGTGTCGATGAGTTGTTAAGTTGCAGAAAAACATCGGTGCCATCGGCCTTTCTGAAAACCTGATTCAGGCGGAGGTTCGAATCCTCCCTCGGGCATGGGTGTGTGTGTTTGTCCTTAGGATAATTTAGCTTAGGGACGGATGACTTTAGCAGCTAAGTCCCATAAGATTTCACACACATTTGAACATTACTTTTTTTTTTAAACCTGATGCTGAATAGACGCCTTCCCCATTGTAGCAGAATTTTGCTGTTGCAGGTCTGTAGATGACTGGAAACAGACTTACAAGGAGACTGTGCTGTTTTAAGGTTTTGGAGTGGCACGTAGATGATACCACTAGTTACTGATTGCTGTTTGAGACTTATGAGCTGCCACATGATGATCTGCACACAACACTACAGTTCAGTGTGTGCCTGCATTTAACCCAGAGAAGACTGACGTCCAGCGTGTAGGACGCCAGGGTCATTTAGTTTAGAATCGTATTGTGTGATACGATTATGCGACCAGCTGGTGGTACCTAGTGTAAGACATTATTACAAGTTTTAATTGGAGTCAAAAATCAGAATCTTGCAGTTCTGAGTTTTATTTGTGATTGGAAAACTTCGTTAATGTTCTGCGCATTGAAAAATCGGAGAATGTTATCGCATTTTGTGATTAAGGTTTGTGAAATATCCATTACATAACACAATAAGAACACGGTAGTTTATTATATTATGGAGTAAAAGAAGTATAATATCAACAATGAAATTCATTGTTATGTACAGATAGGGGGTTCGTTTACAACCAAATGATAATTTATAGTATTTCTTTTAAAGATGGGTTTCAGACTCAATCGATCTCTGAGGATACTTGAAACCGAGGAATACAATGACGACACCCTGGATGTACCCTGTCAGATTTCACTTACCGTCCTTTCCCACACTACTGAATGTGATGATGAGAATTCAGGCAATGAAAATATTGCAGATTTAGTCATTTTACCTGGAAGTCAATGAAGAACTGAAACAAAAGTATAACTAGTTATTGAAAGTTAATATACTGGAAGGGTGGGAGCAATAGGAGCATGGAAGGGTCCGGGGAAGTCCAACAAGAGGAAAATGGTGATACAAAGAGGAACAATAACTGTTAGAGGGAGAAACGATCTTACACAATGCAATAATGAATGGCCTCAAAAGTCGAAAAAGTTTGGTCATTTTTTGATGTTGGTGTTAGCAACATCATCGTTACATTCACAAACCAATATTCTGCAGACATAATGGACTGAGTGATGTGACTTCCATCGATACTTTTACTTAACGGTGATACTGAAGTACCGAGTCAGAACTTGTACTGAGAAACAAGACGAGAGTCGCATAATAATCATGTTACTGGGGCACTTTTTCACTGTACGTTGAAATTCATTCTGTCCAGCTTACACTTATATGACAATATAAAAATGTGGGACAGGTAAGCTAAGATGTGGCAGTTATTTGACATGCTCAACCATAGCATAGAATAACATAGCATTGATGAAACAACGGTACCTTACTTCGGTAAACGTTGTGTAATAGTTCACCACCTACACATGTCTATATTTAATCTGTGTATGTATGGAGATACCCAATGAAGACTGTAAATTATTAGTTCTTACGCGATGATATTATAATTGACGGTAAATTATGGCCCTAGATTTCAAAAGAGTGGCAGAATAGTGACACTACAATTAAATTTTGTGGCCTGCCAATGAAATTTGCCTATTTTCGTGTCCAGAGGGCTATGTGACTTTAGCTAAGGAACGAAAACTATCTCGCCTCTGTCCTGTCGGTAACTCAATGGAGCCCATCATTCGACGTAACAGTGTGTTTACCCAAACATCGTAAGATCCCTATCTGCATTCTTCACGAAGGCTGCAAGTATTTTGTGACGAGAAAGCTGCGGCGTTACACTTATGCAGTCCTCACTCCCATCCTGTCATGTTCTGTCATGAGCGTAGGATCTTAAATGCCAACCATTCTCTCCCTGTCGTTTTCGCAGAAGACGTGTTGCCCCGTTGTGGATCCCTATCGACAGACTGGCCGTGTGTCTCTTCTGCATTGCTATTCGCTAGCCGAGACACGAAAAAAAAAGGACCTGGGAACGACGGTCACGCCGCGTAGAATATTTGCATCTCCTGCTGGGCAGGACTGAGGGTTACCTCCGCCACACGAAGCAGCGTTACAGCCGACCGCCTATTATCTCGGCTCTCCACACGCGTCCACCTAGCCCCTTCACTGCACACAACAGCCTTAGGCGAATGCTGTGCCACCTGAAATCACGTTTTTTACAACCTGTGTTAACGGTGCGCTTTCATCCGCTTCATTTTGCTGTCTGTTGTGAAATTGTCAGCCCAGCTAAACACAATTGTAAGAAAGTATAACTGCTACTTGATGCACTTTTTGTACTTATTGTCATCAAGACAATTAAAGCGAAGACGTGGGCAGTCTTTAATACAGTAAAGGAATATGTCATCTGAAAATCAAATTAAATGTATTTACTTTCTTCGGTATATAAATTACAAATTATATGTGGATAACATGAAAGTCGATGTAACCGTCAGTTTCGACGTCGTCTACTACCTCCCTCTTCGATATCTAATTTTGTAAATCCCGTGACAGATGTCATTGTGTTATAGACTGAAAGACAATTTGAGTATCCCTGTCCATTGTGTATCTGGAAGGAAAATTACTTAGGAGTATTAGGAAGCGATGCATTGTTGGCGTATAAATGAATGCATAATATTTTGTATCACATTAATACTCATGGGAACTACTCTCATTCAAACTTATTTGCTGGCCAGTCTGCAGAATCGACTTGTGTGTGTGTGTAGCATGGCGTATACAGTGCAGCTTTTGCATGCTTATAACTACAAGAATCTGAATAACCCGAAAAATAAAATCGGTACAACTCTTTCAGTGAAAAACTGTCACACATAATTAGGGACTGAGTATATTCACTAACAACATCAACTGCTCACTCTTCCTCTCAACGTGATGATACCCTTTTGACGTTAGTTTACAAAGCAACCATTATTTGACATAAGATCCACACACACACACACACACACACACACACACACACACACACACACACACACCATTCACATTTGGACATTTTTACTTGAAATTAAATGTGGAGAAATCAGGAATGTAATGAATAATCAAAAAAACACAATGTCACAAAATCAATTTTTTGAAACGTAAAATCAGAACTGATTTACAAAGAGATACAAAACCTAATAGGTTGAGATTCCCACTTCTATAACGATTCAAACATACAAACAACAATTGCAAAATCACATAATGATAAATTTACATGTAAATCATAACACTGAGGAACAATTAAGTTACATAGTGTAAAAACAAATAAATGACACGGACATAAAAGATAAACTTCACAAAATTCAGGAACAGTCTTGCTGAAATAGAAAGCAAAATAAACCATTTAATTTTATATTACCACATACGTCATGAAAATGTAAATTTAATTCACAAAACCACTTTTCACCTATATTGAATTACTGATGGCAACCGTAGCACAGGACTACGCTGTTTTGTCGGGAACTTTGAACAAAAAGGGGTAACACAAATATTATCGGGAGGAATATTCATTACTGCTCGTCTGTTGAGGTCTAAGCTCTGGTTGCTCGGTGGAAAGGCTTGAAATTGTCCTTGCTTGTTGGCCAGGAGACACGCGTGTACATGCTAAAGGGTTACGCATCAAGATATCAAGATCTCAGAACGACAGTGCATTAGCATTTTACGTCTTCTTCTTAGTCGGCTGAGTTACAGGCCTCTACTCTGGGATTCTTGCTTGTACTGGCTGGCGCTACTTTTAATCTATTCATCAAGATCTCCATGGGTTCCTGCATCTCCCATGGACAACCGAAGGACCTAGTTATATGAGGATCTCATCCATAATATCTATACTAATATTACAGATGCGAAAGTAACTATGTCTCTTACGGTTTCGCAAGTAAACAGCTGAGCCGACTTTGATAATACTCTCCTGGAAATGGAAAAAAGAACACATTGACACCGGTGTGTCAGACCCACCATACTTGCTCCGGACACTGCGAGAGGGCTGTACAAGCAATGATCACACGCACGGCACAGCGGACACACCAGGAACCGCGGTGTTGGCCGTCGAATGGCGCTAGCTGCGCAGCATTTGTGCACCGCCGCCGTCAGTGTCAGCCAGTTTGCCGTGGAATACGGAGCTCCATCGCAGTCTTTAACACTGGTAGCATGCCGCGACAGCGTGGACGTGAACCATATGTGTAGTTGACGGACTTTGAGCGAGGGCTTATAGTGGGCATGCGGGAGGCCGGGTGGACGTACCGCCGAATTGCTCAACACGTGGGGCGTGAGGTCTCCACAGTACATCGATGTTGTCGCCAGTGGTCGGCGGAAGGTGCACGTGCCCGTCGACCTGGGACCGGACCGCAGCGACGCACGGATGCACGCCAAGACCGTAGGATCCTACGTAGTGCCGTAGGGGACCGCACCGCCACTTCCCAGCAAATTAGGGACACTGTTGCTCCTGTGGTATCGGCGAGGACCATTCGCAACCGTCTCCATGAAGCTGGGCTACGGCCCCGCACACCGTTAGGCCGTCTTCCGCTCACGCCCCAACATCGTGCAGCCCGCCTCCAGTGGTGTCGCGACAGGCGTGAATGGAGGGACGAATGGAGACGTGTCGTCTTCAGCGATGAGAGTCGCTTCTGCCTTGGTGCCAATGATGGTCGTATGCGTGTTTGGCGCCGTGCAGGTGAGCGCCACAATGAGGACTGCATACGACCGAGGCACACATGGCCAACACCTGGCATCATGGTGTGGGGAGCGATCTCCTACACTGGCCGTACACCTCTGGTGATCGTCGAGGGGACACTGAATAGTGCATGGTACATCGAAACCTTCATCGAACCCATCGTTCTACCATTCCTAGACGGGCAAGGGAACTTGCTGTTCCAACAGGACAATGCACGTCCGCATGTATCCCGTGCCACCCAACGTGCTCTAGAAGGTGTAAGTCAACTAGCCTGGCCAGCAAGATCTCCGGATCTGTCCCTCATTGGGCATGTTTGGGACTGGATGAAGCGTCGTCTCACGCGGTCTGCACGTCCAGCACGAACGCTGGTCCAACTGAGGCGCCAGGTGGAAATGGCATGGAAGCCGTTCCTCAGGACTACATCCAGCATCTCTACCATCGTCTCCATGGGAGAATAGCAGCCTGCATTGCTGCGAAAGGTGGATATACACTGCACTAGTGCCGACATTGTGCATGCTCTGTTGCCTGTGCCTATGTGCCTGTGGTTCTGTCAGTGTGATCATGTGATGTATCTGACCCCAGGAATGTGTCAATAAAGTTTCCCCTTCCTGGGACAATGAATTCACGGTGTTCTTATTTCAATTTCCAGGAGTGTATATAGCTTGGAAATTGCTTGACTCTGAGGAAGAACATGGGGTATTGTAAAATGTTTACTTGACTCTGAGGAAGATCATGGGATAGTGTAGAATGTGTACAGTACAACATATATATTGATTTGAGGAATGTAACACTAAATATATATTACTTTTTGAATTTACACTTCGAAAATATTTGTGAAAATGCTTTATTGTTTTGTATGTTCTAAATAATAAGATTCAACTTAATGGGTACAATGTTTACACGATCCTCCACATGTTTAACCTTTCACTACGCAGCTTTGCAAATTTCCAAAGCGGAATTAAACCAAATTTTCTCACGTCTCTTTCCTAGTTTAACGTTTAAGTCCCCTTTACACAGCTGCAATGCTGCGTATCTAAAACTGTGTGCAAAATTTCCCACTAGTCAGCGCCACTGTCGACTTATACGACGTAGATTCGTTGCGTAAGCGCCATCTTGTAAGTGTCTGTAGACGGGGTGAAAACATTTCCCCACCTCCCCCATGAACCATGGACCTGGCCATTGGTGGGAAGGCTTGCGTGCCTGAGCGATACAGATAACCGTACCGTAGGTGCAACCACAACAGAGGTTGAAGTAGTGAAGGCAGCAGAGGATCAAGTAGGTGAAAAGACGAGGGCTAGTAGAAATCCTTGGGTAACAGAAGAAATGCTGAATTTAATTGATGAAAGGATAAAATATAAAAATGCAGTAAATGAAGCAGGCAAAAAGGAATACAAAGGTCTCAAAAATGAGATCGACAGGAAGTGCAAAATGGCTAAGCAGGCATGCCTAGAGGGCAAATGTAAGGATGTAGAAGCTTACCTCACTAGGCGTAAGACAGATACTGCCAACAAGAAATTTAAAGAGACCTTTGGAGGAAAGAGAACCACTTGAATTAATATCAAGAGCTCAGATGGAAGTCCAGTTCTAACCAAAGTAGGGACAGCAGAAAGGTGGAAGGAGTATATAGAGGGTCCATACAAGAGCGATGTAGTTGAGGACAATATTATGAAAATGGAAGAGGATGTAGATGAAGATATGCTACTGCGTGAACAGTTTGTCAGAGCACTGAAAGACCTGAGTCGAAACAAGGACCCCGGAGCAGACAACATTCCATTAGAACTACTGACCGCCTTGGGAGAGCCAGTCCTGACAAAACTCTACCATCTGGTGAGCAAGATGTATGAGACAGGCGAAATACCCTCAGACTTCAAGAAGAATATAATAATTCCAATCCCAAAGAAAGCAGGTGTTGACAGATGTGAAAATTACCGAACTATCGGTTTAATAAGTCACGGCTGTAAAATACTAACGCGAATTCTTTACACGAATGGAAAAACTAGTAGAAGCCGACCTCGGGGAAGATCAGTTTGGAATCCGTAGACATACTGGAACCCGTGAGACAATACTGACCCTACGACTTATCTTAGAAGCTAGATTAAGGAAAGGCAAACCTACTTTTCTAGCATTTGTAGACTTAGAGAAAGCTTTTGACAATGTTGACTGGAATACCCTCTTTCAAATTCTGAAGGTGGCAGGGGTAAAGTACATGGAGCGAAAAGCTATTTACAATTTGTGCGGAAACCAGATGGCAGTTGTAAGAGGCGAGGGACATCAAAGGAAACAGTGGTTGGAAAGGAAGTGAGACAGGGTTGTAGCCTCTCCCCAATGTTATTCAAACTCTATATTGAGCAAGCAGTGACGGAAACAAAAGAAACATCCGGAGTAGGTATTAAAATCCATGGAGAAGAAATCAAAACTTTGAGGTTCACCGATGACATTGTAATTCTTTCACAGACAGCAAAGGACTTGGAAGAGCAGTTGAGCGGAATGGATAGTGTCTTGAAAGGAACATATAAGATGAACAACAAAATCAAAACAAGGATAATGGATTGTAGTCGAATTAAGTCGGGTGATGCTGAGGGAATTAGACTAGGAAATGAGACACTTAAAGTAGTAAAGAAGTTTTGCTATTTGGGGAGCAAAATAACTGATGATTGTCGAAGTGGAGAGGATATAAAATGTAGACTTGCAATGGCAAGGAAAGCGTTTCTGAAGAAGAGAAATTTGTTAACATCGAGTATAGGTTTAAGTGTCAGGAAGTCGTTTGTGAAAGTGTTTGTATGGAGTGTAGCCATGTATGGAAGTGAAACATGGACGATAAATAATTTTTACAAGAAGAGAATAGAAGCTTTCGAAATGTGGTGCTACAGAAGAATGCTGAAGATTAGTTGGGTAGATCACATAACTAATGAGGAGGTATTGAATAAGATTGGGGAGAAGAGAACTTTGTGGTACAACTTGATTAGAAGAAGCGATCGGTTGGTAGGACATGTTCTGAGGCACCAAGGAATCACCAGTTTAGTATTGGAGGGCAGCGTGGATGGTAAAAATCATAGATGGATACCAAGAGATGAATACACTGAGCAGATTCAGAAGGATGTAGGTTGCAGTAGGCACTGGGAGATGAAGAAGCTTGCACATGGTAGAGTAGTCTCAGGACTGAAGACCACAACAACAACAACAACATGTATTCCTTGTTTCAATAACCGTAATGAATGTATCTTCATGCTCGTGCATATTTCTGCTAATTAAAAGTAAGTAGTAAGTAATATTATTCTGTTTGTACATCTGCAAAAGTGCATGATATGGCTGTAGTGTTCTTTTCAACTCTTGCATTATACGAATTTCATATTTTTTGTTTCAGTGTCATGTACATTTTTTGATAAAACATTACTGTGATGGATTCCATTGTGTACTGGGATAGTGGAAAACGCAAGGTTTTGACCTCAGATGAATTGATGGATGTGGTTTGCCCTTCAGAGACTGAAGATGGGTTGGAATTCGACGATTCTGATGAGGATGCAACAACAAATGACCAACACCTTGAGTCTACAGATGGCGGTAGTGATCCTGGAACTGATATCCAAACAGAACCAATTTCAAATATATCCAATACTGCTAAGGAAAATGTTCAAGGACATTCTCTGTCTCTTCCAGAAATTCGAACTAAAATTCCTGCTGCCTATAGAAGAAATCTAAAGAAAAGAATTCACATATATGGAAAAAGCAAAGTTTTCTTTCCTCTCCTGACAAGTTCAGTTATATCAAAAATTGTGTATGAAACAAATTTATATGCTATTCAACAAAATCCAAACGAACCAACTAACTGTACAAATTATGAGATTTATAATTTTTGGGGCATGTGCAGTATCAGTGCTTTGATTCCACAAGGTAATATCTGTGATCTATGGAATGATGTATTTGGAGCTGAGTTGGTAAAACAGAATGTGTCACAGAGGTACTTAGAAAGATTGCATACCACTTGGCATTTCAATGACAATCTGAAGCAGTCAAGGTCCTGAATGTGACGTACTGTACAAAATAAGGCCAATAATGTATGATATGGCTGTAGTTCTTTTCAACTCTTACATTATATGAATTACCTGAACAAAAGCTGTCTTTGAGTACCCATGGATGAACGTCTTTCAGTTGATGAACAGATGTGTGCGACGAAGGCAAGCATCACACGGAAGTGCATATGAAAGTTAAACCACACAAATGGGGATACAAACTCTTTATGTTTTTTGGTGACTTGGGGTTTGCTCACTAAATCTAAACTTACAGTGGACAGAAAAATGATACTAAATTTCGGGCTGATGAGGAATCCGATATCGGAGTTAGTGGAAATGTTGTTATTCGGCTGTCAAGAGGAGTGCCAAGACACCAGAATTACAAGTTATATTTTGACAGCTATTATACTTATCTGGATTTATCGGTGTATTTGTTCAAGAAAGGAATTCAGTGCGTTGGTACAATTCAACGCAATAGAATTCGTAACTGCAAATTGAGTGACATAAACGGACGCAAAAAGGAATCAAAATTTGAGTCAATTGATATTCCTACGGTTTTGTTGTAGAACCCCCAAAACCAGCAGTGAAAAGATTTAATAGGAAGAAAAAGGAGCAAGTAGTGGTGCCTTGTTCTAGCAGTTGTGTCCGTAACCAGTTATCACATGGGAAATGTTGACTTGCTAGACAGCAATATAGGAAGACATCACATCAAGATAGATTAAAGAGATGGCACTTTCGTCTGTTTTTTCACCTGCTTAATACAATGGTAGTAAATCATGGATACTGTGCAGAAGAACGTTTCTTGGAGCAAGATCAACAGACACATCAATGAACCAAAAGAGGTTTAGGACTGAGTGAGCCCAAAGCAACTTGGACCCAAAACAGGAAAAGATAGTAAAAGTCAAGGGATCATCGCTACCACCAAAAGATGTACTATAGAATCCAGTAAACCTCTGCCCGTTTTAGAATGAGAGAAGAACAACGCGCAGAAATCCAGAGTGCAAAAGCTACACATTTGTTTCATGTGGAAAATGTAAAGTAAATTTGTTTTTGAATAAGATAAATAACTGTTTCACCCCATTTCACAAAAATGAAATGGCTTGCACATATTTTGATACAGTGCATACATATTTTTTCTCTATTGTTGTAATAATGACGGTTTTGTTTCATTATTTTGTTTGATAAGAGAAATATAAAATAAGTATGTATTTGAATAAAGAAAATGTCTGTTTCACTTCATGTCATGGATGTAAAGGCACTTAGTTGCATGCAAATACTCTCTCACTGATGAAGATAACGTATTTTTTTCACTGCTTTTGTTAATTCTATAGTTTTGAAATGTTTCAGCTTTTTGCTGTTTTTATTTTATCATTTAATATTATTATAAATGCGCTGATTTGCTTATGTGCATACTCCCAAAGAAAAAAATTTATCACTTAATTCAACTATATATGCCCGGCTTTGCGTATGTGCGAAGTGTCGGAAGATCAACTTTTCTCAAAAAATTGTAAGCGGAAGATATTTTAAAATATTTCTTTAATGTTCTGTAACCCGTCGTAAATTTGAATCAAATCATAATTACTGAGAAAATGAGAAAAAAAAATCACGTAATGAAGGGTTAATCCATACTTCCACACTAACATGGTTTCTCAGTTTCAGTTCCCACTGACTGACCTTTTTTCTTTGTACTCACGTCTTGACGTGTGTGTTGTCCCCATTATCTTTTTATCACCATTGACGTGCTAGTAACCAAAGTGGCTTCAAATAAAAAGGCTTGTTCCTAGCTCCCGAACATGGCTAATAAAGCCATATGCACATTTCACTTCATTTAACTCATAAGCGAGCGCAGCTTCGGGTGACAGCTAGGATACAATGTTGATACAATTATTCTCAACGTGTTTGATCGATGCCAGTTAATACTTACATTCTAATATTATAAATGCGAAGTAACCCTGTTACTTTTTCGTGACGAAACCTCTGAACCAATATCCATGAAAGCCTTACAAAGTGTGTAGTATGAGATACTTATTGATATGAAGAATTTTGTACAAATTAAGAAAAAAATTTACTCTTGAAAAAGCTACTTGGTCTTTCACTTTTGAACTTTTCGTATCTGTGAAAATGATTTTATTGTTTCATATGTTCCACGTAATACGATTCAATGTAATTAGCACAATGCTCATTCAATTCTCGACATGTTTATTTCATAGATACATACTAATACCATTACTATTAATCGCGAAAGTAATTTACTATGCTATGTTTCCATGACTCCATTGTCGAACGGATTATGATGGTATTTTGTAAGGAAACAGCTTTGAACGCTGAGGGAGACCGTAGGCTACTTCAGAAAATTGTATCTTTTGAGTATTATTAACGCTTTTAAATATGGTACACGTGAGTAGCATGCAGACGACGCTGGAACGACATTCGGCGACTTTTAATTGATAGTGCAAATCCATTGTTACTCTGCGCTTGTTTTACGATACTGAGCTCTTACACCAGATGGCATTGCTAGGAAGTTTTGGCGGAGATACAACAATAAAATGGAGCGGTAAGTCCCAGAACCATATTAAAAATTACTATTGTAAGCCTCGAAAACCTAAGTCTGATTTTTAGCATAGCTCAAGCGCGAAACTTACTCGAATCCATCAAACCTCAGAACAATCTTACGTGCGCCGGAATTTGGATGCAGAACGTCAGGCGGCTAAAATTTACAGACGCGCTAAATTTAGCACGGACTTCAATGCGATATGCCTTTAATAGGTTCCACAACGAAACATTGTCTCGACGTTTGGTAGCAAATCCGAAGAAATTCTGGTCGTATGTAAAATACACAAGCGGCAAGACGCAGCCAATGCCTTCGCTGCGCAGTGCTGATGGTACTGTTACCGACGACTGTGCCGCTAAAGCGGAGTTATTGAACGCAGTTTTTCGAAGTTTCTTCTCCAGGGAAGACGAATGGAATATTCCAGAATTTGAAACACGAACAGCTGCTAGCATGAGTTTCTTAGAAGTAGATACCTTAGGGGTTGCGAAGCAACTCAAATCGCTTGATACGGGCAAGTCTTCAGGTCCAGATTGTATACCGATTAGGTTCCTTTCAGATGACGCAGATACAATAGCTCCCTACTTAGCAATCATATACAAACGCTCGCTCACCGATAGATCTGTACCAACAGATTGGACAATTGCGCAGGTCGCACCAGTGTTTAAGAAGGGCAGTAGGAGTAATCTATCGAACTACAGACCTATATCATTGACGTCGGTTTGCAGTAGGGTTTTGGAGCATATACTGTACTCAAACGTTATGAATCACCTCGAAGGGAACGATCTATTGATACGTAATCAGCATGGTTTCAGAAAACATTGTTCTTGTGCAACGCAGCTAACCCTTTATTCGCACAAAGTAATGGCCGCTATCGACAGGGGATCTCAAGTTGATTCCGTATTTCTAGATTTCCGGAAAGCTTTTGACAACGTTCCTCACAAGCGACACCCAATCAAGCTGCGGGCCTATGGGGTATCGTCTCAGTTGTGCGACTGGATTCGTGATTTCCTATCAGGAAGGTCGCAGTTCGTAGTAATAGACAGCAAATCATCGATTAAAGCTGAAGTGATATCAGGTGTTTCCCAGGGAAGCGTCCTGGGACCTCTGCTGTTCGTGATATATGTAAATGATCTGTGTGACAATCTCAGCAGTTTTCTTAGGTTGGTCGCAAATGATGCTGTAATTTACCGACTAGTAAGGTCATCAGAAGACCAGTATCAGTTGTAAAGCGATTTAGAAAAGATTGCTGTATGGTATGGCAGGTGGCAGTTGACGCTAAATAACGAAAATCGTGATTTGATCCACATGAGTTCAAAAATAAATCCGTTGGAACTCGATTACTGGATAAATAGTACATTTCTCAAGGCTGTCAATTCAACGAAGTACCTGGGTGTTAAAATTACGAACAACTTCAGTTGGAAAGGCCACATAGAAAATATTGTGGGGAAGGCGAGCCAAAGGTTGCGTTTCATTGGCAGGACACAGAAGATGCTACAAGTCCACTAAAGCGACAGCTTGCACTACACTCGTTCGTCCTCTGTTTGAATATTGCTGCGCGGTGTGGGATCCTAACCAGGTGGGATTGACGGAAGACATCGAAAGGGTGCAAAAAAGGGCAGCTCGTTTGATATTATCACGTAATAGGGGAGAGAGTGTGGCAGATATGATTCGCGAGTTGGGATGGAAGTCATTACAGCAAAGACGTTTTTCGTGGCGGCGAGATCTATTTACGAAATTTCAGTCACCAACTTTCTGTTCCGAATGTGAAAATATTTTGTTGAGCCCAACCTACATAGGTAGGAATGATCATCAAAATAAAATAAAAGAAATCAGTGCTCGAACAGAAAGGTTTAGGTGTTCGTTATTCCGGCGTGCTGTTCGTGAGTGGAACGGTAGGGAGATAGTATGATTGTTTTTCGATTAACCCTCTGCCATTAACTTAAATGTGAATTGCAGAGTAATCATGTAGATGTAGACGTAGATAAAGAGCTACAGAGACATCAGAAGAGCCACAAGCCCGACATATTGTAGACACAAAGCGTCACGCGTCTCTTACAGCTTCTTAGATTTCAGGGTACGGAATGTCATCCTTGGCCCACATTTCAGCAAAATAATGCCAGTCCACACCCTTCGAGAGTTTCTGTTGCTTATCGTCGTGCTTCCCAAACCACACCTTTGCTAGTAAGGTTGCCTGGTCTCTCCTCATTTGAAAACGTTTGGAGCATTATGACCAGGCCATTCAATCAGCTTGATATTTTGACAATCTAGCACACAAATTGGTCGGAATCTGGCACGATACCCCTCAGAAGGACATCCAACAATTCTATCAATCAATGTGAAGAGCTTGCACAAGAACGGAGGTGGACCAGCGCCTTATTGACTTGTTCAATTTGTGAAGTTATTTCCCTTGAATAAATCACCCAGTCTTTATGATTTTGTAATCGTTTGTTTCCACATGTACATCAAATCTACCGGTTGCTGTCTCACTCGGATAACCCATTACTGGTACAGCGCTTTCTTTTCTTTTTTTGTTTTCTTTTTGTTTTGTTTTGTTTTAGAGTGTAATTGATGTATTAGCAGTCAGTGTCGGGACGACAATTACATGAAGCGAACATGATGGCAATCTTTAATAAAATACAGAATGACGTTATTTTCAAATAAAATTAATTCGATTTACATACCTCTGCATATAATTTGCATATTAAATGTAGATAACGTGAAAGTCGAGAAAACCGACAGTTCGGGGTCTTTCAGGAAGCGCAAGTAATTCGTTAGAGGAAAACGTTACAACATTTATACTGGATTTGCAAGGGCCGTTAGGGGATTACCCGAGCAGTCTTAGGATCTGCAGTCATGGTCTGTGCGGCTGGTCCCGGCGGAGGTTCGAGTCCTATCTCGGGCAAGGGTGTGTGTGTTTGTCCTTATGATAATTTAGGTTAAGTAGTGTGTAAGCTTAGGGACTGATGACCTTAGCAGCTAAGTCCCATAAGGTTTCACACACATATTTTATTATTATTATTATTATTTTCGAGTTGCAAGGGATGGATACATTGTATGAGTGACTCCTTATCAAGGTCAGGGCACTATTCTACCGGAAAATTACAGGAACTTCGACTTATGAACAAGTGTAGTTCTCCAGTATGCTGATGTGATTTTGAGCTTTGAGAAATACTCTTTTCACTTGTTTTTTGACGATTACTTCTCATCATGTCTCCTCCTCACTGTATTATGTGACAAAGGAATCCGTGGTACAGCAACAGTTCCAGAAAATCGGATCTCAAAGTTCCCTCTGCTGGGAAGGATATCCGTTGGATAGCCATTGATTTCACAAGTGATAAGTCTGGCCATGAAGTAGCAGAAAATGAGTTACTTTCGATAGTTCAGTGATAGGGTTGATCTCATCATATTCGATAATAAACAGATGCCAACAACAATAGTTCAGGTATACACTGATGTCAGAGGAAGGCGATAAAAAGTAGAGAAAGTATATGAGGATATTGGACAGGCAATTCAATATGTAAAGGGGGATGGTTATCTACTAATCATTGGAGATAGAAATGCAATAGTAGGGGTAGGAGTAGAAGAAATAGCTACTAGCGAATATGAACTAAGTAGTGGGAATGAAAGAGGAGGAAGACTAATTGAGTTCTGCAGTAAATTTCACCTGTATACTAGTAAAAGACGTCGAGACACAGGAAGATATCAGGTTAAAGTCAATGTCAGACAGAGACTCCGAAATTAGATACTGGATTGTAAGGTGTTCCCAGGAGCAAATACAGATGCACATCAAAATTCAGTAATGATAAAAGTAGCAGAAACTTAAAAGTATCCTCAGAAAAAAATCTGGGTTTGAGAAGTGGGACTGAGAAATGATGAGGTGTTTTTGAAGTTATTTCATGGTGTTATAAAAAATATCTCAGTAGGCAGTTTGGTTGATACCCGCCGGGGTGGCCACCCGTGTTAACGCGACCGTGTGCGGGATGGGGAGGTATGCGGGTCCCTGATCGAATTGGGCCGGTGGATTAATGGCGAAGGACGGGGTGCCAGTCATCCCGGGTATACCGAACGGTTACCCACATTCCGCTTCAGACACAAACCTTTAGAACACTTTCTTACACTTTCACACAGAAATTACTCTATACAGTCAGGGTACACTGCTTCTGTCCTAGCAGATGAATATGAGATTGAAGATCTTAGCTCTTTGATCTGTTTAAAGATTTACTCAGAACCAGTTGAGTTGAAAAATGGTGAACAAATCTAAAGAGGGCAAACACTGGTAAATACTGGTACAGGCATGGTAACCGCGAAGTAACCTCAGGTAACGAGAAATATTTTAATTAATCTATGAGAGATAGAAATACAAAATCACTCAGGAAACTACAGGGATATAGAAACATAAGCCACTTAAGAATCGAATAAATTGGAAGTGGAGAGAAACAAAGGCGAAATCGCTGCTGGAAAAATATGCATAAACCAAATAAGATGTGGTGTCTTTCAGACAGATTAACATAAAGTAGAAACAAACCTTTCAGAAATTAATAGGAGGTCGAAATACTACACTGAAACCCTCAGCGAGGGGAAGGAACTGTATGACAGAAGAAGAAATTGGAATATACACGAAGGGCATAGGGGATTCAGAGACTGAGCTTAATAAAGATTTGTAAGACGTGCGATTAAATTAGGCAGATTCTATAGGTAACACTCTCCCGGAATTTCTAAAATAGTTGAGAAAAAGGAAACTAAACGACTATTCAATATGAGTTGTAGTATATATGAGACTGAAGACATTCGGAAAAACATCCTCCGAAGACAGCTGGGGCAGACAAGTGTGAGAACTATTTCATAATCAGCTTAACGTCTCAGGTCTCAAAGTCGCTGACAAGAATAATACACACGAGACTGAAACAGAAAAATGAGGCTCTCTGAGGTAATGATCATTTTGGCTGCAGGAAAGGTAAAGACACCAGATAAGCACTTGACAATGCAAGCAAGGCTTCAGATATATTACAACACGTAAGTAGGATCTGTCGCCTCAGAAAAAATGTTAGATAACGGAAAATGGTGCAAGATGATAGAAATTCTGAGAAAATCAGGAGTAAATACAAGGAATGGCGAGGAGTAGAAGAACTAAACGAGAGCAATAAGAAAACAAGACGAAGAACGAAATGTTCCGATAACAAAGGATGTAAGACATGGACGTAGTCTTTCCGTCCTTTCATTCAATCTGTACAACTAAGAACTAGCGACAGTGACGTACCTCCGGTATTAAAATTCACAGCGAAAGGATATCAGTATATGATTAACTGATTACAATGCTGTACTCAGAGAAAGTGAAGAACTGTAAGCCCTGTTGAAGTAATAAAGTGTCTAATGAGCACTGAATACGGATTGAGAGTAAACCAAAGATAAAGTTGCAGAAATAAGAGTAGCGAAAGACCTGACATCAGCACTAGTAAAAATAGAAGTTATAAACTTCTGGTAACGTGGAAGGAAATTAACCAATGATGGAAGGAATAATGAGGTTAAAAAACAAGTTAGTGCTGGCACTGAGGGCATCCCAGGCCAAAGGAAACTTACGAGCAACAAACATTGCACTAAATTTGAGAAAGAAACTTCTGAAAATGTACATTTAAGCAATGTACACAAGAGAATCATAGAAAAGCGAAAGATAAAACAATCGACTCATTTGGGAAATGGTGCTATAGAGCGACGTTGAAAATTCTGAGGATATTAGATAAGAAATGAGGTTGTTCCCCGCAGAATCGGCAAGGGCAGAAGTGTGTCGTAATCATTGAGAAGTAGAAGGGACAGAATAATTGGACGTGTATTAAGAATTCAGCGGGCTATTTCCATTCTACTAGATGGAACTACAACGGGCGAAAACCTTAAGGGAAGACAGAGATTAGAATGGCCCTAACAGATAATTTGTGGTGTAGGTTGTAGAAAACTTGTAACTTCTCGTGAACGTTGACAATAAACTCCTAGGTTTAGCTGATGTGTCAATATACACAGGGACGCTACCTTCAACCAACATTATCGGGCACGCAAACATATTAAACCTAAGCAATCGGATGACTACAAATTCTAGTGACAAACCACTCATTTATTCGATGACACAAATACTCAACTTCAGGATTTAGGTGTACAATAGTGGTAACCTGTGACAGTTCTGCACTCAGTCCAATCGTTAAACACTGCTGTCTTCTTTCCGTCAAAATTCTTGAGATGGTAGTACCGTGTGTTGTCGATGAGCGGCGAATTCTTCTCCGGACAAGTGAGCTGTAACACCGAAAATGCGCATAATATACATTATACACCACCCAAAGTTTTTCGCCGTTTAATATCTGTTGATAACTTGTAATATACTGATATTTCTAAATATATCGGATTACAAAAGCGACAGCTGAAGCTCTTTGCAACCAACTTGAAAACGATTACTTTGTTCATATCAGCAAACCAAAAGGATTTTGTCCGATAATGGGGTACAGTTTACTTCAAAATTATGGAATGAGAGTATGGAAAGGAATGGTTTGAAGTGATGTACGCCTCGACCTTTGCTAGGCCGTAAATCCAGCGGAACGGTACATACATGAGCTGGGGCGTAAACCACGGAGTACGTTGTATTAATGTAGTATGTTATTTAGAGCTACGAACACACCGGGCAGTTAAATGTTTGAGGCTGATACACATCAGAAACTTCAGTCAGAAGGCACTTCAACATGAGGCATGAAGGGCTCGAGACATGTCTCTGAGTATAATGTAATCTTTATAGCCACAGTACTTGTATATTCCAGTACAGTATTCGGATTGTGAAGAGTCATTCAGTCACAATTTTAAAGCATATTATTAAGTTTTACAGCTTTCATGTTTTGACAGTTAATAATCGCACATGGCATCACAAAGGAACGCACTTTCTTTATAGTAGAGTATTCATTTCAGACAGCGCTCCACGCTTCAGTAGCTCTTACTTCGCTGTGCAGTGGGATAACAAGCTATAATGTATGTGTACAGAACATCAGGTTATACAACTTGCATGTACCACTGCATTAACCTGCCGTCAGGGAGCTGCATTGAATGTCGCGGTCTGTAAAATACGAATTACGGCAATCGCTTACATTTAACACATTATTTTTGATCATTAGACCTGCGGCAGGTTTTAATTCAGCCCGCCACGACTTCTTCCACGATGGCAATTTCTTCGCGTCAGAGTAGCAGTTCCACCCAACGTACTCAGTTAGTTACTGGGTATATTCAAATTTCTGTCTTCCACAACAGTTTGTACATTATACAGTTCTCTCTAGCACCACACAAGTCACTCCATGATATCTTAATACATATCCTTCAAATTGTCCCATTTTCTTTCCGCGATGATTCTGTGGAGAATTTGGTTATTTATTTTCTTATCAGCCTACCTATATTTTCAACATCCTACTATACGAGGTGCATTCAAGTTCTAAGGCCTCCGATTTTTTTTTCTAATTAACTACTCACCCAAAATCGATGAAACTGGCGTTACTTCTCGACGTAATCGCTTTCCAGACGTACACATTTTTCACAACGCTGACGCCATGATTCCATGGCCGCGGTGAAGGCTTCTTTAGGAGTCTGTTTTGACCACTGGGAAACTGATGAGGCAATAGCAGCACGGCTGGTGAATGTGCGGCCACGGAGAGTGTCTTTCATTGTTGGGAAAAGCCAAAAGTCACTATGATCCAGGTCAGGTGAGTAGGGAGCATGACGAATCACTTCAAAGTTATCACGAAGAAACTGTTGCGTAACGTTAGCTCGTTGTGCGGGTGCGTTGTCTTGGTGAAAGCACGCGCGCAGCCCTTCCCGGACGTTTTAGTTGCAGTGCAGAAAGGAATTTGTTCTTCAAAACGTTTTCGTAGGATGCACTTGTTACCGTAGTGCCCTTTGGAACGCAATGGGTAAGGATTACGCCCTCGCTGTCCCAGAACATGGGCACCATCACTGGCGGTTACCCGACATTTTTTTGGTGACGGTGAATCTGTGTGCTTCCATTGAGCTGACTGGCGCTTTGTTTCTGGATTGAAAAATGGCATCCACGTCTCATCCATTGTCACAACTGACGAAAAGAAAGTCCCATTCATGCTGTCGTTGCGCGTCAACATTGCTTTGCAACATGCCACACGGGCAGCCATGTGGTCGTCCGTCAGCATTCGTGGCACCCACCTGGATGACGCTTTTCGCATTTGTAGGTCGTCATGCAGGATTGTGTGCACAGAACCCACAGAAATGCCAACTCTGGAGGCGATCTGTTCAACAGTCATTCGGCGATCCCCCAAAACAATTCTATCCACTTTCTCGACCATGTCGTCAGACCGGCTTGTGCGAGCCCGAGGTTGTTTCGGTTTGTTGTCACACGATGATCTGCCTTCATTAAACTGTCGCACCCACGAACGCACTTTCGACACATCCATAACTCCATCACCACATGTCTCCTTCAACTGTCGATGAATTTCAATTGGTTTCACACCACGCAAATTCAGAAAACGAGTGATTGCACGCTGTTCAAGTAAGGAAAACGTCGCCATTTTAAGTATTTAAAACAGTTCTCATTCACGCCGCTGTCGGTAAAATTCCATCTGCCGTACGATGCTGCCATCTCTGGGACGTATTTACAATGAACGAGGCCTCATTTTAAAACAATGCGCATGTTTGTATCTCTTTCCAGTCCGGAGAAAAAAAATCGGAGGCCTTGAATGCACCTCATAACAATACATCTTAAATATTTGATTCTTTACTTTTATGGTTTTATTAAATTTCATTATTCACTTCCGTACAATACTGTCCTCCAGACGGGTATATTCTCAGGAAATTATGTCTCAGGTGAAGGCCAGTGACAGATACTAGCAGACTTATTTTGATCAAAAGTCATTTTTATCGATGCTAGTCCGCTTTTCATATCCATGTTGCATTATCCATTAAGTGTTATTTTCCTACGCAGCTGGAAACATTCCTTCATTTCGTCTACTTTGTCTTCTCACTAACATCACATTTTTATGATAATCACTAGCTTCAGGTCTGCTACTCGCCACTACTTTAATATTTCTTCGGTTTTCTCGCAATTTGTGTTCAGTTGACAGATAATTCCATGCACAATGTCACGTAAATCTTCGTCACGCCAACCGAGGAGAGCAGTGTCATTATGTATCATCATCGATATTGTTTCATCTCGAATTTTCATTCCACTCCTGGTCCTAACTTTTATTTCCGCCATTCCTTCTTAATCGTACAAACTGAATAGCAGTGGCCCCAGAAATTGCTTCCCTTTTTTGTCTGAGCATTTAACTCTTGTTCTTAAACTCTTCTCATTCCTTTTCGTATATATATGTTTTATAATACCCGTCTTTCCCTGTACCTGAGAATTAGGAACACTATGCAACATTTCACGTTGTAGAACGCTTTTTGTGTCTCAAAACTTACAATCTTTTTTTATTGAAGTCTTGATAAAGTCTTTCTGCCATTACCAAGTGCAACGATAGAATTATTTCCCTGGTGCCCTTACCTAATCGAAAGATAAACTGATTGTTACCCACAAGAAGATATTATTTATATGTCCAATTATTATGCATGTCTGTGCGATAATTCTCGTTCTTAGCTGCCCTTCACATTTTCGGGATTTTATGGATGGTACTGTTCCGAAAGTCTGACGGTATGTCTCCAGTCTCAATAATGCAACGCACCAATCTGAGTAGTCATTGGATTGCCAGTTCCTCTATTGATTATAGAAATTCTGAAGGGTATTATCATTACTTTCCAACATACTTAATTCCACATGTTTCATATCTCAGTTAAAGTCTCATTCTAATATTGGATACTTGTCAGCGCTGACTCTCATTTCTTCCTCTGCCTAGGCAGAAACAAAGACAACTTCGATATGCTATTTGTGCCTCTTCGCTCTCTCCTCTGCGTTTAGAAGTGGACATCCTCTTCCACTCTTAATGCTGACACCTTTGTTTTTAATTTCACGAGAAGTGTTTTGACTTTCATACACACTGTTTCCGATCGTATGTGCTGTAGCCGTAGACAGTATATTTTCGACATGTTCACATTTTTTCTAGAACTATTTTGCCTTAGTTTCTCTATACACTCTATTTATTTCATTCTTAAGCGAATTATAGTGCTGTATTCATGTTATTTCCATAGCATTTTTATACTTACTTCTCTCGTCAATCAGCACAGTGTTTTTTTTCTGTTACTCTAGGTACCTTCAGAGTTGGCTTTATTGTGCCTATGTTTGTAGTTGAACTTTCTGTGATTGCCATTCTTTAAGTATTTCCATTATTCTTCAACCGAACAACTTACTGTGCTATTCACTATCGCAGCAACTAAAACCTTAGAGAACTTCAAAAACGCGTCTCATCTTTCTTCGGTACTTCATTACCTCGCTTCTTTCCACATTGTTTATGTTTCTCTTAAACTTCTGTCTGTTCTTTATTATTGCTAAATTATGACCTCAGGTTATACAGTATCTGCTCATGGGTAAGCCTTGTAATGCGGTATTTGATTTGGGTCTGATTGTTATGTGATTTAGTTCCAATATTTCTGCGCCTCTCCGCCTATTCTAAGTATAGCTACTCCTCCTCTCGTAATTTCTGAGCGGTGTTTCCCCTATTACCACTAAGAAGCTCATATTCTTCTATTACTTCCTGTAATTACTTCCAAACCCCCGCACCCATGAGATTATGATCTCTCTTTACAAACTGAGCTGTCGGACCAGTGCCCTCTATTTGCTTTCTTATCTCTTCAGTTTCTGCTTGTGATACCTCCCTATGTAGCTGAACAACTGTTGTTGGCGGTGGTTACTGCGATTCAGATGAGGATTACCCCATCACTCAACTGTTCAGTTTAACTTACTTTCAAGTCTGCCTTCCTATTCACAATGAATCCTGATCAAACATTACCTGTTTTTGTTGATATTAATCTATATCCGTCTGATCAGAAATCCTCCTTGTCTTCCGTTTAATCTCTGTACCGCCTACTATATGTAGATGCGGCCTTTGCGTTCCCTCTTGAGGTATTCTAGCTTCTCTACCACGTTCATATTTCTGACATCAAACACTCGCTCTTACAGAATGTTATCCTATCGGGTTATTCAAGCTTTTTCTCGAGATCATCTCCCCATTGACAGTCCCTTCCCCCACATCGGAATGTGTCAGTAATTTGGAACCTTATGTCAATGTATAGATCATCATGACACTTTCCCATTGTAGGTCAGGTAGCATATGGGAAATCATTATAAATCTTTAATGCAAAGTTTACCATTGCCTTCTGCAGCCTAATGCCGCTGATCATTCCTGATTTTTCCGCCTTTTAGAGGCAAACCTCACCCTAAGAGTAAGAGGTCTCCCTGAACGTTTGCCGACTCCTTCATCCGCTATGAAGAGACAGTTCACAGGAGGAGGTTGACTCCACGTGCCAGAAGTCTTCGGACAATATTATTGTTGATTCTTATTCAGAATTTAAGCAGTGAGTGTATGGCTCCAGGATGATTTTGATTAGGAGACAATGGTGCTGCCCCTGCTACACGATCATTTTACTGCAAATAGGAATTCAAGGAGACGTAATTGTATCCCTCAGTTCCATGCTTTTGACAAAATGTGGCCGATTCTCACTCACGCTGCTACGGTATCCAGTATTTCAGTGGAGCAGGTGATGGATTGTCACCATGCAGCATGCCCGCCCCTGCAGCGGTCGGTGCCTCGGAAGGAAATACTTTGCGCCGATATCTGATGTGCAGCGCGGCACTTGCTGAGCTTCCTTCCCGTCGGACCGTGCCCGACAGGTCTTGCGGCATCGTTAATCTTCCGCAAAGTGACGTCTCGCTCCTCTTCTCAAGTTTTCTGCTGGTTCTTTCCCCCCGACAAACGCGTGCCTCTCGTTCGATTTCGCTAAGAGCCCCCATTATCACCCGCATGTAAGCAGATAATTAGCGGCAGTAATGTGATATCAGGCGCTCGTTGACAAAGCTGCAGCTGCATTATGTGCCGTTACGGGATGCGACAGCCGCCTGCACTCTCAGGAAACCCATCGTGTGAAACTGACACCACTGAATGAAACGACGTTCCTTATAACACATAGAATTGTTTATAGTGTTCTTCGTGGTTTCACTTGTCAGAACTATTTAACATTGCTCCGAAATCGCAGCTACTACCCCCATTCTGGTTTTATAGGCATGAAAATTAGTTTCTAGCGTTATCTCATTGGGAGGAAGCATTCTAGTATTTGCGAAATATTCTTCAGTTATGAGAGAAGACACTTATGACAGCTGACAGCTGAGGTCTTCACGGTCACATTTATAGCATTAACCAGCGCGAAATCGTAAAACAGTGATAACTTAAGGAGACAAACGAATAGGCACGAAATAAAGTATGTTGTCACTAAATTAGTAATGCAGTGAGTTCGCCTGGCGGACTTGTGTCGAGGTCCGGTGAGCTGGCCAGTCTGTGGATGGTTTTTAGGCGGGTTTCCATCTGCCTCGGGGAATGCTGGCTGGTTCCCCTTATTCCGCCTCAGCTACACTATGTCTGCGATTGCTGCGCAAACAAGTTCTCTGGTTCCCCTTATTCAGCCTCAGCTATACTATGTCTGCGATTGCTACGCAAACAAGTTCTCCACGTACACGTACAAGACCATTACTCTACCACGCAAACATAGGGATTATTCTTGTCTGGCGTGAGACTTTCCCTGAGGGGGGGGGGGGGGGGGGGGGGGGGTCCACCGGGGACCGAACCGCACAATAACCCTGAAAGAGTGGTCCGGTGTGGGGCGGCGGAGGGGTGAAGTAGACTGCGGCAGTCGTCGAGGGGTTGTGGACCACTGCGGCTGCGGCGAGGACGGAGCCTCTCCGCGATTCCTAGGCTCCCAGTTAACATACAAATCAGAAGCGCTACGATCTGCTAGGGTCACTGCTTATCATTCTGCTGTTGTGTGAGTGGCAGTAGATGCTGTCATAGATAACTTCCTCGAATAACCTTGAGGAATCATTTGTAGAAGAAACTCACGTGGAGGCTCAATGACAAATTCTAATCATTCCAAATTCGGGCAAAGCTGATCTCGTCGTGAGTATTCCTTCCCGCGTTCTTCATAAGCTACTGAAACAGTTAATAATACTATTTTTGACAGCAGAAGGATGCACCAAAGGTATCGAAGGCCAGTGTTAAGCAGTCGATGCAGCAAGATCACATTCCGTTCCTCCCAAGATAGTATGTAAGGGAAGTGGCCAGACATAAGTGTGCTGCTTACCATTCTTCAAAGGAGGGTGGATTTCTAGTTTTAATTGCAGTGAACACAATAGGATGCGTAGGAGGGACAATTAAATGTGTAGTTCATGTTTAGCATATAAAAAAAAACAGTGGTCAAGCTTCTAACTAGCAAGCTGATCGAATACGTAAACATGTATGAATGTCCGAAAAAGAAGCGCCTGTATCTTCAATTGGTGGGAATTATGAATGAGTAGATACTAGCAGAACAGAATCCCCATTGAAATACACTCCTGGAAATGGAAAAAAGAACACATTGACACTGGTGTGTCTGACCCACCATACTTGCTCCGGACACTGCGAGAGGGCTGTACAAGCAATGATCACACGCACGGCACAGCGGACACACCAGGAACCGCGGTGTTGGCCGTCGAATGGCGCTAGCTGCGCAGCATTTGTGCACCGCCGCCGTCAGTGTCAGCCAGTTTGCCGTGGCATACGGAGCTCCATCGCAGTCTTTAACACTGGTAGCACGTCGCGAGAGCGTGGACGTGAACCGTATGTGCAGTTGACGGACTTTGAGCGAGGGCGTATAGTGAGCATACTGGAGGCCGGGTGGACGTACCGCCGAATTGCTCAACACGCGGGGCGTGAGGTCTCCACAGTACATCGATGTTGTCGCCAGTGGTCGGCGGAAGGTGCACGTGCCCGTCGACCTGGGACCGGACCACAGCGACGCACGGATGCACGCCAAGACCCTAGCAAATTAGGGACACTGTTGCTCCTGGGGAATCGGCGAGGACCATTCGCAACCGTCTCCATGAAGCTGGGCTACGGTCCCGCACACCGTTAGGCCGTCTTCCGCTCACGCCCCAACATCGTGCAGCCCGCCTCCAGTGGTGTCGCGACAGGCGTGAATGGAGGGACGAATGGAGACGTGTCGTCTTCAGCGATGAGAGTCGCTTCTGCCTTGGTGCCAGTGATGGTCGTATGCGTGTTTGGCGCCGTGCAGGGGAGGGCCACAATCAGGACTGCATACGACTGAGGCACACAGGGCCAACACCCGGCATCATGGTGTGGGGAGTGATCTCCTACACTGGCCGTACACCTCTGGTGATCGTCGAGGGGACACTGAATAGTGCACGGTACATGCAAACCGTCATCGAACCCATCGTTCTACCATTCTTAGACCGGCAAGGGAACTTGCTGTTCCAACAGGACAATGCACGTCCGCATGTATCCCGTGCCACCCAACGTGCTCTAGAAGGTGTAAGTCAACTACCCTGGCCAGCAAGATCTCCGGATCTGTCCCCCATTGAGCATGTTTGGGACTGGATGAAGCGTCGTCTCACGCGGTCTGCACGTCCAGCATGAACGCTGGTCCAACTGAGGCGCCAGGTGGAAATGGCATGGCAAGCCGTTCCACAGGACTACATCCAGCATCTCTACGATCGTCTCCATGGGAGAATAGCAGCCTGCATTGCTGCGAAAGGTGGATATACACTGTACTAGTGCCGACATTGTGCATGCTCTGTTGCCTGTGTCTATGTGACTGTGGTTCTGTCAGTGTGATCATGTGATGTATCTGACCCCAGGAATGTGTCAACAAAGTTTCCCCTTTCTGGGACAATGAATTCACGGTGTTCTTATTTCAATTTCGAGGAGTGTATTTCCCCTGGGATAGACATATTCCCATTAAATATGTAAACACACACTCCAAAATAAACTAAAATCAGATTAAATTGTTATAAAGGGGGAATAAATATTACTATACAATTATCTGCAGGTTTCCTTATGAACTATTATGGATTAAGAAAACGGAAATATAAATCTACAAAAACTACAAAAATAGACGTATGTAGGTAGGTGTGTATGTTGCACGTCTCCTCCTAAGCCACTTGACCGATTTTAACCAAACTTGGTACGCAAGTCACCTATCGTCCAGAAAGAATCCCCGTGACGTTAACAGCTAGCCATCTATCAAAGCGATGGGGGTAGAGGTAAAGCAGCAATGTAGCCCATGAAGCGGAAAAATCAATTTTGATTCACCCAGTACTCTAGAATAGGAGCAGTTACTGACTTGCAGCAAACTTTATACGCAATTTCAAACCTTATAGAAACTTTTTTCTATGACGACTGCCACAAGATGATGAAAGGAAAAAAGTTAATCGCTTACTAAATTTTCCTCATTGCTGCAGTAAAAGTACTGCTTGAAGCACGACGCCGTTTTAATTTATTACTTCTTTACTACTAATTGTACAGTGAAACATTTTGCAGACGGTATTTACATATATCACTGAATTTATCTGAAAAATTACGTGACTTTACGACGCTCAGTTCAGGAGATACGAAGCCATAATCACTGAGATGAGTGAAAAACTACCGTATCATGCAAGACGTTTAAATTTGTTAGTTCATTACTACCAACTTTTCCACATCTTCGTTGAATGTACCTAAAAAATATGTTATTATGTGTCACATACTTCACAATCTATGAAGTCAAATACTGAGATGCGTGAAGAACTGTCGAATCATACAATACGTTTTCAATGTTCCTGCAAAAATATATCATTGTACGACAAATAGCTCAGGAGACATAATGTCACATAAAGAACTGCGTGAAAACAGCCGCATCATGCATAATGTTTTAATTTATTACGTCTTTACTTGTTGTTGTTGTGGTCTTGAGTAAGAATAATTGATGCAGCTCTCCGTGCTAATGTTTTCTGTGCAAGCCTCTTAGTTCTCGAATAATTACTGCAAATTACATTCTTATTCAATACAGTAGTCATCTCTTGGTCACTCTCAGCAATATTTACTCGACAACCCCCCCCCCCCCCCTTTCCCAACTTCCTTTGATTTAGTATCTCCTCATTAGATGCGTGATTCACACATATAATCTGCAAGATTCTTCTGCAGCACCACATTTCAAAACCTTCTAGTCTGTTCTTGTCTAAACTGTCAGCTTCCATGTTTCACTTCCATACACGGTTATATTCCATTTAAAATTTTTCTGAAAAAAACTTCCTAACACTGAAATCTGTACTGCATATCAAGAAATTTGTCTTCTTCAGAAACGCTTTTCTTGCTATTGTCAGTCTACATTTTATATCCTGTATATTACGGCCACTGGCAGCTACTTTTCCGCTCAAATAACAAAAAGAAGCAATAAACTAAAATTACCTTAAGTGTCTCACTCCCCAATCTAATTCCGTTAGTATCACCTGATTTAATTCATCTACTTTCCATTATCCGTGTTTTGCTTTTTGTGATATTCGTCTTACATCCTCATTTCAAGAGACTGTCCATTCCACTCAACTGCTATTCCAAGTCGCTTGCTGACTTTGACAGAGCTGTAATGTCATCGGCAAAACTGAAACCTTTCATTTTTTTCTTCCTAAACTTCAATCTCGATTCCAAATCTTTCTTGCTTTCCTTTACCGCTTTGTCAATGTACAGACTGAATAACACGACGAGAGGCTACAATTCGTCTCACTACCTGCTTCCCTTTCATGTTTCTCGACTCTTCTTACTGCCGCCTAGATTCTGTACAAGTTAGCTTGTATCTTCCCTCTGCTGTCTTCAGAATTTTAAAGAGAGTATTCCAATTAACATTGTTAAAAGCTTTCTCCAAGTCTACAAATGCTATAAACCTAGGTTCGCTTTTCCTTAATATAAATATTGCTTCACGTGATCCTGCATTTCCCTGGAATCCAAACTGATCTTCCAAGATCTTCTACTAGCTTTTTTCCATTCTTCCATAAAGAATATCTGTTAGCATGTTGAAACCACGACTTACTAAACTGATAGTTCGGTAATATTCACACCTGTCAGCACCTGCTTACTTTGGAATTCGAATTACTTCATTCTTCTTTGAGTAGAAGGGTATCTCCCCAGTCTCACACATCTTGCACACCAGGTAGCAGAGTTTAGTCGTGGCTAAATCTCCCAAGGCTCTGTGAGTAGTTCTGACGGAATGTCGTTTACCCCTGCGGCTTGTTTCGAGTTAGATCTTCCAGAGCTCTGTCAAATTTTTCTCTCACTATCATATCTTCCGTCTCATCTTCATTTCATCAACTTCCCTTTCTATAATATTGCTCCAGGTTCACTTCACTTGTATAGAGCCGCTTTATAGTCCTCCCACCTTTCAGCGTTCCCTTCTTTGCTTAGAACTAGTTTTTCACCTGAGCTCTTGATATTCAAGTACCTGTTTCTGTTTTCACCAAAGGCTTCTTCAGTTTTCCTATAGACGGTATCTATTTTTCCCCTAGTGAAACGTGCTTCTGTATCCTTACACTTGTCCTCTAGTCATTCCTGCTTAGCCATTTTGCACTTTCTGTCCGTTCAAATTTTTAGATGTTTGTTCCCCTTTCGCCTGCTTCACTTGCAGCAGTTTCATAATTTCACCTTGCACCAATTAAGTTCAATATCTCCTGTGTTATCTGAGGATTCGTGCTAGGCCTTGTCTTTTTACCTAACTCGTCCTCCGCTGCCTTCACTATTTCATATCTCAAAGCTAACCATTCGTCTTCTACAATATTCATTCTCTCTGTTCTATTCAATCGTTGCTTAATAGTCTCTCTGAAACTCTCAACAACCTCTGGTAACTCTATGCACAATATATTTCAGAGCTAGTTTCCACATACGCTGCCGAATCTACCTAGAAAGATACGAGTTTGCACGTTACATAGTTCAGGATATGTAAAGACATATACACATGGATTCGTGAAAAACTGTCGCATCACGCATGGCGTTTTAATTTATTACTTCTTTACTTCTAATTCTATTTACAACACATGCTGGATGTGCGTACAAAATTATCATTTTTCAGGACATATTTCGGGAGATACGACGTCATATACATTGAACTTCCAGAAAATGTAACTTCAGGGCGAAATTCGCTAGACTTAAGGTGAAAACTGTGTACAGATACGTGTGAAATGTATTAAATAATGTGTGAAGAAGAGAACGTAGATGAAGATCACACGAGAGATACTGTACTGCAGAACAGAATTTTCAGAGCATTGAAAGGGCAAAGTGGAAACAAGGCCCCTGGAGTAGGTGATATTCCGTCAGAATTATTGATAATCCTGGGACAGCCAGCCATGGCATATAGGTATGCAGGCGGTGCCACTGGTAAGGAGTTCATCCTGAACCCCTGGACAGATTTCAATCACATATGGTACATATATAAGTTGCAATCAGCAGTAAGAACCACTAGACTCCTATTGGGATGAGCATGATAACGATGAGAGACAAGGGAGAGGAGTAGATGCTCAGACAGCGAGGGGAAGGAGGAAATAGACACAGAGGAGACGGACGGAGACTGGGAAGGAGTAAATTGACGGAGAGAGGGTACAGGATGAGATAGGCAGAGAAAGGAAAGAGCATGAGTTGAACAGAGACGGGGGAAGTAGGGGTAGGCAGAGAGGGCGGCGGAGGAGATGAGCAGGCAGAAGGAGAGGAAGGAATTGGTAGAGAAAGGGAAGAGGAGGAGATGGACAACGAGAGGGGAAAGGAGAATATGGACAGAGAATGGAGGATGGAGGAGATGCACAGAAAGAGTAGGAGGAGGAAGTGGACAGGGAGGAGACGAAGGAGAAGATGGACTAATAAAAGAATGGAATACGTACATATTGAGCCATACAAAACAAATACAAATTCTCCCAAAATTTACGTACATTACACTCACTTGAAATGAAATAAAACCAGTAACAGTTGAAAATCTTCTCGAGAACCAAATAATGACTTGTTTTACAATGTAAAGAAAACATAAGTCATTATCAACTGTAACACAGAAATATTCTGCGCTGCTAAGCGTCTCACAAACGAAAAAGAGCCAACTATGCTCTAACTGGAGCCAGCTGATCCATGGCAGCCAATACAGGATGCGCATATTTCATAGAATTACAGCAAAATGTACCACAAGTCTTAATACTAACCTAGTGAACAACTCATAATCAGCAACCACGCCAGAAATACTACGAAAACACGTAGAGGATGTTAAAAAAGGTATTTCTTATCCTGAGAGATGCTGATATCGACCAAAACAAGAAAAAATGTCTTGTAAATATGGGTTCTAAAATGCATACCTTAAGAGCTAGTAACAGTTGTTCATATTTGCTACAGTAATGACGCGTTCATGTGGTGATTGTACATCACTGCATGAATCATGCTCTCTCCGAAAAGTTCAAAGTTGATCATGGATCCGCTGGCAGGCACTGATGACGCGTTCCTGTGGTGTTTGAGCATCGCTGCATACACGAAAGATTTCAAGTGTCCCCACAACTACAATTCAAAGGCATTAAGATCAGGGGAAAGAGCTGGCCAACGTAATGTACATCCCTGACCAGTTCATTGGCCATTTACCGTCTGTATGAGATGTTCTTAGACATTTCGAAAAAAGGTGCTGGTGATCCATAATGCATGAAGTACATCTCTAGCCGTTGTTTTAACGATACTTCCTCCAGCAAGACAGGCAGATGGTTTGATGGGAACTAGAGGCACGTTGCACCAGTAGATTTGTTTGGTATTGTGTAGGATTATATTAGTCTGTCGCCAATAATTACTGGAGAGATAGTTTTCAAAGCAACGAAGATGTGTAAGTGCTTGAACGTCTTAAGGTATGCACTTTAGAACCAACGTCACTGGACATTTTTGTTTAGATTTGGTCCAAAATACTATCTCACAAAAATGAAACTTTTTTTTCTTTTGACACCCTGAACATTGTCAGTAGAAGACAAGATGAGGTACAAAGATCGTATTACTGCTAGTATTATAAGAAAGTACATCTCGTATAAATTCAGAGAAAGGGCAAAAAATAACCGATGCGAGAAACTACAGTGCTTTACGTGGAAAATAACTCATTTTTAATTGTTCATGAATCTTTTGGGTTGCACGGTCGCGGTCATAAACATTTTTCGTCTCTGCCGTTTCGTCCAGATCTATGTTAGATATTTTCAGAGGTTCCGCTGAGTCTTGGCTACTAACGAGTCGGAAGTCGGGAAGTGGCATAACTACAGTGAAAAGGGACGAGGTGGCACTTTGCACGTGATCGGCAGAGATAACAGTCAACGATAAATCGACACTGTCGAACTATCGTTAGTTAAAGACAAATTTATCTGGTACTTATTAGCCAATTAAGTGAATGTAATTATATGCACTGCCCCATGTTTTTCTGTGAGCCTATGTGTTAGTTACCTTCTCGTATTTGTACTGCCTGTCTTTGGCTTTTAATTCGTATTTTTGGTTCTACGCTACATCTATTTACTGTCTTCTTTTTCCTGCCGGTCCCTCTTCTCTCTTTCAACACCACTCCCCTCCTCCCTCCTCCCTCCTGTTATTTGGAGATGAGTTTTGTAGATCTGGTTGCTCTTAAAATTATCATATACTACGCTGATGCTGTCTGTTAGCCGATTAAGTGAATTTAATTGTTGTGCAGCACTCTGTGCTTCTGCGAGCCATTTCATCGGTTACTTTCGTTATTCACGTAGCTATCAGTACATTATTCTCCGCGTCTCTCCATTCCATCCCCCCCTCCTCCCTCTCCACGCACTTTCCGTGAAACTAGGTCTCGGTTGTATTATGACAGTTCCGATTAATGTTGCAGTTTACAGAACTAATCTTTAGCGGGTTCCTTAAGGTGATGCCTATCCATTCTTTTCTTCCCGTAATTTGTTTTCTTTGACTTGACTCAACTACCTTTTACTAGGCTTCCCTTTGATTTGACAACATCTGACGCCCTTATATTTTTGTACCCATGAAGGTAAGTCTTAAGGGTGAAACACTAGTCTAAGTTCCGTTAAAAGTACGTTGTTACATTAATATTTTAATGTTTTGTAACTGATTTTTGCTCTACACTAATTTTTGAAAGGTGAAAGAGTAGAGCTCGACATTGTGAAAAAAGATTACGTTTACATGCGATGATTTACAGCTTTTATTAATATATGCTTTTTCTTGTGAGTACAGTCCTTTGATACTGTGATTTTAAAAACAGACGTACTTGTGCTTGCTGTACGATTCTATGTAGAAGTTTTATACCAGACCGTGTGGGTTTCTCACTATTTTATCTGATTTTTATGTAATTGTTTTATACTCGACTGTGTGGTGTTATTCGTATTGGATTTCTTGCTATCTTGTCCTGTTATACTAAGTTGTCTTTTATGTCTGGTTTCATGTAATGTTTCATTCTTGACTGTGTGGTTCATCAGTTACTTTCTGTTTGATTTTTATGGAATGGATTTATATCTGAGTGTATGTTTTTTTTTTCGTGTGTGACTTTCCTATTATTTGTGTTGTACTAAATTGTATTTTTAGTCTGTCGATGACTTTAGTTGTTGTTCTGATAATTTATCCTTGTGTTACTAGCTTATTCGAGACGTTAAAAATTTGTTTCATTGATCTGCCGATTGCGCCGATGGCATGATGACGCATAGAAGTCTTTTTGCCTCTGTTACAAACTGTAACTTAAATATCTCTCTGTAAATAATTTTGCGTGTATTTTAAATATGTATTTTGTAATGCGTGTTACCAGTTGCGCTGTCCACCACTATATGAGGAACTGAAAAAAGAGAAAAAAAAAGTAAAACAAGGCTGCTCCAAGACGGCGAATTTCCGATAAGCGCTTTCTATCCCAGTCTTCCTAAAATCTGCCACACTTCAGTATCTCAGTTAGGGGAATGAAGTTGAGGTCCGTATTGCTTTAGCCCAAAAATTTGTTTAACTGTAATGAAAATGCATGTGGATGTCGTTATGCACGTTACCGCACAGCTTATTGATTTGTACCAGTTTTCATCTGTTATCTCTGTATTGTGGCTGGTTTTGTAATGTGCAAAGTCATTAATACGTGGTTGGTTTTTTACTATGATTTGACAACGAGCTTAGGCTCGAAACTAGTTATTAAGTGTTTAAAAAAAAGTTTCAACCTTGGCAACTAGCCACAAATTATTCTTTAATTTGGTTAACCACAATAGTTAAGACGTCATGCTTTCAAAACTCTGAACATCAGTAAAATTTATCTATTGGTTCTGCATAGCTACTCTCGATATACGACTAAATTTCATGACTTAACTTTTCTATTAAAACTGTCGAAATGTTTATCTACACTATTTCGATAGCTTTTCTGTGCAGCTATAGATAATAGACCGTCATTGCATATAAATATTTTGTTTCAGAAAGCTTCACTTCATGGTTTCCGAACTGAAGAGTAAGCTGTGCTACATGTGATTTTTTACCACTGTCCTCAAAAAAGGCTTTTCTGTTCCTTCAGAAGCGTTTTCACTCTTCTCTTTCTAGACCGACATAGACCTTGTCAGTTTCATGTGTTCTGCTTGGTGGCAGAGGAGTGTGTTTATTCGTTACAGATCTGGTTATGTGAAATATTTTAGCTGTTGCTACATTTCTGTAAGAGTACAGTACTTACATGTCATGTATAAAATAAATATCAAGCAATAAAGCTAAAGTCAAATACCTTTTTTTAAAATTTGTGACTAAAGCTTTATTGCTTTATATTTCTTTCATAAGTGACACGTAAGTATTGTTTCTTTTTTACTGTTAATCAGTCACAGCCAAGTTGGCGGAATCCAAGACAATACTGGTGGAAAATTCGAAAGCGCTAGACTGCTTACGTTGCAGTCATACGCAAGAGTGTGTGAACTACCTGATTTTTATGTATTGGCATCATGTTCAAATCCATCTCAACGACCTGTATTGCATAAAGAAAACAACCAATCAAAATGCCCCAGAAGTGCAATTCTGGGCTGTTCAAAAGACCCCAAATGACGTAATGTGTGTTAATTTTCACTTTTTGACAATACTAATGCATTTTACCGTAATTCCACATCACACACGCACACACGCACACACAAACACGCGCACACGCGCACATGCACACACACGCACACGTGCACACGCGCACACACGCGAACGCACGCACACGCGCACGCACGCACACGCACACACACGCACAGGCACATGCACATACACACACACGCACATACATGCACACACACACACGCGCACACGCACGCACACGCACACACGCACACACATGCAAACACACACACACACACACACACACACACACACACACACACACACCCACACACACACACACGCACGCACGCACACTCACGCACACGCACGCACACGCACACACAAATTCGAAAATGTTATTTCCACATATAAAATGGTCGTCAAAAATACCTCAATACATTAACAAAATTTTAAGGTTACAGCCTTTCAACATCTAAAACTACTACATTATTTATCAAAAATACCTAGAATTCGTCATCAACACTTACACACACACACAATGTGTATGACAAATGCCACAATACTATATCCATGCCTAAAATATCTGTCAGAAGTGTTTGGTCAGGTGATGAATGTTCGTTTTTGCATCAGCAATAACATAGTCTCATTTACGCCTAAGACAAACATAGAACTATTACTGCCTTGCCGGCTTAACATGCTATTCAAACCACAAGTTTTTCTTACAGCTATAGACCAAAATTAGCGACAGTTTAAGTGTGGAAATATTAATTGTCCTTGCACCAAGTATGGCACAAAGACCGAAGTTTACTGACTGTCAAGTACAGCTTAACCTGTAAATTAAATAAATAGTGTCACGTGTATTTTGATAAATAATAGACGTTTTAGCTGTGTAAATCTGTAGGTTGCATCATTCTCACCAAATGGTACCGAATTTACGTAATTCAGGTTCTTTGGATACTTTTGAACATGGCAAAGAGAGCGCCTCGGGGTGTACACTCACAGTGATTGTTTTATTTATGCAACAGAGGTAGTTTGGATACTTTTGACGGTGGTGCCCTGGGTGCCAACTTACACAGTTCTGGTCATTTGGACACTTTTGAACATTGCACCATTTCAGCCAATTCAATTCGTTTACACACGTCTGAACATGATGTCAGTTTACAGAATTCAGAACATTTGTATTTTGAATATGGCACCATTTTGTACCGTTCTGGTAGTTCAAATACTTTTGAATGTAGCACCAATTTTCACAATTTAGACAGTTCAGATACTGTTGAAAATGGTTAATTTATGTGTTAAGCTGCACTTGACAGTCAATAAACTTCGGTCTTCGTGCGATTCAGGTTAGTCACATAGTTAGGGACATGACACCAATTTACGTCATCTTAAACTTTTTAAATTCCCGCCATTGGGATCGTGACGTCATTGCCCTGCTTGCTTTCGTGGAGATTTTACTGACCAGCAGTTGTGATCAGGGTTCAGAGTCAGTCAAAGTGCAACTGATAGTATTTTGCAATATTTGTAATATTTGCAGGTGCCAAAGTTGGCCCTTCACGTAGTCAGGGTCCCATGCGTGAATGATCAACTAACTTACCGTTATTTAGTTGCGAATGTATGTCTGTTTGAAAGAAAGTGGGGCGCCATCTGCTCGGTTTGGGACGCTGCTAGTGCAAATCATTATGATTTGGTAAGATGACGCCAATACAGTGTAGCTTGTGTCGTAGTCGGTTTTCATGTTTGGTTTTCTACATTTCTCAGTTAAAGATTTCCTATAATGTGGACTGCTGGTTTTGTCTATCAATAGTAATTGTATGAACCATATACAAAACATGTATGTCCATATGTGCTGTTTGAGACGTTCTCCACGTAATAACTACTTCATTGACTCACAGGTGTCGCACCGGATAATGATGTGGAAGCTGCACAATATTTCAACGAAGCAGCTGCTCGTCATCTTCAGGTGCTTGCTGACGAGCTGCTGCAGTGGCTAGCCAATACACAGAGTGTAAATTTTAAGTCGACAATCCAGAATAACTCGAAAAATAAGCTTCACACGAAAAAATGTGTAGAATCCAAAGTTGATTATTTTCGAGGAGGAATCTCCTGGTGCTAAAATTGACATACCACCCCAGCCCCCTGGACATGAGGCAGGAGGTACCTTTACAATTTGAAATAGGAACCCCTATTTTTTATTGCAGAATCAGATTTTACATAAAAAGCTACGTACATTTTGTCCTAAAGATTTCTTTTGATTCTTGGTAACTGGTGCTGTAATTCAAGAAAATCCATGTTCACATTTTTGGGTGGAAAATGGTTAGGGATAAATAAAAATGCTTGGGTCACCATTTGTAAAACTCTAATACCTCTCTCTCAGAACCTACCCTATGTGGAGAGTTTCAGTCTTAGCGAATCAAAATTTACGAGGTAAATATATTTTTTATTTATCCGTAATCATTTCCATGCAAAAATGAGAACATGGATTTTCTTGAATTACAGCGCCAACTACCAAGAATCAAAACAAATGTTTAAGACAAAATGTACTTAGTTTTTTATGTAGAATCTGATTCTGCATTAAAAAATGGGGGTTCCCATTTGGAATTTTATAGAAGCCTCTCGTCCCATCCCCAAGTGGCTGGGGTGGCGGGACACACCATGAATTACGGAGAGACAAAGATCTTTTCGTCCGCTTTTACGTACTGGGTCTCCATCATTAAAGAAGTAGTCGAAATACATTTAAGTAACGGCCTAATTAATAGAGACATACGATGTCAACTCAGCAAGGCATGGGAACCAGCACTGGCGACTCTAAAGCGTCATCGACAACAGGCGAATAAATCAGAGTCAAGACGGACGGTGAATCCGAGTCCGCACACTTAAATATGGCGCCAATACTCTGCCTACGAACGCGTCGCTCATACATAGCTCGTGGTCGGTTTCTTCGGCAGTGGGCACTGAATGTCGCCGTGCTCTATGATTGGTGTACGATGACATAGCCTCATCCCTCGGCGCCTGCGTTTTTCTAACGAGTCAGTGTGTATATTGGCGAGCCACTGCAGCGGAATCTCAAAATGACGACCAGCTGACTGGTTGAAATATTGTGGAGCTTTCACATCGTTATTCGACGGGACGTCGGTCAACCAATGAAGCATGGCTTTCCATTAGCAAGTGAAGCATCAGAACATCTGTCTGGGTCGTTTATCTATCCTAAAGCATGTTTTATATATTCACAGCAAGCTGCTGATGTGCTGCCAAATTTTAACGATAAGGACATAGTAGAAGCCAGGTAATATTTTCTCGCTTCGCCATGTCTCACACTAATTTTCCTTCTTTATTCACCACAGTTTTGCACAGTATGCGTGTACAAATACCAGGACACCGGTCAGCCTTATGAACCTAGCACAGTGGGCTGGTTGGGTGGGCTTGTACGGGGAAACGCCGACCGCTTCGCCACACTGCCGGCGCGGACTGCTCGCTCAGAGCTGCGGCTAACGCTGATGCAATTGGCCGCTCGCCGGCCACTTGTTATTAGATCAGCCAACGGACCGCCACTTCCGCCGCCCCCCTTCTGCCCCATGGACAGGCCCCAGCACTCTGACTTTACCTCCAACAAGCGAACCGGCTTCGTATCAGCAACTGGTCGTGTGCGATGCTGTCTTCGTACACCATCCTCTAGCCAAATGTAACGTATACATGATGTTCGGAAATTTCCGTTGCATATTTCTAGAACTTGTGGAGCGGAGTGAGTAGATACTATCATACTTTGAATTGGAACCCTTAACCGCATACGTACCGTTTCCGTGCTACAACCATTTGAAGATATTTTGGCAATGCAACCACTTTTACAAGTAATTCTTTAGGTGTTACCCAGTACATCATTTATTTTACAACAGCACTCGTTAGTAGTCAAAGAAATTACTCATGTACGCGTTCACGTGCTCTCTTGAACGCAATGCAATACAGCTTATTGCAATTTGGGCAGCACCAAACCCACGTCTGCTGATGGTGATGGTACCCTTTCTCGAAGACGTTGCGTAAATATGGCGAAAAGGGCATACGATGGTGACGGATGTTTTGGAGAACGATCTCGATGAAGGCGACTAGCAGCACTTCCATTACCATGATCTTCGTCTATAATAAGGATAATGTCGGTGTATTCTGCAAACGTGTACGCAACCATTTTCCTCTTACACTCACAGACACGTGGATAAGGCTGGAAAAAGGTCAGAGAGGTAGCACAGACGTCAAATGACATCAGCTGATCCGACATAACTACCCGCCATTACGACTGTCCCTGTTGCACAACTATCTAGCAAACGTGTTTTCAAACGGCTGTTGCACGGAAACGGTAAGTTTACGGACATAGGTTCCTATTCAAAATGTTATGTACTAATTCCCCTCTACATATCTACAGGAATTTCCAAATATAGTGCCTGATTTATATAGTTTTGGGCTACATAAAATGGAAACAGTAATTTTCTCTCTGAATGAGTTTATACGTTAAAAGGACCCCATAGTTTCTCCAGTAGCTTGACTGAAGTGGAAAACGTGAATAACAGCCAAATCAAAGTTGAATGATAACTCCATAAAAGTACATTACTCTCAGAAGAACTCTGGTAGTATTGTCAGTTATTCATATTCAATTTTTTCAATGTGAAACGTTTTTATTGTTCATTGACGTTTGTTGTTCATATATAGTATAAACACTGTACGTACTTAAGCTGTCTTTATTTTCTTCTTGGAGCAATCGTGTATCTTTAACTCACAGTGAATAACACGGCAGATGTTATGAAATACATTAGTTATTTAATAGCTTGTATCTTAAGGTATCTAGAATGATATAAACGACGGAATGAGCAAGTTGGTATGTTAACAACATAATTCTTTCAACGTGAGGGTCAAGCAGCATAGTTTACCTTATAATAGCTTTCTTACTCTTAACCCATAGATATAAACCAGAGCATTAAATGGGAGGAAATTTATCAACACCAGCACTAAATAGACAGCCTAATATTCCCGTTGGACCTGGTTAATACTAAAACCGCTATCGGACTCTGAAGTCCGTCGTCTATGAGGGCCAATGACGACATTCCTACTTACACGTCATCAAGTTAGCTTTTATCTCTTTTACACCAGTCACAAAGCCTTCTGAAACCAGGAAATACAGAAACAAAAAAATCCAGTCAGAATTATCAGCTGATGATTCCTAGGCTGCTTTCATTTAAATTAACTTCTCATTTCCACCTTCGAGTCTTATCTGCAGCACAGAAAAAATGAAAACTAAGCAGCACCTTATTAAACACAGCAGGCCACAGATGACGGCAACAGCTTTATTTAGAAACATAGCTACCAACCTTGTCGCGGACAGCCTTCAGTATACCCAATGTATTTTCTCAACAACAGGAAGAGGTATCATTCTCCTTCCGCCCTTAGAACCATTTCGATATGTTACCCATTAGAGGTGATAGAAAAGTTTCTGCTGTAGCGTACATACAAAGTAGCATGACTCTGAAGCCGGCATATAAGCACCGACATGTAGACAAAAGATTTGTGTGGCACTCATTTCTTTCCGACGTGTGTGTGTTAAATGCCGAAACGTGAACTAGGCGAAGTTGTTACCAAATGCGCCCAAACAGGACGAACATCCTCTTATTCTTCACTTGGCTATCGAGTGACGAACATCTGTAGAAATCCATCGCAGAATGGCGAGTGTGTAAGGAGCAGCATGTCTGTCGATAACTACCATTGTGAATGATGCCTTAAGTTCCAAACTGGTCCCTCTTCGACGCATGATGCTCGTCGACCTTGGAGGCCAAATGGTTCAAATGGCTCTGAGCACTATGGGACTTAACAGCTGAGGTCATCAGTCCCCTAGAACTTAGAACTACTTAAATCTAACTAAGGACATCACACACATCCTTGCTCTAGGCAGGATTTGAACCTGGGACTGTAACGGTCGCTCGGTTCCAGACTGAAGCGCCTAGAACCACTCGGCCACCACGGCCGGCCCAAATTGTAAATTTGTGGTAAGATTTTATGGGACCAAGCTGCGTAGATCATCGGTCCCTAAGCTTACACACTAATTTGTCTAACTTAAACTAAGTTACGCTATGGAAAACACCCCCCCCCCACCCCATAACCGAGGGAGGACTCGAACCTACCACGGGAGGATCTGCGCGGATAGTGACAAGATGCCCCTGAACGCGCGGCAACCCGGCGCGGTTCATCGGACTCCAGCCTCCTCCATTACTGACAAGCAGGAGACACTCGAACACTTGCCCTAGGGTCCTAATAACTGCTCAAGCAATTATCTTTCCCACTGCTCCTTAAAAAATGTTCTGAACGTTCGGTGATTTCTGTCGGACGTGGATGTGCAGTAGGCAGTTACAGACCTCTTCACGCTGCAGGGCATGGTATTTTATAAAATTGGTGTATTCAATCTGGTTCTTCTGTGAGATGATTGTCTCATGGGTACTTTTCGTCGTTGGTTTAGCAAATCTGGACTGTAGGGCCTTCGAACGGAAACTTTTTGATCGGCCCTTACATATGTTGTATTCAGCAAGCCACCGAACATAAAGTAGCCTGTGACTACATACTTCGCTGCAAACTTTTCAAAGTATGCCTCTTTGTTTATTTATATACGAAGTATTACAATAACTGAAGGCAACAGAGAAAAGAAATCAGATTCTTTATAAATCTGCGACGAGTGGCTGTAAGAAATGAAAAAAAAAATATTTTACTGCTTACGTTCTTTAGATTAAAATGAGAAAGCCTGCTTAGCAGAGAACATGAATGAATATGAAAACTGTGGTTCTCATTTTTTTGCTCCAGAAATAAAATATTTACTGAGAAACTAAGTAGAGAAACTGATGTATCTTAGCTTCATGTACATGAAACAATTTTTTCGAGGCACTTCTGATAATTCGAAATTTGTATCATACTATACAGTTTTACGGAGTAGTTAACATTCGCTGTTGCGACGAGCGGTGTCGCATCGCTTCAACTACTTTTTTTATGTACTTCATCACTGTGGGTTTGCTTCTACGTAGCATCGCGAGTCACATCACATATAGTATTGTGTAAAGTTTCGCCTAAAAAAGAACCGGGTCTTAAACTACGCCACTCGTCTCGTACCTTTGAGAGACGTCACATTTCTTTCCGCCACGCCCACAAAAGACAAGCCATTACTTTTCAACGTACGAGACAGATTACACAATAGTGGAATGATCTAAGCTCAATGTTCCCTTTGCAATGTGGACATTTTTGAGACAAACGCAGGGTCGTCTCAAAACTAGTTCTCACCGTTACTTCACGAAGTTCAGAGCAGAGTTCGCTGACTGTACGCCGTACTGCGCCTGCCAACAACCACAACTAACAATAAGCTTGTCAGATCTCTATTTTCGTGAATCCAGAAACATGTGGCCATTACGCTGCGTTGGTAGAGGCCCTCCAGAAACTGGACGCCTCACAACGGCGACGAGCTGTATTAGTAGCCGCCTGTGACACAGTTTTGATTCTATTAGGCTAGTCGACTGCCTTGTAGCGATAAGTAGATCCAGTGGATCCTCTGTGGGACAGAGTCGCAGTGTGCACTATAACTATCCATCCCCGTACTCATAGAGGAATGAAGCAGATTCCTAAATTAATTGTCGCATCAACGAACAAAATTTACGACTCACTGAAGACCTGTAGTGTCGTGGAATAGTAAAGAGTTGGAAACGTAGAATATTGTCAAAGTTTCGTTGCCAATGCCGAGAGCCAGAGCCAGTAGGTTAGCCAAGAGCTAAGAGAATTGCACATATATCGGAATGTGTAATCACGCCGGGGCAATGGCATGGTTACGCACAACACGCGAGAGAGAATTGCGTAGCACGCGGGTTTGTGTTAGACGGACACTTTCGTAGAGTGCAAGACAGACGTATAGCGTCAGCTGTACTGAATTTCACAACTTCGCGTAAGTCTGCCGCAACAACACATAACTCTGTCGCAAGAACACCTAAGGGGCGGGTACGACAGATGAACCAGCAGTATAAGTGGAACGAATGCGGTCATTACAAACGAGCATGACGTCAGGACTCGTGCTTCCTTTAAATACGCCAACTTTGATAGCAACAAGGCACTCGCACTCGCAGTTAGACTTGCAGTTAGATGTATACTGGGTCGCTGCGTAGCGCTCAGCTCGGTGATCGAGATGTAGTAAGCGCGGTCCATCCAGCAGCAGACGTGAGGGGACAGTACCAGCTCTGGTCCTCTCTGCTGCCGCTGTCAATCATCAACCCAGGATTAGCAGACATCGCGGCAGACTCGCTCGCCGCCAATGCTGACCACATCAGTGGGCCGTCGTCGAGATCGTGCGGGGCCTAGGCCCAGTGCATCCGGCGCCACAATCAGGTGACCCGACGACACTGGGGGACTGCAGCACATTATGCCCGTCCACCGCGGACGAGCCACCAGGAGGAGCAGCGAAGAAGATAGAGTACACTCTGCACTACGACAACGCTTCTCGTGCTGACAGCGCCAGGACTCCTACCCGGAGCCATCCACGCGCAGCTGCTTGCTGCCCGCAGCCGAGTCGCCGCTCAGCCGGGCGCCGCCAGCCACGCGCGGCCGAAATAAGGGCATTCCTCCGCTACGTCACAGCACGCGGCGCTGCGCAAGCAAGACTGCGCGGACCGGATCTTGTGTCATCACTACGAGTCAGTGAGGACTCGGGGAAGGTCGTTGATATCACCAAGCCACATTGTACTCGGCAGGAATAGAGATGTTACGAGTTAAAAATGTTTCTTTGGCGTTTCTGACGCTTCTACAGCCATTTCCTAGCATCCTGACAACTGGAGAGGTCACCACTTGGTGATCTACTGCACTGTAGGCGACCGGGACCACCGGGGCGCCTAGATACCTATTATAAAGCCATTTCCTCCTAATCAATCGGGTACAAAGACCCAAAAAAATTAAGTCTACATCTTCACTGTACTGTTAGACGAAATATGTTATGGGTTACGGTCATAATAATATCCAGTCTGGCAAATACAACATAAAATGCCATTCGAAGGAAAATAACATCAATATCAGACGAATAGAATTGGTTCAATTGGCTCTGAGCATTATGGGACTTAACATATGTGGTCATCAGTCCCCTAGAACTTAGAACCACTTAAACCTAACTAACCTAAGGACATCACACACATCCATGCCCGAGGCAGGATTCGAGCCTGCAACCATAGCAGTCGCGCGGTTCTGGACTGAGCGCCTAGAACCGCAAGACCACCGCTGCCGGCAGACGAATAGAAGAATCCAATTTTAAACCAAATTTTTTCGAGGCTCCTGTTCCCTCACTGAAAGCCTATCTCCTGAATCATAATCCCTTACGTAAATGCACCATGATTCCAACCAACTAAATGAAAAACTGCACTCAAAAGAAACAAATTTCACAATCCAACAAACAAATAAACGTTGAGAACTCATGACTATTACTTAATTTCCCAACTCTGAAATGCAGGGGGAGAATGTTAAGACAGTCCTCCCAAAATGTATCCAGACTTAATAAATACATGGAGGTGCCATTTTCGTCAAGTTATGGCCGAGAATACGGCAAAAATTCTTTTGTTCGCAAGTAATTTTTGGTCGATTATAGTTGTCGACACCGAGTTTATAATTTTTTTGTAATGGAACTCTGTACTTTTGTCTATGCCATTTGAAGAAGTTATGAGAGAATATAAACGACATAAATTGTGCAGGATTTGACCAAATACACTGGTATCCAAAATTAGAGCAACAAACCGCTATTTCCCCGTCCTGTGTCTAATACAAGTTGTCAACCAGATGTCAGTACGATAGTTCTATGCACGGAAGATGGCATTCCAGACAACGGGCAGCCATGTCAATGACCACGTCAAGGTACCTAGCAAACGAGGTGGTGTTTGCCGGGTAGACCCACGTCCACGGTTGCTGTGAACACAGTCACACACGGTCTGGTACGGCACAGAGAAGAGGCCTACCAGATTTTCTGCGGTTGAGGGCCATGGGAAGAAATAAAGCAGGGCAGTTGCAAATTGATGTGGCACTGTGGCTCACAGATAATCGTTCTGTTGTTTCTCGCATGTGGCGCCAATTTATAGAGACCGAAACTGTATTCCGAAGACCAGGTCCGGGCCGACCATGTTGACTTCAGAAGAGAGGACACGACAAAACCATCTTAGTACTTCACGGCAACTGGCATCTGACCTCGCAGCATCCACTGGACATGTTGTATCGAGGCAACGGTGTGTAGAAGGCTTCGGCAGAGTGGCCTTTATTGTCGGAGATCTACTGTATGTCGACCTCTGACGCGTCTTCGCTGACGGGAACGTCTAAAGTGGAGTCATCAACATGCCACCTGGACAGTCAAACTGTGGGCCAATGCTGTTTTCACAGATGAGTCCCGATGTAGTCTTGAGAGCGATTCTGTGTGGATTCGCGTCTGGAGGGAACGTGGAACATGATTTCGGGACCCAAAGGCTGTGGACAGATGTAAACGTAGGCTTTCGCAGCCGTTGTCACAGTTAATAAAATTCTTCTCTGTTTGAGGCCGCATTGTCAACTATAAAATTCCGGTGTTTCGGCGACTATTGCAAGACGTCTCCCTCATGGTATATAGCTAACTGCTGAATGTAAGTGCTCACTCAGCAGTTAGCAATACACTCTGAGGAAGGCGTCTTGCAATAGTCGCCGAAACGTTGGAATTTTGTACTCGAGATTGTGGACTAAAATCCAGAAGCATTTTATTGACTGGGATTGTGCAAAGAGACCGATTTCGAGGAGGATTCCTAGTGGAGTGAGCAGGTATTATGTTTAGCACTCGAACCCCTCTTCACGAAATTGTACGGGCGAATCGGCAAGGTTGCACAGCAGTCAGGAATCGTGAGGAGATCTTATTGCCTCATTTGCGCTTGCTGCGAGGTGTTGTAGGCCCAGATTTTGTAATGATGGAAGGTAATACTCGACGTCATAGAATACGGGTGATTGATGTTTTCTTGGAAACGGAAGCTATTGCACGTATGGAGTGACCTGCTCCCTTTCCCGATTTGAATCCCATAGAGCATGTCTGGAACGCACTAGGGGGACAGCTTGCATCACGTCAGCATCCATCCCACACTACGAGCAGCTCTGCAGAAAGAATGGACGTTGTTGCCTCATCTTGAGACTGGTGACGACATTCACAGCATGCGCCGTAGTTGTCAGGCTTGTGTCGTTGCCAGAGGTGGTCACACCGCCTACTGAGCACCTTAACCGGTTGTCGGAATGTGTGTGCAAATCCATTAATTTGAAAAAAAATTAAGAACATATTTGTCTACCGTTATGCATGTTACGGTTCTTTATGTTCTGTGTGCTTTACATTGTATCTATTTTACTATCAACTGTTTATGCTGTTTTGCGACAATGTAAGCAAACACATGACTGAAGTGTGGTTCTTGTATTTACCTGTGCACTTGAACCCCGTCAGTCTGTGTTCTGCTGTTGTAACAACCAGATAACTTGCTTGTAAAGCTATTGAGACATTCACAGTTTGTACGAGAGTCGAAAAACTGTATATCGTTTATGGCGAACGTCGCCAGACTATTAGAGCAGAGGTGTGGTTATATGCTGAACAGTAGGTTAGAATGTCATCTACGAAAAGTAAAAGTGATGCGGCGCATCTATGCGAAATTTTGTTTAGGGAAGGAACATCGTTTACAAATCATGGCCGAGTCAATTTTTGTAACATGCAGAAACCGTGAGTCGAAAATCCACGCTGGCTCACTGAAGTGGATAAGAATTACGCGCTTTGTCTAACAAAGTTTGATGCGGGTTTCTCAAGACACTCCATAGTTTGTCCAAGTTTTATTGATGAGATTCTAAATACACCCCGAAGTTATGCTGCATCCGCAGGTACTGTAAGCCATTCCACTGGATGTAAGGCATAATCGATGTTTCTTTCCACCCAGGAGTGACCGACCCTCTTCCGAGAACACTTAGAGAGCATTGGAACGGTCGTTCAGAAACGAAGAATGGTCTTCACATTCAGTTCTGTACATTCATTTGCGCCGAAATTTAAACAAGATGTAGATTAAGAAACACCGTCGACTCTCGAACGTATGAAATGTCTTGTAACCCAGGCCTGCGCTGCCGTTAACTAATGGCTCTGAGCACTATGGGACTCAACTGCTGTGGTCATTAGTCCCCTAGAACTTAGAACTAATTAAACCTAACTAACCTAAGGACATCACACACATCCATGCCCGAGGCAGGATTCGAACCTGCGACCGTAGTAGTCGCACGGTTGCGGACTGCGCGCATAGAACCGCGAGACCACCGCGGCTGGCGCCGTTAACTACATATGAAATTAAACACCCAGTATTGTTTCTCAAGGACCACTTTAGAGCGAGCAGCACTGCTCAAGGTCAACATTTTGAGCACTAGCATTCTGGTACGCTAGCTGTGATAATAAACATACAATCCGTAACTCAGTTACGTGTTTACTTACGAGGTGGAATCCAAAATTTTCGGGACTGGTGCTGACATCTGGAAAGTAGCAGTACTAGATCTTTGCACCACTAGGTGACGAGAGCTGCGTATCTCATGAGTCAGTGTACGGAGTGGCATTCAGCTAGGAGGACGTTTTGCGTGTCCACAGTGATTTCCATAATATTGTGTGTTTGGTGCGTGGCTTTTTTACGATGGATCCACCGACAGAACAGCGCGTGTGTATCAAATTCTGTGAGAATCTCGGAAAAAGTGCTACGGAGACCCTTGAAATGCTTGAACAAGTGTTTGGGGGACAGAACATGGGCCGTACGCTGGTGTTTGAGTGGCATGCTCGGTTCCATGGCCGGCCGTACAGGCGTCGGAGGTGATGCTCATGCTGGAAGGCCCATTAGCTGCACAACGCCAGACATTGTTGCCAGACTTCAACAACTGGTTCGTGGGGATCGACGCCGAAGCATTCAAGACCTTTCGGATGAAGTGGGTATTTGTTACGGGACATGTCAATGTCGACGAAAAACATTGGGCGTCCATCGTGTCGCCACAAAATTTGTGCCAAGGATCCTGACTGCTGATGAGAAGGCACAGAGTGCTGAAGTGTGCACGGACCTTTGTCAGACGGCATCTGATGACCAAACCTTCTTGACACGGGTTATCACCGGCAACGAGAGCTGGATTTATGGTTATGACCCAGAGACAAAGCAACAATCGTCCCAGTGGAAGAGCCCGGGCTCTCCAAGATCCAAAAAAGCGAGACAGGCGAAGAGCAAAGTGAAGAGCATTATCATCGTTTCTTGAGATACCAAGGGAATTGTGCACAAAGAATTCGTCCCAACCAACCAAATAGTGAATTGGCCATACTACTGTGACATTTTGCGACTAGTCCGTGAAAACGTGTGGGGAAGACGGCCCGAAATTTGGCGTCAAGGGAACTGGCTGCTGGATCACTACAACGTGCCTTGTCACACGTCCTTGCTCACCAAGACTTTTTTTGTAAAAAACAATATGGTGGTTGTACCTCACCCATCGTAGTTGCCAGATTTGGAACCTTGCAACTTCGTGCTATTCTCAAAACTGAAACGGAAGTTGAAAGGGCGTCGGTTCGACACTCCAGAGAGGATTCAAGAAGCATAGCTGGCCGTGATAAACGCCCTCAAAGAACAGGACTTCCAGAAAACGTTTGACCAGTGGCAGAAGCGTTGGGATTGGTGTACGTGCGGAACTACTTCCACGGTGATGGTGACCATTAGCCAAATGTAAAGTTTTCAACAGATGGCAGCACCAGTCCTGAAAGTTTTGGATAGCACCTCGTACCTTTGGTACGAGTATAAAGAGACGATCTATATGGAACCTCTTCTCCTGGAGGTGGGACGATGAGTTTCAGCGCTCTTATTTTGATACTATTTGAGCAAGCCCCATATGTGGTATGTCGTTGAAATCTCTTAGAAGCTTCTTTCAAATGCCACAGAGGAAAAGTACATATTTATATTAGAAAAATAAATTCGGTGTCGTAATACGGCGATTATAACCGAAAAAGTTACTTGCAGACGGCAGGAAATTCGCCATATTGTCCTCTGTAATTTGGCGAAAACTTTACATCTATTATTTATTCATTAATTCATATATTTGGGGTGGTGCCTCACCCTGTACATAAAGTCAAGTTACTTCTTCAACATTTCTAGCTATAGAAAGTTTCCTGGTGAGCTATGACTAATAAGTTCGAATACTTCATTTGAAGCTGTATGTCCTGGTTGCAGGTCACAGGTGTCGCGATGTTGCAGGCGCGTACCGCTTCGCGGCACGTTCTTGTAACAGACTCTGCAATCCAGGAGATTCTCGTACCGTTCATCTGCGTTACGTTAATGCAACACAATCGTAAAGCAAATTACAGCCTCCGACGCAGTTCCCGCTAACGTGGACGGATTGCGCTTTCCGCATCTCGTCCTCTTCTCATCAACAACGGCAACGCCTGCCCCGTTCTGGTTTCCCTTCGTCTTCGTTACTCCCCCTCTGTGCTGTGTGAGTGCCGTTTTGAGTATTTGTTTGTGTGTGTGTGTGTGTGTGTGAGAGAGAGAGAGAGAGAGAGAGAGTGAGTGAGAGTGAGTTTGTTAGTGTGTGGGTGTTGGTGAGACAGAGAGGCTTTGTGAATTAGGCGCGAAATGGGCCAACGTTCGTGTACGTTGCTACGCCATAGGCAAACTGTGTCACATTTCTGCATTTTGATGAAGTGTGGAATCACAATGGGGAAAACAGAGTACTTGTACTCCTTAGCTGAGATAACACAGTAATATATTTCTAATGGAACTTTAGTCTATGTGATATCAAATGACTGAATTTAGGTATGTGTTCTTAACTAACTATTGGCGTTATTGGACGTCCAAGTGACCGTAAAAAAGGGAAATATAGGCTTCGTTATTTACCGAAAGACAATCACGACGGATCTTGTCATAAACAGACAGTCACGTCACCCCTTGAAACACAAATTCGCAATATTCCGAGCTATCTTAAACCGTATGTATGAAGTTCCCTTATCAGGGAGGTTCCAGTGGCTGAATATGAGGTTATGCTGTATACAGCGTATCAAAACGGCTACGATCCAAAATTTGCTAACGCAATTAATAGAAGTGTAATGAAAAAGGAAACTCCTTCTTCCCAAAGCGGATTAGAGGCAGATTTTGTAACGTTTAGACCAGCCGAGCAGACAGAGGAACGCTCTATTTTCTGTAGAATTCCTTATCTGGGTGCAATACCCGAAAAAACTAGCATGAGTTTGAGATCCAAAAACATTATCCCCGCGTGTTTTACATTTTCAGATCCAGGCGGAAAACTCATTCAGAAGAAAAAAGCTGTAGTTAATAAATATAATGAATTTGGTGTATACGCAATACAAACAAGAAATATATGGGACAAATCGGTAGGTCATTTTCATTAAGAAGTCAGGGACACCTTAACTTAAATAACCTGCAACTGCATTAACAGCCTGATTACGCGATGAGAGGCAAAGCTTCATAAGTTCGTCAGAAAATGTAAAAATACTTCACAAAAAGGAAGAAGGCCATATCTTGAATATATTACAGGTAGTGGAAATTTTTAGACATAAAATAACGCACAATTCACGTTGAATAATCAACTGGAATTAAAGCATCATAGCATTCTGGCTAATTTTGATTGTTTGTATGTTTAGTGTTAGTATGGAAATGTATGATCCAATAAAAGAAACTATTCAGATAGTGAAGGGCGATGAAAATTTAATAGTCATGGGTGACTGGAATTCGGTAGTAGGAAAAGGGACAGAAGGAAACGTTGTAGGTGAATATGGACTGGGGCAAAGAAATGAAAGAGGAAACCGTCTGGTAGAATTTTGCACAGAGCACAACTAAATCATAGGTAACACATGGTTCAAGAATCAAAAAAGAAGGCTGTATCCATGGAAGAAGCCTGGAGATACTGACAGGTTTCAGATAGATTATATAATGGTAAGACAGAGATTTTAAATTGTAGGACATTTCCAGGGGCAGATGTGGACTCTGACCACAATCTATTGGTTATGACCTATAGATTAAAACTGAAGAATCTGCAAAAAGGTGGAAATTTAAAGAGATGGGACCTGGATAAACTGAAAGAACCAGAGGTTGTACAGAGTTTCAGGGAGAGCATAAGGGAGCAATTGACAGGAATAGGGGAAAGAAATACAGTAGAAGAAGAATGAGTAGCTTTGAGGGATGAAGTAGTGAAGGCAGCAGAGGATCAAGTAGGTAAAAAGACGAGGGCTAGTAGAAGTCCTTGAGTAACAGAAGAAATATTGAATTTATTTGATGAAAGGAGAAAATATAAAAATGCAGTAAATGAAGCAGGCAAAAAGGAATACAGGCGTCTCAAAAATTAGATCGACAGGAAGTGCAAAATGGCTAAGCAGGGATGGTTAGAGGACAAATGTAAGAATGTAGAGGCTTATCTCACTAGGGGTAAGATAGATACTGCCTACAGGAAAATTAAAGAGACCTTTGGAGATAAGAGAACCACTTATACGAACATCAAGAGCTCAGATGGAAACACAGTTCTAAGCAAAGAAGGGAAAGCAGAAAAGTGGGAGTATATAGAGGGTCTATACAAGGGCGATGTACTTGAGGACAATATTATGGAAATGGAAGAGGATGTAGATGAAGATGAAATGGGAGATACGATACTGCTTGAAGAGTTTGACACAGCACTGAAAGACCTGAGTCGAAACAAGGCCCCCGGAGTGGACAACATTCCATTGGAACTACTGACGGCCATGGGAGAGCCAGTCCTGACAAAACTCTACCATCTGGTGAGCAGGATCTATGAGACAGGTGAAATACCCTCAGACTTCAGGAAGAATATAATAATTCCAATCCCAAAGAAAGCGTGTGTTTAAAGATGTGAAAATTACCGAACAATCAGTTTAATAAGTCACAGCTGCAAAATACTTACTCGAATTCTTTACAGACGAATGGAAAAACTAGTAGAATCCGACCTCGGGGAAGAACAGTTTGGATTCCGTAGAAATGTTGGAACACGTGAGGCAATACTGACCCTACGACTTATCTTAGAAGCTAGATTAAGGAAAGGCAAACCTAAGTTTCTAGCATTTGTAGACTTAGAGAAAGCTTTTGACAATGTTGACTGGAATACTCTTTCAAATTCTGAAACTGGCAGGGGTAAAATACAGGGAGCGAAATGCTGTTTACAATTTGTACAGAAACCAGATAGCAGTTATAAGAGTCGAGGGAAGCAGTGGTTGGCAAGGGAGTGAGTCAGGGTTGTATCCTCTCCCCAATGTTATTCAATCTGTATATTGAGCAAGCAGTGAAGGAAGCAAAATAAAGGTTCGGAGTAGGTATTAAAATCCATGGAGAAGAAATAAAAACTTTGAGGTTCGCCGATGACATTGTAATTCTTTCACAGACTGCAAAGGACTTGGAAGAGCAGTTGAACGGAATGGATACTGTCTTGAAAGGAGCATGTAAGATGAACATCAACAAAAGCAAAACGAGGATAATGGAAAGTAGTCGATTTAAGTCGGGTGATGCTGAGGGAATTAGATTAGGAAATGAGACACGTAAAGTAGTAAAGGAGTTTTGCTATTTGGGGAGCAAAATAACTGATGAAACTCGAAGTAGAGAAGATATAAAATGTAGACTGGCAATGGCAAGGGAAGCGTTTCTGAAGAAGAGAAATTTGTTAACATCGAATATAGATTTATGTATCAGGAAGTTGTTTCTGAAAGTATTTGTATGGAGTGTAGCTATGTATGCAAGTGAAACATGGACGATAAATAGTTTGGACAAGAAGAGAATAGAAGCTTTCGAAATGTGGTGCTACAGAAGAATGCTTAAGATTAGATGGGTAGATCGCATAACTAATGAGGAAGTACTGAATAGGATTGGGGAGAAGAGAAGTTTGTGGCACAACTTGACGAGCAGAGGGATCGGTCGGTAGGACATGTTCTGAGGCATCAAGGGATCACCAATTTAGTATTGGAGGTCAGCGTGGAGGGTAAAAATCGTAGAGGGAGACCAAGAGATGTCTACACTACGCAGATTCAGAAGGATGTAGGTTGCAGTGGGTACTAGGAGATGAAGAGGCTTGCACAGGATAGAGTAGCATGGATTGCTGCATCAAACTAGTCTCAGGACTGTAGACCACAACAACAATAACATGTAATAAAATTCTGTATTATTCTCGCTTATAGACGTAGCGCCCCAGCGCTCTTAGTCATATGTATATGACGTCACACTGTCCACATAGATAGCTTACGTTCCGCCAGCCAGCTAGCTCTCTGTTGTTCGTGCGGACTCCTTTTGCCTTGCCCTATACCGAGCTGCGCTGCTGTCACACTGGTAAGATATTACCACCTAATTCTTTCCACGTAGTAATTTGAGTGTGCTGTGACTAATCCTATTAGCAGTGACTATCCTTTACCACTAGGCCGGCCTCTTTTTTAAAAAATTTTAGCTTTCGCTCACTGTTAAAGATTTTCTTTTTTTCTTTTTGGATGCAGGCAAATTTTAATGTATGGGGCATGTCTTCTATAGCTTTCGCTCGCCATAGTATTGACGATATTCTCTGAATAAAAATTTTTGACTAGGGTCGATGCGTATGCTTACCACCTTTTAACGTTATGAATATATTTTAGACATTGCTTTATTAATTTCGGTATCCACCACATGTGGAGAAACTGTACTTTACTTTTTACCGTGTAGGTTTACCGGATTATGCCGCTTGAAGTCGTGCTTCAATAAACAGCAATTTTGCAGCTGTTGCGGTGTTCTTCGTAGCATCATGGCTTTCAGCAGCTGCCGTTACTCAGAACACGAAATAGTTTCTGTAAAAAGACGTCATCAGAGAGCTCAGATACTTTGCGTGGGTTATCGGGTGAGTTTTGTTTCCTTTTTGTGTGTCGTCGACTTTATTGTTGCAGTCTGACATTCGGCTGCCTAAGTGTATGTGCCGGAGCCACTCATTATAGTAAAAACTCTTCAAGGCCATATATCCATTCATATATCATGTCACACAAACCTGTCCCTTCTGAAAACGCTCTTCCTCATTCCCTTCTCACCTATTCTCTTTAGGAGTTCTTCATTTCATACTTTAACTTCCCAATTAAATTTTAAGTTCTTCGATTACACCAAATTTCAGATGCTTTCAGTTTGATCTCCCGGTTTCCAGTAGTCCATGTTTCACTTCCATATAAAGATATGTTCCTACATCTACATCAGGGAAGGATAGTGAAAATTAAGGGCACTGCTAACATAAGAAAAGTGGACGTTGGCTGCAAAATCTGTGGAGGAAGGAAAAGATGGAAAACACTAACTAGAAAAAGGCACAGGACGATGGGACGTGACACAATAACGTCCGTGGTATACAAGTGTGCTGTGGAGGGTAAAGATTGCGGGAGATAAAATTGATTATATCGACGAAACAACTGAGACGTCCGAGATTAAGAGATTGTCATAGGACAGAAATTGCGGAAAACTGCATAATGCCAGAAATCTGGTGATTCCACACCACTTCCAAAGAAAAGAAGACAGTAAATTGCTGGTCATTTAATTTTTTACTACAATAAGTGAAAAAATGAATTATGTTTATTATACCTAAACAGTACAATAAGAAGAATATATAATTAAATTTGTAAATGATTTGGGAGTAAACAGGATGAAAAATTAAGTGCACCAAACCGACATTACTGGCAATAAAAGCAGCTGTAACTCACTTGGGCAACGAGTTGAATTGATCTTGGAAGGTAGATACAGGAACATCATTTCATGCTGCTTCAACTACAGGACACTATTCATCAATCATACTAGCGACGCTTTCTCAAAAACCTATAGGGTAGCTATTAGGCGCTTCAGTCCGGATCCGCGCTTCAATCCGGAACCGCGGTGCTGCTATGGTCGCAGGTTCGAATCCTGCCTCGGGCATGGATGTGCTTTAGTTAGGTTTAAGTAGATCTTAGCGTACGGGACTGATGACCTCACTTTTGAAGTCCCATAGTGCGTAGAGCCATTTGAAACATAGCTATTACGAAACCGATCTGCACAGTACCACAATAGAATACTCTCTGTATCGATCTAAGTCAGGAAAGGAGGGGCAAAATGCGGTTTTGGACTGTTTTCATGAACGATAACCTCGAAGATAGGGCACAAATATGACTAGCACAAACACCACAGGAACATGACGCCCACTAACCATATTACGGCTACAGCAAAATGAGGTGATCTCGTTGTATGCCCAGTGGCAGGCCATACATTCACGCCAGTTACTGTGCCTGAAAAACTGTGACGAATGAAATCTGAACAGTTGTTCTCCCTGCGGCCACCACAAACGGATATGCCCACCGTGGTGACTTGTTCGCAGAGCGTTGCTTCCATGTGTCCTATGTTGTCATCCGTAGCATTTGATGCGGCCGTCTATTCTCTCTAGCGCTAGTCGTAGGATCTCAACGGATGTGATCAGTGATGGCGTCAGGGAACAAGAAACCTCAGTTCGATGGACCACTGTCTAGTTCTGACACGCAAAGTAGACGATTCAGCCTGCTAGACGAGACAGAACACTACTAGTTCGCAAGAAAAAAAAAGGGAAACGTAAAGCTCTTTTTTTTTAATTTGCGGAATGTAGATGACTGTATTCCTGTCTAGTTTCTGCGCTTTTCTGAAATACTAATTATTTGCATATCCGAGCTTACAGTAAGGTTCATGTCTTCATGACGTTTTCTGTCTTAAAGGCCTTGCAGTTTCAATAGGCAGGGGCACATCTACGTAACAGAGGTGGGTGGAGATCCGCAATACGCGTCCGCGTGATCAGAGACAGTTATCTGCGGGAGTGGTAGGGGCTGTGCGGGAGCAGAAGACTCGCTGGGGTGTGAAGCGGCGGGCGGCCGCGGCCGGCGCGTACACTCTGGGGGCGGGCAGCGCCCGTGGGGAAATCCATACCGGCCGACACCCCGGCCAGGACGGCGGGGCTCCGCCCGCCTCTGCCGGCCCAAGGGACGGGCGGCCGATGCTGACACCAGCGCCGTCCAACCAGCTCACTTCGAAACTAACGACAGGGCGTCTGAATGATACTTCCGCCTTTTGACTCTAAAAAATTCATCTTTTTGAATTAATACCATGATTTGGGATTTAGAATTTACGATTTGGGATCGATTACCAGGTACAACAATGAAAATAATTTTGACGTAGAAAGAGAGAAGGACCATAATTTAACACTAGTATGCCGTTCTAACGTCAGATTAAAAATTATCGAAATAGCATTGTTTACATATTGGGTACAATTGGACTTCATTAAGTGAAACGATCGTCAAAATCATTGAACATTGTGTCCCAATGTGCTGATAAGTACAAAATCAACCAAATGTATGGCTAAAAGATGACGAACATGTTTTCTAAGCATAGATCAAATGAGTTACAGAATAAACGTCAGTGCATGTAAGTGAAGAGGATCTGAAAATATGATGTGCAAGTTACTGGTTAAGTGGTGGTCAAAGATAAATAGCTTAGGTTCTAAGTCATTGTTGTATAATCCATGAGTGTGGACAGATCATAGTGGTTGTGGTCTTCAGACCAGAGACTGGTTTATGCACCTGTGCATGCTACTCAATCCTGTACGGGCGTCATCATCTTCGAATGTCTACTGCAAAGTACATCCTTCCGAATCTCAAAAATGGTTGAAATGGCTTTGAGCACTATGAGACTTAACATCTAAGGTCATTAGCCTCCTAGACCTTCGAACTACTTACACTAACCTAAGGACATCACACAAATCCATGCCCGAAGCAGGATTTGAACCTGCGAACCTAAATTTGTGTAACAGTTAGATAATTAATCTGAAACCTTCCGGTGTCTCCAGGTCTCTTCCACGTTGTTGTTGTTGTTGTTGTTGCTGGCTTCAGTCCTGAGACTGGTTTGATGCAGCTCTCCATGCTACTCTATCCTGTGCCAGCTGCTTCATCTCCCAGTAACTACTGCAACCAACATCCTTCTGAATCTGCTTAGTGTACTCATCTCTCGGTCTCCCTCTATGATTTTTACCCTCTACGCTGCCCTCCAATGCTAAATTTGTGATCCCTTGATGCCTCAAAACATGTCCTATCAACCGATCCCTTCTTCTAGTCAAGTTGTGCCACAAACTTCTCTTCTCTCCAATCCTATTCAATACCTCCTCATTAGTTATGTGATCTACCCATCTAATCTTCAGCATTCTTCTGTAGCACCACATTTCAAAAGCTTCTATTCTCTTCTTGTCCAAACTAGTTATCGTCCATGTTTCACTTCCATACATGGCTACACTCCAAACAAATACTTTCAGAAACGACTTCCTGATACATAAATCTATATTCGATGTTAACAAATTTCTCTTCTTCAGAAACGCTTTCCTTGCCATTGCCAGTCTACATTTTATATCCTCTCTACTTCGACCATCATCAGTTATTTTACTTCCTAAATAGCAAAACTCCTTCACTACTTTAAGTGTCTCATTTCCTAATCTAATTCCCTCAGCATCACCCGATTTAATTTGACTACATTCCATTATCCTAGTTTTGCTTTTGTTGATGTTCATCTTATATCCTCCTTTCAAGACACTGTCCATTCCGTTCAACTGCTCTTCCAAATCCTTTGCCGTCTCTGACAGAATTACAATGTCATCGGCAAACCTCAAAGTTTTTACTTCTTCTCCATGAATTTTAATACCTACTCCAAATTTTTATTTTGTTTCCTTTACTGCTTGCTCAATATACAGATTGAATAACATCGGCGACAGGCTACAACCCTGTCTCACTCCTTTCCCAACCATTGCTTCCCTTTCATGCCCCTCGACTTTAATAACTGCCATCTGGTTTCTGTACAAATTGTAAATACCCTTTCGCTCCCTGTGTTTTACCCCTGCCACCTTTAGAATTTGAAAAAGAGTATTCCAGTCAACATTGTCAAAAGCTTTCTCTAAGTCTACAAATGCTAGAAACGAAGGTTTGCCTTTTCTTAATCTTTCTTCTAAGATAAGTCGTAAGGTCAGTATTGCCTCACGTGTTCCATCATTTCGACGGAATCCTAACTGATCCTCTCCGAGGTCTGCATCTACTAGTTTTTCCATTCGTCTGTAAAGAATTCGCGTTAGTATTTTGCAGCCGTGGCTTATTAAACTGATAGTTCGGTAATTTTCACATCTGTCAGCACCTGCTTTCTTTGGGATTGGATTTATTGTATTCTTCTTGAAGTCTGAGGGTATTTCGCCTGTCTCATACATCTTGCTCACCACGTATACTTGCTTCCACGTATACAATCTTATTCTATGATTCTTAAACCATGAGTTGGCGATGATTAAATTAAGCTGTGTGCAAACTTCAGCTAGGCGGCATCCCCTTTCATTCCTTTCCCCACATCCATACTCATCTACCATTTTTCCTTGTCTTCCTTTTCGTACTATCGAATTCCAGCCCCCATCGCAATTAAACTTTCGTCTCATTTAACTTTTTGAATAATTTCTTTACTCTCATCAAGTTTCTTTAATCTCTTCGTCATCTACAAAGCTAGTTGTCATATGAAATTGTACTACTGTGGTACGCTTGGGGTTCATGTCTATCTTGGCTACGTTGATGGATTCATTGTGCTGTTCATAATTACGTACCCACATTCCTATTTTCTTACTCGTTATTAAACCTGCTCTTGCATTACTCCTATTTGACTTCGTATTATGACCTTACCAGAAGAGCTATTCTTCCTGCAACCTAACTTCACTAATGCCCACTATATATAACTTCAACCTATCCGTTTTCTTTTTTAAATTTTCTAACCTACCTGCTCGATGAAGGGTTCTAACAGTCCACTCTCCGATACGTAGAATGCCAGTTTTGTTTCGCCTGATGGCAACATCCTCCTGAGTAGCCACCGCCTGGAGATCCGAATGGGGGACTATTTGACTTCGGGAATATTTTACCTAAGAGGGCGGAATCATCACTTAACCATACAGTTAAGCTGCATACCTTCGGGGAAAACTACAGCTGTAGTTCCTCTTGCTTTCACCCGTTCGCAGTACCAGCACAATAAAGCCGTTTTGATGTTACAAGGTCAGATTAGTAATCATCTAGACTATTGTCCCTGAAACTACTGAATAGGCTGTTGCCTCTCTTCAGTAACTACATGTTCGTCTGTCCTCTTAACAGATACCTCTCCATTGTGGTTGCACCACCTACTGCGTAGCTGAGGTAAGCAAGCCACACCACCGATGACCAAGTACATTGTTTGTGAGGGGGGGGGGGGGGGAGAATAGATCATAGTTATATGGAACTGAAACTTATTCGTACATTCTTGGAGGAATTCTGTTGTCTGTGAATTCATCTGTAAATACATCTTCGGAGGAACAGTGTTATCCTTGGACACAAGGTATAAACAATATACCGATGAGCCGCAACATCACGACCACCTGTTCAGTAGCGTGCTGTTCCACTTTCCAAACTCAGTACAACAGAAATTCTGCCTACCATGGATTCCACAAGTCCTTGAGAGGATTCCAGCGGTGTATGGCACCAGATGTTTACGCAAATTATGGGATGGTGGTTCATGGGCACGCAGCTGGCACCTGATATATGTTGCAACGAGTGCAAATCAGGCACATTTGACGGCCAAGACATCAACGTGAGTTCACTATAATGCCCCTTAAATATGCATGAATCTGACCTTGTAACGCGGACAGTTACCATGCTGGAACATGTCATTGCCCCAAGCAATTATGCAGGTGATACGCTATAATGAAACTTCCTGGCAGATTAAAACTGTGTGCCCGACCGTGACTCGAACTCGGGACCTTTGCCTTTCGCGGGCAAGTGCTCTACCATCTGAGCTACCGAAGCACGACTCACGCCCGGTACTCACAGCTTTACTTCTGCCAGTATCCGTCTCCTACCTTCCAAACTTTACAGAAGCTCTCCTGCGAAACATGCAGAACTAGCACTCCTGAAAGAAAGGATATTGCGGAGACATGGCTTAGCCACAGCCTGGGGGATGTTTCCAGAATGAGATTTTCACTCTGCAGCGGAGTGTGCGCTCATATGAAACTTCCTGGCAGATTAAAACAGTTTTAATCCGCCAGGAAGTTTCATATCAGCGCACACTCCGCTGCAGAGTGAAAATCTCATTCTGGATACGCTATAATGTTCACATATTTCACAGCTGTTATGATTCTGTCGGTTACCGCCACAGATACCATGGAAACCCAGCTCATTGTACCCCATAGCATAATTTAGCCCTCACTGGCCATTCGCCTGGATGACGGCGTGTAAGAACTCAACCATCGACCTGGTGTGACAAGGAATCATCCGACAGTTTCTATTGACCTGCGGCGAAAACTCAGTGATGATGCGCCCACTCCTATCACAGCTGATGATGTCGTTGGGTTGACACAGGAGCACGCAGGGGTCGTGTGGAGTGGAATACCGTGTCAAACAATGGCCTTAAAACGGTGTGACCCGAAGCACCTGAGCCTGCGCAAGCACTGTACTCTGTCGTCAGATCTTCCACAGAACGCAGCCTATCCTCGATTACACAGTGGGGGATCGTCTGCCCTCTATGTTTTGTGATGAGGCATGGTCGTCCAATACCATACAACCTACTTGTTATTTCACCATCCTTCAACCACTTTCCGTAGGTGCTCAAGATAGTTGTACGCCAACACAGATTCTCGTTTCCAGCAACAGTGCCACAGTAATGTGCCCTTTGTAAAAATAGCTTATATTAATGGATTTCCGCATTTGTGCCCTTATCTTCGCTGTATTGTCTGCGCATCCCTCTCCCTTCCGCTTACAATCTTTCCTCGCTGCCTCACATGCCCGCGACACCACGAGGAGGCGTGGGTCATCAGTGTTTACACGCATTCACAGAGAACGCTGTTCTTATAAGACATATTTACACCTGTATTCACAGACAAAACAGCTCTTCCAATACGTACGAATACGTTTCAATTTTATGTACCTCTGCTATAGCCGCCGCGTCGAGTGGCCGCGCAGTTTAAGGCGTCATGTCACGCACTGTGCGACCTTTCCCGCCGGAGGTTCGAGTCCTCTCTCGGGCATGGGTGTGTGTTGTCTTTAGTTTAAGTTAGTTTAAGTAGCGTGTAAGTCTAGGGACCGAGGACCTAGCAGTTTGGCCCCTTAGAATTCACACAGATCTGAACATTTGAACGTCTGATCTAACCGAAATCAAGATTTATAAAATATGCTGTTCATTGTTGGACACCATGCAACCAATATCTTATACACTATATTTTCAGACCATGTTTGCCGCACATAAAACTACTGTATAGATGTTCATTCTGGTGCTGCGTTGTTCTATGGCTCGAAAACATGTTTGGTACGTGTTTGTCGTACATTTCGATGAGTTTGTACTTATCTACACGCCGGGATCTTAACGATGGTTTTTCTTAATGAAGTCTAATTATACCCAACATACTCGTATAACTAGTGTTATTTCCATAACTTGTAATCTGGTGTTGAAATGGCATACTGACGTTAAATTTTTGTTTTCTCACTTTCAATGCATTAGTCCAAAAATTTTTATGAGTGTTGTACTTAATAATTGCTTAAGGCCAAAATTATGATATTGATATGAAACAAGGAAGTTTGTGTAGTCAAAACGACGGAAATATTACTCAACATTATTATACTACTGCGGCCAAAAATATGAAAATATTATTAACAATAAGATCTTTTCTGCCTGGGCTCCAAGACAGCTGCAATTGTTAGCTATGGAATGCATTTCTGAGGAAGAACTACGCACTATTAGAATATAGTGGGCATTCCAGACCAAATTTAACCTTTCAAATCGAACCTGAAGCTTCCCTCTTGCTTCCAGCCTCACCTCTTGCTCCTCTCCTGCTTCCACCTTTCAGACTCACAACTCTCTCGATCCCCTCTTCTCCGGCCATCCCTCCATCTTACCACCGATCACTTCTTTCTCGATGATGATCTGCCTTAGCGACGGATCAGTTGAAAGAGGTGTATATCTATGTTCCTTCTCTTCCAACAGCTTTGGGTGAACTGTCACATCTCATACTAACAATAATAAATGAAGTGACAGCTGGGATGCTCGCAAAGATATAAGATAAGTTTAGTCTGTATATCTACAGCATATAGTTAATGGAGTATCTCCACAGTTCTCCCTTTTCTTCCTGTCAGCTACAATTTAGAATTTCTTGTTGTGACGTGTGATGTGCTACTGTAGGTTTGTAGCAAATGAGCAGCGCATTTCAAAGTCTATTGCTTATATCACTCGGAGGAGTGTATCAGTCAAAGTGAATCGAACCTCTTTGTTTTAACAACACTATACTCAGCGTTATACAAATATTATGTTTATAAAAGATTTATCCAGGCATATACACTCCTGGAAATGGAAAAAAAACACATTGACACCGGTGTGTCAGACCCACCATACTTGCTCCGGACACTGCGAGAGGGCTGTACAAGCAATGATCACACGCACGGCACAGCGGACACACCAGGAACCACGGTGTTGGCCGTCGAATGGTACTAGCTGCGCAGCATTTGTGCACCGCCGTCGTCAGTGTCAGCCAGTTTGCCGTGGCATACGAAGCTCCATCGCAGTCTTTAACACTGGTAGCATGCCGCGACAGCGTGGACGTGAACCGTATGTGCAGTTGACGGACTTTGAGCGAGGGCGTATAGTGGGCATGCGGGAGGCCGGGTGGACGTACCGCCGAATTGCTCAACACGTGGGGCGTGAGGTCTCCACAGTACATCGATGTTGTCGCCAGTGGTCGGTGGAAGGTGCACGTGCCCGTCGACCTGGGACCGGACCGCAGCGACGCACGGATGCACGCCAAGACCGTAGGATCCTACGCAGTGCCGTAGGGGACCGCACCGCCACTTCCCAGCAAATTAGTGACACTGTTGCTCCTGGGGTATCGGCGAGGACCATTCGCAACCGTCTCCATGAAGCTGCGCTACGGTCCCACACACCGTTAGGCCGTCTTCCGCTCACGGCCCAATATCGTGCAGCCCGCCTCCAGTGGTGTCGCGACAGGCGTAAATGGAGGGACGAATGGAGACGTGTCGTCTTCAGCGATGAGAGTCGCTTCTGCCTTGGTGCCAATGATGGTCATATGCGTGTTTGGCGCCGTGCAGGTGAGCGCCACAATCAGGACTGCATACGACCGAGGCACACAGGGCCAACACCCGGCATCGTGGTGTGGGGAGCGATCTCCTACACTGGCCGTACACCTCTGGTGATCGTCGTGGGGACACTGAATAGTGCACGGTACATCCAAACCGTCATCGAACACAACGTTCTATCATTCCTTGACCGGCAAGGGAACTTGCTGTTCCAACAGGACAGTGCACGTCCGCATGTATCCCGTGCCACAAAACGTGCTCTAGAAGGTGTAAGTCAACTACCCTGGCCAGCAAGATCTCCGGATCTGTCCCCCATTGAGCATGTTTGGGACGGGATGAAGCGGCGTCTCACGCGGTCTGCACGTCCAGCACGAACGCTGGTCCAACTGAGGCGCCAGGTGGAAATGGCATGGCAAGCCGTTCCACAGGACTACATCCAGCATGTCTACGATCGTCTCCATGGGAGAATAGCAGCCTGCATTGCTGTGAAAGGTGGATATATACTGTACTAGTGCCGACATTGTGCATGCTGTGTTGCCTGTGTCTATGTGCCTGTGGTTCTGTCAGTGTGATCATGTGATGTATCTGACCCCAGGAATGTGGCAATAAAGTTTCCTCTTCCTGGGACAATGAATTCACGGTCTTCTTATTTCAATTGCCAGGAGTGTAATATTCCGCAAGCAGACACACCAAATCATTAAACTGATGATGTGACAAGATGAGTCACGTCGTTTGGCACATCGCTGCCGAACAGAGAAAGGCACTGGCGAAGAACTCACACCCAAGAAACAGTCTTCTCTCCACTTTGTATTAAAAATATTATGCGAAGTTGCCTTTAAAAGAAACTTTCACACTTTTAAATGCATCCTTCCTCCAAAATGTCTACATAATGTATTTGGATGATGAAGAGCGAAAGTACAGGGCAGTTAAATGAAGTGTCACCTCCTCCCCCTTCCTGCTGCGTGCCAAACTCAACAAGGCCCAGCCACACATCGTCTGTGAAAACGAATCGCTCTCCCCACACGGGATGTGACAAAAAGAAAAGAAAAGAAAGAAAGAACACTAAAACCAACACGTTACCATGCCTAACACGGTGTAGGAAACCGTTGGTATTCAAAACAGCTTCCAGTTGTCCCGGAATAGATAAACACAGGTCTTGTGTGGTTTTCAAGTGGTATCGCCATTATTCAAGCAAAATAGTGGCAAGCTCAGGCAACGATGAAATCAGCCTTGGACAATGCGAGCTGTATGAACCGGGGCTCGCTCATCCTGGGACACAGTGTCACCATTGTGCCACAACCACTGTATCGTGAGATGTATCTGATCATCCAAAATGGTCACATAATCTTTGGCAGTAGGGTGACATTGAAGAGCAGCCGTGGGGCACATGGAGTACAACGATATGGCAGCCCATATCCTCACCGTGCCATCATGCTTCATTCAATCTTTGGACATAAATTCGGCAGATGTTGGAAACTGTGCGAACAAGATTCAATGAAACAAGCAACTTTCTTCCATTGCCCTATGGTCGAGGTTTTGTGGATTCGGTTCCACATTCTCCCATTAGGGGCATTTGCATCGCTGATGAGTTGATATGGAATTCCAGCTCGCCCTCCAATTACCAGCTTTTATAGCTATTTTCATGCTATTTTGGTGTCGACAACGTTCGAGAACGTGACATTCAGTTCACGGTCACTCAACATACACTTTCGTCTGCGTTGTGACATAGCGGATGTCGGTATTCCGCTTCCCTGTATGCAGTACACATCTTCGTTATGGTGCCTCCTGAGACATCAAGCACCAGTTCCTTTGGTTACTGAAGCACCCACCATACATATCCCCACGTTCGAATTCACTTACCTACTGCATAATGGATTTACGACTACACAAAACATCGCCCTGACTGCGACTGACACTTGCTAGGTATTAAGGACATTGCTCGAGTGTTGTTTGTGATCGAATGCAACAGCCAACGTGCCCGATTTTCTGTTATCTGCATTTATGTACAAGCATGCATGTCCCGCGATTTTTTCATGTTTTAGTCCAACCCCTGTACATAGGTACCACATGCTCTAGCCGCCCCACTCCCACTTGACTCAAAACGAAAATAAATAAACCTTATTACGCTCGACTATTCGCAGGTAGTTCCCTTAATTATGCGACGATTATCTTGTGCGTGTACTCTTAAAGTAAACAATAAATCATCGTACGATGCAGTTCTCAGCAGTGCACAAATCCCTGTAGCGCCCAATGTCGTACCTTAGTATCAATAGGAGCAGTATGAGAATAACCGACTGGCAAGGAGCATAAGTTCCTCTTTCTCTCCCAACAAAAACTTAAGAAATCTGTGAAATGCAGGAAGAACAAGGAGCAAGCATAGCAGTCAGAAGGCAAGCCATCAACAATTCTGTAATCCATAGCACACAAAACACTGGCATCAAATTGACCACAACTTTCCTCGGACGTACAACATAAAATATTGAAGACATGATTGTGTACTGCATATAGACATCTTCGACACGACAGCGGTAATCTGGGTATTTGATTTTTAAACCGTTTTACAGACTACTTATAATAGCTATGTGCTGCCGTTTACGGTGGAGAAGCCAAACATTTTATGAATATTGTAATTACGGTAAATCTCAATACTATAAATTACACATCGTCCTAAGAAGTTTCTCTGTCAAGCTCACTTTGTGCGTTGGGTTGTATAGATAATTTTCGAAAAATGGAGTCCATTAACAATTCGTCCTGAAACACCTGTTATATATGCACGTATGAGAAGTAACACAACTTTATAAGAATTTCCAAGGTAACTGCTGAGCAAAACTTACTGACGGAAGTAACTTTCGGATGATGTGTCACTGCGAAGCAACATAGCACGATGAAACTTGTACCACATGTAGAAAGAACTGGTATAGTATAGTGCTCCTACAAATGTAACTGCAGAAAATACGGCCACACGAACAGGAATAACAATTTTATGGAAAGACAGTAATTACACTGACGTTCATGAGAACGCCTGGACATACAGAGTTGTTAATAGGCTGTGTGATCGCAAGGACGACAAGGCTTTCTCTGCAACGTGATGCCACACTAAGGAGTTCTCGTGGTAGTGCATGAAATTTCACGACTAGCGCCGCTGACAATTGTTGAACGGTCGTTGGTGCACGTGAATGTGCTTGGAATTGATTCCAAGAGCTCATCCACCTGGGCTGCTCGATGCGATCACGCATTGTCGTCCATAAAAATGAACTCAGCACAAAGCGCACCCCTGAAAATACACGAAGTGGGAAGAAGCGCAGTGTCACAATAACGTTGACCGATGAGAGTACCGTCTTCAGAGGTTTGGAGGTGAGTACGCCCACACAAACTTATGCCTACCCGTACCATAACAACAGGATAAAAATGTAATGTTCCATGATACTGGGTGGGAGCACGTAATGCACACAGGAACATTGTCCAAGTGGATCGTCTTGGTGGTCCATGTATTATGGTGGGGAGAGGCATAATGAACGTGTTGAACTCCAAATCTCTGCACACGGTACAGTCACCTGTCAGCGTCGTTGCGTATTGCACTCCTTCCCTACGTGAGACTTTTCAGGGGCGCATTCCGTCCCGATTTCACTCATGTGAAAGATAATGCGCTAGCTCATCTGTCAGAGCAGTTGGAAGGAACGAGTGAAGAGTCGGCGAATGCACTGGTCTGTCCGTTCCCCTGACATATCCCATAGAGGACGTGTGGGTCGCGTTGGGAGACATACTTCAGTACACGCACATGCCCCAACGACCATCGAGCAGTTTTCAACCGCGCTGGTGGAGAAATGGAACGGCCTTGTGGCCAACATGGCAGCACGTTGCAGAGAAGGCATTACCGTCCGTGGTGATCACGCTCGCTATTAAGTACCTTGCACAGCCTATAGTAACGTATATTATCTTTGAACAAAAGTGTCTTTAAATGCGAACATTTTTAGGTTAGGCTTTACCGTGACTGTTATTGACATTAAATGAAACAATAAGTTTACTGTTACCAGTCACTGTTTATTTGTTTCCACGACGCGTTTCAAAGGTTTAAACCTCCATCATCAGGTGGATATACATCAGTTAATATGGCATTTGTGTATTTTGTGTTGTGTTACGATTTCTTTGGAGGAAGTTGTGACACTGTCTAGTGGAGAAAACAAAACAGTATTTCAGAACTTGGTCTGCATCACACAGGCGTATACAAAATTAAATGTTTAGACTGTGACTGCTTCTACATAGGCCAGACAGGGAGATCATTTGAGATTAGGTTCAAAGAACACATGGCAGCACTAAAAAACAAAAAATACCACACATCAGCTATTGCCACCCACCTGCATGAAACAAAACACCATGTTGACAACACAAGTATCAGCATCCTACACATCCAACCAAAAGGCAGAAAACTAGACATCCTTGAAACACTCCAAATATACAAACATCAAACTAAACAACCTGAATGCATCTTAAATGACAAAAATGACAATATTTACAGTAGTATCATCTCCGTTTTCAAACGTCATTAAAAATTGCTAAGCACACACACACACACACACACACACACACACACACACACAAAGATTTACCACTAATATTTATTTATGTTACCATAACAGCCCTGAGTGTACAGGAGATTGACTTCATTTACAGATATACAATCACACCAACAGTTTGTACCCCTTGTCAGCTTGAAACTATGTATACAACTGCTGATACAAATGCACATCCATGTGCACTTTTTAAGCATTTACCAATGTATTACCACAACCTTTAGACAGTTAATACATGCAACAGATATAATCTTAAGATCCTTTGCCTTGTAAAGTTTGCTGTCATACAATCTCTCTCTCCACCCTCTCCCTCCCTCTCATGTTCTCTTTATATTCCTTCAACTCTGCCTCCAGCCTTTCATATCTACCTATGAACCCCTATAAGAATGGTCAATTGTGTATTATTTTATTTTATTTTATCACTGTAGCCAATATGATTATTGTACTTAAAGTTTCTAACACCTCACCTGATTGTATAAATGAGTATGAACTTTATGCTATTTTAAGCTGTCAAAATCGTATTTACTTACTGCCTGAAGTATTTACTCCAACAAATGTATTCAACACCTCCAAATAATTCAAAAAAGTTTTCTGTAATAATGTTGTTAGGACGTATATTCTCTGGACTTTGTGAGAACGTTTTCTCCTTTGCTGTACGATCCATGCACCTAATAGATTACGACGCCATATTTGTTTATACAATATGATAGTGTTCATGTGATGTGTTACGACTGTGAAAGGATCCTGTGACCACTGGAGGTACTTTATCTTACTTAATTTATGTTTACTGCTAGATACAAGTTCAATTTTTGTCAAAACAGACCAAGTTCTGAAATACTGTTTTGTTTTCTCCACTAGACAGTGTCACAACTTCCTCCAAAGAAATCGTAACACAACACAAACACACAAATACCATATTAACTGATGTATATCCACCTGATGATGGAGGTTTAAACCTTTGAAACGCGTCGTGGAAACAAATAAACAGTGACTGGTAACAGTAAACTTATTGTTTCATTTAATAACAAAAGTGTCATTTCGCTTCGTCTCATTTCTCTTTCAGTTGGCTTCCGTACTATACTGTAGCATTATTTTCTATGCAGTAATCGAGCTATGTCACTTGGCAGTGACACATCATTCCAAAGTTACCGTTGTCCTTAAGTTTTGCACATCAGTATTTCATCCATTGAGCTGTACCATTAGAGTCATAGACATCTTAAGAGGCAAAATGAAGTGCGTGTTCCAGCTGCTGTTGCTGCTAACGAATTATAGCATTTATCGCTTTTCTAACAGTGAAGTTCTTATTCTCAGTCTCCGTAGAATGTGCCCATATTTTGTTCACTTCTCGTCTCACTGGTGCTGAATCGGTCGACATCGCTGCAGTTGGAGTTGCTGATCTTTCTAATTTCTGTCTCTACCTACTTTGGATAACGAACAACGCTGTTCGAAATATGCCTGGCACAAACGTTGAATGTTTCCTTTCGGTGATAAATAGTTTATGCCAGGGGATACCTGTTTCAGGTACTTGCGTCGGCGGTGATTTCACTATACACGACTGATATATCGCTGGTAGCAATGTCGTCTGCAGTTGGTTGGTCTTATCGACCCCACCACAGGCGAATGGCTTACAAAGCAGTTACAGCCAATATTTCCAAACCTACTTCAGATTAATGAGGATGGATTTTTGAGCTACGTTGCCTAGTAGCACAACTTGCTGGACCATCCGGAGCAGTACCCTATCCCCGAGAACAAGAACTCGGGCCCCGAATAGCAAAAAGAAATAGGGAATGAAAAGTGGATAAAATCACAAAATTTATCAGTCAGTTGAAGTACTTTTCTGCATTAAAATAATCAACGATGGCTCTAAAAATCGTTTAGATTTACCTTCTTTACCCAGATAAAACATCTATTTGCGTTAGGACTCGAAAAACAATTAATTGAATTTATCGAACGACAGATGGGACGGAGCATCCATCACTAGTGGTGTATAGGTGCTGCGGTGTCTCAGTACTATTTCGTGCCTGCAATATAACAAGGTTCTTGTCATTACGTAGTATGTTAAAGATGTAGTTGTCTACGATATTTGATTTACTCTCTAGATGTTATTTTTTTTCCTTTTAACAACGAGGAAGACGACACTCAAAAGGAACATTTCACTTCTGTAAAGCCCCTTTCTCGTTATTATATGTCTTTCCTGTTTACTTTTAGATTAATTATCGGACTTCTAGAGTCAAGTATGGGAACTTACACAGATAGTTAGTTTAGTTACGAAATAGCTTTAACCATTTGCCGCACACGAATAAGTGTGTATCCTTTACTTTTCAAATATTACAGATACCCAGCTAATGAAAGATAAATGTCGCTTTCAAACAATAACCTGCAAGTCAGTTTGCTTTCAAAATGGTTTGTTAAATGGCTCTGAGCGATATGGGACTTGACATCTGATGTCATCAGTCGCCTAGAACTTAGAACTACTCAAACATAACTTAGCTAAGGACATCACACATATACACGCCCGAGGCAGGATTCGAACCTGCGTCCCTAGCGGTCGCGCTGTCCCAGACTGAAGCGCCTAGAACCGCTTGACCACAGTGGCCGGCTGAGATTAATTTCTTTTATTGCCTATTTTGCATGTAACACACTTCACCAACAACGCCTACGATCACTCAGTCTCGTTTAACAGTCATGTCTGTTTATGATTCACACTGAAGTAACCATTGCTACATTGTGTTACCACATTAAGTAAACAGATAATCAGTGATCGCGGAAGCCTTTTCATTTACGTTCTACTCTGAAAATGTTTCTCCACAGTTACTGATTCTGAAACGTGACACTATATCAACCGAGAATCCCTTAATTCAATCCCACGCTCCTTTCCGCGAAAAATCTCAGTTACTAAAACACTTTCCTTCTACACACCGACGTAACACTTTAAACTGTCAGTTCAACTTCCTACCAAATTCTTCTCGGCTTACCTTACGCTCGACCGATCGGCGCGGGATCCCTACACCGAATCTTGGGTACACGCCGAGGCGGCGTATTGTCACTACCACTTGGACATTGTTGTTAAAAAATGGCTCTGAGCACTATGGGACTTAAGGACATTGTTGTCCTCATACAGTAAGACAGCGCTCCCTCAGAGAAAAGCCACGCTCGGCTCCGAAAGTTCCAGAAACTGGCCATAAGCAAGAACTGCTATATCGATGCGTTAGAACATCGACGTTAGCACTACTCATTACATGTGCATCAGCTGAAAGTATGTAGCCTTAATAACGGTCTCCTCCATTTACGAATAGCTGCCATTGCGAAAGGCATGAGCAGTTTAATACAATTCGGCGTAAATTGATTAATATGAAGAGCCGTTTTCCTTTCATAACCGAGACTGACAAGTAAACGAATTCGAAGACGATATTGCTTCTAATAAAAGCCTCAAAGTACCCTCTGTTTTATTATTATTATTTTTTTAAACCAACGTCTCACACAACTAGCAAGAATAGTGAGACATCCAACAGTTAGCGCTATGAATGTTGCCTTCAGGTTGAACCCAATTCCTTCTCTTTTATCATTATGAGCATCCATTTCTTTTTTACTAAATCTCATGTTCTTGCTTCCGTCTACAATATATAAATTTATCAGTAATTAGCTCTTTCATTCTTAAACCATTAGTTTTATTGACATACATGTCCTTTTCAGATAACATGCAAACGGCAGTGCGATGCCTACTGATCTCTCGTGTACTCGCATCTGCGATACTGTTATATCTAACGAAATTCGTATAATAAATTTATTGTTCATGGGCAATGCATAGGATTTTCTTCAGGTTAATTATAGGTTTAACACAATCATAGGCAGACATTCGGACTCTGTACCCAAATTATTGCATAACATGTTAACGAAATCTCGCCTTATGTACTGATGAGCCAAAAAATTATGACCATCTGCTTAATAGCTTGTTTGACAGCTTTGGAGCGAACTACGTGACTGATTCTGTGTATCAGGAATCCGACAGTTTGTTGGTAGGGTTATGAAGGTATGTAGCATTGGATGTCTACCCACAGGTCATGTAACACGCGTAAATAACGGGCCGTTAATTTGTATTCGTGGTGTTGATATCCGATAACGAAGCACGTGGGTCCGTAGGATATATAGCAGGGGAAACTGGTTGCCGAGTCATCTGTGTGAGTTCACTATAATGCTCTTCAAAACACCAAAACACGATTCTGGCTGCGAGACAGCGACAATTATACTGCTGAAATATGACATTTTGTCGGGGAAGACATCAGGCATGAAGGGATGTAGGTGGTTCGCAGCAGTCAGTGTTTCTTCGATTACTACCACAGGTCTCATGCAAGCGCAGGAGAATGTGTCCCACCGCGTAAATTGCTCCCACCCCACTGTGTCTGTGGCGAGCTGCACGTTTCGAGCCGCTGTTCACCTGGATGACGGCGTTTGTGAAGACGACCGGCGGCCTAGAGGATCAAAAATGGGATTCACACGAAGATCCGACGTTCGAATCCCGATGGCCCCATGCCCACTTCAAAAGTAATTGACGCTGTCTTTGGGTCAACATGTGGACATGTAAGGGTAGTCTGGTGTGGAGCTCATGTACAACAATGTACTATGAACTGTACGTCCAACCATTTGGCGCCTAGTGATACTTTCACTGCCTATCTACCTCTTGCCATAGATGCTCACGATAGTAGCTCGCGAACATTCGACCAGCTTCGCTGTTTTCGAGATACTCGTTCACAAGCTCTACGCAATAATAATCTGCCCTTTGTTAAAGCTACTTATCTCAATGGATTTCTGCATTTGCAGCCCATACCTTCGCTAGGGTGATCATCCGTCCGTGTCTGCTCTGCTTACACAGTTTTGCTGCCGCATCACGTGCCCACAATGCCACCAGGCAGCACTCAACGTCCCTGGGGGCAGTGGTCACAATGTTTCGGACTATTAGTGTATGATGTAGTGATAAAGCTGCTTGTCAGACTTACAGTTGTTAATGAATCTCCGCAGCTTCCATATGAGCATAGGAAACTAAGACCGTGAACCTTACATTTTCAGGCAGCATTCTTCTGACCGCATGTTTTCAATAGTTATTCTACGAGATATTTAAATGACCATTTACTCTTCTGTGATTTATCAGTAGAGAGGCCCTTGAAAATAACTTTCTGTTTTCTTTCCCTTACAATACAGGTTCATGTCTCTGTGTGGTGGTCTTCAGAATTATATCATTAGCGTTTTTTCTGGCCAGCTGGGTAGATAGTCATTTGAAATGGAGTTTTAATTTTTGAAATGTGTAGTAAGTAATGCACTACGCATTAGTCGGTGTGTAGATCAACCATTTCGAAATGAGTGCATGTAGTTTGCAGTAAACTGTTGCCCGAAGAGCTAGAACACATTTTAATATTTCAGTTGACATTTCTATTGCACTTGCAACTATTTGTGATAGTCTGTCACGACACTTGAGCAAACTCCGTCGCAACCACAGTGGTTCTCGATTGTCCTAGTCAACCATTCAACCAGGCACGCTTAATATGTCTGTATAATGAATAACGACACACAGTATTCCACGACAGTCAGTTACGGCTACGGTGTAAAATTCTCTATCACGACTCGTCTGAATGTCAATGTTTTTAGAAGTGTACGTTTTTATACAAGATCTTCCATAACGTTGACGAACCTTTTTCAGTGTTTTGCTTAACTGCTGCTACCTGTCACTTTTTTATACGTTTCTACAACCGTTGTCACCAGGAATCTTCCTCGTTAGTACCGTCTGAGTTCTAAGAGATCAAGTTATAACGTTCAGTTGAGTCCTTTAATAGTGACACATCTACGCGGGAATATTTTGAGAGTCTTCCCGTGTAGTACTTGAATTATATTATGCTTGCACAGTTCCCAAATGACAACAATAATCTGGTTATAATATACCGTATTGCCTGCTGCCTATAAAGAAACAAATAGTATTACAATTCTTCGAAGTCGTTGGGATTACTATAGCATTTATACTCTGTACGCTTTTAAAATTTCAGGATGTGAAGGAATAAGGAATTCTCTAAGAGAACAGATCCCCAACGATGACTCATACTTTTTAATGGAGGGTTTTCTAGTCCTGGCAGACTATGTCTGACGAACTTTAGTTATTTTCAGTATTTAAAAATACGCCTTTAGGTCTTTGGATTTAAAGTGAAAAGTTTTACAGTGAAGTAATCTCGAGAAAAACTGATATTTTGTACTGTTGTGTGTCACCGATAAGTTTTAAGATCTCGTTAGAGATAAACCTAATGTCAATGGTCTGCTGACGTTTTTGTTCTGAAGTCTTTTGACTTACGTCTCTTTGACTAACACTATGCTATCAGGAAAGCTCGCGAGGGATGCCTATCACTGCTTCTTCTGTTTCTGCCTTAACATATTCTGTGATGAGGCGTACTAGGTTGCTAGTAATGAGACCGAAGATCACTGTAAGAGCTGGTCTGGGCAATTCGCAGCTTTTCAAACTTGTGACAAACAATTTTCTTCGATCTGATGATGGTACGAGTCGCGTCAGCCTTGTTGACAACACAAAATAAGTACACAAAAGATGTACAACTTTTATACCCTGTATCTACGCTTAGTACGTCAATTTATTTATGGTGATGATCAGTGAGAAAGTCGAGTGAACCCTATTGTTTACTCATGTCATATTCGATTGTGTTATTACAGCACTTAGACCCTGGTCACATTTCACCAAGCGTCCAGTCATAAAATCTGTAAGCTGAACAATAGTTTCTATTATTTTACTCATCTCACTTTGAAGTGTCCTGTCCACATAAATAGATGTTGTGGCTAGGCTGATATCAGTGAGCTAGCGATTTTCGAAACTGACTTCTTACATGAGGAAGTCAACTTAAGATGCAAGGGGGCAGTGGTTCAGCAAGTGAAGCACTTACAAAACAGTCGCATAGCACCAGATATATACAGCTCATACAGGGAGTTAATTAATAGATTTCGTGTTTTGTTGATAAGTAATGAATACTTTGGGCCCAGCAGCCAATACAAATGTAGGTGAAATGTTTTGAGAGGCATGTCCATTCTAAAACCTACCTCATATCTGAATTTCGAACGCTTGGCATCCTATTTTAAGGTCAGAATGAGTTCAATATTGTCATGGGCCGGCAGCTGGGAGATCCATGAATATGCTTCATATATGTAGAATACATTAACGTGATTGTGTCTATCAAACCATAAAATGTTTCCTGTTAATTTATGGTTTCACACATGCTTTGTCATCGAAAGTAATGATGGTATTGGTTTTTGTCTTTCCTGAAGATGTGGTTGACACACTAACACAGATTTCATATGTTAAACGAACAATGCATGAACTTTTTTGGTTGCACTTGATACGTGAGTCGAAATTATTTTAGTGAGAATTATCCATTTCCCCATGGCTTTGTCCACTTGTGCGTTTGATACGTATACTGCACACGTCTCCTCCTCCACTTTCTCATTGTCCATGTTCTCCTCCTCCTCCTCCTCCTCCTCCTCCCTCTGGCCATTCTGTTTTCTCCCTCCCTGTATACTCCTCTTGCTCATCCTGTCTCTCTCTCCACGACATTCTCCCTCATCTATCTATCCAGATCCTCCTCTATCCTCCACAGCTTACCCCAGCCATGTATGTACTGTAAGGTAGATCCATAAAGCAGGATGGCGCTACTCCCACAACGCATCTGTTGTGCATGGCAGCCTACACATCAGGGGTTTGCAAACTTTTTATTCCTGGCATGTAGGATGCCCGATAAACTAGGGTGATAAGGCAGGCTCATAGTACTTCATCTCAGAACCCCTGACGTGTCTGACGTGTGGGATTCCTTGCATATCAGGGCTGTAGGGCAAGCTTATACTATTTTCACACAATCCTCCCGCTATGCAAGTTAGCTTATGTGTCTCGTGCTGTAAAAAATACTTTTATGCCTGTATCTCTGCTCATATAGGAGCTATTTCTGCCCCAGATAAGAAAGAAGTCAGTCGGGGATGTGGAGGTATTAACGGTCGTACACACATACACTCTGATTTATCTGTATAAAAGATACATACATTCAAACAACAAATAAAGCAAACTGTATGTGAAATGTCATACTGTAGTCACTTAACCAGAATGTGGAGGTCTTGTTATTCAGATACATTAACGTGTATAAAGCAACAATTAATAAGGCTCTAGGAGCACAGTAAGTAAGAATAAATTACAAATTATAAAAATGAGTGTTGACAATGCCGAAAGTACTAGGTATTCAGAAACAAAAGTATCAATATGAGGTAGGTAACGATGGGAAACGGCATTTTAGTCGAAAAGCAGAGATCGGCTATACCTGTAATCCATCTGATGAGTTAGTGCCTTCTTGAAGACTTCTAAGATATTCCATGAAACAATGCCGTCGCTTTAGTGCCCTATTATGCTAGTTTACTGTTCAAAATTACATGCAACCTGCTCTTTCCTCTTCTATACACGACTCTCATCTTCGCGTTGTGTGATATGTGATGAATTTTACAGAAGATACAATGCTCGAAGAGTGACAAACTTGTTGTTGTGAGAGGTGCGACTCCATGGACTGTTGAATGCAATTGAGATGTAGGTTGACCTTTATTTCGTAAACGCCCGTATTATCGTTATCCTACACTGTAATTCGATTGTTTGTGCCATGGCATCAACACATTTCAGCCTTGTGGAAAGACTTTGTTAGCAGGAAACTACTGCAAATTTAGTGCGACATTAAAGAAGCTTTTTAGTTTTACTCATTAAATCATCAGTATTGTCTCAAATGAGACACTTTATAAGTATTATCGGCAGTTTAAATAAGATAGGAAACAAAGTTACTGTTTGTAAAGCGTATGTGTTATTCGACTTTGTTTTTCTACATGTATTGGCAGAAAATATATTTCTTCCATTGTAACGGAGTAAAGTGATTTCTTAATAGTAAATAAAAACATTTCAAGTTAGTATTTCAAAAAAAGATAGCAAAATATGAGGATAAGAAAATATCTCCTCTCTAAAATCCAGTAAAAGTCGTAGCTTTACTTGTGTTAAAACGGGTAAGAGTGTATTTTACAAGAGACAACGTTGTCTTAGCTAGAGATACATATCAAAATCCGTCTCAGGCAGTATCGCTGAGGATTCGCAAGGAAAACAAGAACGGTTTTTGGAAAATCAAGGTTTGCACACAGTTGTATTGTCACTTCATTAAACAATCAATTTTGGGCAGAAACGGACCATCATCAGGTATAATGCAACTTCATGAATCAAATGCATAACAAATCATGACTATTCGAAGGCATCATGTCATAAATCAACATCTTTAATCCAACTATAATGCTGAATTACAAACAGAACGCAGAAGGTAATGCTTGAATTAATGCGTGACTTTTAATTTCCTTTTATGTAATGTGCCAAAGCAAGCCATGTGCTTTACCGAATCACATACACTGTCCTCCAGTTTTGTTAGTATGTTTTAAAATATCGTAAAGGAAGCGTTATGGCAGTGGTCCAAAAAAACGCTCAGTGGGTGGTATGGTTTTTTCGAATCAAATTACACACACAGGTTCAAACAAGTCGGTAAACAGGTACAGAAAGCAACCACCCTTCATGAAATCGACACTCCAGTATTACAGAATTTTATGCAGACAGGGACCGTTGATGTGAAGCATCATACTGTACGACCTAGAACAAATGAACCTAACATAGAAAGGATATGGTTGGATTTTCAACGTCCACTGCGGAAGTCTGTTCAGAGTGCGTGGCAGCATCTGCAAATCTCCCTAGGGCGACCCTGAAAGAGTGCTTCGAAAATATTACCAGTTGTACCCAAACCAGTTACAACCGCTGCATACACTGAAACCAGGCGACATGCCACAATGTATGCAGTTTCTGTGGACTTTCTCCACCATTTAGAAAAGGAAGAAATTTCTTAAGCAATTTACCTTGGGTGTTTATAAAGGGCATAGTCTAACACACACCTATCAACCACATCAACGATTTAAAGAACAGAATAGATGCAGTCATTTTCATAGTTCATGTGGCTATGTTGCGCCGGCTGTGGATAGAGCTTAAACACAGACTGAAGGTTGCGTGTGTCACGAAAGGTGGATATTTTGGAATTTCTTGAATGACACAAAATCTTTGTGAGATAGTGTGTCACATGTCTTAATTAGTCTGGGTGCCATAACACACTGAACTTACAGCCTACCTTTAGCGATTACCTGTACATCCAGTATTCACTCAATCTAACCTACACTGTCAAATGGATAATTCGTGGAGAAAACGAACCACAAATCTCTAAGTCTGTGAAAAGCACATAATGAACGTAGCTAGTAGTCTCACCTGTGTACCTGTGTATCCGTATCTCATTTGACTCGTCCTAGTGCTACAGATTTTCCATAGTAGCCCTGAAATTAACATATTGCATTGCTTTGAAGGATAAGTCAAAGAACAGCAGATTTCAACAACAAACTCAACGGAATGAAATTTTCAATAAAAGGAGACGTGGTTGTTTAAAGAAGCTATTGACACTATCCGTCAATGAGCATTAAGTTCCAAACGATAACGATTATCCTAGAAAGAACAAATACAATTTTTGTTATAAATTAACAACTCACAATTATATCTCGTCAGTGTTTCCTTACTACGACATTTCTAACAATGAATATAGTCGTATCTAGAGCTTAACTTTGCTGTTATTTGCTCCTTTGCATGACTATAATACACGTGAGCCTTACAGCCCACAAGTAACGAAACACTGCCCCCTCAAGGCTTTGAGTCCCAATAATATAAAGAAAATTTCAAAATTTTTCACGTTGTTGAACATTATCATCGCTGTAAGCAACAAATACAAGAAAAAATTAGCAATAAACACACAATTAATTATTTTAAAGAGATAGTTTCACTTTGAAATATAATTTTAAAGCCCTACACAAAATTAACATGCGTTATCGTAATAAGCAAGGAATACAAAAAGAAACTGGCAAAAAATTTACAGTTATCTTCTTTAATGTCACGATTTCATGTTGGAACCACTGGTCCATACAGTTTTCAATCACACATTCTATCAGAACATATATTTTAGAGCAATTCCATGTTTTTCCTGGACAGAATGCCACATCTTAGAACTTCCCTGAACTCATAACGCCAAATACAAATTATAGTCAAAATCAGAAGAAAAAATCGACCTAAAGTTTAATAAATTTCATTTAAAAGTAAATTCTGCTTAAGAGGTTTCATTTCGAAACTACTCATAAAAGCAATAGTACAAAACCAAATTCTACTATGCGCCGCAGAAGTACCTCACTGTAGAAATAGACGTGTCTGCTTTGCAGAAGCATGGTGGCTTCATACGAAAGGCACTGGTACTTTAAAAATGAAGTAATAAAATGGTTGTTTCAGACCGAATGTAGTTGTACAAAAAGGCTTATAAAGTGAGCCTTGTGAGAGGTGTGTCAGAAGCTTCTCGCTGTACAGAGCAGAAAGACTCGGAGCCTGCTAGGTCTCGCACTGCGGTCGGCCATGACTCTTAGCCCCCTGGGAGGTAGCTAGAGGCCGCCGGCCTGAGGCCGCAGGCTGGCTACCGTTACCTCCTTATCTGTGTCACAAATTCCAGCCGCTATCCTCCTCTCCTCTCCTATCTCACCTACTATACGGCACCGCAGTCTCTCCACAAATCTCCCCACTTCCCCTGGTTCATCGTCAAAGTAAAGTTCAATAGTACTTAGATTTAAGCACATAATTTATTCTTCAAATGCAACAGTATACATAAATATCACTCGGACCAGACATGGTACAATGGCCTGAGTGACAGAAATAACACTTGTTTAAAAATAAAAGCATTGTGTGACCTCTTGAGGACGCATTTTAACGCTCTTGAATTTACTTCGTAATTCAGTACATTATATGAATTTACCTGAACAAAATTACATATACAGTGATTAAATATGACTTAGACGTATGTGGAAACAACATATTGTGTGACACTGCGTATTTTGCATCTGCGGACGGCCTACTTCAATAAAATTGGTGATATTTTAGCACTTTGCTTAAAGACCCCTAATACAAGGTTACGATTTATGCAGGACCAACAATGTAACTCTCTGTGAACTCAGAAGAGTCACAGTGACAGGACAAACACCGAGGAGAGCTGTCAAATTACGTGCCATTCAGCATTTAAACCCAGTCAGTTGCATGTTGTAAACTATTTCACGTTTTATGTATTACATACCAAAGTGTATTAATTATGTTCAGAAATGTCCATACCACCTGTATACCAACTGCCTTTATAACTTCTTTTTAAAAAATAATATGAACGCAGCATGTATAGGTCAGTACTACGCAGAGCAGGCAAAGGATGTTAGCTTCATTATAATACCATTTTTTAAGTTATGGCGTAGATGATAAACTGTGGATACATATTTCAGGCCTGTATTTACCATGTAATTTAATATTTTATTTGGATCCACTTGATCCAATTTAAATAACACAGTTATTAACAATGATTCAAATTAATAGGAAATTGGCTTACTTCGAGACACTGTCTAAATAATGGCACTGTTTTCATATAATAGCGTGAAATACCAATAACATAACATTTCTCGTTTTTTTTAATTACTCTGTTTCTCTCAAAAATATTGTGGCACGGACAAAAAACTTATATCAGTAATATTGATCGTTGCTGATTTACAAATGGAATTAAAGTACAAACATTTGGTGTGATAACTGCCGTTGATGTCAAGTTCCGTGTTGCTGATTTATAGATGGAATTAAACTACAAATATATGGTGTGATAACTGCCGTTGATGTCAAACTCCTTCCTACTCAGTTCAGAGTTTCATAAATGCCAAAATAATGTCCAAACGGAGGGCTGTGGTTTTTAAAATTTTTTCATACTATTAATTTGTCTGACACAATGAGTTAACCACGCCACGGCGCTGGATGATATTACATTATTTATATGTGTGTAAGCCATTTCAGAATGCTTTTTTAATTACTATACTCCGAAAATGACAAAAAAGATTTATCGAAATTAGTAAGAAGTTATGAAACTGCAAAATAACTGTATCAGTCAGATAAACTCTATTAGAAATTTCCTAAAGATACCTCTGGATTTCCGTGTTATGAAGACAGAATCAAACATGCTTAGAAGTACATGTTGATTGTGACAGTCACCTGTGAACACTTTATATAGCCATTCAGATGTTCGATGTAAAGATGAGGCACTTTCAGTGCAGCCTCAGTAGGCCACGCTTGAGTATGAACCAGAGACACCAGATATATGTACTGCAACTGTGACAGATTGTTAATAAATGCTTCATGAAATATTGAAGAGGTTGCTGTTCCTGAGCTAACAAAATGCTGAAATTAATAAAGTGCTGTTATTTAGATACTGCCTCACAGTAAACCATTTCCTTATTAGTTTGAGTGATAGTTAACTCTTGTACTATTAGCTTGTGATCAAGCAGGTGCAAGCAAAATACTAAATTATGTGGTAAATATAGAGCAAAAATTTGTTTTAATGTGTTAAAAGTTCTATATTTTTTTAAATTATTTGTGACAAATAATTTAACGTCCTTTACCTGTTCTGAATAATAATAATGTATATGTCCTACATTTATGTGACATTAAAAAAAAACTTTGTATTGGCGTTTCTGAGAGCTGTTGCAGAAGTGTGTCCCCCATGAGGCTCGCGTACCTTAGCTATACAGACAGCCATATCGTAGGTGCAACAACAGTGGAGGGTATCTGTTGAGAGGCCAGACAGGTGTGTGGTTCCTGAAGAGAGGCAGCAGCCATTTCAGTAGTTACAGGGGAAACTCTTTACGATTGTCTGATCTGGCCTTGTAACATCAACCGAAATGACCCTACTCTGCTGGTACTGTGAACGACTGAAAGCAAGGGGAAACTACAGCCGTAATTTATCCCGAGGGCATACAGCTTTACTGTATGGTTAAATGATGATGGCGTTCTCTTGGGTAAAATATTCCTGAGGTAAGGTCTCCATGCGGAGACTACTAAGGAGGACGTCGCTATCGGAAAAAAACAAAACTTCCGTTCTAAGGATCGGAGTGAGGGATGTCAGATCCCTTAATCAGGCAAGTAGCTTACAAAATTTAAAAAGGGAAACGGATAGGTTAAAGTTAGGCAAAATGGGAATTAGTGAAGTTCGTTGGCAGAAGGAACAGGATCTCTGGTCAGGTGTGATTACATAGATGTAAATACAAAATCAAATAAGGATAATGCAAGAGTCGGTTTAATAATGAATTAAAAAATAGGAACGAGGATTAGCTACTATGAACAGCGTAGTGAACGCATTATTGCAGCCAAGATAGACACGAAGCCCACACCCACCGCAGTAGTAGAAGTTTATATGCAAACTAGCTTTGCAGATGAGGAGGAGATTGAGGAAATGTATGAGGAGGTAAGAGAAATTATTTGGATAGTTAAGGGAGGCGAACATTTATATATAGGTAGGAAAGTCATTTGGGAACCAGATTTTAAATTGTAACACATTTCCAAGTACAGATGTGGACTCCGACCACGATTTATTGGTTATGAACTTCTGATTAAAACTGAAGAAACTGAAAAAAGCAGGAATTTAAGGAGATGGGACCTGGGTAAGCTGGAAGAATCAGAGGCTGTAGAAAGTTTCAGAGGGAACATTAGGGAACGATTGAGAAGTACAGGGGAAATGAATACAGTAGAAGAAGAGCGGGTAGCTTTGAGAGATGAAATAGTGAAGGCAGCAGAGAATCAAGTAGGTAAAAAGACGAGGGCTAACAGAAATTCTTGGAAAACAGAACAGATATTGAATTTAATCGACGTCAGGAGAAAATATAAAATCCGATGAACGAAGCAGGCGAAAAGGAATGCAAAACGAGATCGACAGCGAGTGCAAAATGGCTAAGCATAAATAGCCAGAGAACAAATGTAAGTATGTAGAATCATATTTCACTGGGTATAAGGTAGTTGATGCGTACAGGAAAATTAAACAGACCATTGAAGGAATGAGAACCACCTGTGTGAATATCAAGAGCGTAGACAGAAAACCAATCCTAAGCAAAAAGGGGAAACAAAATGTTGGAAGAAGTATATAGAGGGTCTATACAAGGGATATGCACTTGAGGACAATATTACGGAAATGGAAGAGAATGTAGATGAAGATGACGAGAGAAATATAATACTGCGTGTAGAACTTGACAAAACACTGAAAGACTTAAGTCGGAACAAGGCCCCGGGAGTAGACAACAATCCATAAGAGCCGCTGTGACAAAAATTTCCAATCTTGTGAGAAAGATGTATGTCTCAGGCGAAATGCTCTGAGACTTCAAGAAGAATATAATAATTCAAATTCCAAAGAAGGCAGATGCTGGTAGGTGTGAAAGTTACTGAACTATCAGTTTAATAAGTCATGGCTGTAAAATACTAACGTGAACCATTTACAGAAGAGTGGATAATTGGTAGAAGCCGACCTTGGGGAAGATTAGTTTGCACTCCCGATACATGTAGAAACATGCGAAGCAACACTAACCCTACGATTTATCTTGTAAGATATTCGAGGGGCATGAAAGGGAAGCAGTGGTTGAGAAGGGAGTTACTCAATCTGTATATTGAGAAAGCAGTAAAGGAAACAAAAGATAAATTTAGAGCAGGAATTAAATTACAAGAAGAAGAAATAAAAACTCTGAGGTATGCCGATGACATCAGAAACAGCAAACGACCTGGAAGACCAGTTAAATGGAATGCGAAGTGTCTTGAAAGGAGGATACAGGATGAAAATCAACAAAAGCAAAACGAGAATAATGGAATGTAGTCGAGCTAATGTAGGTAATGCTTAGGGACTAGATTAAGAAACAGGACACCCAAAGTAGTAGATGAGTTTTGTTATTCGGGAAGCTGCCCTGACATTGGTATTCCGTCAACAACCGAATTAAGACATTGGTGAGCGTATGTCGGCCGAGGTTTAGCTCTCTTCGCGTGTCTGTTTTTTCAAACTGCTTTAGTCCTGGGAAGGTACCAGAACAAAGTATGTAAGTCTCAATGCCTGTTGCAAGGTTCGACTTTCTTGATCGTCGGTATTCCATCTCAGGTGAAAGAATGTTGGAAATATTGGAGTGAGGGAATTCAGGCAATGGCTACTTGGAAACCTGCATCATATTCCACGGCGTTAGGCTAACTCCTTAATATCGACAATAAATTGCAGAACTTCAGTATTCGAATATAGGACACTGTAATTGAAAGAAGAGTTAGTAAAGGTCAAATGAGATACTCTTGGGCTGTAAAAAACGCAACGTAAAATCGGCGACCAAACAGAATTAAAGTGAGAACATGTGGTTTATCATAAGCGAACAAAGCAGATACGGATTTCGGCTATACGCTTTGTTGTAAAGAAGAATTATAAAACATACATTTCACATTGAAAAATTTTCGGACAGAATTGCAAGACTCATTCATGGAAATCATAAAAGAAGGACTACTGCATGACTTTCTTAGGAAACAAATTTCAGTCGAAAAAACATCAAGGTTTGGCTCTGACACGCGAAATACTATGTAACTTTTTATTTGATTTTGATATATTCAAACCTTTAGGTTTGTTGCCATACAGCAACAAACCGACAACGTTTACTAATTATTAATCATTCTGCTACAGAGACATGGAACCATAATAAGCTTACATACCAAAAAATCTAACCAGATGTGTCCTAAGTGGCACAACTGATTCACTCTTTCAACTGATTTCTCGTGTATTTACCTACATGCGTCCCTCACCAACGATAATCAATATTCAACTGTTTCTGCCAACATACTAACGCCAAACACGGTCTAGTAAGAAACATCATGTCTGACGGAAACGTCATGCATAATGATACGAGACGTTTCCTTTAACGTTGTTGTTGTTGTCTTCAGCCCTGAGACTGGTTTGATGCAGCTCTCCATGCCACTCTATCCTCTGCAAGCTCCTTCATCTCCCAGTACCTACTGCACGCAACATCCTTCTGAATCTGCTTAGTGTATTCATCTCTTGGTCTCCCTCTACGATTTTTACCCTCCATGCTGCCCTACAATGCTAAATTTGTGATCCCTTGATGCCTCAGAACATGTCCTACCAACCGATCCCTTCTTCTAGTCAAGTTGTGCCACAAACTTCTCTTCTTCCGAATCCTATTCAATACCTCCTCATTAGTTACGTGGTCTACCCACCTAATCTTCAACATTCTTCTGTAGCACCACGTTTCGAAAGCTTCTATTCTCTTCTTGTCCAGACTATTTATTGTCAATGTTTCACTTCCATACATGGCTACACTGCATACAAATACTTTCAGAAACGACCCCCAGACATTTAAATCTATACTCGATGTTAAAAAATTACTCTTCTTCATAAACGCTTTCCTTGCCATTGCCAGTCTACAGTTTATATCCTCTCTGGTTCGAGCATCATCAGTTATTTTGCTCCCCAAATAGGAAAACTCCTTTACTACTTTAATGGTCTCATTTCCTAATCTAATTCCCTCAGCATCACGCGACTTAATTCGACTACATTCCATTATCCTCCTATATCTTTTGTTGATGTTCATCTTATATCCTGCTCTCAAGACACTATCCATTCCGTTCAACTGCTCTTCCAAGTCCTTTGCTGTCTCTGACAAAATTACAATGTCATCGGTGAACCTCAAAGTTTTTATTTCTTCTCCATGGATTTTAAAAGCTACTCCGAACTTCTCTTTTGTTTCCTTCACTGCTTGCTCAATATACAGATTGAATAATATCGGGGAGAGGCTACAACCCTGTCTCCCTCCCTTCCCAACCACTGCTTCCCTTTCATGTCCCTCGACTCTTATAACTGCCATCTGGTTTCTGCACAAATTGTAAATAGCTTTTCGCTCCCTGTATTTTAGCCCTGCCACCTTCAGAATTTGAAAGTGGGTATTCAGTCAACATTGTCAAAAGCTTACTCTAAGTCTACAAATGCTAGAAACGTATGTTTGCCTTTCCTTAATGTTTCTTCTAAGATAAGTCGTAAGGTCAGTATTGCCTCACGTGTTCCAACATTTCTATGGAATCCAAACTGATCTTCCCCGAGATCGGCTTCTACAAGTTTTTTCATTCGTCTGTAAAGAATTCGTGTTAGTATTTTGCACCTGTGACTTATTAAACTGATAGATCGGAAATTTTCACATCTGTTAACACCTGCCTTCTTTGGGATTGGAATTATTATATTCTTCTTGAAGTCTGAGGGTATTTCGCCGGTCTCATGCATCTTGCTCACCAGATTGTAGAATTTTGTCAGGAGTGGCTCTCCCAAGGCCATCAGTACTTCTAATGGAATTTTGTTTACTCCCGGGGCCTTGTTTCGACTCAGGTCTTCCAGTATTCTGTCAAATTCCTCACACAGTATCGTATCTCCCATTTCATCTTCATCTACATTCTCTTCCATTTTGATAATATTGTCCTCAAGAACATCGCCCTTGTATAGACCCTCTATATACTCCTTCCATCTTTCTGCTTTCCCTTCTTTGCTTAGAACTGGGTTTCCATCTGAGCTCTTGATATTCATACAAGTTGCTCTGTTTTCTCCAAAGATCTCTTTAATTTTCCTGTAGGCAGCAACTACCTTACCCCTCGTGAGATAAGCTTCTACATCCTTACATTTGTCCTCTAGCCATCCCTGCTTAACCATTTTGCACTTCCTGTCGATCTCATTTTTGAGATGTTTGTATTCCGTTTTGCCTGCTTCATTAACTTCATTTTTATATCTTCTCCTTTCATCACTTAAATTCAATATTTCTTCTGTTTCTCAAGGATTTCTACTAGCCCTTGTCTTTTTACCTACTTGATCCTGTGCTGCCTTCACTACTTCATCCCTCAGAGCTACTCATTCTTATTCTACTATAATTCTTTCCCCCATTCCGGTCAGTTGTTCCCTTATGCTCTTCCTGAAACTCTGTACAACCTCTGGTTGTTTCAGTTTATCCATGTCCCATCTCCTTAAATTCCCACCTTTTAGCAATTTCTTCAGTTTTAATCTACAGTTCATAACCAATACATAGTGGTCAGAGTCCACATCTGCCCCTGGAAATGTCTTGCAATTTAAAACCTGGCTCCTAAATCTCTGTCTTACCATTATATAATATATTTGATACCTTTTAGTTGCTCCAGGAGTCTTCTATGCACACAACCTTCTTTTATGATTCTTGAACCAAGTGTTGGCTATGATTAAGTTATGCTCTGTGAAAAATTCTACCAGATGGCTTCCTCTTTCATTTCTTACCCCCAATCCATATTCACCTACTACGTTTTGTTCTCTCCCTTTTCCTACTCTCGAATTCCAGACACCCATGACTGTTAAATTTTCGTCGCCCTTCACTACCTGAATAATTTCTTTTATCTCATCATACATTTCTTCCATTTCTTCGTCATCTTCAGAGCTAGTTGGCATATAAACTTGTACCACTGTAGTAGGCGTGGGCTTCGTGTCTATCTTGGCCACAATAATGCGTTCACTACGCTGTTTGTAGTAGCTTACCCGTACTTCCATTTTTATTCATTATTTAACCTACTCCTGCATTACCCCTATTTGATTTTGTATTTATAACCCTGTACTCACCTGACCAAAAGTCTTGTTCCTCCTGCCACCGAACTTCACTAATTCCCACTATATCTAACTTTAACCTATCCATTTCCCTTTTTAAATTTTCTAACCTAACTGCCCGATTAATGGATCTGACTTTCCACGCTCCGATCCGTAAAATGCCAGTTTTCTTTTTCCTGATAACGACGTCCTTTCGAGTAGACCCCGCCCGGAGATCCGAATGGGGGTCTATTTTACCTCCGGTATATTTTACCCAAGAGGACGCCATCATCATTTAAGCATAAAGTATAGCTGCATGCCCTCGGGAAAAATTACGGCTGGAGTTTCCCCTCGCTTTCAGCCGTTCGCAGTACCAGCACAGCAAGGCCGTTTTGGTTTGTGTCACGAGGCCAGATCAGTCAATCATCCAGACTGTTGCCCCTGCAACTACTGAAAAGGCTGCTGCCGCTCTTCAGGAACCACACGTTTCTCTGGCCTCTCAACAGATACCCCTCCTACGGTACGGCTATCTGTATCGCTGAGGCACGCAAGCCTCCCCACCAACGGAAAGGTCCATGGATCATGGGGGGAGGGGTTTCCTTAACGTTATACGTAAATTTACGGTTTGTTGCCAATTGGAAACACCATGCAATAGAGGGTTAAGTATTTGCTGATTAGTCGTCGCTCCTGTCAAACTTATTAATGAGCCGCCTATGTTGGAAAATATTGGTCCCATCGTAACAGACACTTTAAGTTTCACTTATATGAGAAGTGTCTGAATGAGGATTCTGTGAAATTGGGAAGACTGAAAACTTAATTTCGATAAAGTGTTTATCTATTAACAGTCCATCGAAATAGATTCAATTTATTCTCTGAGATTGAATTTGCTTTTTATGATAACGGTAGAGCTAAAATCGGAACATTTCGTTAAGCGAACTTTGTCTCAAGTGACAGAATGTGTGGTGCTATCTCAACAACAGTATCAGATTAGATATGGGTTCGACGTTATAAGTTAGTAAAATAAGTTTAAAGAATAAAAGATCATTAGTTGTGGTTATTGAAATTTTGATAGAACACGGTTTTAAGTGATATACATAAATATTACGTGACAGAGAGCTCACATAGTACATGTGACTGATCAGATTCAGAGACGCGACGTGTCATTGTTTTGTGAAACAGCTAAAGCAATACTCGAATTACGGCGACGATTTAGTCGAAATTTTAAGGTCAGCCCTTCTCTGAGAGGCAGTCTAAGTGATACTGCAGAATATAAGAAGAGATAGGAATCTAGTTTCCATTAATAAGGATATAAAATAAATACGGAGAAACATTCGCAGGAGGTGTGGTAGCGCATATTAATACGGTCATTATTTCAACGAAGAAGAAAGTTAACGAATTTCTAATACATCCGAAGGAATTATGCATTACATTATTACACCCAGAAGAAACTGGCTGAAATTCCATGAGGTAGTAATAATAGGAAAGCATTCAGTTATCCATATAAAGTGAAATGTGAGAGTAGTCAGCCGATGGAGTACATCATCGTGACTTGTATTGAGATGATCACCTCACCTGGAAAATTGCGTCATCAGTACACCCGTAGTACGGATGGCGAGTATAGCATACATACACAAGCTAAAGCGCCAAAGAAACTGGTATAGACATACGTATTCAAATACAGAGATATGTAAACGGGCAGAATACGGCGCTGCGGTCGGGAATGCCTATATAAGACAAACCATGGATATGCGTTTTCAGAGCCGAAGGACAACTCGTGTATACTTGATGACTGCACGATACAAAGTTTTACTCCTCACCTGAGCTCATCGACACTCTTCTGAGTTTCAACACTTCCGCTGGCCACCAAACTCCCCAGATATGAACATTATTGAGTATATCTGGGATGCCCTGCAACGTGCTGTTCAGAAGAGATCTCCACCATCTCGCACTCTTACGGATTTATGGACAGCCCTGCAGGATTCATGGTGTCAGTTGCCTCCTGCACTAATTTAGACATTAGTTGAGTCCACGCAAAGTAGTGTTGCGACACTTGTGCATCCTCGGGGGGTCCTACACCGTATAAGGCAGGTGTACCGGTTTCTTTGGCTCTTTGCTGTACATGTGGCGTCTGTTCCTTCATACATGTACGAAAGAACAAATACCATTTTCATCCTGTTCCTTTGCGCTGCCTGATACGCTCTCTTTGCTTTTATCTGATGACTCTTCCATAGCGGACATTGTTCTGCGTTTTATTCGGGCAGGGGGATTTTATCGCTTAATGTAAGTGTGTGAGTTTTTGTATTGATTCTGGCCTATGGCCTAGAATATGTCTGATTTTTTTTCATGTTTCTCAGTGGTTGGCTTTTCCCCTTTTTGTTTGTATGGTCGGCCAAACACCGTCACACTCTGTGTGATTTTAGTTCGTCTTGTCTGGTCTTTTTCTTCGTTTCTCTTGTTTTGTGTCGTCTGTCTTATCGTCTGTTGATCGTTATTATTCTCTGTGGGTGTTTTTAGTATTTGGAACAAGGGATCGATGACCGTAGCAGTCTGGTTCCTTTAACCCCCACAAACCAACCAACCATCCTGTTCCGTCGTCATGTACGGAAGAACAGACACCATTTTGATCCAGAAACCATTATGAATTAAGTCACAAAAGACTTACAGACATTGGCTGAGAGCCGTCATTAATTGAAATAACTGGAGAAAGTTGAAAATTTGTGCCAGACTGGCATTCGAACCCGACTCTTCTATATACTAGGCAGATAATCTGAGCACTGAGCCGTCCAGACGCAGTGGTCATTGCAACTGCACGGACTACTCTAGCACGCCCTCCGTCAGATGAGAATTCCCAACTTATCCACACACTACGAATGTAGTGTCATTTGCCCATTACCCTAATTATTAGAGTCTTTTGCGTCCTGTTCTAGCATGTTGTGCTGACTGTTCTTTCGGACAAGCAATCGGCGAAATACTGCAAGTAATGAGGATAATGTTTGAAGGACACTACATTCGTAGTGTGTGGATTAATTGGGAACTGTAGTCTGGCGGAATGCGTGCTAGGGTGGTACGTGCAGGTACGATAATCACTGTATCAGGATAGCTGAGTGGAGAGAGCATCTGCCTAGCAAGCTGGAGGACCTGGTCCGAATCCTTGTTTAAAAAATGGCTCTGAGCACTATGGAACTTAACTTCTGAGGTCATCAGTCCCCTAGAAGTACTTAAACCTAACTAATGTAAGGAAATCACACACATCCATGCCCGAGGCAGGATTCGAACCAGCGACCGTAGTGGTAGCGCAGTTCCAGACTGTAGCGCCTAGGACCGCTCGGCCACTCCGGTCGGCAAATCCTGGTCCGGCACAAATTTTCAACTTTCCCATTCATTTCAGTCAAAGATCGCTCGCAGGCAGTGTTTGAAATTCCTTTGTCTCTTAGTACTGCTTCGCCTGTAATACGTTTTATAGCGAAAATATTCTAGGAGAAATGATTGTTCCTATTGACGGAGCCGTATCAAGGAAGCCGAGACAGCAGAGGAAGAACGACAGAGCGTGCTAGCATAGAGTGACTTTTCATCCTCGGATTGAACTCCCAGGCCGAGCAACTAGTAGCGTAAACGGATACTGGGAATGGGAACACAGACGAGACGCGTTCACAAGGGACTGCTCTGAACGACATGAATATTGAATAGCGACGGTGAAGTTGGGCTCCTCTCAAAGTAAGGCCGGTAAGTGGATTAGGGATTCGGCGGCGGCCCGCGGAATGGAACAGAAGTCTGTTTCCTGGCGCGGCCCGCGGCTAGCGGGCAGCGGGCGGCAGGCGGCGCTGCGATCGCAGCAGAGTGCGTGGCGCGGCGTGGCGCGGCGAGGCGGGGCGGGGCGGGGCGGGGCGTGCCTTATCTGGCGCGCGCAGCCGGCGCCGAGCCGCCCACGCCGCCGCGCAGACGGGGGCGCGAGCTGCGGCCGTCTGGCTGACGCTGCTGTGGGGCTAGCACGCCTGCCCCACTGTGAGTGGCACATCGCAGTAAAAAGGGTTTTGTCCAACTATCCGCCCTTTTATAAATCAGCACAGCATTTTCGATAGATGCAACAAACCAAAAATTTAAATATGACTGATCTCTTTTGTATCGTAAAACATGCAAGGTTCTAAAGAAATATAATCATTTGTCGATAGCACTCTCCAGAAAGTTTCATAGGGATTGCATCTCATGGAAATATTGATCGACTTAATTTATTAGTTTCGCAGTTCACATTTGGTATACTTTCTAAAAACAAAAACCAACTGGATATTGCTCTTAAGTGGTAAGTATATTCTTCCTCTTTCGTTTCACCTATAGCGTCCCCAGTGAGGTAATAAGCAAACACTTAAAAAACAGTATATATAAAGAAGAGACTTTTAAAACTTGAATGATACAGATTTTTTATAATGTACCCGTAAAATAATAATTTCTCTGTGTAAGTTTCGAGAGCAAAGAAATATAACAAAATGATCTAAAGAGACGACACGATACGCTCGTTTGTTAATTTTTTAGTCGTCTTCTCTTCTTCTCTTGTCTTGGTTGTGTGTAGACGGACATCTTGCGAGTGATAGCAAATGTAAGCATATTTGTATGAGTTAAGCAGATAATATATTGATTTAATATTATTGTGCACTTTTAATTTGTAAGAGGTGATCCCGATTTCATGTCCGCCTTCCTAGAATTAACCTGCATTCAATTAATTTACACTTCAACAATCGCAGCGGCCGATTCAGCCAACGACGCCATTACGTGGCGATATTAACTTATGAAAAATTTGCGGAAGCGAAATACTCGCCCGCTATTAACATAACATTAATTTTTCTCCACAGCCGCACGAAGTTGCAGAAATACGTAGCTTTAACATTCTTGTTGTCAGTACTATAGCCGACAGCCAGAGCCAGGACTCCGACTACAATGTAATGGTTAACGGAGGTAAGAAAAAATACTCTCGTGCGTGTGTGGGCCGCAATTGTAATTAATAACTAAAGATCTTTTTCTTTTAAGTGAGCTGACTAGCCGAGGAAATTAATATGAAAAGTTTATTACATTGTTCAACTTATATGCTCATGTTTCAAGATTCAGCGACTCTAACATTCATTAACGTATCAAATAATTTAAGATTAATATTGTTAAAAAGGAGAACTTCACAAAAGCATCTAATCGTGATTGAATGAAATATCATTTTTATCAAGGCCCACCACGTAAGTCGGCAACAATTAAAAAATAATAATAATAATATATTAAATTACGACGGCCGACAGACGCGAGACACCCTCCTTTGGGTTACACTGGATCAATCATTTCTTTGTGCGTTGTTCTTTCCTTAGGGAATAGTATTTCTTCAGTCTTTCTGATCTTCTTTTACTCTCTTCTTCCGAGATGAAGGGCCTGGAATTTTGTGTAGATTTGTCTTGGAACCTTATGTTTCCATCTTAAGTAATTAATTTAGGTGTTCCATCAATAAGTGAATTTTCTGGAATCTTTAATTGTGCTAGGTCTTTCTCAGTTTCTTTAAACCTGTTGGGTCTCGTTTTGCGGTTACGGAAAAAGTCAACGATTTGTTTAGTTAATCTGTTGGAATTCGTTCTGAGAAGAGGATCATAAAAATTTATTCTCCTTTTCGCATAGAATCTCAAAGTTTTTCAGTTTTCTTGTAGAGAGTTTCATTTTTGATGTATGTAATCTTATTGTCTAGAAATTTTGGTCTTATGATTTTTCTTAAAATTTTTCTTTCCTTTAGCTCAAGTTTATCCAATTGGCCTTTAAAGTTCATGTTTAGTGTTTCTGTTGCATACAGTGCTTCTGGCTTCTTGCATGTATTTCTTGTTACTTGGAAGGCCAATTCAAGTTTATTTTTTCTGGATTGCTTTGCTTTGCTTTCCCCAGCATTTCAACTAATCCATTCTTCGAGATATTTTAATTCTTTTACTAGTTCAATCTTTTGTTCTTGGCCTTTAAGGTATTTACATGAGTGCTTCATGTTTGTCAATATCTTAGTTTTTCAAAGGAGATGTGAAGACCTATTTTAGCTGCTTGTTTCTTTAGTTCAAGGATTCCATTGTTTCAGCAAACAGGACCATATCATCTCCAAAAGCAATGCAATTTACTTTAAGATTCTCCTTTTCGCAACCTTGTCTTAGGCCACTCTTAATATTTGCTTCCATTCTCGCACTACCTTCTCAAGCGCACGACTAAATAACAACGGTTGGAGCCTATCCCCCTGTCACACTTTCATTTTTATTTCAAAGCGTTCCGATAATTCGCCCATAAATTTAACTTTCTAAAATGTATTTGTAGGGATCGCTTTTATAATTTTAGTTGTTTTCTTATCCAAATCCTTTCTTCCAGGACTGATAATAAAGATTCTGTATCAATCGAATCATATGCTTTTTTAAAATCAATGAAAGAGAGTACGTATGTATTTGCCATTTTTGGTATGCCATGATGTTTTTGAGGTTTAGTATTTGTTCCGAACATCATATACCCTTTCTAAAACCTCCCTGGTATTCCCTGATTTGCACGTCGAATTGTGGCACTGCATTATTGATGACTTATTTATGTAAAATCTGAACTGGATTAGTAGGTTTGAACTTACTGACGTTACAATAAAATCAATAGTTTCAACTCAAGCGGCAGAATTAGAGAGAGCTAATTCGTGGAAAAGAGGAGGACAAGAAGAAGAAACTTCCCGTGATTTAGTCTTATTGTGCGCAGATACTGTATTTACTTACACATTCGAAATCCAGAAGACACGCTGCACTGAAGCGACGGAAGTCGTGGGATGGCAATATGCACATATACAAATGACGGCAGTATGACGTGCGCAAGGTATAAAAGGGCAGTACACTGGCGGGGATGTCTTTTGTACTCAGCTGATTTATGTGAAAAGATTTCCGACATGACTATGGCCACACGTCGGTATCAGCAGAATATGAAAACGGAATGGTAGCTGGTGCTAGACACGTGGGAGATTCCATTTCGAAAATCGTTTAAGAATTCAATATTTCGAGACCCACAGTGTGGAAAGTGTGCCGAGAATACCAAATTTCAGGCATTACCTCTCACCACGCACAAAGCAGTGGCCGACGTCCATCTCTTAACGACCTAGAGCAGCCGTTTGCGTAGAGTTGACAGTGCTAATATACAAGGGACACTGCGTCAAATAACCTCAGAAAACAAAGGGGGATGAACAGCGGAGATGTGCGTTAGGACAGTGCGGTGATATTAGGCGTTAACGGTTCTAAGGCAGCAAACAACTGGTGCGAGAGCATTTGTTATAAACGCTGCATCGCCCGCAGCGTCTCTCCTGAGCTCGTGACTATATCGTTGGACCTAGACGACTGGAAAACCGTAGCTTGGTCAGATGAGTTCCGATACCAGTTGCTAAGAGCTGATGGTACAGTACGAGTGTAACACAGATCCCACGAAGCCATGGACCCAAGTTCTCAACAAGACACTGTGCAAGATGGTGGTGGCTTCGTAACTGTGTGGGTTGCGCTTACATCTAATGGACTGGGTACTCTGATCCAAGTGACTGGAAACTGTTATATAATTTTCAATGTGATAGGGTCCGCAGCTGCGAATAATTTTTTATAAGAATTCTTTATGTCTTCAGCTGCCAATCTGTTTGTGTCATGTGCGCTTGTACAATTTCGGCCTTAGGCTGCACGGAGACCACGTGCAGACATTGATTTTATGGATGACAATACGCCATGTCACCGGGCCACAACTGTTCGCAGTTAATTTGAAGAACATTTTGAGTACTTCGGGTGAACTATTTGGCCACCCAGATCTCCAGGATAAATCCCATCGAACGTTTATGGGACATAATGGAGAGGTCAGTTCGTGAGACAAAATTGTGCACAGGCAACACTTTAGCATTTATGGACGGCTATAGAGGGAGCATGGCTCAATATTTTTGCAGAGGACTTCCAGTGATTTGTTGAGTCCATGCCACGTCGAGTTGCTGCACCGCGCTTGGCAAAAAGGGGTCCGACACGATATTAGGAGGCATCCCAAGACTTGTTACTACAATATCACCTTAACTTTACTACGAATATTGTAATTTCGAGTTCAACACTGCACTATGGTATGACTGAAAGTTACTGATAAATTGTCTATGTCTCGTCAGCTTTCCAGTTACTCTTTCTTTGTCGGATCGTTACGCGCTGGCTTCTAAGCAAATTCATTAACATCTACATGACTAATCTGTAATACACACTCAATTTCTTGATTCAGGACACAACAAAGCAAGTTTACACTGTTTCTCTATCGTTCCACTCACGAACAGCGCACGCGATACACGAAAACTGAAGTCTTCCCGTCTGACCTCTTATATCTCTTATTTTAATACGATTATCATTTCACTCTATGTAATATTGGGCGTCAAGAAAATATTTTCGCTTTCTGAGGGGAACTTGCTGATTGAAGTTTCGTGAAGATATTTCAGTACAATGAGAAACCCTTTTTTTAAATGATTACTCCGGTATCATACGCGTGGCACTCCCTCCCCGATAATACCAAACGAGGTGCCTTTCTTTGTAGATATTCAATGTCCTCTAGAAATTCTATCTCATCCAAATTCCATGCAACGCCGCAATACTCTAGCGGAGAACGGTCAAGGTTTGTGTAGGTACTCACTTTAGTAGATGTGTGGCACCTTCTGAATGTTTTGCCAATAAATCAAAGTCTTTGGTTAGCTTTCCTCACGTTATGTATGTGATCGTTCTATTTTAAATTGTTCAAAATCATAATCCCTAGAACTTTAGGTGAACTTACAGCCTTCACATTTGTTCAGTTTGTTAGGTAACGGAAATTTGACGGATTTCTCTTAGCACTCATATCGATGTCCTCAACTAACACTATACTCCACAGGCACTGTTGGATTAGAAGCTGCATGTGAGGCGCGGTAGCCGGCCGCGGTGGTCGTGCTGTTCTAGGCGCTTGAGTCCGGAACCGTGGGACTGCTACGGTCGCAGGTTCGAATCCTGCCTCGGGCATGGATGTGTGTGATGTCCTTAGGTTAGTTAGGTTTAAGTAGTTCTACGTTCTATGGAACTGATGACCTAAGATGTTAAGTCCCATAGTGCTCAGAGCCATTTGAACCATTTTTGAGGCGCGGTGTCAAAAGCCATCTGGAAATCTAAAGGGAAGGAGTAAATTTGAGAGCCCCGGTCGAAACCATTCATTAATTCATCAAAATAAAGCGATAGTTCTGTTGCACACGAGTGACATTTTCTGAATCCGTGGCGACTATGTGTTAATAATTCACTTTCTTCGAGGTAATTCATAACATTCGAACACAGCAAATGTTCGAAAATCCTACTGCAAATCGACGTCAGTGGTAAGACTATTTAATCCATCGGATTACTCCCTCCTATTTCCTTTCTTTTGTATTCGTGTGAGCTTTACAACTATGATGTGTATTTTGTCGAACGTAAGATTGTGTATCTAAGTACAGACCGGTTATATCAGCATATTTTGAAAGGAACCTAACAGATATACGATCTGCACTGGAAGATTTACCTTTCTTATGTTACTTGAATTGCTTCGCTACAGTGAGGATATCTAATTCCAGGTGTCTAATGTTGGCAACAGTCCTTGACTTGTATTCAGGAATATTTACTTCGTCTTCTTTGGTTGGTGAAGGAATTTCGGAAAATCGTATGTCGTAGCTTGGTTAGTGACACTGTCATCGCTAACGTTGCAATCGCTATCGTGAAGTGAACGTACTAATAGTGTCTTCCTGCTTGTGTACTTAACATACTTTCATATAAGTTTGAACCTTTACTCTGAAATAGACATACTTCATCCCAAATCACAGGTAAAATGTTGCCTTTGATTTTACACCTTTGTTGTCTTTATTCTTACGCTATTGTTCAGAATGGAAATCGGATAGTTCTCAGGAAGTCACTCATCGACCTCAGTGAGAGTTATGACCTCGCTGCTTCCATCAATTCTTTGTTTCAAGATGGTATTCTATATCTTAGAATACCCAGATTCGATCATGTGTATCTCTGTTGACAAAGAAACTCTTGTCGTGCTCTTTGACACCTTGACTTGATGCACTCTTCCAGAAGATGTAGTCTGGAATAGTGGTTTCACAATATTCACGTGTGTGTGTGGTGTGTTGTGATTTCTTCGTAAAAACTGATGTATCTTTAGTAAAGTCGGAGGATATGACTGGGAGAAAACAATAATTCTTTGAATTTTCCTTTACGTTAAAGAGGCATTGGTATGTTGACTACAGATGTATGATTTCCCGTTAACTGACTCAGAGTTCTAATTTCCACCTCTAGTCCGCACTGCAGTGGCCGAAAAGTCCAGTACGGCGGCGGCGGAAAATTTAAAAATCCAAGGTAACAAAAGCAGGAAATCTAAATATTAAAGATGACGATAACGGAAACTGGGAAGAAAATACTTGACGGTGCTGCAGAAAATTTTAAAATACAACATGACCAGGATGGGTAAGTTAAAAGTACTAGATGAGGGTGGTGAAAAATTTAAAAACTTGTAACTGCACTGGAGAGAAACTTTAAAATATTTTTAGTATTCATTAAAAATGAGACAGACAATTACAGCTACTTATTATCTCTAATTACTTAGGCAATTAGTATGCAACCTGCTATATTCAAAAGTATTATGTTCGCTAATAGTGTTTCCAACATAAAAATATATTTAACATCTAAAATTCTAGTTATTTAGTAAACGTCATCTCACTCTCTCCCTACCTCTCTCTCTCTCTCTCTCTCTCTTTGTTTTGTGCGTCACTTCAAAACTTGTACATATGATCTCACATTTCCTCTAGCATATATCTGTGTTATTTACGAAAAATACATCAGCACCTAATATTCTGCCCAGCAGTAAATTTCTCTTTTATGCCCATTAAAAATGTTGATTTCAAATACTTTACAGCTTCATCTCTCATTCATTTCTACACATCGGTCCCTAGGCGTACACACTATTGAAACTAACTTATGCTAAGAACAACACAGACAACCATGCCCGATGGGCCACTCCGTGCGGCCGTTATTTGATATCTTATCCAGTCCCCTAGTTGATACATATCCTTTTCATACACACCCTTATTCATCTTCTAAACAATGGTGAATACTATATACTGCAATCAGTAGATTCTTAAAGGAACACACCTGTTTCTGTTGTTCTCTTACCTACTGCGATGAGCAGCATGTCATATTGCTACCACCTTCAATCCTACTTTGAAATCGAACACAGTCTCTCACCATCCATTCCCAAGGTACAAAGTGTTCTATTTAGTATGCAACAGTCAATGCAATAATTACATGAATTGTTTCCACATGTTTCGAGTTTGTGAAATGCACTCTCAGTAAATGTCTTCCAACTGACAATATTTTCATACATAGCTTCTCATTTGGCAATTGTGTAACTCAGTCTTTCACTTTAAGCAATAATCAGTCCTTTTCAACGTTTCTCTTCAGTAATAATTATTTCATTGCCATGTGAGTTACTGCCTACCACATTAAAAGCTAACAAGAAAGCTAATTGCTCTACCGATTCATGATATTCCAGTCGAAATAATTAATGTGATTTGTTCAACACTGTCTTCCAGTCACTAAAATTAATTTCAGTGTTGTTCCCTCCATACCTGAACACTCTCATATAGCCCCTGTTGGAATTTATTAGTCTGTAGAAGACAATGTTTTGTTCATGGCCACTGGCAGCCTTGAGTATTTTAGCATAATTTTGATGATCTTGTATAATTCTTAATATTGGATTGTTTGATTGTCATTTATCTTACATTGCGATTTACTCAATCACCCCCTTTAATATCTACCAGTCACTCATTAATAATCCACACACTGATACCAGATCAAATATGTTCTGTATACTGTGCCACTCATTTTGTCTATTGGATTACTAAAAATGATGGTGATAATCATCCTCTAATCTTCACAGAAATTAACACTGTCTTATCATCTTCTACATTATTATTTTACCTATCATAATCATTCATGTCTTTGTCTTCTTCTGCCCCAATATCGCCACCTACTGCTTTATAAATACATTGTTTTCTTTGGGTTGAATACCTTTGATTTCTACTGCCTTCTTCTTCTCACTCTTCTTTCATAATCGCTGCTTTTTCTGGAAGCAACCCACTTTAGTGATTCTGAACGTGTGTAATAGGAAGTTTAAGTTCGTGGTATGACAAATCGTTGTTTAATCTATATTGGCGACAAGATTGTATCTCAGAGCATGAACTTTATTTCAATTTATCAATTATTTGTGAAAATTTTGGTGTTCATTTGTTATAAATAAAAGAATTTTTAGACTTCCATCTTCATATTCAAGCCTTGCTACAAAATGGTTGTATCAGTCATTGTATGATGAATCTTATTGTGATATCATTTACGACTTTATTTGAATAGTTGAATGCATAGAACTATCCATGCCATAAGTGTGCTATGATATTCACATTTCAACATTTGCAAGTCGAATCTGCAGTCTATGTTTTCAACGGAGCCTGATTGTAGCTATCACTACTGTGAAAACTATTTCTTTGAATTTAACAATATATAACAGCAATATTGCTTTGTGTAACTAAGTACACTATTTTCCAGCAATACCTCCTGAGCCTGTAGCAAAACTCTTTCGAGTAATAAAAGATTCTCTACAGATTGATTTTATGCTGCAAGAACGATCTAAGGTTCAATACCTTCCTCAAATTTTCACAAAAATGTTTTCTCTTCTTGCTGGTATTGTGATGTAGCCCTCCTTTGACACTATTTTACTTTCTTGTTTAAAATTAAAATGATGAAAATTAACATCCAGGAAGGAGGACAACATTACAGTGTTGACTGTCTCATGGGAATATTTGACAGTTATTCTGTCTATGGAATGTTACTGTTGTTACATTATTATCAATTACGTTTTCTGCTTGATGTACTGAATGAAAATCGCTAATGTACAGAAAAAAACTTAAGCTGCAGAAAAATAAGATGTTTTGAAGGACACAAGTCAAATGAAGGAATTATGAGAAATTTGTGAAGAAATAACTAAGATTATTATTAGAGATTATTTATAATGATCTTCCTTATGACACAATGTTTAGGGAAAGGAGCACATTACTCGTTTTCCTTTACCTCCACATATCATAATTCTCGTTAATCGAATTAACTGTTCATATCCCATCTTATACAAAATCTGGTTAAGTTATTGGTTAGTATCTTTAACAATTATGAAGTGTAGTTGCACAAGATGACTGACTTTGCACCAAGAGTGCAGCATGCTGCAGTGGTGTTACATTGTTTCAACAAATTGGTACCATCCTGGAAAGTTCACATTTAGTAGTATTGTTATTACTTCTGGTTCATAAGCCAAATAAGAAAGTGACAATTTTAATCCTGAACAAGAGTTTTTGACGCACGGAGGGAGAGCTTCTCATAGGATTTTTCAAAGCAGATTTCTCATTAGGGTACCCAGATCAACGAAAAATTATATTCAGGATTACCACTTGTTACACAAGTTCAGTACTGAATTGTTGTCTCAGAGACGTTCTTCAGAAGAATCAGTTAAAACGGAATTAAACGAAAACAAAACTACTTTAAGTAAAGGTTGCCTGAAAGGTGTCATACTGTCACATCTCAGATTATTAATATGCAGCAAGATTTGTCGGCTGACAAGCCAGTAGTACACGACACGTTGCCTTCTGTTACTTAGCGAAGTGCTGCCTATAACAGTCCTGCACCATGTGGCAGAATGTGTAGAGATGAAAGAGATTATGTTGGTCTGCGACTTAACTGAATACTGTATGGAGTGAGGGCAGCTGCTTTTTTTCATCCGTTGTCATAGAAGAAAGTCTATTGTTACACTGACAGTTACATATTGTCCAAATCTGGTAAAAAAATTTCATCTTGTTGAGTTCGTAAAATACTTTATGGCCTGTTACCTAGATTTTGGCCAAACCCACATAATACAAATTTCACTATCGGTTTTATCCAAGGTGAAACTGCTCTTTGGGTAACTGAAATTGCTCAAAACTGTCAAATGTTTGAACAATATGAGAAAGCAATCTTGTTGAAGTGTTGGTCCTGTTGTATACAGTAAAGAAGGCAACCCTCGAAAAATTATCTTAAGGTATTTAGAAAAACTAAATATTGGGATGAATTTGTTTTGCATAAAGATGTGTTATGGATATAAAAATCGAAGTTGCCTCGGGACTTAAGAGAAAAGTTAGTCCATGTTCCGAACTTAAGAGTATTTCATCTCATCTTGGATTGTATGGAGTTAATCCTGAGGTTCCTAAGTGACGTAATAACAATATTAGTGGTGATGTAGGCCAGTCCACTCTGTTGCACACACTGTTTGACGAAGGCAGATCTAAATACAGTTGTGTTCACTTTATGATGTAGATAGCAGCACTTGTTTTGCATAATATTCAGCCTATGGATTGACGTCTGTCAAATTCTAATAAAAGAAGAAAAGCTAATAATTCATACCATCCTAAATTCTATAGCGTCAGAGTAGATCAATGGCAATACAGCAGCAATAACAATGTGTTCGGTTCCAACACAGGAGACAACAGTTAGCGAAATATAAACGGTACTGAAGAGCAAAGTGGTCCAGTGTACAATCATTCTGTGAATGTTATTTAGGTGAAAAAGCAATCCTGTCCAACTATCCTATTCAGGAAAGTAGATACAGCCACATTATGTATTCTAATGACGGTTGGGGGATGGAGTGGAGGCAAAAACATTACTGAATGACTCTATTGAGGTGTAATGATGACACGAAGATTAGAGATGAGTTCCTTAGTTGCGTACTAACCATTATAAATGATGTGATCAGAGTAAAGATATAGTTCAGGCCACTGTTACTGTTATTCTGGGAATAGTTCTGACTACGTCTGTGATAGGTACAGGTGCTACTGTGAATATGATGTCAGCGAGTTTATTTATAAATATTAGTGAGCTTACAGTGGTACCTACGTAACAAGTACAAAACTGCAAGATTGCTGGAGCAGTCTGTGTCAGGTTGCGGCATGTCAAAATGGAGAAGCAGGTTGCCGAGTTATAGGAAATGAAGCCATAGTCTGCCCTTTCATTATTGCAAGTGGATTAATAGTGATATACATTTCTGGCACGGAATTTCTGAGGGAGATGGATGCAAAAATAGACTTCTCCTCAGGCAAGTGCTATCTGAGTATCAATGTTGAAAAATATTTTGAAGATTCGACAAAAACAAAAGCCCATGTAATAAATACTGCCAACGCATAAGGTGTAGGTTTGTTAAGACAAAAGTTGCACATATCAGTGGTCAGTCTCCTCTAGTAGTTCAATGAAGTATCATAAAGGTTACATAAAGAAGGTAGCAGAATCTTCAACTATTAATTTCCAACAGCAGACAGTCTTCAATAAGAAGAAATTTATCACATGCACTTCTCAGTATCACACAGAAGTACTTTTGCACAAAGTTCACTGCCAAAACCCATACTCCATCCAATGGATAAAACGAGAGGCAGTTTTCAAAGAAATATAAGAGATGTCTGAGTGGAAAATTATAGAAACATCACTCTCATCTTACAGCAGCCATTATTAGCAGTAGTTGAACTGAGTGTTAATGTCTGAGGTTTACTATATCCCAGGGCTTTTAGTTAAATCATTGTTCCATTTGGTCCAAGGCTGTAAAATTTTGATGAATAGCTACAATAATTTGATGGAGTTCCTTACAGGCTCTTGTCTGAGAGTTTTGTATTGGGAGGTAACCCTCTCATAACTATCTACAATGTGTGCAGCATTCATATTGGGAGGAAGAAGCTGTCAGTTTCGTGTGGTACCTTGTGGATTGAATGCAGGTTCTTGTGTCTTTTTCTCTGCATTAGACACATTATGAGGGCCCGATCTGTTAGAAAACGTAAGCTTGTATGTAGGAGGCTTATTAACACCTGAACCTACTTGGGAAAAAAGTGCTGATTTGTTAGACAGCATATCGCAGAAGGTTTTAAGGACGGGAATCACTTCAAATCTCTAGAAATCAGGTCTGGGAGAGATAAAGCTAAATTCCTGAAGCATTTGATTTCATCTAAAGATATAACACTGGATCCAGATAAGATTAGTGGAACAAAGAATAGGTGGTAACCTGGTAATTTAAAAAGTGCAATTGCTGGCTTTTTGGGAAAGATATTATAGTTTTCTGTGATCACTCATTACACATAAAGTGCTCCAGTTTTGCCTGGCCTGCTGTTAATTCTTAGAACTTATAGAACAAACATCAGATTACAAAGTGTTATTCAAGAAAGACAGCTATTACAGACGATGTCTTTTGATCATGAGAAAGAATACAGCAGTTTGAAATTAAATGACTTATTTCAAAAAATCCCCTTGGGAAACTAACCGTCAATTATTAAATGGGTACATTGCATATCAAGATGCTTTGATTTGGTATAAACATCAGCCATGGAGGATCATAGTGCAGCAAAGCGTTCAAGGAAGATCAATCTTTAATGTTATTCATCGACATGTAGAGGCTTGTGCAACAGCTAGTAAAACCGGTCTGGCATGACACAAAGCAAAGCCATCAAACAAATGCTATCACGCAGAACAAAAGCCTTTTCTATCAACTAAACCATTACATATCGTATCTGTTGATATCGCTGAACCTCTGTCTTCAGCTAGGGATAGAGTCAAATATTTACTAGTACTTCATGATAATTGTTCAAAATATGTGACATTGTATGCCATAAAATCTATCACAGCAGCTCTGATTACCAAAATAATTAGAAACGACTATGTACCAACGACAATTGACAAGCGTGCTGTATTATTCTCTGACAATGCATCAAATTTCATAAGTAGAAACGATAACATTTATACATGAATACGAAATTAAGCAAATTTTAATATCGGAATTACATAAACAAATAATACTGTTCTGACAAACTTGAGTGGTAAGATACAAAGGGATATCAACATTTAATTTCTCAAACCAGAATCGTAAGAAACGGTGTCACGGTATGGAATCTATTGCTTCTTGTGAATTATGAGTATCCTTTCCACTGAAATATGCGTGTATTTATCGTGTTAATACTTTGCCTGTGTTCTGTTTCACTAAAAAATTGAGACATATGTGGGTGACAGTAATATACATCTGTATGAAGTATGTACTGAAAGGCTATGGTACAGTGAATCAGTTTTAAAAATGTTTCTGCATTTGTGAGTGCGTGGTGAAACTATAAGACACTGGTGAACAAGTATGGTGCTAGTTCGGGTTAAAATGTCATGTTCCGTTTATTAAACTCACTGCCTATATCCTAACTTGGTTGGTTGATTCGGGAGAGGGACCAAACAGAGAGGCCATCGGTCCCTGAATCCTAGCAATCACGATAGGTCGCCTACATTCTGTTTTTGGATCCATCCCACCTCGTCTCTGTCAGGTGAACCATCTGACCACACCATAATCCAATGTCTCCAGTCCTTGATTTCTATTGTCATAAAATAAGAACTAAGATGACTTTCCAGTTGTTCTTATGCCACATGTTATACATCTGAAGACATATATGTGTACCGGTTTGGTAAAATGAAGAATATTTGAAGAAATGTAAACCACTCATGCAAAGACGCTTAAAACGTATGCTAAATGCACTTTCCTGAGCAATATTTTCGGTTAAATTGACGTAATCACAAGAGCAACACGCAAATGAATCAATTCTGGAACTGCATTTCGTACAGAATTTTGAAGCAATATAAATTCATTCGAAATAACGTGCAATATTTTAAATCCTGCAAAGTGTTGAAGTGAGGAAGCCTGGTGACAGTTTCCCCAGGTCCGGGACAAAAATTGGCTTAAATATAGTCTTGAACATAGAAATAAATTTATGTTTTTAACTCTAACTCACGGAACCCAGTATTTTACTGCGTAACTTTAGTAAACCTGTTCTTTTCACATGACTTGCGTGAATGTTGGGACAAAGATGTCATCCTTAGAAGGTTGACTTTCTGAAGTGTTTCAAGGAATCCTTTTTAGTCTGTAACAAGACAATTATTTCAGAAAAAACTAATCAATGTCCGTTTAATAATGAGTACGTGATTACTATTATTGCATGACGACTGTTTCGACCCACTGAGCGAAGTGAGTAATGTGAATTTGAGCGGCGGATCCGTATACTGTGATAGACATTGTCTCCTCCATTGAAGGTGACGGTGTAGCAGATCACTATGTTTCATTGATAACAATGATACGATTAGATCTCTAAGTATTAAGTTTCTTCCGATGTCATAATTACCTGCAAAAATTTTGACGTGCTATTGTTAAAAGTAAGAGAACGATAGTCTTCTTGTTCGAGACTCGCTACTAGAAGGTTGTATCATTCATTGTATGATGACTTTTAATTGTAAAATAATATTTTCTGTGAGTCATGTACAACTTTATATCAGCCGCGAGCTGTAGGTCGCTATTGAGTACGTTGCCTGTATGGCGAAACATCACGTTGGCTGGCTGGGACTTACTGTTTGCATGTAGTATTTGGCTATGGTCGTGTGTCGTTCCATAACAATCGAGTTAATTCCGCAGCTTATTCGGTGTAAAATCTAACTGGAATTCCTTCAGGGTCTCGTCCCTTGTTCCCTTAAAGCATGCAGAGAAGATTGTAGGAAGAACTTTTATCCCTGCTGAGGATTGCACGACAAAAACAAAACTTCACGAAAGATACTTTTATCTGCAGCGACCGTTTGTGATGTGATTGCATGTGAGACTATTTTCACGCAGTAGTTGCATTACATAATAATCCTCGCATTACAGGAGTGACAGCCAGTGACGGCTGTGTCGGTGCTCTCCCAGGTGTATCGAGAAAATAAATCCGCATTTCATTTACGTAGTCGCCGGCGCGTGTGGCGGCTGTGGCCGGACTGCGAGATTTGAGCCGGGCGGCAGTTGTTTCGCGGCGGACAGGTGGCCCCTGCGGGGTAGACAGCCCGCCACCCGCAGTGTCACCGTCACCTAAATGGGAATGCCGTGTCACGCCACGGCGCGCCGCCACAGCACACGATATCTGCGACCCAGGGGAGCGTCCGTCACTTCGCCGACCTGCCAGCTCACCTCTAAATTGTTTCGCAAACGATGCGTGGCACAGCCCCGGCTCATACCAGCTGTAAACGTGGGATAAGATTTCTTTTCATTTCTATCAGTTCTTCGCTACTGCAGTCCATAAAAATTTCAACGCCATTAATACGGCTTACTTCAAATGTCAAATTGGCATGAAGTATAGTACAAACATTGATATACGAGGGCGATCTGGAAAGTAATGCCTCCAGCTTTGTAACATGAAAACTCCTAAAAGTTCTTTGTAAAACAAAACAGAATTTATAAACATTCGTGAACTTTAAACTTCGTATCTAGTTATTTATTTCTCAACATTGCCACCCTGGCGGCGAAAACATTTCTCCAAACGAGAGCAGTTTATCGAAACTGTCACAGCAGAACGTTCGACTTTGTTAATGGACTCACAACATCAACTCTAGAATGAGATTATCACTCTGCAGCGGAGTGTGCGCAGATATGATACTTCCTGGCAGATTAAAACTGTGTGCCGGACCGAGACTCGAACGCGGGACCTTTGCCTTTCGCGGGCAAGTGCTCTACCAACTGAGCTACTGAAGCACGACTCACGGCCGGTACTCACAGCTTTACTTGTGCCAGTATCCGTCTCCTACCTTCCAAACTTTACAGAAGCTCTTCTGCGAACCTTGCAGAACTAGCACTCCTGAAAGAAAGGATACTGTGGAGACATGGCTTAGCCACAGCCTGTGGGTTGTTTCCAAAATGAGATTTCAACTCTGCAGCGGAGTGTGCGCTGATGTGAAACTTCCTGGCAGATTAAAACTGTATGCCCGACCGAGACTCGAACTCGGGACGTTTGCCTTTCGCGGGCAAGTGCTCTACCAACTGAGCTACCGAAGCACGACTCACGTCCGGTACTCACAGCTTTACTTCTGCCAGTATCCGTCTGCTACTTTCCATACTTTACAGAAGCTCTTCTGCGAACCTTGCAGAGAACCTTCAGGAGTGCTAGTTCTGCAAGGTTCGCAGAAGAGCTTCTGTAAAGCTGTGAGTACCGGGCGTGAGTCGTGCTTCGGTAGCTCAGTTGGTAGAGCACTTGCCCGCGAAAGGCAAAGGTCTAGAGTTCGAGTCTCCGTCGGGCACCCAGTTTTAATCTGCCAGGAAGTTTCATATCAGCGCACACTCCGCTGCAGAGTGAAAATCTCATTCTGGAAACATCTCCCAGGCTGTGGCTAAGCCATGTCTCCGCAGTATCCTTTCTTTCAGGAGTGCTAGTTCTGCAAGGTTCGCAGAAGAGCTTCTGTAAAGTTTGGAAGGTAGGAAACGGATACTGGCAGAAGTAAAGCTGTGAGTACCGGACGTGAGTCTTGCTTCGGTGGCTCAGTTGATAGAGCACTTGCCCACGAAAGGCAAAGGTCCCGAGTTCGAGTCTCCGTCGGGCACACAGTTTTAATCTGCCAGGACGTTTCAACATCAACTCTACTTGCATCACTTAATCACTATTAAAGTGAAGTCCTCAAAGGTGTTTAAGTTTTAGAAAGAGATGAAAGTCGGATGGGTCTAAGTAGGGACTTTATAGAGGATTATCGATGACAGTAAATCCACAATGTCAGACTGTTGGAGATGTAGTGTTTGCGTGTGACCTGGCGTTGTCATGTTCAAGGAGCGGATGCTCCATACGTTCAGCTGCCTGAGGTTTGCAGTACCTTGGAGAATATGTTGCGGTGACTTCAGGCGTGAATTTCAAATGTACCACCCCTTGAATATCCCAAAGTACTGAGAGCATGATTTCGCCTGCTGATGGCATAGCCTTGAACTGTATTGGTCTCAATGATCTTTTGTGGTTCAGCTCTACTGATGCTCTCTTGTTTTCGTCCTCAAAAAAGCGAACCTTGATTTCTTCACTTGTCAGAACGATTTGAAGAACTCATCGTTAAAGAACGCATCGCCATCACACTCAAAACGTAAAATGTATTTATGCTACACGAGCTGATGGGCATTGCTGGTGGCCGGTTGATATGGAGAGGTGCGTGGATAGACAGAAAGAGGAGGCAGGAGAGGATGGATAGGGAAAGAGGGCAGGGAGAGGTAGCAGGACAGGACGGACGTAGAGAGGAGTAACAAGAGGAGTGACAGAGACAGGGATAGGAGGAGATGGACAAGAAGAATGGCAAGAGGAGGTGTGTAGGTAGAGGTGGAGATGAGGCTGTGGATACGGAGGAAGATATAGATGGGGAAGGGAGTGAGAATAAATGGACAGAGAGATGGGGGTAGGAGAAAATGTTCAGAGGGAAGTGCAATGAGATGGACAGAGAGATGAGACAGAAGAGGATGGGCAGAAAGTAAGGTGTGAGGAGGTGATGAATTACAGTTGGAGAGGATGAAATAGACAGGGTGAAGAGTGAGGGGAGTTGGCCTATGGAGGGAAGATGAGATAGGTAAGAGTGATAGACAAGAGTGGTAGGGAGGAGGACATAGAGAGTTGTTGAAGGGTGAGGTGGACAGAGAGATGTACAAAGGAAGGGGGAAAGTAGATGGTCAGTGAAAGTAGGAAGATTGTGGTGGACAGATAGTGAACAGAAGAAGAGATGGCGAGAGGGATGGGGAGGTGAAGAGGCTATGGACAGAGAGATGGAGAAGTGGCAATTATACAACAAAGCATACACTACACATACAGTATACATACGAACGAAGAGGGAACAGTAAGAATGGAGAACCGAAATCTAATTTCTCGTATTAAGAAGGATGTAAGACAGGGATGCAGCCTTTCACCCATTCGGTATACACACCCAGAAAGCAAAAATGGCCTTAAAAGGAAGGTTCAAGAAAAGGATTAAATTCCAGGGAGAAAGGTCATCAAAGATCAAATTTACTGATGACAGTGCTATGTTCAGCGAAGTGAAGGAGAGTTATACGATCTGTTGGATGGAATGAACAGTGTAATGAGTACAGAATATCGATTGAGGGAAAATGAAGATAGATAACAGTAATGAGGAGTTGCAAAAATGAGACTATCTGCAACACTTAACATGAAACAAATGACCCCCAATGTGGACGACATTAAGGGCTCCTGCAGTGTTGGAAGAAAAATAACGAATGAACAGAGCTTAATTTGAGGACGAAATTTCTGAGAATGTACGTTTGGCGCACAGCATTAAACGGGAATGAGTTACTGATTGTTTGAACATCGGAAAAGAAGAGCTTCGAAGAGTTTGGTATGTGCTGCTATATCATTCGTCATTGGCAGCCAGGCAGACATTGTACGAGGGTAATCCCAAAAGTAAGGTCTCCTATTTTTTTATAAGTACAGAACTCTGTTTGCGTGGCAGTTGGTCACCCGTGAAGAGTGCTTGCAAGCCGCGCTGAGGAGCTCAGTCTTGGCTTGGCAGTCGTTGAGAATGGAGCTCCCGTTGGATGTTACCGCCAAGTGCGAATTGCGTGCAGTTATTTGATTTTTGAACGCAAAGAGCACTGTGCCCATTGAAATCCCTCGCCAATTGACGGAAGTGTATGGTGAGTCGTGCATGGATTTCAAACATGTTCGTAAGTGGCGTAGAGAGTCTGCAGATGGTCTGACCGAAATTCACGACAAACAGAGGAGCGGGAGACCGTCAATTTATGAGGAAACTGTGTTGAAGGTTGAGCAAAGAATGCGTGAAGATCGGCTGATCACCCTGGATGAGCCCTGCACGTTGGTTCCTGAGGTTTCCCGAAGCACCGCCCACAGAATTTTAACGGAAACATTGAACTACCGGAAGGTGTGCGCTAGATGGGTGCCACGCATGCTGACTGAGGACCATATGCGGCAACGATTTGATGCTTCTCGCGCATTTCTTCACGGCCTTGCAGCCGAACAGGACCACTTTCTGGAATCAATTATCACGGGTGACGAAACATGGGCATACCACTTTACACCTGAGACCAAGCAACAATCACGCCATTGGTGGTCTCATTCTTCGCAGCATGGCGGCGAGCCGGTATGACATTGGCACACAAAAACTGCCACAGCGTCAACAAATATGCTTCGACAGAAATGGTGATTAATTCGAAAAATAGCTAAATGATCAAGCTGTAAACTGGTGTAAACCATTGTATAAATAAACTGATATATGTACTTATACAATCCCAAAGAAAGCAGGTGCTGACAGATGTGAAAATTACCGAACTAACAGTTTAATAAGTCACAGCTGCAAAATACTAACGCGAATTCTTTACAGACGAATGGAAAAACTGGTAGATGCGGACCTCGGGGAGGATCAGTTTGGATTCCGTCGAAATGTTGGAACACGTGAGGCAATACTGACCTTATGACTTATCTTAGAAGAAAGATTAAGAAAAGGCAAACCTACGTTTCTAGCATTTGTAGACTTAGAGAAAGCTTTTGACAATGTTGACTGGAATACTCTTTTTCAAATTCTAAAGGTGGCAGGGGTAAAATACAGGGAGCGAAAGGCTATTTACAATTTGTACAAAAACCAGATGGCAGTCATAAGAGTCGAGGGGCATGAAAGGGAAGCAGTGGTTGGGAAAGGAGTGAGACATGGTTGTAGCCTCTCCCCGATGTTATTCAATCAGTATATTGAGCAAGCAGTAAAGGAAACAAAAGAAAAATTTGGAGTAGGTATTAAAAATCATGGAGAAGAAATAAAAACTTTGAGGTTCGCCGATGACATTGTAATTCTGTCAGAGACGGCAAAGGACTTGGAAGAGCAGTTGAACGGAATGGACAGTGTCTTGAAAGGAGGATATAAGATGAACATCAGCAAAAGCAAAACGAGGATAATGGAATGTAGTCAAATTAAATCGGGTGATGCTGAGGGAATTAGATTAGGAAATGAGACACTTAAAGTAGTAAAGGAGTTTTGCTATTTAGGAAGTAAAATAACTGATGATGGTCGAAGTAGAGAGGATATAAAATGTAGACTGGCAATGGCAAGGAAAGCGTTTCTGAAGAAGAGAAATTTGTTAACATCGAATATAGATTTATGTATCAGGAAGTCGTTTATGAAAGTATTTGTTTGGAGTGTAGCCATGTATGGAAGTGAAACATGGACGATAACTAGTTTGGACAAGAAGAGAATAGAAGCTTTCGAAATGTGGTGCTACAGAAGAATGCTGAAGATTAGATGGGTAGATCACGTAACTAATGAGGAGGTATTGATAGGATTGGGGAGAAGAGAAGTTTGTGGCACAAGTTGACTAGAAGAAAGGATTGGTTGGTAGGACATGTTTTGAGGCATCAAGGGATCACAAATTTAGCATTGGAGGGCAGCGTGGAGGGTAAAAATCGTAGAGGGAGACCAAGAGATGAATACACTAAGCAGATTCAGAAGGATGTAGGTTGCAGTAGGTACTGGGAGATGAAGCAGATTGCACAGGATAGAGTAGCATGGAGAGCTGCATTAAACCAGTCTCAGGACTGAAGACAACAACAACAACAACAACATGTACTTTTAAAAAAATAGGAGACCTTACTTTTGGGATTACCCCCGAATTCAAAATGAAATACTTTCACCAACAAAGTTCGTGTTCAACTACGTTACTCACAAGTAGCGCCTCTCCTCATCGTGAACATGAAACTGGCGACAGTGCTTCTGCACTTTGGGAGGAAGTTAGTCACTTAATTGGTTGAACAGTTACATGTAAAATTATGTAGAATTAGACAGACTACTAAGGCTACTTGTCTACTTGTCTACTTGTTGGCCGTTTACATATTACTGATTAACACAGTGGCTTAACGTTAACACAAATGGTCATGTTATTCATTGTTCGTCTCATGTCACAAGTTAAACACGGACTGCAAATACAATGAATATCGTTGTGTACAGACTGCAAAAGTCTTTAACTCAATATTCGGAAGGTACTTTTGAGACCAAATTGTGTCAGTTTCAATTTAAAAATTTGCTTAGTAGCTTAAAAGACATTGTGATGAAAGTTTTTGTGAGCTAATATTCATTTCGTTTCTATGTCACTGAAGGCTTCAGTAGTTACTGATAATACTTCTACTGCACATAACATTTCCTCTCAAATTATTATAGGTTGTTTGTTATATGTTCCTTAAGTGAACATACATATTCTGAAAGTGCAGTTAGAATTCTTAAATCCTTAAAGAGCCACCTGCAAGATGACTACGGGTGCACGCCACTCACTACCCTGTATGGATGGTTTCATAGATTCAATACTGTCTAGCTATATGACAAATTAACATCTGAAGTTATGCTTACAAACCTTAATGAATGAAAATATGTTATGATGCTGACATAGTTTTTTCTTTGCTTCCAAAATTATAAGTTATCAAACAATTAAAATCGGTTCAACTCAGACGCTTGAAAATTCCAATAACATGTTGCCATCCATTTTTGTCAGTTTATAAACATAAAGATCTGGAGTTTTCTGCCCTATTTGATGATTCCTGTTCATACAATACATTAATTTGAGGTAATATTCGATTCCTTGTGCAAAATTTATAATATTTCACTTTTTACGAGAATAAGGCAGAGACTATTTGTACAACATTTCTTTATTACTTCTTTGAAAATCTCGGCTTAGAAGGTGCCTAATCAAATGGTGATGGTGAAAAGAATTTGCATCGCCAGTATTTTGTTGCAAGGTGTGAAGCAAAGCAAGCGCTGTATCATGTATAAGATACAGAGGCGAGCGAGTGCACGGGACTTACCCTAGTTCACTGCTAGTAGCGTCACGTCATCGTAACGCGCCTGCATATAGTATTGCACCACATTTAACATAAAAGTAAAAATTAAGATTTGTGTGTAAAACTTTGTTAAAGTATAGTTCTATGTAATAATGTTTCAGGTAACAAATCTTAATGTTATAAAATTAGTAGTTTACGTAAAATTCACGTTTTGAAAGAAAAATAGGAGGCGCTAAATAATGACGCTAGGAAGCCAAAATTTGGTGAGAAGGTGCAGTAAGAAGTCATTAATGAGTGGTGCTGGTTTCCAAAACCATAAAACTAAAATTGACTCCAGAATCCGCGTTTTTCGGAAAAATCAGAGGCGCGAAATAATAGAGCTACAATATTGAAAATTGGTAGGATGCTTCAGTTCACCCTAATAATAATAATGGAAATACCACAATCAGTTACCTCTTCTAGTTTTTTAGTAATTTAGTAAAAACTACTTTTGTGAGTAAAATGTACATAAGCATTATAGATTAAGTACTTTAAATTTTAATGATAAAACAAATTCTTTAAGACCAATGATCAGATAGGACAATTAACAAAGCTACACCAAGTTTTAGTCTTGTAGCATAATTAACAGCTGATACAAGTCTTGATAAAGCTATGGTTCAGAGGTAACAATCTACCGTTAGTTCCATTGTAAAAATTCGAGAGAGTAAAGTTTTAATTTTAGCGGGCTGAGATTTTCTACGTGCTTCTGTACTGCTCAGATGTATGTATACAAAAATTGAGAAGTTTGTAAAGCTATTATTAAATGTGATATTTAAGATTATGTGCCTGAGATAGCGGTCATTTGGAGGCCGCAGGCATCTGCATATGAACGGAAAGAACAGATGCTCTCTTGGCGGTACGCGCCGGAGCTATATAAAAAGAGCGGCAGAGGCAGTAGTAAGCTCACTCCGCATTAGACCAACGCCTAGTCCACGCGAGCTTAACATCCGATCGCGCCTCGCCTCGGGTGACGTCATAGCGGGCTGTGACATGCGCGTACTTAGCAATGTAAACGGACATTGAAAATCGCGAGGACTGTACACCGTCCTGGATCGTTTAGACTTCGGTAACAAACTGTTATTGTGCCGTCCGTGTGAAGTATAATTCCGCGTGGCAAGTGGTGACTAACTCCACTTTTAAGGCGAGCATTAATCTTTTTTTTTTTTAACATTATTGCGAACTATTAATAGAGCACCGTTAGTTAGAGTAATGAACTATTCGGGAGGAACTTGCTGTAGAAGTCGCCTCTGAACTATTAAACGATTGGCTGAATTAACAATATTTAATGTCTTTAGCATTTTCAGAAGTTTCGAGTAATTTGTGTGAGCCTTTAAGATAATAAAATCTTGTTTGGAACTTTAAATTTTATTGAAGCAGCCCTAATCCCGTGAAGAACTATGGATATTTTTCGTTTAGCTGGGCTGTACAGGAATGTGGCCGTGCAGACTGGGAACTAAGGTCAGTAAGTTTCCCTTCGCTTTCTGACTGGCCACCAAATTAGTTGCCAGGCTCGCGTGATTTAAGGTGGCAATGTTCAACTTTCATTCAACATTAAACAACGACTTCTTCGCCGTCCCACATATGTTACATCGGCAATAGTCTGTTACGTGAAATGAACATTCAAACAACTCATTCGACGACTTCTTCGCCGCCCCACATATGGTGCTTATCGGCCGGGAAAACTGAATTAAAAGCAAATAAAAGTGCTCGATGTGTGAAAGCGATTGGTATAAATTAACGAACTCGGTAGGCAATAACAGGACACTGAATTGAACTAGTGTGGGAACAGTGTTACCAGTAAAGGCGGGTGTAGTGTATAAACAATAAGTGTCTACCGCTGTACGTTGGTTAGTGACGATGGTGAGGAAGGCGACGATGCTGGATCGCGGCTGCCGACGGCGCTGAGACTAAAGGAAGACGGTGCGTCATCGCGGAGCTGCGCTGATCTGCGAGACAGCTGCCGGCTGCGCCGAGCGGTCAACGGTGCCTTGCTGCCCCCCCCCCCCCCCCCTGGAGCTATTGCAGTAGGCGATTCCTGTGGCGGTACTCGACGCTACAGCTGCTGCTGCTGCCTTCAATACGTCGCGACGCGTCGCATCACGATTGCTGGTACACCGCGACGACATCATTCGTCGAAATCAAGCATTTAAGTTAAGTCAAAGACTTTTAAAATATTTATTAACTGCTGCTAACAAACTAAAAGATATGGAAAGTAGTGTACATTTCAGAAGGGAACCGGTCTCTGACCAAGAATCCTCAGGATCAGGAATTGAGTTTAATGAGGATGGTTCCATTAATCCCTCAAATATTGAACTAGAACGTAATTTGTCACCAGTAAATTATGACTTTAATTTAAATGAGAGTGCAGGGATGCAATCAATAAGTGAAATAGAAGTCAAAAGGGAGCCAGTAGAGTTGCTAACTTTGTCAGGTAGTGAAACTGAGCTCAATATATCTCCAGCTCAGTCAAGTCAAGAGATACAAAGTATCAAGGTAGAAGCTCCGGATTGGATGCAAATACTGTTTGCCAAACTCGAATCAAACCAAAATAAAATTGAGGCTAAAATTGAGGAGAGTAATAAAGAACTAAAAGAAGAACTGCAATCAAAATGGAATAGTTTGAATTATAAGATAGATGCTATTCATCATGACATTCAAGTAAAAGTAGGGCAACAGTTAACTAAAATGCATAGTACTTTCAAATGTGAAATAGATCAAATTCAAAAAAATTATCAAGAGGCAGATGAACTTTGGAAGTGAGGTTGTCCGAAAGATTGAGCAACGAGTCCAAACTTTGCTCTGACAAAGTTAAAGAGGTACAAATTAAAGTAGATACTTGTCAGAAAAACATTGAGAAAGTAAAAGAAACCTGTACCGAAATTCGTGGTGCAGTGGAACAAAGATGTTCTGCCAGGATAGAAGCAGTAGAGTCACAAGTAGAGGAATTAAATACTAACATTGCTAACCTAGAAAATAGAGTAACCTCTGTTAATTCTAGTCATTCTACTGTACAGCATGTGACTTCAGTTGACGCCGCTTTTATAGGGTGTCGACAGTTTTTGCGCTTTGATCCTGATAAGTACATTCACCCTCTTGAATTTTGGAATGACTTTGAGGATGTTCTCCCCAACACTTGGTCAGAAAGAGAAAAAATTTCATTTATAAGAAGTCATTTGTCAGGTGATGCTTTGCGATGGTCAGCGGATGTAATGATCAAATGTAAAACTTTATCTGAATTTAAGTCTGCATTTCTCAACGAATACTGGTCACATAACAAACAAAATGATGTGTTAAGGGAATTCTGGAGTGGTAAGAAGTTTTTCCCAGGGCGTGAATCAGTAAAGGATTTCGCTAGGAAGTGGGTTTCAAGACTGTCACATTTGACAGAAAAGATGAAGCCAGATATGATCATTATGGGTTTAGAAGGTAAGCTGCCGTGGTACTGGCAGAAGAGGATCATTTCCGCCCCTAGAGATAATGTAGACAAATTTATTGAATATCTGGAAAGAGTGGAAAGAGTAGCTGCTGCTGAGGAGCAGGTGCAGCAGAATAACAAATCTTCTAACAATCACGTACAAAATAATGGAAACGTGAACGTTAGAAATATGGAAGTTAGGCACACCAAAACAAACTATCGAAACCAAAGTCGTGGCAGAGGAAGAGGGGGTAGATACTCACCACGCTTTCGTAACAACTACTATGACGAAAGTAGAGAAGTAAATACTATGCCATTAAGACAAGAAGGGAGTCATGATGCTACTATATCTAGTGGTGTCACAGATGAACACAACAGGCCGCGTGTGGGAAACTAAATCCCGTCTATGAGGAAACTGGCGCTCACCAGGCGGTAACAGTAACACAGCCAGTAACGGAAACACAGACAATCAGCCAACATACACAGACAGACAACATGGATGACGAAATAAATACAGATAATACCAGTGATGTGTTAAGCCACTCTCACAAAATAGTGGATAGTATTTTGGATACACTAGAAAAATGGGTCAAGGAAGAACAGGAACTCAAGGTAGATAATGGGGAAGAAATAGATAATGGGTTTGAGTCTGATGGGAATAATGATGAAGTAAAAGCTTACATCTTCGATGAAAATGGCAATCTAAAAGCTGAAGTAGAAGTAGCAGAAGTAGAATCAGTACTGCAAAACTTTAGAGAGGAGGAAATGATGAATGAAGGGGGTAGAAATAGTAACGAGGTGAAAGAATCTAGTAGCTGTGTAAACGTGCCACAAATGGTTGAAGGTGACGACATTCTTATGAACAGCAATATTGCGCAGGGACGCAGTTGCTCAGAGGTAGAGGATAGTTTGGCTGATGTGCAGCAAACAAAAGTAGAAAAAGTCGTCAGATGCTTCGATTTAAAGTTAGTGGACAGATTAGAGAAAGCAGCTAAGATTATAGAGCATGATGAGCCCCAGGATGTAAATGTAAATGTAATTGCAACTGATCAGAATTACTTTAGCTGGAAGAACATAGAACGAGATTTATTAGACGAGGTGTGTGAGCAACCTGTTCAATGTAAAATAACTCACCCTGTTATCAAAGTAAACATATCAGGAGTCACTGTGCCTTGTCTGCTTGACAGTGGCAGTGAAGCAAGTGCTTTATCACAAACATTTTTTGACACCATACCCAATAAAGAGAAGTTAACAGTTATGAAAGTAAGTGGCTTAAAGATTATAGGTGCTACTGGAAAAGTCTCTAGACCAGTTCAACACGAAGCTTTGATACCCATTGGTATAAATGACGTAGTAATAGATCATCCTTGTTTGATTGTGCTAGGCGTAAGTGTTGATATGTTGATTGGTACTGATTTCTTATCAAAGTACCAGGGAAAGATCAATTTTGATCAGAACAACTTAATTTTAACTTTACCTGACTCTAAAGTGATAAGAGAATCTTTTATAGGAAGTCATATAGGCGGTAGTAATGAAACTTGGGAACTGCCTATTAGAGTAATAAAGAATAAAGGATACTTGCAGGAAAATTTGGTTTTCAGTGAGAATGAGGAAAGTGCTAAGGTTGAAGAGATAATTAATAATCTGAAACACGATGCCACAGGTTTTGCTCCATGTGAGCTGATGTTCAATCAGGAACCACATAATATCATTCCGAGTATGATTGACTTTCCAGTTCTAAGTCAGAGTACATTGGATGAGAAGAAAGCACAGGCCAGGGCAAATAAACGCAAAAGAGCTTTAGATAGGAAAAAGAGGCATGATGCAAGGGCTTCCCCCACTAGTTTTAAAATTGGTGAGCTAGTGCTGGTCAAAACAAAAGAAAAATCAAAGAAAATTTCTGCAGAAACTAAAAAGTTTATGCATGTATATCATGGACCATTTAGAATAGTAAGTAAACCTCATGCAAATGCCTATCGTTTGGAATATCCAAAGAGTAAGAGAGAACTAGGTCTAAGAAATATTGTGGATCTAAAGGAATTTAAAATTAACAGTAATTAATTACTGTAGGGAGTCTGCCACTCTTTGGCGGATACACGGTTTGGCGTACCGTGCAGTCCCAGCTGGGTGAAACTTTATTTCCTTTTCAAGTTTCATTCCCTTCTTCTGGTCTATCATAACAGGTAAGAGTCACATATGTCTTCATGTTGTATATATGCTATTAGGTTTTAAGTATTCTTAGTAAGGATCTACCTAGTGAATGGCAAAACAAAAGTCTGAGTACCAATAAGAGGCAAACATGGCTAAAATAAATAAATTAAAATATTTCATGTAATTGTAAAGGGTTAGAAACTACAACTAAGAGAGACACTTTGCAGTATACGAAGTACGGTATGAATATGAATAATCCATGAGATTATGCAGAAGGTAGTATGTTGCTAGAAATAAGGTTGTCTGAAGGAAAACAGCGTAAGAAGGTAATGCTCATAGAGGCAAGCAATGGCGTTTTAGAATTAAATAAATGGAGATGTGTGGAAGTGGTGTGAGGATCGCACCAAATATATAGAAACAGGACGTCAATAGGCTGACAAAAGGAAAAGGGAAAAAGAAGTGGAGAAATGAAGTATTTTGAATCTGGAAGAAAAGGGAGAAAATGAATAAGGTGAAGAAGTGAAGTAAGTAAATTGAAGTAAATGATGTAGGATTAAAGAATAATTCCCTCACGTCTCGTGAAATGGTGAAAAACGCTAAATCTTGCTTGAGGCAAATAAATAGTTAAACAGACAACAGAAACACACAAATATTGGAAAATGCAGAAATTTGGAATCGGTATACTGAAAATAACTAATTTCTTTAGTAATTCACACAATAAAGCAAAGTGCTGGTCAGCAAATGACTTCTTTGATGAACTAATCCATACGATAATTAAGCCAGAGTACATTAAAACAAAAAGGTTACTCAATTTTCTAAGTTGAAGCAAGATCTTAATATATTAATTTGCTAAAAGAATTTTCACTATTTAGGAACCTAAAAGATTATTTATGAAAGAAGAAAGTAGGAGCTATTGTATCAGATACGACTTAGTGCTAAATGTCTTTCTGACAACTACACAATTAGTAAAATAGTGCCAGAATATAAACTATAAAATGTACTTTGTCCTACCTTAGATATAAGTTGAAAACAGAAACTTAGACTGTATTGTCTGTTTCTCAGGGACATGCAGGCTGCATGAATGACTGACAACAAGCGGTAGGGAGATTGGAAGTAGAGACGCAAACCACAGTGAATACAATTTCCTCCCACAATTTTGTCAATCAGTGAAATTAAATGAGTGTTACAATAGGACACCCACCACAGTGCCGAGTATTATAGTAAAAGAAAAATGTGAGTGCGTTGCAGTGATAAAAGTCGTGTGTATTTTCTTTTTCAGGAAGAGACTGATTTTAAAGAAAAAAAATAACTATTTTGTAACCATTGAAAAATTTATATTTCCATGTAAATGTATGTAAATAATTTGTGAATGTCTTCTGTACTAGGTTTTCTATGTGTATATGAGTATGGTTATTTTGTGTATGTAGTAATAAGGAATTTCCTAAGAAGAAGCAACTTAAGTTGAAAGAGGTATACTAAAGTAATCCATCGCTACTTTGTTCTTTTAGAAATTTAATTTTGTTCAAAAATAGATTTTCACGAAAATTAAAAAGGGGGTGATGAAGCAAAGCAAGCGCTGTATCATGTATAAGATACAGAGGCGAGCGAGTGCACGGGACTTACCCTAGTTCACTGCTAGTAGCGTCACGTCATCGTAACGCGCCTGCATATAGTATTGCACCACATTTAACATAAAAGTAAAAATTAAGATTTGTGTGTAAAACTTTGTTAAAGTATAGTTCTATGTAATAATGTTTCAGGTAACAAATCTTAATGTTATAAAATTAGTAGTTTACGTAAAATTCACGTTTTGAAAGAAAAATAGGAGGCGCTAAATAATGACGCTAGGAAGCCAAAATTTGGTGAGAAGGTGCAGTAAGAAGTCATTAATGAGTGGTGCTGGTTTCCAAAACCATAAAACTAAAATTGACTCCAGAATCCGCGTTTTTCGGAAAAATCAGAGGCGCGAAATAATAGAGCTACAATATTGAAAATTGGTAGGATGCTTCAGTTCACCCTAATAATAATAATGGAAATACCACAATCAGTTACCTCTTCTAGTTTTTTAGTAATTTAGTAAAAACTACTTTTGTGAGTAAAATGTACATAAGCATTATAGATTAAGTACTTTAAATTTTAATGATAAAACAAATTCTTTAAGACCAATGATCAGATAGGACAATTAACAAAGCTACACCAAGTTTTAGTCTTGTAGCATAATTAACAGCTGATACAAGTCTTGATAAAGCTATGGTTCAGAGGTAACAATCTACCGTTAGTTCCATTGTAAAAATTCGAGAGAGTAAAGTTTTAATTTTAGCGGGCTGAGATTTTCTACGTGCTTCTGTACTGCTCAGATGTATGTATACAAAAATTGAGAAGTTTGTAAAGCTATTATTAAATGTGATATTTAAGATTATGTGCCTGAGATAGCGGTCATTTGGAGGCCGCAGGCATCTGCATATGAACGGAAAGAACAGATGCTCTCTTGGCGGTACGCGCCGGAGCTATATAAAAAGAGCGGCAGAGGCAGTAGTAAGCTCACTCCGCATTAGACCAACGCCTAGTCCACGCGAGCTTAACATCCGATCGCGCCTCGCCTCGGGTGACGTCATAGCGGGCTGTGACATGCGCGTACTTAGCAATGTAAACGGACATTGAAAATCGCGAGGACTGTACACCGTCCTGGATCGTTTAGACTTCGGTAACAAACTGTTATTGTGCCGTCCGTGTGAAGTATAATTCCGCGTGGCAAGTGGTGACTAACTCCACTTTTAAGGCGAGCATTAATCTTTTTTTTTTTAACATTATTGCGAACTATTAATAGAGCACCGTTAGTTAGAGTAATGAACTATTCGGGAGGAACTTGCTGTAGAAGTCGCCTCTGAACTATTAAACGATTGGCTGAATTAACAATATTTAATGTCTTTAGCATTTTCAGAAGTTTCGAGTAATTTGTGTGAGCCTTTAAGATAATAAAATCTTGTTTGGAACTTTAAATTTTATTGAAGCAGCCCTAATCCCGTGAAGAACTATGGATATTTTTCGTTTAGCTGGGCTGTACAGGAATGTGGCCGTGCAGACTGGGAACTAAGGTCAGTAAGTTTCCCTTCGCTTTCTGACTGGCCACCAAATTAGTTGCCAGGCTCGCGTGATTTAAGGTGGCAATGTTCAACTTTCATTCAACATTAAACAACGACTTCTTCGCCGTCCCACATATGTTACATCGGCAATAGTCTGTTACGTGAAATGAACATTCAAACAACTCATTCGACGACTTCTTCGCCGCCCCACAGGTGGCGGAAAAATCCTACTTACTAAATTTTGCGCCAGAGTCTTGTGGTGTTAGGACATGTGAAATTGTTGATAATGATCAGTCATTTGGAATGCGCCGCTATGCTCGGAGGCCTTATTCGTGCTGTTCCAAAAGGAACAGGCTGTGATCCAGCTCACAATTTAACACTCTACCTCATCCATCTCCATCAACAACGCAGACGCAACACTGTACTCTAGACACACTTACCACAGTCACTTATACTGCGCGTACACCCTTAAGCCACAAAACTTACAATTCCCCAATTTTACTTCCTAATGGTTGTGAGGAGTGAAAGTCTTTTCATTTAGGCGGTTGAAAAATACCTTGAAGTTTACCCAGCTGTCATCTGCATACAACTTCGAATTGCTTGGAATCATCTACAAATAGTACACACACTGCTTTTGTAAGTTAAATGGGTGGTCGTTCTCATAAATAAGGAATGAGAGTGAAGACAAAATTTAATCCCCCCACCCCTGGGATTCCGTTCATGGTTTGGAAATGCCAGAGGTTACGTAGAAGTCTGACATTTTTTAGTACACTGTACGGTGGTTGTTAGCGCAGATGGAGAAATCCAGTAAGCGATGGGAAACGTAGCTCGGTGTGTTACAGTGTTGGCCCAAGATAAAGAACTGACGAACATTGGAAATAGTATAATTAATATAGATGTGCATTGTGACCGTGACAACAGACAGAGTAAACAATGACGACAGTTTTGACTACCATACAAAAGTCATGATCAGGGCGTTGGTAAAAGTGGTTTCTTTGGTTAACGCTGATTCTTTTGTAGGACCTACTGTTAGAAGAGATATGCTTCTCTCGAACTTTGCTTAATTACACTGATCGCTCTTGGAACAAATGAGGATGGTTATTTGCTTTAACTATGTTACCTACTTTACCGACGTTTTTTCATGTATTTTCATTCCGTTGCCGGCCATTTTGGCCGAGCGGTTCTAGGCGCTTCAGTCCGAAACAGCGCGACTGCTACGGTCGCAGGTTCGAATCCTGCCTGGGGCATGGAAATCTGTGATAACCTTAGGTTAGTTAGGTTTACGTAGTTCTAAGTCTAGGGGACTGATGACCTCAGATGTTAAGTATCATAGTGCTTAGAGCCATTTGAGCCTTTTTCATGACATTAGTTGTAATATATACACTCCTGGAAATTGAAATAAGAACACCGTGAATTCACTATCCCAGGAAGGGGAAACTTTATTGACACATTCCTGGGGTCAGATACATCACATGATCCCACTGACAGAACCACAGGCACATAGACACAGGGAACAGAGCATGCACAATATCGGCACTAGTACAGTGTAAATGCACCTTTCGCAGCAATGCAGGCTGCTATTCTCCCATGGAGACGATCGTAGAGATGGTGGATGTAGTCCTGTGGAACGGCTTGCCATGCCATTTCCACCTGGCGCCTCAGTTGGACCAGCGTTCGTGCTGGATGTGTAGACCGCGTGAGACGACGCTACATCCAGTCCCAAACATGCTCAATGGGGGACAGATCCGGAGATCTTGCTGGCCAGGGTAGTTGACTTACACCTTCTAGAGCACGTTGGGTGGCATGGGATACATGCGGACGTGCATTGTCCTGTTGGAACAGCAAGTTCCCTTGCCGGTCTAGGAATGATAGAACGATGGGTTCGACGACGGTTTGGATGTACCGTGCACTATTCAGTGTCCCCTCGACGATCACCAGAGGTGTACGGCCAGTGTAGGAGATCGCTCCACACACCATGATGCCAGGTGTTGGCCCTGTGTGCCTCGGTCGTATGCAGTCCTGATTGTGGCGCTCACCTGCACGGCGCCAAACACGCATACGACCGTAATTGGCACCAATGCAGAAGCGACTCTCATCGCTGAAGACGACACGTCTCCATTCGTCCCTCCATTCACGCCTGTCGCGACACCACTGGAGGCGGGCTGCACGATGTTGGGGCGTGAGCGGAAGACAGCCTAACGGTGTGCGGGACCGTAGCGCAGCTTCATGGAGACGGTTGCGAATGGTCCTCGCCGATACCCCAGGAGCAACAGTGTCCCTAATTTGCTGGGAAGTGGCGGTGCGGTCCCCTACGGCACTGTGTAGGATCCTACGGTCATGGCGTGCATCCGTGCGTCGCTGCGGTCCGGTCCCAGGTCGACGGGCACGTGCACCTTCCGCCGACCACTGGCGACAACATCGATGTACTGTGGAGACCTCACGCCTCACGTGTTGAGCAATTCGGCGGTACGTCCACCCGGCCTCCCGCATGCCCACTATACGCCCTCGCTCAAAGTCCGTCAACTGCACATACGGTTCACGTCCACGCTGTCGCGGCATGCTACCAGTGTTAAAGACTGCGATGGAGCTCCGTATGCCACGGCAAACTGGCTGACACTGACGGCGGCGGTGCACAAATGCTGCGCAGCTAGCGCCATTCGACGGCCAACACCGCGGTTCCTGGCGTGTCCGCTGTGCCGTGTGTGTGATCATTGCTTGTACAGCCCTGTCGCAGTGTCCGGAGCAAGTATGGTGGGTCTGACACACCGGTGTCAGTGTGTCCTTTTTTACATTTCCAGGAGTGTATGTTAAAAATAATCCTACATTTGGAATGGAATTCGACAATTGGATATATGATGGCTATTCGGAAAGTAAGGTCCGATCGGTCACGAAATGTAAACCACTGTGAAAATTAAAAATGTTTTATTTGCAACAGTTTGTTCTACCTTCCAGCTGCATCTCTATGTAGTCACCGCTTCGACTCAGACATTTCTCATAGCGTTGTGCTAATTTTCCAATACCCTCGTCATAGAAGGCAGCCGTCTATGCTTTCCACCAATTCTCTACGCTGGTCTATTGCTCTTTGTCTGTGCCAAAATGTTTTCATCGCCAGCGGTTCATGTGAGCAGAGATGAAAGTCAGAGGGTTCCAGTTACAGACTGTATTGTGAGTATCAGATACTTTAATCGAAAACTCTGCATAGCCGCCTTCATTGCCCCTGCATTGTGTGGAAGAGAAGGAAATGCATGACAGGTACGTTGTGTGGGGTTACATGAAAACATGCAAAACCTCACAGCAGGCACCCATACTTGGCGGGAGACATTATTGTTCAGGGCATCTTTATGCGCTCAGAACTGAGAAGAGCGACGTGACGCTGTTGACAGGCATTCTAGAGACAATGTCCTTACTTTCCAAATAACTCTCATAATAATGAAAGAAGTAATAGTTGAAAAATCAGGTTTCATATTTGTGAAAAGTAACGTAACTGATACAACTGACTGGCAGATAGGTTTAGACAATCACCTGTGGCAGCATTGGGCGCAAGAGAAGGGATAGAAAAGAAACAGACAGTGAAAAGAAAGAGAAGTGGTATAAAAAGTAATTAAATACAACGAGGAAAAAGGATGTAACTAAGAGGCTATAAGTGACTGAAAAGTGAACGGAGGAACAAGCGTAACTCGAAAAAATTAGTTAACTGCTGCACTCCAGTGTGAATCTTTCACTATGCGGCTGACTGCGGTCTGTTATGAAGCTATCAGGCCGTTTAACACTCAGTGGCCTTGCCGACTCAGCTGTCCGATCGCAGCTCGCAGCCCGTCCTCGCAGCTTTAAATCTGCCAGTGTAATTCGAGCTCTCTCGCTGGAGCACACATGTCTTAAAAGAATTAATTGAGTTATCTCGCTGAACTTTTTTGGTATGGTGCTTGACCACCAAAAATTGCTCTGAGCACTATGGGACCGAACTGCTAAGATCATCAGTTTCCTAGAACTTAGAACTACTTAAACTTAACTATCCTAAGGACATCACACACATCCATGCCCAAGACAGGATTCGAACCTACAATCGTAGCGGTCGCGCGGCTCCGGACTGCAGTGCCTAGAACCGCACGGCCATCCCGGCCGGCGCTTGATCACCTGTTGTCACTAAATAAAAGCATTCGATGAAGAGAATCCATTCACAATCCTACCAGTATAGTAGCTTTGTGAAGGGATTCCAACAGAGAAAGTTGTTCTAAAACTCACCACTTATATACAATTTACTTTCAGTATTATGAATGATACGATAGTTTCAGTTATGAGTCATAAACGACGTATTTAGGAAGTTTTCGTATAACCATCGTTTAAATACGGCTATTATATTTGGAAGATATACTTGGATGTTCCTTCAATACTGGTAGAATAATCTGCGAACTGCCTGAAATTGCATCTAATTATGTCGGCTACGCTATTCCTGCATAACATGAACAATTATGGGCTCATTATACTTCCCTGGAGCACATCCGATATTACTTTTGTAACAGTGGAGGATTCTCCATCTATGATTACCCGTTTCATAGGACCTGTCATGAATTTTTTAGTCCTGACACGTCCCTCGTTATATACCCTTATGAACAAATTTTCCTCTGTAGACATTGGTTTGGTACTGACTGAAAAGGCTTTCAGAGTCTAGAAACACGAGCCAATCTATTTGTCCTTGCAAACAGTATGATTTGGGTTCCGCATGATCGTAGTTTCCGTGGTCATTGCTAGTTTCTGTACAGGCAGCTATTTTCTTCCAGTTATGTTACTGTGTTTTTATCATCGAAACTGTTCTAAGTTTCTGCTTCTCACCACACCACAACTCCTGTAGCCTTTTCTCTAGTTACATGTAACCCGTGCTCTGTTCCAGTTGCAGGTAAAATTTTTCTACTAACGACACTGAGGTATGATAATGATTTTTGTCAAGAGTTGAGCTTCTTTATTCACGAACGCTTTTGACGGGCCTTTGATGCTTGTTGGAATTTGTGCTCATCCACTACTTTAATAATTATTAGCCTCTTGGCTGATGGATGCCGTGCTGTTAGACATACCTTCAAGCACTCTTTCTTGCACATCCTGGGTACTGCTGCATGTGTTTCAGCGTCATCCATGTACCTTCCATTACGTCTTCACTTCAGTCCTTACTTACCCCTTGAGCTCAGTAAAGAAATTACTTAGTACGTATGCTTTCCATTCGTCTGACTATACGTTCCGCCTTCCCCTATTTCACTTCTGTTGCCGTCATGTTACGTCTACAGCTCTAGAAAGTTCTTTGATCCATTAATGTTCTTACCTCTGCCCACAATATACATCTCTCCGTTGTTTGTTGCGTAGCCCTTAGTTTAACGGCGGTAGTTTTCTTGAAGATTATTCCCGTGCATCCGAAGATTTGACGTAACGGTTCATGATGCGCATAGAGGGAAACAGGTGAACTTGAAGCGCGTAGAAATATAATATTTTTCTTCCATAAGTTATCTGTTGTGGCGTTACCGTTGAAAACGCTGATTTTCGTAAATTTTGCATTTGCTGCTCTGTTACCTGCTAGCCATAGATGATACAAGCATGCAGTACTTTAGGGTTCCGTGGAGAATTCCTTGAAAGAAAGAAAGAAAGTAAAAGTCTCACCATGAAAGAATGATCCTAATGCGACGGAAATCGGAAGATATGATGTACATGTACAGACGAACAAATCCTGAGAGTATTTTCGTTCCTGGGTTACATCTACAGGGAAATGCGTATTTGTCGCACAATGACATTTCACTTCTTGCCTTTCACCTTCAAATCCAACTCGCTCTCCATCACTCCATCACACTACTATGTACTTACGTCCACTCATCTTTACTTCTCCCTTCCCCCCTTTAAAAAAACTCCATCATTATTCCTTCATTACTCTTATACAGTATGCAAATTAACAATAACATACTTAAATAAAACAACACACATACAATTAACTGAAAAATGTATAGCTCAAAGAGAAACTACTGGAAATGTTATGTTGGCAACACTGAAAAACACAATACACAGCCGGACGTTGTGGCCGAGCGGTTCTCGGCGCTTCAGTCTGGAACCGCGTAACCGCTACGGTCGCAGGTTCGAATCCTGCCTCGGGCATGGATATGTGTGATGTTCTTAGGTTAGTGAGGCTTAAGTAGTTCTAGGTTCTAGGGGACTGATGACCTCAGATGTTACGTCCCATAGTGCTCAGAGCCATTTGAACCATATTTTGAACTACAATACACATTTGCAAATATAAAAACAAATATCAAACAGTGGTGTACGAAATTTTGTGCTTTGTAATAGGTAGGAAATGCCTAGTACTGAAGAGAAACGAAAAAGTATCAGCGTCTAATGAAGAAAGACGGGCTAACAAACGGCATTTCCTGCTGTAGGCGAGAAACCATGCAGAAATGGCCATAAGTAAAAATCAACGAACTGTTAACGAACTGTTTTTCGGTCATAAGGAAAACCAAACTGTAAATGTCTTTTACTACAGAAAACTAATGATACCTTATCTCAATAAAGCGTAACATTTATTGTGAAAAAACACACATTTTCTTGTAGTTGTAGCGGCGGAAATAAAATACCCTCGGGATTTGTAATGCAACTACGTACTATATGGGCACACAAAGAATAATTCAGACAAACAAATAATTTTAACTTCAGAAAAATTAGTTGATATATTCAGGAGAAAGCGCTTCTCAAACTGAGTAAATCAATAACGCGTTGGCCCACCTCTGTCCCTATGCAAGCAGTTATTCGGCATGGCACTGATTGACAGCGTTGTTCGAGTCCTCCAGAGGGATATCCTGCTAAGTTCAGTCCACATGGTGCGTTAATAGTGGAAATTCCGAGATGGTTGGAAGTACTTAATGCTATTTTGACAAAAACTGACATTGGTTGCGTACAAAATATAGGTTGACCCTTACGCAGAAGGTAACAGCAGCCAGCCTCTTTAACAATGTTATTTATTTATGTAAATAGGGCCGTTATCGGTTTCGACCCGACAGGTTCATCATCAGACGGCTAGTTCACATTTTACATGAGCTTTCGCCTCTTATTTTTCGAACTGACGAAGTTTGCTTGGGGTGTTGGTGCCCAGCAACCAAAAACCGAGATGTGAGACAAAGGCCGCGAGGGGTAGTCGCGCGGTCTAATAAGTTGACTTGCACGGTCCGGGCGGCTCCCCCCTCCCCTCCCCCCCCCCCCCCCCCCACCCGTCAGAGGTTCGAAGCTTAGGGTACCGATGACCTTAGTAGGTTGGATCCATAAGACCTTACCACAAATTTCCAAACTTGAGAAATCTCTTCTTAAAATATGCCAACTTTGCTCGTTTGGATGACAAGATGAGATGTTGATAAATATATCAGTCGATTTGGTTTTCTAGAAATCTCAAAATGATGTTTATGGATTTTGTTGGTGATTTTTACATCTAAGAAATTGATGCTGTTCTTGGTCTCATGTTCAATGGTAAATTTAATGTTTTTGTGTGTGTTGCTCAGATTTGTTTGCTAATGTTGGTGGCTTAGAAAAGTATAAATGTATCATCAACATATCTTTAGTAGAAGATAATTTTGCATTTGATGTGAGTGTTAGATACAAAAAATGACTGCTCTTGGTGATTTATATAAATAGTTGCTAACATCACAGCTAGGTTGCTGTCCTTTGCCAACCCATCGTTCTGTTTGTGTACTTTTTTAAGTTAAATCTGCAGTAATTGTATGACAGTACCAATGTGAGTAACTCAATGAAGTTACAGATCTCTGCCATGCTTAACCTATTATGCTCCTATGTTTGAGAAGATTGCCTCTCGTTATGTTTGTGGTGTCCTCTATAGGGATGTTAGTATAAAGCTTTACTATGTCAAGTAACGCCAATCTGTATGTCGGTGGAATGTGAACCCCTGTAATTTTGTGAATGAGTTGATTCGTGTTCTTAATGAAGAATTTGTTTTCAAAGGTATAGTAGGTATTAAGCATAAAAACAGTTTGTTATTAAACCTACATGAAGGACTGTCCTAGAGTTCACAATTGGCCTGATAGAACAGTTTCCCTTATGGGTCTCAGACTGTGGCTGGAGCCAGGGTGCAGTGGTGTACATGGAAATGAAGTCATGCACTTCCCAATTAGTTAGGAAGAAACTGCAGTTCTTAAGTGTTTTCTTAAATGAGGCCTGAATTTAGAAAGTAGAATCAAAATATATTTCAGTTATGTTGTCAGTATTGAAGAATTGCATGGTTTTGTCGACATAGTCATTTTCAAACATTACCATTGTGCATTTAATTGTATCATCTTTGACTATTAGAGATTTATTCTTCGAAAGTTTGGAACTGATTCAATTTAGAATGGTTAGGTCACTGTTTCTTTGTGAACTTTTTTGTTGTATGTCATGTTGTTATTTTATTGGCTTTGATGGTCAAAAAAATTGTTTCTCGGGAAAGCAACTAAAATGCCTGGGCCAGCAGGACAGAACAAATTAGGTTGTGGAAAGGGGCCAAAATACGTTCCTGTCAATTGCACTCAACATTCAAACTTGATATATCAACACACAATATTACAATAAGGATGTAAAACTCTCAAGGCTTTAATCGACCTCCTTTGATAAACTTTAGATCGGCTGAAGGCCACATTCAAAATCCGAGACACAAGGCTTAAGCAAAATTGATAAACGAAGGTCTTCTGGAGGTTTTACCCAAGAATATTTTCTAAATCTTCAATGCAATCAGCTGAGGGCCTTAGCAATTTCATTTTAATGGAGCTAGTCCTGAGGTCGCATATGAAGCAATAAGAGGAGTTTCAATCAAAAGGCCAAAGGCCTTATCTTAAAACATTTCATGCACATTGGGCTGAAGTCCCCATCCAAAAGGATAAAAATTTTATGCCTTAAGGGCAAGAGAAGAGGATTAATTTAAGAGATATTAAAACTCAGGTGAAGGCCTCTCACCAACATATAATTTAACGGCTTAAGCCCTAGAAAAAGAGTTTCAATTTTAAAGGGCAGAAGGCCGTATCTTAAAACATTTCATTTAAAATAAAGAATAATATTCTCATGCCTTAAGGGCAAGACAAGGACATTAATTTAAGAGATATTAATACTCGGCTGATGGCCACATATCAACATCATATGTTTCATCGCTTAAGGCCTGGGAAGAGTTTGAATCTAAAAGGCAGAAGGCCTTATCATAAAACCTCTGCAGTAAAAGTCGGCTGAAGGCCTCATATAAAAATATAACAATCTCATGCCTTAAGGGTAAGACAAGATTATTAATTTAAGAGATATTGATACTCGGCTGAAAGCCACACATCAACTAAATAACTAAACGGGAAAATTACTACATAACACTGAAGGAACGGCGCTCAGAAGTTTCCAACGGTCGGCCTGGGATTGTAACACTAACGCCCGTTTAGGTGAGACAGGCAGCCTGTCTAACGACTTCTTAATCTGGAGGCAACCCAACCAACAGACAGTCGACCTACCAATCAACCAAATCAGTTCCGCTATACGCAACCAGCAAAACGACCACAAGATTTCAATACACGACACACACAATATTGGTGCCCACAACGACCAACAACGTCTCAGCTGTCGAACTACACGCCGCGCTGGACTCAACAACATGATGAGGAAAATGCACTGCCTAAAATTACGTCAACGACCAGGGTAGGTAACCGGAACGTCGACGGCCACAAGGCAGAAGATACCGCTGGTGAACTTCTATAACAGGAAATAAATGAAGTTAAATTTTTCAGAAGACGGCTGGAATATTAGCCTACTTAAATACACAAACGTTGTTGCTTGCGGGAATGTCTCAAAAGCGACAGTCAGGATCAAACGAAGAAATGCAAACAGTTGAGGCTCGATTGTAAGTTAAGTGAGGAATCAACTTTCATGTCCAAGATCGGTGGGCGAGAAACTTTGTAGCACTCTCAAGCAGCGCCTCACACTCCAACAGCGCGTACAGGCGACCAGCCGCTCTAGCCTGAATGAGCGCGACGGGGCTTGCTTCGTGCTTCACAGCAACCGACCGACTGGAATGCTGGTCCGTCCGCGACTGTTGCTCCGTCACGACTGCACTGCTGGTGGGTCTCCCACTCACTGGCTCCCCGACACACGACGACCCCAAAATACTACCGGTCGCTCCAGAGATGGTACGAGAGTGCACTTATCGATACGCGCTGCTGCTGTCATTCATGGGCAAGTGAGGCAGGAAGTTAGTGACGCCAGTAAATGGAATAAGAAAACGAGGCGGCACTACGGTAATTGAAGATGACAAACAATCAATGGGATGAACATGAGCCATGCACGGCTCATCAATATAACAGATTGCATGCACGTTAAATAGAAGCAATAAGTCTCTTCAAGTTATTGGCATCATGTCTGATGCTCTGTGTTACGTTCTAGACACTTGTTTATGATAGCAAGTTTATTATTTGCAAAACTGTTGTTAGTTGAGTTAATAGTTCTTTCACGAAACTGATGTTGGCTATCATGTGAGTTTTTGGGGGAAGTTACCCTTTTTTCATTATCAAAGTATCAAGGTTTTTTCTTATGCCTACACAATATTTTCTCATTTTGTTTTTCAGTGGTGTCTTCAGTGTATAGTAAGATGTAGGAAAATTGAAAACTGGAGAGGCAGTTTGCAATTTGCAAGTGTAGAGTGTACAGTAGTTTGTTGAGAAGTTCTTTCTTTGTGTCCTGCATTCGTATCTCTGTCTCGAGTCGCATGATTTTACATTTTGCTTTAACTATTTTACCGGTTATGGTTTTAGAATTCATTTTCACGTTTATGTAGTTTGATGTTATCTGTCCTGACAGAAATTTCTTGTTATATTTAATACTGAGGATGGTCTTCATGGGGTTTCTTTTTTATCTCTTAAAAGAGTGAACTTTTCTCCGTACCTGTCGAGATAAGTTTAACAATATTTTGTCAGAAACTGACATTTTGACCTCGTAGTTGTGTACATATATAGATTGACTCTTACCTAGAAGAAAACAGCAACCAACCACTTTTTACAATGCTATTTATTTCTTCAAAAAGCGCCGTTATTGGTTTCGAACCGACAGGTTCATCTTGAGACGGTTTCAAACAATGGATACAGCCCTCCCATGATAAATAAACTATAAGAAAAAATTCAAGAACTATCGGCAAACGAGGCTGCACACCAAACAATCATGAAACCTGCACAAGACACAGTATCAAACAGCAGAAAATATATTACATTACCTTTCTCAGTGAGGATACCCTATAAAATAAGTACTCTATTTAAAAACACAAACATTTAAGTAAGCTACCACACAAACAACAAACTCTAGCTGTTAGCAGTTCAGAAGTTAAAGAATAACAAAATCTGGGATAAATTAACTCAGCTGTCAAAGTTGCCCCTCTTACTATGTAGGAGAAACTGGAAGAAGCATTGAGACTCGGTTCAAAGAGCATATAGATGGCATTTATTTCAACAACATTTCAAAATACACATTTTGCACACACACAACTGCTAACAGTCATGGAATAAAGAGCAGTGTGGATCATGTACAAGTATTACACCTTGCTGAGAAAGGTAGCTTTACCAGATTAGTTGAGATTGAAATATATGTACATAGAAGCAAATCACCACAAAATCTCCTCAATGAATAGACTGAGGCAGCCCTACAGCTTTTCCTCAAAATTTAATTCACCCATTCTATAATTTAAAGTAAGAACTAAAACCAACGAAATATCCGCCGTTGTAATATTTACATATGCACATCCATCTCAAACCATTTACTTTGATTTCAGTTTATATCTATAGTTGTAATATTAATTTATGTATATTTGACCCTTGTCGTTTAATTTGGTTCCAATGTATGCCGTGATATTTACGCAATATCAGTGCAGTAATACTTTATAATTTACTGCTTGATTCGTTTATCTTAATTTTAATCAGTTTTCTTTCAATGTAAATAGAAAGTAATGTAACATTAGTAATTTGTAAATTTCTACTGTCACATACATGTATATAACGAAATATCTCTGAGAGTGGAAGTCTTTGGCATTGTTTTGCTTGTATTATCGCCATCTTTGTATACATACCTCCATGTGACGAAACTTCTGAGTGTGTGAGTGATGCTTTACATTATGTGCATACATATACATAAAAAGTGCAGCATACAGTTTTCGCTGCTGCAGGATCATAAGCAGTATGCTCTGGAACAAAATGGCGCGGATTTTTCATGATAAACAACCGAAAAATCTTCCCTTTAAAATTCGTTATCATCAATTAAAATCTTTGTAAGGTACAATTACAGTAAAAAAGACATTCTCTAGAGCATTCTGTAGAGCACCGCCACCGCAAGGAAATTTCGTCTGATTGGGAAAAAAGGCTAAAGCTAATGCTAAACATGAACTTGCCGTCTGAAGATGAACTTGTCAGATCGAAACCGGTAACGGTGCTGTTTAAATGAGTGTAAAAAGTGGAGTGGCTGGTTGTTGTTATCTTCTATGTAAGTGTCGAACTACAATTGGAGGGCCTTGCCCGTAGAAAGTCTCGCTGAGTGCGGGCGGGATTTATCTTGCTGAAATGTAGACATAGGATAATTTTCCATGAAAAACAACTAATGAGAGCTAGAATATCGAATACTGTCGACTTACCGCTGTGATGCCGACGATGACACCAAAGACGCCCTCTTATGAAAAGAGATGGTACCCCTGACCACTGGTTGTTGGGCTGCATGGCGAGTGACCGACAGGTTGGTGCCCCACCTCTGACCGTGGCGTCTCCAGACTTGTCTCTCACCTGGAATGTCATTCATTGGAGTCGAATTATCTTCAGTATTGAGTCTCGCTTCGAACTAATTTCCGATGACCAGCGAAGACGTATCTGTTTCCTTTCTACCTTTACATAAGTACATATTTTCGGTAGTAATGATACGCTTTAATTGAAGAAATGCTGAGAGAGCTTACAAAAGTAACCAATGGTGAGCCTCTCCAGGCTAACAGTAAAGAGTATAGTGATCATGAGGTTATCAGACCGCAGGTGCTCCGTCTCAGTTAGCGGTCTTCAAGCTCTTCCCAAACTTCCCACTTTGAAGACAGGCACAAGATTCTAATATTTCCATCGCGAAGACCAACGTAAAGTGGTAAGCAACTATGGGAAAGGCTTCCACTGTGTTATTTCACTCATTTTCAAGAAAAATTTCATCCACAATTTTTTTATTTTTTAACTGCAAAATATGGTCCTACAACATCTAAATTTACGTGTTGATTTGCCTTCCATTCACATCTCTTGACAGAGATTCTGCTATTGATTTAACGAAACTGGCGTTTCAAGTACAGATGCGAGGCTCAGATACTTTTAGGATACTGTTGCATCGCATCCACCGAAACATTTCTTATAACCCCATACTCTGTTGGGGCGAATGCCGTGAGCTTTTGGTTGCTTACTGATGCCATGATCTAGCGTATATGTAGTGAGAAAAAAATATCATCCATATTTAGTCATCCACATGCGGTTTGGAACTTCACATTAAAAGGTACTTATCCCTATAACGATTAAAGTTTCTCATGTGTTTCAAAGAACTCTGCTGTCTCATATGCAAAGGAACTCGTGTGTGTAGCTCTCTTGCAAAGTTACAAGAATTGTTGGTAGATAGTTCTCTAATCGTAACTTACAATTACATACGCTGACCTTGCTATTGCTGAACTGAAAGACTGTCACTTGGAAAAAATAATATCTGAACGACGTATCAGGATTGATCATTTAATAACATTAAAAATAATTTCCATACTTCTCTTTAACATTTGATTCATGCGCATTATTTCAAAGTATTTCTCAAGGCACTGTCAGTATATTTCTCACATACTTTTGAAACTATTATTAATTGGGTTTCTTTAATCTAACCATGTGTCTGAATAAGCTTCTATTTCTGCATTTTATTTGTAGCCTCTGACCGTGTTACAATTAGAATTGATTATGTTAATTCATTAAAAAATATAATACTACCAGTTTTATTGGTAGGTTCGACGTATTTGTTAGTCTTTTTAACGAGACAAATGCAGATACTGCGAGAGATTGTTGAAACGTGTTCCACACGTTTTATTACTTGTGTGATCCTCTGCGCTACTAAGAAAGCTGCTACTATATTCTCAACAAGCTTATGATTATTACAAGTTTGTACACAAAATCTTAAATAGTGTATCACTTTTCAGTCATCCACTATTATAAGGAGCAAATCTTTATTTTAAATGCACGTTAGATGAAAGTTCATTGACTTACGAAATGCTAACGTCAAGAAAAGAATAGCTGAAAACCATATGAGCGAATGCAAACCGTCTGCCAACAGAGCATGCAAGCAGATGGTGAAGCTGTTCTCACTTGGGAGATGTTTACTACGGGTGAAGGCACAGACGCGCGCGTACACACACACACACACACACACACACACACACACACAAACTGCATATGCTAATTTGCACTTCCCGTCAGCCTTTGGTAATGAGTTAGCAGTACGTGACGTGAGAGAGTAGCATCTGCTTCCTTATCTGCATATGACACCACTGACGCGTGCTCCGTATGACAAGCTCTGTTCACCTCTCTAGTTTCGTTCAGAGGTGTATAGTCAAAAGCTTGTGCTATTGCAGGCATTCCTGATAAAATACAAGTGAAACGGAAAACAGAAAAAAAATGAAATACCTTATTGACAGGAAGTTCAACCAGAAAGGGGAAAAATCACATTAGGCAGAGAGACACAGAAAGAGAGGAAAATTTGAATTTGCCTGATTTTTAGTATACACACAATAAACAGTAGTAGCTGCTCTAACTTACAATGATCAATACTTATTAATATTGTCAGTGATAAGAGTGAAAATAATATATTTTAATTAAGACTACATGTGTCTGAATTCCCTCTGAACACACGAGAGTAACGCATGTTGCAGTGGAGCACTGTTGTAGCATCTGTGGTCACTGTAGGTACGCGCTAACATTACGCAAAACCTTAACTGAAATTTTAGTTCAATGAACATAAGAACATAGTTGAATGAACATGAGGGAGCATATGCTGTAGCAATAGCGATCAGAAAGAACTGTCGGAATTACAAGTGAGTGAAGTTTCAACTGAAGTGGCATAGCTACTTTAATTGTGGAGTGTTGAAAGTTATATAACTCAGAATGAGATTTTCACTCTGCCGCGGAGTGTGCGCTGATATGAAACTTCGTGGCAGATTAAAACTGTGTGCCCGACCGAGACTCGAACTCGGGACCTTTGCCTTTCGCGGGCAAGTGCTCTACCATCTGAGCCACCGAAGCACGACTCACGCCCGGTACTCACAGCTTTACTTCTGCCAGCATCCGTCTCCTCCCTTCCAAACTTTTATATAACATCAGTCGCTCAACACCAATAAACTACTTACACGGGTCTAACCACTTCAATCTAAGTTCTCCAACCAACATCGCCTGTATCTGCATACTCAAATCGATGGCACATAAGGCTCCAACTGAGCTTTTGACATACCCTCTGGATTTCAAAATGATTCGCATCGGCTGGACTGGTCGATAGTCAGTTAGCTCTCTGTGTGATCCTATGCTTCAATAAAAACTGCAACGTAACGAATAAGTAATTAGGAAGGGATACCCCTGTAAATATGAGACATGGGTGTTGTACTTCACAATATATGCAGGCGATTATTCAACTATGATACCGGCCCACGCACGACACTGCACGGTACCGATGTGTTCCAGAAAGCCGCGCACGAAAATGCGGTTTTTCAGAGTCATATCCCGGGTTTTACTATCACAGAGACAAGGGGTCACACGTTTCGGACAGCCCTTGGCCCAGCGATCATTTGTATACGTATCGGACTTCTGTAGCTATCCAACAGAACAGGGCCAAAATTTAAACGTTACAACCTTCTCCAGCCCAGGCAAATTGAGGAAATCTTTTGGTGCTTTGGCATCAGGTGTGGCTTTGGGGGACCGTACGCAACTGATAGAAGCACTATTTTATTATGGGCAGTTCATGAGAAAACAACGAAAAGATGATTCCCGCTACTATAATTTCTGTTCGTGGCAGATCGTCGACATTTGTACCATATGTTCTTAGGATGGGATGTTCTCGGTGAAATTTTCGATTGTCCGTTACCGAGATGTAGAGGTTCAAAGTTGTAGTTGCGCATGTAATATCCATTATGAGGGACAAATGTACTTTCAGCTGAGGCAGTGAATACATGACGAGGGATCTAGCGTCACCACAACGGTTCTGAGTTCACCAAACTATGTTTCGAGTAAAACTTTCTCACCAACAAAACGTAATGGCGCACCGTTTCCGTAAAATGGGCTCTTCATACCTATACAAATACGAACAAAGTGGTATTGCAGTGACAAACGATGGGCTGAAAGGACCTCAAAAAAATGGTTCAAATGGCTCTGAGCACTATGGGACTCAACTGCTGTGGTCATCAGTACCCTAGAACAAAGAACTACTTAAACCTAACTAACCTAAGGACATCACACACATCCATGCCCGAGGCAGGATTCGAACCTGCGACCGGAGCAGTCGCACGGTTCCGGACTGCCCGCCTAGAACCGCGAGACCACCGCGGCCGGCAAAAGGACCTCAACATTCGTGAAAAGAACTTAAAACAACCAATAATTATGTAAAACTTGGAATACTTCCAGTTGAGTAAAATATTCCTAGCAACATTTATACTCTTTTAAAGTACACTTCATATTTTGGGTGAATTACTGTAGATGAGCAAGGTATCCAGCAAAAATATATAGCAAATGATTTTGAGTTAACCTTACATTACACATCCTTACCTGTAACATTTGCTAAAGTATAAAAATTAATCGAAATATAAAAAACTGTCAAAACTTTGCTGACCCATAGAATTCGTTTTATACAAGCAGCCCATCCTGCAGTAACAGAGAAAAGAAGGGAATAAGATGAAACATTGTATCCGAGCACAGAAAAGACGAATATGTTCCTTTTTGGCAGAAAAGGGGAATCAGACGCCTCAGTCATCATTCCACCTACCTCACCAAAAATTATAACATGTGAGCATGTTCGTGCAGTTTTCTACTGAAAGAGAGTAGCACAGAGACTTCCAGGACGGAAGAGAGAGGAGAAAGTGGGAGAGGGGAAGTGGCAATGAAAGAAAAGTGATTCAAAATTGCTCAAATGGCTCTGAGCACTATGGGACTTAACATCTGAGGTCATCAGTCCCCTAGAGCTTAGAACTACTTAAACCTAACTAACCTAAGGACATCACACACTTCCATGCCCGAGGCATGATTTGAACCTGCGACTGTAGTGGTCGCGCTGTTCCAGACTGAAGCGCCTAGAACCGCTCGGCCACACCGGCCGGCAAAAGAAAAGTGAGGTAGATGAAGACAGCAATAGTAGGATGCAAAGAGAGAGGAGATATTGATGGTCAGTAAGGGACAGCAGCAGTAAAACAGAAAGAGAAATGGGTGAGACGGAATCTGTGGGTGTGAAAGAGAGAGGAGACAATGAAAGTGAGAAATATAGATTAGTAGGGACCATAAATTTGGTTAGAGGGTCTGAATACTCCCAGACCGGGCAATTTCAACACATAGGTACTGGACCTTCCTGGAGACTCGAACAGGGGACCTTTGTCTTTCGCGTGCAAGTGCTCTACCGTCTGAGCTACCCAAGCACGACTCAAACAGACAAAGGTCCGGCACACAGTTTAATTTGCCAGGGACTTTCATATCACACAGGTACTTGGCCGACATTTTAAACATGTGGGTACAGGGTAAAAAGTAAGTTGAATCCCCAGAATCTTTGAGCTGCTGAAATATGGTAGAAGACAGTAAGAATGACTAAAGGAGACAGTCTAAGTGAGAAAGAAGATACACTGCAAATCGATTGGAGAAAAACGAGACAGTGGGAAGGAGGTGTAAATAGACAGTGTTATCGAAATGGAGAAGCTGAGTATGAAGCCCTAACTGCAAAGAGAGGCAGAATAAAAGGATTTAAAATGTTTAAGCTCAAAGAGCTCGAATATGTCCACATGCCAAAATTTTTGTTGAGAAAGGCGGAATGATGATTTAGGCAGTAGGGTCTCAAATTTTCTTTTAGGCTTTTTGAAGAGGAACATATAAACCATTTCGCTCTCGGAGAATTTTTTTTCTGGTGGGTAATGTTCCAAATTACATTAATTTATTGTAAATTAATCTGCTGATACATATATAAAGAATAATGAATCTCAGGATCTGTTCGAAATTTAAAAATACAGAAAACACAAAAATTTACCGTTACTAACACGAAATAGTTCTAATCTAATACTGGAACAAGCTGGCAAAGACCAAATGAGTTCAGTGAATGGGAACGAGCGGGATCTTACACATCATTTATGGAAAGATAAACTAACGCTGTACACACTGGGATTGCTGACTGCACCAGAAGAGTGCAAAACTACTACATATAAACATCACTGGTTGAATCACGACCGAGGCTTCAGCTATTCACGAGAAGAATAAAAGACGCGGAACATATTTGTTCTAAGAAACGCTTATTCTCTACCCCGTTGGCCTACCTGCAGTTTCTCACCATACTCCGTGTACTGTAGACTAAAAAACTGCGAGTGCTGTGATCTGCTGCTGCTCTGCAACACATCACCTGCTGATTACGGCAATGTCCATTCCCTACATCTGAGGACGAAATACGATTCTCAATCTCTGAGGAGCAAGACTGTATCTCAAGGTCACCAGACGAAGAATTCTACTCATAATCCTTAGACGAAGTGGTGGACACCGAACCAGTCTTCTCTCTCCTCTCCACAAATCCAGTACAATTCCTGAGCACCAAGGAAAAGGCCCTGAAAATGGTGGTCAGTGATATCGTTGCTAAAATAAGTAGCTTTTGCTCCTGGCAAAAGTTTAACAATGCTAACTCATCATATAACTCCTTTGTGCGCACTTATGTAACCATACTGTGTTACATTCCCAATCTTCAGTCAAGATTTTCATTTCAGTCAATCTGTTTTTATTTACATCCGACAGTCTCGGGAACTGACGTTCATACATCCTCTCCTGTACTATTTTTTAAGATTAACCAATGAGGTGCTTTCTTACAACATTTTACACAAGAGGTTGTTCACCCCTCTAAGTCGAGCGCCAAAATGTCAGCCTTTTACAAAGACAAAAACATTGTATGTCCAACATACGACTACGTCACATAGATATTTTTGTCTGTGACATACTTCCCATTTTACTGCATTCTAGGACAGTGACCTGCAGGAAAAAAAAAACTAAGTTCTTTTTAAATGTGGCTTGACGGAATGGCACAGCTTGTAAAATCCGCGATTCTGTACAAACTCAGAAGTTCGAAACGGCTTGCACGTCACGAGTGGATACTTCTACCGATTCCCTCGTTTTCACCTTTGAAAGGCGAGCCGAATCTGAAAGGGGACTTGACCAGACACTGAGTCACTGCCCTGCGGCCATCTTTGTCCCGAGGCTCCTCAGGGCCACAAATAAATAACAAATGATATCACATGCAACACTGCCGCCGAAGAGAGAAGGAGTTAATATAGAAATGGATGGTTTGATCTTTTCAGTTACTGAGATTACTTATTACTCTCATTAAATACTTTTTAACTGTACATAACTGATTGAACAATTCATATAGTATAAAGGATTTTTACATACACGTGTTAGAACTATTAAAACATAGAAATGATGGAAAAGTCCAACAGTCGGCAATACCTGTATTTCAAAGTCGATTAATACTCTGATAATGGGGAAATGAAGTTATCTGAGATGTGTTAAAGTGTCGAGTGAACAACAGTTTAAAAAAAGGAGAAAAATATATCCATCGAGTTAGGAAACTAGGTGAGGATCACATACGTCCCACAAACAACCGGCCTGTTCCTGTATAATAAATAAGATTTGCAGTTTTATACCCTAGGATGTTTACTTACAATGTTGTGTAAAACGGCTCTCACTATTTGATATATAGTCTATTAATCGATGTAATGCGCTGAGGAATGAGAAATTGATCCTTGGCTATAAAACAGTGAAACGGTAACTATCATGAGAGAGATGGGGACAGTCCACACGTAACATGGAACATATGCCAGGCACGGGGCTGACCTGTGTTAGAATCACGAAGTGTCATCACTTTACCAAATAAATTATTTTCCTATCAGTCTATATCAAGCAACGAACCCGTAAATGATATCCAGGGAGATACTGGATCCTGAAGTGACTGAAGAATATATATAAAAGTTCGTGATAAAAACTAATCAAATTAATGTATAAAAAACGCTGAAGAGATTAGTTTTTAACATGTTTTGGAGCCACTAATGATTGAAAGGGAAAAGATTGTGCTGAAGGTCAGACTTAGCGGAAGCACACACGCTTCTGCGTGTTTGTCACCAGCGCAACAGTAGGCGCAGCTGGCGACGGCACGAGCTCCGAAGGTGTCGCGTGTGCTGCTGGAGAGTGTGCGGTGCCCGCCGTCTGGGTACGGAGGCGTTTAAGTAAATCAGGCAACACGGAAGATAAGAGATTCAAATGGTTCAAATGGCTCTGAGCACTACGGGACGTAACTTCTGAGGTCATCAGTCCCCTAGAACGTAGAACTACTTAGACCTAACTAACCTAAGGACATCACACACACCCATTCCCCAGGCAGGACTGATGGAGCCGCACGGACCGCGAATGGCGCCTGAGACCGTGCGTCTACCCCGCGCGGCGTTCAAGTTATTGTGGAGATCTGAAACAGGATGTTGATTATGACGTAAGTGAGATGTGCGTGACGATTTCAAACTGCTCGCACTGCAGTTTTCGTTGAAGCGAATTTCGAAATCTCTGACCGCGTGAGACGACGCTTCATCCAGTCCCAAACATGCTCAATGGGGGACAGATCCGGAGATCTTGCTGGCCAGGGTAGTTGACTTACACCTTCTAGAGCACGTTGGGTGGCACGGGATACATGCGGACGTGCATTGTCCTGTTGGAACAGCAAGTTCCCTTGCCGGTCTATGATGGTAGAACGACGGGTTCGATGACGGTTTGGATGTACCGTGCACTATTCAGTGTCCCCTCGACGATCACCAGAGGTGTACGGCCAGTGTAGGAGATCGCTCCCCACACCATGATGCCGGGTGTTGGCCCTGTGTGCCTCGGTTGTATGCAGTCCTGATTGTGGCGCTCACCTGCACGGCGCCAAACACGCATACGACCATCATTGGCACCAAGGCAGAAGCGACTCTCATCGCTGAAGACGACACGTCTCCATTCGTCCCTCCATTCACGCCTGTCGTGACACCACTGGAGGCGGGCTGCACGATGTTGGGGCGTGAGCGGAAGACGGCCTAACGGTGTGCGGGACCGTGGCCCAGCTTCATGGAGACGGTTGCGAATGGTCCTCGCCGATACGCCAGGAGCAACAGTGTCCCTAATTTGCTGGGAAGTGGCGGTGCGGTCCCCTACGGCACTGCGTAGGATCCTACGGTCTTGGCGTGCATCCGTGCGTCGCTGCGGTCCGGTCCCAGGTTGACGGGCACGTGCACCTTCCGCCGACCACTGGCGACAACATCGATGTACTGTGGAGACCTCACGCCCCACGTGTTGAGCAATTCGGCGGTACGTCCACCCGGCCTCCCGCATGCCCACTATACGCCCTCGCTCAAAGTCCGTCAACTGCACATACGGTTCACGTCCACGCTGTCGCGGCATGCTACCAGTGTTAAAGACTGCGATGGAGCTCCGTATGCCACGGCAAACTGGCTGACACTGACGGCGGCGGTGCACAAATGCTGCGCAGCTAGCGCCATTCGACGGCCAACACCGCGGTTCCTGGTGTGTCCACTGTGCCGTGCGTGTGATCATTGCTTGTACAGCCCTATCGCAGTGTCCGGAGCAAGTTTGGTGGGTCTGACACACCGGTGTCAATGTGTTCTTTTTTCCATTTTCAGGAGTGTATTTGTACCTCCTAATGTCGATTGAAGCTACTGGTCTAGACGACGGTGAAAAGGATACTTCGCCAGCATAACATTTTCGTTAACCCATCACTCACTCATTCCTAAAGCCATCACATCCATTCATTTCAAGTGCTGATGTATATTTCGATACCTTTATTTCAGAACACAAGCGGTATTAAGGGAAAACCCAGTGTACATATTTCACTCATTCTCTTTATGAAATTACAGTGATTACTCCTTGAACGCATTTGTCATTAATAATCATGTTCTTACAAATTTAGTGTTCCTAACCCGTTCTCAGTCCCCCCCCCCCCTTATATTAATGATTTTAATAATTTTGTAATTATTTTTTTAATAATTTTTAATTTTTACTCTTTAATTTTTAATTATTTCAATAATTTTAATAATTTTAATGATTTTAAATAATTTTTAATGATTTTTAATAATTTTTAATTATTTTAGTAATTTTTATGATCACATTCAGTCTTTACCTGGACGGTTAACAGCAGTTTGCGTTCATTCATCACTTGAACAGTTTACTATTCTTGTCAACAGCTGGCCGGATTGGTCGAGGTGCTACAGTCTGGAACCGCGCGACTGCTTCGGTCGCAGGTTCAAATCCTGCCTTGGGCATGGATGTGTGTGATGTCCTTAAGTTACTTAGGTTTAGGTAGTTCTAAGTTCTAGAGCAGTGATGACCTCGGAAGCTAAGTCCCATAATGCTCAGAGCCATTTGTACCACTTTCTTTATCAACATTCGCACACATTCCTACTGGAATAGAGAATAGATCCCACTCATCGACGGACTGATCAATGTAGTTCCAGTAGTATAAGTCACAAAGATACTGCCCCAAATTCGAAAATGAAAAAAATGAAATGATCATATAGTATCGTTGGCCAGGATATCCCATTCGTTCAAAAATGGCTCTGAGAACTACAAGACTTAACTTCTGAGGTCATCAGTCCCCTAGGACGTAGAACTAGTTAAACCTAACTAACCTAAGGACATCATACGCATCCATGCCCGAGGCAGAATTCGAACCTGCGACACTAGCGCTCGCGCGGTTCCAGACTGACGCGCCTAGAACCGCTCGGCCATCCCGGCATTCTATCCCATTCGGGGTCGGCCACTAAGCGCAGGTCTTATTTCATTCAGCGCCACATTGGGAGACTCGCTGCCGATGATGAGGATAAAATGATAATGAGGAAAACACAGCACCTAGTCCACGAAAAGAGAAAATCTCCAATCCGGCCGGGATTCCGTCCCGGACCCAGTGCATGGGAGCCAAGCACGTTACCACCCAGGTAAGCAGGCGGACAATTCGTAAAATAAATGAGTGAAAAGACAGTGGCGAGGATTCTATTATTGGGCATTTAAGATGATTAACCACCTGCAAAAATTTGAATTACTAGTTCTTAAAATGCACTCACAGAGTTGGATCGAATTTGTGCTCATGACCACTTTAAAAGGAAACTGATATAAGATTCAAATTTATTTCACAAAACCTTACAAATTAAGCAACAGCTGGATACATTCTCTTAAATGAATAGATTTTACTCACAATTATTCCCTAAACAGAGTACATTGCTGGTCACCAACACTCATACTCAAAGTCACGACCTCAACTTACCACTTACTTCACATAATAATTTAACCGTCTTCTCACACTTCCCTGTTGAAACTGGCTCTAAACAACACATTACGAACACTATTCACGATAACTAATTTTTATACCTTTTGTCCACAATATCAGAAGCGCACACACCTAACGCTAGCTCGTGTAACAGTGCTCAAGCATGGCGGATTTCCGGACACAGCGTCTCCTAGTTCATACCGCCCGGAGGGGAACCTCTCCTGTTGGCTGTACTCACCTGACACCCTCTACTCTTGACTCTGTGAATCTTTTCCGAAGTCTCTAGTCTTCCCACAGACAAAGCCCACTACACTAAATTTGGAAGTGCGTTGCATTAAAATAAGACACAGAGCACCCACTCTCACATCCGAAGGCTATATTTCACGACTATAAGAAACATACATTTTTTAAACCACAGAGTACCACGACAATCATACTAGTGAGAATGTAACATAACCGGCACGCAAATGGTTTTAATGGAGCGAACTACAAGTAGCGCTTCAACAGACTGCACCAATGGATTTGAAAATGGATTTCCAGCTGTCTTTCCTTTGGACTGACAATGCTAGACATTTTCTTTCGTCGGTATAACGTGGAAAAGTCCGCTGATTTCCACATCGTCTCATTCCAACCTTTAGTTACATAAGAAAAATAGCAAAAGCAAAACTGAATAAAATATACAGCATAATGAATAACCATAGCATAAGTAACTGACAAGACAGTCACACATACATCAAAATGAACTCATCTTAACTAGTCTGTAAACATATATCAAATTCCAGCAATGTAACGCAACAACTATGTAACAAACTACTGATTTTCTAACTCAAACAAGCATGAAAACCAGTAACTTATATAGTAAAGGTTTAAACTTTCTTAAGTATATTATTTCAGAATTATCTCCAGAAGTGGAAAACTTACTGAAGATCAAATGCGAAATCGTCCATATACATAAGGGAACAATTATAGCACATACGTTTTGAAATATTTAACGTATTATGCAACAGATCTGATTGATTCCAGCAAATGACAAAATTAAAACTCATACTGTAATGAATAATGAAAGAAACTTGTGTACTGGTGGATTAATAATAAAAGAGCACTTAAGTGACTCAAAATTAGATAGTATATTGTGAAATCACTTCAACTACAGTACACAATGCTTACATTTGATAAGGTGAAAGCAGGAAGAACAGGCAGGCGTCTTCTGGCAGCTCTCTAAAAATTTGAAGTCTTCTCCTTCTTTTATTACACAGATAACACAAATATGAACATCGACTCTTTGTTGGCAAATATTTAGACAAATTTTTTCACAAAATGCAGCTTTTTTGAACGGGACATTATAAACACTCTATGTTCACATTCTGCTTGGTGGTATTCATTTCCATCCCCCCTCCCCCTACCCTTTTCCCCATCCCAAGTCTTCCTCTATTTCAAATACAGATAAAAATTTCGAAGTCACGGTATGAATTCTTGTGGTCCTACCAATCTATTTTCTTCTAAAATTCGAAATGACGAGAAACTGGAACAAAACGTACGCCACTCCGATAGAAACTTGCTAATGTGCTCTGTTTCGCGGACGACAGTCCAAGCTATCTCGAAAAAACTCATTTTCGTGTAAGGTTACTTCACGTCCTCCAAAGTACTTCCCGGTGCAACAAGCGAAAGGCATAATTTGCCATCTTCCTGCTGTGTTCAACATAAACAGTGTTCCACATTGGGATCACAAGACTTTTGAGCTATTGCAGAAACCACTGGCATACCGTGAAGTCTTAAGAGTGGGGAGGACCAATGACTGATACTGTAGCTTATACTGCAATATGTGCCGAAATAAACGGTCCAAGTTGTAATGTAAATATACGTATGAGGGAGGTTCAGTTTGAAATACAATACATTCTTTCTTAATTTCGGTTAAAAAAATTCGGAAATTATGGGACGTCGTGGAATGTTCCAGCTTCAGCCTTTATAGTTTCACAAAATTCCCGATAGATGGCAGCGCTACACGTGGCCTTCAAAGAGCGTTCCAAGCAGAGAGTTGTCATTTAGTTTCTTTGGCGGAAAAACAGACTGCCGCAGGCGCTTGCAGAATGTCTAAGGAGACTTGACAGTCGATAAAAGCATTATGAGTCGTTGTTCGAGGCTTTTGTTACATCGCTATAAGGTCTCGCTATAAGGTCTCACGTGTGCCTACCGGCGGCACACCGGTGTGACTACTGCAATGTTAAAACGTGCGGACACTCTCATTCGAGGCGACTGAAGGATCATAATCAAACACCTCGCTGCACAACTGGATGTCTGTGTTGGTAACGCTGAGACAGTCGCCCAGGAGAGTAGGTGCCCGTTGGGGTTCCCTGCTTTTAACAGAAGATAGTAAAGAGTAAGGAAGGACCATCTGCGCAGAATTGCTTGCGCGTTAGGAAACTGATAGTGGAATTGCTTTGCCGAACATAGTCAAAGGCGATGAAACATGTGGTCCTTACCTCGAACCGGAAAGAAAACGGCAAATCATGGAGTTGTGACGCACCAAATCTCCTCCGAAGAAAAAGTTCAAAGCTGCAACCTCTGGGATTATGAAGGGGTTATTCCGTTTCATGTCCTCCTTCATGGTACAACGGTCAACTTGGAAGTGTATTGCCATACCATCAGGAAATTGAAGAAACGACTGCAGCGTGTTCGTTGCTACAAAATACAAACGAATTTCTGCTTCTTCATGACAGCAAGAGACCTCACACAAGTCTGCGCACCCAGGATGAGAAGAGGAGCTCGCAAAACTTCATTGTAACGTTCTTCCGCATCCGCCCTGCAGCCCGGATCTCGCACCCTCCGATTTCTACCTGTCGGACCAATGACAGGTGCACTCCGCAAGAAGCAGTATGAGGATGATGAGGAGGTTATTGTTATAACAACACGTTCGCTCTAACATCGACCAGTACAGTGGTACCATGACAGCATACAGGTCCTCCCAATAAGGTGGCGTAAAGCCATCGCATTGAAAGGGTATTATGTTAAAAACAGTTATTTGTAGCCAAAAGAGTGGGGAATAGTATGGTGTATTGGAATCCTGAATAAAACCAACGTGCTTTCAAAGAAAGATGTGTTGCGTTACTTTTTAACGCCCCTCCTATTATGTCAGTTTGTTTATCCTCAGGTAGAAGATCCGTATTCTTTCGCAATGCCCCCTCCTCCTCCTCCCCCCTCCCTCACCCCTTTCTGCCATTGTTTACGAGTGATATGGCCCATAATGAAGTAATCTGGAAAGTTAAAATTGGTCCAATGTAACGAAAGGGCTAGTAGCTATTGCCCCGGCAGTCTCTCATTGTTTCCGAACCATGTGGCTCATAGTGATGTAATCTGGGAAGTTAAAATAGGTCAGAAGTATTGAAAGGGCTAGTAGATAATATCGAAAACGGTAACGTGTGATTCTGAATGTGCTAACGCTGCGAGGTGAGACTGCTGGTGACAGTCAGCGCAACGGCTGTAGAAGGGACACGACAGCACATTCATTACAGGAGGCAACTAATTAAAGTCGAGCCCCAGGGGACGGGCGTAGGCCTCGTGTCTCGCCGCGGCTATCCGGCCGTCGCCAGTAATGGGACTCCCTCTGTCATACCCGAGTAGCGCGACTCTGCCGGTCATGGCTGCTTTTTTTCTTTTCCTTCTTACTCTTCTCCGTATGTCCACACTGTCAACTATATTTACTTCACGCTCGAATGATCACTTGCTCTGTATCTATCAGAGTTACGCACAACATGTCAGTAAGCCGTAAGCAGCGGCCCCAGGAGTGAAACCAGGGAGTGATCTCCAGCACTCAGTAAAAATATTTGTAGTTTACACAAATAAATGCAAACACATAAAATTTAATTGTAAATTAAAATTAATGTGACAACTGTGATGAACGTACAATAAATATGAAACACGCAACATGATACAAGTAAAACAAGAAACCATACTGGCAGATAAAGAAATTGGTAAACTCTGCCCAAAGGGTTACTGGTCCCGTCGGTAACGACCGATCGCAGTCTCATCCTCTGCCAGTGGCAGCAGTATGGAGGGGCCTACATCTACATCTACATACATACTCCGCAATCCACCATACATTGCGTGGCGGAGGGTACCTCGCACCGCAACTAGCATCTTCTCTCCCGGTTCAACTCCCAAGCAGAACAAGGGGAAAATGACTGCCTATATGCCTCTGTAAGAGCCCTAATATCTCTTTATCTTTGTGGTATTTCAGCGAAATATAAGTTGGGGGCAGTAAACTTGTACTGCAGTCAGCCTGTAATGCTGGTTCTCTAAATTTCCTCAGTAGCGATTCACGAAAAGAACGCCTCGCTTCCTTCAGAGACTTCCACCCGAGCTCCTAAGGCATTTCCGTAACACTCGCGTGATGATCAAACCTACCAGTAACAAATGTAGCAGCCCGCCTCTGAATTACTTCTATGTCCTCCCTCAATCCGACCTGATAGGGATCCCAAACGCTCGAGCAGTACTCAAGAATAGGTCGTATTAGTGTTTTATAAGCAGTCTCCTTTACAGATGAACCACATCTTCCCAAAATTATACCAATGAACCGCAGACGACTATCCGCCTTCCCCACAATTGCCGTTACATGCTTGTCCCACTTCATATCGCTCTGCAATGTTACGCACAAATATTTAATCGACGTGACTGTGTCAAGCGCTACACTACTAATGGAGTATACAAACATTACGGGAATCTTTTTCCTATTCATTTGCATTAATTTAAATTTATCTATATTCGGAGTTAGCTGCCATTCTTTACACCAATCACAAATCCTGTCCAAGTCATCTTGTATCCTCCTACAGTCACTCAACGACGACACCTTCCCGTACACCACAGCACAGGGGACCTACCACACATCCCTGGGGCACTCCAGATGGTACCCTCACCGACGATGAACACTCACCATCGAGGACAACGTACTGGGTTCTATTACTTAGGAAGTCTTCGAGCCACTCACATACACTCCTGGAAATTGAAATAAGAACACCGTGAATTCATTGTCCCAGGAAGGGGAAACTTTATTGACACATTCCTGGGGTCAGATACATCACATGATCACACTGACAGAATCACAGGCACATAGACACAGGCAACAGAGCATGCACAATGTCGGCACTAGTACAGTGTATATCCACCTTTCGCAGCAGTGCAGGCTACTATTCTCCCATGGAGACGATCGTAGAGATGCTGGATGTAGTCCTGTGGAACGGCTTGCCATGCCATTTCCACCTGGCGCCTCAGTTGGACCAGCGTTGGTGCTGGACGTGCAGACCGCGTGAGACGACGCTTCATCCAGTCCCAAACATGCTCAATGGGGGACAGATCCGGAGATCTTGCTGGCCAGGGCAGTTGACGTACACCTTCTAGAGCACGTTGGGTAGCACGGGATATATGCGAACGTGCATTGTCCTGTTGGAACAGCAGATTCCCTTGCCGGTCTAGGAATGGTAGAACGATGGGTTCGATGACGGTTTGGATGTACCGTGCACTACTCAGTGTCCCCTCGACGATCACCAGAGGTGTATGGCCAGTGTAGGAGATCGCTCCCCACACCATGATGCCGGGTGTTGGCTCTGTGTGCCTCAGTCGTATGCAGTCCTGATTGTGGCGCTCACCTGCACGGCCCTAAACATGCATACGACCATCATCGGCACCAAGGCAGAAGCGACTCTCATCGCTGAAGACGACACGTCTCCAATCGTCCCTCCATTCACGCCTGTCGCGACACCACAGGAGGCGGGCTCCACGATGTTGGGGCGTTAGCGGAAGACGGCCTAACGGTGTGCGGGACCGTGGCCCAGCTTCATGGAGACGGTTGCGAATGGTCCTCGCCGATACCCCAGGAGGAACAGTGTCCCTAATTTGCTGGGAAGTGGCGGTGCGGTCCCCTACAGCACTGCGTAGGATCCTCCGGTCTTGGCGTGCATCCTTGCGTCGCTGCGGTCCAGTCCCAGGTCGACAGGGCACTTGCACCTTCCGCCGACCACTGGCGACAACATCGATGTACTGTGGAGACCTCACGCCCCACGTGTTGAGCAATTCGGTGGTACGTCCACCCGGCCTCCCGCATGCCCACTATGCACCCTCGCTCAGAGTCCGTCAACTGCACATACGGTTCACGTCCACGCTGTCGCGGCATGCTACCAGTGTTAAAGACTGCGATGGAGCTCCGTATGCCACGGCAAACTAGCTGACACTGACGGCGGCGGTGCACAAATGCTGCGCAGCTAGCGCCATTCGACGGCCAACACCGCGGTTCCTGGTGTGTCCGCTGTGCCGTGCGTGTGATCATTGCTTGTACAGCCCTCTCGCAGTGTCCGGAGCAAGTATGGTGGGTCTGACACACCGGTGTCAATGTGTTCTTTTTTCCATTTCCAGGATGTACTTGGGAACCAATCCCATGTGCTTGTACCTTAGAAGTCTGCAGTGGGGCACCGAGTCAAACTCTTTTTCGGATGTCAAGGAATCCGTCTGATGCCCTTCATCTACATCTACATCTACATCTACATCCATACTCCACAAGCCACCTGACGGTGTGTGGCGGAGGGTTGGCAAGAAATTATGTGAAGAAGGGCGAGTTGCGTTTCGCAGGAGCGATGCTTTTTAAAGCCGTGCTGACGCATGGACAGCAACTTCTCTGTCTGAAGCAAATTCAATATGTCCGAACTGAAAATATGTTCGAGAATCGTGCTACAATCCGATGTTAAGGATATTGGTCTGTAATTTTGAGGATCCGTCCTACTACACTTCTAATATACAGGCGTCACCTGTGTTTTTTCCAGTCGCTCGGGACTTTACGCTGGACAAGAGATTAGCTATAAATGCAAGTTAAGTAAGGAGCCAAGGAGCCAACGCAGTAGAGTGTTCTCTGTAAAACCAAATTGGAATCCCATAAGAACCAGTCGATTTATTTATTTTCAACCCATTTAGCTGCTTCACAACCGCAGGGATGTGTAGCACTATTTCCTCCATACGGGAATCTGCAAGAGATTGAAACGGCGGTATGTTTGTACGGTCCTCCTGCATGAAAGATATCTCAAATGCTAAATTTAAAATTTCAGCTTTCGTTTTGCTGTTGCCAGGACAAACTGATCCGTGAGTGACTGGATGGAAGCCTTCGACCCGCTTACCGATTTTACGTAAGACCAGAATTTCCTTGGGTTTTCAGCAAGATCTTTTGCTGAGGTATGACGGTGGTAGTAGTTGTATGCTTCGCGCATCGTTCTTTTTACAGCAGCACGAATCTCTGCTAACTTTTCCCTGTTCTCATTCACTCGATATTTCTTGTACCGCGATTGCAACTGTCTTTGCTTCCTAAGCATTCTCCGATTTGCGTTGTTAATCCACGGTGGGTGTTTTCCGTTCGTCACCAACTTTTTCGGCACATTCTTCTCGAATGAGTGATTTACAGTGTGTTTAAAACTTGCCCATAATTCTTCCACGTCCATCGCACTGGAAGTAAATGAAGTCGATTCATTTACTAAATGGAATGCTAACAATTTCTTATCTGCTCTTTCTAGTAAGAATACTATCCTAGCCTTCTTGACCGGCTTTTTAACTTTCGTAACCATAGTCGAAATTACAACATCATGATCACTAATCCCTGTCTCAACACTGACACCGTCGATGAGGTCTGGTCTGTTCGTGGCTACCAGATCTGAAATATTTCCATTACGCGTTGGCTGTCAATTTAGCTGCTCAAGACAGTTTTCGGATAATGTGTTCAAAAGTAATTCACACGATGGCTTGTCTGTACCACCTTTAATGAATCCATAGACATCCCAGTCTATACTAGGTAGGCTGAAGTCGCCTCCGACCAATATAGCATGATCCGGGTACTTCTGCGATACAGAGTGTAAACTCCCTTTGAATGATTCTAGAACTGTCACGGTGGAACCTGGTGGCCGGTAATAACACCCCACAATTAGCTTTATTTCTCCTAGCCCTGTTAATAGTGTCCAGATAACTTCACAATCACACTCTACTTCGATCTCAGTAGACAAAATATTTTTGTCAACTGCAATGAAGACACCACATTCTACGGTGTCTAATCTGTCTTTCCGGTACACGTTCCAACCCTCACTAAATATTTCAGAACTTCCTATCTCAGGGTTCAGCCAGGTCTCAGTCCCTAGAATAATTTGCGGGCCACACACTTCCTGCCACTTGAGACATTTCAAACGATGGCAGAGACATCTACCGAAAACACAGTAACATGGACCACATGCTGTCGAATGTCAATACCAACATCTGACACAAGGGAAATAAGAAACTTATGCTTGCCGCTAAATTTTAAGTTCGTTATTATCGTAACTATTGTAAAGAGTCAAAGCACTGCTCCTTTGTCCGTTTGAGCGAGTGTGTGCGATTATTCATGAGAGTTAATTATGAACCAGCATATGAAGCACGGTGATGGACTACACTCCTGGAAATGGAAAAAAGAACACATCGACACCGGTGTGTCAGACCCACCATACTTGCTCCGGACACTGCGAGAGGGCTGTACAAGCAATGATCACACGCACGGCACAGCGGACACACCAGGAACCGCGGTGTTGGCCGTCGAATGGCGCTAGCTGCGCAGCATTTGTGCACCGCCGCCGTCAGTGTCAGCCAGTTTGCCGTGGCATACGGAGCTCCATCTCAGTCTTTAACACTGGTAGCATGCCGCGACAGCGTAGACGTGAACCGTATATGCAGTTGACGGACATTGAGCGAGGGCGTATAGTGGGCTTCTGGGATGCCGGGTGGACGTACCGCCGAATTGCTCAACACGTGGGGCTTGAGGTCTCCACAGTACATCAATGTTGTCGCCAGTGGTCGGCGGAAGGTGCACGTGCCCGTCGACCTGGGACCGGACCGCAGCGACGCACAGATGCACGCCAAGACCGTAGGATCCTACACAGTGCCGTAGGGGACCGCACCGCCACTTCCCAGCAAATTAGGGACACTGTTGCTCCTGGGGTATCGGCGAGGACCATTCGCAACCGTCTCCATGAAGCTGGGCTATGGTCCCGCACACCGTTAGGCCGTCTTCCGCTCACACCCCAACATCGTGCAGCCCGCCTTCAGTGGTGTCGCGACAGGCGTGAATGGAGGGACGAATGGAGACGTGTCGTCTTCAGCGATGAGAGTCGCTTCTGCCTTGGTGCCAATGATGGTCGTATGCGTGTTTGGCGCCGTGCAGGTGAGCACCACAATCAGGACTGCATACGACCGAGGCACACAGTGCCAACACCCGGCATCATGGTGTGGGGAGCGATCTCCTACACTGGCCGTACACCTCTGGTGATCGTCGAGGGGACGCTGAATAGTGCACGGTACATCCAAACCGTCATCGAACCCATCGTTCTACCATTCCTAGACCGGCAAGGGAACTTGCTGTTCCAACAGGACAATGCACGTCCGCATGTATCCCATGCCACCCAACGTGCTCTAGAAGGTGTAAGTCAACTACCCTGGCCAGCAAGATCTCCGGATCTGTCCCCCATTGAGCATGTTTGGGACTGGATGAAGCATCGTCTCACTCAGTCTGCACGTCCAGCACGAACGCTGGTCCAACTGAGGCGCCAGGTGGAAATGGCATGGCAAGCCGTTCCACAGGACTACATCCAGCATCTCTTCGATCGTCTCCATGGGAGAATAGCAGCCTGCATTGTTGCGAAAGGTGGATATACACTGTACTAGTGCCGACATTGTGCATGGTCTGTTGCCTATGTCTATGTGCCTGTGGTTCTGTCAGTGTGAACATGTGATGTATCTGATCCCAGGAATGTGTCAATAAAGTTTCCCCTTCCTGGGACAATGAATTCATGGTGTTCTTATTTCAATTTCCAGGAGTGTATATCCTGGTATTGAAATGCAGTAAGGTATGCGGAAGAGCGTGCTTCACATTTCAGATTTTGAAATGGGTGTTTAAGTTTAATTTACAATATGTTTTGCAAAGTGATAGAGACAGAGTTAATTACAGGTTATATGGCAACACATGGGAAGGAAAGACTTTTTTTCTGCCGGTCGTGAAAGTAATGGAGGCATGCGATTAGCTCAAACTTTTGTTTCATTCCTTTTGAGCAGAAAGCGTAGGCTGAATGTGCCTACGAAATTAGTGCGATTTTTAGTTTTTTTCTGTGACTCAACACAACTTCAATAAATTCAATAACAGTGGAAAATAAAATGATCAGTATTTCAAAATCTACCTGTGTTAGCTGTGTATGAGAATAAAAAGGAATGAATTAATAAAAATTAAATAAAACCAGTAACAAAAAATATAAATCTGATCAACCTAAGACTGGAATATCTAATTTCATTGCCATATATAGAGAGTCTTATATGAGGAAACCATATATTTTTTATCAACACTACAGTTTTAGTTTGAAGCATTTCTTTCAACTTTAACTTTTCGTGTATTCAAGCGAAATGATCGGCCGCCCAGTGTTGATGAGAGATTGGTTGGTTGATTTGGGGGAAAGGACCAAACAGCGAGTTCACCGAGGCCATCGGATTAGGGAAGGATGGGGAAGGAAGTCAGCCGTGCCCTTTCAGAGGAAACAACCCAGCATTTGCCTGAAGCGGTTTGTGGAAATCACCGAAAACCTAATTCAGCACCACCGGACTGGGTTTGAACCGTCGACCTCCCGAATGCGAATCCATCGTGCTGAGCATTGCGCGACCTCGGTCGGTGGAGAGAGGTGAGTTTGGTTGTGCAGATGAGCGCTGGTGGACGGCCCCTGCACCGTGAAAGCCCCGCAGTCGGTCCAGAGGCAGCGGATACAACGGCTTTTCCAGAAATGAAGAAAGTACCTCTTGGACGACGCATCGATCGCTTAGGAGAGCCAGCTATGCTCTCAACAATTTCTAGCTTTGAGACAGACTGAAAGATGGTTTCTTGCAGCTCCTTGTCAGTCTAAAAAATTTACACTCAAATATTAATACAAATCTGAATGCATCGGTCATTCCAGGAAAACGAGGAGAACCCAATGACACAACAATTATTCATCTCCTTTGAAACAAAAGCAGTAAAATTTCACAGTATATAAACATTTAAACGATGACCTTTTCAATTAAAAACTGTTAATCGCTTCATGCGACTTCAACGTTATCTCAGATGAAGATGATAGGTTCACTAGAGACAAATGTACAAGAAAGTGCAAGAGCTGGGGGGAAGCTAATTAAATTCAGTACAGAAGGGATGACAGATTTAAAATTAGATGCTATAAGGGCACATGTAGGAAAAATTCCGTAGGAAGTTGAACTGGTTAACACCCAAGTCGACACAGTGGAGAAACATTTCGAGGACAAGTTGGAAAAAACATAGGACGAGCTGGGCGGCGAGGTAATGAATTGTTTGCTGAGGCAAAAGGCACTTGAGGAAATGATCAATAATAAGTTTATTAACAATTTGTCTGGTATAGTAGAAGAGTGTGACAAAGAGACTGTGAAAAATAGATAACAGTTGTAAGCAGAGATTGATAACAAAGTTTCGCAGCGAACAGCAGATTAAAAATGTACGGGCAGACTTGAAAGTTTTGGCAGTGAATCAAGCTCTTACTGTGATGGGTGTTGCATGGGCTGATTTACGAACGACAGAATGTTTTGGAGATGGTGGGAAATACCACCCAGTTGATTTTATTGCTGCATGTAAAGTTGGTTCTGAGAGACGAATATCGAAAGAGGAAATGATTAAGTTCGCTAAAAGACATGTTGAAGGCAATGCTCAGTCAGGGACAAATTTAATGAGGGCCTCATTTACCTCCTATAAAATGTCGGAGAACTATTTCCTGAACAAATTCTGGAGTGAAGCGAAACAAACACGACTTCGCAATGAGTTCCTGAACGGAACTAGGTCGTTCGAGGATTTAGTGTGCTCGAGCTCACTAATTTGATGCATATAAATCGTCCGCTAGGAGTGTTGACTGAAATAACGACGCTCAAAAGATACTTAACAGACTATTTACAATGGGATCTTGTCCAGACCCCTACAGATTCCATTGATGAGTTTTTAGATTTTATTGAGAATCTTGGACAGGCGTTGAAATTCAAATAGTAATTCAACAATTATAATGATCATGGCAGAAATAATTATCATCTTAATAATTATTTTCAAAGGAGATTTTGAAAAAACTGGGAATGAAGACTTGAGGGGCAGGATCTTCATGAAATGCGATAAGAGGTCGGGAAACTAGAGATCGCCGCATCTCAGGTTCTGAAGTGACGAAATAAATCGGTACTGAATAGGACACTTTATTTTAAATACTCTTTTGGTGTTGAAAATTCGGCAAAGAAGCCACAAATGCTGGAGACGGAGGTTATAAGGAATAAATATAAAATGGAGAACAATTTTAAGCAGCGCAATCGTGGTTAGAAGAGAGGCTGATGTGAAAATGAGTTTGGTGGACGTGAAATGTATGACGATTTCTAATGAGGCACTAGTCAGTATTAACAATTATAATATTGTAGGTTAAAGTGATGGAGATGATTTTGTAGTGGAGGAAGCTGATGAAGCTGTCTGTGAAGGCGGCAAAGCTGTAGTCTCGTCAGCTGTAGATGAATTGTATGTTGTATCAATGGAAGTACGTGAAGGTATTTGTGAAGGCGGGTTATCAATAGTCTCGTCAGCTGGTGATGAATTTCATTAAGTACCGGCGGATGTGGGTGATTTACTATGGCCGGTACAGGTGATGTTTTAGATGCTGAAGTTCCGAAGGTTGAAGCTACTGATTAAGACGTATCGGAGGAATGAACTTGTGTATTTATTTCTGTTGTTGGAAGTGAACCGACGGCTTTTGATGAAAGCATGAATTATGAGTGGAAGCAGAAAGATGACTGTGAGGGTAATATGTTTTTTAACATTTAAGGAACAATGCGACACATTCTGAATACACACTAAGTCATGTGCTAACGATGCACACATGTAGTAAATGAAATGATTTGAACATAAACATTTTGATCATTGTAATTATGATAATGTTCAAGAAATACAACGGAAGATTGTGTTACTGACTAAATTTTCAGAAAGAATTAATGTGAGCATCAAAAAATGTTTTTTAAATACATTCAGCCTTCATCAAATATGAATAAATAAAAAACTGCACTTTAAATTACATGTTCTCCAGTCCTTACAGAATCATAAATAAAGTTTTACGAAGAATATCAGCAAGTCTTAGGGATAATTTTTAATTTATTATTGTACAAAAGGAATTCGTCTCTCTGAGAGACCAGTTAAGGAAAGAAACTGATTTTAACCTTCTCAGCTCAGTCAGACTAGCTATGAGCATATCACACAGTTGTATGGAAGTCACCAAAACTTTTACAGAATATGGAAGATTTATGCCCATTGTACATGAAAACAATTTAATAATCATATTAGACAATCTCTTAAATACTTGACAATGACGGAAAAGAGATGTTATAAAGCTGACTAGCCTTCCAACTACACGTTCTGAGGGTTGGGTTGATTTGGGGGAAGAAACCAAACAGCTAGGTCATCGTTCTCATCGGATTTATGGAAGCATGGGAAAGGAAGTCGGCCGTGCTCTGTCAAAGGAACCATTCCGGTATTTGCCTGGAGCGATTTAGGGAAATCACAAAAAACCTAAATCAGGACGTCCGGGCGCGGGATTGAACCATCATCCTCCGGAAAGCGACTCCAGTGTGCTAAACACTGCGCCACCTCGCTCGGTACATTCCTGAACATCAATGGAATGTTAATTATCTGAAGTGATCAGACCTACATAGCAGATCTTTCACTGGAAACTGATTTACTCATCACAGTGCAACAATGAACAGGGCAGTTTGTCAGCTTTTGAATATTACATTCTATCAAATACAATCGTATGGGTTTAACCAACCGATAAAGACATCTCCATAAAAAACTATCAATTTTCATATTTATAGTATAAACCAATAATCTAGCATTAATGTTTTGTTTTTTTACACTATTAGACATATAATCTGACTGTCACATAAGTTAAGCTCTTTAGCTTATACACTTCAAAAACGACTTTCTGAAGTAGAAAAAACACACACGAAAATTTTGAGTAAAAATTTCAATAATATTCTTAAGGTAACTACAATACATCACTGTCAACACAGTGCCCCTTCTTTCAAATATTATATTTAACATATTACCAAACTTTTTCTTGTGATTCGAATACCTTCTAATTTTGTGGTATGCACACAGCACGTGTATCTTGAACTCTATGGTGTTGTTTGATCCTAGTTTGTGGATGACGGAATTAACAAAATTTCCCAGCAACCAATACATAGTGTTATTTTTTTCCTCTAGGAAATAGCTTCCTTCAGGTCTGTGTATCATTGACAGCGATAAACTCTCAGCGGATGTCCCTGTAATCAGACCTATTTGCTCTCGGATCCACTTCCAACTATTTATGTGACCGCTGCAAGTATATCTATGAACTATTGTGTCAACTAGGTGGCATTGTTGAAATAAATTTGTTTCACAGCGTCTGATTTCGTACAGTCCTTCATTGGTGCTAACTATGTTGTTAACTGTTTTGTACCATGACGTTTTTATAATAGACGTGAGCACATGAGAACTAATGGTTTCCAAATCTCAGTCCAAGCAATGTTTGGAATGTCGTTCTATTTTGTTCCTTCCTTCGCTTTTCTTTCGCTCCCGCGTTATGGTTCTTGATGTTAAGTGTTGTGACTGTCTGATTTCGGCACTTACATAACTGAACTCAACATAGAAAACGCTTTTATGCTATAAACGACTGTTGATATTCTACACGTCAATCGGGGGAAGCAGACTTCGAAGTTTAATGATTTCGAAAAGTTGGCTGGTTATGATTTCTCGCGAGTTTCTTATTCAGATAACTTCCCTTTTGATAAAAAGTTCAGAGGATTTATCCGTTATATCAGTTAATCCTAGTCCACCATTTTTAGGATATAAAGTGACTACTCTAGCAGGTACTCTGAACACTTCACCTTCCCACTAAAAGTTTGTGATTTTGGACAATATTCTCCTCGCTATCATTCTCGGCATTGAAAACAGCTGGGCTGTGTAATAAGCTTTAGCAAGGGTGCATGAGTTGATATGCCTTGTTCTTTGAAATTGGTTCATATATCGAGTTAGATTCTCTATAATGGGTCCTTACAGTTTATCTGCTGCAAATTTCCAATTTAAAGCCGTCATTTTCATGGGATATGCTGTCAGGGTGATCCCAGTGTTTTATGCTGTCGAACTCATTTTGCCCACTCGAAGTTGATATTATCAAAACCCCTGAGATTCAACATCTTACTTTTTTTTCGTTTGCATTGGCTCCCGGTGCTCTACAGTACGTATCAATCACTGTTGCTAGAGTGGTTACCTCTTCATTATTCCTTATCATAACCCTTATATCTTCAGCATAGGCTCTTATAACTGTTTTATTTCCTCATAATGGTAAGCCTTTTAATCGAGCATCGACATGTCGGAGGAAAGGTCTCAGTGAAATGGTGAAGAGCGGCATGGACAGAGGACTTCCTTGAGGAACACCTCATTTTATTTATATCGGCCTGGATTGGATTTTTGCGTTTATTCCAGTTGCTATGTTCTTTATCAATTGTATGACCCTAACGTGAAAATCTATTTTCTTCCACGTCTGTAGAAGATATACATGATTTATTACACGGAAGGCTTTATAAAAATCTAAAAAATATAAGGCACACTTTATGTTTGTTACAGAGGTTATTGTAATGATATCCCTGAATTTGCTAGATTTTGAAAAATGATTCTTCCTTGCGTGCAGTTCTGATGTTTACTGATAATTTTATCTGTAAGGCATGAAATTCTCTTGTTTATTATTCTAGCTATTAATTAATAATCAGAATTCAGCAGTGAAATTGGACGAAAATTATTTAAATCTTTGTTTCCATTATTTTTTGGCACAAGAACAATTTCACACACCTTAAACTGATCCGAAATCATTTAACCCTGAATAACCTCAATTACAATATCCGTGATTTCGCATCCACTGTTGGCCAGTAACGTACGTAAAACTGCTGGCCGACCATCCGGCCCTGGTGATTTTTTTGGTGGTGAGGCGCACACAGTCAAAATTACCTCCAAGTAATAACTGTCTTGGATTTTTCCTTAACAAGTATATCGACGTCGTCTGCAATGACTACCTCGCGAAAATTTTCGTTGTCATCTTCTGTTAGCTGTAGGGCTAGGATGTCAAAGAATTCCTCCAAGGATGCATCACTACTTTCATTTACAGAATATAGCTCGCAATAATAGCGATAAATCAGGTCCATGATATCCTGCTGGGTTCTGAGAATCGTACCTTGTTCGAATTTCACCAATAAAAGTCCTTCTTCCGTTTTTCGTATGCTTCACTAAATGATACAGGGAAGTAGTTGTGTCTTATGACACCGAATTTGCCTTATATTTTCAATCCTTCCATTTGATTTCTCCTGAAATTAAGTAACTTGGCTTTGACTTTTTTTATGTCTGCTATCGGAAGTGAGGAACCTACTGTGACCTGATCATACCGATCTCTCAAAACGGAATAGTAACATTCTAAAGGGCATTTCATTTCTCTTGCGCTCTGGGCACTGTATTGAATAAGAACATTCCTCAACTTCGGCTGCGCCATTTTAAACCAACAGTCGATAGCAGTGCCCTATCTACTACGAGCACGCAGGCATATTGCCCATGCTTCTTTAATGAGGTCTTCTAAATCATGATTTACTAACAAGGAAATATTCAAATTCCACTGATTCTTGAATTGGCGAACTAGCTGTCTGGTTAGATTTATGCCAGCTAAGACACTTGAATTGTCTGAAAAGAACGCAGGAACGGTTTCTACTTTTCTCACGGAAATTTCAAGTGTTTCAAAAACATATAGTCTATCTACCCTGCTGCGAGATGTTGGCGCGACAAAAGTGAGGTCAATAATAAAGGGGTATTTGATTTCCCGTATATCCTTTAATTCTAAACTAGTAACTAATAGAAATTCTTCAATCCATCTGTGGCATGGATAAGCAAACCACTGTTTCATAGTATTTGTTGAAAACAATCTTGGTTGCAATTTCAGTTCATTTATTTCTCAACTAAGCGTTTCCCCTTATTTAGGCATCTACATGTCGATCTTAATTTCGACAGTGTAGCTAAAGGGCATCGACGAGTACATCAGGCCAACATCGTCTTCGTTAACCTCAGTAAATACTTTTTAGATGGACGTGAGTGACTCCAAGACTTGCATAACGCACCCACGTCCATCTAGAAAGTATTTTTTACAGTTACTACTTCATATATAAGAATTCAACTATTGAGTAGAAGGAGTTGTCATTCAGAAATTCTTTTAATTTGCTTTTAAATGTTGGTTGGCTATCTGTCAGACTTTTAATACTATTTGGCAAATGACCAAAGACTTCTGTGGCAGCATAATTCATCACTTTCGATGCAAAAATGAGATTTAATCCAGAATAATGAATTAGTTACTGTCCCGTTTCTTTGTGCTTCTGAGGTTTTCTCTTGTACCACTAGTAGACTGATTTCCTTGTAACTTTTCTGATTTTTCCTACGGTGATTCGTGTAGGATCGATTCGTACAGGACATTTTTTGGGCTTGGGTCGCCCTTTCCGGATTTTCCCTTCCCTTGGTTAGGAGCTACATTCACATTTGGTAGCGTTTTTATGTTATTTCGCGGCTCATCTGGAGCAGCAGCAGACGATTTCGCCATTTCTGTTGCTGGCGCCTGCCTTGCGGTGTTGACAGTGATTTCATTTTGCCCACCACTTCCATGTTCTTGTTCTTTTATAATATCACTTACTTCCTGATCGAGGAAAGCAAATGGAGACGGCAGTTTTGCAACCTCTACCTCAATTTGTTTACTAACAGGTAACTGCTGATCTTTGCAGCCAGATACTTCACCTGTTGTTTCTTGCAAATTACTCGTAATACTCACTACACCCCATTCATTTTCTGGTACTGCATGTTTGTTATTTTTCTGTTCATCAGTTTCCATTCGCATTCTGCCTTCCGGCTCCTCTGCCTCCTCACCGTACTATTTTTGCTTGCGAACTGAGGGAGTTGTAAAGGACAGTTCGTCCTCTGAACAACTATCAGTTTTCTCCAGAGTTCGTATTTTCGGTTGCATTTAAGTTTCACGAATAGTGGCAACAGGGTTTCCCTTTGTTGTTAACGGGGGAAATTGACTGTTATCATGAAGGGGGACATGAGTTTGGCCCGTTGCGTTAACATCCTCAGCCAGTTCATCCGGACCATTCTTTGGTAACAGATCATTTAATGCGAATTTCTGACGCTGTATCAAATTACTTTTAAGAACGAGAACGCTGACTTCCTGCCATAAGTGGACGGTTTCGTTACATATATGACATGTAGCTTCCTGACCTGTATAAACAATTTGTGCCTTATACACACAAACAATTATGTGAGACGGAATACTTGTTTTAAAGTCCATCTCTATACAGCGGACCCCGTTGAAAAACTGAGTTGAAAGCGAGGCGACCATCTTTCGTTTGCAGTTGATTTAAAGTACCTGTAGTTTGAAAAAGCTTCCTTAATCTTATAATTTCCAGTTTCAATGTTAAGATTGAAGACACGAACGACTTTGTAATCAATGTCAGCTCTATAGATGGAAATCTTACTTTTATATAATTTCTATGCACAAATTATACTTCACAGCCCCACTTTCGTAACACTTTATCAACAGACGCAGCACGGAATAACTTGACAAAAACACAGTATTTTTCCCGAACAAGTTTCCAGGTATGGACGGTTTCAGCATTGAGACTAATTACCTGTGTAATCCAGTCATCTACTTCCAGGGATGTCGGCTGAACAGGACGGGATTTCTCGTCAATAGAAAATACCAGAGTATTCTTCCTGAGGTTTGTAGCCATGGTTAATCCAGCGAAGAAATTTCGATTAAACAACAGTAATTCCAATTAGCAGCAGCACGACCAGAAAGAGCGATCATATCACAAGGAATATGAACGAACATGGAGATTGACGGACGAACAGCTCTCGGCGAAGTACAAGTACAGCGATGTAAACAACGTCCACTCGCTAGCGCGGCTGAAACGGTACGAATTTGTTGAAATTCAAATGTAGTGTGAGTTCTAATGCAGTGCCATCTAATAGCGGCAATTTATATGATGTATCGGCGGAGGTTGACGGAGTTGTAGATGGTGATTTCCATTATGTATCGACGGAAGTAATGAATGTTTTAACTAAAGAAATTTACCGGGTTATCGAATGAAATTAATGGAGGGAATTGATAGGACTTTTGTAATAATTTGGCTGATATAAATGAGGATATGTTTACGGGAGGAGACGTTCTAAGTTGTGTGGTTAGTTGTGATAATGTTGCAACTACTGATATCATTGATTCAGAGGAGGGAACACTATAATTAATGCTTATAAGCACGATACAGGGAAGGATTTGAGTGCGATTGAAAGCCTACAGACAAGTTAGAGGTAGATCAAGGGAATCGAGAAACGGATAATGTCATTTAGGGTTGTTCTGAAATTGTAATGTGTATCATAAATGTGGAAGAAACAGAAAGGAACATTTAAAATGATGTTTTGAGGCAACAGTGCATAGAAAAAGGCGAAATTAAATATGTGCAGCCTCTAAGTGAAATGAACGATGGTTGACGAAGAAAGAAAGTGCGCGCCCCCCAAACTACGAACGTTGTTCCAGCGGTAGCCACAAATTTTTTCTCTAAAAATAACAGTCCGTTGGTGATAGAGGAAAGAGGTCTCGTTTTGAGCCGTTCGAAAAACGCAAAAAGGTGAGATTTGAGAGGTACTCACATTGGCGAGAGAAATGTTATAAGAGGCAGCAGTGGTGGAGTTGCACCTTGTAATATCATGTGTAGTATGTAAAAATTTTGGGGGATTCTTTCTGGTTTGTGGAGGAGATAACTTGTTAAATTTACGATGGAAGCGACAATAAATGGAGGCACAATTTAATGTAAGAGAAGTCTCGATATTGGCTGCATGACTCTTGGTGTGCAGAGGTCTGTAGAACATAATTAATTTCCTTATTTGAGAAAGAGAGGAAAAAAGTGTACTGTACGTAAGACCTGGGGTGAAATTTCAAGACATTATTTAAATTTGTTACTTTTAGTATTTTGGATGGGTTTCTTGTACAATGTGTGTAGTTTAGCTGTAATTATTGTTTGCAAAAGGTCATCAGACACCACTAAAATTTTAATTGTTTGTGGGAGTAAAATATGTCGTTAAGTGAAAAGTATGAGCTGAGTTGTTGAGAGTACATTACGTGGGACAATTCTATGACGTATGTTATTTTGGAAACGTTTTTGAGTAGGTTCATGTACGTTAAATTCTGGGTATAAATGGTGTTTTAATATAAATACACTACTGGCCATTAAATTTGCTACACCAAGAAGAAATGCAGATGATAAACTGGTAATCATTGCACACATATGCTATACTAGAACTAACACGTGAGTACATTTTCACGCTGTCTGGGTGCATAGATTCTGAGAAATCAGTACCCAGAACAACCACCTCTGGCCGTAATAACGGCCCTGATACGCCTGGGCATTGAGTCAAACAGAGCGTGAATGGTGTGTACAAATACAGCAGCCTATGCAGCTTCAAAACGGTACCACAGTTCAGCAATAGTAGTGACTGGAGTATTCTGACGAGCTAGTTGCTCGGCCACCATTGACAAGACGTTTTCAATTGGTGAGAGATCTGGAGAACATGCTGGCCAGGTCAGCAGTTGGACATTTTCTGTATCCAGAAAGGCCCGTACAGGACCTGCAACATGCGGTCGTGAATTACCCTGCTGAAATGTAGGGTTTCGCAGGGATCGAGTGAACGGCAGAGCCACGTGTCGTAACACATCTGAAATGTAACGTCCACTGTTCAAAGTGCCGTCAATGCGAATAATAGGTGACCGAGACGTGTAATTAATGGCACTCCATACTATCACGCTGAGTGATACCCCAGTATGGCGGTGACGAATACACGCTTCCAACGTGTGTTCACCACGATGTGGCAAAAACACGGATGCGACCATCATGATGCTGTAAACAGAACCTGGATTGACCCGAAAAAATGACGTGTTGCCATTCATGCACCCAGGTTCGTCGTTGAGTACACCATCGCAGGCGCTCCTGTCTGTGATGCAGCGTCAAGGGTAACCGAAGCCATGGTTTCCGAAATGATAGCCCATGCTGCTGCTAACGTCGTCGAACTGTTCGTGCTGAAGGTTGTTGTCTTTAAAACGTCCCCATATGTTGACTCAGGGATCGAGACATGGCTGCACGATCAGTTACAGCCTGTCATCTAGAGTGTTAGTGATACGAAGCCGTTGGGATCCAGCACGGCGTTCCGTATTACCCTCCTGAAACCACCGAATCCATATTCTGCTAACAGCCATCGGATCTCGACCAACGCGCGCAGCAGTGTCGCGATACGATAAACCGCAATCGCGATAGGCTACAATCCGACCTTTATCAAAGTCGGAGACGTGATGGTAGGCATTTCTCCTCGTTACACGTGGCATCACAACAGCGTTTCACCAGGCAACGCCGGTCAACTGCTGTTTGTGTATGAGAAATCGGTTGGAAACTTTCCTCATGTCAGCACGTTGTAGGTGTCAGCACTGGCGCCAACCTTGTGTGAACGCTCTGAAAAGCTAATCATTTGTATATCACAGCATCTTCTTCCTGAAGGTTAAATTTCGCGCTCGTAGCACGTCATCTTCATGGTGTAGCAATTCTAATGACCAGTAGTGTATGAGGAAACGTTTACTGGATGTGTGATCCAGCTATCCGCTGAGTGGATAGAAAGTTAAATGGGCGATTTCTGAGCGGAGAAGAATTTGTTAAATGTGCGATTTCTGAGCAGTGAAGTATTAGCTTTTAAAGTTTCTAATTACAGGAAGAAAAATTGTAGAGAAGGGATGAAGTGTTAGTTGATTTATGGTATCGAAAGAATTTCATAACACGAATGACTTTTTTCTAGTGGAAACATAGACAGAGTGTTTGAAATGTACAGCAAAATCAAGTGTTTTTACTGTGCGATAAACCTGGTTTGGTTTCCTATCCTGATTGTGAGCGTATCGTTTTCACTGGAGAGGGCGTTCAGTGTCTGATCTATGGATATTCGGGGATTGGCATTATTGTTGCTAACCACACCACAGTCGCATTTCAACAGCTGTCCTCATTCAGCACACGCGGTCACTCCGGGTTGACGCATGTTTCGGCGCAGTACGTGGCCAATGCCGTGATGAAATTCTCCAGCGGCTGCTAAACTGTGAACGATCTGAACTTCGACGTCAGAAAACCGATCAGGTGCTGTGTTTGTGCTAGTGAAGTTTTACGATGTGGTCATAGCAAGAGGTGCTATCAAATGAGCGCAAATGTGCTAAAAACTTTTCAGATGATAGGGCTGACTTGAAAGTTATTTGAAGATCTAAGTATTCATTTTGGCATTTATTTAATATCCCGTACATTTATAATTAGTCTTACATTTAGAAAATTTAAGCTTATTATATGGCATATCCTAGGAAGCACATGCTGTTTCCTACACCACCACGAATGTAGTCACACTATTGTTGTGACAAGCAAGTGAGTTATTTTATTTATTATATTGTGTATGTATTTATTATGTTTCATAAGTGCGCCAAATTTGATGCAACTTAATGTGTCAAATTATTGAGCTAATGTGCCACATTAAGCGGAGGCGTGTAACATTACGTGTATTTAGGTGAGGTGATCGGCCGTCCAGTGTTGGTAACAGATGAATGTTGTCCCACGGCTGAGCGCTTGCAGACTGCCCCAGCGCCGTTAAACGACTGCAGTTCACGATTGCTGGTGACAGATCAGGGCGGGAACAAAGGCTTCGTTGGAAATTGTGGCCGGCCGTTGTGGTCGAACGGTTCTAGACGCTACAGTCTGGAACCGCGGGACCACCACGGTCGCAGGTTCGAATCCTGCCTCGGGCATGGATGTGTGTGATGTCCTTGGGTTGGTTGTGTTTGGGTAGTTCTGGGTGCTCAGAGCCATTTCAACCATTTTTGGGAAATGGGAAGAAAATCCAGTTTGTACGACGCATCCATCACTGAGCCAACCAAGCTCACATCTACGGGGGGCTGGAAACATTTACATCTACGTAGATATTCCGCAAGCTACCGCAACGTGCGTGGCGAAGTGGTGGCGGAGGGTAGCCTGTACTTGTCATTTCCCCTCCTGTTGCACTTGAAAACTGAACGAGGGCAAGTGACTGTCTGGACGCCTCCTCCTAGTTTCTTGTATCTTATCTTTGTGTCCTTACGAGTAATGTATGTTGGTGGCAGCACAATCTTTCTGCTGTCAGCTTCAAATCTCGGTTCTCTAGATTTTCTTAATAGTGTTTAATTGCTGTTAAACCTTTCTGGATATGAGGTGGTGGTCCAAGGAACTCTTCTGTTTGAGACGTTTCGTCCAGGCGCTCCTCCATTGAGTGTTGCTGACTGACCGGTCATTCGACCGAGGGGTACTGTAGGAAAGGGGCCATGGTCGAAGTAAAACTTGATGAACAGAGATAATGTTTGTCAAAGATAAAACTTAGTTATCGACTGTGGTCTTGTCAAAGATAAAACTGTCTTGCGATTCAGCAGAGCTTACTGCCGGTCAGAGAACCGGTTGGCCGGCCGCGGTGGTCTCGCGGTTCTAGGCGCTCAGTCCGCAACCGCGGGACTGCTACGGTCGCAGGTTCGAATCGTGCCTCGGGCATGGCTGTGTGTGATGTCCTTAGGTTAGTTAGGTGTAAGTAGGTCTAAGTTCTAGGGGACTGATGGCCACAGATGTTAAGTACCATAGTGCTCAGAGCCATTTGAACCATTTTTTTAGAGAACCGGTTGGCCTCTGTAATAAAAAAAAACTGAGTGGAAGGATCAACAAACGAACTTGAACGAAAGTCATGTGACGTCCTAAACGGCCAAACGCATCAAAAAAAAAAAAAAAAAGAAAAAAGAGCCTAATGGTTAGCGTGGCGGACTGCCGTACTAAGGGTCCCGGGTTCGATTCCCGGCAGGGCCGGCGATTGTCTCTGCTCAGGGACTGGGTGTTGTGTTGTCTTCATCATCATTTCATCCCAATCCGGTGAGCAGGTCGCCCAATGTGGTGTCGAATGCAATAAGACCTGCACCAAGGTCACCGGACCTGCCCTGTAAGGGGCCTCCCTGCCAATGATGCCAAACGCTCTTTTTCATTTCCATTGTCTCCTCTTTCCGATTGAAATTCCTATTTAATAGGAAAGAAGTGGCAATGAAACTTAGCGACATATGGACAGTAACTCTGGGAGCCAATTTTGTCTTTGGAAAGACGACAATCGGTAGTTATTTTTATCTTCAACAAGGATTATCTCTGCTCATGACATGTTACTTGATTACGTTCCCTTTCCTACAATATATACAGTTGCTCCCGGACGTCAGACCGGTCATTTGGCAAGACTGAGAGGAGGAGCGCCTCTGAGGATGTGCAGCGCAGTTGTGGACGAAACGTCAGGAACATGAGCCACGATATCACGTTCCGAAACGTTTACCAGCAGTTATTTCATCCGGTCGTGAAAGCCTTCATTCTATGATCAATAGTGTTTCCCTGAAAGTTCCCGAAGCGTCACTTATGTCTTGTTCGAACTTACCGGAAACAAATCTAGCAGCCCTCCTGTGAATTACACCTATGTCTTCTTTCAATCTGACCTGATACGGATACCAAACACTCAAGCAGAACTCAAGAATATGTCACATCAGCGTCCTATATGCGGTATCCTTCACTAAAATTCTCCCAATAATCCGAAGTCGGCCGTATGCCTTCCCCACCACAGTTTTCACATGATTTTTCTAACTCATAACGCCTTTCAGCGTTGCGCCCAGATATTTAAACGACGTGACTATGCCAAACTGGACACTAGCTATACTGTATCTGAACACTACAGGTTTGTTCTTCCTACTCATCCGCATTACATTCATCCACGTTTAGGGCTAGGTGCCATACATCACACCAACTGTCTTCCTAAGGTCACTCACCTTTAAAACATTATCGTGCACCACGGCGTCATCACCAAACAACAGGTTGCTGCCTACACTGTCCGACAAATTATTTTTGGGCAGGTAGAGAATAACGGCGGTCATATCACACTTCACTGCGGCACTCTTGACGATACCATTGTCTCTGATGAACACTCGCCGCCGAGGACAACATACTGAGGTCTATTATTTAAGAAAATGAGTTCTATTATTTAAGAAAATTTCGATTCCCTGACATATCTGTGACCTTATTCCACATGATCATACCTTCGTTAACAGCCTGCAATTGGGCACCATGTCAAATGCTTTCCGGATATCTAGAAACAGGGAATCTACCTGCTGCCCTTCATCCATAGTTCTCAGTATATTATGTAAGACAAGGGCAAGTTGAGTTTCGCACGAGCGATTCTTTCTAAACCCATGCTAATTCGTGGACATAAGCTTCTTAGTCTCAAGAACGTTTATTATATTCGAACTGAGAATGTGTTCAAGGAGTCAGCAGGAAACAGAATTTAGGGATATTACTCTGTTATTTTTCGAGTCTGTTCCTTTACGGTCTGGAACATGGTTTCTTACAGCTCTTTGACAGTCTGTAATAGTTTACAATTAGATATTGATACATATCTGAATGCATCGGCCATCCCAAAAAAATGAGGCTCATTCAGTGATAGAAGAATATTTCCACATCTTTAAACCAACGGAAGTCACTACTGCACAATGAATAAAAGTTTGAACAATGACCCTCTGAATTTATAACTTTTAATCTCTTCATGCGATTCGAACGAACTTAATCTCAGATAATAGCACTACACTACAGTTATCATCTGTGAAATCTACATATCTGTATTTATATTATTTATTGATTTACTACGTCTTTCATACCTCTGTTTATTGAGCAAATGTTTGTCAGGACATCGTATTCTCCCCATTCCCACAGCAAATGAATACCACACCAATATGTCGTATCATCATACTTCTAAAGTTATTTAATGAATATTTACTATGTTGCCAGTGTTAGATGATACCACTGTTGTAAAGAGTGCCAAAAGACTCTTCTGCCCAGCAGGCCAAAGTAATTAATACATATTATAATGTAAAAGGAAGTGTACAATGCGCATGCCGCTGAAACGCAGAAACAAGACCTGGTACCATCAAGGAAGTTATATGGTGTAGTAGCTTCTATCCCCCATTCATAAAGAAGGTTACCGTTTTTACAAGCAGGGCGTGTTTTAGAAGATATAAGTCGTGGGAAGTTTCCACAACATTACAAAATGTTCCTGAATGTTCCAGAATGATCTGAAGTATTCTGGTATGTTCGGGAATAGTCTGTAACATTCGGGAAGATTCCAGAATGCTCGGGAACATCCTGGAACATCCCAGTATATTGTGGAACATTCCAGAGCACTCTCGAATGTTGTGGAAAGTTCTGGAACATTCTGGACCATTCGAAGCCTTTTTGGTATGTTCTGGAATTTGCCACTGGTGGGCTACCCACTGGTAGGGGTATATAAAACAAGATCCATCGGGGTTCGAACGTCAGTTTCTTATCAGTAACAAAGGTAGAAACAGAAAAGATTGTACAGAGAGAATAAAAACAAACATGTGTCCTTTGTAATCGGAAAGACGGACAACATCTTCCAGTATTTAATGCCAAAAAATTCAGCACAGAAGCATCAGGATTGTGTTGCATGAAAAAATTCCATTACCACCAATGAAAGAACTACCGCACGAATTTCTATATTACATGACCGGAGAAACTCCAGAGACTTAAGAAGCAAAACACTTTCTTCAAAATATAAAAGAGTACACTGCCTGCTTCCAAATACCTGTTTTGGGTGTCACTTCGATAAAACTGACAGAGATCAAACCGATTATGTTTCTCCATCCAAGGACAGATCTGTCACAACATAAGATCCTTAGTACCACCATTCAACGAAGACCATAAATTTCTGGAAACATATTTCATCGGAAACGAGGAAACAGAAATTGATCAACTACGCTCAAATAACAGTGGACTGACACGAGAATTTGTCCAAGATGTACAGAGGATCTTACACAACAACAGTTAACTGATTCATATTTTCGAAACAACACTAGATCGAATTATTTGTGATGATTATAAAGTTATGATTCGAGCCGACAGAAGACTACCTGGAAAACACGTACGTCGATTTAATGCTCCTCAGATAGAAGAAGTCGAAATGTTAATTGAGGACAATGAAAACACTAGTCTTGACATAATTTTACAACAAAGACGTGAAGGATTACAACGCACTGCAGACATGTACGGTTCATATGATGCCCTCCAATATCCATTTATATTTCTGCATGGTGATGACGGGTATCACTTAAACAAATACCACCTGAAACAGGTGTAGAAACAAACAAAAAAGTTACTTCCAAGAATTCCTATGCTTACAGCATAGAAACAATAAAACATCCGGTCACATTCTCGACACGAGCAGTTTATTCCAACAATCCCTGTTAGATATATTTGCAAAACCAGAGCAAAACGGAAGCTTTACATAAAACTGAATCAGAAGTATCTAAGCACGGAAGACTTTACATCATTGGTACAGTGTCTTACCCGCATCATACACAGGAAGGCCGATATACATTCATGTATATACTGAAGATGCCATGATCTACATAAGAAAATAATGGACGACCTGACCTCTTCATAACATTCACACGCAACTTGTCGTGACCAGAAATCAAAGCACAACTAAGATACGGATAAGCCCCCTTCCCCGACATGAAACACTAGCATTATACACTCCTGGAAATGGAAAAAAGAACACATTGACACCGGTGTGTCAGACCCACCATACTTGCTCCGGACACTGCGAGAGGGCTGTACAAGCAATGATCACACGCACGGCACAGCGGACACACCAGGAACCGCGGTGTTGGCCGTCGAATGGCGCTAGCTGCGCAGCATTTGTGCACCGCCGCCGTCAGTGTCAGCCAGTTTGCCGTGGCATACTGAGCTCCATCGCAGTCTTTAACACTGGTAGCATGCCGCGACAGCGTGGACGAGAACCGTATGTACAGTTGACGGACTTTGAGCGAGGGCGTATAGTGGGCATGCGGGAGGCCGGGTGGACGTACCGCTGAAATGCTCAACACGTGGGGCGTGAGGTCTCCACAGTACATCGATGTTGTCGCCAGTGGTCGGCGGAAGGTGCACGTGCCCGTCGAGCTGGGACCGGACCGCAGCGACGCGCGGATGCACGCCAAGACCGTAGGATCCTACGCAGTGCCGTAGGGGACCGCACCGCCACTTCCCAGCAAATTAGGGACACTGTTGCTCCTGGGGTATCGGCGAGGACCATTCGCAACCGTCTCCATGAAGCTGGGCTACGGTCCCGCACACCGTTAGGCCGTCTTCCGCTCACCCCCCAACATCGTGCAGCCCGCCTCCAGTGGTGTCGCGACAGGCGTGAATGGAGGGACGAATGGAGACGTGTCGTCTTCAGCGATGAGAGTCGCTTCTGCCTTGGTGCCAATGATGGTCGTATGCGTGTTTGGCGCCGTGCAGGTGAGCGCCACAATCAGGACTGCATACGACCGAGGCACACAGTGCCAACACCCGGCATCATGGTGTGGGGAGCGATCTCCTACACTGGCCGTACACCTCTGGTGATCGTCGAGGGGACACTTAATAGTGCACGGTACATCCAAACCGTCATCGAACCCATCGTTCTACCATTCCTAGACCGGCAAGGGAACTTGCTGTTCCAACAGGACAATGCACGTCCGCATGTATCCCGTGCCACCCAACGTGCTCTAGAAGGTGTAAGTCAACTATCCTGGCCAGCAAGATCTCCGGATCTGTCCCCCATTGAGCATGTTTGGGACTGGATGAAGCGTCGTCTCACGCGGTCTGCACGTCCAGCACGAACGCTGGTCCAACTGAGGCGCCAGGTGGAAATGACATGGCAAGCCGTTCCACAGGACTACATCCAGCATCTCTACGATCGTCTCCATGGGAGAACAGCAGCCTGCATTGCTGCGAAAGGTGGATATACACTGTACTAGTGCCGACATTGTGCATGCTCTGTTGCCTGTGTCTATGTGCCTGTGGTTCTGTCAGTGTGATCATGTGATGTATCTGACCCCAGGAATGTGTCAATAAAGTTTCCCCTTCCTGGGACAATAAATTCACGGTGTTCTTATTTCAATTTCCAGGAGGGTATTTCCGACAGAAACAAATGAGATTTTTTGATGTTGTCACAAAATACCACATCTTTGGAAGCATTAGATGCTGTGTGTACACAATCGAATGGCAAAATCAAGGACTGCCTTACTCACACAATCTCATATGGCTACATGGCAGAATTCTTCCAGTGGATATGGACAAAATCATCCAAACTGAATCTCCAAATCTACAAGAAGATTCGGAGCTGTACGACATAGTAGTGAAAAACGTGATTCACGGACCATGCGGGCCAGTACACTTCAAGTCGCGTAACCCGCCACGTAACGACTGTCGGTTAGACCGTCAGTGACTGAGCACCTCGAGTTCCTCCTGCTAATAAGACGAGTATACCTTTTTTTTGCTACATATATTTCACGATATTCAAATAGCAGAGACTTATTTTCAATTATCTGTGTAGTTACTAGTTTAGTTTTGTAATTTCTTGCGTGTTCGATTGATTACTAGGACAAACTTTTATTTTAATAACAGTGTAGCGTACAGTATCGCCGTTGTTATTGACTTTTGTGTTGTCACTCGCGTCGAACAGGATTTAGTTTGTTTTGGCTAGTGTCGCTCAGTGTCGGTTACATCTTCGAATTTCTGCTGCTAATAACCAGAGTACACCGTTCGTTTATTACTTTTTACGAGATTTTAACAGGAGCTAATTCTGTAATGGATAGGAACGGTGATTGCTGTGTACAGATACGAGCTGAGTTGGTGACCCTTCGCTCCAGGGTGTGTTGGCTTCCGTCACAGAGCTTGAGGCTGCTGTCAAGGGTCATCACCGTGGGGCTTCGGACCCGGGCATGCGAGGGACGTCGAGGACGTCCCACCTTTCCCCCTATCGGTCCACTGCTGTGGCCGCCCCGGATACTGCCTCCACTGAGGTTGACCCCTCACCCGTGGTCGAGTGAGAGATCATTTCAAAGTATGGCAGGCAGCGAAAGACTTTCCGAGGAGACGAAAGTAGGTCCTCCCCGGTTCGTTTGACGAACAGTTTCCGGGTGTTAATTGTGGCGGACGAAGTCGCAGCTGGATGTAGTCATCCATTCTGTTCCAGAGGAAGCTTCTGTGCCCGATAGGTCTTGCCATTCAAAGAGGGCGGGTTTGCTGGTAGTTGGGAGCTCCAACGTTAGGCGTTAATGGGGTCCTTTAGGAACATGGCTCCCAAGGAGGTGAAGGAAGCCAGTGTGAACTCCGCGTACTTACCGGGGGGGGGGGGGGGGGGAGTCGTTACGGATGTGGGAATGGTGCTTCTGGACGCCATGAAGAGTGCAGGGTGCAGCGAACTACAGACGGTGGCTTAGGACGATACTAATTATGTGTGTCACTTTGTATCGGAGGAGATTCTCTCTGGTTTCGGACGGCTAACGGAAATGCTCAAGACTGTCAGTCTTGCTTGCGAGAGTAAGTCTGAGCTCATCATCTGCAGCATCGTTGATAGAACCGACTGTGGTCCTTTGGTGCAGAGCAGAGTGGATGTAAATTCCTTGACTTGAACCATCGGTGTGGGTTTCTGGGTTCCGCTTTAAGGGTTAGGAGTCCACTACTCGCAGGAAGCGGCTACACGAGTGGCGAGGGCTGTGTGGAAGGGAAAGGGCGGTTTTTTTTGGGTTAGAGGGTCTCAGGGAATCACAGAAAGGGCGTCCGCATAAAAGGGAGCAGATACAACACACTAAGGTAGTTCTAGAAACGATCGGTATTGTAGGTGTAAATTGTCGTAGCTGTGTTGGGAATGAACCAGACCTCCAAGCCAATATAGAAAGCACTGAACCTCAAATAGTTACTGATGTGGAAAGCAGGCTAAAGCCGGAAATAAGGTCAGCCGAAATTTTTTCAAACGACCTAACAGTGCTCAGAAAGGATAGATTACATACATCTGTTGGTGGAGTATTTGTTGCTGTCAGAAGTAGTTTACCTTGTAGTGAAATTGAAGTAGAAAGTTCCTTCGGAATAGTACGGTTACAGGTTACAGTTGACAATGGGACTAAACTATTAACTGGATCGTTTGACCAACCCACCACCCCAGGAGATATAGGTGCTGAACAGTTCAAAGTAAACTTGAGTCTTATTACAAATAAGTAGCCCGCTCATACAATTATAGTCGATGCTGACTTCAATCTACCCTCGATATGCTGGAAAAATGATACGTTCAAAGCCCGCGGTGGGCACAAAACCTCATCCGAAATTGTACTGATTGCATTGCCAGAAAATTATTTTGAACAATTAGCTCATGAGTACACTTGAAGCATAAATGGTTGCCAAAACGTACTTGACCTCTTAGCAACAAATAATCCTGGACAAATAGGGAGATCATGAGGAATACAGGGATTAGCGGCCACAAGGCAGTTGCTGCTAGGCTGAATACCGTAACACCCACAAGCCTCAGAAACAAAATAAAGTACACATATCTAAAATAGCTGATAAAAACACACTTAACGTATTTTTAAGAGACAGTCTTCACTCCTTCCTATCTTTTCATGTTGTGTTGTGATCTTCAGTCCTGAGACTGGTTTGATGCAGCTCTCCATGCTACTCTATCCTGTGCAAGCTTTTTCATCTCCCAACACCTACTTAAGCCTACATCCTTCTGAATCTGTTTAGTTTATTCATCTCTTGGTCTCCCTCTACGATTTTTACCCTCCACGCTGACCTCCAATACTAAATTGGAGATCCCTTTATACCTCAGAACATGTCCTATTAACCGATCCCTTCTTCTTGTCAAGTTCTGCCAAAAAACTCCTCTTCTCCCCAATCCTATTCTACATCTACATCTACATCCATACTCCGCAAGCCAACTGACGGTGTGTGGCGGTGGGTACCCTGAGTACCTCTATCGGTTCTCCCTTCTATTCCAGTCTCGTACTGTTCGTGGAAAGAAGGATTGTCGGTATGATTCTGTGTGGGCTCTAATCTCTCTCATTTTATCCTCATGGTTTCTTCGCGATATATACGTAGGAGGGAGCAATATACTGCTTGACTCTTCGGTGAAGGTATGTTCTCGAAACTTTAACAAAAGCCCGTACCGAGCTAATGAGCGTCTCTCCTGCCGAGTCTTCCACTGGAGTTTATCTATCATCTCTGTAGCGCTTTCGCGATTACTAAATGATCCTTCAACGAAGCGCGCTGCTCTCCGTTGGATCTTCTTTATCTCTTCTATCAATCCTATCTGGTACGTATCCCACACTCCTGAGCAGTATTCAAGCAGTGGGCGAACAAGCGTACGGTAACCTACTTGCTTTGTTTCGGGATTGCATATCCTTAGGATTCTTCCAATGAATCTCAGTCTGGCGTCTGCTTTACCGACGATCAACTGTATATGATCATTCCATTTTAAATCACTCCTAATGCCTACTCCCATATAATTTATGGAATTAACTGATTCCAATTGCTGACCTGCTATTTTGTAGCTAAATGATAAGGGATCTATCTTTCTATGTATTAGCAGCACATTACACTTGTCAACATTGAGATTCAATTGCAATTCCCAGAACCATGCGTCAGTTCGCTGCAGATCCTCCTGCATTTCAGTACAATTTTCCTTCGTTACAACCTCTCGATACACCACAGCATCATCTGCAAAAAGCCTCAGTGAACTTCCGATGTCATCGACCAGGTCATTTATGTATATTGGGAATAGCAACGGTCCTATGACACTCCCCTGCGCACACCTGAAATCACTCTTACTTCCAAAGACTTCTCTGCATTGAGAATGACATGCTGCGTTCTGTTATCTAGGAACTCCTCAATAGAATCACACAATTGGTCTGGTAGTCCATATGCTCTTCTTTGTTCATTAAACTACTGTGGGGAACTGTACCGAACGCCTTGCGGAAGTCAAGAAACACGGCATCTACCTGTGAACCCGTGTCTATGGCCCTCTGAGTCTCGTGGACGAATAGCACGAGCTGGGTTTCACACGACGGTCTTTTTCGAAACCCATGCTGATTCCTACAGAGTAGATTTCTAGTCTCCAGAAAAGTCATTATACTCGAACATAATACGTGTTCCAAAATTCTACAACTGTCGACATTAGAGATATAGGTCTATAGTTGTGCACATCTGTTCGACGTCCCTTCTTGAAAAGGGGAATGACCTGTGCCCTTTTCCAATCCTTTGGAATGCTATGCTCTTCTAGAGACCTACGGTACACCGCTGCAAGAAGGGGGGCAAGTTCCTTCGCATTCTCTGTGTAAAATCGAACTGGTATCCCATCAGGTCTAGCGGCCTTTCCTCTTTTAAGCGATTTTAATTGTTTCTCTATCCCTCTGTCGTCTATTTCGATATCTACCATTTTGTCATCTGTGCGACAATCTAGAGAAGGAACTACAGTGCCGTCTTCCTCTGTGAAACAGCTTTGGAAAAAGACGTTTAGTATTTCCGCCTTTAGTCTGTCATCCTCTGTTTCAGTACCATTTTGGTCACAGAGTCTCTGGACATTTTGTTTTGATCCACCTACCGCTTTGACATAAGACCAAAATTTCTTAGGATTTTCTGCCAAGTCAGTACATAAAACTTTACTTTCGAATTCATTGAACGCCTCTCGCATAGCCCTCCTCACACTACATTTCGCTTCGCTTAATTTTTGTTTGTCTGCAAGGCTTTGCCTATGTTTATGTTTGCTGTGAAGTTCCCTTTGCTTCCGCAGCAGTTTTCTAACTCGGTTATTGTACCACGGTGGCTCTTTTCCATCTCTTACGATCTTACTTGGCACATACTCATCTAACGCATATTGTACGATGGTTTTGAACTTTGTCCACTGATCCTCAACACTATCTGTACTTGAGACAAAACTTTTGTGTTGAGCCGTCAGGTACTCTGTAATCTGCTTTTTGTCACTTTTGCTAAACAGAAAAATCTTCCTACCTTTTTTAATATTTCTATTTACGGCTGAAATCATCGATGCAGTAACCGCTTTATGAGCTCTGATTCCCTGTTCTGCATTAACTGTTTCAAATAGTTCGGGTCTGTTTGTCACCAGAAGGTCTAATATGTTATCGCCACGAGTCGGCTCCCTGTTTAACTGCCCAAGGTAGTTTTCAGATAAAGCACTTAAAAAAATTTCACTGGATTCTTTGTCCCTGCCACCCGTTATGAACGTTTGAGTCTCCCAGTCTCTATCCGGCAAATTAAAATCTCCACCCAGAACTATAACATGGTGGGGAAATCTACTCGAAATATTTTCCAAATTATTCTTCAGTTGCTCAGCCACAACAGCTGCTGAGCCCGGAGGCCTATAGAGGCATTCAGGTACCATGTCTGAGCCTGCTTTAACCGTGACCTTCACCCAAATCATTTAACATTTCGGATCTCTGTCAATTTCCTTGGATGCTATTGCACTTCTTATCGCTAAAAACACGCCTCCCCCTTCACTGTCCAGCCTGTGTCTGCGGGTTACATTCCAATCTGAGTTTAGGATTTCATTACTGTTTACGTCTGGTTTCAGCCAACTTGCTGTCCCTAGTACTATATGGGCGTTGTGACCGTTTATTAATGAGAGCAGTTCTGGGACATTTCTATAGACGCTCCTGCAGTTAACTATTAGCACGTTAATATTGTTATTCCCTGTTGCATTTTGCCTTCGCCTGCCTTGCAGCGTCTCAGGAGGCGTCTTGTCGGGCCTGGGGAGGGAATTCTCTAACCTAAAAAAAACCCGTGTGCACTCCACACGTACTCCGCTACCCTTGTGGCCGCTTCCGGCGTGTACTGCACGCCTGACCTATTCAGGGGGACCCTACATTTCTCCACCAGATAGCGGAGGTCGAGAAATTTGCATCCCAGCTCTCCGCAGAATCGTCTGAGCCTCTGGTTTAAGCCTTCCACTCGGCTCCAAATCAGAGGACCGCGATCGGTTCTGGGAACGATACTACAAATAGTTAGCTCTGATTCCAGCCCCCGAGCGAGGCTTTTTGCCTTCACCAATTCCGCCAACCGCCTGTACGAACTGAGGATGACCTCTGAACATAGACGGCAAGAGTCATTGGTGCCGACATGAGCAACAATTAGCAGTCGGGTGCACCCAGTGCTCTCGCGGATGAGACCCCCCGTCAAGCAGACAGATTGAACACTGGCCTTCTTCCCCGACCTTTCCGCTATTTCCCTAAGGGGCTCCATCACCCACCTAAAGTGGAGCTCAGAATAACTAATAAACCCCTCCTCCCGTGCGCCTGCTCGGACCTTGCCGAAGAAGGAGCTACATGTCCACTCACAGGCAGAGCGGGCGATGCCACACGGCCAGCCTTTACATTTACCCTCCGCCTCGTGCGCCGCGAACGCCGCTGAACCCGCCACTCCCCTTGGGGAGAGGGTGGCCCAACCGCGCCCGGTACCCGCGAAGATGTCTCGACAGCAGGGACAGTGGGCGAAGCATGTAACACCTGGGGTGTACCTTGCGACGCACCAGACTCCCCACTGCCGCTACACTCCGAGGCAGCAGCCTGAAGACGGTTGACCGCGGCCATCAACACGCTCAGCTTTTGGCGAAGAGTGGCCAACTCCTCCTGGGTCCGTACACAGCAGTCACACATCCTATCCATCCTAAAGAATCAATTTACTGAAGAGACTTAATCAACTTTTAACTAGACTGCTAATTCACTAAAGGCGGCTGATTATTGACTAAACTGTGATTGCTAGCCACTTCTTGTAGAAAACAATGAAAATAGCACTACCTGTCTCTGGACTGTATTGAAAACAAACACTAGCACTACTGGCACTATGGTTGACTAAAGGGACTCTCTCTGACTGTATTCAAAACAAACACAAAATCTATGGAACACCATTACTAGCACTCGACAATTAAAGCTTCCTAAAAGCAAAAACACACGGAAGAAGAAGTGACAAGTAATACAGTTAATACTTAAATTAAGGTAGCTCGCTGCACAGCAGATGTGAAGCAGACGGCGGTTAGGACGACACTTCCTCATTAGTTACGTGATCTATGCATCTGATCTTCAGCATTCTTCTGTAGCACCAATTTCAAAGGCTTCTATTTTATTTTTGTCCAAACTATTTATCGTTCATGTTTCACTTCCATACATGGCTACACTCCATACAAATATTTTCAGAAACGACTTCCTGACATTTAAATCTATACTCGATGTTAAAAAAGTTCTCTTCTTCAGAAACATTTTATATCCTCTCTACTTCGACCATCATCAAATACTTTGCTCCCAAAATAACAAAATTCATTTACTACTTTAAGTCTCCCATTTCCTAATCTAATTCCCTCAGCATCACCCGATTTAATTGGACTACATTCCATTATCCTCGTTTTGCTTTTGTTGATGTTCATCTTATATCCTCCTTTCAAGACACTGTCATTCCATTCAACTGCTCTTCCAAGTCCTTTGCCGTCTCTGACAGAATTACAATGTCATCGGCGAACCTCAAAGTTTTTACTTCGTCTCCATGAATTTTAATACCTACTCGAAATTTTTCTTTTGTTTCCTTTACTGCTTGCTCAATATACAGATTGAATAACATCGGGGAAAGGCTACAACCCTGTCTCACTCCCTTCCCAACCACTGCTTCCCTTTCATGTCCCTCGACTCTTATAACTGCCATCTGGTTTCTGTACAAATTGTAAATAGCCTTTCGCTCCCTGTATTTTACCCCTGCCACCTTCAGAATTTGAAAGAGAGTATTCCAGTCAACATTGTCAAAAGCTTTCTCCAAGTCTACAAATGCTAGAACCGTAGGTTTGCCTTTTCTTAATCTAGCTTCTAAGATAAGTCGTAGGGTCAGTATTGCCTCACGTGTTCCCATATTTCTACGGAATCCAAACTGATCTTCCCCGAGGCCGGCTTCTACCAGTTTTTCCATTCCATTCCATTCCATTCCATCCGTGCACAGAATTCACGTTAGTATTTTGCAGCTGTGACTTATTAATTATTAATTATAGTTCGGTAATTTTCACATCTATCAACACCTGCTTTCTTTGCGATTGGAATTATTATATTCTTCTTGAAGTCTGAGGGTATTTCTCCTGTCTCATACATTTTGTTCACCAAATGGTAGAGTTTTGTCAGGACTGGCTCTCCCAAGGCTGTCAGTAGTTCTATTGGAATGTTGTCTACTCCCGGATCCTTGTTTCGACTTAGGTCTTTCAGTGTTCTATCAAATTCTTCACGCAGTATCATATCTCCCATTTCATCATCATCTACATCCTCTTCCATTTCTATAATATTGTCCTCAAGAACACCGCCCTTTTATAGTCCCTCTATATACTCCTTCCACCTTTCTGCTTCCCCTTCTTTGCTTAGAACTGGGTTTCCATCTGAGCCCTTGATATTCATACAAGTGGTTCTCTTTTCTCCAAAGGTCTCTTTAATTTTCCTGTAGGCGGTATCTATCTTACCCCTAGTGACGTAAGCCTCTACATCCTTACATTTGTCCTCTAGCCATGCCTGCTTAGCCATTTTGCACTTCCTGTCGATCTCATTTTTGAGACGTTTGTATTCCTTTTTCTTGCTTCATTTACTGCATTTTTATATTTTCTCCTTTCATCAATTAAATTCAGTATTTCTTCTGTCACCCAATGATATCTACTAGCCCTCGTCTTTTTACCTACTTAATCCTATGCTGCTTTCACCCCTTCATCCCTCAAAGCTATCCATTCTTCTTGTACTGTATTTATTTCTCCTATTCTTGTCAATTGTTCCTTTATGCTCTTCCTGAAACTCTGTACAACCTCTGGTTAATTGAGTTTATCCAGGTCCCATCTCCTCAAATTCCCACCTTTTTGCAGTTTCTTCAGTTTGAATCCTCATGACCAATAGATTGTGGTCAGAGTCCACATCTGCCCCTGGAAATGTCTTACAATTTAAAACCTGGTTCCTAAATCTCTGTCTTACCATTATATAATCTATCTGATATCTTCTAGTATCTCCACGGTTCTTCCATGTATACAACCTTCTTTCATGATTCTTGTTAGCGTAGAAAGAAATGTCAAATGATATCAGAGAGATAGGATCGATGGCAGTTGAGAAATACATAGCACATAAATTAATAAGTGAAGGCACTGATCCCCCTTGGTACATAAAACGGTTCATATCACTGTTGCAGAAGCAATGAAAAAGCATGCCAAATTTAAAATAACTCAAACTCCCCAACATTGGCAAAATTTTGCAGAAGTTCGAAATATAGCACGTACTTCAATGCTAGATGCTTTTAATAATTTCCACAACGAAACTCTGTCTATGAATTTGACAGAAAACTTAAAGAGATTCTGTTCATATATAAAGCACAAAAGTGGCAAGTCACAATCAATACCTTCTCTGCGCGATAACAACGGTGAAGTCAATGATGACAGTGCCACTAAAGCAGAGTTATTAAAAACGGTTTTCCGAAATTCCTTCACCAAAATAGACGAAGTAAATATTTCTGAATTCCAATCAAGCACAATTGCCAAGATGAGAAACATAGACGTTAATATTCTCGATGTAGTTAAATAGCTTAAATCACTTAATAAAGGAACGACCTCCGGTCCATATTGTATACCAGTCTGGTTTCTTTCAGACTATGCTGACACAATAGCTCCATATTTAGGAATTATGTATAACCGTTCTCTCAGAGAAAGATCAGCACGTAAAGACTGTAAAATTGCACAAGTCACATCAATATCCAAAAAGGGATATAGGAGTAATCCACTGAATTGCAGGCCCATATCACGAGCGTCGATTTGCAGTAGGGTGTTGGAAAATACACTGTGTTCGAACATTATGAATTACCTCGAAAAAATCCATTTAGTGCCAGCCGCTGTGGTCGAGCTGTTCTAGGCGCTTTAGTCCGCAATTAAACGGCTGCTACCGTCACAGGTTTGAATCCTACCTCTGGCATGGATGCGTGTGATGTTCTTAGATAAAAGTTAGGTTTAAGTAATTCTAAGTCAAGGGGACGGATGTCCTCAGAAGATCAATAGTGCTTAGAGCCATTTTAACCATTTGAACCAAACCCATTTATTTACATATAGCACATATTCAAAAAATATCGTTCTTCTGAAACACAACTAGCGCTTTAGTTGCTTGTGCTCGCTACCATAGCTGTGAATCATCAAATCAGCACACGTCAAATTGAACGTGAAGTTAGTGTGTCGAAATCAAGTGCACAGCGTATTCTTAAACGTCATAAATTTCATCCTTACCATGTTCATTTACACCAGGATCTTCATGGAAATGACTTCCGCAATAGGGTAACATTTTGTCGGTGGGTTTAGCAAAAACTTCTGACTAATCTAAAATTTTTTGCAGATGTCTTTACCGACGAGGCATCATTCTCCAACAAAGGAATTGTCAATATGAGGAATATGCATTCTTGGTCCGCAGACAATCCAAAATGGCTCCGTCAGGTGGAGCTTCAACTTCCGTGCAAAGTTAATGTTTGGTGTGGGATTATTGGAAATACCATTATTGGACCTTTCTTTATAAATGGCATCCAAAATGGCAGACAATACGCCAGATTTATACGACACAATCTTCCTGTTCTCTTGGACACCGTACCTCTGAACCGGAGAATGGTCATGTGGAATCACCTTGACGGATGCCCTGCACATAACGCCTTACGAGCACGACGACTTCTGAACCGTAAGTTCCCTGGTAGGTGGATTGGACGAGGTGGCCCAGTTAGGCGGCCTGCCCGATCTCCTGACCTTACACTGCTGGAATTTTTTCTTTGGGGAGCGGTGAAGGATGCTGTTTACCAACATGAACCAACAACACCAGAGGACATGAAGCAACGCAGTATTGATGATTGTACAGCCATCAAAGAGGAAACAGTAGCACGAAGTAGGGCATCCTTCATCCGCAGAGTGACCCTATGTATGCAAGCCAATGGAAATCACTTTGAACATGGGATGTGAACGCTTTGTTTAGTGTATAGTGCTGGTATCACAGTGGAAGTTTCTACAAAGGGACATCTAATCCAGTGATGATAAGAAACATTTATTTGCAACAATTGGTCATTTAACGCATTAGATAAACATAGCATTGATAATTATGTGATGATAAAACTAATTGGTTAAACATGGTTGCATTCATCTTCTACGTCCTACCTGAACTTCCCAAATCAAAACATTTTTACCTGAACAACGGTAAAACATTTAGGCCACTTGCTAGTTTCACTAAAACCACCAACATGAATTTTACTATTACGAGTGAATGATTAACTGTCACTTGCGCTAGATCTACAGTAAAGTAAAGTTTTAACGTTGAACGGCATTACCTTTTTAGTAGCGGATTAACGATAAGCGAAGTTAACATTGTGACTAACGTTGCGGTACACAGATGTTACAGAACCGCATCACCCCTAGGCTATGGAATAAATACCTGCTGGAATGTCAATCACATCGCGATTACGGGCAGCATGGGGTTCACACCTGAGCCACAGGACGGGCGCTAGCAGCGCATGTTGGGTGTTTCAAGCGTCAACTTCGCGTCTTAATATCTCGGGATGTAATGGGAATATTGCGATGTAATCAATGCCATTGTGTGTCTACATCTACATCTACATTTATGATCCGCAAGCCACCCAACGGTGTGTGGCGGAGGGCACTTTACGTGCCACTGTCATTACCTCTCTTTCCTGTTCCAGTCTCGTATGGTTCGCGGGAAGAACGACTGTCTGAAAGCCTCCGTGAACGCTCTAATCTCTCTAATTTTATATTCGTGATCTCCACGGGAGGTATAAGTAGGGGGAAGCAGTATATTCGATACCTCATCCAGAAACGCACCCTCTCGAAACCTGGCGAGCAAGCTACACCGCGATGCAGAGCGCCTCTCTTGCAGAGTCTGCCACTTGAGTTTGCTAAACATCTCCGTAACGATATCACGGTTACCAAATAACCCTGTGACGAAACGCGCCGCTCTTCTTTGGATCTTCTCTATCTCCTCCGTCAACTCGATCAGGTACGGATCCCACACTGATGAGCAATACTCAAGTATAGGTCGAACGAGTGTTTTGTAAGCCACCTCTTTGTTGATGGACTACATTTTCTAAGGACTCTCCCAATGAATATCAACCTGGTACCCACCTTACCAACAATTAATTTTATATGATCATTCCATTTCAAATCGTTTCGCACGCATACGCCCAGATATTTAACAGAAGTAACTGCTACCAGTGTTTGTTCCGCTATCATATAATCATACAATAAAGGATCCTTCTTTCTATGTATTCGCAATACATTACATTTTTCTATGTTAAGGGTCAGTTGCCACTCCCTACACTAAGTGCCTATCCGCTGCAGATCTTCCTGCATTTCGCTACAAATTTCTAATGCTCCAACTTCTCTGTATACTACAGCATCATCCGCGAAAAGACACATGGAACTTCCGACACTATCTACTAGGTCATTTATGTATATTGTGAAAAGCAATGGTCCCATAACACTCCCCTGTGGCACGCCAGATGTTACTTTAACGTCTGTAGACGTCTCTCCATTGATAACAACATGCTGTGTTCTGTTTGCTAAAAACTCTTCAATCCAGCCACACAGCTGGTCTGATATTCCGTACGCTCTTACTTTGTTTATCAGGCGACAGTGCGGATCTGTATCGAACGCCTTCCGGAAGTCTAGGAAAATAGCATCTACCTGGGAGCCTGTATCTAATAATTTCTGGCTCTCATGAACAAATAAAACGAGTTGGGTCTCACACGATCGCTGTTTCCGGAATCCATGTTGATTCCTACAGAGTAGATTCTGTGTTTCCAAAAACGACATGATGCTCGAGCAAAAACATGTTCTAAAGTTCTACAACTGATCGACGTCAGAGATATAGGTCTATAGTTTTGCGCATCTGCTCGACGACCCTTTTTGAAGACTGGGACTACTTGTGCTCTTTTCCAATCATTTGGAACCTTCCGTTCCTCTAGAGACTTGCTGTACACGGCTGTTAGAAGGGGGGCAAGTTCTATCGCGTACTCTGTGTAGAATCGAACTGGTATTCCGTCAGGTCCAGTGGACTTTCCTCTGTTGAGTTATTTCAGTTGCTGTTCTATTCCTTGGACACTTATTTCGATGTCAGACATTTTTTCATTTGTGCGAGCATTTAGAGAAGGAACTGCAATGCGGTCTTCCTCTGTGAAACAGCTTTGGAAAAAGGTGTTTAGTATTTCAGCTTTAAGCGTGTCATCCTCTGTTTCAAAGCCATGATCATCCTGGAGTGTCTTGATATGCTGTTTTCAGCTACTTACTGATTTAACGTAAGACCAGAACTTCGTAGGATTTTCTGTCAAGTCGGTACATAGAATTTTCCTTTCGAATTCACTGAAAGCTTCACGCATAGCCCTCCTTACGCTAACTTTGACATCGTTTAGGTTCTGTTTGTCTGAGAGGTTTTGGCTGCGTTTAAACTTGGAGTGAAGGTCTCTTTGCTTCCGCAGTTGTTTCCTAACTTTGTTGTTGAATCACGGTGGGTTTTTCCCGTCCCTCACAGTTTTACTCGGCACGTACCATTCTAAAACGCATTTTACAATTGCCTTAAACTTTTTCCATAAACACTTAATATTGTCAGTGTCGGAGCAGAAATTTTCGTTTTGATCTGTTAGGTAGTCTGAAATATGCCTTCTATTACTCTTGCTAAACTGATAAACCGTTCTCCCTTTTTTTATATTCCTATTTACTTCCATATTCAGGGATGCTGCAACGGCCTTATGATCACTGATTCCCTGTTCTGCACTTACAGAGTCGAACCGTTCGGGTCTGTTTGTTATGAGTAGGTCCAAGACGTTATCTCCACGAGTCGGTTCTCTGTTTAGTTGCTCGACGTAATTTTCGGATAGTACACTCAGTATAATGTCACTCGATGCTCTGTCCCTACCACCCGTCCTAAACATCTGAGTATCCCAGTCTATATCTGGTAAATTGAAATCTCCACCTAAGACTATAATATGCTCAGAAAATTTATGCGAAAGGTATTCCAAATTTTCTCGCAGCTGTTCTGCCACTAATGCTGCTGAGTCGGGAGGTCGGTAAAAGGAGCCAATTATTAACCTAGCTCGGTTGTTGAGTGTAACCTCCACCCATAATATTTCTCAGGAACTATCCACTTCTACTTCACTACAGGATAATCTACTACCAACAGCGACAAACACGCCACCACCGGTTGGATGCAATCTATCCTTTCTAAAAACCGTCTGTGCCTTTGTAAAAATTTCGGCTGAATTTATCTCTGGCTTCAGCCAGCTTTCTGTACCTATAACGATTTCAGCTTCGGTGCTTTCTATCAGCGCTTGAAGTTCCGGTACTTTACCAATGCAACTTCGACAGTTTACAATTACAATACCGATTGCTGCTTGGTCCCCGCATGTCCTGACTTTGCTTCGCACCCTTTGAAGCTGTTGCCCTTTCAGCACTTGCTCGAGGCCATCTAACCTAAAAAACCGCCCAGTCCACGCCACACAGCCCCCGCCACACGTGTAGCCGTTTTCTGCTTGTAGTGGACTCCTGACCTATCCAGCGGAACCCGAAACCCTACCACCCTATGGCGCAAGTCGCGGAATCTGCAGCCCACAAGGTCGCAGAACCGTCTCAGCCTCTGATTCAGACCATCCACTCGGCTCTGTACCATAGGTCCGCCGTCAGTCCTGTCCACGATGCTGCAGATGGTGAGCTCTGCTTTCATCCCGCTAGCGAGACTGGCAGTCTTCACCAAATCAGATAGCCGCCGGAAGCCAGAGAGGATTTCCTCCGATCCATAGCGACACACATCATTGGTGCCGACATGAGCGACCACCTGCAGATGGGTGCACCCTGTACCCTTGATGGCAACCGGAAGGACCCTTTCCACATCTGGAATGACTCCCCCCGGTATGCACACGGAGTGCACATTGGTTTTCTTCCCCTGTCTTGCTGCCATATCCCTAAGGGGCCCCATTACGCGCCTGACGTTGGAGCTCCCAACTACCAGTAAGCCCACCCTCTGTGACTGCCCGGATCTTGCAGACTGAGGGGCAACCTCTGGAACACTTGACTTGGAGACCATCGTGACCCCTACATGTGATTTGTTTTTTCCTCAGCAAGATGGCATCCACCACCAGCGCAATGCAACCTGTCATAAGGCTGGCAGACTACATGCGTGCCGGCCGGAGCGATATGGCGGTTCCTTAGGCGCTCCAGTTTGGAACCGCGCGATCACTACGGTCGCAGTTTCGAATCCTGCCTCGGGCATGGATGTGTGTGATGTCCTTAGGTTAGTTAGGTTTCAGTAGTTCTAAGTTCTAGGGCACTGATGACCTCAGAAGTTAAGTCCCATAGTGCTCAGAGCCATTTGAACCATTTGGATGTGGCGCTCAGTCTGGGCGCCAGGTGAGAGAGTCCAGTCAGTCGGCAGATAGCTACAGGACAGTTTGGTCTGGTCAAACTGCCTGAATTTACACGCAGTCTAAAATGTGTGGGATCACTTCGATCACAATGGTCGCGCCATGGATTCTCACCAGAGAGACCTACCGCAGCTGGACTCGGCATGGTTCCACATCCCTCTCAGTACCTTCCTCAAACTCTCTGACCCTTTTGGTGGTCATTCAGGCTTTTGGCAGGCTGTCACAATGTGACTGTACCGTTTGTAGGAGCCACTGTTACACTAACATGGTGTAACTCTGATGGATTTATGTGAGGTCCTTCAGCCAACCTTTGTGTTTTGTTGGGACTGGAAGTTCCCTAGTTACTAGGTGACGATAGTTAATTTTTTCGTTGATTTTTTATGTAATTCTATGTTTACCCTATCTGCTATTGCGATATTTAGCTACCTGCAGCCTACGTCATGAGTGGAGAACCAGTTCTTGCAAAGTTGACTCGTTAGTGGTATAAATCCACCTGTACTGATGCAATCTATTTATTAGTACATATCAAAATTGGGGAGAAGAGGAGTTTGTGGCACAACTTGACTAGAAGAAGGGATCGGTTGGCAGGACATGTTCTGAGGCATCAAGGGATCTCCAATTTAGTACTGGAGGGCAGCGTGGAGGGTAAAAGTCGTAGAGGGAGACCACGAGATGAATACATGAAGCAGATCAGAAGGATGTAGGCTGCAGCAGGTGTTGGGAGATGAATAAGCTTGCACAGAATATAATAGCATGGAGAGCTGCATCAAACCAGTCTCAGGACTGAAGATCACAACAACAACATCAAAGAGTAACGAGGTATTAAATTAAAGATAAAAGATCTCCTTCACAAACTGTCGTAGTATTGTGTGTTAACGAACAAATGTTTACGATATCTCTCTTTTATAGTTTGCATTATAACAGGCTCATGATATTTATATTTGTAACAGGTGAAAGTGATAGTGGATTCGAAGGATTGCGATTTGATGTGTACACTAACATATTGAAAGAAATCTGTACAGAATGAGTGGTTTCGTGGGTAGAATATTGGGAGCTGTGCAGTGGTGCTTCTGGGCGCTGAAGACGAACGATAAAGATTTGGATGAAGGGACTGCGTGAACGACTATGCCTCGCAGTGACAAAGTTATTCCAGCGTAGAGCAAGCACAAGTGCTATGTTGTGGAGGGGTGTGCTACTCGTACATACAGCAGGATGAAAAGGACACAGTTGGAGTTGGTTATATTTTATGGCTTGATGGTGGGAGATGGAAGATGAGATCGTGACTTAGTTGGTATAAGATTGAAAAAATCCCTGCATGATATCACGATTAGAGACGGCACAGGTTTAGGTATGGTGTCTATGGCCAGTATGTGATATTCGAAACTTCACAATGTGACGGACAAGGGTTGGAACTATGATTAAGTAGATGAAGTACGCTAGTTCAGAATGTAGACAGCTGTGCAAAGCTTGAAGTTTAATTTGCAGTAATACTATTCAGTAATCATGTGCCACAAAAGCAGGTGAAAATGAAAAACCTGTGTTATTGTATCCTGGATTGTACTGATGTCGTTGCCTCTTGCCAGTTCTCCATTATCCGCTCAGTAGTTAATATATGGCAAATAAATTCCGGCGGTAATTGGTCCTGTTCGGCCCACCAGTTAACATATTTCGCAACTCAGTGAGGGCACTGTCGACAGTTAGTACGGCGTTAGCTGCAGCGACCAAGTGCCGGCACCAGGCTCCGTCCACGGTCCGCTTTACGATCGCGGGCCGGCGGTGTCAGGCGGCCCGGATTTTCCTGTGTTTACTGCGAGCTCGCTCTGCAGCGGCAGCGGCAATCCCTGCTGATATACTGGAATCACCTGCTGCCCGAATTATCATGCCCCGTGAAGCGGCAGCTCGACCAGAACAGAGGCGACAAAAGCGAATAGTTAATGCCGCGATCGTAAACCATCGAACGCGAAAATGGTGGAAGTCCATGGGTCTGTGAGGCGTTGACGTCCGTTGGGGATCTGTGGAAATGGCTCTTCGTGGCTTTGGCATAATCGAAATAATTTGACAGTCTGGGTGGAACTGGTCTCTCAATTGAATGTGAACTGATCTCTACCTTTTGTCTCTCTTCCTCTCCAGTGGCATACCTAGATTACAAAACTCGCAGCCATGTTGGATGAGTGCAGTGGAGAAATCACTAGCTAATGGTTAACTGTTGTCATACGTTACTCAAGTGACAAGCAATGCAATACAGTTTCCACACTAACGTAGCCAGTTTACTGGTAAATAATCACTACCTGGTATACCACTATCATCACCTACATCCATGTGCAGCAAACAATTTTGGTGTATGAGGTATCATTATTAATTCCCACCTTACCTATTACAACTGCAATACCGGATATGAATCAAAGAGAATTTTAGCATTGCTTCTTAACCTGATTAGGTATGTTTCAATAGTGTTAATTTATTAGTTGCAGACATTATTAACGACTGATTTAGCTCTCATTAAGCATAGGACACGAAACGTTTCTATCTGTTCTTCATTTTCTTCTCTGACACCAAGAACACAATTTGAAGGTTTTATGGATTTTCTGTGGCAGAGGTGATTGAGCCACGTAGGGGTTGGGAAATTTCCTCATCATTTGCTCATAGCTGTTGAGCTACACTTTCTTTAGTGTCTAATCAACCTGTACAGCTGTATTCGTAAGGTTTTCACCGTCTTGAAAAAAATAAGATTTATGTGTTGCCTCTTATCCATTTCCATTTCATTTTTTTATGTACTGCGACTTTTCGCCTGTGTGGCCATTTTCAGGAAAGGTTTTTAATCTGTTAACTACATATGTTTCACGTTGCAGTCATATAATTCCGTGGGCAGTCAGTGGTTGGCCGAATTTAATAGTTGTAGCCTTTATTTTGTTACAGTAGAAAAAGCACCACACAGCCAAGCACTTTACTTGTGTGAAGCAGCACTGAAATGAGTGCCACACCACCTCGTTTGTCATGATATAAAGTTTTCCATCCACAATTATTAGGACCCTTGGGAGAGCTGACCATAACAAAAGTATTCCACGTTGTGTGCAACATGCAGTGTGGTCTAGCTGTCCCTACCGCTTGTTTTTAAGATACTCGGAATGCTTTCGAAATTTCATATATTTTCGCTCCCTGCGCTCAAATTATTAGTCCTACAGAAAAAATGAGCAGGACATTTTTGTTGGAAATGTAATACAGATAAATTTTGCATTGGGATACGTTTTCGCTAGAGACCGTACTTTTCGAATTGTTAAAAAAAACTTACAAAAGTGACCTCGAAACACCTTTTTCTTGAATAACTTGAAAACCATGGCCTCCAGCGGATACGTATCTCGGTACACGATTGAAGTGGATTAAATTTCCTGCAAAAGGACACTGTTAATTTTTTTGTAGGTCTAATAGTTTGTGTGTAGTGGACTAGAGAATATGAAAATCTTTGACATGGTATTTAAAGGTATTGCGTGTTTCATAAAAACCAAAGGTAGTGGCAGGTAATCACTCTGTATATGAGACTTCAAGAAGAATGTAATAATTTCACTTACCAAATAGACAGATGCTGACAGGTGTGAATACTAATGAATCAGCAGTTTAGAAGGTCATTGTTGCAAAATGGTACGAATTATTGACAGAAGCACAGTAAAATAGTCAGAAGTCTACTACAGGGGGGATCAGTTTTGGTTCCAGAGAAAGGCAGAAACGTGCAAAACAAGACAGGGCCTACGACGTCTCTTAGAGAATAGGTTAAAGAATGGTAAACCTACTTTCCCAGCATTTTTAGATTTAGAGGAATCCTTGGCTAATGCTCACTATGATGTTGTCTTCGAAACTGGGAAGTAAAGGTTATTTTCATCTTTCAGAGAACAGGTTGCGGCTACCCAAGGCAAAGGATATGAAAGAGGAGCAGTGACTGAGAAGGGAATGAGACTGGGTGTTAGTCTATCCCCTATTTTATTCAAACATCACATTGTGCAAGCAGTTAAGAAAACCAAAGAGAAACTTAGCATTGGGAGCTAAATTTCAGGGAGAATAAATAAAACTTTGAGGTTTACTAAAGAACTTGTAAATCTGTCAGAGAAGAACAGTATAACGGATTGGATACTGTCTTCAAAAAAGATTGTTGTAGAATATCAACAAAATTAAAACAAGTCTAATAGACTACAGTCGATCTAAATCCAATGACAATGAGGAATTTAGATTCGAAAATGACACACTAAAAGTACTAGACGAGTATTTCTATTCGGGCAGAAAAATGACCGATGATGGCCGTAGCAGAGAGGATAAAAAAATGCAAAACAGCTATGGCAAGGTAGCCATTTCACAAACAAAAATTTCCTTAATTGAATTTTCCATCAGAGCAAGGCAGCAAATGATTATAACATTAAATAGGAAACACTTTCTGAGGTTCTAAATTATACTTATTTCGTCACAGACAATCTTTCGGGTTGTTATGCCATCTTCAAGTGACAACTGGACGTCGAAAACACATATACACTAACGTGCAAGTTTCACACATAATACTTACACTGCATTTACAACAGATATAAAAATAATAATCTGTGGAGTGTTAACTTAGGAAATGACTCCATTTTTGTCATGTAGGCCAGACACAGACTGACTATATTGTGTATTCCGAAACTGGAAAAAAAATTGTTTTACATACATTTTGTAGTAAAAATTCTGTCCTGAGACTCCACAGGATATATTATGGATTTATGCGAAAGATCTGTTAAAAAGTTGATACACATTAGCAAATTAGCTAATGACATCAAATGATGGTAGTTTAGAAATAAGTGGTATTTGCATATCTTTCATTTTGTCAACAAGATCTATAGAATTTTTTATTACAAACGTGTGTTTCGAATTGGTTTCCTTTATAATGATCTAATCTAGCTTTTCGAGAGTAAATTACAAGTTGATTAAGAATCGTAAAAAAAGCTGTATACGTCTAAGACACCTAAAAATACCGGAATGTTTCAAACTGATTCTGAAATGACAAGACTTATGGGATGGTGATACGCACATACACAGAGGTGTATGTGCCTAATACCGCGTCGGCTCTCATTTTATTAGATCTAGTGCGGCAACTCGACGTGGCATGGAGTCAAGTCGTGGTTGGAAGCCCTGCAGAAATACTGAGCCATGCTGCCTCTAGAGACGACCGTAACTGATCAAGTGTTGTCAGTGCAGGAGTTTTTGCACGAGCTCATCTCTTGATTATGTCCCATAAATGTCCCAAGGGATTCATATTGGGCGATATGGCTGGAGAAATCATTCGATGAAAATGTTCAGAATGTTTTTCAAACCAATCGCGAACAATTGTGGCCCGTTGACATGGCTCATTGTCATCCACAAAAATTCCATCGTTCTTTGGGAATGAAGTCCATGAATGACAGCAAAAGGTCTTCAGGTAGCAGAACATAACCGTTCCCAATCAATGATCGGTTCAGGTCGACCAGAGGATCCAGTCCATTCCATATTTGCACAGGCCACACCATTATGGAACCTCCACCAACTTGCACACTACCTTCTTGACAACTCATGTCTCTGGTTTCCTGGGGTTTGCACCACGCTGAAACCCACCGTCGCTCTTACCAACAGAAATCGGGATTCGTCTGACCACGTCACGGTTTTACAGTCATCTAGGGTCCAACCAATACAGTCACCAGCCCAGGAGAGGCGCTGCAGGCGATGTCGTGCTGTTGGAAAAGGCGCTACCTTCGTTCGTATGCTGCATTAACCCATTAACGCCAAATTTCGCAGTGCTGTTCTAAAGGATACGTTTGTCGTACGTCCTAATTTGATTTCTACGGTTATTTGACGCAGTGTTGCTTGTCCATTAGCACTGACTACTCTACACAAACGCCGCTGCTCTCGGTCGTTAAGTGCAGCCACTGCGTTTTCTGTGATGAGAAGTCATGTATGAAATTTGGTATTCTAGGCGTACTCTTGACGTTTTAGATCTCGGAATATTAAATTTCGTAATAATTTCCGAAATGAAATGTCCTATGCCTCCCACTCCAACCACCATTCCGCGTTCATCTATATCCAGATATGCATTAGTCTTAAAATCAGACTTCAGTGTCTTGCAGAGTGCACATCGACCCGCCTTTACACTAATTCCCTAGTATTCGCTACTCGAACCGCGCGCCGAGGAAATCCCATATATTTTTCCGTGCGAGTTCTGATTTCCCTTAATTTATTATGATGATCGGCGTCAACATAATATTATCGCTTTCGGAGGAGAAAGTAGGTGATCGAAATTTCATGACATGATCCCGCCGCAACGAAGAGGTTTTTATTTTAATGATTTCCATCACAAATCCTGCATCATGTCCGTGACTCTCTTTCATTTATTTCTGGAGAACACAAAATGTGCTTCCCTTCTCTGAAATTTCTCTAATTTCTCTGTTAATCCTACCTGTTAAGGGTCCCACACCGAGCAGCAGTACTCCAAAAGAGGACGGGCAAGCGAAGTGTAACCGTTCTCTTAATGCATTGGTCTTTTATTCTTTGTGTACACGATACTACCGCCATTTGCCTATGTGCAGTCCGCCTGCTTAGCTGATGGTAACGTGCTTGCCTTCCATGCAACCGAGCCTGTGGTCAATTCCCTACCGGATTGGAAACTTTTTCCGCTCGTGGATTGGGTGTTGTGTTGTCATCATCATTATATTATCCTTATCACCGTCGAGCAAGTCGCCCTATGTGGCGTCAACTGAAATAAGACTCGCTTTCGGCGGCCGAACGTCCTCGGATGGGGGTCTCCCGGCCAGCAATGCCATATGATCATTTCATTTTTTATCTATGTGCTCATCGATAGCCCATGGCATGGGCCACCTCGGTATATACATATGGAGATAGCGTCGCATAAGCAAGGTGCAAGACCGCAGTGTAGCAGTCATTTGTACCCAGATGATTAATATGAAAAGATTTCCGATGTCAGTGTGGCAGCAAGACGGGAATTAACAGACTATGAACACGGAATGGTAGCTGTAGCTGGGCGTACGGGACATTACATTTCGGTAACAGTTAGGAAATTAAATACACCGAGATCGACAGTGTCAAGAGCGTGCCGAGAATACCAAGTATCAAGCATTATCTATCATCACGGACAATGCAATTACCGGCGGCCTCCACTTACCGACCTAGGGCAGTAGCGTTTGTGTATAGTTTTCAGTACTAACAGACAAGCAACACTACTTCAAATAACTGCATAAATCATTATGGGACGTACCACGAACGTCTCCGATAGGACAGTGTGGCGAAATTCGCCGTTATTTGGCAATGGTAGCAGACGATCGACGCAAGTGCCTTTGCTAACAGCACGACACTCCTTGGATTACTCTCCTGGGCTCGTGACCATGGACCCTAGACGCTGCAAAACCGTGGCCTTGTCAGATGAGCCCTAATTTCAGTTGTAATAGCGAATGATATGGTTTGAGTGTAGCGGGAACCCCCACGAAACCATGGACCCATGTTGTCAACAAGGCACTGCACAAGCTGATGTCGGCTATGCTGTGGACTGTGTTTACACGTAATGAACTGGATCCTCTGGTCCATCTGAACTGCCCATTGACTGGAAATAGTTATATTCTTCTATTCATGGACTTCATGTTCCCAAACAACAATAGAATTTCTATCGACAATAATGCGCCCTGTCATCGGCCACAGTAGCTCGCGATTCGCGTGAAGAACATTCTGAACAGTTCGAGCGAATGATGTGGCCACCCACTGAACATTTATGGGACGTAATCGAGAAATCAGTTCGTAATAAAATCCTATACCGTCAATACTTGCGCAATTACGGAGGCAATAGAACCAGCCTGGTTCAGTATTTCTGCTGGGGCTTTCTACGACTTGCTAAGTTCTTCTCACGTCGAGGTGTTGCTCTATGAAGGGAAAAGTGATGTCCGACACGGTATTAAGAGGTATCCTATGACTTCTGTCACCTCACTATATTATATAATGGTTAGACAGAGGTTTCGGGACAAGATTTTAAACTTTAAGATAATTCCAGGGGCAGACTTTCACTATAACCACAATTTATTCGTTATAAACTGTAGATAGAAACTGAATAAACTACAAATAAGTAGGAAATTAAGGAGGTGGAACCTGAATAAGTTGAATGAGCCGGAGGTCTTAAGAGTTTTACAAGGAGCAGTAAGAAATGGCTGACTACAACTGAGGGAAATAATACAGTAGGAGACGAATGAATAGCTTTCGGAGATGAAATGGTGAAGACAGCAGAGGATAAAATGAGTAAACAGAGGATACATAGTATAAATGATTGGAGGTAACAGGAGATATTGAATTTATCTGATGGAAGGAGAAAATACAAAAATTCGTTAAATGAAGCAGGCGAAAAGGAACAGGAAAATTTGAAGAATGAATTTGACAGGAAGGCAAAATGGGTAAGGAGGAATGGTCAGAGGACAAATGTGAAGATGCAGATGCATATATCACAAGGGGGGCGGGGAAGGGTGAGGGAGGAAAATCCTTTGGAGAAATAAGGAGCTGTATGACAATCACTATCTCAGTAGGAAAACCAGTACAAAGCAAAGAATGGAAAACTGAAAGGTAAAGGGGGTATACAGAGGGTTTATATAAAGGAAATGAAGGCAGTATAATGGATAGGGAAGAGACTGTAGATGAATATGAGGTGAGAGGTATGACACTGAGAGAGACATTTGACAGAGCACTGAAAGCCCCGAGTAGAAATAATGCTCATGGAGTAGACGACATTCCATCAGAACTTTTGATATCCTTGAATGAGTCATGGCAAAACTGCACCAGCCGGTGTGCAAGACATATGAGGGCGAAATATCCTCAGACTTCAAGAAGAATGTAATAATTTCATTTCTAATGAAATCAGGTGCTGAAAGGTGTGAATATGACCTTAGTACCACTTAAATAAGTTACGGCTGCAAAATGTTAGTGCAAAATATTTACAGAAGAACGGAAACAATGTTAAAATCCGACCTCGGTGAGGATCAATTTGGATACCGGCGAATTGTAGGAACACGCAAGGCAATACTGGACCTTCGACTTCTCTTAGAAGATATATTAAGGAAAGAAAAACCTACTTTTATAGCATGGTGTGAAAGGTTGTTTAAAATTTGTACAGAAACCAGACGGCTGTTATAATAGTCGAGGGCCATGAAAGAGAAGAAGTGCTTGAGAAGGTAGTGTGACAGGATTGTAGCTTATCTCTAAAGTTATTCATTTTTTACACTGAGCAAGCAGTGAAGGAAACAAAAGAAATATTTGTATAAGAAATTAAACCGTCACCGTAATTCTGCCGGAGACAGGAAAGGCATGGCAAGAACAGCTGAATGGAGCGGAGAGTTTCTTCAAATAGCGGTATAAGAAAAATAAAAGTATAAAATTAAAGCAAGGGTAATGGAATGTAGTCGAATCAAGTCAGGCGGTGCTTAGAGAACTAGGTTAGGATAGGAGACACTACAAGCAGTTAATGAGTTTTACTATCCGGTAGTAAAATAGACCGTGATGATCGGGAGAGAGGATATGAAATGTAGACTGGCAATGGCAAGGAAAGCGTTTCTGCAGAAGATAAACTGGTTAAAATCGAATATAGTTTTAAGTATTAGGAAGTTTTTAGGATGGTATTATGACTATAGCCTTATAATGAAGTGAAAGGTGGACGATAAGCAGTTGAGAAAAGAAGAGTATAGTGGCTTTTGAAATGTGGTGCTACTAAACAACACTGAAGATTAAAGCAGTAGATCATGTAATTAATGATAAAGTAGTGAATAGATTTATAAAGACAAGAAATTTTGGACAACTTGGCTAACAGAAGGGATCGGGTGACGGGACACATCAAGATGTTACCAGCCTACTATTGGAGGGAAGTCTGGGGAAGATGGGGAGGGCGAAGTGGATGGTGGCGGAAAAAATTGTAGAGTGAGACGAAAAGAAAATGCAGTAAGCCGGTTCAAAAGGTTGTACATCGCAATAGTTATCCAGAGATGAGGAGCTTTCACAGGATATACTAGACTTGCATAAAACCAGTCTTCGGATCGAAGGCCATAGCAAACCCATGGTATCAGGACTCTATGCGTAATTCATTAGCTACAGGATGCGTGTTACTTATGTATGAATAATGTCTATTGTTCTGCGTGTCCAGGCAGAGCGTTTATCCTTATTTTAAAATGTAGCAACGGTTCAGAAGATTGGTGCCGGTCAACCAACAAAATATTTATTTCTCGGCGGTGTCGTAACAGACTTTGCCTTGTGTTTCAGCTGCACCGCACCTCGCTCTGAGCACATGGATAGCGCAATTAGTGTTTTCCGCGACTTCGTGAAAAGAATAAAAGGACGAACATAACAGACTTTCATGGTATTTCGGGCTTATTTAGTGACAATTTTGGAATCTTAATACATTGTTAATACGTATTGATCTCCGAAAGATATTGGCCGGATTTTTTCTATCATAGGAAAATACATTTTATGAGTTGTCTGACACTGTACATTGTATCGTTGTACTACAGCGCTGGAAGCGTACTGCAAAGCGTCTGTAGGGTAAAGACAGGCAGGGGTGTTATCTGCAGTGGCCCAGGGAAGGCAGTTATTGCTTCGTTCAATACCAGTTTTCTTCAGGAACCATCACACCTATGTAGGTGGATAAACTCCCAATCTGGTGATGTTTTGTTGACACTACGGTGGTTGCACAAACTTAAGTAAGAATGGTTTGGCTTGAAAGAGGAGAGGCGCTAGTGTTTAATTTAATCGCCATACTGTACTGGTCAAATATAAAACTTCGTCGCCGTATCTCAAGGCTAAGATACAGTAGTTTGACAGCGTTGAAAATGACCCCTTCGACGTACAGTAACAGTGGATTTGGTGTTCCCCTTGGCGCTATTAGAAAGAATATGTCTACGTGCAGCTACCGGGTTTAACGTTGTTAATTCTATCTTCAATAACAAAGCTTAACACTATAATATATTTCGTACGCTTCGCAGTCGTCTAGACTTAACGGAAATACCCGGTGAAGAAATGACAAAAATGTGCGGTTGTAAAAAAGCCTCTACAGTCAGATGGTGCAAGAACCTGCGATATTCTGCTAGGTAAGACAGCCACACAATTATTTTATGTTCAGATGTCCGATAAATCTCAAAGAAAGTATATCTATCATTTTTCTGCTATATCACCTTACTAAGAGGCTTTCAGAAGTGATGAAATTCTCCTATACTTTGGTAGACTCCGTTGTATACTGCTTTCAATCTCGAAATTGAGTGACTTCACATACCTCAATATACCTGATGCATAGACGTATGAGACAAAATATTTTCAACCGTTTACTGTAAATACTTATTCTCCGTAGTATGTTTGCTGTCTCATCTCTATCATTCAGGCGTTTTCTTTTGTTGTCCCGATGTATCGTAACGTATGTGGGAGAGTTGGAGCTACCAGTAGGCGAATGATGGTTATACCTCTATGTTAGTCTAGTGTCAAGTCGTATCTACGGGCTTCCAACAATGGCAAATCTGCTACATTTGATCATTCGTTTTAACAGCTGCAAATGGTGTCCCATAAAGTAAAAATCATGGGTTCTGCTCTCGCCTCTGCGTTTAAAACGCACCGTAACGAATTGAATCTCCTGTGGTTTTAGTAAGCGTGGGAATCTATTACGGTAAGTAAATACAATGCGTGAAATGCATGTAATCAAACACATCTGTATTGCAAACATTCTGGTGCTGACTATATGCCAGAGTTACAAAACCCAAATTAATAACAGATTACAAGCGTGGTGTAAAGGAGGAATGATTATGCGTTTTAGAAATGCGTGAAATGTCCTATGTAAAGGTTGTATTTGCGAAGGTAACGAAAGTTCATGGACCCCTCCTAATATCGTGTCGGACCTCCTCTTTCCCGGCATGGTGCAACAATTCGACGTTGCATTGACTCAACAAGTCGCTGGAAGTTCCCAGCAGAAATACGGGACCATGCTGCCTCTATAGCCGTTCGTAGCTGCGGAAGCGTTGCCAGTGCAGAATTTTGTGAACGAACTGACATCTCGACAATGTCCCATAAATGTTCGACGGGTGGCAAAATTAGTCTCTCGAATTATCCAGCATGTTCTTCAAACGAATAGCTAATTGTGGCCGGGCGCCATGGCGCATTTACAACCTTAAAAACTCCATAATTTTTTGGGAACATGAAGTTCATGAATGGTTGCGAATAGTATCTGAGTAGTCGTATGTAACTATTTCCAGTGAATGATCGGTTTAGTTGGACCAGAGGATCCAGTCCTTTCCATACAAGCACAGACCACACCATTATGGAGCGACCACCAGTTTGCAAAGTGCCTTGTTGACAACTTGAGGCAAGAGCCAAGAGCCCAGAGAAAAAAAGGCTCTGCGATAGTTGGATCGCGTTGTAGGAAAGGTAGTGGTTTTCTTCCTGTGTGCGACAGGTCATGCAAGGGTAGGCTTTGTTACTAGACGGTATCATGAAGGCGAATATCTTTGACGTTGTGGAGCGGTGTTACTGGGCGGCTGCATCTGGATACCGGTGTTGGCTTCTCAGTATCAGCATGGCTGTAACAGTTGGGTTCAGCATCTTTTAGTGTCCGACAGGTCAATATCGGATTCACAGTATAGGGTAGTGTTGGCGGTTTGTTTGTGCGTTAGTGTGCGAGCTTGTCGGCTTCCCTACTGTAGCCTGTTGGTCGGCTTTAATGGCAACTGGCACATCCAGTCAATTTCGCTGGTTTGCAGGGACTTACCAATGTTATTGCTGACGAGTTTTTTGAATACTTCCTTGAGGGTTTCAAGGCGGTATTCATTGTGAAGGTCCACGGTGCGGGTGTAGCGTGGAGCGTTGCTAGTGATGTGCAGCACTTTGTTCTGTGTGATCAGCGGGTGACGCGGGCGTGTACGAACTGTGTATCCCCAGACGTCATAAGAGGTCTAATCAGTGTCATGTTTATGGACCTCGACACCCTCCTATTCAGTGTACTTTCTAAGTTGAGCATTGGGTAGAGCTGTTTGAGCCTCAAGTGACCTCTGTTGGTCCCTCCATCTAATTTTCCGATCCAGACAGACACCGAGGTATCTGACTTTCTCTTGGAAACGTATTGGGCTTACATTTAGTGTTACTTGTCTACAGTGTTGATGTTTGGGCAGTGACTTCGGTCTGAGTGTGAACAGAACTGCTTCGCACTTGTCGACTTTGACATTAATACGCCATCGTTCCAAACAAGGCGCGGCTTTTCTGAGCCCCTTCTGTATTCCAGAATAAATGTTTGACGATTTCCAGGCTTGCGCAAGGATGGCCGTGTCATCCGCCTAGATGGCTAACGTCGTGTTTTGTGTTGCTGGAAGGTCATTAATGTAGGGAACAAGATGGGCCCCAGAATGCTTTCCCGGCCTACTCCATCTTGGATACCGTGTCGTGTCGATTGTTTGCCCTGCACGTCAGTACTGAAACATCGGTTCGTGTGATATGAATATATGAGACGTACGAATCCAACGGGGAATACAGCATCGCTTAGTTTGTTTGTAAGGCAGTGACGGTCGAAAGCTTTTTGGATGTCCAGGAACTCAACTCCTGTGACTTTGTTCGTCATGTAGCCCTGTGTTACATGTTCGACTACGCGCAGGAGTTGTTGTGTTGTTGAGCAGGGATTCCTAAAGCCGAATGCTCCGGTAGTAGGTGTCATTTGCGATGCATTGCCTAGTGATGCGTTTTAGTATTATCTTGCTGAGCGAGCACGGCAGACTGATGGGTCGGTAATTTTATGCGAGGGAGTGGTCTTTCCCTAGCGTCCTGAACGTCAGGACTTTGGCTGCCTTCAAAAAGTCAGGGAAGTGTTGGTGTTTTAAGATGTCATTCGTTATGAGTGCAAATTGTTCAACGGCCGTATCCGTGATCTCCTGCAAATCCGTAAGTGAAGACGAGAGCCAAGATAAAGTTGCCGCTCTTGAACCATGACAAAAAATCGTCGAAACAATGTTACAGTCGTATTCCAATAGCAGCAACGTAAAGGAGAACGACCTTTTTCACATGACAGTAATTCAGCGTCCGCGGAAGCCTAAACCTCCGCTGGTCGCTCAGTAATATCGAAGAAAAACCACCGATCTATTCAATCACCTGATTGTCATCCTCGGCAAGGAATGGCACGTGGAAGTTGGCCTTGCTGGAAATTGTGCAGTAAAGTCATAGTACCGAGCGAAATAGTGCACTGGATAGCACGCTGGACTCGCAATAGCGAGGACGAAGGTACAAATTCGCGGCCGGTACAAATGCAAACGTGAGATAAGCCATTGCAAATGCGAAATGCTGGTGCATTAATAAGCTGTATAACCGCCACACTGCTGAATGCGAGCATGCAAACATGCATGTATTGTTCTACAGAGCCGGACGTCAGTTTTTGGGATGGAGTTTTATGCCTGTTGCACGTGAACGGTCAATACAGGGACGGTTAACGCGTTTGTGGATGACTCTGGAGTTGTCTGCCGATGTCTCATACACTATGTGATCAAAAGTATCCAGTTCACCTGGCTGAAAATTACTTACAAGTTCGTGGCACCCTCCATCGGTAATGCTGGAATTCAATATGGGTTTTGCTTACCCTTAGTCTTGATAACAGATTCCACTCTCGCTGGCATACGTTCAATCAGGTGCTGCGAGGTTTCTTGGAGAATAGCAGCCCATTCTTCAAAGAGTGTTACACTGAGAAGAGGTAGCGATGTCGGTCGGTGAAGCCTGGCACGAATTCAGCGTTCCAAAACATCTCAAAGGTTCAGGTCAGGACTCTGGTCAGGCCAGTCCATTACAGGGATGTTACTGTCGCGTAACCACTCCGCCACAGGCTGTGCTTTATGAACAGATGCTCAATCGTGTTGAAAGATGCACTCGCCATCCTCGAATTGCTCTTCAACAGTGGAAGCAATCCTAAAGGTTCAGGACTCTGGGCAGGCCAGTCCATTACAGGGATGTTACTGTCGCGTAACCACTCCGCCACAAGCTGTGCTTTATGAACAGATGCTCGATCGTATTGAAAGATGCAATCGCCATCCTCGAATTGCTCTTCAACAGTGGGAAGCAAGAAGATGCTTAAAACATCAATGTAGACCTGTGCTGTGATAGTGCCACGCAAGAGGTGCAAGTCCCCTCTATGAAAAACACGACCACATCATAACACCATCGCCTCCGAATTTTACTGTTGGCACGACACACGCTGGCAAACGATGTTCATCGGGCATGCTCCACACCCACGCCGTGCCATCTGATCACCACATTGTGTACCGTGATTCGTCACTCCACACAACGTTTTCCCACTGTTCAATCGTCCAATGTTTACGCTCCTTACATCAAGCGAGGCGTCGTTTAGCATTTACCGACGTGATGTATGGCTTATGAGCTCCCACTCGACCATGAAATCCATGTTTTCTCACGTCCTGCCGAACTGTCATGGTACTTGCAGTTGATCCTGATGCAGTTTGGAATTCCTGTGTGACGGTTACACATTGCGACTCTCTTCAGGCGGCGGTCTCTATCAGTCAACAGACGAGGTTGGGCGGTACTCTTTTGTGCTGGGCGTTTCCGTTCACGTTTCCACTTCACTATCACATCAGAACAGTGGACACAGGGATGTTTAGGAGTGTGGAAATCTGGCATACAGACGTATGGCGCAAGTGACACCCAATCAAATGGTTCAAATGGCTCTGAGCACTATGGGACTTAACATCTGTGGTCATCAGTCTCCTAGAACTGTAGTAGTTTTACGTCGATGGGACTGATGGTCTCAGATGTTAAGTCCCATAGTACTTGAGCCATTTTTGACCCCGGGAAAGCTGTCCATGAATGGCACCGCGATAGACCGAATCACAAAAATGTACAAATTTACAGTCAGGTTGCTTGGGATACCCACGAAGTGTTCCTGCTGTCACATGAAATCTCACTCTAGACCATAACTTGAGGTGCAGGTTTAGTTTGTCTAGGACGCAGAGAGGTTTGTTGAAGACTCTCAAGCGGCCTCCTCCTAAGCAATGCACGGCCATCACTGACACCAAAACACAGCCAACTTTCATCAGAAAACACAACAGACCTCCACCTTGCCCTCCAATGAGCTCTCGCTTGACACTGCTACTAAGGGGGCGAACTTCTTACGACCCCAGTTTTGATATACAATTGATATAGAATTAATTGACTAATTAATTGAATTAATCAATTAACTATCCCCCTCCGGGAATCACAGCCCTTCTCCCTCACCGATTATCGGACGCTTTCATATCAAATTAATTGCGCAACTAATTAAATTAATCAGTTAATTACCTCATCCGCCACTGGGAAATCACCAGCCCATCAGAAAGTCCATTTCTCCTCCCCCTCTCGAGTAGTGGTAGGAAATTCCAAAATCTGTGGGAAATTAAAATTTTTGAGGTATATTCGAATTTTCACTCTAAGTTCAAATTCTAGTTACATTGCATTGCTGATGACATAATGATGATAACAGTTATATTAGTCAATTATAACATATACTCTATTTATAAAAATTCAATTTACATATGACAGATGGCACGCCACTCACATTAACAACAATGACAGTCAGATTAATGTTCACGTTTTAGATCATGACCTCGGTGTTCTCCAGTATTACATTTGGTATGTGTGACTTATGATTTTTTACATGAGGAAACTGCGGGCAGAATGTCCATATAACTGCGTGTGTAGCCTGTAGAGAACCTGTATCCGAGGAGCCGTAGTGGAGGCGATCGAGAACAAGGACTGCAGACCATAAATGTTGTGCACAGCGACCTGGCTATGCAAGTGATTCTGGAAAGCAGCGTTCTTTGGATTGTACCTGCAGACCAGTGAATGGATGCACCTCACACTGGAATCTGCCGCGAATTCAGGGCTGTGATAGGGAAGTTTACCGTGTTCTAATAGTCCAGTCCATGTAGTTTGCAAACTTTCGAGGACGCGTCAGAACATTACAGCTGCCCCAGCGTGCCGCTCCTCACCCACAGCGTGCCGCTTTCTGTTGCCTCCAGAAAAAAAAAAAAAAAAATGGTTCAATTGGCTCTGAGCACTATGGGACTTAACATCTGAGGTCATCAGTCCCCTAGAACTTAGAACTACTTAAACCTAACTAACCTAAGGACATCACACACGTCCATACCCGAGACAGGATTCGAACCTACGACCGTTGCAGCCCTGCGGTTCCGGACTGCAGCGCCTAGAACCACCGAGGTCGGCCCTCCAGAATCAAGGTAAAAGGGTTGAAGTATTACTGCACCGGCGTAGGGTTCTTAATTGAGAATCACAACTCCCTGTTCTCCTGTAAACGTTATTGAGAACGGACATTTGAAGCTGACTGTAGAAGGATTTATACTACGGCCAACATACATTTCGCTTAAGTACCATGACAGTACCCGAGAAATTAGTGCTCATCTGGAGGCATATAAATACTCGCCAAAACTGAGTTTATCATTCTAGTAAAAAAAAATGTTTCAAATGGCTCTGAGCACTATGGGACTTAACATATATGGTCATCAGTCCCCTAGAACTTAGAACTACTTAAACCTAACTAACCTAAGGACATCACACAACACCCAGTCAACACGAGGCAGAGAAAATCCCAGAACCCCCGGGAATCGAACCCGGGTTCCCGGGCGCGGGAAGCGAGAACGCTACCGCACGACCACGAGACGCGGGCTCATTCTAGTCCTGTGGTGCAGGTAGTAACAGACATTAATCTGATTTGAACACACTTTTTTTACTTCATGAGAGAATACAACCCATTCCTTACAGTTGCGCAAGATTTTCACACTAAGAACGATACTTTAGCGATGTGAAAAAGCGTGAATTCTCCGATTTTTTCTGTCTTGGAAATAACTTATATAAAAGGGAGGAATCTAATACTTCGCGTAGGAAATTCGAGGTGTATGGACAACAGCATCTCCTTTTTGAATTGGGTAAAGCGCATTTTTTAAACTGGTGAGTCTAAGTCGGGCGTAGAATTGCTGTTAGAACTCCATGTCCACGCTACATCTGCTTGTCTCACAGTGTCCCAAGCAGGCTGCAGGTTCCGTTACGAGGAGTCAGCTGACGGGAAGCTGTCGCTCAGCCTCTCACAATCGAAAGATACAAAGAAAGTTTCCAGCTGGTCGGCTCTTCACGTACACAATACACTTGGTAGGTGGCACTGGACTAGACTGGAGGAGACTGGACAAATTTTTCGTCTTGAGATGCCGTTTTCATGCAAGGTAATCAGGACTAGAATAATAAAAAAAATCATAGGATATTGCAGGTGTAGAAGTATGAAACCGGAATATACCTATAGATGGTGTAGGAACCTTGAGACCGAGTCTGCAGCGCCATCTGCTTCCTGTAACGACTGACGACGAATGTCAGCACACAGTAACCCAAGTTCCATACACCGCTATCTGTTTCAAACCCATAAACATGTCGAGTTTTGTGCGTACGAACTACGACTTGCGAACACCATTACACCATTGATTTTCTGTTATCATATGAAGAAAACTGCTGCAAAATCGCATCGAATGTTTGTCGAAGCTTTCGGCGAATATGCTCTTGGGGTAAACACAGTGTCTCGAGTGGTTCAAATAATTGAAAACTGGTGATTTTGACGTGAGAAACGACGAGCACGGGAAACCACCGAAAACGTCTGAGGACAACGAATTGCTGGCCTTGTTGGAGAAGATGAAACTCAAACTAAACAGGAAAGCATTGAACAATTGAATGCGACCCAGAAAACTGTTTCTGTTCGGTTGAAAGCTATGGTATAGGTGCAGAAAGTGGAAAAATGGATTCCGCATGAACTGAACGAAAGACAGCAAGCAAATCGGACGGCCACTTTTTAAATGCTGATCGCCAGATGGAAAAGAAAGGTGGTGAATAATGAATTCTAAGCGTCGTAAATCGTAGGTGAATCCAGGCACACCGTCGACATCCACTGCAAGGCCAAATAGAATTAGAAAGAAGACTATGCTCTGTGTTTGGTGGTATCAGAAGGGTATGAACTGCTAAATCTTGGGGCATTAACACTGATCGCTACCATCAGCAAAATTGATTTAAATCGAGCATTGCGTCCAAAACCACAGGAATATGAAAAAAGGTAACACAAAGTCATATTGCTCCATGAAAATGCCCCATCACACACAGCAAAACGAGTCAGGTAAACGATCGAGGCGTTCGTTTGGAAATATTAGAGCATGCGGCCTATTCCCCAGGCTTGACTTCGCCCGATTATCATCTGTTTGGATCACTGTGACATGCTGTCTCTGAACAACGCTTCAATTCGTATGAAAATGTACGAAAGTGGTTCGCTGACTCGTTAGCTTTAGAAGAAGAACTGTTCTCTTGCGTGGCTTCGATAGCCTGGTGGAAATCTATAAATAGCAAAGGAGATTATTTTGAATAAAATACTGTTTACCAGTTTCGGACAACAGCCGTGTAATTATTGCAATCGAATTCCGGTTTCATAGTTCAACACCTGGTATTTCCCACGTGTCTATCAACTAGATTGTGACTTGCGACTTATAAATAGGTATAAGTGTGTTTCATTCCCCAATACTGTTGCTACAAGACTCATTTATATAGGGGTAAGGATGTGTAGACATATTGTGAATATCCTATGGTACGTCTGAACTCGACGCCACTCAAACCATAGTTGCCCCACTGTTCACTGATACTGGTATTCCACTGCACTTCTACCACCACATAATCTCACACTCAATCCATATACCCTATGCATCCTCTCCATAAACGTTATTCGCCTTCCCTTACACCCTGCCAAATCTAAGAGAGTGCCTACCACCAAACCCTCATCAGTGCTGCCTCCTCCTCCTTCTGTCCTCTCGACTCACTTTCTAAGTCTTAGTTCGTAACTGCATCCTCTCCACGCTTCCCACACCCCTTCTCCAAACATCCACCTACACAAACCCCAGGTACTCATTGCCTTTAGATGCTTCTTTCCCCCGAAATCCTTCTCCCTCGTAGTCTACTTCCACTCGTCTCTTCACTTATCCATATGACTCTTTTTAATAATTCCACATTGGTTCTTCCGTTTTACTTTATGCAGCTGTATATCTTCTTGTATATCTTTTTGAGCGACACTTACTCATCTGTGTCAATATTTAAGTTCCTCAGTTAATCAGTATTATATTTCAACTTATCCAACTGATGGTCTGTCTTTTTATAGTACAAAACAGTTATTTTTGTCAAGCAGTAAGTCCGGTTTTCATATTGTTTCTATTCTTCAATTCCCCTGTCATGCGTCTGAAGAGCGTCAAATTGTTTCTGCTGACGAACTAGCCAGTGTCCTATGTTGCAGGAGGGGGGATGAAGCAGCAATAAAAAATAGTTGCTATGGGACAGTGAGTCGCTGTCCCAATATTATCCATCTTCGTGTCCCTCCCACTTGTAGATCAGCTGGTGGCTACTCCACTGCACTTCACTGATATTCATCCTATTATTATTATCCATCCTTCCCACGTAGTTCTGTTCAGTAGAATAATAGCGAAACTGTGCTCCCTATATCCAGCAGTTATTGACGAGACTGGCTAGAGCTCGGTCAGTGGCAACTACCCCTCCCCACCACCCATGCCTCACAGCCAAAGGAAAAAATTTGAAGTTTCTCGCTGACTTCTCAATTTGGCACCAACAGGAGGACGGGCTTAGATGCACCAGTATTGCAAAGGTGATCAAATAAAGTCACTACCGCACATCCTTCCTCAACACCGATATGCAAATTGAATTTTAATACATAAAGAGCATATTATTATTACCAATCATGGTTACTGTTATTATTATTATTATTGTTATTGTTATTATTATTACTATTATTATTATTATTATGTGTTTTGCGATAATTGCATTTGAATTTACAGTGAAAATTCGAATTTCCCACAGATTTTGGTATTTCCTAGCGTTTTTCCTGAGGCGGAGGGGGGATGGACCCTACGATGGGCTGTGGATTTCCCAGAGAGGGTAGTAATTAATTCACCATCATCATAATCATCATTTAAGACTGATTATGCCTTTCAGCGTTCAGTCTGGAGCATAGCTCCCCTTATAAAATTCCTCCATGATCCCCTATTCAGTGCTAACATTGGTGCCTCTTCTGATGTTAAACCTACTTCAAAATCATTCTTAACCGAATCCAGGTACCTTCTCCTTGGTTTTCCCGACTCCTCCTACCCTCTACTGCTGAACGCATGAGTCTCTTGGGTAACCTTGATTCTCCCATGCGTGTAACATGACCCCACCATCTGATCATTTTAATTAATTAATCAATTTTACATCAAAAGTGTCCTAAAATGGTGAAGGGGGAGGAGGGAGAGCCGGGGATATCTCAGATGAGAAGGGGTGTGAGATCTTCCGGTGGGCTTGAGAATACCCAGAGGTGAGGGGCTAATTAAATGATAATTTAATTAATTAGTCAAGTAATTTGATATCACTTTGATATCAAAAGTGGCATCGAATGTATATTGTCCCACTATTACCACTTAAGTACACAGGGTTTTTGGCTCGAAAGTGTCCTTGAAGTAACCGATTTTTAACAGTTCTTTGTGTCATTGTGTTGCCAACTGAAGCTCAATTCACTGCCACAGATGCGTTACGATATGAGAGAGCCATACGCCGAATACGATGGTTTACACTGTCGATGGTGCCACGTGGCTGTCCTGGGACCGGTCTCTTTGCGGCTTTACGTTCTCGTGATCACTGCCACCAGTGATCATATACAATGACAACATTCCTGCCTAGTCTTCCTGCATTATCGGAGAATCCTCTCGTCTTTCAAATTTAGTGAGGTGTTCGTAACGGAGTCTTTGTTGCCTTAGAGGAATTCTTGGCTAATATCAACTCACCACGTCCAACTCAAAGGTAACTAACGCTCACGACCGTTAGAGCGAGTATTTAAAGCGAAACTGATTTGTATCTTCGTAGTGGCGCTACTCGTGACACTATTACAGGACTGGTGCGGAATTTGAACAGACATCATCTTTCAGGTGTAGAAACACACCTAACAACTTTTGTTTACGTCGCACAACTTCTTGTTAGTGTCGTGACTTTTTCTGTCTGAATATTTTTCAACATCGTGACCAAGTCTCTCTAATCAAAGGTCAGAACGTTCTATCAATCGTTGAGTTCCACGACGATGGAAATACGCTCCCTGCCCTCGGAGAAATTCGACAACCACCGTGTGAACATTCTTAGCGTTGGAAAAGCTCTTTCCCTCATATTTTCTTTCTGCTTACATAAAATACTGGGTGATCAAATAGCCAGTATAAATTTGAAAACTTAACAAACCACGGAATAATGTAGACAGAGAAGTAAAAATTGACACACATGCTTGGAATGACATGGGGTTTTATTGGAACAAAAAAAACTCCATATTGCTAGACGCGTGAAAGATATCTTGAGCTCGTCGTTTGGTGATGATCGTGTGCTCAGCCGCAACTTTCGTCATGCTTGGCCTCCCAGGTCCCCAGAGCTCAGTCCGTGCGAATATTGGCTTTGGGGTTACCTCAAGTCGCAAGTTTCTCGTGGTCGACTGACAACTCTATGGATGCTGAAATCAACATCCGACGCCAATGCCTCACCATAACTCCTGACATGCTGTACACTGCTGTTCACAACATTATACCTCGTCTACAGCTATTGTTGAGGAATTATGGTCGACATATTGAGCATTTCCTGCAAAGAATATCGTCTTTGCTTTGTCTTACTTTGTAATTCTAATTATTGCTATTCTGATCAGATAAAGCGCTATCTGTCGGACATTTTTGAACGTTTGTATTTTTTTGGTTCTAATAAGACCACATGTCATTCCAAGCATGTGTGTCAATTTGTACCTCTCTATCTACATTATTCCGTGATTTATTCAGTTTTCAAATTTATACAGATTTTTTGATAACCCAGTATATAAATCACGTGGCGGACCAGCAAAATCAACGCTTGTGTAGGTTTTTATTTTGGCATCAATTCGCTACACCTACACGTGACGTTGCATTGGTCCACATGCCACCAGAACTGTGTGCTGTCTAAAGGTTTCGTCTATCAGAATCGCACTGTTCTGCGTTCTTCGACTTTGCAGCATATTTTCCACTTTCGACGCAATTTCACTCCCACACACTGATACAGTTGTAATCCGTGCCGAAAACAAGACTGTGTCTGCAGGAAGGCCGGGACACAGTCGCTAGATTACTCTGTTCTGGGAATAGGATGCAATCATAGAAATGAAAGCATCTGTGATGTCGTGTTTCGTCCCTTTCTTTTTTCCATGTCTGCTGCGTTGGGGATGTAGTGTGACACAAAAAAATGGGAGATGAATGACTGCTGAGTTCTCGTTGCGTGCAGAGCATAGCATAGGACGACATGTGTAACTTACTCCCTGAGTAAGTGTCAGAACCACAGCCGTGCCTCAAGACATTGCAACACGCCCAGAAAATGTATGAAATGTGCTGGAAAAACCGAAAGCACTTACAAATTTTTAAAGATAGTACCGAAGTGGTCCAACTGTGGTGTAATAGCTAGATGGAACGGCTGGGAGTCATACGGTTGAACACTCGACAGACAGCGAAATCAGTTCAAGGAATCACAGATGTGAAAACACGAGTCAGATATGCAGTGGCTGTCTCAAATGATACAAAATTGCAACTGACTACCTACTTAAGGACGATAATAAATGGAAACACCGCTACACCCACTGCTGTCACCATGCTTCCGGAGCTCTGGTCGATGAGGGCAGCTGTCCTAAAGGGAACCGATCTTCGACGCCAAACTCCGAACTTTAGCTTTCGTGGAAACAGGCACTCACTCGTAAATGCAAGTTACAGTACTTCACGTATCCATCTCTATATATAAAAGGTAGTGTCCTGGATGATTGACTCATCAACGTCCAGCTCAAACCATTAAGAATAGAAACTTGAAATTTGGAGAGCGTCTTGGTCTTCCACTATAGGCATAGTTTGAGGTGGAATTTTTTGAAATTCATCTCCTAAGGCGGTGGAATAGGATGAAAGTTTTTTAGAATAAAGTTGCCATTAAGGCAGTTTTGAATCTAACCTAAAACTAAACTCCTTCCGAAGAGGTCTTGGAAGGCCTAACGGTACCGATGGACGCCGTGTCATCCTCAGACCACAGGTGTCACTGGATGCGGATACGGAGGGGCACACAGTTTACGAGACCAGTGCCGCTACTTTTCAGTCAAGCAGCTCCTCAGTTTGCCTCACGAGGGATGGGTGCATCCCGCTTGCTAACAGCGCTTGGCAGACCGGATGGTTACCCATCCAAGTGCTAGCCCAACCCGATAGCGCTCAAGTTCGGTGATCTGACGGGAACGATGTTACCACTGCGGCAAGGCCGTTGGCCGATTTTTAAGCTAGAGCTAGAAAATGAGTATTTGATGTCTCGGTTACAAATAAAGAAATATATGTTTCGGTATTTCGGAGATTCAACTATTGAAGCTCTAAGGAGCTGAAATAGTGGATGAAATATTTTTTAAACATTTAAAGTAAATTATTATTAAAGAACTACTAAGGCATTTTAAAGCTACACCTTTGAAAATCGGCGTTTGAGTTCTCCGCTATAAATGAATACGCGTTTCAGTGCCACGAGATTCATTGTTTTTGAAAATTCTTTCCCTAAAGTCTTATGAGGATATTACAAAACGAAAGCATTTTTAAAGCTAAGTCTATGAAAATTTGTATTTTGCTTCTCGGTTAGAAATAAAAACAAATATGATTCACTTTTTTTAAAAAAATTTATGGAAATATTTCATTATGAAAGAATATTTGAAATTAAACCTATGAAAATTTGTATCTCGTTTCTCCGTTAGAAAAAAAAAGTGTCTCGATGTTTTTGGAAATTCAGACCCTGATGAGGTGAAATAGGGATTAAAAATTTTATGAGAGTATTTTCTTAAAACAAAAACAAAACAAAACATGTGTAGGCACCATATTGTCTACGCGAGGGAAGCAGCAGATGGTAAGCTAGTTTTCCAACAAGAGAGTAGCGGCGGGTTTAGCGAGAAATCAATGTTTGAATTTCTTTTGCGGAAAATGAATAGCTTAGTTGTGATACCAATCACATAAAATCGTCTTCTCAAGTCGCACTAACGTATTCTGGGGTTGGTACGCCTATCCTTCGGAGGCCCAAAAGGAAAATGCCGTGACGGAGGTGCACGCTTATCATGGAGCTTAGACGCCATTCACAGAATTTACAATCGCTATCATGATCCGGGAGGAACAGGGTGAAGTTTATTGCGATGAAAGCGTCTTTAATAATATGTTTCTTCCCAGTCTGTTTCCCATGCATTAATGCCCTTGCCTTAGGTTGGGGATGCAGTCACAAAGAAAGGAAAATTAATGAGAGCTAGTGGTAGGTTACGTTCTTTGGAAGGAATTCCAAGTAATCGCCGCACGTGTATCCACGGACGGTTGATCTAATTTCCACAACACAGTAAACCAATCTTGTGTAACATTTTTCGAGGCTGTTAATCATGAGAAAAAATATGATATGTACAGAATAATATACAGAAGAATGGGAAACAAAATTTACGACATGCTAGATGAAATTCAGTTGGAGTTTAGGAATGGTAAAAGCACTGGAAAGGCTGCTAATACATTAATGATTTAAGAAAACACAAGAAACCTTCTTAGGATTTGACGAATTTGATGAACCATTCTAGACGTTATATGGTGCAAAGTGTTCGAAATTAGCAGAAAAAGATAAACGTGCGAAACAGAAAACTCGGTAATTCACAAAAAGTACAAGAACCAACAGGGAACAATGACAACGGAAGACCAGTGGATAAGTATTGGGACTGAATACCGCATAAGGCAGAGATGCAGTCATTTTTCTTACTGTTCAACTTGTATATCGAGGAAACAATGACGGAAATAAAAGAAACGCTCAGGAGTAGGATTGAATTTCATTGTGGAAGCGAGTCATGATAGGATTCGCTGTTACTCTGAATACTCTGTTCAAGAATCGCAAGAGGAGAAGATATACTGGGGAAAGACCACGAGATAGGTGAAGATTTCAGTTAGATTACATCATGGTCACGCAGAGATTCGGAAATCAGATACTGGATTGTAATGCGTACCCAACAGCAGACATAGACTCAGACAACAATTTAGTAGTGATGAAGTCCCCCCTGTGGGTTCGGGGGTAATAATAGGCCCACGGTATTCCTGCCTGTCGTAAGAGGCGACTAAAAGGAGTCTCAAACGTTTTGGCCTTGTGAGATGGTCCCCTAACGGGTTTGACCTCCATCCTTCTAAATTTTCCGAAGAGCGAGCCGATTGGGGAAGGGCGCCTTACAAGGAGCGATGTGTCCATCAAGCATTACCATCTCTAGCCAGGTTTGTCGTCATCGCTTAGCAGTCCCGCTCACCTACCATCTCTTGGGCGTGGATTTGTTCCTGGGTGCGGTTTCTTGCAGTCTGCTATGCTGTGTCGCTTTATGCGCCAATGACGATATTGGACTACATCACCTAAAATCCAGCACGGTAGCCAGTCCGTTGTGGTGGGGCCGCCATGTACCCTGTTGGTTGTAGCCCCCTGACTACACAGGGATCGCTCTGCTGATGCCAGCGCCGTTAACTCCCCACGTATGCCAAGGAGTAGATGCCTATCTCCTTGGGGCATTGGGACTCCCGGCAATGGCCATCCTGCCAGGTGGTCGTTGCTGAGGCTGGATGGCGCCCGTGGGGAGGGCTCTTGGTCGGAGTAGGTGGCATCAGGGCGGATGACCCGCAATGAAGCGTGGTACATCATCTCTTGCTGGTGGCCAGCCGCCAGCAGTCTCTAAGCGTTCCAGGGCTCAATACAACGCAACTACATATGACCCCAAATCGTTCCCCTCCCTGGCTACACCATGGGAGGAACAAAAGACTAAGGATGCCAGCGAACCATACTCGCCCCGCTACCTGGTGTGTACGAGAGCTGATGGTGAATCCTTTACATCCATGAAGCCTCAGTTCTTCGTCGAGCACTTAGAGGACAAGTTCGGGGAGGTGGAGGGCTTGTCCAAAATGCGCTCGGGCTCGGTTTTGATCAAATCGGCGTCCTCCGCCCAGTCCCGCCGGTTACTCGATTGTAACAAGCTGGGGGATGTTCCGGTTACAATCACGCCCCATAAGAGTCTTAATATGGTCCAGGGCATAATATTCCATCGGGACCTTCTCTTGCAGTCCGATGACGAGCTTCGCGCCAATTTAGAGCGGCGAGGTGTTCGCTTCGTCCGGCGCGTACATCGTGGTCCAAGGGATAAGCAGGTTGCCACCGGTGCCTTCATCTTGGCCTTCGAGGGTGATACTTTACCTGAGAAGGTCAAGGTGATGGTCTATCGTTGTGACGTCAAGCCCTATATCCCTCCCCCGATGCGGTGCTTTAAGTGCTGGAAGTTCGGGCATATGTCTTCCCGTTGTACTTCCAGCCTCACATGTCGAGATTGTGGACGCCCATCACATCCCAATACTCCATGTGCTCCGCCTCCCATCTGTGTAAACTGCGGAGAGCACCACTCACCTTGCTCGCCGCACTGCAGGATCTACCAGAAAGAGCGCAAAATCATGGAGTATAAGACCCTGGACCGCCTGACATACACTGAGGCCAGGCAGAAGTTCGAACGCCTCCATCCTGTTCGAATGACTGCCTCTTACGCCGCGGCTACTACTGTTATGGCCCCATTGGCTCTCCCTCAGACTGCCACCTCTCAGAGCCGGAATGCTACACCTGCCCCCTTGATGGTGGGGGGCACTTCACTCCCTGCTGCTCCTGCACTACCTGCCTCAGGAGCAGCAACCCCCCAACCATCGGGGACATCAGTCCCCACTTCTAAGCTGGGGAAGCCTCAAACTTCCCCTGCTCGAATAGCACGGAAAGGGTCCCTTGGGTCCCTTCCTTCCCAGGTTTCCGCCTCTGGGAAGGGTGACGTCAGCCAATGGAAGAAAAGCAGACCAGCGGCTGATCGCAGGGCTTCCCGCTCCTCCTCTGTCCCGGAGACTGACTCGCTGGAGCCCTCCCAGCCAATGAAACCCAAGGACCAGAGAGACAAGACGAAGAAGAACATCTCTAAGGCCAAGGACCACACGGTGGCATCCACCCCACTGCTCCCTACAGGCTCTGCGTCCGGGGATAAGGTGGAGATCCGGGCGTCCGCTGAGGACCTGGATCTCGCTGGACCCTCAGACGCCATGGAAGCAGATTGTACTGGTCCTCCATCGGTGGCAGCAGGTGACCCAGTGGCGTGATCTGCCTCCTCGGCCCCTTCACGCCTTTTTCGGACATGGACAAAGCAATACTCCAGTGGAACTGCAGCGCTTTTTTCCACCACCTTGCTGAGCTTCGCCAACTCATCAGCAGTCACCCTTTCCTCTGCATTGCCCTACAGGAAACTTGGTTTCCAGCAATGCGGACCCCTGCCCTACGTGGGTGTCGGGGTTATTACAAGAACCGGGCAGCTTATGATAGGGTATCTGGTGGAGTCTGCGTCTTCATCCTTAACTCTGTCTACAGCGAATGTGTACCTCTTCACACGCCTTTAGAGGCTGTCGCTGTAAGGATGTGGTCGCCTCAGCCTATTACTGTCTGCAGTTTGTATCTTCCGCCAGATGGTGATGTCTCGCATCATGTGTTGGCTGCATTGATAGCACAACTGCCTCCTCCTTTTGTGTTACTGGGCGACTTTAACGCCCATAACCCCCTGTGGGGTAGCGCCGCGATTACTGGCCGGGGTAGAGATGTCGAGACTCTTCTCTCGCAGCTTGACCTCTGCCTCTTAAACACGGGAGAGCCGACACATTTCAGCGTCGTCCATGGCACATTTTCGGCCATCGACCTTTCTATCTGCAGCCCCGGACTTTCACCATCCATCCACTGGAGTGTCCATGACGACTTATGTGGTAGTGACCATTTCCCCATCTTTCTGTCACTACCACAGCGTCACTCTTCTGAACGCCCCTCCAGATGGGCTCTGAATAAGGCTGATTGGGGCTTGTTCTCCTCTCTCGCCACTATCGCACCTCCTTCCCCTGACACCATTGATGCGGTGGTTCAGTCGGTCACCACCGGCATCGTTTCTGCGGCGGCATCTGCGATTCCCTGTTCATCCGGGTCCCCTCGGAGGAGGACTGTGCCTTGGTGGGCGCCCGAGATCGCAGAGGCGATTAGAGATCGCCGGCGGGCTCTTCAACGCCATAAGCGGCACCCGTCCTCGGAGAACCTCATCGTTTTTAAACAGCTCCGTGCCCGTGCCCGACGCCTTATTCGCCAACGGAAGCAGGAGTGCTGGGAACGGTATGTTTCCACCATTGGCGTCCGTACCTCTGCATCGCAGGTTTGGGCTAAGATTAGGCGACTCCATGGCTATCGGCCGCCTGTCTCTGTCCCTGGGCTTTCGCTGAATGGAGTGGTGTGTACTGACTCCGACGCGATTGCGGACCGGTTAGCAGCGCATTTTGCTCAGTGTTCCGCATCTACGAATTACCCACTGGCCTTCCGCTCCCGGAAAGAGCGGTTGGAAAGTTGGAGGCTTTCCTTTCACACGCGCCACGCGGAGTCGTACAATGCTCCTTTCAGCGACTGGGAATTCCAGAGTGCCCTATCTGCTTGCCCTGATACGGCTCCTGGGCCAGACCGCATCCACAGCCAGATGCTGAAACACCTCTCTGTGAATTGCGAGCGACGCCTCCTAGATGTTTTCAACCGCATCTGGGTTGAGGGTGTGTTCCCGTCTCAATGGCGAGAAAGCATCGTCCTCCCCGTGTTGAAACCTGGCAAGAACCCGCTGGAGGTGGACAGCTACCGCCCCATAAGCCTCACCAACGTTCTTTGCAAGTTGCTAGAACGTATGGTGAGCCGGAGGTTGAGTTGGCTCCTCGAGTCTCGAGGCCTTCTGGCTCCGTCTCAGGGTGGGTTCCGCAAAGGCCGCTCTGCCGTCGATAATCTGGTCTCCCTAGAGTCTGCCGTCCGTACAGCCTTTGCACGCCGCCAACATCTGGTTGCCGTCTTCTTCGACATGCGGAAGGCGTACGATATGACTTGGCGATATCACATCCTGGCCACACTTCATGGGTGGGGTCTTAGGGGCCCGCTCCCGATTTTTATTCAGAATTTTCTGTCGTCTCGTTCCTTCCGCGTGCAAGTTGCTGCGTCCCATAGTTCCTCCCAGGTCCAGGAGAACGGGGTCCCACAGGGGTCTGTCCTCAGTGTCTCCCTGTTTTTAATTGCGATCAATGGGCTCGCTGAGGCGGTGGGATCGTCCGTCGCAGCTTCGTTGTATGCAGACGATTTCTGCCTCTACTAATGCTCCGCTGGCATTGCAGTTGCTGAGCGCCAGCTGCAGGGCGCTATCCGCAAGGCGCAGTCGTGGGCTATAGCGCACGGCTTCCAGTTTTCGGCCGCTAAGACCTGCGTTGTGCATTTCTGCCGGCGTCGCAAGGTTCACCCTGAGCCACGCCTTTACCTTGACGGTGAACCTCTTGCTGTGGTAGAGACGCATCGGTTCTTGGGACTGGTATTTGACGCCCGGTTGACTTGGCTGCCTCATATTAGGCAGCTTAAACAAACATGCTGGCGGCATTTAAACGCTCTCCGTTGCCTTAGCCACACCGGATGGGGTGCCGATCGGTCCACCCTTCTCCGGCTGTATCAAGCGCTGATCCAGTCCCGCCTTGATTATGGGTGTGTGGCTTATGGTTCGGCGTCGCCATCAGCGTTGCAATTGCTGGATCCCATCCATCACTGCGGGATCCGACTCGCCACAGGAGCATTTCGGACAAGCCCTGTTGACAGCTTACTTGTGGAGGCTGGTGTTCCTCCATTGCGGGTCCGGCGCGACCGACTTCTGGCCGCTTATGCTGCCCACGTTTGTAGCTTGCCAGGGCATCCCAACTACCGTCTCCTGTTCCCGCACTCGATCGTCCATCTTCCAGACAGGCGGCCCCGGTCAGGGTGTACGATCGCGGTTCGCATCCGGGCTCTACTGTGTGGGATTGAGTTTTTTCCTCTCCCGCCTGTTTTCCGGGCCAATCTCCGTCTGCCCCCTTGGTGTGTGCGCCGACCATGCATTCGGCTGGATTTGGCACAGGGTCCGAAAGACTCGGTCCCTCCTCCGGCCCTCCGCCGCCGCTTTGTTGCTCTCCTTGCCGAGTTTCCCGGATCTGCCGTGGCCTATACCGACGGTTCGATGGTCTCTGGTCGCACTGGTTACGCTCTTACTCTAGAGGATCATTGTGAGCAACGGTCGCTGGCACCCGGGAACAGTGTATACACTGCCGAGTTGGTTGCCATCTATCGCGCCCTAGAGTATATCCGCTCCCGCTCAGGTGAGCCCTTTGTCATCTGTAGTGACTCCCTGAGTGGTTTACGAGCTCTTGACCAGTGCTTTCTTCGTTCCCGTCTGGTGATGGCCATCCACGAGTCGCTCCATGCTCTTGCCCGTTGCGGCCGCTCCGTGGTCTTTATTTGGACCCCAGGTCATGTCGGCATCCCGGGCAATGAGCGGGTTGACACGCTGGCTAAACAGGCAGTGAGTTCACCGGCTCTGGAACTCGGCCTTATGGAGTGTGATCTCCTGTCGCTTTTGCGCCAGAAAGTGCTTGGTGCCTGGGGTGACGAGTGGCGCACCCTGCCCACGCCCAACAAACTTCGGGCGGTGAAGGAGACGACCCGTGTGTGGCGCTCCTCCATGCGGGCCTCTCGGAAGGACTGTCGTCCTCTGCCGGCTGCGCGTTGGCCACACGTGGCTGACGCACGGCCATTTGTTGCGCCGGGAGGACCCACCGCTATGTCGCTGCGGGGCAGCTCTGACGGTGGTCCACATTTTGATGGACTGCCCGCTTTTAACAGGACTCAGGCAGACGTTTGCGCTGCCTGATACCCTCCCTGCCCTTTTATGTGATGACGATGCTATGGCGGACCTCGTGTTGAGTTTTATTCGGGCAGGGGGTTTTTATCGTATGATTTGAGTGTTTGTCCTTTTATTTCCTGTATTGACTTGGGCCTTTGGCCTGTGGTTTTAAACTGTGGGTTTTAATGTCATTTGGTGGTTGGCTTTTCCTTATTTTCATGGTCGGCCAACCACCTTCACACTCGGTGCGATTTTAGTTCCGTTTGTCTGGTCTTTGTCTGCCTTTCTTGTATTGTGTCGTCCCTTCTCTCAGTTCTCCGTTTTTAACGACTGACAGTTTTTATTTCGTGTGATTTTATCGTGGAACAAGGGACCGATGACCTTAGCAGTCTGGTCCCTTCAATCCCACACCCAACCAACCAGTAGTGATGAAGACTAGGCTAAAATTTGAGTCAACAGTCAGGAAGAAACAGTACTTCAAAATGTGAGAAACGGAAGTACTAGGGAATGAAGATACGTTTAAATTCTCTAAAGCTATAGAAACTGCGATGGAATAAGTCAGTAGGTAGTTAAGTTGAAAAGGAATGGACATATCTGAAAATGGAAATCATACTAGTTGAAAAGAAAACCATTGGTACGTAGAAGGCAACTTGTGAAGAAACCAAGGGTAACAAACGAAACACTCCAGTTAAGCGATGAAAGAAGGAAGTAAAAAAAAATCGGGAGAAGTTCAGGAACAGAGAGATAGAAGTCGCTTAGGAATGAAATAATAGGCGAAATTGATGCATGAAAAATGTGCAGAAATCGGAAAAAAATTATTTTCGGATGCACTGACTCAGCATACAGAAAAGTCAAAACAACCTTCGGTGTAAATAAAAGCTTGCGTGGTAACATAAAGAGTGCAATGGGAATACCACGGTTAAACGCAGAAAAGGGGGCGGATGGGTGGAAAGAGTACATTGGAGGCCTCAATGAGGGGGAACACTTGTGTGAAGTGAATAAAAAAGAAACAGATGTCGGTAGGGAAGATATAAGGGATCCTGTATTAGGATCAGAATAAAGCAGAAGGAATAAATAATACTCCATCAGAATTTCTAAAATCACTGGGTGATGTAGCAACAAAATGTATGAGTCTGGCGATATTTCATCCAAGCTTGGGAAAAATGTCCTCCACACAATTCCGTAAACTGCAACAGGTGACAAATGCGGGAATTAGCGCACATTTAGCTTAACCTCTCTTCCATCCAAGTTGTTGATAAGAAAAACGAAAATGAAAATTGAGTATCTATTAGATGCCAATCAGGTTGGCCTAAGGGAATGGAAAGCCACAGGAGATGCACTTATGACATAGCGGTTATTAATGGACCTTCTATTTGACTTCTTTTTCCACAGTTTAGCACAATTTCTTCCTGTTTTCATGCTTCATTTGTGTTCAGTTTTTGATGGGCAATCCACTGGACCATCTTAGCACTAAATCAGAGGGGGATGTGATGGGCAGTTTCCCTTGTGACTACGGATTATGGATTCAGAGTAAATTGAAGAAAGATGAAAGCAATGAGAAGTAGCAGAAATGAGAATAGCGAAAAACTTAACATTAGGATTCAATGTCAAGAATTACATGAAGGTTCAAAATGGCTGAAAGGGAATGCCCAGCCAAAAGACGTCCACTAGTATCAAACGTAGTCCTTAATTTGAGTGAATATACGTTCGGAGGACAGTATTTTATGTTAGTGAAACAGTGGCTATGGGGAAACCAGAATAGAGGAGTATCGAAGCATTTGATACGTGGCGCTACAGTAGAAAGTTGAAAAATAGGTGAACTGATAAGGTAATTAATGAGGAGGTACTGTGCAAAACTGGAGACGAAAGGGATGCATGGGAAACACTGACAAGAAGAAGGGACAGGATGATAAGGCATCTTCTCATCAGAGAAGAACTTCCATAGTACTGGAGGGAGCTGTAGAGGGTAAAACTGTAGAGGAAGACAAAGATTGGAATAACTGGAATATATCCAGCAAGTAACTGGAGACGTTGGTTGCTACTCTGAGATGAAGAGGTTGGCATAGAAACGTAAAATACTAAGAGCAAGTCAGAGAAAGTCGAAAATATTGAGGCACCACAGAAATCCGACGAGTGACCCATTTAATACCACAATTGAGAACATGCAGTAGAGGAAGCATCTTAATCTGCTACTTTGGAAGTAAAATAACGTATGATGGACGTAGTAAGGAAGATGTAGGAATAGACTAGCACAGACGAGAGGAGCCTCTCTCCCCAAACGGCGTCTGTTAGTATCATAGATTGACCTTAATTTGAGGGAAGAATTTATGACAATGTACACTGTATAGAAGCGAATCATGTTCTGTAAAACAACTAAAAACTGAATCGTTTGATGTGCTGAAAATTAAGTAGACGGATAAGATTAGAAGTGAGGAGACCCTCCGCAAATTCGATCGGGAGACATCAATGTGATTTACACTGATTTCGAGAAGGGACAGGATAACAGGATTTCTTCTTACGACACCAGGAAATAGTTACCGTGGTACTAGAGGGACGAAAAACCGTAGGGGAAGAGGGAAATTAGAATGTATCTGATAAATGATTTAGGGTGTTTGGTCCTAATTTGTACTCTGAGATGAAGAATTTGGCGCAAGAGAAATATCCATGACACTATAACAAGGAAAAGAAAATGTTATTGTGCATTGATTACCAAATTATCAGTGGGTATTTCATTCGCACGAAACCACTCTGTTTGCTCACTTGTCTTCTTAACTGTTAAACATAATGCAAATCTGTAAATATTGATTCCGCGATCACATGATTCCTGTAAATATTAAAGACTAAATTGGAAGGAAACTGAAAATAGTTTAAAAATACAATAATAATACTATGAAACTTTTACGAAATTAACAATTCCATGACGCCTCACAGAGGGAGGTGGCACAGTGGTTAGCGCACTGGACTTGCATTCAGGAGGACGACGTTTCAAACCCGCGTCCGACCATCCTCATTAGAGATCTTCCGTGATTCCCCTAAATCGCTTCAGGCAAATGCCGAGATGGTTTCTTTGAAAGTCCCTTAGTCCGATGGAACTGACGACCTCGCTGTTTGGTATCCTCCCCTAAAGCAAGCAACCAACAAACCATAATGCCTTAGCACATGTTCTATGAATGTATCTGTTCCTTTGGTCAAGTAGTGCCATTAAGCCCTTTCCTCTGCAAATTGATGTAGTATTCGTTATTAGTTATTCTCTCAATCCATATAACCTTCAAAATTCCTCTGTAACATCGCATTTCGAAAGCTTGAATTCTCTTCTGTTTCACGAGAAGATACACCGCAGATAAATACTTTCGCCGTGCGGAGTGGTCGCGCGGTGTCAGGCGCCATGTCACAAAGTGCGCGGCCCCTCCCACCGGAGGTTCGAGTCCTCCCTCGGGCATAGGTGTGTCTGTTGTTCATAGCATGTGTTAGTTAAAGTAGTGTGCTAGTCTAGAGACCGATGACCTGAGCAGTTTGATCCCTTAGGAGTTCACACACATTTCTACATTTCAACATAAATACTTTCACAGAAGACTCACTACGACATAAATTTATATTCATTGTAAACACATTTCTGATTTCCATAAACGCTTTTTTTGCTATATGATATGTCCTCTTTGCTTCTGCCGCTCTGTCGTTTTACTGCCAAAATACCAAAACATACCTACTGCTTCAACTGCCTCAGTTTCTAGTCTAATTCCCTGAGTATCAATCGAGTTAATTCGACTGGGCTCCATTACACAGTCAAAAGCATAATTCGCTAATACTGACAGAAAATACTCTCCGCTGTGAAATGTTCTTCTCATTATGGAGTAAACATACATTTTCTTTTATGGTACAGTGAACAATATTTTACCAGCAATACATTAAAAACAGTTCCAACACTCGCGATTACGACCAACGTTTCTGGGAGGTTTCCTCTAGTTTTAACGCAAACCTGAGGCTCGAAATCTGCTCCCAGTCATTCCCAGTTGAGGCCAGTTCTGCAGCACTAACAGCTTACATGGGTCTTGTCTGCAAAAAACCGACGCTGTATAATGGGAAGAAAGTCAGGTAGCGGGGAAAATGAAAAAAAGTGATCTAACTTCTACACTCCTGGAAATGGAAAAAAGAACACATTGACTCCGGTGTGTCAGACCCACCATACTTGCTCCGGACACTGCGAGAGGGCTGTACAAGCAATGATCACACGCACGGAACACACACACCAGGAACCGCGACGTTGGCCGTCGAATGGAGCTAGCTGCACAGCATTTGTGCACCGCCGCCGTCAGTGTCAGCCAGTTTGCCGTGGCATACGGAGCTCTGTCGCAGTCTTTAACACTGGTAGCATGCCGCGACAGCGTGGACGTGAACCGTATGTGCAGTTGACGGACTTTGAGCGAGGGCGTATAGCGGGCATGAGGGAGGCCGGGTGGACGTACCGCCGAATTGCTCAACCCGTGGGGCGTGAGGTCTCCACAGTACACCGATGTTGTCGCCAGTGGTCGGCGGAAGGTGCACGTGCCCGTCGACTTGGGACCAGACCGCAGCGACGCACGGATGCACGCCAAGACCGTAGGATCCTACGCAGTGCCGTAGGGGACCGCACCGCCACTTCCCAGCAAATTAGGGACACTGTTGCTCCTGGGGTATCGGCGAGGACCATTCGCAACCGTCTCCATGAAGCAGGGCTACGGTCCCGAACACCGTTAGGCTGTCTTCCGCTCACGCCCCAACATCGTGCAGCCCGCCTCCAGTGGTGTCGCGACAGGCGTGAATGGAGGGACGAATGGAGACGTGTCGTCTTCAGCGATGAGAGTCGCTTCTGCCTTGGTGCCAATGATGGTCGTATGCGTGTTTGGCGCCGTGCAGGTGAGCGCCACAATCAGGACTGCATACGACCGAGGCACACAGGGCCAACACCCGGCATCATGGTGTGGGGAGCGATCTCCTACACTAGCCGTACACCTCTGGTGATCGTCGAGGGGACACTGAATAGTGCACAGTACATCCAAACCGTCATCGAACCCATCGTTCTACCATTCCTAGACCGGCAAGGGAACTTGCTGTTCCAACAGGACAATGCACGTCGGCATGTATCCCGTGCCACCCAACGTGCTGTAGAAGGTGTAAGTCAACTACCCTGGCCAGCAAGATTTCCGGATCTGTGCCCCATTGAACATGTTTGGGACTGGATGAAGCGTCGTCTCACGCGGTCTGCACGTCCAGTACGAACGCTGGTCCAACTGAGGCGCCAGGTGGAAATGGCATGGCAAGCCGTTCCACAGGACTACATCCAGCATCTCTACGATCGTCTCCATGGGCGAATAGCAGCCTGCATTGCTGCGAAAGGTGGATGTACACTGTACTAGTGCGACACTGTGCATGCTCTGTTGCCTGTGTCTATGTGCCTGTGGTTCTGTCAATGTGATCATGTGATGTATCTGACCCCAGGAATGTGTCAATAATGTTTCCCCTTCCTGGGACAATGAATTCACAGTGTTCTTATTTCAATTTCCAGGAGTGTATATTTCAATCCTACCTTAGGAAGTAGAGAAGAAAAATACAAACATAGAATCGTCTGTTTTCGGTCGTTCTCAATAAGAGTATTTTGATATTATCCAACTACACTCCTGGAAATTGAAATAAGAACACCGTGAATTCATTGTCCCAGGAAGGGGAAACTTTATTGACACATTCCTGGGGTCAGATACATCACATGATCACACTGACAGAACCACAGGCACATAGGCACAGGTAACAGAGCATGCACAATGTCGGCACTAGTACAGTGTATATCCACCTTTCGCAGCAATGCAGGCTGCTATTCTCCCATGGAGACGATCGTAGAGATGCTGGATGTAGTCCTGTGGAACTGCTTGCCATGCCATTTCCACCTGGCGCCTCAGTTGGACCAGCGTTCGTGCTGGACGTGCAGACCGCGTGACACGACGCTTCATCCAGTCCCAAACATGTTCAATGGGGCACAGATCCGGAAATCTTGCTGGCCAGGGTAGTTGACTTACACCTTCTACAGCACGTTGGGTGGCACGGGATACATGCCGACGTGCATTGTCCTGTTGGAACAGCAAGTTCCCTTGCCGGTCTAGGAATGGTAGAACGATGGGTTCGATGACGGTTTGGATGTACCGTGCACTATTCAGTGTCCCCTCGACGATCACCAGAGGTGTACGGCCAGTGTAGGAGATCGCTCCCCACACCATGATGCCGGGTGTTGGCCCTGTGTGCCTCGGTCGTATGCAGTCCTGATTGTGGCGCTCACCTGCACGGCGCCAAACACGCATACGACCATCATTGGCACCAAGGCAGAAGCCACTCTCATCGCTGAAGACGACACGTCTCCATTCGTCCCTCCATTCACGCCTGTCGCGACACCACTGGAGGCGGGCTGCACGATGTTGGGGCGTGAGCGGAAGACGGCCTAACGGTGTGCGGGACCGTAGCCCAGCTTCATGGAGACGGTTGCGAATGGTCCTCGCCGATACCCCAGGAGCAACAGTGTCCCTAATTTGCTGGGAAGTGGCGGTGCGGTCCCCTACGGAACTGCGTAGGATCCTACGGTCTTGGCGTGCATCCGTGCGTCGTTGCGGTCTGGTCCCAGGTCGACGGGCACGTGCACCTTCCGCCGACCACTGGCGACAACATCGATGTACTGTGGAGACCTCACGCCCCACGTGTTGAGCAATTCGGCGGTACGTCCACCCGGCCTCCCGCATGCCCACTATACGCCCTCGCTCAAAGTCCGTCAACTGCACATACGGTTCACGTCCACGCTGTCGCGGCATGCTACCAGTGTTAAAGACTGCGATGGAGCTCCGTATGCCACGTCAAACTGGCTGACACTGACGACGGTGGTGTACAAATGCTGCGTAGCTAGCGCCATTCGACGGCCAACACCGCGGTTCCTGGTGTGTCCGCTGTGCCGTGCGTGTGATCATTGCTTGTACAGCCCTCTCGCAGTGTCCGGAGCAAGTATGGTGGGTCTGACACACCGGTGTCAATGTGTTCTTTTTTCCATTTCCAGGAGTGTATTATAATGTGAACTGAAACCATTAGTTAATGACTTTTACATTCTCCAGTACCACACAAGAAAGATGAACATTCTCTTTGTGAATAATATACATTCTAAGACAAAATGAAAACAAAAGAAGTAAACAGGAATCACCGTGAAGGAACAGTCCGCAGGGGATAGCAATCGGTAGACATGATGTACAGAGAACCAAATAAATACAGTTTCAGGGAAGAATGGTGATTTATTCACCAGAAAAATCTTCACAAACAGAGGAAGTCAATGACGCTTTGGTCCACATCTGGCTCTAACGCAAGCAGTTATTCGGCTTCCCATTGGCTGATGGTGCTGTTGGATGTCCTCCTGAGGGATAACGTGCCAAATTCAGCGCAACTGGCGCGTTAAATCGTCAAAATTTCGGGCATTTTGGAGGGCACTCCAAGTGTTCTCAATTGGGGCGAGATCCAGCGACCTTACTGACCAAGGCAGGTTTTGAGTCAGCAGGAAGACAAGCAGTAGAAACTCTGGAAGTGTTCGGCCACGCATTGTCTCTCTGAAATGTAAGCCCCGGATGGCTTGCCATGACGGTCAATAAAACGGGGTGTAGAATTTACTCGACCTACCGCTGTGCCTTACACGGGCCGCAGATAACAGCCAAAGAAATGACTCCGCTGACCATCATTCATTGTTGTAAGGTTTGGGACTGTCAGGTTTATGTACCATGGCTGTCGGGGCGTCTCCAGATATGTACTCGGCCTGGAATCTCATTGACTAGAGTATAATTGTCCTCACTGATGAGTCGCCCATCGAACTGAGCCCCGATGACCAGTGAAGAGGTATCTGCAGATGTCCTGGACTGTTGTTGGAACCAACTTGTCTGTCGACCGCAGTAGGGCCTGGCAACAAGGAGTGAGGTTTGGGGTGCGATTTCTTTCCATACGATGACCCCTACGCTTGTCATCCGTTACACCCTTACAGCGTAGCGGTACATCGACGATTTTCAACGCCCTGTTTTGCTGCATTTCATGGCAATCCATCTTGGGCTTACATTTTAGCAAGATAACACCAACTCACAAATGACGAGAGTTCCTACTGCTTATCTTTGTGCTGGCCAAACTCTATCTTGGCCAGTGAGATCAACCCATTTTCCCCAATTGAGAAAATTTCGAGCATTATTGGCGGAATTTTGTCGATTTAAGACGCCAATTAGACAGAGTTGGGCACGATATCCCTGAGGATGACAATCAATAAATTCTGGAAGTATAACAGCTTGCATAAGGGCCAGAAGTGAACTAAATCGTTATTGACTTGCTCCATTTGTGAAGATTTTTCTCTTGAACGAATCATCCAACTTTTCTCAAATTAGAATCACTTGTTTGTCTGTACACATACATAGCATATACAGATTTTCGTCCAGTTCCGGTAATTCCTTTGTGGAGCGCTTTTTTCCATGATGTGTATTACTATCTATACCGAGCAAGATTCGGTCGGCTCTGGATACAAAAGATGACTCACACGGTATTACTTTGATATTCATTTTGTTTTCAGCAACATGTGTTCTATTCTTGATCGCTGTTTTGCAAAGTTCTCTTTCGTTTCCCGGTTCCACCAAGCTATCTTACGTGAAATATCTGAACAACAGGCGACCTAAGATGAAGCTCTTGCCGAGGTATACCAACACTTTCTTCTAGCTCCACTATACAAGAGATTAAAATTTTGTTTCATGTTCTGAAACACCTGAGCCGTGTACGGCTAATGTTCATGCCATTTATTGTTTGTCATATCCTATTGCGGTACCGCCTACTCGTTTTCTTATTACATTCACTGGTGTCACTAACTTCCTGCCTTATTTGCCTGTAAGCAGCAACAGCAGCGCGTATCGATAAATGCACTGTCGTACCATCTCTGGAGCGATCGATATTTCCGGGTCGTCGTGTATCTGGCAGTCAGCTGAAGACGGACCAGCAGTGCATCGGGACGCAGCAGCAGTGAAATCGGGGACGGAGTGCCGGTGAGACGCGGACAGCCAGTGCTCACCGACTGTTGGCGACACACATGAACTGTCCGACGGAGGTAGATTGGAGCCGGACGACTGGTGTTTGGTCGTTCGGTTGATCGTCTCATCGGCCGACGTATATGTAGTGCTTCACAGTTTCCGGCTGTGCTGTGTGTGAACAGTTGGTCGGTTTGCGTGGAGCAGCAAGGAAATCGCCGTGGCGCGTAGTTTGCCCAGGGCCGCTGGTCATGTAGTTCGCCCAAGGCCGCTGGTGGCGTCCGCTCCCGGTCGGAATGAGTGGTGCTGATCCCATTGTTACGAGGTCTGTAGCTCACCGATCCTGGACACGAAAGTTGAGTTTTGACTTAATCTACCAGCAAGTCACGACAGCTCACATTGTGTCGTTTGGATTTCGTTGTCGGTTGTTGGGACATTCTCACGAGCAGCAATGTGTGTTTTCAAGTTGGCACATTTCAGCCGTTCTAGGCGCTACAGTCTGGAACCGCGAGACCGCTACGGTCGCAGGTTCGAATCCTGCCTCGGGCATGGATGTGTGTAATGTCCTTAGGTTAGCTAGGTTTAAGTAGTTCTAAGTTATAGGGAACTGACGATGTCAGATGTTAAGTCCCATGGTGCTCAGAGCCATTTTTTTAACATTTCAGCCACCCTGCGGTGGAGTTTAGCTGTACTTGGCTATTTTGAATTGAAGTACAGCAGCGGCATCTTCTGTCTTGCGGCCGTTAACGTTCCGGTAACCTGCCCCGACCGTTGGTTGTTCCATTGAATTCTCTGCTGTGTGCTGGCTGGGTGGAACGGACGGTCTGTTGACTGCCTGTCGGTTGGGTTGCCGTCGGATCGAGAATGGTTGGGCCCACTGCCTGTCTCACCTAAGCGGGCATTAGTGTTTGAATTCCAGGCGGACCCTGGGAAACTTCTGTGCGCCGTTGGGTGTACTTTTCTTATTTGGTCTGGTTGTTTGTTTTTGCATGGCTTCAGATGATTTTTAAATTAAAGCTGTTTCGCTCTTAAGGTGTCAGATTGTTTGGGTCTTCAGCCTAATTGAAGGAACTGATTTAAGATAAGGTCTTCTGACATCTAAATTTCTGATTTTGATTTGAGTTTTAAGTTATTGGCTCTCACCTGATTTTAAATTAAAATGGTCTTGCCCTTAAAGTATGAGATTGTATGGCGTATTCATCCGGTTATTAAGTTCCAAAAATTAATGCTGTGTTTTTTTTTTAATTTCTTAGCTCATGTAATGTTTGGTCAAATAAATAAAATTATACATTCGAGTGTAACGGTCAGCCGCTTATTTTGACCCCTTTCCACAATTTAAACTACCTGTCTTGTCCTGCGGGTTTATCAGGGCGTCTCAACATCTCAGTGATGAGCGGATTACGGTGGTGAACGTGGTATCCGTTACTTGTTGCGAACTTAAAATCACATCATCGACAGCCGGCAGTAAAATCTTTACGCAACGTTTTTAACTTTTAGACAACGAAACTCTTCTACTCTCTAATCGCTCTCCGTCAGTCTCACGCACGTGTGTATGTGTGTGGGGCGGAGGGGGGGAGGGGTGGGCTGGGAGGGGTGGATTTGGTGTTGTTAAGCTGTTAAGAACAGCGCGAGACATGAGAAAGACTTGCTCCACGAACGAATAGAGGCCTTATGAACAAACTTGGCAGGCAGGGAACCAACTCAACTACTCTAAACTGTTTACGACTTGCCTGTTTGCGGAGGAGCGCGCCCTGCAGCACGGAACCGCCCACGGCTGCGTTACACGAACCGCGCGGCAAACCGCCAGTCCTCCCGCCAAATTGCCGAACTTCGGCAGTTATCACGAAGTTCCGCCACTTCAACCTTATTGAGCACTGCAAGTCGGTGAACGTAATTAGGATAATTTCGAGGAAATGGCGTTGCTTCGATCCCGAAACAACTACGGATCTCGAGACCTTCTTTCCGCTAAAACAGTACCATCTGAAGCCCTTATTGCCGTTGTTACATCACCTCATACGGAAACAGAAGTTAGATGTCCCGTAAAATCCTAAATTAGTGGCCAACACTTTCAAGACATCGAATTCCCTGTTCGATTATTCTAGTTCAACGTGACTATAGTGAAAGTGTTACTGAAATACTGGGTTATGTCAGTGTACGTACTGGTTGCTTGATAGTAAAACTGTACTGTTGCCGACACTACTCACCAGCTTTCCCAGTGGCATAGACTAATAAATGTGTACTTCGTGAGTATGTAATGTAGGCACATAAACATGGATGGTATTGGCTTGTCGTAATTTGATTCCGGTCTTCAAACAGTTCAGGGACCGTGTCGCTGGTAGCAGATTACTGAAACACAGCATGGAGGGAAGTGTTAAACTATTCACTGACCCTTTTTCTTTACCCAGAAATGTAAAGTTTCGGCCCCCTTTTAGTTTCACTTCGAAAACTCCTACCGCTATTAGCTTCAGCGCTTCGAACTCTGTTATTATTCTTAAATTTCCAACAGGAACGTTCCCCATATTTTCTAACGAAACTGTGTATGCCGTTGTTCAAACGGTATTTTTCCACTTTTTCTATATTTTATCTACGTGTATGTGTCTTTCTTATTGTGACTGAACCTAAGAAAATTGTATAAATTAACTGAAAATGCGTAAGCCAGTGGTTCCAACCAAGGGGGAAGTTACCCCCTGAGGGGTAAAATTAAATTTTTCTGAGCTTTGAAAAGTAAACGATTCGATTCTGCCAGTCATGAAACTAAATTATTTTCAAATATCATTACTATTATCATAATTTTGCAAGAATCTAATATTTATTATGTAAGTTATGAATAATTACCTTCTCTCAGTTAGCATTAATGCGGTGGACGTTAAAGATTCCTCTCATAGTTCACTCGCTAAGTTCATACGTTGTGCTTTCTCCAGTACCTCGGTGATGACAAAAGTAAGACATATACGTAACAAATGCTAAATATCTGAAGAACATATCTTCTCCAAATTGTAGATAGTACCTGCATTAGTCTAGAAATTGCTTCATTACTCGCTTCGAAACAGAGGAATGAATTAATTGACAGTAGTACATAGCAGAACTACATAACGAAAACTATATTTCTGTACACAGTACTCTTATTATTATTTTTTTATTGCTATTACTGGTTGTGGTCAGACAAAAAGCATGAACAGCCTGTAGTCTTCCAATTTCTGACAGTACATGAGTAAGGAGTACAGCAATGAAGTGATTCACGAATAGAAAGCGTTCCAAGAAAAGTTTTTTATTCTACAGCTTAGTTAGGTGCTAAAGTTAGTGATAACGTGGGGGAGGAGGGGGGCAGCAACAGACGGCGGATGATGGAGGAACAATGGTGAGGATATTTGCTAACGTCTTATTGCCCTCAGGGGTAACGGGATAAGGAAGGTTGGAAGCCACTATTAGAGGGTCCTTCAATTTTGTAGCTTCTTTTCAGCAATATTATAGTATGATAGCACGTTCTATGAAAGAAAGCATACAATAGACAAGGAAAGTATTGTCCGTTATGCCTGTACCTACTTAAAATTTTTTTGAAATTTTACAGATTTCCAGCTTAACATTTCCCAGTTTATTACCGTTGTTGGCAATTACGGTATCTGTACCGGCACAAATTGCCCCTTTAGTGTGCTCGCATTTAACTTTAATAATAAAACTGAACTCGCCACGTAAAGGTAATTAAGACCCACTGGATGCTAATATGGAGGGCATGTGGTCAGCACACCGCTCTCCCGACCGTATGTCAGTTTACGAGACCGTAACCCTAGTAATGCCGTCGCATTTTCCTACTCCCTGGGACAGGGGGGGGGGGCGTAATTTATGCCCACCACGAAAGATTAAAATGAGCTAATTTCGTTAATTCTTCCTAAATTTTATTAACAACGTTTTTATAAATAGCTACCGATGCATAGGGTCTAAGTAGGGTCGAGAACCTGAAAATATCTTTCAGAACAATCTCAGCAACAGCAAACAATTTTCTGTAACTTGTACACAGAGAAAAGGGGCACTTCATGACCAATACTAAAAAAATTAAAATTAACGCATATCGTTTATTGTCTTTCAGTTTTATCAAAATGTTCAAATGTGTGTGAAATCTTAAGTGACTTAACTGCTAAGGTCATCAGTCCCTACGCTTACACACTACTTAACCTAAATTATCCTAAGGACAAACAAACACACCCATGCCCAATGGAGGACTCGTACCTCCGTCGGGACCAGACGCGCAGTCCATGGCTGCAGCGCCCCAGACCGCTCGGCTAATCCCGCGCGATAAGTTTTATCCATAATATACTTTTTTAAATAAATAGGTGTACAAGACGGGTACTGAACCGGAAAATATGAATATCACATTTGTCCGAAAAGTCACATTCACCATTAGCGCCAAAATTTTTGTATCTTATGTTTACGGAATCTGATATAAGAAATTATTAAAAACAATAAATATTTTTTCGGAATTTTAAAATATGAAGTACGTGGCTTGATTACAGTATTTTCAAAAGGGGAGCATAATGCATCGCCCCCCTCCTCTATTGGTATAGCGTGGATTAATATATATAATTTCTGACTATATCGACAATAATGGTTTTACCTCTCTATCTCTACAAACAATGCGGTATATCAGCTCTGTGAATAGAAGGAACCGAAATCAAAGTATCGAATGCCTCGCTAGCAACTGGCCATTAAAATCGAACAATAACAAAAAGAAAAATGTATCCAGCACCATATACGCGGCCTTTCTACATCATTTCTCCGATCCGATTCTTCCTGTGTAAAATAAACGTGACAAATGAATATACGGCTGTTTGTAGAAATTTTGTCGTCATTACAAGTGCAAACAACCAATAAACGTCCTATCTAGACTCCAGAATTAATTGGTACACAGTTATAGTCAAAGGCCGTAACTTGTGCAAAGATTCATTAGCCTCCCATAGCCATTATCTCGAACACACAGCGAAGTTCCCACTTTTTGTCAATTACTTGTTAATTGCTCTCGTGCGTCGAGAACGTATCAGACAATCGAAGTGAAAAGAGCGCCGATTATGCATGCAGCTTCATTAGCGGGTTGCCACCGCCGGCTCTTCGTCGGAACCACGACCTTTTATGGAAGCTGCTGACGTCATCGTTTAACGAAACGTAGTGTGGTTTCTTTTAGATGGTTTCGGTGGTTTCTTTGAAATGACAACGCATAAAGGAAGATTGAGAGGGAAGTGTGTGTATGTGAAATAGAGTATTTATACTTCTTGCTTATTTTCTGGTATATATTGCGAGAAATAAGAAACGAAATACATCATGCACCCCGCTAACAATTTGGGGAAGTATTTCATTACATATCTTCACACTGAAAATAATTTATATGTTGCACTGGATTTTATAAAGTTATTCGCTGCTTTGCTCATGTCAGACATTTCTACCATCCGACTGCACCTAAAGCGGCAACGAATCATCACGTCGCCAAATGTTATGCATTTTCTACAAGTGATGCTGCACCGAGACTTGGCCGCCCTGTTGCTGCATGGCTTTATTCAACGACTGATTTCGGCGGCGTTATCGTCATCTGGCGAGCATAATTCAGTATTACTAGTTTACTATTGTCTTCATGTACCAGAAATCAATAAATAACTCAGTCAACGGTGCCATGACTGTATCATTCGGATAGTCTACATCTATGCAGTTTGTAAACCTTATAATAAATTTGTTCATTTCAGAAATACATTTTAAACTGCTGTACACATATTTGTTATTTAGTGTCAAACATCAACCTCTGTGTAACATTCCCAAACTAATTCCTGTTATTCACTTTGCACAGTATGCCATGGACACTCCTACCATTTCTCTCTAACCAGCACTCCAGGAGATTCAGCAGTCTTATTATCGTAAGGAATTTGGATACTAATGTAATGCGTGGATTTTCGGTGAACGTCTTCCTAAGCCCAGACAGTAATTATAGCATGAACCATCCACAACTTCCATCATTAAACGAACCTAACCTTTTTATGACTGCCATTTCCAATTAAATAACGATTTAAATTACCTCGTTCTCATATTTGGATGTAAACTAACATTGAGACCCGTCTTACTAACCATCCAACAGAGAGACCACAATAGACTAAAACGGCTATATTTACTAACCAGCTGAATTTGGGACTGTATCTTACCGCAATTTTTTTCATCTACAAGGCCTGACAGGACCCATCCTCCCCTATCCAAATAATGCCTTAGTACTGTCTACCCAGCTACCATCAGTTCCCACAGATTCTCGTTCTTCATAGTCAGTTACCATCATCTACTGCAACCCTTCATCAACTTTTGAAAGTGCCTCTATTCTTATCAATAATGAACCTGGGATATTCTACACATTTCAACAAACCTGTCCTTTTACTCTAGTTACCAATACTGATATGCTGATGAGACGAATCCACAAAGTCATTATTCTCCCTGATATTTACACTTTCCATCACATTTAACACATTACTCCAAATCCATTCACACAGCAAGTTCCCTCCAGCACTCCCATCCTAGTCGCACTAATTGCAAGTGTAGTGTACATTGACATCCACTCTCCGACATAACACGTCCTCTCTTACCATACCAACTCCCCATTCGTTACAGCACAACGTGAGTCCCTACCCTCCATTTCTCCTTTCCAATTGCATGTTTAAAGTTTAGTACTTGTCATACTCGGGTCATATGTTTCTCAATGTCGTGAATTCGTAGCTCGAGTGCTTCCTTCAAAGACTTGACTGCAACTCCAGTCGTCTTCGAAGGAAGCACTTGAGCTAAGAGTTCACGACATCCTGAAACATGTGGCTCCAGTACGCCAATATGGATTATTTTTGAGAGGAACACGTGGGGCCTGAAGATCGCATAGTGAAGTGCCGAAGCTGGTAGCGAAAACAAGATAAAATAGCATCTCAATTGCACTGCTGTTTATTGAATAACATATGTTAAAAATACATTTAAGTTTGTCCTATAGACGGAAAAATTTTGATCGTTACTCGAACAGCTTATAGAAAGGCAAAATCAAATAATGGAAAATCCAGGATGGAATACTGACAATATTATGAGAACGATAGTTACTACCCACCCTGTAGTAGAGATGTTGAGTCCAGATAGGTACAACAAGAAGACTGTCAAAGAAGTAAGCTTGCTGCCGCAAAGGTCTTCATCGCTCTGTGACTCAGCATCTCCGTTAGTGTGCAGCATCTATTTCTTTCATTATATGTAAATTGAAGGTGGAATGGAAAGAAATGAAAGGAAAGCGATCACTGCTGTCGTCTGCATCTGGACGTTGCGCGAAATCAGTGGCGACGAATGAAAGCGTGTATGGGACCGGGATTCGAACCCAAGATCTCTTGCTTAAAAGGCAGCTGCGTTAATCACTGCGCGATCAGGGGCACACCATGATCACACCTGCACCGACTACCTCGGCACGCCTCACAGCCTATACACATTCCCACCGGGCGCCATCGATTCGCAGTCCTTATTCATTTCCACCGTGTTCGCTCTCTGAGATTCCCACAGCAGTCGGACGTATTTCTGCATATGCAGTGAAGAATATGGGTCCATTGCCCAGCTAGGCCAATCAAATTGTATGAATGCGTAGACATGTCCGACGGAACAGACACCATGCATTCATACGATATCCTTTTCATGATATTGTCATTATGGAAGGGCAAGTAATTATTTCATTTACTGTGCATGTGAAGGCTTCAGATCTATTCTTAAGATCATTCAGAAGTTATGATCGATTGAAAGGTCATATAGAAGATTACAATAAATCAAAATAAAACGTTTTGTTCATCTCGAATCAGCTTTCGGTTGGTGCTCTGGAGAAAGTTTTGTCTGTGACTATGCTACGCTGAAAGAAGAATAAAATATTTTTTTCAGATCACTTTCCTTATCACTTCATGATGCCTTACCTACGTTATACTCGTAGGAACTGCATTTATCCACTGTTGCTCGTTACAAAGAGGTGAAGCATGTAAGAGTATTCTGATTTTTTTTACATCAGCAGTCTTTTGATTATTAGATACTTTCCGATTTTTCTCATAGATTGAGCTAATCTTTTATGGCCACTATATTCAACGTTCTCTATAATCTAATATTCACTTTCCCGACAAATTTCTCTTTAGTTACGCTTCCAGCACCAAGTTTCCTTTATGCTGTTGAGCTTACCAGTCCTTTTTTTTTGTAAAGTTTATACGTACAGTTTTTCACTCATCTAATTTCCCAATATCTATTCACTCTGTACAATGTTTGTTGTTCGGTTAATTTGTAACGTATATCCACAGCAGCACCTCTGCAGTGATTTCATTGTCCCGTTTTTTCTGTAGTATGATGAATCAACGTTCACCTTCACGTGATTCAGCTACTGTGACTTCAGCTACTGTGAACATACTCTTCGCCAGGCAATAACCGCCCAAGTTACCTTAGTAGACACATTGTACCTTCTGGTGGAATTGGACAGTATCTTTCTGTATCGGGGAACCAGTGAAATAGAAAATCTAAACCAGAGGCACCAGAAACTCACAGTTCCTACTATATGGACCAGTCGTAACATTTTATGATCCGGTTCTCATACAGATGTGCATCAATCTTGGGGAAATGCAGTTTCATTGTTAGTACACATTTAGTGGTGAAGAGTTTGCAGAGAATGGTGGAAGGAACAGACAGTCGCCTAGTTGTCGGTTTGTTTTCATAAATGGTTTCTCTGGTGTCGCTATTTCCGGAACTAGACCAGTCTAATGGAATATTCGTCTTAGGCGAAGTTTACTGAAAGATCGACAGAAGGCAGAGGGGCAAAGGGCAAAGCTGCTGCAGTAGGCTTGGATTTTACTGTTTCTTAAATTTATCCACGTTATATGGATGGTATTTGAGGGCTGCACGGTAGCACGTACGTGACTGCTTAAGACTTTCACTGTCATTGGTTTACATCAAACTAGATTATAGCGTTCTGCGTGTGGCAGATAACGAAATTACCAACAAAAGTGCGTCTTTTTCGACACAAAGCCTAGCTGACATACATAGCAAAGGAAACTAACCCCGCTTCATATAATTACACCTGTAAAAGTAATTGTAAATGCACCTGATGATGGTAGCATGCTGCCGAAATACGACTTGCTAATAAAATTTTAGTAGCAAACACTGTTGCGAATACATTATTTCACAAAAATGTCACTGTTTCTGCTTTCACACCTACCTGTCTGTTGAGAAAGATATCATAGCCATAACAAAACACATAAGGTTTATCTGTAGCCGACACCAGCCGCGCTCTGATCCACTTTATCTGCAACTCCCAGACATCGCAGATACGTCATTCTCGCCTGGAGGAGCGTGAATATACTGAAGACTCTCGTGTGTGTCTACCTGTCTTGTGTGTGTGTGTGTGTGTGTGTGTGTGTGTGTGTGTGTGTTCGCGAGGGGGTTCAGAGTGTTGTACAGTCATATTTAAAACATTACATACGTAGCTAGGACCAAAGTTTCGTCCTTCTGAATGTCAATCTGACTGAATTGTAGTGATTACTTTGTTATGATTTTGATTTTACTATCGCTATTAGTATTTAATTGCTATCCTGCCTTTTGAACAACGTAAATGCTATAACAATATGTAAAACTAGCCGAAAGCAATGCTTCAACACTTGAATGAGGTAAACAGAGAAATTGTCTTCGCAGAGTTCTTACTACTGTGCTAGATCGGTTTCCAAGATTTTTGACGACGAACTCTGTTACAATTAATATTTCTCCTTAGCTGTTCACTAGTTAAATACACTATCGTTTAGGCAGGATTTGTTTCAGAGAAAGACTTTGTGTACATACTCACTCACGTAATCAGCGAGTCAGAGTATATAGAATGTGTTGCAATCACATTCTCTTATATTGTTACTTGGTTTTGGATTCGGAAGGAAGGCGGTTCAAATTCCAAACCGACCATTCACATTAGGTTTCCCTTGAGCTTCCTAAGTTTCTCAGATCGAATGCCGGAATGGTTCGTTCTGTAGGGCGCTGCTAATTTTCTTTTTTATTCTTTGGTAATCCGAGCTTGTGCTCTGTTTCTAATGACCTCGTTGTCGACGGGACGCTAGATTCTTAATCTGCTTCCCGTTCTCCCATAAAACAGTTGCTCGGAGATAGAGGTTTATAGCTGTTGCTGTTCGAAGGCTGAAGTATGAAAGACAGCACCATACTGATTTCTGATTACTAATGGAGGGACATTTGCTCAGATACATTGTCAACACAGTGAAATCTGGTTTCCGCAGTTTTAGAATGTAGTCCATACCTGTAATGAGAAATTCTGGACAATTACTGCGTAAAAGGGTCAACGTGGACAGTGTAAGTAACATTGTGCGCTGTTCGAAGAGACTGATTGAAAAAAAAAAGGTTCAAATGGCTCTGAGCACTATGGAACTCAACATCTTAGGTCATAAGTCCTCTAGAACTTAGAACTACTTAAACCTAACTAACCTAAGGACATCACACACACACACACCCATGCCCGATGCAGGATTCGAACCTGCGACCGTAGCAGCCCCGCGGATCCGTACTGCAGCGCCAGAACTGCACGGCCACCGCGGCCGGCTAGTGACTGATTGACACAAGGCTGAATAGCAAGTAAAATACTGGGTGTTTCCAGTTCATTCAGATCCTCTACAAAAAATGGTTCAAATGGCTCTGAGCACTACGGGACTCAACCACTGCGGTCATCAGTCCCCTAGAACTTAGAACTAGTTAAACCTAACTAACCTAAGGACATCACACACATCCATGCCCGAGGCAGGATTCGAAATTTTGGGCACGTAAGCGGTTATTGGAGACTCAAGCTTTGTTAGTCATGTTAAAAAGACGCAAATTGTAGTCAGTTTATGAAATGTGAACTTTAACACTGAAGAAGGTATTTTCACGTATGTGTTATTTTGTGAAGTGATGTTTTGGAACGACTTACGTGATATTGCAACAAAAGTAATAAAAAAAGAAGTGTAACTTAAATTCGGAGCACTGATTACTTTTTTTACATCACCATTGTCCTAACTTGCAAAATTTTAATCTTCGAGAATGGTTTATGAAACACATCTATAACACTTTTGAATATTGCTTACGAGCTTGGAATCATCACTACCTAGATTTTCGACGATTGGGCCATGAGTTCACAACGAGACTAGCGTGGGAAACACGAAAAGATGAGAGCCTAGTTTATCCATTCTTTCAAGAAATGACTTTATTATCTGTGCTATAATGACATCTGCCTCATAATATAACTTTGTTGCTGCCCGAAAATGCAATATTTAGCAGCGTGAGCAACACTACAATCATAATTAATTTTTTACCTTTGTTGTGGTAGGGTTGTTAGAACTCGTAGAGTGCTTCTGGATGGAAGTTTCCCAGGTTATTGAGACTATTCGATTACATCTAGATCTGTAATCCGCATCAATCAGCGACCTATAGATACTGTGAACATCAGAGTCGGTGATATAGTATCAGCTGATTTCCTTTTACATAACGAATGAATCAACTTATATGGTTTAACATGTAAATAATTTTGTAATGTTGCAATAACAATACAGTTCACAGTCCTAGAAACAGTTTTATAGTAGTATTTACATCATTCTCATCAGTTCCCCCACTGTAAGTTAAATGTTGCTTATTTTGTTTCATGTATTGTTTTATTTTGTGGACGTCGTGCAGCTTGAGAATTTTTATTTATCGTACTGAAACTGTAAATGTAGAACGACTTGCTAGGACTGTAAGTTATAGTGTATTCGCTGTAGGAAAGAAACACAAATAGAAGAAGAAGATAGAGGTACCGGATTATCAAACTATCGGTAGTTCATCTTTTATGTGGATGACACGAAATGCTCCTTATTAAAACCAAAATTATAAAGCAGTGCAGGAACTGATGTTAACGCTGCACGCAAGACTATACAACCAGAAGTGGTTGTCGTTTTATGGACCAAGGAAAATTGAACGTAAGTGGCCAGTGTTACCTCAGGAAGTTAGTGACGTTTAAAAGTCTACTCTATTTGTCTGCAGTTCTGATAATGTGGACTCAGAATTGTCGAGGGAAAAGCGTAATTACTTTATAAAGGAACTGTGAGCAAGTGGAATTTTTGTTTAAATTTTCTTAAATTTGGTTTTGTGAATTGTAAGGCTAGACCGTTTCATAGGCGTTAAACGTTCAAAAGTCAAGTACATTTTGATTGCTTATTTAAACCTTAATTCCATCCTGTAGCGAATATTATACGCTGCTATAAAATTTTTGAGTTTTTAATGCGTGCAGAACGAGCATTAGAAACACTACGACGTGATGTACTACGTATTCGTTTCCAATTCACGTGGAAATTTATCTGCTGTTGAGAAGTCAAAGTAGAACCAAGTGTGAAAACATAACGACGAATGGATGTACCAGTGATGAGTTAGGAAAATTCTGGTTGTTTCAGTTTCGTAATTAGAATGTTTTCGTCGAACCTGTTGAGCTGAAATTCCATAAATTAACATTAAGGGATATTCCTTATACATTATGGAACATGTTGAAAGAGATCATAGACGTGTAATGGATTCGCTTTTTGCGAATACGTATTGACGTCGCCTGTTGATGACAAATGAAAGATTGTGCCGGAGGAGAACTCGAACCCGGATTAACCACTTTGGTTATCCCCATCTATGAAAATTTCCACTTACGTCACATTGTTCATAACTCTTCCGCTCGCACATTTTGCGATTCCTGCACAGGGAGCGACAAATATTTTATTACCATTATTTTAGATCGTCGACGCATGTTCGAGGGCTGTTAAAAAAATTACGGAGCATTCGTAATTTCGAGTCAGTGGTGTGTTGGAGTGGCATGCGGCTGGCATCCCTGTACAGGTGTGTGTTTAATGTGTGACTTCCGGAAGTTTCATTGTTGTACGTGTGTTAGTTATTATTCATCTCTGTATTGGATAGAACGGTGTATCGCACAATTTGCGAATTTTGAGATAGTTAGAGGACCAACGCGTCTGCATTACATTTTGCGTGAAATTCAAGAAAACCTTTACAAAGACACAGCAGATGATGCAGGAAGCTTACAGTGATGAGTGCTTAAACGGTACCTAGTGTTAAGAATGGTTCAAACGGTTTAAAAATGGCAGGACGGGAGTTAAAGATGACCTCCCTGGTATACAAAACGGCTCAGAATACTGTTGCAGAAACAACAACACAAACATACCACATTTAAACAGACGCAAAATTCGCAAGATTGACGATCATTTACAGAAGCTCGAAATTTAGCGCCGACTTCAATGCGAGATGCTTATAACAGTTTCCACAACGAAACATTGCCTCGAAACCTGGCTGAAAACCCAAAGAGATTCTATTCGTATGTGAAGTATGTTAGTGGCAACAACAAAAATCAATGTCTTCTCTGCACGATAGCAATGGAGATACTATAGAAGACAGTACTGCCAAAGCAGAGTTACTAAATACAGCCTTCCGAAACGCCTTCACAAAAGAAGACGAACTAAATATTGCAGAATTCTAATCAAGAACAGCTGGCAAAGTGAGTAACGTAGAAGTAAATATCCTCTGAGTAGTGAAGCAACTTAACTCACTTAATAAAAAAAAGTCTTCTGGTCCAGACTGCGCGTTCCTTTCAGAGTATGCTGATGCATTAGCTCCATATACAACCGTTCGCTCGATGAAACATCCGCAGCCAAAGACTGGAAAATTGCACAGGTCACACCAATATTCAAGAAAGGTAGTAGGAATAACCCACCTAATTACAGGCCCATATAATTAAGGTCGACATGCAGCAGGATTCTGGAACACATATTGTGATCGAACATTATAAATTACCTCGAAGGAAACGGTCTATTGACACACAGTCTACATGGGTTTAGAAACATCGTTCCTGTGAAACACAACTAGCTCTTTATTCGCACGAGGTGTTGAGTGTTATTGACAAGGGATTTCAGATCGATTCCGTATTTTTGAATTCCCAGAAGGCATTTGGCACTGTACCACACAAGCGGCATGTAGCGAAATTGCGTGCTTATGGAATATCATCTTACTTATGTGACTGGATTTGTGATTTTCTGTCTGAGAGGTCACAGTTCGTATCAAATGACGGGAAGTCATCGAGTAAAACAGAAGTGATTTCTGGCGTTCCCCGTGGTAGTGTTATAGGCCCTTTTGCTGTTCCTTCTCGATATATACGATTTGGGAGACAATCTGAGCAGCTGTCGTCGGTTGTTTGCAGATGATGCTGTTGTTCTTCGACTAATAAAATCTTCAGAAGTTCAAAACAAATTGCAAACAATTTAGAAAATTTCCAGTTGAACCTAAATAACGAAAAGTTAAGTCGCTAAATTTCAGTTGTACGGTAAACTAGTCAAATCTAAAGGCTGTAAATTCAACTAATACCTGGGAATTACAATTATCAACAACTTAAATTGGAAGGAACACATAGAAAATGTTGAGGGGAAGGCTAACCTAAGACTGCGTTTTTTGGCAGGGCACTTAGCAAATGTACCAGATCTCCTAAGAAGACTACCTACACTACACTTGTCCGTCCTCTTTTAGAATACCGACTGCTGTACGGTGTGGGATCCTTAGCAGATGGGACTGACGGAGTACATCGAAAAAGTTCAAAGAAGGTCAGCCCCTTTTTGTGTTATCGTGAAATATGGGAGAGAGTGTCACTGAAATTACACAGGACTTGGGCTGGACATCATGAAAAGAAAGGCGTTTTTCGTTGCGGCGGAATCTTCTTACGAAATTCCAATTACTAAATTTCTCCGCCGAATTGGAAAATATTTTGTTAGCAGCGACCTATATAGGGAGAAATAATCACCACGGTAAAATAAGGGAAATCAAAGCTCGTACAGGAAGATATAGATTTTCGATCTTTCCGCGCGCTATACTAGATTGGAATAATAGAGAATTGTGAAGGTGGGTCGATGAACCCTCTGCCAGGTACTTAAATGTGATTTGCAGAGTATCCGTGTAGATGTAGATGTAGATGTACACCCTCGTTCGGGGCGCCCTATGACGTCTAACGATCCCTCTACACGCCAGGAGCGTCAACGAAATGGTGCTCTCCAATCCAAGACTGACTGTCTGAGAGAGTGTAGTAGAATGTAACACATCAGTTGGATAATGTCATGAAATCGTGACGCAGCATCTTTGAATGCATTGTGTGGCCTTTACGTTCGTCCCACGGTTGATGAGACAAGACCAGATAGACCTTAGCCTCGCAATCTATAAACAGTTTTCGGTTCGCGCAACTGAGAAAAAGAAGTTCTTTAAGAGAATCGTACCTGGTGATGAGACGTTATCTACGGTTTTGATGTTGAGACTAACGTTCAGTCTTGACAACAAGGGGAGAAAGGTTCTCCAAAACTAAAAAGCTCGTCAGATCATGTCTGTGTCCAAGCCGTACTGATACTTTTAAATGACTTTGAAGGATTGGTTCATTAAGAATTTGTGCCACAAGGACAAGCTATTAATCAGTGGTGCCATTGGGACGTGTTGCGATGACTACGAGAACTGTGAGAAAGGAACGGCCTGAAATGTTGCAAGACAATTTATGGCTCTTTCGTCATGATAACACACCCGCACATTGAGCCTTGTTGGTGCGTAACTATTGCACAAAAACCGAAATGACTGTGCTCCCTCATCATCCTGCATACCTGGCTCCTGAGGACTTCTTTTATTTCCAGAGCTGAAAACCTCGATGGAAGGACAAAGAGTTACAAAGAGAGACGAGATAAATGAAAATTAGCAGAAGGTGCTTCGAGCGATCCTGCAAGAGGCGTACCAAGCCAAGAATGCTTCCGGATGTTGAAACGGCATTGGAGCAGTGTATCAACTGTGGAGAAGAGTATTTCGAAGGAGACTATGCACAGTAAGTAAAAGGTAAGCGAAGAAAAATATTGTGGACGAAGTTCCGGAAATTTTTTAACCGACTTCGTATGTCTCATTGATGAATAGAATTCCTGTGTTCATACAGTAACTATATCACCACATTACAATGTCCTCCAGACATTCATGCATGTTTGAAGGTATTTTCATGCAGGCCCTATAGAAACACAAATATTTTAGTATTCAACGATAAACTTAAGTTTTGAAAATGAAATCAATCGCGTTTCAGGACTTTTACCAGCCGCCAAAATACCTTCCCAGATTTAAATGTACGTGTGAGATTCTAAGTATTCAGTGGATTCGCCTAAGAAATAATTCCACAACGTTCACAGTGATAAATAAGAATTCCATGTAACAAATGGTTCGACACGAGAGACTGCATTCAATAATGTTGTTTGACTACAAGTGCTTCCAACTGACACGAAGAGAGAGAAAACTTATACGTAACGTAACATTAATTTTGTCAGTTCTATGCTGGGTTAATTTTCCATTTTTAGTAAATGTGTACTCCACGAACGAAAATGTGTGTGTATGTACTGGTAAAATTGGGAATGTAGTGATTAGATACCCAAGTGAATCTTTTTGCATGTGATTTGACTCGAATTATAGTTGTAGGTATAGAATACGATTCAGTTCCATAACGACAGTTCTACTACGTTAAGAGGAGGTCTACGTGTAAACTTTTCTTACAGGACGCCCAATTCTGCTCACAAAACATTCTTCTCTGGAAAATGGCAGTAGCAGGGCACAGCAATAATTGACATAAAACTTTGTGCTAGAAAAAAAAAAAAAGCCAGATGTTTGGGCTTCTTACTGTGGTAGATCGCATGTTATATTTCGCTGGCAGTAATGAGGCTTGTAATCTGGTCAGTGAATTAATTGAACCCTTTAAGCTTAAACAATATCCCTATGCATACATTATTGCAAAAATTTTACTCTCAATTTTCGTTTAGGTACACCAGAGCTGCAGACATAACAATCTGTCGTCCCAGGTGAGGGGCAATACATTACACATTTTTGAGATTACATTATGTCGACGGAGCCAGGAAGTCGTAATCGAACGGACATTGGATAATGATATCAATAGAAGCTATCTCCACCTCGACCATCTTCAGTTAAGACAGCTGCTGGTGGGCGGGACACAATTCAGGAAATGACAGGGGAATGGTTGCTTTATCCGGCCTGTAAATATGGCGAGCACACAATTAATTATGTCGCTGTGATCAGCGAACTTACATTGTGGGGAAAATTTTCGGCCGGCCGGAGTGGCAGAGCGGTTCTAGGCGCTACAGTCTGGAACCGCGTGACCGTTACGGTCTCAGGTTCTAATCCAACTCGGGCATGGATGTGTGTGACGTCCTTAGGTTAGTTAGGTTTAAGTAGTTCTTAGTTCTAGGGGACTGATCATCTCAGAAGTTAAGTCCCATAGCGCTCAGAGCCATTTTTTTTTAAATTTTCGATAGGAACGCTAAAGTTCGCCACGGCTACAGAAACGAAGACTCGTGGGTAAGTGAAGTAATCGTTGACCATTAGTTGATTTTTTTTATTTATTTATTTTTTTTTTTTTTGGGGGGGGGGGGGGGGGTGTCATCAGTCTACTGACTGGTTTGATGCGGCCCGCCACGAATTCCTCCCCTGTGCTAACCTCTTCATCTCAGAGCAGCACTTGCAACCTACATCCTCAATTATTTGCTTGACGTATTCCAATCTCTGTCTTCCTCTACAGTTTTTGCCCTCTACAGCTCCCTCTAGTACCAACGAAGTCATTCCCTCATGTCTTAGCAGATGTCCTATCATCCTGTCCCTTCTCCTTATCAGTGTTTTCCACATATTCCTTTCCTCTCCGATTCTGCCTAGAACCTCCTCATTCCTTACCTTATCAGTCCACCTAATTTTCAACATTCGTCTATAGCACCACATCCCAAATGCTTCGATTCTCTTCTGTTCCGGTTTTCCCACAGTCCATGTTTCACTACCTTGCAATGCTGTACTCCAGACGTACATCTTCAGAAATTTCTTCCTCAAATTAAGGCCGGTATTTGATATTAGTAGACTTCTCTTCCCCAGAAATGCCTTTTTTGCCATAGTGAGTCTGCTTTTGATGTCATCCTTGCTCCGTCCGTCATTGGTTATTTTACTGCCTAGGTAGCAGAATTCCTGAACGTCATTGACTTCGTGACCATCAATCCTGATGTTAAGTTTCTAGCTGTTCTCATTTCTACTACTTCTCATTACCTTCGTCTTTCTCCGATTTACTCTCAAACCATACTGTGTACTCATTACACTGTTCATTCCGTTCAGAAGATCATTTAATTCTTCTCCACTTTCACTCGAATCGTATCATTGATATCCTTTCACCTTGTATTTTAATTCCACTCCTGAACCTTTCTTTTATTTCCATCATTGCTTCCTCGATGTACAGATTGAAGAGTAGGGGCGAAAGAACTTGTCTTACTCCCTTCTTAATACGAGCACTTCGTTCTTGATCGTCCACTCTTATTATTCCCTCTTGGTTGTTGTATATATTGTATATTACCCGTCTCTCCCTATAGCTTACCCCTACTTTTTTTAGAACCTCGAACAGCTTCCACCATTTTATATTGTCGAACGCTTTTTCCAGATCGACAAATCCTATGAACGTGTCTTGATTTTTCTTCAGCCTTGCTTCAATTATTAGCCGTAACGTCAGAATTGCCTCCCACGTGCCTTTACTTTTCCTAAAGCCAAACTGATCGTCACCTAGCCCATTCTCAATTTTCTTTTCCATTCTTCCGTATATTATCCTTGTAAGCAGCTTCGATGCATGAGCTGTTTAGCTGATTATGCGATAATTCTCGCACTTGTCAGCTCTTGCCGTTTTCGAAATTGTGTGGATGATTCTTTTCCGAAAGTCAGATGGTATGTCGCCAGACTCATATATTCTACACACCAACGTGAATAGTCGTTTTGTTGCCACTTCCCCTAATGATTTTCGAAATTCTGATGGATGTTGTCTATCCCTTCTGCCTAATTTGACCGTAAGTCCTCCAAAGCTTTTTCAAATTCCGATTCTAATACTGGATCCCCTTTCTCTTCTAAATCGACTCCTGTTTCTTCTTCTATCACTTCAGACAAATCTTCACCCTCATAGAGGCTTTCAATGTATTCTTTCCACCTATCTGCTCTCTCCTCTGCATTTAACAGTGGAATTCCCGTTGCACTCTTAATGTCACCACCATTGCTTTTAATGTCACCAAAGGTTGTTCTGACTTTCCTGTATGCTGAGTCTGTCCTTCCGACAATCATATGTTTTTTGATGTCTTCACATTTTTCCTGCAGCCATTTCGTCTTAGCTTCCCTGCACTTCCTATTTATTTCATTCCTCAGCGACTTGTATTTCTGTATTCCTGATTTTCCAGGAACATGTTTGTACTTCCTCCTTTCATCAACCAACTGAAAAATATTTATACTTCGTGTCAACTAAGAGGAAACAGTGACTGAAGGGAAACATCTGGGACTTTCACTGCGGTAATGCACAATTGGAGTTATGTAGCATTACGAAAGGAGACATAGAAAGATTCCACTCAACCAAACTGGTTAATTAGTTAGTTAAATGGTCCATGGATCATTTGAACGCCTTTCTTTATAGAAATGATATGTAACGAGTCAGTCTACATAATTAGTTCCTAAATGACTAAGGGCATAAATTTAACGTCAGTGAACATAATAATATACAGTTCGACTCATGCATCTACACTTTAAACTACCTTTTATACAAGTTACCACTTTTTAAATAGGAATTCGTATATGGAATAGAAGAAACTGTCTACAAGAATTGATTTTGCTACCTGTCAAACATTTTATGTTATTGACCAAATGCTCAAAAATTTTAATTGATCCGTATCGAACCCCTTTCTGAGCTATTGACAGCTTCAATTATGAATAATAAAGGTCATTTTTTCTATTGCTATAGAGTCCTGCCAAATTGTGATATATAACGACTAATTTTAGCAACAAATATATACATTGTGAAGGTACCGTCAAAATGCCTTATTCCTTGAAGTGGTACCTGCAAGATGACTGCGGGAAAGTTAAAAATATTATTCTTACTGCTCGCTTTTGTGAAACCAAGTATAGTTGTCCCAGAAAATGATTCAATAAGACCTAATCGAACGGTGACATGCAAAAAATATTAGGATGACTGGTTTCTTACTAAGACTAGCGACTGTAAAAGGAACGAAAGGGCTGAAATTAATGGTTTGAGCAGCTTAGTAATTTATTTTTTCCGGTTAAAATTTTCATCAGTATTTACACGCAAAATGAGTATCACGCATACTTACCGTTTATGACGTTAGGTGAGTTAGCACTGAGGAAAAATAGAAGATTCAGTTGTGAAACGAGAAGGAAGAAATACCCTGGGACGAAATGCAGAAGATGAAGCAGCTGTTCAGAGGTGATATGGGCGGATGCAAATCTCCGCTTTCCAACAACACTGAACGTGGCGCAGAACACAATGTGTATACTTTCCGTGTGTGTGTTTTGTGTGTGTGTCGCCTAAGGTCAGTCAACGATCGTCAGATGCTGATAGAGCAGTAGTTCCATGAGCTACCAACCTGTTGACATTCTGTGAGACAGACTTCGCAGTCGTCACGAAGGCCGACAGACCTAGTTAAAGCGCAAGCACATTCCAGTTCACCCCCTTAAATTAAATGTAATTCTTTCAGTTTCCAGAAAAAAAATTTCTCTGCAATGGAGTACGTATTTACTTAAAATTTTCGTCACATTAAAACTTTGTGTTGGAGCTGGACTCGATTACAGAATTTTCGACATTCGTGTGCCAACGTGTGATCAACTGAGCTATCCAACGTTATATAGGACTTGCACTCACAACTCTACTTCCCATGAACCCCTGTTCCACATTGAAGGCGTTACTGAAGCTGTTATCCATTACTACATTTCTTTTCTTCCAAGACTACTAGTTCCGCAAGATATGCAGGAATACGTTTGTAATGTTTATGAGGTACGAGGCAAGTACTGGCGGAAGTAGAGCTGCGAAGGCGCCTCGTGAGGCGTTGTTAGACATTTCAGTAGGCCAATTTGACTCGCGTAGCAGTGAGGTACAAAGGTAAACTTGCGTCACGTCTGTTGTTAAGTGTGTTCGCGCGCCGTTTTTTTTTTTTTCTCACCACGGTTTCGTTTACTGCGTCGCTCTTACGAGCGAATGTAGCACATACTTACCGCTGAGCAACAATCGAGATCACACTTCAAGCAGAATATTCACGACCACGATCGCTTGACTTTGAAAACTTTGTACTGCATGATCTTCACCTGGACAAACAGTATGTAACTGGTATTCATTTTCCCATCTCTGGAAACGCTGCATACGTAGAGATGAGCACTGAGGAACTATGTACCGAAATTGTATCCGCTACGTGGGAATCCTCCAGTTTAAGCACCCCGACGGACACTTAGATGCCGTCGTAAGTGACCACGTCGGTCCGCTTATGATCAGGGTCTTCGAGCTCCGGTTTGGGGTCTCACCGGACGTTGTTGTGTCAACTTTCAAACGGTATGGCAATATACACAGTCACAATGCTGAAAAATGGATAACCTTTTGCCACTTACCTTGTTCTCAATGGCTTCTATCAACGGAGAATTGAATTAGTGAAGCATGTGTGCCATCACGCCTGGTTGTAGGAGGATGCAGCGCCATCATCATGAGTGGTGGGCAGCCCTTTACCTGTGCTGACTGCGGCCAGGAAATACCTGTCCACCAAAACGGTCTCCGATACCGACATGTACTGATACTGCTCAACAACGCTGTCCCCACTGCGCTGGCCACATTCCTTCCTGTCACCTACGTGATGGTCACCGTACCAAATGCCGAACTTCCACACGACCCACGTGATCGGTCACAGACGATGGCTACCTTCACAGAGACTGATCATGTAGTCGTCACATGACTGCAACCAGAGGTGTTATCGGGAGGTGACATTCGCCTGCCTCCCACCGATGACTGGGACACAGAAGTGGCATCTGGTGTTGTCCAACTGCTGCGTTCTATTTATCTGGCAAGGAGGCGACGGACGACAGCTACCATTCCTCTGAAAACATCTATGTAAACAAATATCCGCACGGAAGCGCTGGAAGCGGCACCGTGCACCCTCGGATGATTACGTTCTACGAATGGGATCATGTAACGACGACCTAATGTCCGAGGACGCCAAATCCTTGGACCTCCAGATGTAGGACGGCAATGTTCCACCACCTCACCCCATAGTGGCATCAGGTCGTAGTGACACGGTGGCGTCGAACCCTCCCGGGTGCGTACCGTGTGGCATTCCTTCAGTAGTGCCGACCAACGTGCACAGCAAACGACACACCGAAGGACGCAACAACTGTACTGACGAGGTACTCGGCGCACGTTGTAGAGGATGACACCGGGCTGTCGCCTGGTACCGCGGAAGGGAGTCTCCCGATGGAGGTGTCAGGCACAGCAACAACACATGGCTGGCAATCTGATAGATGCTGTAACTGGTCCTCCTGGAATGGCCTCCACCGGAGCGGACGTTACTTTCCTAGCAGGTGTGGAGACGCAGCAACATCGACTAGTCAGTCTCAATGTCAATACGTCTACATCTACATTTATACTCCGCAAGCCACCCAACGGTGTGTGGCGGAGGACGCTTTACCTGCCACTGACATTACCTCCCTTTCCTGTTCCAGTCGCGTATGGTTAGCGGGAAGAACGACTGTCTGAAAGCCTCCGTGCTTTAATTTTACATTCGTGATTCCCTCGGGAGGTATAAGTAGGGGGAAGCAATATATTCGATACCTCATCCAGAAACGCACCCTCTCGAAACCTGACGAGCAAGCTACACCGCGATGCAGAGCGCCTCTTTTGCAGACTCTGCCACTTGAGTTTGTTAAACATCTTCGTAACGCTATCACGGTTACCAAATAACCCTGTGACGAAGCGCGCCGCTCTTCTTTGGATCTTCTCTATCTCCTCCGTCAACCCGATCTGGTACTCAAGTGTAGGTCGAACGAGTGTTTTGTAAGCCACCTCCTTTGTTGATGGACTACATTTTCTAAGGACTCTCCCAATGAATCTCAACCTGGTACCCGCATTACCGATAATTAATTTTATATGATCATTCCATTTCAAATCGTTCCGCACGCATACTCCTAGATATTTTACAGAAGTAACTGCTACCAGTGTTTGTTCCGCTATCATATAATCATACAATAAAGGATCCTTCTTTCTATGTATTCGCAATACATTACATTTGTCTATGTGAAGGGTCAGTTGCCTCTCCCTGCACCAAGTGCCTATCTGCTGCAGATCTTCCTGCATTTCGCTGCAATTTTCTAATGCTGCAACTTCTCTGTATACTACAGCATCATCCGCGAAAAGCCGCATGGAACTTCCGACACTATCTACTAGGTCATTTATATATATTGTGAAAAACAATGGTCCCATAACACTCCCTTGTGGCACGCCAGAGGTTACTTTAACGTCTGTAGACGTCTCTCCATTGATAACAACATGCTGTGTTCTGTTTGCTAAAAACTCTTCAATCTGATATTCCGTAGGCTCTTACTTTGTTTATCAGGCGACCGTGCGGAACTGTATCGAACGCCTTCCGGAAGTCAAGAAAAATAGCATCTCCCTGGGAGCCTGTACGATCTATAAACTGACAGCCTTACAAGATACACTGAATTCGGCAAATGTAGACTCAACCCACCTCCAGTAGGCATATGTCGTGGATTTAGTCGTCTATTTCAGATAACCACTCACGTCTTCCACGCGTCTGCTACTGACAGTGATGCGGCAATCCTTCTGTGTGATTGTTTAGTTGCTGAAGAGGTCACTTTTTTCCCTGACGCGAGTAGCATAGCACTCACACTCTGTATAGCGTTAGAATGGTAAACAATACGCGTAGTCCGGATCGGGCCGCCGCCATGAACGGTCCGATTTCTTCGCGGGTGCGGTCGCACCCCTCTTTGTGGGACCTCAGGACGCCTTCATTTTAACTCCACCCAGGCCCCGAAGGACAAAACCTGCCGCACTGTGGTCCATGTGGGCGCTGTCCACCATTATGACCACCCCTAGGTCTGTGGACACTACGGAGTATGTACATGGCGCTAGGCGGGGCTTCACACACTATATCAGATACTCCTCCAGCTGCACAGACCATGTCTATCTCTCACGATCCATTGTTCAGGGCACACAGGCCGCTTTTCCGACCATGTGGCCTGTTTGTGCACTATCAACTTGGCACTCCAGATGGTACGTCATGGGCGAGGCCTGTGGAAGTTAACATGTTTCTCCAAATTCACCTGAATGCCGACAGCTCGTCGAGGCAACGTGGACATCCAGCACCATTTAGCGTGGGCCATACCCTCTCGCACTCTCTTAGTGGCTATTATGCTCCAAGCTGGATCTTAGGAAGGTGTTGATCGGTTGCGGTAGGGAGGTCGCAGCCTTGAGGCGGCACGTTTCCACATGCTGTGTGATTGTACCGCAATGCCGCACTAACGTGCCCAGCAGCATGCAATGAACCATGCAGAAACATGGATCGGCCTCACGAAGAGATGATTGTTTATACACCCACTATGGATAAAAGGGACCACGAAGGCCCGTCGATGTATCACGTCATTGCTGAACGCCAGGGTTGGCGACTGGCGCTGATCCATGGTGTAACTATGGCCGAGAGCCAATGTGTCACTATGTAACATGAGATCGGACATGCTCTCTCCACTCTCTACAGTCAACTGTTCACAGGACATGTCATCCCGTAGAGGCAGTTCAAGAGATCTCTCTCCTTACATGTGACACGCTACTGCCGCACGTGCAAATGGAACTACTTGAGGACGTGAACGAAGAGTAGGTCACTGCAGCTATACTGGTAGGCGCACCAGACAGTTCGTCAGGACCCAACGGACACCCTTTCAGTTCTACAGGATCTTCCTCTGGTTAGTGACCCTGGCCTGGACGGATATAGCCCGTGATCTGATATCCCTTGTGGTAAAGCTTCCTGATGTCTTCCTTGAAGGGTTGCTTCTTCTTGTCCATAAACCAAATGGTGGAACCAGGGTCATTGACTGTTATACCATGTCGCTCCTGAATTGTGACATGAAGATCTTTAGCTGGCTTTTGGCAGCACGCCTCCGAAGGATCGCCCGCTTCGTGATCTGCAACGTACGTGTGTCATTTGGTGGTAAGTCACAGCATCTCTACAGCCATATGTGATCGCACTTGCGCAGGCACAGCGCATAAGGGGGGCCTTGGCCTCTCTTGATTTCAGTCAGCCCTTCCATAGAGCTGATCTCTGCTATCTGGCAGCAGTGTAGTGGAATACGGGATTCCCAGACATCTTCGTGGAGACAATGATGCATCTGCTCTGGAACGCGATATCTCACATCCTGTAACATGGTCCTCTTACGCTACCTATCCTGGTACAACGTTCGGTGAGGCAATGATGCCCTCTTTCTGGATTCCTGTACGCTCTCGCCATGGCACCGTTACTTTGCGGCCTCCGTCACTGCCTCAACGTGATGACTGTTGCTGTCTACGAGAACGTCCGGGTCCTCTTGTTGCGCAACGGTAATAATGTTCAACCAACATTGGAGTGTCTCTGGTTAAGGCGGGATCATGTCCAGACGTATGCTGGTCGCGTTGGGGATCTATGTGGGTCAAGGCATGTTATTTACAGTCAGCTTTGAGTCCCTCGCCCTCCCGAAGGCAAGGGGTGGACTCAGTCTTTATCATGTCCACGTCGAGCAACAGCGCTCTTCGTAAGCACGCATGTCAAGTTGTGGCGACATATTCCGACTTGCCGCGCTCGTTGCTCCAGTGCCACTGACAGGCCCTTTTTCTATTTGAGCTATTTCTTTCTTGGAGCCGTGCGGGTTAGCCGAGCGCTCTGAGGCGCTGCATCGTGGACTGTGCGGCTGGACCCGGCGGAGGTTCGAGTCCTCCCTCGGGCATGTGTGTGTGTGTGTGTGTGTGTGTGTGTGTGTGTGTGTGTGTGTGTGTGTGTTTATCCTTAAGATAATTTAGGTTAAGTAGTGTGTAAGCTTAGGGACTGATGACCTCAGCAGTTAACTCCCATAAGATCTCACACACATTTGAACACTTTTTCCTTTCTTGGATACAGCTACATTCGGACCGAGCATTCTCCTTCCACTTCTACCTGTGGCCAAAACGGTGTACACCTCGCCGCAATCGCCGATTTCACCGGATATAATTGAAAACCACTCCCTAATCCGGTGGAATGCTGCGGTGAGGGTAGTGCAATCCCCTAATCTTGCGTAAGATGTTCAGTCCACCTGGTACATGATGGTAAATGGGAAACGGGTATGCTGGTCGCGTCTCCACCGGATACATCTGGTGGCATCGCCATCATGTACCGCGAGTGGCGTGCAAGGCTACGATTTCTATCAACTTGTCTCTGGCCAGGCGAGCGATGGTTGTCGTTTGCTTCGGCACATATTGACGATCAACACATGCACGACTCCTGACACAACAACAGCACAGATGCTTGTCTTCCCAGAAAGGAACTATTTCCCGTGGGCTAAGAGCCACTCTGTGACTTGGATTCTCTGGCACGTTGTCCACTATCTCTTTGATGGCGATGATAAATCAGCCGGAACGACTGATATTGTGAAGTTAACAAGAACCCTAATGACCAACAATATTTCCCGAAATTTCGTTGAAGTGATTTCTGTAACTTCCCTCGTAGCTGGATCACCCATGCTCGAAGAAGCTGACATGCGTTCCTTCTCTCCATTTTACACGTTAGATTCCCTCTATCATTATTCATACACACTTGTGAGAAGGCATTCATTTGGGATCTACTGATGCGTCACCACCACGTGGGTTTTCTCCCGCTGATGTCGAAGTCGGTCGCCAGTCTTCGCGAGGACGTTAAGGGTAAGAGTGTCAGTGACAATAGCTTTTACATTATTTGTCGGCGTAGATATATTCAAGAAAGAGAAGAAATTACTAAGGGGATAAAAGTACAGAGAGCGTCTGCCGACGAAATGAAATGTTCAAGGTTCGAGACCCAATCCGGAGCATAATTTTAATTCGTTTCAATTTATAGCCAGATGAAAACAAAGTCCTATAATTTTCGCTGGCGGGCTACGTTAAATCAACGTCCAGTAATTCCGTACATGTATATCTGTATCAGGAGATGCTCCGTTTAGTAATTATACACCACGGCATCTGGCGTGTAGCAAACCACTATTTAATTTCGCAAACGTTGTAACCATAAAATGAATAGGTCAGTCAGTGAAGAGATGAAATTGTTACTGTACAATATTATCAAAGTCATCATCACAATTAATCAACTATCACTTCACTAATCACTACAAAGATCGGTTATAACATACATGACTCAACTGCTGGAAGAGTCCCGTGGCAACAGGGTTCGCGTTTGCTCACTCTCATACTTGGCAATTATAAATTTTGGGGCCAGACACCCTAACTTTTGTCACAGTCCTGAGTTTACCTAACGGGAGGGTATTCTGACGTAGTGCTTTTCAAGGCACTGTGTAATATTTTAGGGTTAATATATCTAGTTTTCTGAGACGAAATTTGGGACCATGATTGCATATTTCTAAAGGAAGTCATCTAAAATCATAGTTTGGCATGCCAGTGTCCCTGGACAAAACTCGTTAATGCGACGTACAGATTAGCGCAACTCGATCCTTCTATGTCTAACAGCTGCGACTCAACTGTAACTGTGTCACTAAAGGACATTCGGTCATGAATGACGCGTAGATTGTAGCATATGTTCGAGTACTGCGTCATTAAATACCATGTAACACAGAGAAATCATTTCCTGTGATTCATTTTGTCACTGCTGTCAGATGGCACAGTCCAGCTTTTGCGTCCGTAGAACAACGTCGGCAAAACATGGGAGCTCAAGTAAATTAACAGTCTCAGTTTTCTGTTTACTGGCTTTATCTATCTCTAACCCGCAAATCATTGTACAGTGGCTGGTGGAGATCACTTAGTTTCACTATCAGCGACTTTATGTCATTTTCCATATGTGTACTAGCTAGGGAACAATGAGTGCTATATGGCTCTGCGCGTACCCTATATCCTTTGACGTATTCATATGATAAACAAGACAAGTACTTAGCATCGACCGAAGAACTGTCACAGCGTTACTGGAAAACAAGAACAACGTCACCTTTCTTGTAAAGTTTTAAGTTTCTCGAGCATCTTTGCGAGGATCAGTGTCTTGTCTCCGATTTCCCTAGCACAGCACCTGCAATTTCCCAGAACGCTTCCCAATGTTAGTTTTCCATTAGCGTTCTCCAATACAGATTTTAGCTACTGGTCTCATTTCACATCCCTTCTTGAATTGTAAAGTTCCAAGAGCCAATATAAACCGAGGAATCCAGGCATATCGTTCTTGATATTACATTCTTAGTATTCCTTCCTGGATCATACACATACATCGTCCGTCAAGAAAGCTCCCAGACTGATTTTATCCTTGACGTATAAGCGACGTCAGCACAATAACTACAATGGCAGTTTCGAGTAGCAACTGTAAACAAGAGAAGCACATTTGTCCATCACTCTCACACTTCGGTCACACGTCTGCTGCTTAACATTGGCTGCTCACAACTGTGCGAGTAGGTGGTGTTCAGTTGAGGACGTGCGACCGCAGATGGTCAGCGTTGTTGTGGCACAAATCACAGTGGAGCAACATCTGTACATCAAGCGTTCAAGCCATTCTCCAAAAGTTTTGAAGAATATAAAAATGCGTCAATATTTTGTGACGCACAGTCGGACTCTGGCGTGACTTGGCTTAAATTTAAGACTCAGACAAATCATCACATGATGTGAATTGGTGTTATAAATACGAACTTACCGCAAAACAACGAAGTACAGAAATTCACAGTATGGGTCAACACTTTTGACTACATAAATGACATTTCACTATTCTTTATTAATCCAGTCACGAACCTTTTTTTGGTTCATTCATTTGTACAGTGTCCTTCCGATCGCTGCCGTAAGGACTACAAAGAATAGCTTACAGTAACTACTTCACACGCGGGGACATTTAAGCAGTCGTTCATCCAGCACTCTATACGCGTCTGGAGGAAAGACCCCTAACACGTGGTTCCAAGAGAAGTACATTCTGCCATGTACTTCGAACTGATTGTAATTACTTTAGCATACAATCGCTGATGTTACGAACATAATCATCAGCAACAAGTTTCGGGAGTTAAGGTCCGTCATCTGGCTGTATCTGTTAGCCCTACAAAAAATGCACATACAAACCTCACAAAGTCAGAACATAAAAATAAAGCTACAGGTCATACGGTCCTCGTGTTACTTCTAAAGAGAACTACTACATCGTATTCTGTGCTCTACTTATCCACCTTACCACCCTTCTAACAATCGTTCATTTCGTACAGCAGTACGCATCAGCCACACCAACTGCAAGTGGTGGTGGTGGTTGTTGGGATGTTTAAGGGGGACTAAACAGCTAAGGTGATCAGTCCCCCAAGTCCTATCCGCTGTCTGTCCGTGCACCGGCCACTTCAGTAAACTGTGTACGGCTTGTAGCGGAAGTTACGCGTGCGCCTATCTCTGTCACGGGTCGGAGAACACAATACTCACATTAAATTAGTGACACTTTCCAACAGAATCAAAATCATAACTTCGTATCTATTGCACTTCTGACAACACAACTTAGTATTGTATTTTACAAGAAGACATACATCAGATTAATTATAAGATTTATTTTTCTGAAAACATAATTATTTTTCGTACTTCCATGGTAGTTTATTATTATCATCATATTTAAAACTATCAATGTCATTCAATAATTAGGCCCGTACAATAACTGTCAATATTTGTTAAAGAGATAATTAATTTTCTATTACAGCCTCTGGATGTAAAATTAATATTGTCTAATATAGCTATTATACGAGATGTTGTATCTTTGTGCTTCTTAGAGTCAGTACTTGTAATTATCATGGAGCTGGAGCGAGATGCAGTTATGAAGAAGGTGGTATGTAATTGTTATGTTCCAATAAATGGATTGTAGCAGAATGAAGACCAATTTGTGAAACTATATTGAAATATGAGATGAAGGAAAGAAAAGTAATGATGATGAACTTTAATCATTCTGTGTTAAAATTATCAAACTCAAAAGAACGTAACCATACCTCGTAGACACTATTTAGTGAGCCACAATCTTCAATGAGCCAGATGAATAATTTATTAATTATTTCGAAGTTCTTTCTGATTAAAAAGGCTGCACTAACTGAGAGTTGTTATACCTAAAAAGGTGTACATGAATAACAATTGTTTTTTTCGTCCTAATAGGGACGGGCTAGTATTAGTCTTCAACAAAGTTAAACTGATTCGTCAACCGTTCCGTTGCATTCCCAAAATGTTACTAGGGACATGAAGAGACAACGTATGAATTGTTATCAGTGTAACCGCTTTCATTTATTGAACAAATGCTAATCTTAAGAAGGTTGCAAACAACTATTGAAGGAATCATTAACACTCTCGTCCGTTTGTACATCAAATACATCATCAAACCTAACTCGTAATTGCCCAGTCTAAGAGTGTCTGTATGCCCGCTACCTCTCGTTGAAAGTATGCTATATATTAAGAATCATATGAAGCACACTGTATTTTTAAGCACCTGCCTGAGCAAGTTTTGTTATCGTGTTCGAGATTTCATGCACCAAACAAAATACGGTTTCTGTGATTGCCAATCCAATATTGTATGATCTAATAGTGCTTCCCAATTTATGTGAAATTTTCCCAACGTACGGTACAGTTACGATAGCTCTTCCGCCTTTCCGTTTCTTGTTGCCCCTATTGATAAAAAGATTCACAATCCATACACTGTACCCGTTATTTACTGTCACCTGTTTAATAAAGTTTAATTCGTTTAACCAACCTCTTGGACTCATCGGTACAGCCGATGAAATTTGTTGCTGATGTAACTGGTATTTACCACTTAGAAAGGGTAGTTTGGTGGATGGGCACGTGGAGCAGAGAGTCTGTTGTGTTTTTCATTTTAACTAAGGCTGGGATTTCATGTCCGAAAGTACTTCTGGATTGTTAGGTGCTTGTTTATGTAGGCTGAAAACAGGCACCCAGATGATGGAAATTCAACTCCCGAAGCGCGTTGCTGAGGATCTGAGGATTATGTTCCTGACATTAGCTGTTACATAAGTAAAGGAATTACAACGATTATTTTTACAACCGGTACCTCCAGTCCTTCAGATGGACAATATTAGAATACGCCAACGTGGTTTGCAGAGTTTCCATGAAGATGTATACTCTAAGACAGAAAAAATGCATGCACGACGAAGGAATTGTGCAAACAGAAAGGGAATCTGTAGATGCGATGTACACGCACAAACAAACAATTCATTACAATTTCAGGAAAACTGGATGATTTATTCACTAGATAGGAATTTACAAATTCAGCAAATCAATAACGCGTTGGTCCAGCTCTGTCCCAAATGCAGGCTGTTATTCGGCTTGGTATTCACTGACAGTTGTTGAATGTCCTTCTGCGGGGCGTTGTGCCAAATTCTGTCCAATTGCCTCGTTAGATCGTCTAAATCCCGAGCTGGTTGGAGGGCCGTGCTCATAATGTTCCGAAAATTCTTGTCTAGGGGCAGATCCGGCGAACTTGCTGGACAAGACGCAGGAAGAAGAGCAATGAAACTCTCATCGTGTGCGGCGGGCATTTTCTTACTGAATTGTAATCCCAGAGTGGCTTGCCACGAAAAACCATAAAACTGGGCGTAGAATGTCGTCGACGGACAGCTGTACTGTAAACGTACCACGAATGACAATAAAACGCGTCCGGCTGTAAAAAGATGTGGCACCCTGACTCCTGTTTATCGGACCATATTCCGGGTGAAAATTAGGTTGGTATCCTACCGCTATCTGGAGTGACTCCGGATACGCCACCGGTCTGGAATATCGTTGACTGGAGTAATTTTCGGTGATAATGCCCGCTTCCAACTGAGCCCTGATGACCAGCGAAGACGTGTCTGGAGCTGTCCTGTAGGATACAAAACTAACTGTCGCCGGCTATATGGCCTGACAGCCAGGAATGATGGTCTAGGGCGCCATTTATTTAGATAGGAGGACCCGTTTTGGTTGTCATCTGGTGCACCCTTACAACACAGCGCCACTGCGGTACGTCGAGAATACCCTTCGTCCAATTTTGTTGCTGAGCCGTGCTGCGGCATGTGTTGACGCTGTTTATAGGTTTCCGCCCTCTGTTGGAGGCCAGACGGTTTCGTTTAGTTGGAATGGTTGCGGTTGTTTGTCTTCTTCTCGTGTTGACTGGCGCCACTCGGTTTCGCAAGCGTTGCCTGTCCGCTAGTGGCGGCAGCGTCGGTTTTCGTTATGTAGTAATTGTTGCCTTATATTTGGGGCGACGCCGTGGTTTTTCCGGGTCGTGTGAGTGGGCCAGTTCGGTTGGGGCTCAGGAGGAGCCAGGTCCGGGCAGTGCCAGAACACTCCGGAATCGCTGGTGGCACGCATGGACTGCCGGATGGAAGGGCTCTGTTCACGAGAGAGCACGACCTCGTCGTAAACCGGATGAAGCAAGTTTTAAGGTGAGTGCATTTCATACCAATTGGCGAAACCTCCACCATTGTGATATCTCGTGATTCTTCAGAGACGTGGGTTCGTGTGCTGCTCATAGTGTCACCGAGGCGAAGAGTACCGAGTGGAGTGCTTGGGGAAGGCGGATTTGACTATCTTTCCTCCAGTTCTTATTACTATTTACTACGTTCAACTTGTCACAATTTGTTAAGTTCAAACAGCCGTAATTTTTCTTCCCTGGTGGCCGCTAACGCCCCAGTTACCTGCCCTGGGGGTTAGTGTATGTAACGGCAGTGTATGTTTTTTCTCCTTGACGCTGCTGTCCGATAAGGCGTGTAGTTTTGACAGCTTTCTTGGTTGTAGGCCTGTTGGTGATTCTTCTACTCTGGGGGTAGTGATTCCTTTATCGTTCTCTGCGCTCTAAACACAGTATTCTGGGGACGTAGTGCACACGGCCGGTTCCGGCTTTGCCGTATTGTTCCGTAGTTACATTTGGTTTATCGGACGTCGGGTAGCCTCAGCAAAATTATCATTAGTCATTCGTTAGACTGCCACTAGTCTGAGTTACCATTTTGTGAAGTGAATTCAATTCTGGGCTGCGTATCTTATCGCTTGCGGAAGTGTTTGTTACCGGACCTTCTCAGAGGTCGATTCCTGGAGCAGCTTCTGTGGCCTCTTGGTTCTTGTAAGACATGTGTGTTCTAAGAGGAGGTCTGGTGGCCAGTAGTTCAATGTAACGCTTCTTCAGTCAACGTCTTCTGCGGATATAATATGCCTTAGTACCCTTTAAGAAACTTATGTATTGGTCGTTGCGTTTTATACTGTATTTTTATTACAATACTTTGTAACGCCTACATTAAAGGTTATAGATGTCTAGTGTCCAGTTCTGGTCGCCTTCTGGAATAAATCTAGCATTGCAGTGTTCAATGGATGCCAAGGACTGCGTTACTAAGTTTACCATCGTCTTATTTCACTCGTTTGGTGATCAGTTGCTTGTTTGTATAATTAACCTCTACTATTGTATTTGCTGTTTTGCTGCAAGTTTCTAATTTTTTATATTATTGCCGTTCCTGGTGTGTAAGGCTTACAGCCATGATTGTGGTCATTTGGCATAAAATTTTAAGTCGGTATTTGTATTTTGGCAGTAAGACTTAAAATCTTATTTACTGCCATCCCTGGCGTCTGATGCCTTCTGCTGTGTTTGTGGCGAATTGCATTTAAAATTTTAATACCTGTATTTTTATGTTGCAGTGAGTTTTAAACAATTCTTAATTTATTGCCGTTCCTGTTATGTAAGGCCTTCTGCCCAGATCACAGTGGCATAAAACATTATCTGCTGTATCTGTAATTAATGGTAATTTGCTGATATTCCTTCATTAATAACGTGTGGTATTTTTTATTTATTGTTGAGTATGGAATTACTGGTTTGAAATAAATTGTGTGTAACTGTAAAAGGCAACCAATAGTAATTGATTACGGCCCCGTCCACAATCGTAAGCGAATCCTCCCTTCCCTTGATTACCAGGTTTCAGCGGCCCTTCATGGTAAAACATCCTGGGTTTACATGTCACCATGATAAACGGCTCTCCAACCCCCTCAGGACTTAGACAAAAAATGGCTGACAAATGGCTCTGAGCACTATGGGACTTAACATCTGAGTCATGAGTCGCTTAGAACTTACAACTACTTAAACCTAACTAACCCAAGGACATCACACACATCCATGCCCGAGGCAGGATTCGAACCTGCGACCGTAGCGCTCCCGCGATTCCAGAGTGTAGCGCCTAGAACCGCTCGGCCACTCTGGGTTGTGTGTGTGTGTGTGTGTGTGTGTGTGTGTGTGTGTGTGTGTATACACTACTTGATAAGAAGGTGAAGCGCACAGGCGACGTGGTCACATGTCAGTGTAACTTCGTTCATTACGCCCTACCGGTAGGTATATAAATGATTATAATTTAAATTCTGCATTACAGGTAGAACGGTCACCAGATTGCATCAGCGACTTTCGTTTTTAGTGTTGCTACTAAGTCTGGAAGGGTGGACGTGAAGAGCGTTAAGTTTCGAGTGTTTGCTATAAAGAACATGGAAATGTCAGACGCTCGTGTGAGACAGAGTTTGAAAAGGTCTTTGTTGTGAGTCTCCATTTGGCCGACTGGTCAAATAGTACAATATCCAGATTTTCCGAGCATTCACAAGTGACAGTGGCCTAATACTGGACTGCTTGCGAACGTTAGGCTGCCATATTCGTCGTCAACGTTCTGGTCAATTACATTTGGCGAGAAGAAACAATCGCCTTATATCACCAACCACCCATTCACATCTGGCCTATCTTTTGAGTGTATGTTAATGTTTGTGTCATCTCACATCATTGGTCGTAGTCCATCAGCAGGTGGAGTAGGAATTTACCGACATATATTTAGGCTGTCGCTGAGACCACAACACAAAAAGCTGCGTCTAAATGGTGTCGTTAAAGCGATACATGGGCTGCTCTTGAATGGCATTTTATTGTGTTCTGCCCTGCCCCAGATACAACTGGTTGGAAGAATGACAGCAACGTGGAAAGGAGTAGTATTCCTACATTGCTTTAGAGATTCACAGCAGTGTACTGTTGATGCAGTGGTGTGATGAGCGTCGTATATGACTTGAAGTCGCGACTGGTAGTGGCTGAGAGAGCTGTCAGGACACAACGGTACGTCACGGACATTCTGGGTCCAGATATGTCGTCTCTCATCCGGCAATATGACACAGGTATCTGTGGACTGTCTGCGTGATGTTGGGGAACCACCTTGCCCAGCAAGATACCCAGGTCTGTATTTGACAGAAGACATATGGAACTAGTTTAGACGTCAAATGTGTCATAGCTCCAGGGTGCAGGATTTCAAGGACCAGTTACAATAGTTGTGAGCCAGCTTGCCTCAGGGAACGATGCATCAGCCTTACGGCAGCACTCCCAACTGAATCAGTGCATATATATCCGGTTAGGTCCGATGCGGTGCAACACTGTCCTCATAAGTGGGCCCATATTGCGATTTTTTATTTTGTTTTATTCATTTTCTTCCAGTTGACTCGATATTATATTCACCGAAATGCTCTGTCAAAACGTGAACTTTCATCTCGTTTCCCCTTCTGGGTGCTTTACTTTCTCTCAAACAACTGATATGTATCAGTCATCTTAGGACCATTGGTAAGGAAAGTCTTCCTCTGGACTGGGTGTTGCACCCGACAGTTGTTGCTTTAGAAAGACCTGAAAATTTAGCGTGATAATAGCGATGCAGCTGGCAAATGTTCTCAGCTTCACGAACCCTTAATTATATTTGTAAGATATTTTGTGGAAATTGATTTTGATTCGAAATGCTTTTAGAGGTACTGGCAGTATGCCCTTCGTTACTGAAAACACAAGCTAGACAGTTGAATACAAGAATTCCCAGTGCGACTTTTATTGCAGGTACGCGAGGGTGGAGATAGAAAATTCTGTATTAGATGTTTTGACTGGTCTGATCTCAAAATGTTGGAAGACTGATGAGATTGTTGTCACAATGTGCCTTTTCTGTCTTAGTGGAGATATTCTAGCTAGGGAGAGTTACGAAACTTGCCACTGAAGAACGATTTATAAGCCTGCTTTCTTTGATGCAGGGTAATGGCCTTGCCGCAGGGGATACACTAGTTCCCGTCAGATCACCGAGGTTCGCTGTCGGGCGTGGCCAGCACTTAGATGAGTGACCATCCGGCCTGTCATACGCTGTTGCCATTTCTCGGTGTGTACTCAGCCTCCTGACGCAAATTGAGGAGCTACTCGACCGAATAGTAGCGGCTCCGTTCAAAGAAAACCATCATAACGATCGGCAGAGCGGTGTGCTGACCACAAGCTCCCCCTAACCGCATTCTCAGCTGAGGATGACACGGCGGTCGGATGGTCTCGATGGGCCACTTGTGGTCTGTAGACGGAGTGCTTTTTCGTTGATACACATACTTTTCTTAGCACACAGAATGTCCACATAAAACATGTTCCTTCAGCTAAACAAAACACCATTATGCGCTGCGCTTGCTATGAGTTTTACTGAGCACATGTTAGACGCCATCGTTTGAGAGGCGTACATCTTCATCACACCGCCGATCACCACGGTACTATTTATGACTTTGTAATTGTTCAAATTTATGTGAATTCCTAAGGAACCGAACCACTTGGGTCATCGGTCCCTAGAATTACACAGTACTTAAATTAACTTATCCTAAGAACAACACAGTCACACCCATGCGCGACGGAGGACTCGAACTTCCGGCTGGAGGGACCGCGCAGTCCGTGACGTGGCGCCTCTAACCAAAATGAGTCAAATGGCGCTGAGCACCATGGGATAACATCATAGGTCCTCAGTCCTCTAGAACAAGAACTACTTAAACCTAATTAAGCTAAGGACATCACACACATCACTGCCTGAGGCAGGATTCGAACCTGCGACCGTAACGGTCTCGCGATTTCACACTGTAGCGCATAGAACCGCTCATCCACAGCAGCAGGCCGTCTCTAACCGCTCGGCCACTCTACGCGGCGACTCTCTAATTCTGCTGCTCGAGAGTGTACAGTGTATTTGTAAAGTGCATGTCACACTCTTTACTGCCGGCCGCAGTGGCCGAGTGGTTCTAGGTGCTTCAGTCTGGAACCGCGTGACCGCTACGGTCGCAGGCTCGAATCATGCCTCGGGCATGGATGTGTGTGATGTCCTTAGTTTAGTTAGGTTTAAGTAGCTCTAAGTTGTAGGGGACTAATGACCTCAGCTGTTAAGTCCCATAGTGCTTAGAACCATTTGAACCATTTTAAACACTCTTTATTACGCATTTACTTGCAACTGCACACTCAGGTGTAGTTATTTAATTAAGCAATTTATTTATCCTTTGTTTACCGAGAAAACCTCAATACCTATGCTCCAACCACCCCCAATCCCCCCACCCACTAAAGTACTTTCTCCAGATGCAGTGCTGAAGCAGGAATTTCGCTTGTCCAAACAAGCACAGCATTGCAGTTTGTACATTGTTGATGTGGCGGTTTGAACTGCCCCACTGCACTTCTGTCTCTGTAGTCCGTATATCTAGGTCCGTGGTGTGATACGATGTGTGGACACATTGAATGTGTTAATGTTTTCGTCGAGAAAGTCTGAGCAGACAAAAACGCGTCGGCAGCGGGCGCGCGGCTTCTGGGTCAGAGAACTGGCGAGGAACTGGAGGCGCGGGGGAAGCCGCGGCGCTGCGGTCGCCCTACCTCCCGGCTGCGCAGAGTATGCGCGGAATTTGCCGGCAGCCGGCAGCACAGAAGCGCTCGCGGAGAGTGTGGGCGGGCCGCATTCCGCGAGTTTGCGCCCGCGCCGTGATGCGACACGGCGTGCTGTCGTCACTGGAGCTCCGTCCTGGCCGTCCGCCTGCTGCCGGCAGCCCGGCGGGGTTCCTCTGCGTACCGTCTCTCTTGCTAGTGCTAAGGTTAGCGTGGCCCCTCCTAAGGCCACTCACGAGTAGGAACAGAAGCAAACAAGAATAACAGGAAATATATACACATAGAAAGGTACCATGAACGGTTTCTTAGAAGTAGATACCATAAGGGGTTGCGAGGCAACTCAAATCGCTTGATACGGGCAACTCTTCAGGTCCAGATTGTATACCGATTAGGCTCCTTTCAGATTACGCTGATACAATAGCTCCCTCCTTAGCACTCATATACAGCCGATCGCTCACCGATAGATCTGTACCTACAGACTGGAGAAATGCGCAGTTCACACGAGTGTTTAAGAAGGGTAGTAGGAGTAATCCAACGAACTACAGACCTATATCATTGACGTCTGTTTGCAGTAGGGTTTTGAAGCATATACTGTACTCCAACGTTATGAATCACCTCGAAGGGAACGATCTATTGGTACGTAATCAGCATGGTTTCAGAAAACATCGTTCTTTATTCGCATGAAGTAATGGCCGCTATCGACAGGGGATCTCAAGTTGATTCCGCATTTCTAGATTTTCGGAAAGCTTTTGACACCGTTCCTCACAAGCGACCTCTAATCAAGCTGCGGGCCTATGGGGTATCCTCTCAGTTGTGCGACTGGATTCTTGATTTCCTGTCAGGAAGGTCGCAGTTCGTAGTAATAGACGGCAAATCATCGAGTAAAACTGAAGTGATATCAGGTGTTCACCAGGGAAGCGTCCAGGGACCTCTACTGTTCCTGATCTATATAAATGTCGTGGGTGACAATCTGAGCAGTTCTCTTAGGTTGTTCGCAGATGATGCTGTACTTTACCGTCTTTTAAGGTCATCCGAAGACCAGTATCAGTTGCAAAGCGATTTAGAAAAGATTGCTGTATGGTGTGGCAGGTGGCAGTTGACGCTAAATAACGAAAAGTGTGAGGTCCAAAAGAAATCCGTTGGAATTCGATTACTCGATACATAGTACAATTATCAAGGCTGTCAATTCAACTAAGTACCTGGGTGTTAAATTACGAACAACTTCAGTTGTAAACACCACATAGATAATATTGTGGGGAAGGCGAGCCAAAGGTTGCGTTTCAATAGCAGGACACTTAGAAGATGCAACAAGTCCACTAAAGAGACAGCTTACACTACATCTGTTCGTCCTCTGTTAGAATATTCCTGCGCGGTGTGGGATCCTTACCAGGTGGGATTGACGGAGGACATCGAAAGGTTGCAAAAAAGGGCAGTTCGTTTTGTATTATCAGGTAATAGGGGAGAGAGTCTGGCAGATAGGATACGCGAGTTGCGATGGAAGTCATTAAAGCAAAGACGTTTTTCGTCGCGGCGAGGACTTTTTACGAAATTTCAGTCACCAACTTTCTCTTCCGAATGCTAAAATATTTTGTTGAGTCCAACCTACATAGGTAGGAATCATCATCAAAATAAAATAAGAGAAATCAGAGCTCGAACAGAAAGATTTAGGTGTACGTTTTTCCGGCGCACTATTCGGGAGTGGAATGGTAGAGAGATAGTATGATTGTGGTTCGATGAACCCTCTGCCAAGCATTTAAATGTGAATTGCAGAGTAATTATGTAGATGTAGACGTTTGATTTGGCCCTTGGGACTACACTGAACAACCCATGAAGACGGGTGCAAAGTGCAACGTCAAAGTCTACTTACTAAGTTTCAGGATCGAGCCTTTGGTGATGAATTTAAGAATATTCAACAATACTGTACCTGTCGCTTCCGTAGGGATCGCAGAGACAAGACTGGAATAATTACATAGCGCTCAGACGTTGTTAACCAATCTTTCTTCCACGAGTTAACAGAATTATGGATGGTACTCTCTATCATGCTTGAAACGAATGGTTAAATTCTCAGGACACTACAGGTAGTTAAAATTGTGGAAAGGGGCCAAATATGAGCGGCTGTCAGTTACGCTCGAACACTTATAACTTTATTCAGCTGCCCAAACATCACAGCGCAAATTTCGGAGCTTAATTAGCGACTGAATATGTCACACAGTCTTATGGCTTAGGGACACAATCTCTTCAATTTTTAAAACGGCTAAAGGCCCATGATTGAGAAACACAACTGCAATAAATTTTCATAAGGCAGAAAGCGCAAGGTTTTATCCTTAAATAATATTTCAAATGAGACTGAAGGCCAAACTTTAATTTTAAAACGGCTGAAGGCCCATTATTTGAAACCCAACTAAAAGCATACAAATTCGAACCATCGTCTATGAGCCATTAAAATACACTATCAAACGCCAATAAGAAAATGCAGTACAGCCGCGGGCGCACAGAAGTTTCCGGGGGTCGGTTTGCACTTAAAACATTAACGTTGCTTAGGGGAGACAGGTAGTCGGCCCAGCTATATCCGATCCGCCGGAAACCCAATCAAGAGACAGACAACGGGCGCACCGACAGGACGACTTGCTTTCCATCCGACCAGTACACAACGATCTCCAAAGCCAAAACGTGTAAGACGTAGCCGCCTACAACTAAGTGTGCATAAGCTGTCAAAACTACACACACGTGTTGGACAGCGACAACACGGTGAGGAAAGGACGATGCCTGAATTTTACCTCAGCGTCCAAGCCATGTAACCAGAACACTAACGCCCACAAGGCAGAAAATTCCGTTGATGCACTAGGACTTCAAATAACCAAATCACAGTTAAACTCCACCGGATGGTGGCCAAACTTTCGTCAAATCGCTGTTGCTCCCGGGAATACACCCAACAGCCAACCATGAAAACCAACGGCACAATGTGAACAGACTGGCTTCGGTAATTAAATCACCACACAACTTTTAATGTCCCGGATCGGTGAATCACGAACCTCGTACCAATCGGAACAGCTCCAACACACTCCGACACTGCGTAGACACCGCCAGCGGGCCCCGCCGACAGGCAGCGAAGAGATTTACTGGCTGATCCACACAAACCGACCGACTGCCGCACACTATAAGCAAATTATAAGCACCATACCAGAGATAGTACAACGTGCGAATATCGATGCACACCGCGGCTGCCACACGTAGAAAGAGGAAGAACCACGGAATAACCGCAGTAACTTCGGGAAACCAAAATCAGAGTAACAGTCAAAATTTAAACCAACGCGTAAGCTGGGACCAGCACGGCTCAACTCTCTTCATAGTGGTTTGCTCAGTATGGATGCAGAAGTATACAGAGGTAGATGTTGATGTAAAAGTATCCAAATGGTGAAAGTGTAAATTAATAGGGAAACAATTATGTAGATGACTTGCATTTACTCCGATATAAACCGCAGTTCTGTGCCCCTTCCGCTTCACATTCTGCCCCTGAAATGAGTCTTAAAATATATTTCTTTATACAGACAGGAGAATAACTACGTTACGTATTTTTTAAGCAGGTGCGTTTCTCCAGGCTTGATACATATTGAAAGCGCCACGCCACTGCATCACAGTGCCCCGCTATAGGAGACAAAATGGAGCAGACCAACCTTCTGATGAAAGTCAGATGGGTATAATTTTAGGGTACCTCTCATATGTAATCGGTGCCTGGAGGAATGGTCAGCATTCAGGCGTATGGCAGGAACGATTATTCGAAACGAAAAATCTATTACTCATGGACTCTAAAATGCATCTCTTAAGAGCTACGAACATTTTTTCGGTAGTAGAGACCTGTTTCACAGCAGCATAGATGGACAAGTGTTTGCATCTCCCAGGTTTCCATCTCAGAGCCCATTTACTGTATTCCTACAAATTTTTCTGTTCTTTCGGTTCGTACTACTACCTCTCAGAAAATGGAAAGCAAAGAGCTTTCTGAAGAGGAGATTTGTTTCACAGCGTCGAAGACGAAAACGTGCTTATAGCTCTTAAGGCATGCGTTTTACGTCCCAGGTTTTCTAGACTTTCCTTCTTCGAATGGTGGTTGTTGTAATATCCACGACTAATGATCATTCCTCCGGGGCACCCTCTATACGCATTGTCATATTCTGTCTCCGAAGACAGGTTTGGTGAAGCTCTCCATGCTAGATTGTCCTGTGCATGTCTCAGTTACGGAAACCAATCTACCTAAATGTATCTGTTTCAACATGCTTACTGTATTCAAGCCTTTGTCCTGCTTTTACCGCCCCCCCCCTTCCTCCCTCCACAAAAAATGGTTCAAATGGCTCTGGGCACTATGGAACCTAACTTCTGAGGTCATTAGTCCCCTAGAACTTATAACTACTTAAACCTAACTAACACAAGGACATCACACACATCCATTCCCGAGGCAGGATTCGAACCGGTCGCGCGGTCCATCCTCCACACTCCGCTCCATTACCAAGTGAACAGTTCTTTATTACCTCAGGATGTTTGTCACTAACTGACCCTTTTTTGTTAGTCAAGTTATGCATTTATATTTTCCCAAATTGCATTCAGTACTTCCTCATTTGCTATGCACTCTGCGCATCTAATACTCATCGTTCCTCTACAGCATCATACTTCGAAAGCTTTTATTCTCCTCGTATCTGAACAGCTTATCCTAAACTTTTCAGTTCCGTTCTAGGATACACTCGACACGAATACATCGAAAATGGCTTCCTACCACTTACATTAGTGTTAGATAGTAACAAATTCCACGTTTTAAGAAATGCTTTTCTTTCTGTTCCCAACCTGTATTTTATATCGCTTCTTCTTTAGTCATCGTCAGTTATTTTGCTCCCCGAAGAGCACAAGAGATATACCACTTTTAATTTCTCATTCTCTCATCGAATTCCTATAGCATCGCCTGATTTAATTCCATTATACTTGTTTTACGATTTTCGGTGTTAAGCTCATAACCTGTTTTCAAGGTACAATTGCCCTCGTAACTGGTTTACCGTCTCTGACGGAATTAAATGTCATCGTATCACACGCTCACACAATTTATGCTGTATAAATATCGTCAATAATTGCGTATGTGTAACAACAATTTTTTGCATAATAAAAAATTAAATTATCATGTGACTGTTATACTCAAAGTGTCTGTACTAATCTTCATAAAGACTGCAGTGGCTAGAGGGATGTCATACTTTCTCCGAGGCATGAAAGTGGTCCGCTCTTCAATGTGTAATAACTCAAACACTAATTAGCTTTTAAAATCGCCGTTGTACTGAGCACTCTCTTCATATGACGCAACTTGCAATAAATAAGTCTTCCAGGAACATTTTTCTTAAGTATTGGTTCTTGATCACATCATTTTATGACAATAAGCTTCTACAAATTTATTCATGTGCGACATTCGTCCTGTTTCAAATGTTCATATGTGTGTGAATTCTGAAGGGACCAAACTGTTGAGGTTATCGGTCCCTAGACTTAACACACTACGTAAACTAACTTACGCTACGAACAACACACACAGACCGATGTCCGAGGGAGGACTCGAACCTTCGGCAGGAGCCCTTTTACTTTCGAAACAAACTTCCAATCAACAACTCGCAGCATCGCAGCAAAGGCACTAATCGTTCCCTACCGCCGTTGGATAAGCAGCTGCCAGCAGCAAGTCGTATACCCCTAGCTTACTTATTTGTTACATAGTTTAATTCTTAATTTCTTTGCGTGTTTTTGGTACTTGCATTGTTTAATTCATAAATTTCGGGCGTATTATAGTATTTGAGAGTTGTAGCATCGCGCTTTAGTGTTTACTTCGTAGATTGTTATTTAAATTGCGTGAGAGTTTCGTATAGGAGGTGCAATTTCGAGTTTTAGTTACTGTAATCGTAAATTCAGGCAGATTGTAGCGCAGTCGTTAGGCATTTGTACAGGTTAGTTAATACATTCTTTGCGTGTTTCGCTTGCGTTATCTAGGCACAGACTCGTGTTTCAGTAACTGTTGTTCAACATCGATTAGAATTGATAGGGACTGCGATTGCTGTGTTCGGATGAGGGCTGAGTTGGCATCCCTTCGCTCAGAGCTGCAAGCGGCGCTGACTAGGGTCGCGCAGCTGGAGGCTGTTGCCAATGGGCACCACAGTGGGGAGCCGGACTTGGGTATCACGGGGATGTCAACCACGTCCCGTCTGTCCCCAGATCGGTCTGCCGCTGGGGTTGCCCCGGTTGCTGAAAGCAGTGGGGCTGAGCCCTCGCCTGTGGTTGATTGGGAGGTCGTTCCAAGGCGTGGCAGGCAACGAAAGACGTCCCCAGAGGCCGATCAAAAAAGCCTCCCCGGTGCGTCTGACAAACCGGTTTCAGGCACTGTCTCTGGCTGAGCCAGATGCAGCTGCCTGCCCTGTTTCAGAGGATGATTCTCAGCCTTCAAGGTCCGGGCAATCGCTGAGGGTGGACTTACTGGTAGTTGGGAGCTCCAATGTTAGGCACGTAATGGGGCCCCTTAGGGATATGACGGCTAAGAAGGGGAAGATATCCAGTGTGCACTCTGTGTGCATTCCTGGTGGAGTCATTCCAGATGTGGAAAGGGTCCTTCCGGATGCCATGAAGAGCACAGGGTGCAGCCAGCTGCAGGTGGTGGCACATGTCGGCACTAATGATGTGTGTCGCTTGCGATCTGAGGAAATTCTCTCTGGATTTCAGCGGCTATCTGATTTGGTGAAGGCTGCCGGTCTTGCTTACGAGATGAAGGCAGAGCTCACCATCTGCAGCATCGTCGACAGAACCGACTGCGGACATTTGGTGCACAGCCGGGTGGAGGGTCTGAATCAGAGGCTCAGATGGTTTTGCGACCGTGTTGGCTGCAGATTCCTTGACTTGCGCCATAGGGTGGTGGGGTTTCGGGTTCCGCTGAATAGATCAGGAGTTCACTACACTCAGCTGGCGGCTATACGGGTAGCGGAGGCTGTGTGGCGTGGACTGGGCGGTTTTTTAGGTTAGAAGGCCTCGGGAAAGTACGGGGTGCGCTCCTATCACAAAGGGTGCGTGGTAAATACAGGATGTGCTTAGATCAAGGAACAGTCGGAATTGTAGTTGTAAATTGTTGTAGTTGTGCTGGGAAAGTCCCTGAGCTTCAACCGCAATAGAAAGCACAGAAGCTGAAATCGTTATAGGTACAGAATGCTGGCTAAAGACTGAAATAAGTTCTGCAGAAATTTTTACGAAGTCTCAGACTGTGTTCAGGAAAGATAGATTAGGCAGAATTGGTGGTGTTGTGTTTGTGTCTGTCAGTAGTGGTTTATCTTGTAGTGAAGTAGAAGTAGATACTCCGTGCGAATTGGTATGGATGGAGGTTATACTTAACAGCCGCACTAAGTTAATAATTGGCTCCTTCTACCGACCCCCATACTCTGATGATATACACTCCTGGAAATGGAAAAAAGAACACATTCACACCGGTGTGTCAGACCCACCATACTTGCTCCGGACACTGCGAGAGGGCTGTACAAGCAATGATCACACGCTCGGCACAGCGGACACACCAGGAACCGCGGTGTTGGCCGTCGAATGGCGCTAGCTGCGCAGCATTTGTGCACCGCCGCCGTCAGTGTCAGCCAGTTTGCCGTGGCATACGGAGCTCCCTCGCAGTCTTTAACACTGGTAGCATGCCGCGACAGCGTGGACGTGAACCGTATGTGCAGTTGACGGACTTTCAGCGAGGGCGTATAGTGGGCATGCGGGAGGCCGGGTGGACGTACCGCCAAATTGGTCAACACGTGGGGCGTGAGGTCTCCACAGTACATCGATGTTGTCGCCAGTGGTCGGCGGAAGGTGCACGTGCCCGTCGACCTGAGACCGGACCGCAGCGACGCACAGATGCACGTCAAGACCGTAGGATCCTACGCAGTGCCGTAGGGGACCGCACCGCCACTTCCCAGCAGATTAGGGACACTGTTGCTCCTGGGGTATCGGCGAGGACCATTCGCAACCGTCTCCATGGGGCTGGGCTACGGTCCTGCACACCGTTAGGCCGTCTTTCGCTCACGCCCCAACATCGTGCAGCCCGCCTCCAGAGGTATCGCGACAGGCGTGAATGGAGGGCGAATGGAGACGTGTCGTCTTCAGCGATGAGAGTCGCTTCTGCCTTGGTGCCAATGATGGTCGTATGCGTGTTTGGCGCCGTGCAGGTGAGCGCCACAATCAGGACTGCATACTACCGAGGCACACAGGGCCAACACCCGGCATCATGGTGTGGGGAGCGATCTCATACACTGGCCGTAAACCTATGGTGATCGTCGAGGGGACACAAAATAGTGGACGGTACATCCAAACCTTCATCTAACCCATCGTTCTACCATTCCTAGACCGGCAAGGGAACTTGCTGTTCCAACAGGACAATGCACGTCTGCATGTATCCCGTGCCACCCAACGTGCTCTAGAAGGTGTAAGTCAACTACCCTGGCCATGAAGATCTCCGGATCTGTCCCCCATTGAGCATGTTTGGGACTGGATGAAGCGTCGTCTCACTCGGTCTGCACGTCCATCACGAACGCTGGTCCAACTGAGGCGCCAGGTGGAAATGGCATGGCAAGCCGTTCCACAGGACTACATCCACCATCTCTACGATCGTCTCCATGGGAGAATAGCAGCCTGCATTGCTCCGAAAGGTGGATATACACTGTACTAGTGCCGACATTGTGCATGATCTGTTGCCTGTGTCTATGTGCCTGTGGTCCTGTCAGTGGGATCATGTGATGTATCTGACCCCAGGAATGTGTCAATAAAATTTCCCATTCCTGGGACAATGAATTCACGGTGTTCTTATTTCAATTTCCAGGAGTGTAGTTGCGGAACAGTTCATAGAAAATTTGAGTCTCGTAACAAATAATTACCCCACTCATACGGTTATTGTTCAACCTTCCCTCGACATGTTGGCAAAAATACTTGTTCATAACCGGTGGTAGGCAGAAAACATCTTCCGAGATAGTCCTAAATGCTTTCTCCGAAAATTATTTCGAGCAGTTATTCCACGAACCCATGGGAATTGTCAATGGTTGCGAAAACATACTTGACCTCTTAGGCACAAACAATCCAGAGCTGATAGAGAGCTTCATGACTGGTACAGGGATTAGTGATCACAAGGTCGTTATAGCTAGGTCAATACCGTTTCTTCCAAATCCACCAGAAACAAACTCAAAATAATTTTATTTAGAAAAGCGGATAAAATGTCACTACAAGCCTTCCTAAGAGACAATCTCCATTCCTTCCGAACTGACTATGCAAATGTAGACGAGACGTGGCTCAAATTCAGAGATATAGTAGCAACCTCAATTGAGAGATTCATACCTCATAAATTGGTAAGAGATGGAACGGATCCCCCGTGGTACACAAAACAGGTCCGAACGCTGTTGCAGAGGCAACGGAAAAAGCATGCGAAGCTCAGAAGAACTCGAAATCCAGAAGATTGGCTAAAATTTACAGACGCGCAAAATTTGGCACGGACTTCAATGCGAGATGCCTTTAATAAGTTCCACAACGAAATATTGTCTCGAAATTTGGTAGAAAATCCGAAGAAATTCTTGTCGTACGTAAAGTACACAGGCGGCAAGACGCAGTCAATATCTTTGCTGTGCAGTGTCGATGGTACTGTTACCGACGACTGTGCCGCTAAAGCGGAGTTATTGAACGCAGTTTTCCGAAATTCCTTCACCAAGGAAGACGAATGGAATATTCCAGAAATTGAATCACGAACAGCTGCTAGCATGAGTTTCTTAGAAGTAGATACCTTAGGGGTTGAGAAGCAACTCAAATCGTTTGATACGGGCAAGTCTTCAGGTCCAGATTGTATACCGATTAGGCTCCTTTCAGATTACGCTGATACAATAGCTCTCTACTTAGCAATCATATACAACCGCTCGCTCACCGATATATCTGTACCTACTGACAGGACAACTGCGCAGGTCGCACCAGTGTTTAAGAAGTGTTGTACGAGTAATCCATCGAACTACAGACCTATATCATTGACGTCGGTTTGCAGTTGGGTTTTGGAGCATATACTGTAATCAAACGATATGATTCACCTCGAAGGGAACGATCTATTGATACGTAATCACCATGGTTTCAGAAAACATCGTTCTTGTGCTACGCAGCTAGCTCTTTATTCGCGTGAAGTAATGGTCGCTATCGACAGGGGATCTCAAGTTGATTCCGTATTTCTAGATTTTCGGAAAGCTTTTGGCACCGTTCCTTACAAGCGACTTCTAATCAAGCTGCGGTCCTATGGGGTGTCGTCTCGGTTATGCGACTGGATTCGTGATTTCCTGTCGGGAAGGTCGCAGTTCGTAGTAATAGACGGCAATTCATCCAGTAAAACTGAAGTGATATCAGGTGTTCCCCAGGGAAGCGTCCTGGGACCTCTGCTGTTCTTGATTTATATAAATGATCTGGGTGACAATCTGAGCAGTTCTCTTAGGTTGTTCGCAGATGATGCTGTACTTTACCGTCTTTTAAGGTTATCCGAAGACCAGTATCAGTTGCAAAGCGATTTAGAATAGATTGCTGTATGATGTGGCAGGTGGCAGTTGACGATAAATAACGAAAAGTGTGAGGTGATTCACATGAGTTCCCAAAGAAATCCGTTGGAATTCGATTACTCGATAAATAGTATAATTCTCAAGGCTGTCAATTCAACTAAGTACCTGGGTGTTAAAATTACGAACAACTTCAGTTGGAAGACCACATAGATAATATTGTGGGGAATGGGAGCCAAAGGTTGCGTTTCATTGGCACGACACTTACAAGATGCAACAAGTCCACTAAAGAGACAGCTTGTACTACACTCGTTCGTCCTCTGTTAGAATATTGCTGCGCGGTGTGGGATCTTTACCAGGTGGGATTGACGGGGGACATCGAAAGGGTGCAAAAAATGGCAGCTCGTTTTGTATTATCACGTAATAGGGGAGAGAGTGTGGCAGATATGATACGCGAATTGGGATGGAAGTCATTACAGCAAAGGCGTTTTTCGTCGCGGCGAGGACTTTTTACGAAATTTCAGTCACCAACTTTCTCTTCCGAATGCGAAAATATTTTGTTGAGACCAACCGACATAGGTAGGAATCATCATCAAAATAAAATACTAGAAATCAGAGCTCGAACAGAAAGGTTGAGGTGTTCGTTTTTCCCGCGCGCTGTTCGGGAGTGGAATGGTAGAGAGATAGTATGATTGTGGTTCGATGAACCCTCTGCCAAGCACTTAAATGTGAATTGCAGAGTAGTCATGTAGATCTAGATGTAGATGTAGAATAGCAACTCCAATGAGTCGGAGATATGTGTTTGAATACTTTCACTAAAATAAAAAGGGTCTGCGTTTTTTGACGTCTGTCAGGCTATGATTTCATGTATTAATTTTTAGTTCATTCTTTATACAACATCATACAGTTTTTTTAACTTATCGTGATAAATACCACGATAATAATCATTTTGAAGTCAAACTACTTTTTATGTCAATCATGCTAAAATAACTTCGTAACTAAGGAAATTGGCACGGAAGTAGCAACCCAAGTTGAAAGTAATGAAAAACTGAATTTCTGAGAAAAAACTGAATATAGCGAAGGTTTGACCAAAGTGGTATCGGATTTACTTCTATTAAGAATCTGGTACCTACTGATTTAATTTGTAGGAATGAGACGACATTCAGTTGTTACAATCGACGAATCTCAAAATTTTTATTTCTCCCCTGAACCTTAGTTTCCTTTCCAAATTACTCCTTGATTTATTTTACTCATAGCTTAATCTACGGATTCAATAACATATAGGACAGGCTACAACCATGTCTCACGTCCTTCTCAATTACGGCTTTCCACTCATATAACAGCAGCCCGGTTTCTATAAGAGTTGTGTACATTTTTTGTTTATAGAGAGGAGAACCTCTATGCCCACACCGGCATTATAGCCAACACAAAACGGCTACTGCCATCTCTGCATATTGGTTAGTTTTCACTAAGTGAGGTCTCTCAGAATGTGGGTACTTCGATGTTATGATTAAGTATTGATGATTAACCATTAATACCCGCCAGCGATAGTTGGGTCGGGTTGTAAGAGCATAGAGGTTTTCATCTGCCTGCGAGAGGTCATGCAAGAGCAGGCTTTCTTAGTAGTGGGTATCATGCAGGTGGATACCTTTGACATTGTGCGGTGGTGTTACTCGGGGGCTGCCGCTGGGTGGCGGTGTTAGCTTTACGGCCAGCGTAAGTATACATTTGACAGGTTCAAAATGGTTCAAATGGCTCTGAGCACGATGGCACTTAACATCTGACGTCACCAGTCCCCTAGAACTAATTCAACCTAACTAACCTAAGGACATCACACACATCCATGTCCCAGGCAGGATTCGAACCTGCGACCGTACGTAACGTTGTTCTTCAAGCATATGAGTTCCCTGTCCAAAGTAGCAGGTAGCTTCGACAAGCTGCTTGCCGTTGAACTCCAGTGAGGGTGTTTCGGATGTTCTTCAGACCCATATTGAAAAGCACAGTTGTTCTAGCTGTAGAAGTGTAGGACGGTAAACTGTTCTCTGAAGAAAATTACGTGATCTTCAGCCTTTCGATGGCGCGTTTTGTAAAGGTCTTTCTCAGTTTCGAAAACGTGGCCATGGTAGACGACGAGGTACTCGCCAGGTTGTTGCGTCACACGTGGCGGGGATTTCGGAGTTCTCAGATCGGCGATGGTGTCCTTTTGACCTGCTGTCGCTGTCAGCGTTGCTGGTTCGTTCTCTTCAGCCACCATTTCGAAAGAGTTCGTATGGAGCGGGTCGACGGCCTGCAGGCGACGGTGCCTTTGGCGCTCTGGAAGCCCTGTGCTTTGGTGGGTGTGTCATTACTGGAGGTAGAGCGTTGCGATAGTGGCGTAACTCGCCTGCGCGAGAATGCATCCACAGGAGTAGCTTTGCTGGCCTGACAGTTGCCGAGTTGATTGATGAGGACCAGCAGAAAAGCAAAACCCTGCCGCGCGAGATCCAAATAATTATCTAGGGCGGCTGCCGATAACTGGAATCATATCCAATATCCATAATCCTCTAATCCTCTGGATATCCTCTTCCATAGTTTGTCTTGTCATAGTGAAGCAGCAAGTGGGGGGTGGGGGGTGGCTGGTTGCAGTCTGCGTTTGCACAACGGGCAAGAGCCCAAAGCCATCGACCGACCGTTTGCCGAGCATCCTCCTCCGGGGCTGCAGGAGAAGCATCCGTCACTTTCGGCTAACGCGCTCAAGTGTAAAATAGCTATCTGCTTGACGCTAGCCGAGATTGTTCTATAAAGGTTGGTCCTGAAGCGGAACGACCTGCCATTAGCAGTGGCATTAGCAGCGTCCAAGAAGTGAGAAGCCACGAGCGTGAAGCTGTACTGCGTCATCACAAGCAAAGCTTTAACACCTAATGAATTTTTTTTTGTGGCAGCTTTACGTGCAGCGTGGCGGATTGCTAAGCAAAGGGGCCCGAGTTCGATTCCCCACAGGCTCGGAAATTTTCTCCACTAGGGAACTTGGTATTTCTTTGCCCTTACGGTCGTGTCATCATGACTGACATTACACTAGTAAGATGGGTAAATGAGCGCTGCCTGAAAGCCAATAAAGTGAAGGAAAATGTCGCCGCATCCTTCCTACGGTTGAGGAGTGCTACCGACGATATTTCCGCTTCCTTGATGCTGCTGGTTTTTCTCTCTTCTGTTTCACATTGAAACATTAAGGTTCGTAAGAATACTTTAATTACGTCTGGCGTCACTTGTGGATATTTCTGAGCAGTCATGTGGGCTAATCTCATAGAAGTAATTTTTTTCTTTTCAATGAGTGTCATTTCCGTTAACCTCGGAACAGGAGCTCATACTCGGAGATCTGTCATATCCACTTGTCTGACGGCACTAATAAACTTCCTCGTGACAGAAATTCTGTCGATATGTATTCATAGAGGAGCATTGCGGGAGGACAAGGCAATTCGTTCGACGTTGCCCCAGCGTATTAGCAACTTTTGCGGCACCATAAGAAATATAACCTGCCAGATACCTGAAACCCTCTGCTGAGGAGTCAACATATCTGACACTAGAGTCTGCAGCAACCTGACAATGTAAATTGTGTTTCTCCTTACCCATCCGTGAAGGCCATTGCTTTATGCGTATCAGGCAAAATTCTACAAAAAGTCTGTGACAGGAACTAGTGTTGGCTGCCTTCCAGAAACGCAGAGGGAGTGTTCGATAGTGGAATGTCACGAGCATTCTGTCCCAGCAGCAACAAACGCAGTCGATCTTTAACTTTTTTCGAAGCAGGATGCTGATAAAAATTACCAACACCTCTAACCTGCGAAAACAAATTTTCTAGCCAATCGTGTTAAAATGTACTTAGTACCGAGTGACAGATGGTCATAATGAAGGCTAAATAAACAGTCAATAGATGTTAACAATTGTTTCTGGACTGCAGTAGTAGCTTTCTGTCGCCAACCTGCATTTACCTCATAAAAACAAAAAAATACATTTTGCCGAGGATCGTTTTCTGTAGCTGCTCGTCAGCTCCGTAAGTAATCGCTGACGTCTTTGTCGACATTCTATGTGGATTCAGAACATCAAATGAGTCGTTCACGACCTGAAACAAGTCAGCCGTTCAGTCTTTCTTTGTCAACAGATAACTAATAGCCTGAGACATTGTGTTCGAAAAGTTTTGTACTGCTACTTAGATGTACTAGCTGAGGCTCTCTACCTTCAACACTAAGACGGAACTATGGCAGTCTGGGGCACATTTTAATTACTCCAAAATCTAATGATAGCATTTTCTCAAATAGCACTTCCGCAGCTACTTTCCGACTGGAAAGAAAGGAGTTGCGAAGTAATTTGTACATGTGAGGGACATTTGGAAACACCCCTAAATTTTTTGCAAGATCCTGTGGATACGGTTTTTTGGCTGAAGATCAGAAATGACTGCATTAGCACTACAATTCACATTAAGAAGCAAGTAAGCCACTTGGTTTATCAACGACGGCGTCATCTGAACATCAAAGATATAGAATATCGGTTGCTTCCCCTACAACTGCATTCCAGTCGCCCATGACTATTACATTTTCGTTCCCCTTTACATACTGCATTACCCTTTCAATATCCTCATACACTTTCTCTATCTGTTCATCTTCAGCTTGCGATGTAGGCATGTATACCTGAACTATCGTTGTCGGTGTTGGTCTGCTGTCGATTCTGATTAGAACAATCCGATCACTGAACTGTTCACAGTAACATACCCTCCGCCCTACCTTCCTATTCATAACGAATCCTACACCTGTTATACCATTTTCTGCTGCTGTTGATATTACCCGATACTCATCTGACCAGAAATCCTTGTCTTCCTTCCACTTCACTTCGCTGACCCGTACTAAATCTAGATTGAGCCTTTGCATTTCCCTTTTCAGACTTTCTAGTTTCCCTACCACGTCCAAGCTTCTGACATTCCACGCCCCGACTCGTAGAACATTATCCTTTCGTTGATTATTCAATCTTTTTCTCGTGGTAACCTCCCCCTTGGCAGTCCCCTCCCTGCGATCCGAATGGGGGACTATTCTGGAATCTTTTGCCAATGGAGAGATCATACATGACACTTCTTCTACTACAGGCCAGATGTCCTGCGGATACACGTTACGTGTCTTTAATGCAGTGGTTTCCATTGCCTTCTGCATCCTCATGTCGTTGATCATTGCTGATTCTTCCACCTTTAGGGGCAATTTCCCACCCCTAGGACAAGAGAGTGCGCTGAACCTCTATCCGCTCCTCCGCCCTCTTTGTCAAGGCCGTTGGCAGAATGAGGCGGACTTCTTATGCCGGAAATCTTCGGCCGCCAATGCTGATTATTTATCAAAATTTAGGCAGTGTTGGGGATCGAACCCGGGATCGAATACGTTTTGGTTATGAATCAAAGACGCTGCCCCTAGACCACGGGTACAAATTGTATACTACATATCATTCTGTTTGTGTCGTACCTCTTCTCCGAGAACTGCGAAAATTTTCTGGCTTGAACGTCTTTTCAAAGTCGAAAAATCCCATGAATATATCTTGATTTTTCCTTAAACTAGATTCCAGTATCATGTACATGGTCATAAATGCCCTTCTGGTGCCCTTACCTTTTGTAAGCCAGAACTGATCTTTGTCTGAGAGATCATCTGCCTGTACATGCACTTACAGATACAACACCCCAGCGCGTCAATATTGCTTCATCCGAAGGCAAGCAGTTCATGGAAGTTCGATGGATGCATCGAGATCCGACTAACGTTGGTTTCGCAACTGCCTGGCCTAAACATCCCTCATTGATCTTGAGCCTAGAATACGAACTATGGCAACTCCGTTCAATTAACTGTTGAACAATGGGCAGTACTCATTCGACGGGTTACCTTGCAAATGTGCGTAACACTAAGCGCTCTGGTAATTAAATCGTACGCAAGAAGTAAATAAGATGCGATAGCGGTAGTATTTTCTCATGGACCAAACAGAAAATTTTGCACTCTGAGGCATGTCGTAGGCCTTGCTCATCATTCCGGTTATAGAGCAGGTATCAGATAAGACATTAGCATTGGGTCTATAATCGTCTGAGGATAAGCTAAGCCTTCACAGAAGAATGAAAGAATAGGATGATAACCACAGTCTAACAACATCACAAAAAGAACACTTCATCCCCTGGACGTCTGAATTATCTCTGGGCCCTTACGTCTGTCTTTTTGGCCGTACTGTCTGTTCCTCACACAGTGAAAAATATCATTCTTTAGTCAAACCTGAATTTGTATGCAACGTACAAATTACGAAAGCAGGTTCTGAACAGTTTTTTCACATGTGGTAGTGCTTTCTAGTATTTGAGTGGCAACAGATCACACATCTTTCATATCCATTTCTTTATTTTGATTAGGTATCTGTAATATTTTACAGAAATCTAAGAATTAACGTCCCTCATCACTGATCTGGCTTCTGGGTGAGACAACACTCTTTACGAAAGTCGTGAGGTATAATGAAGGATTAATGTCACCAATTTACAAAACATAAAAACGACGTATAAGACTTCAGAGGGAATATAAAACTCTTACACAAAATATCACAGGTACATTAATGGGTAAAAATTGCTTACCACAAGAGTTAAGGATTCATTCACTGAAAATATTCAAGCGTATATTCGTTTTTGAAAGTTCGGGCGAGATCCTCACTTTGAGACTTTCACAAACCAAAGATAAAAAAAGACAAAGATAACGTAACTTCTAACGGTACCTGCCCACTGTCCCGTCATCGTCAGGCCATAGGCGTCACTGGTTGCGGATATGAAGGGGTGTGTGACCAGCACACCGCTTTCCGGCCGTTGTCAGTTTGCGAGACCGGAGCAGCTACTGCTCGGTCAAGTAGCTACTCAGTTTTCCCTCTCAAGGGCTGGGTGCATCAAGCTAAACAGCGCTCGGCAGCCCGGACTCTCACCCAACAAAGTGCTAGCCAAGTACCACAGCGCTTAACTTTGGTGATCTGACGGGATCTGGTGTTTCCAGTGTGGCAAGATCATTTGCTCTTATCGGTACCTAGCGTTCATTAATAATTTTAATTGTATTTTAAATTATGTGCTAAGAGATATTCTAAATTAAAATTCTATTGCCGAAGACCGACATGATATATGGATTCTGTGTATCTCACTGTCGAAACATTACATAGACATTACTTGAGTTGTTTAACAATATCTTACTGACAATTCCAATACTTATGAAGTTATATCTCTTTTATTTATTCTACAATTATTTTTATTTTCCTTTAGCATTTTTTATGTTCCTTACACTAGTCCAGCTATATCCTCTTATGAGTTGAGAGGTGTAGCATTGCAGTTTCAGCATAATCGGTTGTGTATATCATTCACCTGATTAAAATCATTTCTTACCCTTATACTGCTGCTGATAAGTCTACTGAGACTATCACAAGGTCTGAAAGAAATTCGTTCTACGAACATTTCGGTGATCCATATAGCATTTATCAAGCACCGAGTATATGAAACCCTTCGCCGATAAAAATATACAAGCCGGGTTTAAATTCTAGGTAAATCTAAGACTCGGAAATTTCTTTCTGTAAACTGTAGGTTTAGCTGACGGTCGGAGCGTTCGCACTATGTGGAAATAACCTAGGAGAAAAGACGTAGCAAGTAGAGAAGAAGTTGGTTGGGGTTGTTGTTGGGGAGGAGACTAGACAGCGAGGTCATCAGTCTCATCGGATTAGGGAAGGACGGGGAAGGAAATTGGCCGTCCTCTTTCAAAGGAACGACCCCGGCATTTGCCTGAAGCGATTGTAGGGAAATTACGGAAAACCTAATTGATGGCCGCACTCGGGATTGAACCGAATGCGAGTCCAGTGTGCTAATCACTGCTGCAACTCTCTCGGTAGAAGGAATGGACTTGTGACTCACGGTGTTCTGAACGAAAAAAGTATTTGAGATACCTCCCATAAGTACTGACGAAAAATGTTCTTCGTCAGCCGCAATAAATTAGAAAAACTAATTATGTTCGATATTTCAGACGTACTGTGATGTTTACCTCTCTCCCTGTCTATCTGTCTATTTATCTATCTATCTGTGTCTCCTTTTTTATCTCTCTCTCTCTCTCTTTTTCTCTCTCTCTCTCTCTCTGTCCCTCAATTTTTTATAGGAGTTACGTGATCTGCAAGAATTGTAAAAGACATGTCAAACTGTAGTTCGAGAAATCTCCTTCCTTCTTGCAAATAGCAATTTATCTTTCGTTTAAGAAGTGATAAAAAAGCAATCCGTTAACCTGCAGACAAGCAAGATTTTTTCTACTGTACTTTTCTCTTTTGCCGGCATACATTATACACAACATTTGTGTAATGGTTTATCGATAGAGCTCCTGAATTTCTGAAACAATTATTTCGGCATCATTCAAATTCCTAGCGAGCGAGCGACGCAACGGCCAACTTGCCGATAAACGCGGATTTGTTAGCACAACGCGATTACTCAAGCGTAAATGCGGTCAATTGGATCTCAGTTTACATTTGCTAAATCGTTCTCTCAGCTGATTCCTCCACTGATTCAGATTCCATTATTCACACCGTGTTTGATAAATCACTTCTTCCCCATCACACCACTTCGCGACGAAGTTACGAAGTTCTCCCACGTGTGAACTGAAACTTCTAGGCGCTCAGTCCGGAACCGCGTGACTGCTATGGTCGCAGGTTCGAATCCTGCCTCCGGCATGGTTGTGTATGATGTCCTTAGGTTAGTTAGGTTTAAGTAGTTCTAAGTTCTAGGGGACTGATGGCCACAGATGTTAAGTCCCATAGTGCTCAGAGCCATTTTTTTTTTGAAACTTCAGTTTTTAACGCGAATAATGTTTTCGCTGTTTACTCATAGGCACTGTTTACTGATGAGCGTAAAGCTTCGTGACTCACCGTGTTTACCTGTGAAATCTTCGACCACCTACCGTTTCAACTCAATTACACACACACTCAAATATATGAGTTTTGTAAGACTGCGTAAAGTGCTTTCCAATGTCGATTGTATCTCTTAGGTATACTGTTACGTTAATGGATATTCCTACATGGTTATCTTAATGCGCTTCACGGCCTCATCTGACATCACTCACGAAATATTTAAGAAAGATTATTGATTTTCATCTCAGGTTTAGCATCAAAATTATGTTTTCTGATTGACATAATGTCTCTCGACCTGTAGTCCTTGAAACGAATTCATGTTATGGCATACATTTTAACAGTAAATTACTGCGATCATTTTTTATTTCAAATGAAAAGCATAAAAATACTGGATATATTGTGGAATCTAAAACGTTCAGTCAGCGATGAGCAACAAATATTATGATATTATAATTAATATATTTCAAATTTTACAAGATGTCGTTTCACAAGAAAATAAATTTGTAGGTTCACAGACACACACACACACGCAGACACACACACAACAGTTCATATGGTGTATGTACTTCTCGATAGCATTTTTCAGATTAAACTCACCTAGTGCTCGAAGGACTCTCGGTTTTCTCTGGCTGAAGACGAAGCTGGTGTATTGTGGGAACTCCGTATGTAATGTTCTGAGGTGTTTCCTGAATTTTTTCCTAGAACTACTGAATTGCTGTATAAGAATAAGAGACGGCACGTCCAACGTTTACGGTATCACTCTCACATAATGACTGATTCCGTTACTTAATTTGCCGAAAATAATTGTGACTTCCATTCTGCAGATCATGATAATAGTTGATCTCTATAAGCTACAAGCTTTAAATCAGGACGCCCCTTTTGATGTTTCCCACTGCTTCTACTAGTCATGCATAATTTTCATTGTCAAGCACCTAGAAAATTCTTTTTAATGGATGTTAAAACTGAGACAAGGCATTTGTAGTGGCTTTTTTGCAAGCCCCTTCTCATAATCACTTATTCCACGATGGCCTTTATTCGAAAAGAGTTTTATTGCTTAATTACCGGTGCTAAACTCTACATACCCCATTACTATTCTTGAAATGAATTAGTTCTGTTTGCTACAGTAGTTGTAGTCTCGCGTCTTTATTCCTCTGTTCCTTGTGTATCTGTAGTTCTCTTTTAAGTTTACCATATGAGCTGGTGCGCTGCCGGCGCGAGTCTCCATCGGTTGTAATCTAGGTCGTTGTGAGTCGATTTTCGATACCTGCTTGTCTTATTCACATCTTTGGCGGATGGCTATTTAACTGCGGTGGGCGCTCCACAGGGTTTTGCTTTCGGGTATCAGCTGTGTGAGCGACAGTGACGTGTGGCGCTGGCGAGTGGACGAGTCGGTACTACGGAGGAGCGCGGCCAGCTGCTGCGGCGGGTTTAGCCGTTTGAATGCAGATCCGCTGCCGACGGTGATTGGGATTTCCTTGAGATTTGAAGAACAGATTTCCTCCACGTCTGTTATTTGTTACTCAAAGTGAATGAAATGGAGTCGTCGAATTGTTCCGTGGTGGGTTCTGTTCATGTTAATTGAATACTCAAGTGCACCGAAAATTCTTGATTGTTCCTACCCCCCCCCCCCCGCCCCCACTTTTATAACGCCCACCAAATCCTCGAACGCCACGTGCCCCGTCTTGCCTTCCACACCCGCATTCCTTGCCTCACAGGTCTCCTGTATGACCTCATCCCCTTTCCCGACCTCCTCCTTTTCCTACAACATATCCACATCCTGTACACTGTCCGCAGGCTTCATCCGCCAAACCCACTGTTGACCTCCTTTCTCTCCACCCCTGCCCATTTCCGCACCCCTATCGCTGTATCTCTCCCTCCCTCCACTCCCACACCCTCCACGAGGGGAATTTCCAGCACCTCCCCCTCCCAGATGTTGAACTCTGCCATGACATCTACCCTTCCTGCCACCTGTAGCCTGGCCTTGTTCCGCCCCCTCCCCAGGGCCCCCCTTTCATCTCTCCTCCTTCTTCCACAGCCCCCCCCTTGAGTCTCGGCACCCTCTCCTAAGCTGTTTCCCTCCAATGTCCTTCCCTCACTGCCCCTCTTTGGCGCACCTCCCTCACATCTCCCCTTCTCCCACCCCCTCTAGCACCACCCCTCCCCCTTTTATCCCCTTCTTCATACCATTGGCAGATCCTCTCAGTTTGTTCATCATCATCAGTGTGCCATGTTAGTGTTGTGTTTGGTGCTGTTCTCCTGTGACTTCAAGACCTGTGATTTTAATTGTGTGAGGGACTTGTACATAGTGTTCCTGTCAGTGATTTTTATGCTCCAGCCATACTTCACCTTGTGTTTCTTTTAATCGTCACAGCGTGTGGTTTCTTGTGTACAGTTTTTAGATTTCTATCACCGTTTTTACAGTTACCCCCTTTTTACGCTATCCTCCATTATGTTTCCAATTTTATACGTCTGTTGTTCCGTATTTCCTCCTTCATATTGTTTGAAATGTCCCCATGTTATGCACTGTCTCTCGGCTGAAGAGCGGCGTCTATGCTGCTGCCAGCCCACCCAATGTGGAGCGTTGTAATACAATTAAAAAGAAAATAAAAGCCTTGGCCGGACAATAGTGGACGGTAATCGCAAAGTATCAGCATGGCCTAGCAGAGAGTGCTATTATAGCAGCTATTAGTGATCCAGAAACTGTGTGTCAAACTTTCATGAACATTATATTTAGAAAAGGACTTGGATTTATGTTGCATGTCGTCCATCGCATGCAGCACCATTGTTATTTCAAATTTAAGTATTGTCAGCCCGCTTTATTGAAATACAATTACTAATGTTATTTGCTTGAATTGTGGTATAGCATTCCCAGAACGCACCATCCCCTAGGCACCCTATACGAGACGAGTGGGTAACACCCCACAAAATAAAATTTAGTTACTGCATCATGATAAGTTTCGAAGTTAAAATATAGAAGATATTTCAAACGTAATGAGAAAAAGAAGACTCATGTTTTTTGGAAATTTATTCCAAATTCAAGATCGTACATTAACTAATAAGATTTTCAAATATTTGTGGTGTAATATGACCATAACAAGCTGAGTCAACGAAGTAAGAAACGATTTACAAAGATACAGTTTAAAAACAGAATATACAAACAACAGAAAAGCATTTTGGGGACAAGGGGTTTCAAGGCAGGGTAGCTAAAGGACTGGTTCAAAAAGGCTGAAGACAAAAAAAGAAAATACATAGTGCACAGATGGAAACATACTGGAAGAAATGAAAAGAACAAAGAATGTATCTTTTGATCAACTGAATGTTTGAATGATGTATAACTACTGCTCCTTTTTCATCTAGTTTTATAGGTATGAATATCAGTATTCTTCTCAAATTGTGATCGATTATTAATGAAAATTTTTATTAGGAAATATATGTACTGATTTTGTGTAGGTCCTTCAATAAGTGGCCACATGAATTACTGCAGATAACCACCATATATATTTTGGCTCAGACTTGAGCAATCTATATTTTCTTTCAGAGTAACGAATTAATTTAGAAAATTATTCCATAAGTCACTATTGAGTGGAAATCCACAGACTGCCAGGTTATTTATTAGTTTGTTTCCAAGACTAACAATTTTACTTCTGAATGACCCTTGGATTATCATCCATGGATAGCGAAATGAGACACAACGATGACAGCAGATTTGTGCAACTAATATCTTTACTCTGGGCCTCAGCAGTAGTACATCAAGAACATCTTTGTTGATGTGTCCAGATGCCTCTCATGCAAAACAATAGCTATTCAGCATTGTTGAGCGTGGTGTCACTCAAATACCGCTGTCAGCAACGTCTCAAGCTCTGTGATGACAGTGCAGTGGTGTAGCTGACGATGGCTGTGAACTTCCTCCAGCGAGCGGATGCTTCCCTTGTGACTCAGGGCAGACTGCGCTTTCTTGTGGTCGAACAGTGGACCCGCACTGCATTCCAGGATGTCACTGCAAGTGTCACAGGCTCATCGTGTAGGCTGTGATGCTGAGATCAGAACGACATAGTACCTCAATGGCTATCTATCTATATGGTCCAGAATTTGTTCGTTTAGGGCTTAATGTACGTATTCTAAACACATCCATGATGGCAGGTGAGGAAAGGCTCCATTCTTCCACTAGCGTACTGCAGCGTTGGCTGTTGCTACACCGAACTCAAGTGGCTCCGCTTCTCAACGTCAATCGGCCTGTTTTGATTTCCAATGCATAACACTCTCACTCGCCTGTGGCTGGCTGTGTTGCTACTCACCTCTGCTCAATGCGGTCGATAAGCATTATTGTCCTCCTTTTTATTAACTAGACTATCCTTTACATTAGAATTCCTGGCGAACGGCCCTATTGACCATATTTCACCTCTTAAGAATTATTCTAATAATTGGTTCTGATAACTCTATCACTTTATCTTACCCGTTTCCATAGTGTCCCTTACCTTACTACTTAACTCATACACCATGGAACTTAATACTACTCTTCTTCCACAATAACTTCTATTTCCCTGTTCCCAACTTACAAGATAAAATGACTCAATTATTCTTACTACAAACCCCTTGTGCGTTTAGATTCCTTGTTTCTTTAGGATATCCTATCCACTGGAATCTGAATGACGGTTGGTTCTAAGTTCAGTCTTGTGCTTCATTTTATACGTACCAAAACACGGACTACGCTCAGCAGATCAAGTGCCTCGGTGTTGTTTGGTATGACAATAGTCAATGTTGTTCTTTTCCGATACTGATTTTCCTAATATGAATTTACATGGTGCAATAAGCTTTTCTGCGAGACTCGTCGCTCCTGCTAGTTGAGAAGCGTATTTATAGACTGCATTAATTCCGACCCTAGGATTTGAATTAAGCTGGTTACATTTGCGGTACGTAGCACTTACATGGGCTTCTCCGGCCAATAAAAATGAGGCAGTGAAAACTTCAGGTGAGTTATCAGTGAAGTGGTGGTGGGCTGACGCACAGTAGACCTCATTATCTAACACACTGTTCCATTTCAAAACAAACCACTCCCCTTTAAATTTAGCTCCTTTGCTGATGTAAGCATCTCGTACTCGAAACAACTAGCCACTACTAGCTGTTTCTTGTCAAAGGTGCTTCGATCTGCTGAAGTTGCAATTCCGGCTGAATCACTTCTCTATTGCAATATCTTTCCTCCTTTTGTCCATTAACATTTCACTGCTCAGGAATGCCTATTATTTTTCTTTTCCTAAAATTCATTGTTGCTCCACTGCTGCTTATACAAATTACACTAAATCTATACTTAAGCTACAGCAATGTATTAAACGACTGTCTCCTAGGCCATATGGTTCCCTAATTACCGTTTCGTTGACAACCTTTTCTTTACTTTCAATCTCTCTTTCTGGTCTGCATTTCCTATCCCTGTAATAACTTCTGAACTCTCTTGAAAAGGTTTCAGCCGCCCTACATGCACAATCATCGCTCTCGTCGGCAGTTCAACCTTGCATTCATTGGCTACATACTCTCCACCAATTCGCCTGGCCCCTGAATGCTTTGCAAAAAACTTCTTTGTCTTTCCCTTTGGTGTATAAAAAGATGATATCATCACCCAGTGACCAACCTTACACAGTGACATTCTTGCTGTATGTCCCACTGTTTCTTCTTGTTTGTCCAGTGCTCGTGTATTTGCCCTCTGTCCTCTATTCCAGGTTTCCCTCCGGCAAACTCCTTAACACATGCTCCAGCCCTCCCTTTCTTCACTTTCAATACGTCCAACAGTGATAGCATATTACGACAATATACTACTTCGCCGGCCGCGGTGGTCTCGCGGTTCTAGGCGCGCAGTCAGGAACCATGCGACTGCTACGGTCGCAGGTTCGAATCCTGCCTCGGGCATGGATATTTGTGATGTCCTTAGGTTAGTTAGGTTTAAGTAGTTCTAAGTTCTAGGGGACTGATGACCACAGCAGTTGGGTCCCATAGTGCTCAGAGCCATTTGAACCATTTTATACTACTTCATATGGCGACTTTTCCGTATTCGTACGCTGTTTTGAGTTGTGGGCAGAGACGACATACTTCAAATAGGCACCTCAGTTGGTGTGATGTAAGTCAATGTAGTATCCAAGCATCATTCTGATTGTCGTATACACTCTTTCAGTTCTTCCATTGACTTGTGGCTGAAAATGACTTGTCCTTAAACTCTTCAGATTCAATAGCTTACACAATTCCTTGAATATATCTGACTGGAAATACTTTCTCTGCTTTGTTATTATTGTTTCAGGCATTTCAAATATCAATTTCCAATCATTCACAAGTGCTTGTGCTATGGTTGCCACCTGGTGGTTTGGCACTGCGGCCGTTTCAACTTATCATGAAAAATGATCAGTGATTGTGAGTACATACGTATTCCCTACAGGTGTTGTTTTGAATCAATCTCAAACATCAGTGTCCAGAATCTCGAATTGTTTTAGGTAACCTCTGCAGTGGTCTCTTGTTCGACACAAATCCGCTCTCTATGGGCACTGTATGCAATTCCGCACGTACTGATCTACGTCGTTCTACCAGTTCCTCCGTAATCTTATTTTGGTAGATCTACAATGTCCATGACTCACTAATATGTGATCATGACGTTCTTACAGCACTATACTCCTTAGCTTCGCCCATACCTCTATCGGCATTGCCAAATTAGATCCTCTTCACAGCAACTCTTTATGCATAAAAAACTGTGCCTCCTTAAAATATTGCTTAAATTTGTCATTCACTCTTTCTGCAGCTTGCCATTTCTTATGCTCATTACCCCCAATATGCACTACTGTTACTTTTCTTCTTAAGTAGTTCACATTACCGCTGTTGCTTCCCAGGTTTATGCGTAACATCGAAATCAAATTCACTTGGTGCTCATCGTGTCACCTGCTAGAAGGATCTTTCAACCTCAACAACCATTTTATTGCTACATGATATGTTATTAATTTAAACTTTTTGGCGGGCATAAACATTTGAAATATGTGATTCCATAAATTGCTCTTAACATAACTGCTACTCCCGTTAAGCCCGCTGGGCAGAACAAGTGATTAGGAGTGTGGAAAGGGTCAAATAAGGAGCCGGTCTGTTTCACCTTAAAATTGTAATTTATTGTCATTTAATAACACCTTTAAGCCAAAACGACACATAGTCGAAACTTTACGAGTTTCAAAATCCAATTCTTTTACAGCTGAAGGCCTCCAAACAAGAAATCTTAAAAGCAACAAGATAAGTTTCAAGTGACTGAAGACACGCAAATAAAATAATTAAAATATATATACATATATATCACAGCTAGGCGGAAAGCCTCAAGGCAAAAGTGGATAGAACAAACATATACAAGGTGCAATACAAATGGTGAAGGCCACAATTAAATTTAAAAATTTTTAAAATATATTACCATAATCTTTTAAGGCAGAAAGCTGTAATGTTTTCGCTTAAGGGAAAATTTTGAGAATAAGGCTTTAAGCGGCTTAAGGTCCACAGTTGATTTTCCAGAAATTGAAAATACCTTAATCTTTAAGATTTCAATGGCCGAACGCACACTAAATGAAAAAGCAACACAACGACAATAACTAAATTCAATAATAAGATTTTAAGTGGCTGAAGGTCCAGAATTGATTTACATGAAACATAATTTTTTTTTCTTTCAAAGCAGTGGCTATGAAGGATTACCAAGAGACCATTAAATACACATGAAAAGAACAGTATAGACAACGGCAATCAGACGCCTCCAAGGTCAGGTGGGGGGTGGGCCTGCTATCGAAACATTGTTGTTGTTGTTGTTGTTGTCTTCAGTCCTGAGACTGGTTTGATGCAGCTCTCCATGCTACTCTATCCTGTGCAAGCGTCTTCATCTCCCAGTACCTACTGCAACCTACATCCTCCTGAATCTGCTTAGTGTATATCGAAACATTAACGTTCATTTAGGTGAGCCAGGTAGTGGGGCCCAACTACACTTGATCCATCGGTAACCCAACCAAGAGAGAGTCATGGACCAACCGACGAAACGAAGGACACAATACGAACGGACGTGGCTTGGGTACTTAACAGACCACTCAACTTTGACGTCAAGGGTCGGTGAGCCACGAAGCTCGTAGCGACCAGAAAGCTCCACACATGCTCCAACACTGCGCAGGGACCGCCAGCAAACCCAACCGACTGCACCGCAAGGAGATATCCTCCCTGGTCCGCACCAGGCGACCGGCTACCCTCAGAATGCCGACAACATCTAAAATAGTCTTAGTGGGAACAACGGCAACGACACACACAACCTGACAAACTCTTGCACGAAGACCTGAAAGATGCCCTGCAGTAACTAAGCACACACTAAGACAAATCGGCAGTCGATGCACACACACTCTCGAACGATCAGCGATCCAATACGCGGCGTCCAACGATCCACCAAGACTGTGGCCCAGCTAAAGTGATGTGCGGCGGCAATGGTCGGGTGAGCCATGTCGTCGCAGACCTCACACCTCCAACCTGACTGCACTAGTGCCACATTGCAACTCCCCAACTGGCAGGTCCAGACTGCGCTCCAGACGCAGTTCCAGTTGACCGGCAGCCCGAACTCGCGACCAGAAGTAGCTTACGACAGACAACGACAAGGAAGTAACAGCAGTCGAGCAAAGTTGCTACTGGAAGGAACATATTGATATGCGATGATAGCGCCACCCACGGTCAGGTAAAGCAGCCACTCAGTGACACCAGTAATTTAAATAAACGTAGTGAGGTGGATGTACCTTAAAAACAGGGTGTAAAATGCATGATGGAGGGAAAATGAGCCACGCACGGTTGAATAACTTTCTCCACTGGAGAATAATTTCTTTCTGCAGAATTTAGTTGCCTTGATGTGTATGATACCGGATGGGCTATGCCTTCTACCTCCAGTGACAACACACAGCCAAGTGCATGGACCGATGCCTCCCATGATAAAATGAATTCTCTATGAAAATCCGGAAATATCATATCAGACTGTATTAAAGCTTTTTTTAACTCCTCAGAAGCACTCTTCCGACCACACAAATTTAGTACCCTTTTCTAACAATGGGTCAACGGTTTGCCAATATTTGAAAATCCTATCACGAACCGACCGTAATAGTTCGCTCATCCCAAGAACGCCTGCTACTTTTTTACAGATTATCGTGCAGGAACTTCATGTACAACTCTAATTAATTTTGAGTCTGTCTTAACTCCATCCTTACTTACGGTATGACCTACGTATGCTATCTCACCCACCACAAAATTCCTGTTTTCTGTACTCTGTGTTAACTTCGTTGCTTTTAACTATAGGAGTACTTTCCTTAACCGCTGCATATGCTCTTTCATATGACTCCCCTAGGCGGTGTTGTCAACAAGATACACTAAGCATTGCCGTGGTTTCAATCCTCTGAGTACAGCATCCAAAAATCTCTGAAATATTGCAGGTGCATTTCTTAATCCGAATGGCATTCTTCTGAATTAGTAGTATCCCAAGGGTGCCGGAAATGCCGTTTTGTGTCGATCCTGCACTACAACCTCTGTCTGGTGATAAGCATACTTCAAATCCATTGTTGAAAAATATTACGTTGCCCTAAATGATCCAAGGTTTCTGTGTTATTAGGGAAAGGGTATGTGTCCATTATTATTTTCGCATTTAAGTGCCTGTGACCACATAAAACATAGATTTTCACATTCCATCTATTGACTTTTACTCAATCAGCTTCCGGCTAACAAAACTTGGCCAAAAGCTAATTGAGTGACAGTCTTCGTGTGGCACCTTTCTGCGAGTTAGCAACTCCACTATACGGTGAGTAGCAACTATCCTTTTCATTATATTTTTACATCCCATCATGGATTCTAAATTGTTCGACCCATTTACTTTTCCTGTCTTCCATGGACTATTAATTTCTTCAAATATAGCATCTCTCAGTTGTTGATCGATAAATTACTGCACCTACTTATCCTGTATGATTTGCAGAACACTGGTGATTCATTTCCCGCAGGTATGCAGTGCTGTGAAACATGCATAGATGGTAATGTCCCTTTAGAAAAAAGAATTCCTAAATTCCACAAGTAATTTTTTCATCCAATCACTACTGCTTCGTTCTAGGTGCTCCACTTTGTCCCTCCCCTCCTCGCACGTTCCATTCTTCTTCCTCTGGGATGTCCATATTAGCGATTAAAATCATCCATAGAAACATGTACACTCTTTTCACCCTTTATTTCTTGTGTGCATACAGTACCTCTTTTAACTAAGTACCTTGCCTGATATAGTACTTCATTCTCTTCCAACGTTTCAACCACACACCAAATTCCTACCGGCAAGCTTGGCTCATCATTGACCCCTAGTAATTTGCCAGTGTCGCTAAGTCACAGTGGTGCGAATCGAGTCTTAATGTGGTCATTCGTGATTTAATTGGTTCGTCTTTAGTGACAGACTCCCCTCACAACATCGCTACACTGGCAATGGCTTCACCTAATTGAAACATTTTCCCATCAAGTTCCACCATGTGTTGCCAAAGATCGATTATAGCCCAACGCTGATATAACAAATCTAATCCCTGAATCTTGTCTTGGCCTCAATCGTGTTTGGTGCAATCTCTATGCGTTGTTTAAATTGAAATGCGTCAGGCAAAAGTCTATGTCTGCCAGTCCTAATGCTGTGACACCTGTATCCCCCACTCCGTGCAGTCTGTACCGTGAGAGGCCCTGTTGCTTACGTTTCACCAGATCACTACTGGCGGTCCTACACGTACGACCCTGTGCCCAATAGAAAGGAACGCTTTTTTTCCTACTATTCCTCCTATCTCACAATCCACCTCTGTATACTATTTCGTAGCATTCAGTCTTACTGGGAAGGACTGTCGGTAGATCTGGGGTACCCATTGGTGTTTAACACCTTTTTCGTTGCTTTATCCACATGACCCTGAGGCTGGCGACGCTGCCTATTTACATGCGGCGTTTGTCCACACCTGAATCATTTTATATTAGCTGCAAATACTGTCCGTCTACTCTGCATTCCAGTCGACAGTTCGATTTCCTAACATTCTACAGCTAACGGCACTGATATGTGCAAATCCGGCGAACCCCCTCTCTGCACACGCCTTGACATTTCCACAGGCAGCCTTCTTAAAAAGCATCGATCTCCCTCTGCTCAGCTTCTTGTGAAATGATATCATTAACTGCAGCATCCTGTCCTAGTTCGTAGGTACATCCATTAATTTTCCTTATCATATCTGAAAACTGTTCCACAGTTTCCGTAATTTTCTTAGTTAGTATTCCTAATTATTCACTGTAGTATCTGGCACTATTTCGTTACCTATATCTCTGAATTAGCCATTCTTTAATTTCTTCTCTTATGAGCTTCTGTATACCCCACAATAGGTTACGCTTATCCTGTTAATCTCAATTTTGCAACACTAAATAACTCCGGATCAGACCAACCTTCCATCTGAGAGAGGTTATTAGTTTCCTTACGCGAAAAAGGAGCAATTAAACTCTACCAACCCACACAGTTCTGTATTATTTCCTGTTAATTGTGCTACTTTTTCTAACAATATGCGTACTGCTTCCAGTTTTGACACACCTCGCGTCTCTGGTTACCGAAACTTTGTCCTTGACAGCACACATTTCAGGTAATATAGTTCACAAGACAAGAATTAACTGAATTCTTACTCCTCGTCATGAGCTATCTCGATTTCTGGCATTGCCTAGCCATATATCCCCAACGATTACATGTATAACACTTTACTGGAACAGGAAATTGGAAATTTGTGGTTAGGTCATATGGGACCAAACTACTGAGGTCATCGGACCCTAAGGTTACGCAGTACATAAACTAACTTACGCTAAGGACAAAACACAGACCCGTGCCCGAGGGAGGACTCGAACCTCCGACGGGCGGAGCAGCGCAGACCTTGACAAGGCGCCTTAGACTGCGCGGCAACTGGAACCGATCACGTACATAGCGTTGAGTGACCCTCAAAGGTTCACTGTGCACGTTTAACAGGTACTAACCAATCGTGACTTCCATTAAACCTGAAACTAGAATAACTCACAGGCTCTCTTCTTGCAATAAAATCTACTTTACGAAATGCGCAACTGCCGAACTTCGCCCTGACTGAAATAGAATTTTTTTAATTCACTGTACCGTAGGCAGTAGGTTCAGATATTGCTCTAAGAAGGTAATGTCAATGTTCTGACACCAGTGATGAATGACCCTTGGGTCGTCACCTGTGGAGAGTGAAATTATTCGTCAATAGATTTGTTCAGTTCATTTATTTATTACGGCACTCGGCCATAGTACACCAGGAACCGCTTGGTGGAGGCATCCAGTTGCCTCTTATGCGAAAAAAGAAGACGTCCGGCATTTCTGACAGCGCAGAGAGCGGGGCGAGGCATGGCGTCACTCGAATGCTGCTGTCAGTGACGCATGTGGCTGCGACCTTGATGCCTGCGAGGTGGTCCAATCGACGGTCGCCTTTAATTTCCCCGCAGCAGGTGGACGGTTCCCCCGTGTCTCAGAGCAAGCTGCCCTGTCTAGTGATTGAAAAGGGGACCTCATACTGCATTCCGGGATGTCGCTCCAGTTGTCATTGGCCCATGCTGTAGGCTGTGATACTGAGGTCAGAATGATTTAGTGCAAGAATGGCTGAGTATTCGTATGCTCAGACTATGTTCGTTTAGGGTTTAAGCACGTACTCCAAACACTTCCGTGGTGGCAGGTGAGGAAACGCTTCCGTCCTTCTGTTAGCATATGGCAGCATTGGCTGTTTGCTATACCGCAACCTGCTGGCTCCCCTTCGCAACGTCAGTCGACCATGTTTTTCTTTCTATCACATGACACTCTCGCCCACTTACGGCTGTCTCTGTTGCAACTCACTCCTGATCTGGCGTATTTTTGATCGAGTACCATCGACATGCTAGACTACAAAGAGAAAGAGTAGCTGAACTTATTATTAGTTGTATAAGACCAAACTGGTTGTATAATTCTTCCTGTTGAAGTTTCCATCAACATGTATATCCAAAAATTTGGAGCTTTCTACCTCGTTCACTGATTCCTTTTCATATGCTACACCTAATGTTGCTGAAGCTATTTCCTGTTCAGAATAATGTGTATTTTCTCAAAATGTAGGTAGAGTCCATTTTATGAGAACCGTTTAATAATTGTGATTTTTCATGCTCTCCCGACGGATCTGTTCCACATATACTTCTAGTGTTTCCCGCATAATCGTATTGTGTGACTCACACAATATTTAATTGATGCAGCTGCTCGTCATCGTCAGGTGATGGTAGCTGCTGCTGTCACTGCTGGAAGGCGGGACTGACGATAATCGCTGTCTGGCTGGCTGACTAACGTGCTGACCTAAGGCACGTGTGGGTGCAGGGTAAGCACTGTCGTGCTGTGCCTGCAGGGCCTAAAAGATGTGAGAGGGGGGAACCTCACGGGTAAGATGGACTGGGCAGACGGAATACGGCTAAGTTGATGTATGGCTGGTTACGGACGAACGATGGTAGTCGCGCGGCGGCGTCGAAATTTATTAATGTAGGGAGCAGGCAATACGCGTGCGCGGTAAGACACCCGGAGGAAAGCGGCGCTCATGGTGCCCCCTGCTGGGAGCCGCGGAAAGGCCTCCCGTGCTTGCACCATGGGCAATGATTGTGCTTCCGGGCGCTACTGTTGTAGCAATAAATAATACATCCGCCACATTTCTCGACAGTAGCGACGGTCGTCCGCAGTGGAAACGTACTGGTTGATTACCCTGGGTCGTCCAAACGTCAGTCTTCCTTGGTGCTGATACAGGTTCCTCATGCGACATTGTATGAACGTAACTCCGACTGGGTCTCGACTTTTTCACCGTTTTAATGGGAGACCTTTAGCCGACAATGCTCGTCCGGGGTACTGCAAAACCGCGATTCCTCGCTGAAAACAGTGCTACGCCATTCATAACCTGTCCATGCTTTCCGGATACGGCACCACTTTAAATGCAACTATTTTTCCTGTGGCGTTAATGGCAGCCTACGTATGGGACGACGGTTCCCTAATCCGGTTGCTTCTAATCTCTGGACAGTGATGCATAATAACTTAGTTGCAGGGAGTCCATTACCTGTTCTCGGATGCCAGCTGTAGAAGGGAAGTGGCGAAGATGTGCTTGGTGCACAATACGGCAGTCCTTTCTTGTGATTACAAGATGTGGTCAACCAGAAGGTTGTCGATGGGTATACCGGCCATCACGTTCCCACACAGTCCAACATCGGACCACTGTGGCATCTGTGACATCTGAGTACCCCACAAATCTGGATATTAGACGATACGGAAAGCCAGCCCAATGGGGAACCCACTATGAGGCACTGCCAAAGATGCTCTGTCAGCTAGTGAATGAAGCGGTGGGTGAAACAAAACAAAGTACTACAAGAAGTATTCAGCGAGGTTGTGAAGATGAGCTGATTACTAGACGTTATATTTTTTCATTATAAGCATGAACAAATATGGTGGCCTTACATAAAATTATTAATTTCGTTTCTGTTTCCATGAATAGGTACGTAATTAAAGTCGTAGCCAAGTGCTGTTAAAATTGCATGAAAGTGTGACGAATAGTACTTGGCCGATACTGCAGTAAAATCAGCCGCTTTTAAAGCAAATAAAAGTTTAAGCGCCAAGTTCATCATCAATGATGCTGTTTCACTGTCCACTAAACTTCTTCATGAAATAAACTAACACTCTCGTTACGTTAAAGTTTTTCAGTCGACAGAGCATACGTCACTGGTAAGCAGCCTGAAATCGTCTCATCCCATAGGTACTGCCCAAATACTATGATTCTCAGTTCTAAATTATTGAAATGGTACAGCTGGTTGCGCCGAGAAGATAATTTCACCTTCTGCCGATAACTAGCCAGACATAGCAACCACTACCAACGTGAACTAGCTCACTACCCACAATAGGCTGAAGACGGAATAGACTGCGAGCGAAAGGAGCACGAGGTGCAGCAGTGGCACCTATTCGACACCGCGGAAACCGGACCACGCTGGTCATGTTCATTACTTGTTACGAAAATATGGTAGAAATTTGTATCATGGGAGTACACCGTTCTTCATAAAATTAAATATTTTTAAACGAGCGACCTCCCAAGATGGTCACTTACCAACGCTAACCCACTCGACATATTAGCGCCAGTGTCAATAAAATACAATACGATGCCATCATGTACAACTTTTACCACAAAGAAATACTTACACATACACTTACACATACACTAGTGTGCCCTATTAAAATAAAGCGCTATTTCCTATTTGTTTAGATCGTGCGCTTCGTTTTTATGTAGTGGACACCAGATTTGAACAACGATCGAGTAAATGGTTGGCCTGTGGCAATCGAGATGCCTACTAGTTAATTTGGCGTAGAAAAATCTTACATATCTAAGTGTCGATAGATTTGGAACAAGGGTTCAAAATGGCTCTGAGCACTATGGGACTTAACTTCTGAGGTCATCAGTCTCCTAGAACTTAGAACTAATGAAACCTAACTAACCTAAGGACATCACACACATCCATGCCCGAGGCAGGATTCGAACCTGCGACCGTAGCAGTCGCGCGGTTCCAGACTGAGCGCCTGAACCGCTAGACTACCGCGGCCGGCCAGGAACAAAGGGAAAGGCATAGGTTCAAACATGTAGGCATCATGGTACGGGTGACTGTGGAGCGCTGTACATCAAGTTCTGGTCAATTTGAATAGTAAGAATCATTGTTAGTATGTGTTCACCCTACGGTTAAGTTCCAGCTTACAAATTGTGTATGAGTATGATAGAATTACTTTAAAAATAGAGCTATTTAAAGTCTTTTGTGAATATTGTTTACAAAAATCTGTGACAAAAACTGCGGGGGGGGGGGGGGGGAGGGGGGGCGGGAGGGGGACAGTTCGCAATGCAGCACACAACTCGTGACAGCTACAAGCTCATTTTAACATACTCATTTATTACGTAGGTTGATTGGTTTCCAATCTTGTACTTTTCTATGTAACGTTTGCGAGTAATGTCCAGCAGCTGCAAAGCGACGCTGCCGACACTTGCCAGGCATTTGGAACAAAGCACAAGCACCAAATCTCATTCGGAAAATCCTACTGTTTAACAGTGGCCACCTGTCATTTTTCTCAGGGCTGTGTTCCCCCTGGTGTCAGGCCAAACCACGAGCCAGCTAGGCATGTACACTCACAGTTTGTAAAACAGGAAACGAAGTTTAAACGCTGTTAACCAATGACATCATACCATGAATTTAATGCCATGATAGATTGCAAAATAACATCAGTAACAGCAACCAAAACGAAATCATAAAAGAATATTCTTAGAAACGATTCCTTAAACTTCATGTCATCAAGTGTTCGAAATGCCTACTGTCGACCGCAATACACGTTTACAGTCGCCGGTGCAAAAACTGCTAGATGCACTTCGTTATTAGTGAATATGTTACAACAATGGTGATGTTTTAAATCGTGATGGGATTTCGGAACGCCGCGCGGAGTGGCCGGACGGTTAGAGGGGTCATGTCACTGATTGCGCGGTCTCTCCCCCCGGAGGTTCGAGTCCTCCCTCGGGCATGGGTGTGTGTGTGTGTGTGTGTGTGTGTGTGTGTGTGTGTGTGTTGTTATTAGCGTAATTTGGTTTAAGTAGTGTAGGTCTAGGGATCGATGACCTAAGCAGTTTGGTCCCATAGGAATTCATACACTTTCTTTTGTTTTCGGAACTTCTGCGTAGACTTCCTATTTGAATTAACGTCTGAGATTAAAGTCATTGGCGTCAAATCAGGCAAACGTGCACGCCAACGCCTTCACGGCGTGTCCTAGCCACTAGTGAGTAGCGAATTGAGGACCCAACGTTTTGGTACCAGATACATACACATATTTCAGGTGGTAGTTCATTCAGGAGAACGGTGGCGCTTGAATAAGAAATGGTGTATATCTCTTGCCCACTAAGGTCTCTCCAAATAGGTAATGATCAGTTATGTAATCACCAAATAATACTGCACCAAACGTTCACACTCTAGTGCCTGTGATGTTCAAACTGCGTAAGCCAGTGCAACTTCTCAAGCGACCCGACATGTGCATTTCTTACATTCAGCTTTCCATTATTTAGGAGGAGCTTAAACTCTAAAGAATATTCTTTGAAGAAAAGCCGTCTGGGCGGATGTCGCACTAGACCCGACTGACCAAATTCCATGGGTCTCCTGCTGATAGCTTATCTCAAGGTGAAGTGACAGATGCTGCAGATTGACGCTTTCTGCACCAACAAGAAATCAACGCTGACTTATTGCAGAGTCACTCGCAGACTCTCTAGAGCTAAAGTGTGAATTATGAGCAACAGCTGCCGCAGCACCTATTTTGATAGCTAGCGCCGCTCTTTAGAGTCTTGCTCCTTACCCACTCCGTAGTATGAACTGCCCTTCCAATGCGAATCTTTTTCACATTCGCTGAACTGTCATATTTGTTGGACAGCTTGTGTGGGATATCTTTCTGCAATACAATTCAACTTATCACTTCGGCGTTCCTTCTGCATTAACCACAAAGGAATACAAGTCTAGTTTCTCTTGGTTTGTGCAAGACACTTATATTTTCAAGTGAAGCTGATAATTACATCTCTGTAACTAATATGGATACGAATAAAGACTATATGTCATTTAGTGAAGACTTGCTACACAACACCGCTTTCGCTATTTGCATGAAAACAGATGATTGCGGATATTTCTACTATGCTGAATTCAGAACTGATTTAAGTATGTCTCCTCACGTATCGTCTCCTGTGGATATCATTTTTTTGTGCGTTACGGAAATGTGGAATAATTCAATTGAAATAAGGTCAGTTCACGTACAACAGGGAAACTTTCTTCTGTATCTGTAAACTGATCTTTATGTTTGTCCATCTGTTCTTGGCTATCATAAACAGAAGTCACAATTCAGTCTTGTGCTTCCAACTGGCGAGTTTTTATGCAGTTTCGAAGAAAGAGTATTTCTGCTGCACTGAAATGCTAGTGATTACTATTTTCTGTGCTGTGTTTATGTGTAGTTTTTGATATACCAGAGTGTTCTGTCAGAAACTTCGGTTCAAAGTGTCTAGAGCACGTGTAAATAACAACGCTATCTTTTGTTACATATGTAGGAAATATACAGTGAAACTCCAGAGGTATTGTTTTACTCCTGTTTTTAAGAAAGAGTATGAGTTGTATTTTGGCTGCAGAGTTGTGGTCCAAAATGAGCCATTTGCTCCTCATCTTTAGTGTGGCACATGCGAAGGTAACTTGCGTAAAGTTCTTGTCGAACATCAGTGCCATTTATGGTACCAATGGTGTGACGCAAACTTTAGGACCGTGTCACTGGTAGTTTAGGTTGCCAACCAAAGTGAGAAGGTATTCCGCAAAGTCTAAACATGCTATTCAATATTCAAATATGCTTTCAGCCACGCGGCAAGTTCCTCATGGCGCTTCTTCACCTGCTAGGCCACCAAGTGACTGAACTATTGATGAACAACCTATAGAGATGTTATCCGACAGCAGTGGGAAGAAACTGCAGCAGCAACCAGCACAGAACGTGTTGGTACATCACCTCATCGCGTTACGCAGGGAAAATTTAACGACCTCTGTCGGAGTTTGAATCTGTCACATGCAAAATCTGAGTTACTGACTTCGAGATCTGAAGGGTGGACATTGCACGCTCAGGGCGTTAAAGTAACTTCATCTAGGAGTCACCATAGTGAGTCTGAAACCATTTTCTTTTTCACCAACACGTGTGTGTGCTGCAGTGACATCAATTATTTGTTTGGTGCACTGCGTAGTGTTCACAAGCCTGAAGAATGGAGACAGTTTACTGATTCCTCTAAATCGAGTTTAATTCCGCCCCGATAGCTTAGTGGTTAGCGCAGCTGTCTGTCACGCCAAGGGACCCGGGTTCCATTCCCCGGTGGGTTGGTTATTTTCTCCGCTCAGGGGCTGGGTGTTGTGTTCTCCTCATAATCATTTCATCATCATTAGTGGAAGGAAACGGGAAAGCACCACTGGAATCGCTTCCCTAGTCGCTCTTGCGGTGGACCTCTGTGAAGAGGCTTCCTCCATGACAAGACTTGACGTAAGGCAGAACACCAAGTTTTTTAAAAGAAAAATCAAGTTTAAGGGCAAACCTCCTTCATAATGGTATCGTATCCCTCAGTTCCAGTAGGATACTAGGTTAACAAGAAAGAGACTAATGAAATTGTATGAGATTTGCTAAATTACTTAGCAATATGTTATGTATAAGCCTAAACAATGTGCGGATGTGAAAGTAATAGGGCTATTAAGTGGTACGCAACCAGGTTACGCGAAGTGCTGATGCTTTCTGTACGAATGGAACAGTCGCAAAATAAAAAATATTACGTACGTAAAGAGTGGTCTAAAAGAAACGCCTACATTGGAGTAAAATGAATACGTGGTGTGAGCCGTCAGTAAACCCTGAAGACGTATACCTCTGTCCTTTAAACTAAAAACCAAACTACGTCTGAACAGTCCTTGGAAGGCTCAACAGTACCGATCGGCCGCCGTGTCGTCCTCTGCTCACAGGCGTCACTGGATGCTGATATGGAGGTGGCATGTGGTCAGCACACCACTCTCCCGGCCGCATGTCAGCTTACGAGACTGGAGCCGATACTTCTCCATGAAGTAGCTCCTCGGCTTGCCTCACAAGAGCTGAGTGTACCATGCTTACCAAACAGCGCTGGACAGACCCGATGGTCACCCATCCAAGTGCTGGCCCAGCCCGACAGCACTTGCATTAAGAGATCTGACGGGAAGCGGTCTTACCACTGCGGCAAGGCCGTTGGCCATACCAATGCCCCTGCGTATCAAAATGGGGTGTGGAGTTAATTTTCCCAGTATCAACGGTGCAAAGATTAAATAGTGAGTATTTATTGGTCCCCTAAAACGAAAGCTTATGCAAGATACAGATTTCACAAACTCATTAAGGAGACTGAAAAAGTTTCATGGAATGCCTTCAAGACAGAATGTGAGCACTTGCACAGTTACAAATGGTTCAAATGGCTCTGAGCACTATGGCACTTAACATCTGTGGTCATCAGTCCCCTAGAACTTAGAACTACTTAAACCTAACTAACCTAAGAACACCACACACATCCATGCCCGAGGCGGTCACGCGGTTCCAGACTGAAGCGCCTAGAACCGCACGGCCACACCGGCCGACCACTGTCACAAATCTGATTACTATGAAGATGTTGTAAATAACGTGATTAGATGATTACGACGTATGAAGTGTCGTGTGTCACCAAAGTTATATTGTTTGACCACCGTCTTGATTTTATCCTTCAGAACATTGGGAGATAAAAGTGATGAACACCAGGATCATTTTCATCAAGGTATTGTACTAACGGAAAAGCGGTGAAACTGTAGCATGTTGACAGAATGTTGTTGGTCCTCAATTACAGACACTACAGAACATAAACCCAAAAGAGAATTACCAAAAATGTCCTCTTAAACTTATCCTTTCCGAGGTTTCAAAGTATTACTTATGTTCATAAATAATCAAACGTCTACTTTTGGACAACGGTATCTGTTATTACATTTTTGTATTCAAATCATTATTCCCCATAACCACGACAACTGAAAAACCTTAATTTCATCCAGAGGGGAGATAAAAAGGTCAAATGAGTTATAAGTGTAATGCATTTGGATGAAAACAGAATTACGACATCTTGTATGGTTCAAAATGGTTTAAATGGCTCTGAACACTATGGGACTTAACAGCTGAGGTCATCAGTCCCCTAGAACTTAGAGCTACTTAAAGCTAACTAACGACGTCACACACATCCATGTCCGAGGCAGGATTGGTCGCACGGTTCCAGACTGACGCGCCTTGAACCACTCGGACACTTCGGCCTGCTCTTATATGGTTCCGGAAATATTTGAGATGAAGAGCTTAGCAGAATAAACTCGTACATTAGGCAAAGCCTTGAAACATAATGTCAAATCTTTAAGTTTCTCTTGGAAATAATTTAGTAAAACCGGATTAAGAGGCATTAGATTTTAATTCTTTATCGTTTCCGTGTCTACTCCAAGACGTACATTGTGCTGTTTGAGATCCGTCCTCTTACAGAATTGAGTTCAGTCATTACCATGCGAGCTATGAGTTGGCTGTAGGCAGGAGAGGTTTCGAGCTGGGAGAGTTTGGGAGAAAATTTACGGTTCTCCTGATAATCAGGGGAAAGCTCCCGAAATCCTTGACCGCAACCTGGGGTTGAGACTATATTACTGGGGAAATGTTGACTACTGTCCTTGGCAAAATTTAAAATTGTGTATGTGTGGGTCTCTGTGCGCAGCTGAGTGGGGGTGGGGGGAGGGCGGGGATGAGATGATTAAAGTGCAGTATTGTATTATAGGGAGGTCCACAATGAGAGTCTTTGCACAGTCGCACAGTCACAGAAAAGACTGTGACGCTTGGCAACAGGTGTAGACAAACTTAGGTTCTCGGGACTCTGTTCTCTGGGACACTTCCTAAGATCAGGCAGCATTACGGCGCAGTTCTTTACCAGTTCCTGGTAAGTCATCCTGTTTATCGCACCGCTTCCTTACTACTCCTCTGCTTCCTTACTTCGCTAAATGGCGCACAACTAATCAGTCATACACTGTAACTATAACCTGCTGTTAAAACAAACGTGACAGCTTCAAGGAAAGCCAATAATAGACAAGTAAGTCAATAAATATCAAATAAATTTTATATTGCTAGTAAATATGTACAAAACAACAAAGGAAATTACATCTCGGCAACTCCTGTTATTTCACGTCTCAAAGGTAGATAGTTTTAACATGTCGGATGTGAAACACAATTAATTAAAAACCACAGTCTCTTACATCACATGTTATTATTTTCAAAGCTGATCAGAACTACGCGTTTCGGTACCACGTTGCCATACACAAATCCGACTATTCCTTAATACATACGCAGTCTAAAAGTGAAGCATCGGTAGAACATTGTCGAATATCGATGAAATTTTGTACATGTGCACATCATTGTCGGGAATGTGATTAGAGCTTCAGTTCTCGGTGACAGAAGAGCTACCACAGTACATCTGCTCTTCGTGATTTGTGTTGTTATCGGGATAGGTATTCTACACAAAAGGCAGAACATAATATTGCACATGGCACCACACTGACATCACAGATAACAATTAAACCTTGGACTGTTATCTGTGGTGTCAGTACGGTACCATGTGCAATTGTGTGTACGATGAGTCACCACGACGTGGATTCTACTGCACTGGAGATAGCTACACAGTAACTGAAATGGATTTGCAATAAACAGATTAAAATTTTACTATCTATGCAGCCCCTTCTCCTGTCTTGAAGTAAAGTTTCATTATCCGTTATTCTTCTTGGTGCTGCAGTATTAATGCTTGCATATTTCTTGGAACCAATTTTGTGGTCGGATCGTGGAATATTCATTTACTTGCGTGTCGTGCCTGTTGGTAGCGTGAGGACAAATTGGGACCAATACATCCCACGCAATGCTACCTAAGCAGTCACTCTTATCACGCTCCATTAGGTGTCTGGCTCGGAAAGGAAGTTAAATTATGTTACTGTTCGTAGTTCCCTATGCTACTTCTTTTAAAGCGTCAAGCAGCCGGTATTCTACATAAAAAATCTGCAGAAGGTATTACATTTGCGGTGCGTCATTGCATATTGATGCCGCAACACTCCCATCGAATATTGCTGTTAACTCTTGCAAAGCTGCTTAAAAATCTCAGTGTAGTTCTGTTCAATAACAATTAAAGAAAGGAGGGGTAAAAATCGAAGGTATTATCTGAAAGGGACGGAAATCAGCAGATATGGTGTACATGTACAGACGACAAACAACTGAGTACAATTTCAGAAAAAATGTATCATTTATTCAAGAGAATGAGCTTCGCAAACTGAGCAAGCTAGTAACGCATTGGTCCACCTCTGGCCCTTATGTAAGCAGTTATGTGCCTAGAATTGACTGACAGATTTGTTGGACGTCCTCCTGAAAGATATTGTGCACCAGTCTGTGCAACTGTCACGTTATAACGTCCAAATCCCGAACCAGTTGGAGGGTCCTGCCCATAACGCTCCGAACGTTCTCAATTGGGAGATATTTGGTGAACTCACTGAGCAAGATAGGTTTGGCAAGAAGGAAGACAAGCTGGAGAAACCCTCGTTGTCTGCGGAGGGGCGGCGATTACCCTGCTGAAATGTAAGCCCAGGATGGGTTACGGTGAAGAGCAATAAAACGGGATTAGATCTCGTTGACGAACCACTGTACTGTAAGAGTACCGTGGATTACAACTACAGGGGTCCTGTTATGAAATGAAATGTCAGCCCACGCCATCACTCCAGGGTGTCGGCCCGTATGGCGGGTGACAGTCAAATTGGCATCCTATCGCTATCCGCGGCATCTCCAGACATGTCCTCGCTGATAATTTTAGCTCAGTTCTACGGGAGACTCTTCACTGAAGACAATTCTACTCCAATCAATGAGATTCTAGGCCGTATGTGCCCGACACCACTGCAAAAAGGCTTCTTAGGTTACAGGGGTCAACGGTAATCGGTGCAATGGGCGCCGTAGCACATCCCCTTTCTGTGAGCCGCAAACTGGTGCCTCTTGTAGTCATTGATGCACCAGTTATACATCGGTTCAGTGGTAAGAATGAATACGTGGCTCTGCGTGTCTCTCTGACGACAACTTGATCCTTACGTTCTTTCGTTTCTCTTGGTCGATAGGTTCCTTTAGACGTTGTGTTCGGCCATTGTTCACCCATTCCTTCCAACATCATCGATTAGTGCATCGGAGCTGTTCACCGATTACTCCAACTAGCTCCTTTCAACCATATTATCTTTCATCTCTCTAATGCTGACATCTGCATGCATTGCTTGCACACCTGTCCGCGAGATACAGTTATTGAGCACACACAATGAAATTCACAGACTTTACGCCCTGCTATCGCAGTGTCACGTGTTTATTGTCCTTGACAGCTGTTTGGTGAAATCGCGCGGCGGCAGCACACATTGATCCATCTCTCACCAAAGTTCACAGTTTCGTATTTTCCGTCTATACCGTGTATACATACTTACTCACATCCTCTGCTAATTTCTCTACCTAAATTTATCGTTTAGACAAATATTAGGAAAATAAGGTACCTTGTAAATTACAATACATTTTCTGCTACATACTTCATGACTCTCAGCGAGTGAAAGATGGAAGCCCTCGGCGTAGCAGTCGAATACCGCGATTCTTGAGTCAAAAATGTATCATTTTCCAACTTAGTCCCCCTTCCCCTTTTCCCCTCTTTTTCTAATGAAGTGAGATTTCAAGGCTTTTGCAACTTATTCGTCTGCAAATTCCGCAGATCGTTGTAGACAGGAAATAAGTCATTATAAAGTGTGCCCCACTAGTAATGGTCAATATTCAGGTATATGACAGGACCGATGGTTCTAAATAAAATATCTAGTAGACATGGGCTCCAAGAAGGACATCTTCGGAGCTATGAGCACTTTTTCATTTTAGATTCTGCGAAACACATCTGCTCTACTGCAAGTTCTCAGATTTCCATATTTCATGAGGAGTGTGGACCAAAACGAGGAAAATAGTCTAGTAAAGATGGCTTCTGCATTCCATTCTTCGTAAGAGCTATGAGTACTTCGTCAGTAGAACAGATGTTTCTCAGAAGCGAAGATGAACTACTGCTTCTCGCACTTCAGACTCCAAGTTTATTAGAAATTTTATTATTGTTTTGGTCAGTATTACTACCTCTCAAAATATGGAAAGCAACGAGGTTGCAGAAGAAGAGATCAGTTCAACATTATCGAACATAAAGAAGTGTTCACAGCTCTTAAGTTATGCACTTTGAAGCCCATGTTTATTAGGCTTTTCTGCTTCTAACGGTTGTTCCTCTCACATCTCTGAATTTGACAATTCTTCAAGGGACACTCTCGATACTTAATCTGGCTTAAGTGCTGTTTTCGCTCTCTCCATACTAACAGGTCTTGGGAGGCCCAGCGGTACCGACTGACCGCCGCGTCTCCGGACGCGGATGTGGAGGGACATGTGGTCAGCACACCGCTATCCCGGCCGTTGTCTGTTTTCGTGACCACAGCCACTACTTCTCCATCAAGTATCTCCTCAATTGGCCTCACAAGAGCTGAGTGCATCCTGCTTGCCAACGGCTCTCTGCAGACTTGAACGGTCACCAATCCAAGTGCCATCAAAGCCCAACAATGTTTAACTTCGATAATTTGGCGGGACCCGGTGTTACCACTGCGACAAGGCAATCCTATTACTAAGTAATTTTTTTCTCATTCCAGTTTTCATCGCCAGCCGATGTGGCCGAGCGGTTATAGGCGCGTCAGTCTGGAACCCCGATACCGCTTCCGTCGCAGGTTCGAATCCTGCCTCGGGCATGAATGTGTGGGATGTCCTCAGGCTAGTTAGGTTTAAGTAGTTCTGTGTTCTAGGGGACTGATGACCTCAGATGCTAAGTCCCATAGTGCTCAGAGCCATTTGAACCATTTGAACCAGTTGTAATCATCATGTTCATATCCTCTCAGTGAGCTATGTAGGGTGTTTACGAACAATTTGGCTCCATTTTTGTTTATCCCGATATCTTCTATTGATATAGTTTCTCCGTCATTTCCTCTAGTCTTCAGATCTTCCTTAATCTGACCCAGCCATCTCTTTCTGGGTTGTACTATTAGTCTTTTCCCCTGCACATTTCCATCTAAGTATTATTTTGTCAGGCAGTTATCCTTCATCCCTCTCACATTTCCAAACCACTTGATCTGTGCAGTATTAAAGTCTCTCTGTCATTGACTGATCCACTTACATTTGTCCTCTGATGTCTTCCTTCCTAATTCTCTCTCTTGTAGTCTTCTGCAAGGCTGATAATACAAACTTCATTTTGCATGCTTGTAACTTGCTGAAATCTACCTTGTTAATTACGCAGCACTCCTAATTGTAAGTCGTTATAGGCAGGAGATAAGTTTTAATCATGATCTGTTTCGTTTTCACAAGAATTCGCTTGCCCCGGACGAGGTTCTGCGCTTAATGAAAAAGTTTATATCCCTTTCTTACACTGCTATGTAATTCTAGGTTGGCATTTCCGAACCTTGGTATTGTAATTCCCATGTAACTGAAAAGTTCCTCACATTCAATATTCTCTTCATCTGACATCACGTTGTCCTGAGGAGATGACCTGCTCCTTGCCATTCAAGTGCCAGCCAAGCCCAACAGTGCTTAACTTCGATGATCTATTCTTCCCTTTACCTCTTGTTCTGCTTCTCCCCAGATAATCACATCATCAGCAAAGACTGAAGCATTGAGATCTCTCTCTCTCTCTCTCTCTCTCTCTCTCTCTCTCTCCCTCTCTCTCTCTCTCTCTCTCTCTCTCTCTGTGTGTGTGTGTGTGTGTGTGTGTGTGTGTGTGTGTGTGTGTGTGTACTGAACTAGTCTGATATGCCATTACAGTTTTGTACACAGCTTTTGAATACTTTTCGATTAACTGCTTAGTGCAAATATGACGTCTGTTGTTCCTCTGATGCTTCTGAATCAATGTTCCTCTTCGGACTGATTTTCTAACAACGATCCTAATATTTTCTCATTCTTTTCCATTATCTTAATACAGTGTGATTATGGGGTGATTCAGTGTTCGATGTAGCCATTGTACTTCTAGGATGCCCACTGCCTCGATCATGACTGCTTTCAGTTCATTTGGCCCGACTGGCTTGCCGCCTTTCATCTGCTTCACGCATTCTCAGTCTCAGACCAGATAATAGGTGGTCGGTCCACTTCAGGGTATGGTAAATTCTTTATTTCCTGTTCCTTCTATATTATTTCCTTGTCACTCAGTAACGTGTTCAAGCAATTTTCTCATTTCTTCTCGCTTCCCGGACTGTAATACCATTTTCTCTTTCTATCGCTTTTATGCTTTCACTTTCTGGTCTTCTCCTTTCAACCAATCTTTACCGCAGTTTCCTGTTTCTACTATCATCCTCTATCCTTTTATTGAATAGTTCCCAACTTCTCTCCTTTTCTTCCTTCATAACCTACTTATCCCTAAGTTTCAAGTTCCTGTAAGCCTTTTCCAGTACTGATAATTTTTGACCCTCTACTGGTTTCATCCTGCAGATTTATTTCTGGTTCTACACATCTTTCCTAGATAGTCACTAGACATAACCCTTTTAAATTACATGCAAATCAGCTCGTAACAGTTCCCACAATCGAAAACAATCTGATTTCAGTCCAAGATTACCGCTGTTTCGCACCTTGCATGAGGTATTGGAGCACACGTCTTATTCATGGTTACAAAACAGCGTATAAAATTACTGGATTCTTTTTGAAATGGTCTCAGTAATATTTAAAAAATTCGTTCCCGCATTTTCTTATGGTCAGTATTCAACAAGTGACGCATTCTTCTTACACAAAGTTGTTTCGAAGTTTCTTCTTCGTGTGAAATGCACCAAGCTCTTTCTTCTGACGTGGCCACTATGTCCGCTTTTTAATATTCTGAGACGGTTGTCCTGTACGATTCTGTGTCCTTTTCATGTGTTTCCATACGTAGTTGAAGCTTCTGGAAGACATCCTGACGGTTTATCTTGAATGCTGCCGTGTGCTGAGGGGATACAGTGCACCGAGGCACCAGTTTATCAGACCAATAAAACAAAAACGCAACTTCCTTCATATCAAACGGTAGTTTCTTTCGTTCTGACATGACTTGCAAGTTCTTGATAATGTCTGAACAGATTTATGGTTTCACTTTCATATATTCACTGCCGCCCATCCTCATACTCAAAGGTCACTAACGTGCCCTTGTTGGGGCGATGGTCGGCACGTATACATCTGGGCCGAGAGACGATGGTAGATGAAATTATCGGCCTACGGGAAGAGAATATTGAGAGTGTCACGAGCACTTTATTTAGCAACGAATGGATAAAGTCTGAAATCTGAAGTGTCTCAGGAAGTAGCTTGGACACTAACTGTCAGTCATCGTCTAAAGACGGCGTAAGAGAACAAAAATTTATTTGCAAATATTTAGAAACCTGTCGGAAAACGCCAAGATAGTCTTTCCAGTTAGATAATTGTTACTAAGTTCAACGACGGAGAATTGAGTTAGCATTTTTATGGATATATTCTTCATTACAACACAGACATCAGCAATTTTTTTGCACATTAAATATTAAGTTTTAGCTGTTGGTTTAAAAGTCGTGCTAAGTATATTTATATTGTAAAAACCTTATTACCTTTCTATTCCATGCACCTCCACATAGTTTAAGTTTATCGTAATTTGCCGGACATAGCATGTCTACTTCAGCCCCCATCTAACAACCTACACTTAGCTATGCTGCTGCCTTGATTGTATTCAACTCAGGTTACCGCTTCACTCAGTGCTGTCATTACAGTGAGAATATCTTCGTCAGAGGCCCTGTGGTCGGAGCCTCAGCACCCACCAAGCCTCCTCTTCCTCCGCGATGAAAGCACGAATGGTTCTTCGAAAACTGTAGGTATTCGTATTTACCAGGTTCGTAATGGTTGTACTGATCGTTCATTGTCCTGTTAAAATTCTACGATAGTTGAAAGCAAATTGATATAGGTAATATTTCCTGGAGATATCATAGACTTCCGAATCTCACCAGATTAGTTGATTTTCGACAAAGTACGCCATTCCATTCATATTCATTTACGAACACTCATCTCTTCTATATCTCAGGACTGCCTGTGTATGGATAGGAAACTCAGTACTGGCGTTCCACGAGAAATTGCCTCAGCCACTTATATGCGCAGTCTGTACTTCTGGCACAGAGAGAGTGGCTAGTAATAATACTTTACTTCGCCGACGATGTATACCTACATGTTGTTGTTGTTGTGGTCTTCAGTCCTGAAACTGGTTTGATGCAGCTCTCCATGCTACTCTATCCTGTGCAAGCTTCTTCATCTCCCAGTACCTACTGCAACCTACGTCCTTCTGAATCTGCTTAGTGTAGTCATCTCTTGGTCTCCCTCTACGATTTTTACCCTCCACGCTGCCCTCCAAGACTAAATTGTTGATCCCTTGATGCCTCAAAACATGTCCTACCATCCGATCCCTTCTCCTGGTCAAGTTGTGACACAAATTTCTCTTCTCCCCAATCCTACTCAATACTTCCTCATTAGTTATGTGATCTACCCATCCAATCTTCAGCATTCTACTGTAGCACCACATTTCGAAACCTTCTATTCTCTTCTTGTCCAAACTATTTATCGTCCATGTTTCACTCCCATACATGGCTACACAACATACAAATACTTTTCGAAAAGACTTCCTGACACTTAAATCTATACTCGATGTTAACAAATTTCTCTTCTTCAGAAACGCTTTCCTTGCCATTGCCGGTCTACATTTTATATCCTCTCTACTTCGACCATCATCAGTTATATTGCTACCCAAATAGCAAAACTCCTTTACTACTTTAAGTGTCTCACTTCCTAATGTAATTCCCTCAGCATCACCCGACTTAATTCGACTACATCCCATTATCCTCGTTTTGCTTTTGTTGATGGTCATCTTATATCCTCCTTTCAAGACACTATCCATTCCGTTCAACTGCTCTTCCAAGTCCTTTGCTGTCTCTGACAGAATTACCATGTCATCGGCGAACCTCAAAGTTTTTATTTCTACTCCATGGATTTTAATACCTACTCCGAATTTTTCTTTTGTTTCCTTTACTGCTTGCTCAATATACAGATTGAATAACATCGGGATAGGCTACAACCCTGTCTTACTCCCTTCCCCACCACTGCTTCCCTTTCATGTCCCTCGACTCTTATAACTGCCATCTGGTTTCTGTACAAATTGTAAATAGCCTTTCGCTCCCTGTATTTTACCCCTGCCACCTTCAGAATTTGAAAGAGAGTATTCCAGTCAACATAGTCAAAAGCTTTCTCTAAGTCTACAAATGCTAGAAACGTAGGTTTGCCTTTTCTTAATCTAGCTTCTAAGATAAGCCGTAGGGTCAGTATTGCCTCACGTGTTCCAACATTTCTACGGAATCCAAACTGATCTTCCCCGAGGTCGGCTTCTACCAGTTTTTCCATTCGTCTGTAAAGAACTCGCGTTAGTATTTTACAGCTGTGACTTATTAAACTGATAGTTCGGTAATTTTCACATCTGTCAACACCTGCTTTCTTTGGGATTGGAATTATTACATTCTTCCTGAAGTCTGAGGGTATTTCGCCTGTCTCATAGATCCTGCTCACCAGATGGTAGAGTTTTGTCAGGACTGGCTCTCCCAAGGCCGTCAGTAGTTCCAATGGAATGTTGTCGACTCCGGGGGCCTTGTTTCGACTCAGGTCTTTCAGTGCTCTGTCAAACTCTTCACGCAGTATCGTATCTCCCATTTCATCTTCATCTACATCCTCTTCCATTTCCATAATATTGTCCTCAAGTACATCGCCCTTGTATAGACCCTCTATATACTCCTTCCACCTTTCTGCTTTCCCTTCTTTGGTTAGAACTGGGTTTCCATCTGAGCTCTTAATATTCATACAAGTGGTCCTCTTTTCTCCAAAGGTCTCTTTAATTTTCCTGTAGGCAGCATCTATCTTACCTCTAGTGAGATAAGCCTCTACATCCTTACATTTGTCCTCTAGCCATCCCTGCTTAGCCATTTTGCACTTCCTGTCGATCTCATTTTTGAGACGTTTGTATTCCTTTTTGCCTGCTTCATTTACTGCATTTTTATATTTTCTCCTTTCATCAATTAAATTCAATATTTCTTCTGTTACCCAAGGATTTCTACTAGCCCTAGTCATTTTACCTACTTGATCCTCTGCTGCCTTCACTACTTCATCCCACAAAGCTACCCATTCTTCTTCTATTGTATTTCTTTCCCCCATTCCTGTCAATTGCTCCCTTATGCTATCCTTGAAACTCCGTACAACCTCTGGTTCTTTTATTTTATCCAGGTCCCATCTCCTTAAATTTCCACCTTTTTGCAGTTTCTTCAGTTTTAATGTACAGGTCATAACCAATAGATTGTGGTCAGAGTCCACATCTGCCCCTGGAAATGTCTTACAATTTAAAACCTGGTTCCTAAATCTCTGTCGTACCATTATATAATCTATCTGAAACCTGTCAGTATCTCCAGGCTTCTTCCATGTATACAGCCATCTTTTATGATTCTTGAACCAAGTGTTACCTATGATTAAGTTGTGCCATATTGACCTACTACGTTTCCTTCTCTCCCTTTTCCTACTACCGAATTCCAGTCACCCATGACTATTAAATTTTCGTCACCCTTCACTATCTGAATAATTTCTTTTATTTGATCATACATTTCTTCAATTTCTTCGTCATCTGCAGAGATAGTTGGCATATAAACTTGTACTACTGTAGTAGGTGTGGGCTTCGTATCTATCTTGGCCACAATAATGCGTTCACTATGCTGTTTGTAGTAGCTTACCCGCGTTCCTATTTTCCTATTCATTATTAAACCTACTCCTGCATTACCCCTATTTGATTTTGTGTTTATAACCCTGTAGTCACCTGACCAGAAGTCTTGTTCCTCTTGCCACCGAACTTCACTAATTCCCACTTTATCTCACTTTAACCTATCCATTTCCCTTTTTAAATTTTCTAACCTACCTGCCCGATTAAGGGATCTGACATTCCACGCTCCGACCCGTAGAACGCCAGTTTTCTTTCTCCTGATAACGACATCCTCTTGAGTAGTCCCCGCCCGGAGATCCGAATGGGGGACTATTTTACCTCCGGAATATTTTACCCAAGAGGATGCCATCATCATTTAATCATACAGTAAAGCTGCATGCTCTCGGGAAAAATTACGGCTGTGGTTTCCCCTTGCTTTCAGCCGTTCGCAGTACCAGCACAGCAAGGCTGTTTGGTTATTGTTACAAGGCCAGATCAGTCAATCATCCAGACTGTTGCCCCTGCAACTACTTAAAAGGCTGCTGCCCCTCTTCAGGAACCACACGTTTGTCTGGCCTCTCAACAGATACCCCTCCGTTGTGGTTGCACCTACGGTACGGCTATCTGTATCGCTGAGGCACGCAAGCCTCCCCACCAGCGGCAAGGTCCATGGTTCATGGCGGTGGGGGGGGGGGGGGGGGTATACCTACATATCACTCACAATTTAGACGCCGACATCGCAGCTAGTAAGAATACAGATATGAGAAGTTTGGAAAAGTGACTACGTTCAAATGAATTAGTGATGACACCAGGACACTCACTATCATTTTTTAAAGTGAATTGTGTATCCTTACACAGTTAAACTGTCTTAATGATGCTTAAAATTACTGTTGAGATCACACGCCTGTTTTTCGGTAGTGATCCACAACAGTAGTTTGAACTGATCGTTCCACACCATCATTTTACCTGCTTCCTATGATCAGCCACCTATCCGTCAATGTCACCAGGCTACTTCTTGATCCGGAACCTGCCCATCCCTCAGCATTGTAGATTCACACAGAATATAACTGGACAAATATGTATTCCCACCTTTTCAATATCCACCCAAAGCACAACAGCAATTTTAGTGGAATTCCTCATTGGCTGTTAGCATCTCATCCCATCTCTTCCCTTACATTCCAGATCGTTGACTCAGTTCCTGGTATCATTCAACAAGTGAGTTGCACACTCAAGAATGCTTCGCTGATCTTGCTGAAAAATCTCGGTCTTAAAATAGCATTAACAGCATTGTTGGGTGCAAATAATGTGCAAATATACAATTGTTACCTTACGGCCAAGCGCACCTCACACAGAATAACGTGGCACTGGCGCAGACATGTATTCCTCTCAACAGGGCTGGGTGAGTTCATCCTGTTGGTCCGAGGGGGAGGCCGTCTCATTTTACCGTCGCTTGAAGGCCTGCAAACTTGAAGCATTCTCGATGCTGTCTATGTACTACTTAGTATGGCACCCCAGTCTCTGTGCACCATATCCAGGGATCATCTTCATAATCAGACATGTGCGAGTATATTCAGTGCATTATATTTTTAAAGGAAAAGGTAAACAATAAAGTAAAAATCTCATCAAGAAATTGTCTGAGAGAGTTACAGGAAGAGCTAGCTCTTCCAGTCAATCAAATGTAGCTCTAAATACCTACCAAGGCTCTACCAATTCAGAAGAAAGTGGAAGAATGAGAATATTTTATTTTTAGTTGACCTAAAGGTTTTCTGAGTATAGTATTGTGTCGTAACGTGAAAAACACTACCGGAGAAACCGACGTTTCGGTCACGGTTACAATGGCCTACTTCTAGGTGTACTTGTGTCCTTTAGCTATGCAGTCCCATGTATTTTGTTATTACTGCTCACTGACCATGACATTATGACACAGTTTTTGAAAAGTTAGTTTTTATAATTGGTAGAAACCTATTACCATATAGTTCACAATCCTGGCCTGAGAGACCAGTCATAACAACTATCTTTTTAAAAATTGTGAAGCAATGTCATGCACAATGTGCAGTAAAGACTAAATATAAGGGACTCAGCAGAGTTAAAAATCCCCAGTCGATCCAAAAGAAATCCACTGTATACTTGGGTGAAACATTGGTGTCTCCAGTGAAGTTGTAGTAGTACCATACTCAGAAAACGTTTGTGTCATCTGACTCTGGCCACGGAGGCCTATAAAACAATATTTTATTTTTAGGTGATACTGTTAAAAAATTTATTAGAGAGTGACAAGTAATTTGCAAGAGACGTGTTGTTTGTTTTAAAATGTCAGTATCGCAATAAGTGATTTTGTTTGGTACACTACATTAGATCACCGATTTTTGTTATATGAGATTCCCTTCTGGCAGTGTATGATAGATCTTGTTTAGCTGTGACTGGTTTTTTGACTTAGTGCCTGTTTCTTGTTCAGTAGTCGAGTGAGGAGCTATTGATTTTGAAAGCCTATATTTGTCAAATTGCTGGTCGTACTTATGCAACCTCTTAAGACGATCATTTGCAGACGTGATAGCTGTAGACTTCATGTTATGTGAACAGGGTGGGGCAAATAAAAGTGGTTTGGAGGATTGGGTACGATTAGACGTAAATTTATATGTATAACCAGGATGAAGCACCTGCCTGTAAAACTGGCCAAACCTTGTAGCACCTTTACACAATCTTCACTCCTGAGAGAGTAGTTAGCAGAGGTCACTCTGGTCGCGGCTCTAGCTGGCTGCCCAGGTCAACAGATATGTCAGAGTGCGATTACTTTGCGGTGGAAGCCCTCAAGTCTAAGATGTATCGCAACAACCCTCGTAGTCTTCAAGAATTGTAGCAGAACCTTTCGGATGAGACTGCAGTTATTCCAGCAGTACAGCATCAGCAACTTGATGACGAGGGCTCAAAAGTGCCAAGAGATGAATGGTAGTCACTTTTCACATCTGGTTCTGTCATGTTAGTATTGTATTCCATTTCCTCTGCTGTTCTTCTATGTACTCTGACCACTTTTATTTTCCCCACCTCGTATGTTTGTGCTTATGCTCCAGCTGTCGAACTGAGTCTCCCCTACCACGCTACGGCGTTTACAGCAGAGCCCCACGATCATCGCTGTCACCTCCGCTACTGAGCCGTCTGCGCAGCTACCGCCCAAAGTTACCTTGTGCGCCCAAATGCAGTCTTGAAACCAGACGTAGCGGTATGGTGTATTTAATGTCAAAGTTGTAAGTATCCAGTCGGTAGTATACTGTTATATTCCACTCATACCAAATGTACGTGCAATTATTGTGTCCTTATTTATCCAAATTGATTATTACATGTGGCAGTTAAATGGAACCAGCTTTAAAGTTGTGGAACACAAGAGCTAAATGCCAATCGTTTAACATGAAAGAGCTAGGGGAGCTATGAAAAATTACAAACTATTCATGCTCAAAATGGTTTCTCCTATTGCGACTGGATTTGGCAAGGGTTGTGTACGAATGGTTTATCTTTTCTTCACGAGGTCTTTAGCAATGGAAAACCTTTATTGTGACAGCATTAGCCATCAGTTTGTTAAAAGGGCATGCTGAAAAGTATTACGCCCGAATCTTTTATGTAAAAGCTCTTCAGGATTTTGAAGTAAAACAAACTTTGTTAACATTCTACATTTTTATTGTTCATGTCTACGTATTTATTTCTCAACATTGTCACCCTGGTGCCGAACACATTTCTGCCATTTAAAGCGCTACTAACAACGTTTCTTCACTATTGGAGTGAGCTACTACAATGTGCTCTTTAAATTTTGCAAATATGAAAATTAAATGGGAAAATCAGGATTGTATTGAGGCTGATCTCTGGCAGTGAATCCAAGGTGTAGGACATTTACAGATGACTCAGCACTCGTATGTGTAATAGCGTTGCCTTGCTGAAGAATAGAGTGCCCCATGTGGGGACGAACTCGTTGAATTCGTACTTTGTTTTCTGATGGTCTCTCACGCAACTACGTAGTTGGTTACAAACCACCAAGTCACACGCTACAATTTGGAGACATCTAGCGGCAAATGGTTGCATCTGGCGTCAGCGGAGCGAGAAAGTCGGCAGAGTAACGTCCATGACATGTACTACTTCATCCGATACTGAGAATAGGATATTACCTTTCAGCACCTCCTCGTCAAACCATTGAACTATGAGTGTGGATGGTAGTGTTTTCCCCTGTATAACCAAAGGCGTGTGAAGTAAAATTTTGATGAAAGCAGACATTTATAAATCAAGCAGCTCGCGTCACTGCGGTTGTCGCCGGTCACACAATGTCGCGACACGACGTCGCAGGCTGAAATTATGTTTACCCATTCGTCACTTGTAGTTAGAGAAGGGTCCTTTGATGGTAATTCAATCGCACCGCGCGGCAGACGCGGAGCAAAGAAGCATGTTAATGAGCTTCCCATCGACCGCCAGACTCAACCTACAACCCCGCCGCCTCCCACACCGCCACCCCTTCCTTCCCCTACTCCCTTCCGCCTATCCTCGCTTCGGAGCAGGCTTCTAGATTCTGTTGCCACGTTATACATCTTCATGGCACTCATGTCCCAAAGGTCTAGATTAGCAAAGGTCTTTCACTCACAGAGCTCTATCTCCATTATTTTTCTTTTTCCTTGGGAAACCTAATTAATGATATTTTTGGCACATATTGTGAGTCAGTATTGAAAAACTACTGCTGCTTGTGTTTTGTACGCATTCACATCGGTTCTGATGTAATACGGGTCATAAGGCTCTCCTGAAGTGATAAGAAAGCTTGTTGTATCTGTGACTGCCTAACTGCAAACAGATCCATATGGAATAATGAAGACACTTGCTTGAATTTTTAACTGACTGCAAATGATATTAAAAAAAACAAAGAAAATAGGTTGTATGAAATAGGAAGCTGTCGTATTTTTGTAGCCTACATTTCGCACATACGCTTAGGTTAGATAATGAAGAGAAAATATGGATTTATTAATTGAAATCCCGACTGATGAAAGTCTGTAGTCTAATGCAGAGGATTTTAATTAAAATGAAACGCTTGTCACCTGGGAAACGTGGAACTCACTTGCCATAAACACGCCGGTATAGAATGGGCAGTTTTTATAGCTGGGTAGCAAGTTAAAAATATTTCTTGAAAAGCGCAAAGAGGATTTAATAACATTCTTTCGCTACCAAATGGAACATAAGTTGTAAATTATTACTCAAATATCAACAACAAGGTGATAAAGATTTGCGGTACACTAACTTTTGTTTCCAAACCCTGCCAACTTCCACTGTTTTCCCAATAGAATACTTTTAATGATACTGAGTCCTTTTAATGTTTCTATAAGGGCAACTAAATGAAAACTAGACAGATGTTTATTATTTAATGTAAGTCTGCAGGCTTTCGTGGCCGTTGTCACTGAAGTTAAAATCTTCCTGGTTATTGGGCAGCGCCATGTTTCTTCTAAAATGTCCGACGTTTCGACCCCTCTGCTGGGATCTTCCTCAGGATCTTTTGGTGTCCACTACTCCTAGAACACTGTCAGAGACGAGTATCGCGTCCACTATAAAAAAGGGGTGACTATGGACCACCAATGGTAGCCATAATAATTTTAACCAATACTATCGCTTGTCCAGCACGAACGCCAGAAAACACCCCCTTTATAAGTGGGTGCGACACTCGTCTCTGACAGTGTTCTAGGAGTAGTGGACACCAAAAGATCCTGAGGAAGATCCCAGCAGAGGGGTCGAAACGTCGGACATTTTAGAAGAAACATGACGCTGCCTAATAACCCAGAAAATTTTAATTTCATGTTTATTATTTCAAGAGTAACCCACTTGAGGCCACACGGTCAGTGCCTTCATGGAAAAATGTTTGCAATTGCCTATGGAACTATGATTCTACCCAGGCATGCACCTCTTCGTAAGAAGCAAATCGACGGTCCCGAATATCTTTCTTCATTGGTCCACACATATGGACTGTATGGGCCCACCTACATGTTGCCAAGGTTGTCTCAATTACTCTCCAGGAGTTTCGCCGGGAAACCCTTACGTGTCCTCCATACTGTATCAATCCCTTTCCGTGCGATTCCTCTATATTTGGAGCCTTGAAGGAATACATTTGCGGCCATCAATTTGCTTCAGATTAAGAGGTGCACATCTGAGTAAAGTCATGGTTCGCTAGGCAATCCCAAACATTTTTTTCGATGAAGGCTTTCACCATTTTCTCTCACAGTGGAATGTATGTATTGAGAGCTGCGGTAATTACTTTTGAAGTAATACACAACTTACTTAGCTTTATTTTCATCTGTAATGTTTCCATTTGATTGCCTCATATATTTGTTAGTGTAATGGTGTAGTAGGTTTGACGTTGCCTCTTAAGAAAAATGTGTGGCTGCCTCCTTAGTGGTGCGGCTTTCATTTGTGAAAACGATATGATTCAATGATCACGTGAGATTTGGTGATTATGTCACACCGTTGTGGGTACACTTACTACCTAAGAAGAACCAGAAGTGAAGTATAAAAAGGGATCTCTTGTTTGTTAATTGCGGAATGCTGCTATTGCTGTCGTATGTGTAACAGCATCCAGATACAAAATAACCTGCACTGCCAGACAATAAAAAATTTTTACCCATAAGGGGCAGAACGAAGCAGACAGAAACTTCACTGTTTGAGAGGCTTCGTGATGTTGCTTCAGTAATTACGAACACGAAAAAAATTCGCTCAGAACTCGGCAGCGATAGTATGGCGTTGCACCTCCTCTCTTCTGAATGCACGCACTGATTGGGTTGGGAAGTGTATGATAAATTAGCTGTATCCACTCATGGGGTAAGCTGACTCACAGCTGTTATAACTGGCCCTAGGTATCCCGTATAGTGGCGTTGGAACGAATTGGACGTCTGAACTGGTAACATGTTCTATCGGTGCCAGATCTGGTGATCTTGCTGGTCTCGGCAGTGCTTGAACACTACACAGCCAGTTCAGAACACTTTGTCATACTGCCGCATGAGAGGTGACATATAAGGACGTAGGGTGTCTGTGACGTACCATTTTGACGTATGAGTTCCCTCAGTCAGTACCAGGTGCAAACTGATATCATACCCGATGTCTCACCACAATATAGCTCCAACGGTACCATCGAGGCATCTCTCCAAAACATTGGAAGAAAGTGACCTCCTCGAGGTCGCCGCAGCACTAGTCGACATTGGTCAACCGTAGTAGTACAGAAGCGCGATTCGCCGCTGAATAGACTGTGAAATCTTTCATCAGCAGTCAAAGCCAGCTCTACGTAGTACCACTTCAAACGCAGCCGTTTTAGTGTGTAAAAGGCCACGTACGCATGGGAGAATTATTGTCGAGCTGTTGCTTGTCTGTGACCAACGGTGCGAGAGGACGCATAATGTTCCAGGCAGCCCATGACATGACAACGGATCGCATGTGCAGATGTGACGGAGTTGCGAGGGGCTTTGTGCAGAGTACTGCGATTCTTCCCATTGGCGGTCATACGTCGTCGATCGGAATCCTGATGACGTGTACGCCTGACCTCAGGTTCCCGTCCAACGCATAAATCCGGATATTGTTTGATTCAACAACCTGGCTGAAACGAGACCCAGAGTGAGATCTCATTGAAATATGTCAAGTGATGGCAATGCTGTGTCACACCAATATGTAGCATCTCCGTGTCCTATCACCTGGCCGCTGTTCATAAACACCCCACCAGGCTTGATGACAGAACAAATCACAAACATCACCAGAGCAATTTGGTGGTCGCTCTTGCTGTAACACGGAATTGCAGCTCTAATTTTTAAATATCCCTTGATGAAGTGTACGAGTATGAAGTTAAGGTGACATCTGAGCACGTCTTCAGGGCGTTTCACTTTGCCAGGTAGTGTATCAGCACTTCTCAGCGGTTCATATTCTTTATGGGCTTAGTTTTCCAGGATTTCCCATAAAATGTGTATTCCTCCGTAAGTTACTTCCTTATTAAGAGCTCAATACTCATTTTCTTGTAATATTATTGACAGATTTGGAAGTTTAGAAAAGTAACTATATCTGTTTTTACCTTATCTTTCCATCATGTAACGGGAAAGTTATCATGAATTCAAATATATAATTTTATTACCGCATTCGCATCCACATATGTAGCTACTCCGCAAGTAACTGCACAGTTCATAGCGGAGAATGCTTTTTACCATTCCTGATTATTCACGTTCTTGTTACACTTGCAAATAGTGCAACAGAAAAATGCTTGCAAAACAAATGTTAGATGTGGTAGAATCGTTCTTTGTTCTGTCGAAAAGTCTAGTTCTCTTAAATTCCTCAGTAGCGTTTTACGAAAATATTGTCTTCCCTCCTCTTACGGTTTCCATAAAAGCCCATGGAGAATTTCTGTAACCTACCCGTACTAACAAATCTAGAAAGGAGCGTCTAAATTTGTTCAGTGTCTTCCTTTAAGCTTACCAAATTCGTATCCAAAACACTCAAGCATTACTTACGAACTGACTGAACAACCTTTCCGTACGTGGCCTCATTTGGAGAGGTATGGGTTGATGTATTTAGCATACCCGTGCGATGTTAGAAGTCCGAACCCAGGGGTCTACAAGGGTAGAAGGTTCCCCATAAGATCATACAAATTTAGGAGAAACAATGCTGTTCAGTGGATTATGCCTTGTTGAAAGAAAATTGCTAGCGTTAGTCCAATTAAGAATGAAACATCGTAATTACGAAATATAGCCTTGGCACAGGAGGATGGGCATACGAAAGCATACCATGAACCTACATCATGGATACGGCCAATGACTGAGAAAATAGCTTGTGACTTAAAGAAATAACCCCAGAAAGGTAAGTACGAACACCAACAGAATCGCCAAAGCGTATGATGAATTTGAATAGCTGGTTGAGAACGTTAAAACTGCATATTTAAATCATAATGTAAATCGTGAACGTCACTAGCGTCTTACCCATTATTTCATGCCTTGTGTTTTTATTTGATTTTTTTAAAGAGTTGATGTTCACTGTTGTGTGTAGAAAATCATATATTTCAGTTAACTATTTCAATTTCAGCCTTTGCTCCATCAATCAAGTGTTAATGAAAACTATTTTTCTCAGCACATGTTAGAGTTTTTATCTCCGACATTAATACATGTATAGCTGCCATAACACGATACATTTAGTGGATCTAAAACAAATGTTGCTTAGCAATATTTGTTGCCATTTTCGTACGTACATCGCTAATTAAACAATGTCAATTGCTATCCTTTCAAAACGGATTACACGGCGCTTTTATAAAAATGAAAGGTATTTCAGCATGTGAATAACGGCGAGGCCACATTATTTTTTCTGTTGTTACAACGAACTGCTTTTCCGAAATTTCTGCTGGAATCACTGTGCTCTCTGCACTACTCCCTCACCAGTAACGAAGTTATGAATTAATACGAGATGGTTAAGACAATTTTGAACGAAAGGTCAACACAACATTAAAACAAAACCTTATAATCCTTCTTGACAGGCACTAATGTTTGGAGGTGGTTCCTCTAGAGAAATTTGTGCTTAGATGTCAGTGGAAAAGATTGGAAGGTCTTCTTCTAATTTCCTTTCATCCTGCAAGAGATAAGTTGGTTTAAGGCTGTCCACTGATACATTTACCTGTTTGCATTTCCTCTCGATGGTGAAATATTTTTCATATCTTGATATGACGAGGAAAGGACCATTATATACAAATTGTAATGGTTCTTTAACACTATAATGCTAGGGAAGACATGGGAAAACGCCTGCAGATCTCTTGGGACACATATTGATCTTGACGTGCTATATATAACTCGACTACATTTCAGACGTAATATTTACTTTTGAAAATATTCACAAGAAAGTCTTCTACTTTTCCCTATACCATTTTTGAAATAGAGTGGTTCAGTATTTCTCGTACTGCAGTGAGCAACCCAAATAGAACAGTAGGTAGGTATTATGTCCAGTTAGAAGTGTGATGAGCTGTGATTGCGCACTTCAAAGTTCTATATAGTCACCCAACATTGCCACTGCATGGAGGATGATGCGTGTTGAATTTTCATCCACGCGCTATACCAAAATTATTAAACAACTGCGATCTGAACTGTGTTCCTTGGCCGATGACTACCTGTGATGGAAAGCAGAATTTTACAAACCAGTGCTGGTACACTCATGTTAAGAAAAGCAGAATATCCTGAACGACTAGAGACAGGACGTTCATATTCACAGCACATGCACATTAGCATGTTCTGCGCAAATCATTAGCATTTCAGTCACCAAGGTTCAGCATGTGTCCTGTTGGCTAGTAGCAACAGGGTCCACTATGGACAGTGATAACTTTTTCCGTTAGTGATGGCATCGACGCGTATATGGTATGAAACATCCCCTTCGAAAAATTAATGAATTACTGTGCTGATAAACCTCTACAATATTTGATTTTCAAACAGCTGAGCAAAACTGAACGTACTCAGACATTACTCTCTTTACTTATTCTGATCAACACTAAACTGACACACAATATTTTTGGTGCAACGCAGTCTGACTTTCAAAACTCCCTACAAAAGAATGGCCCTGACTAACAATAACCTATATCTTTTATGAATCACTTACCTCAGAAAAATCTTCGTTACTCGAACTACTGCAATACAGCGAGCGCCACTAGTGCCAGCTAAATAACAGATTCTAACTACTGAAGGCACTAACTACTGATACGCACAGTAGGCAAATGAAGAGTTTTGATAGAGAACAAACAATGTATTTACCTTACTAATGTTCAAAAGTCAGTTCATGATATCCAGTATTACAAATTTACTCCTTCTGGTGAACACACGTTAAGATCGTCCACTCTTAGAATTCTGCCATCTCTCTCCCCACATCCACCACTGCTGGCGGCTCACCAATTGCACAACACTATGCACTGTTAACATCCAACTGCCCAACACTACAATAGCAAATATTCCAACAATGCAAACAAGCCACATACTGCACACATCACAGTCAGTGATTTTCATACAGAGCGCTACGTAGCGTTACCAACATAAAAACCTAAACAGCCTACTTACATAGCCCCCATGCTCCCCACAAAAAGTCTTACAAACCGTTTTGGGCAGAAGCCAATAATGATTTGATAAAATTTTTAATATTTATGATAACAAAGATATGAAACGCACACACTTATTGATACACTGTTGGTCATAAAGACAATCCTGATCATTCATCACAATAGTCATTGCATTGCACAAAGTCTGATCAGAAAAAGAAAATGCATATGGAAGAAATGGATTTCCATGCAGTATTAAAGAAGTAGTGATCCATCCAACGAAAAGACAGTGCTGACTCTTGACAAGCAGACAGGTAATGGGCCACAACAGAGCAAACCCACGGCAGAATTAGTTGAAGGTTTGAAGAATATTGTTAGGTAGGTCATCACAGAGCAGACCCACTGTAGTCCTGGTAGAGATTATGGTATTGGTGGGCCACGAGAGTTGCAGACCCACTGCAGTCCTTTGAGAAATAATGGTATTCGTGGGCTTTCGCAGGTGCAGACCCACTGTAGTCCTTGTAGAGAGTACGGTACTGGTGGGCCATCAAAGGTGCAGATCCACTGCTGTACTTATAGAGACGGTCAGCAGTCATCTGTTGCGACTGCGTAGGTGCACAATCACTATCGAAGAGTCTTGCGGACAATATAGCAAGTCCATAAACCACCACTTGTGCACTCATAAACTTTTTGGGATTGACCTTAGAACCAGCAATGCTGTTAACCAGTCCCTTGCTGAATTATTAACACATATGCAAACTCTAACAGTCCAACTTCTCACATATTGTGCATATACTGTGTCCAACAGAAATGTATGCACTGAAATGAATGCTTAAACTTACTTAATTTGATGAACTGGTGTCAATTACAATTTTATAACATGGGAATACAATTACAAATATACAGAAAACATAATAAAAAACGTAATAATACACATAACATTTGAAGTAATCCAGGCTTTACAAAAGAGTAGAAATAAATATATACATCAGTGTTACAAGAATTATGACATAAGTAATGAAAAAAATAGTGAGAATAGTTTTTGAAACATTAATTTACACATTAGCATTAAAACAAAACAGAATAAATAATGTCTAAACATCTTTGCAAAGTAAATAATACCTTATTAAAAAAATCCAGAATATAACTCTTATCAGATAAACACACAAAGACAGGAAGAACACAAATACACAAGGGTACACAAACACAAAGAAGGATAACACATAAGGAAAGGACAGGGTTTCTTTTACTGCAGTTTTTTTCCAATGAAAACTTTCTTTTCTTCTTGGAGATCTCCCTACGTTCATCATTATTTCAAAAAGTTCTATCTACATCTTCTTTCTGTATTCTATTCATATCCTCTTTCAAAATAATTATTCTTCATTGTACAGTACTTTTTTTCAAACTTTTTTCGTATAATTTCTCAATGCATTTCTTCCAGTTCATCGCAACTTATTCTCGTGTATAGCCTACCCCCTCCTAAGCTAACTTAAATTTACTGAGCTCAGATACATAAACTAAGGGATGGGGCAATGCAGCAGCACAAAACAATTAACACAAACTGCAATGACAAAAGAAATGCAGATTGGCAAAGCAAGCAGCAGTATATCTAAATTAGCAAAGCAAATGCAATATTACAACTAATATAAGGCAATGTGCAGCAAACGAGAAAAATAAATCAGTAGTAAAACTGGCTTAACAGAGTAATACAAAGTGAAATTCAGTAGCACTATGCCTGGAAAACAACAGAGCTAATGCAATAACTTATACCTAAGCATAACAAATCCACAAGCAGAAAAAATAGTACACTAAAGACAACAATGCAGCTAAGGGAAATGTCTATTCACATCTTAACGTCTATGTCATTAAAGTGGTGCAACACCACAACTTGTTCTACAAAAAAAATTACCAAGTACGTGAAAATAAAAGTATGTAAGCAGTTACTGTTATTAGTCTCATCTTATTGTTCTTTCCTTTCTTTTTTTAAGACTGTGGATCACAAAATTATTATTTAACAGATCTGTTGACAGAAAGTGTTCACATTAGTAAATGCATTTAACTTTATTTCATAAAACCAATGCTGCAACACAACTGGATATCAAATTAAATAAGGAACTATGTACAAAGCAAAGCATAAAAACATCATTCAATAGCCATGTGGCGTTTCATAAGTCGGTAGAAATTCTCTCAACTCTCATAGAAAGACACTTGTCATAATCAAGTGTGCATATGTAAGACTATTTCCCATCAATTCATAAGCATTTCAGTAACTAGCACAAAGTACGAGCTCCAACATGTAATTATATGTTTCCAAGTAATGAGCGGGTCGTATTTGCGATGCTTTCTACAAAGGAATGTCAATAGTGAGGTTAATGGCCTCTTTTTTCTCCACATAATGGCTGTTTCTCCAGGCGACTGGCGCAGCTGGGCACCCACAATGAACTATGTCAAGGTCACTTAGTTTTCTTACCGAAATATTTACGACAGCAATTTGCGCTACAGTGACAGTCTCATATAAAAAAATTTCACATCTCGAAAAATTACAGTAGAAATACATAGAATCAAAATCTCATTAATAGCAGTGTTTTGATGTGTTCACGCATGTATACACGTTTCATAACTCTTAAAGTACGATTCTTGCTTTCCAACATCCTTTTTCACAAACCAGAGTCCCCAACTTCTATTCATTATTCATAAACATATAAACATGTAATCACATTCCTCATATACGGTAGCATCAGCTTATTGATCATAAACATACCCCAACAGCATAATACACATCGTCATCATAATAATAACATCATATAACCTCAGCCAAATCTCAAAAACGTCGTAGTTTCCTGCAATAATTTCAAAACCTAAAACTAATTCTCTGCTCATTTCAATAGTTTCATCTACCTCAAACATACTTTAAATCAGTTAGTAATCAGTGGTAGAATTTCTTCAGGCAATTAACTGTCGTCACTCCCTTCGATGGGTTCACTAATCATTTCAACAGTTGGAAGATCGGTCACTTCAAATTATTCATCACTGTTCATCCATTCTGAAACATCACTCGCATTCGTGTCTTGACATCTAGCAAGCTTTCCCATCGGTTCTTCCATCGGTAGGTCATCTTCCTCTGTACTGTATGTATCCGCTTCATTGGGTAAAATCTGGTTCCAAGACTCCGCCTTTATTTCAGACAATGTATCGGTTATCCAGTAAAATACGTCTTTTTATCATAGTTTTTTCTTCTCTTTTAGAAATTATTTGATGGTTTTTTCACCTTCTACTGTTTGTAGAAGCGTCTAAGCAACTGATGACGATACCTTTTTTCAAGCATTGTAAAACGCCTTGGTCCATAGGCTGTGTTAAACACGTCACTTTAGGCGGTAAGAACAATGTGCGAATACCGTCACACTGTGTGAACCAACTGCTACGGTCGCAGGTTCGAATCCTGCTTCGGGCATGGATGTGTGTGATGTCCTTAGGTTAGTTACGTTTAAGTAGTTCTAAGTTCTAGGGGACTGATGACCACAGATGTTAAGTCCCATAGTGCTCAGAGCCATTTGAACCATTTTTTGTGAACCAACGTTGTCAAGCGTTAAGATTCCTTTAGAAGGCAAGCATTTTTTCTTTAGGTCCTTTTGGTCTCTGGAAGAAAATCTTCAGAAAACCACTTCTTAAAAATGTTTTTGTCCATCCAGGCAGATTTTTGGTGGACATGTGTAACAGGTTGTGTAGAAGCAGTGATATTTGTTAAAGCTCTAGGATTAACTGATTTCCCTATTAGGAGCACTTTCAGTTAATTTAGCCCTGTTCCACCACAGTTATACAGCTGATCAGGAGTAAAGTTTCCCTCTTGTATAATTTTTCTTAATTTATCACAAAATTACGTAACAGTCTGAGAGTTGCAGAAGGTTTTTCACCGAAGATTTCAAGATGCATTACGCCGTATAGCCTCTTCTGCCTATCCAATCATCCTGAACTTGCAGTGAAATCGTCTTCACGTTCCTTTAATTAATCTCTAAGAAATACAGCTTTTCCTTGCAGAATAGGCCTTGAAATTGTATTTCGTTTTTGTCTTTATTGAGGAAACAAAACGGAAAAAACTTTGCTCGTTTTTTCATACTCAGATTTCTTCATTGACTAATGTTAAAATGAGGAAATAGTGCACGTGTTTGATGGAAACTTCTCAGTTTTGTCTCTGTATATACATCAATGTCCAACTGTCATTTCACCGAGTCCATACTCAACAAAAAGTTCTTTTAATGTCTCTCCCTTGTCTAGTCTTTCAAATCCTCCATTTTCACATTCAAGAGCACAAAGTTTCTCTTACTACTACTATCATTGTAATGTTTGAATTAAAACATTAAGAAGCACACAGCTACATATGTACAGTGCACTGTGCATACATGTAACTTTAAAATTAATGTGACACAGGTTGGCTGACTGCAGAACGGATATTACTACAGAACCAACTACAGTACATACAACAGTGGTTGGCCAATGTTGCAAAATGTGTAATGTATCGTTACTTAGGTGCACTTTATTTTAATGACCGCTGTTGCTGAGAAGGCACAACAGTAGGGTTAATAACAAGGATCGTATGCACTGTACAACTGACGGTCAGGCAGTCCGAAATGGTGAAGGGTCGACAAAGAAAGAGCAAGCGCACTCCTTAAAACCTAATGGTACCTGCCAGTCTGTAATAGAGATACATTAGCAGTTTGAGATCAAGGTTATTTCTGTACATTATGAACGAAGTGCTTTTTTTTGTCGGTACTCTTCAAAATGTAGCACATTCGAAAGTGCGTAATACGTACATGCGGACAAGGTATGAAACGGGGTTTTTATTCTAGGTTTAGGTAAAATTTTTATTTATTATCTTATTATCTTATTTTATTTAAGACCAGCACGAATAGCATGGAACCTCGAAATACCGGGGCTCCATTGTTTTCTATTAGCCATTACAGCAACTTTCAAAGAGTCCCTCTTCACTGGGAATTAAAATGTTCTTTGCAGACTCTGAAAGATTTTCAAGCCAGAGTGCCTTCAAGACCTTTTCCGAAAGATCTGCTCCTGCCAAAGCTTGCATCTAGCGTAATAAGTGGCTAGAATTTTGATCTCCCGAGTCAATTCCCGTGACTAATCGAATTCCCTTGTATTCGCTTTCTTCGAATATATTCAATAGACGTTCCTTAGCCAAAGCCTGTTTATTCACTTCTGCACCGCGAATAATGTCCCAAATACTCTCGATGTATTTTGTTCCTAATTAGGACACTAGATGGTTAAATTTAGTCTCTTCTCTAAAAGTTTTGCAATTGCTGAAATATGTCTCTACTTGACAGAACCAGATTTCGGAATTTTCACTCCAACATGGCGAAAATTTTGTGCTAACCTTATTTGCTTCCAGTCAATCCTCAGGCGTACGTACACTTGTTGTCATATCTTCTTATTATCATGTAGGGGTCACAATTATAACTGCCGTAACGTGATATATTTACTGCAACTCAAAAAAAAACGTTGCTTAGCAACATTTATACACAGTTTCCAAAGTAAACCATTCATTACACAGTGTCACTTCCTTTCTTTCCAAAACGAATGACACAGAGATTTTATAAAAATCAATGAAATTTCAAGACATCACGTAACAGCTTGTGAATAACGGTGAACCCGAAGCTACTTCTTGTGTTATTACAGCGATTATCTTTTCCAGAAGCACTGTGTTCTCTACACATGTTATTACTCTTGTACACACTACTGTGTAAACACAAGTCGATGTTTAACACTGTTAGTAAACATCTCGAAAAGTTCCTGATTGATAATCTTCAGGTACTTACACAATCCTCTAATAACCATTCATACGGATTTATGTTATATATTTTTAAAACATGTACTAAAATCAACAGCGAGAAAGAAAATTATGAGTGGTGAAAATGTGTGGTTTTGTCCCTCGCAGTGAGTTTTAACTAGCACATAATGGCATATAACCATTAGACAAACTGTTTGTCCCATGTATATTCCTTCTTCTTGTACGACAATAATGACATGATGGAATAATATAAAATTTTACAGAAATATCGTAAACACGACAATGTGCTGGTCTTTTTTTCCCTCGTCGCAGGCGGTTTTAACGGAATACAGATAAGCTTATGATTATAGTATACTACGGAACCTGAATCTTTCGAAACTTTCGAATCCTACCCTCCACGGATTAAACTATGTAAAATACTGTCATTGAATTGGAGTTCTCACAGGTCCTGGTGCTGGAGACGTCTGTCTTATACCCTGTATACCAATGATCCCATCTGGTTTACCCATTCATTTTAAGCGACTTCAGTTCCAAATAGAAGTCTTGTTTGAATAGCAATAAACAAGGTCAGAGAGAGAGGGAAAAGGATAACGAGGAAGAGGGGGCTAAGGGGAGGTACGTGGACATTGAGAGGGAGAGGGAATAGATGAATAGACAGAGGGGAGAAGGGGATGTGTATCGGATTCCAATACCGTACATATTTAGCAGTTGTGAAGCTTTGCCGGGCTCGTTAGTGTTCTATAGCAACAATTATCTGAGAAATACAGTCGATACAGTTTATAACAACATAGATTTCAACGACATATTGACTACAGCAACAAAATCTAAAAGCCTCGTCTAAATCCTATGTAAACGCTATAGTTAAAAATCACTTAGTACGTTATCGCTTATTATGACTTGCCGTATAAAACCGGCCACAGTGTCCAGTATTCAGTTTAGTTTATTACATAATGTGGATTACTAACAACAATGTAACACTTATTATCAAACTCTAGTTATCTACTTATTGTTAATTTCAAATCAGATGATAAAACGAATGTTTCGTCAAATGCAAAATGCTTTAAAAGCAGAAAGCAAACGAAGATAACTGATTGTGTTAAGTAGGTTAGTACAGTGTAGCATGAGTGCCTACATTACATTGTAAAGTTAAAGTAATTGTTTAAAACACTAAACAACGTTTTCTCCGCTGTGATTTTAGAAAACTAGACGGTAAATGCCAGTATGTGTTATTTTTTCAATGTTCAGAAGAACAATAACTCTGTCTTCGTTCTGATGTTTTGTGATAGTCCGTGTCAGATATTTTCAGTGTGTTAGTACAGTATGTAACATTTGTACAACATTTTAAGGAGAAACATAGAAGGAAGTGTAGGACTTCATGTAATCTATGTATGTATAAAATACTGCCTTTTCATTTTGCTAACATTGATTAATTCTGTAATACAGTAATTGGAATGAAGTTGTGCATTCGTGACTATTATACTATGCAGCATTTAATAACATGTTAACATTTTATTCATTCATTCATTATCCAAGACCGTCTTCGGTATTACTGAACATCCTCTTGAGTAGTCCCCGCCCGGAGATCCGAATGAGGGGACTAACAAATCGTAATTTTAAAATGCAGAAACTAAATTGCTAACGTCATGTTTATCTTGATCTACAATGAGATACATGTCTTCCTCGGAATGTCAGTAGTTGATGTTCTTGGATACGTAAGGATAGCGCATAATATTTTGCTCAAAATGATTGTTGATATGTGCAATAACTAGCCTTAATCCGTTGTAGATGATTATATTACTTAGAGTTGACAAGTAATCCACTGCATTAGTAACTCGACGAGTAAAATATGTAATTAGAATAAGCACCGATTCAAAGAAGCTGTGACTTGGTACATTTTTATTGATGACCAAATAATAAGTTCTTTAAAGCAATCTCACTTCGAAAATAAGGAAATGACTGCGGCAGAACGCACAATAAACCGCGCAACTGGCAATCGCCAGGGACAGCAGATATAGCTGAACTTAAACAGTGCGAAAACTTGTAAAATACTACCAAAAACACAGTGTAGTTGTCATCAATTTATAACGTAACACAGCAATTACTACGCACAGGCCAACGTTAAGTTTCTAACGAATCGTAACATTTATGGATTACTACTCATAACTGAAGTAATGTTCAAAGATGTTCACAAGCCTACTAACAACGGAGGGCTGAGAAGAATATAAAAATTAAATTATACGATGAAACAGTAAAACAGTCTGAAATAACATATGGAAGTACGACGGAGCAGTTCATTTAATCCGTATCTGTGCGTTATCGACTGCACATACGAAACGTCGTTGTTTTCAAGGAAATGCTCACAATCCACGCTGCAACGGAGACTATCATTAACTTTCCGACACAGTCTATTCTCTTTTATGTAGATCAACTGCCTAGCTTGATATCTTAAGAACGAGAATATTTCGCACAACATTATTTATGCAGCAGTCGTCCTTATAAAGAAATAGCAGTGCATATGTATAAACTGGGTTGATAAAGCATCATGGAAGATATAAATGCACGCTTTACAGAAGTTTGTATAGACGAGTATCACATGTGATGTGGTGTGGTGTCTAATATAAAAAGGAAGGCTGCTGTGAACTAAAATCGTGCTGTTTATGTATGTCCATCCTTCTGATTGATGGTCTGAGGGACTTCGGCCGTTCACTTACGTAACCAAATGAAACACTTGCAGCCGTCGTTTTGGATGTTACTTTCTTACGTTACAACCAGTTTCACTGAATCGTCACATCATCTTCAGGCATTAACTGATTCTCGTGAACACTCCCTCAGTCAGTTAAGGCCTGAAGATGCTCTCCTTAGTCACCGAAACTGGTTGCAATATAAGAAAGTAACTTCAAAGCGACGGCTGCGGGTGTTTCATATTATTACTCAAGAGTGCTAAGTCCCTGGAAAAGGGACTGAACACAACAGGTGTAAAAAAGACATCACAAAAAGGAGGCACCACAATGACGTACGTAAAGTTCTATGAATATTTAGAGAAAGGCAGCCAATTTGAATTGATGATCAACATGTCCCATTAACAACCAATGGAAATAACTCGTCCTATATCACCAAATTTCGAATCTGCAACCAGCACCTCGAACTGCTGACATTTTTCGACTCAACAACCCGGAAAAAATACCCACAAGTAACACGAAAACGAGGCCAATATAACTGGTAAACTCTGTCATTGGATTCGTGCATATAGATCTGCCAGACATATCTATGCTACCACAGGAGTATCTCATAGCAACGTAACTCTTAGTGACTGATCACAGAATGACTGATTGCAGAGACTTTTTACTTTTTAAAGAAACAAAACAGTAGCCAAATTAAAAGTGCCGTTTAACATTCAACTTTAATAGCCTCTTCCTCAACTGAAACGGATTCATAATGTGATAGGGCGGGATCCAGCACAGGACATCACAAACTGGTATGACAGCATCGTACCAAATTTAAAATTATATTCAGATTAATGTTAATGCCTATAGGTTTCATATAATATAGAACTAAACTATGGGTAACTAGCTTTGGAATTCAGCAGTAATACAGTGACTTATACAGCATTTAAAAGCCATAAACAATGATTAAAAAATTTAGTTTAGGGACGTACTAACGTTAGTGAACAGGTCCACATTCAGCTGACAAAAACTTGGAAGTTAAATATAAAATCTGATTAATACTCCAACACATAATAATAACGAAATTAAATATTAATAGCCGAAGTTGGGTATTTAAATATACACAGCATCAAAACAGTTTCAGACTAAAATAAAAAAGTCCAGATTGAATTAATGTGACGGTACAGAACACAACTTGAGCTCTGTGCCTTCTGGGTCCTGAGCATTCACCACCACCATACGAAGCCATACCTCTTCAGCAATGTCACTGCTCCACGTGCCAATAACCTTGGTCCCTGACCTGACCAATGTTCAGGGATTTTCTGCAGTTCGTTCCACTAACGTAAGGCTGCCTTAGTCACCAGTATCTGCTCCAGATATTTCTGCTTGACACAGAAGCATTCTCCCTTCTGTACAGCCAGTAGCCAGGCCGCTGCATTTAAACCTTCAAGGGCCGGCAACATCACCATACAGCTTGGTTTTAGTGTAAAGTCCATTCTGTGCTGATCAGCACCATACTGATATCACTGTCATCATTACCGTTGCTGGGCCACGAACCTCTGGCTGCCGCCTCACCATCTGGGTGCTTGTTGGATAAGATTTTAAACCGTCGACATCACGGGTCAAGCCATCCCCACCTGTCCTCGCCAAGGTTCCAGCACGACACTCCTTTATGCTGTGACCCTAGGTGCAAGCCGCAGCCAGCCACACTGACAGTGGCAGCAGCCATGCTGGTCCAACCAGCTACGGACAGGGTAATGTGAGGCTCCATCCCTGCTCATCAGGGTGGTAGTGTACAGCCGGCGCCACAACCAACAAGGCTGGGCCGTAGGTTGATACAGCAAGAGGTATCCTAGCAGCGTATTTGCCATGATCGTCGTCAACACTGTTGTTGTTGTTGTGGTCTTCAGTCCTGAGACTGGTTTGATGCAGCTCTCCATGCTACTCTATCCTATGCAAGCTTCTTCATCTCCCAGTACCTACTGCAACCTACATCCTTCTGAATCTGCTTAGTGTACTCATCTCTCGGTCTCCCTCTACGATTTTTACCCTCCACACTGCCCTCCAATGCTAAATTTGTGATCCCTTGATGCCTCAAAACATGTCCTACCAATCGATCCCTTCTTCCAGTCAAGTTGTGCCACAAACTTCTCTTCTCCCCAATCCTATTCAATACCTCCTCATTAGTTACGTGATCTATCCACCTTATCTTCAGTATTCTTCTGTAGCACCACATTTCGAAAGCTTCTATTCTCTTCTTGTCCAAACTAGTTATCGTCCATGTTTCACTTCCATACATGGCTACACTCCAAACAAATATTTTCAGAAATGACTTCCTGACACTTAAATCTGTATTCGATGTTAACAAATTTCTCTTCTTCAGAAACGCTTTCCTTGCCATTGCCAGTCTACATTTTATATCCTCTCTACTTCGACCATCATCAGTTATTTTACTTCCTAAATAGCAAAACTCCTTTATTTATTTATTTATTTATTTATTTATGCATTTATTTTACCTGGCAAGATTAGGGCCTTCAGGCCCTCTCTTACACCTAACCAGGCATACTCAGGTTGAACGAGTTACAGTTTCTACTTAACATTAAGGACATATAGCCTATTATGCAGTATTGATGTTAAAGAAAAAAATAGATATTATAACAGTAGTATAATGATAATTATAACAATAAAAAATAATTATAACAATCAATAATAATAATAATAATAATAATAGTAATAATAGTAATAATAATAATAATAATAATAATAATAATAGTAATAATAATAATAATAATAATGACTATGTATATGAAAGTAAACATACTTTTCTTTTCTGAATGTCAGTCCCATCGTTAGTTGGGAATTTTCTCGTTATGTTCTTGCAGCTTGTGAGTCATTCTCATCGAGCAGAGACATAAGACGATAGAATGGGGTGAAAGAGATATATAAGAGGTAGATAGGTTAGAGGAAGAGAAATAGAACGGTAAAATTCGAAGCTGTGATGGAGAGGAGAAAGAAAGAGATGGGAGGGGCACAAGAATGGTGGTTATACCGTCCCTAATATGTAAGCTTTGAGTTTCCTCTTGAATGTTGAGTAGTTCTGGATAAGACGCAGATCACAGGGGAGCGCGTTCCATAGTCGTATGGCTGAGATGGAGAATGACACGGAGAAAGATTTTGTGTTATGTAAAGGTACAGCCAAGATGATAGACGTATCCGATCTGGTGTTGCGATTGTGGAATGATGATAGGTGTTTAATGTGAGAAGATAAGTATTGGGGGCACCAGTGGCTAAGAAATCGATGAAGTAAGCACATCGTGTGGAGATCGCGTGCCGTATGTGGGCGTATCCAACCTAGCTGGGAGTATGAAGGACTGATATGATCCTACAACCGAATATTGCACACGTATCTAACGCAAGCATTCATCACTAGCTCGAGGCATCTAGAATTTTCACTATTTTTGCCGTGTTGAACTACATCGCAGTAGTAAAGATTAGGCAAGACTAGTGTTTGGAATAATTTTTGTTTAACATGGGTTGGAAATATTTTTCTAAACTTTTGAATTGCATGTAGGGAGGAGAGCGATTTCCGTCAAGCTGTGACTGTTTGTTCTTCCCAGTTTAGGTGTTCATCCAAGATTATTCCAAGGTCTTTTACTGTTTTTTGGTATGGTAGTTGGGTACCATTGAGGAGTATTTTAGGGACTGTTTCGCGAAAGTACCGGCTGATTAACTTTGGATGAGATATAAGTATGACCTGGGATTTCTTGAGGTTTAGTTTCAGACCTAGGTTCTGTGCCCATCGAGAAACAGAACAAAGATCTGCGTTCATACTCGCTACTGCGCCATCAATGTTTTTGGGGCTTGCACTTATGTACAGTTGGATGTCGTCGGCATAAAGATGGTAGTTGCATGCCTTCACTACTTCATCCCTCAGAGCTACCCATTCTTCTTCTACCGTATTTCTTTCCCCTATTCCTGTCAATTGTTCCCTTATGCTCTCCCTGAAACTCTGTTCAACCTCTGGTTCTTTCAGTTTATCCAGGTCCCATCTCCTTATTTTCCCACATTTTTGCAGTTTCTTCAGTTTTAATCTACAGGTCAAAACCAATAGATTGTGGTCAGAGTCCACATCTGCCCCTGGAAATGTCTTACAACTTAAAACCTGGTTCCTAAATCTCTGTCTTACCATTATATAATCTATCTGATACCTTTTAGTATCTCCAGGGTTCTTCCACGTATACAACCTTCTTTCATGATTCTTAAACCAAGTGTTACCTATGATTAAGTTGTGCTCTGTACAAAATTCTACTAGGCGGCTTCCTCTTTTATTTCTTAGCCCCAATCCATATTCACCTACTATGTTTCCTTCTCTCCCTTTTCCTACACTCGAATTCCAGTCACCCATTACTATTAAATTTTCGTCTCCCTTCACTATCTGAATAATTTCTTTTATTTCATCGTACATTTCTTCAATTTCTTCGTCATCTGCAGAGCTAGTTGGCATATAAACTTGTACTACTGTAGTAGGTGTGGGCTTCGTATCTATCTTGGCCACAATAATGCGTTCACTATGCTGTTTGTAGTAGCTTACCCGCATTCCTATTTTCCTATTCATTATTAAACATACTCCTGCATTACCCCTATTTGATTTTGTGTTTATAACCCTGTAGTCACCTGACCAGGAGTCTTGTTCCTCCTGCCACCGAACTTCACTAATTCCCACTTTATCTAACTTTAACCTATCCATTTCCCTTTTTAAATTTTCTAACCTACCTGCCCGATTAAGGGATCTGACATTCCACGCTCCGATCCGTAGAACGCCAGTTTTCTTTCTCCTGATAACGACATCCTCCTGAGTAGTCCCTGCCCGGAGATCCGAATGGGGGACTATTTTACCTCCGGAATATTTTACCCAAGAGGATGCCATCATCATTTAATCATACAGTAAAGCTGCATGTCCTCGGGAAAAATTACGCCTATAGTTTCCCCTTGCTTTCAGCCGTTCGCAGTACCAGCACAGCAAGGCCGTTTTGGTTAATGTTGCAAGGCCAGATCAGTCAATCATCCAGACTGTTGCCCCTGCAACTACTGAAAAGGCTGCTGCCCCTCTTCAGGAACCACACGTTTGTCTGGCCTCTCAACAGATACCCATCCGTTGTGGTTGCACCTACGGTACGGCCATCTGTAACGCTGAGGCACGCAAACCTCCCCATCAACGGCAAGGTCCATGGTTCATGGGGGCGTCAACACTATCAGTATAAAAGTCTAATGAACGTACGTAAACAGCAGTGAAGGGGTTTCTGTTCCCACCAGCCGCCGCAGTGAAGGGGTTTCTGTTCCCACCAGCTGCCTTCTCTGCCGTACGTGCTCTCAGTGGTCCAATGGAGAGTCACCACACACACCTGGCTGCCCTATATGGTAGTGATTAAATTTCATAAACATCTATATACTAAGCATCAGTAAATCCTACAAAATCGACATAAGGATAAAGAGCAACAGGCTAAGCGTCATAGGACATCCATATGCACTTGGTTCTTTAACTAAACCCGTTGTAAGCAGGCTGTTTAGGTTTTCTTAATGGTAACACCACGTAGCACTCTGTATGAAAATCACTGGCTGTGCTGTGTGCAGTCAGTGGCTGGTTGTCATTGTTGTAATACTCGCCATTGTAGTGATGGGCAGTTGGCTATTAACAGCGCGTAGCGTTGCGCAGTTGGAGGTGAGCAGCCAGCAGTGGTGGACGTGGGAAGAGAGATGGCGGAGTTCTGAAATTTGTAAGAATTGGTGTCATGAACTGATATATATATATATATATATATATATATATATATATATATATATATATATATATAAAATGACTATAAAGGTAAATACATTGTTTGTTCTCTATTAAAATCTTTCATTTGCTAACTGTGCCTATCAGTAGTTAGTGACTTCTGTAGTTTGAATCTTTTAGTTAGCTGGCAGTAGTGGCGCTCGCTGTATTGCAGTAGTTCGAGTAACGAATATTTTTGTGAGGTAAGTGATTTGTGAAACATATAGGTTAATGTTAGTCAGGGCCATTCTCTTGTAGGGATTATTGAAAGTCATATTGCGTTGCGCTAAAAACTATTGTGTGTCAGTTGAAGCACAGTCGTGTATAAATTTTACAAAGGGGACGTTTCACCGTTAATATTAACAAATGGGCTGAATTCGTCATATAGAGAAAAACAAGTAAAATAAACCTTCCATATGTATCTCTGGGCTCGGTTTCCCCGTAATAAAACCAGAATAAGAAACCATACAATCCCAACTGTGCAAAATAAACTGAGATTTATACAAAGAAAAAATAGGAAACGAAAATTGGCATGTTTATTGAAATAGGTATCCTGTTCAAAAGACAATATTCAATGAATACTGTAGTTTGTAAATTGATCATGGATTGTAAGTCTTGATCTAATATATTTTTATAAGATTCCATTTGTGTTTTACTTCGGAGCTTCCTAACGTCACTAATACCGTAAAAAATTCTTTGTTCTCGAAACAGAGGAGCAAAGCTATATTACACTCGCCTGGCATTGTTTCGCACCTTTATAGCCAAAAGCACAGAGAAGCTACCCCAACTTTATATACTTGTTGTACCATGAGACAACTGAGATAGCACTCTTGGAATATCTGTAAGTTTTTAGTGTATCACTATCTTTGTCGATACAATTTTGGTAGCCTGTTACACACCCCAACTGATGCAAATTTGTTGTAGTATGTGTATGGCCAACAGAATATTGTCCTCATTATTTGAGCCATTAGGCAGCTAGCTCGTCACCCAGAGCAGAAAGTGCTTCCAGCACTGGTGATGGATGAGTTCCAGTCTGCTCTGCAGTATCAGTAAGTGTTGTGGACCACATTATGTACTGTCTCCGCAGTTTGGCTGTTGCTCTGATCTGTGAGTTTCTTTATGTATTTCAGTTGACATCTGCGAGCTTTCGTATTCATGTGGGAGAATGTAGCCATTTTATAATCAGTAAGCGAAAACTGTATGTATTTCAAAAGTGAAGGCTATTTCTCCTGATAATAATTGGTAATGTTCTTTAGTCGTTCTGGAGTAATGTTACCTGACAAAACTTAAGGGTTTTACTTGTGTATTTTGATACTTTTGGATTAATAGGTGTATTTTCTTGCCTGTCTTGAGTAGAACGGCTATATTATCTTTGGATTTTCCTGATAATCTGTAACTGGTGGAATCATTATGAGCTGCCCTTGCTTTATTGTGCATAACCTTCATGTAACGTCCTCTTTCTGTGTTAACTGTTTAGAGGGCGTCATCCATTGTAACGTACGTAGACGCATATGTGACTAACAACATTTTTATCTCTGGGGCGGTAATTCTCTCAACTAACCAATTAATTGTTGGCTACAGTATTACTACATGGCACGAGAATAAGAGTGCAGTATTTTTGCCACATATTTACGAGACGAACTGATATATCATGCATTGTTGGTGCTGTCAGTGGAAGTGTCGCGCTTATTTCTACACTACTGGCCATTGCTACACCAAGAAGAGATGCAGATGATAAACGGGTATTCATTGGACAAATATATTACACTATAACTGGCGTGTGATTACATTTTCACGCAATTTGGGTGCACAGATCGTGAGAAATCAGTACCCAGAACAACCACCTCTGGCCGTAATAACGGCCTTGATACGCCTGGGCATTAATTCAAACAGAGCTTGGATGGCGCGTATAGGTACATGCAGCTTCAACACCATACCACAGTTCATCAAGTGTAGTGACTGGTGTTTTGTGACGAGCCAGTTGCTCGGCCACCATTGACCAGACGTTTTCAATTAGTGAGAGATCTGGAGAATGTGTTGGCCAGGGAAGCAGTCGAACATTTTCTGCATCCATAAAGGCCCGTACAGGACGTGCAACATGCGGTCGTGCATTATCCCTCTGAAATGTAGGGTTTCGCAGGGATCGAATGAATGGTACAGCCACGGGTCGTAACACATCCGAAATGTAGCGTCCACTGTTCAAAGTGCCGTCAATGCGATCAAGAGGTGACCGAGACGTGTAACCAATGTCACCCCTTACCATCACTCCGGGTGATACGCCAGTATGGCGATGACGAATACACGCTTCCAATGTGCGTTCACCGCGATGTCGCCAAAAGCGGATACGACCATCATGATGCTGTAGAGAGAACCTGGATTCATCCCAAAAAAACACGTTTTGCCATTCGTGCACCCAGGGTCGTCGCTGAGTACACGATCGCAGGTGCTCCTGTCTGTGCTGCAGAGTCAAGGGTAACCACAGCCGTGGTCTCCGAGCTAATAGTCCATGCTGCTGCAAACGTCAAAAAAAAAAAGGTTCAAATGGCTCTGAGCACTATGTAAATTAACTTCTGAGGTCATCAGTTGCCTAGAACGTAGAACTAGTTAATCCTAACTAACCTAAGGACAACACACACATCCATGCCCGAGGGAAGGATTCGAACCTGTGACCATAGCGGTCACTCGGTTACAGACTGTAGCGCCTAGAACCGCACTGCTACTCCGGCCGGCGCTGCAAACTTCGTCGGACTGTTCGTGCGGTTGGTTGTTGTCTCGCAAAATTCCCCATTTGTTGACTCAGGGATCGAGACGTGGCTGCACGATCCGTTACAGCCATGCGGGTAAGATGCCTGTCATCTCGACTGCTAGTGATACGAGGCCGTTGGGATCCAGCACGGCGTTCCGTAATACCCTCCTGAACTCACAGATTCCAAATTCAGCTAACAGTCATTGAATCTCGACCAACGCGACCAGCAATGTCGCGACGCGATAAACCGCAATCGCGATAGGCTACAATCTAACCTTTATCAAAGTCCGAAACGTGAAGGTCCATATTCCTCCTCTTTACACAAAGCATCACAAGGACGTTTCACCAGGCAACGCCGGTCAACTGTTGTTTGTGTTTGAGAAATCGGTTGGAAATTTTCAGCACGTTGTAGGTGTCGCCACCGGCGCCAACCTTCTGTGAATGCTGTGAAAAGCTAATCATTTGCATATCACAGCATCTTCTTCCTGTCGGTTAAATTTCGCGTCTGTAGCACGTCATCTTCGTGGTGTAGCAATTTTAATGGCCATTAGTGTATGTAGTTCTTCTGTATACGGCTATCTTTGGTAGTAATTGTTTATATTTAATTGTTGAATTTTCGTAAATGACATAATATTACATTGTATTCGAATAGAAATTTGTATACTTCACTGCCGCTAGCCACCACCCTTCTTCTCCATCTCACGAGGGAAGAAAGATGGTCGAGGAAGAATATTACCGAATATTATTTGATGAAATTCTTTCTATTGACAACTGTGTTGGCAGTGATGAAAGTGATGACAGTGACCCTACGTGCACTTTCACCGTGAGGTGCAAAAATGTTCGTTGGCTCGAAAAAATAGTTTGTGGCTGCTGTCGTCTGTACGCAGAGGTCAAGGCACACAAGCCATATGTAGACAAAAATATGCGCCACGAACAAAGTAAACACCAGCCTTTTCACTCATCTTCTACGAGTGAGCTGTTTACAGTTCAAGAAAAATCCTGGTTCTGCCCCAGAGCAGGCAAGAACTGTTTCAAGAGATGTCAAGAAAATTTAAAAAAAATCTATGCCAAAGTTGACACACCAACTATTTTGGTATATGTAAATTACTGTTCATGCCCTGTAGGGCAAATTTTCATGTCGTTTACCTGTCCCATAAAGAGCTAATGCAAGTTCTGCACAGTATTTGCGGTATTAGCTACGAGGCATCAAGAGACAGCACGGGCGAGCTAGAAACGTTTACTTGCAGCTCACACAATAGCTGAAGTGCACATTCTCCATATTGTGTCAGCACGAAAGCTGCAGAGGAGCCGCTTATACACAGATCACAGATAAAAGGCAGACGGCGGTAGGTGGCTCGGCGGAGCGTGTGATCTCGCAGGCGGCCGTGTTCTGCGCTGGAAAACAGCGCCGCTTTGAGAGTGCGACCCGGGCGCGGCCGGGCGGCCCGTCCGCGGCTGATACGTTTTGAGTATTAGCGCGGCTCGCCGATCAAACGGGCGGCCCTCCATCGACTCCGGAGCCGGGCGGCCTCAAAGGCCCGTGCGCCGCCCCGCCACCTGCGCGCCTTTGTGGGCCTGGATAAAGGTCGCTGCGCATATCTCTAGCGGCTTCTCTTCGTCCTCCCATGCCGACAGCTCTATCGAAAAGTTTCCTCAATTTCCCGGTTCATTGCAGCTTGTTACTGAAGTGCACATTAAGTCCTAAATTCCTTGAGATAATCAGCACAAGTATGTCACGCATGGCTTAACTTTTCTGCTAAGGCGGGACATAGTCTTCCTTAACCCTAGAATGTTACAATTTTACCAAACCACCGTTAGGTATTATGCAAACGAAGTCATAATTGTAGGTAGCGCATCAGTTAATTACAATTGTTAGATCTCCAGTGGTGTGTTACATATCAAATTAACTTCCAAATCTCCTGTTTTGTACCCTACTGTAATCGTAAGTTGTAAGATGTGTTTAATTAACGCTGCATATCTTTGGTGAGGGATACCAAGGCGAGTCATTGTCAAATATTCTGTGCAAATAGCGCTGTCAGTTTCGAAAACAGGAAAGCTGGATTCGAGATTATATTTATCCCGACAGTTTGCCCTAAACCTCGGACTGTTAAGAAGACATAGTCAGTTCAGTATGTTGAGTCGTTTATTAACAAAAAACTAAGTCAGCTGTGTTGCGAGATCAACTTCAAGCTTAGACCAGAAAAATAATCAGTAAACGACCTTGTAATTCGGCAGCTACGATAACAACTGAAGATGTCTTCTTACGCGCTCAGTCATCTTCCTTGGGTTATCATATGTGAAAATAAACGGAAGATGGTCACTGAACAAGGTAGACAATGAAGTCTGCCGCTCATTGACAAAATGAACATTGTGACGTGCTTTCCGCACATGTGTCACGCTTTCCTGCCGAAGGAGCAAAGCAGACTATTGTTAACAGTCTCTCGCTCGACCTTTTTTCAAACACGGGTAGAAGGCGGGGTGGGTTTGGCATCGGCTGATGGGCACATTCTGCTTACATCTACACACATACTCCGTAATCCACCATACGGTGCGTGGCGGAGGGTACCTCGTACCACAACTAGCATCTTTTCTCCTTGTTCCACTCCCAAACAGAACGAGGGAAAAATGACTGCCTATATGCCTCTGTACGAGCCCTAATCTCTCTTATCTTTGTGGGCTTTCCGCGAAATGTAAGTTGGCGGCAGCAAAATGGTACTGCAGTCAGCCTGAAATGCTGGTTCTCTAACTTTCCTCAGTAGCGATTCACGAAAAGAACGCCTCCTTTCCTCCAGAGACTCCCACCCGAGTTCCTGAAGCACTTCCGTAACACTCGCGTGATGATCAAACCTACCAGTAACAAATCTAGCAGTCCGCCTCTGAATAACTTCTATGTCCTCCGTCAACCCGACCTGATAGGGATCCCAAACGCTCGACCAGTACTCAAGAATAGATGGCACCAGCGTTCTATAAGCGGTCTCCTTTACAGATGAGCCACATCTTCCCAAAATTCTACCAATGAACCGAAGACGACTATCCGCCTTCCCCACAACTGCCTTTACATGCTTCTGCCACTTCATAATACTCTGCAATGATACTTCCAAATATTTTATCGACGTGATTGTGTCAAGCGATACACTACTAATGCAGTATTCAAACATTACAGGATTCTTTTTCCTATTCATCTGCATTAATTTACATTTATCTATATTTAGAGTTAGCTCCCATTCTTTACACCAATCACAAGTCCTGTCCAAGTCATCTTGTATCCTCCTACAGTCACTCAACGACGACACCTTCCAATACACCACAGCATCATCAGCAAACAGTCGCACATTGCTATCTACCCTATCCAAAATATCATTTATGTAGATAGAAAATAACAGCGAACCTTCCACACTTCCCTGGGGAACTCCAGATGATACCCTCACCTCCGATGAACATTCACCATCGATGGCAACATACTGGGTCCTGTTACCTAAGAAGTCTTCGAACCACTCACATACTTGGGAACCAATCTCATATGCTCGTACCTTAGTTAAGATTCTGCAGTGGGGCACCGAGTCAAACTCTCTGCGCGTAACGTGTGTGAAGCTCGATCGGCTTATTCATTCAATACAGGCATAACAGTACCACTAGTTGGTGTACCTATATATCCTCACGGTGTTCTTACTTATCCCTTCTCATACTCGTTCCTCGTGCTTACTTCACTAGCTTGAAATGGATCTTAGTAATGCGTTCTCTACACCGTCGGTAGAAAGTGTAACATAAAACTGCACCGCCAAGAAATAATTAATGTAGGGTAATGAAATTTCGTAAATAGATTTGTCTAGATGCCACATTTAACGGGCCAACATTGTGAGATTACTGGTTAATGTAAACGAGAGATAAGCCACTCAAATTTTAAATCCGGTACACTGGTGTAGCACCAGAATGTTTAATGCAATCAAGCAAACGAGCATGCATTGTGTTGCACAGGTGCTGGATGGCAATTTGCGAGACAGAGCTCCATGCCGGTGGCACTTGGTGGTTGAATACAGTAATGATTAATGGTGGTTGTGGATGACGCTAGAGTTGTTGTCCGATGGTGTTCCATAAGTGCTCGATTGGAGACAAATCTGGTGATCGAACAGACCAAGGCAGCATGTTGACACACTGTGGAGCGGGTTGGGTTCTAATAGCTGTTTGTGGGCGAGCGTTATCCTGTTGGAAAACCATTCCTCGATGAATGTCAGACCCGGCGGCTGTGGCCGAGAGGTTTTAGACGCTTCGGTCTGGAACCGCGCGATCGCTACGGTAGCGGGTTCGAATCCTGCCTCGGGCATGGATATGTGTGATGTCCTTAGGTCAGTTATGTTTTAGTGGTTCTAAGTTCTAGGGGACTAATGACCTCAGATGTTAAGTCCCATAGTGCTCAGAGCCAATTGAACCATGAATGGCAGCACAACAGGTCGAACCACCAGACTCACGTACATATTTGCAGTCAGCGTGAGTAGGATAACGACGAGAGTGCTCCTGCTGTCATACGAAACTGCACCACAAACCACAAACTCAAGTGTAGGTTCAGTGTGTCTAGCAGGCAGACAGACTCTTTGCAGGCCGTTAACTGGCGTCTTCCTAACCAACACACGGGCATCTTTGGCACCGAGGTAGAACCAGCTTCCACCAGAAAACGCAGAAGACCTCTATACTGCCCTCCAGTGCACTCGCTTGACGCTATTGAAGTCCCAAATGACAGTGTTTCGGGGTCAGTGGAATTCACGCTACAGGTCGTCTGGTTCGCAGCTGTCTTTGAAGTAACAGATTTGTAACAGTCCGTTATGTCACTACGGAGCCAACTGCCGCTCAGATTGCTGCCGTACATGCAGTACGATGCGTCAGAGCCATATGCCACACACTACGGTTTTTCCTCTCGGTAGTACCACGTTCCCTTCCGTCTCCTTTCGACTGTACATTCTCGTAACCACCGTTTCCAGCAAGCATGTAGAGTAGCTACATTCCTGCAAAGTCTTTCTGAGATATCGCGGAAGGAACATCGAGCTTCCCGTAGCTCTATTACACGAATGGTTCAAATGGGCCTGAGCACTATGGAACTTAACATCTGAGGTCATCAGTCCACTAGACTTAGACTTAAACTTAACTACCCTAAGGACATCACACATATCCATGCCCGAGGCAGGATTCGACTGTATCAGCAGCACAGTTCCGGACTGAAGCGCCTAGAACCGCTCGGTCACAACGGCCGGCTTATTACACGATCTCGTTCGAACTGAGTAATGTGTTGATAAAGACCTCTTTGGCACTTTAAAGACATTCTTGACTAACATAAACTCACCTCGTCCAATCTCAAAGGTAACAAAAGCTCACGACCATCACAGCGAATATTTAAAGTAAACCTGATTTACATCCTCATAGTGGCACTGTCACTGCCACTCTTATGCGACTGGCTCCAAATCTGAACAGATATCATCTTTCAGATGCAGGAACACACCTATCAACTTTCGCTTATGTCATAAACTCGTTCTTCGTGTTGCGATTTTCTTTTCTGTCAGTGCTTCTGGCTGTACACGACAATAAAAAGCGTGATATATCGGGGTAAACCTGGCCACCTATCAACCCGATACGGAACAGACGCCGAAATACTGGGGTGCGTTTCACTCAAACCAACGAGACACATGTTATTGGTGGTGTTATCGGCATTCTGGTTGTCACTGCTAAAATGGTGATAACATTAATGTTTCCACAGGTGACCTCATATAACATTTTATAAAACCTCCATCGATCTTTCTGAAATACAGTCAACTATTTATATAAACATATACCGTTGTGGCATGTAGACAATATGTTGTAAAAAAGTATTATTCTCAAAACAACACAACAAGGAAAGGAATGCAGTTTCTGTGGTACATACATCATCCACCAAACGGCACTTTCAGTTACACCCTTTAATGTTTTTTGTCAGTGCCTCATTCAAATTTTCGGAGATATGCATAAGCTCTTAGCGTTTTTCCACAAATTTCATAAACACGAGAGATACGCATAATAGAGACTTTAGTCATCAATAACATATTCTCCTTCATTAAAAAAATCACGTGGTTTTGAGGCACAGAACTCGTACAGCCATATTTGGAGCGCATTTTATACGGAAAGCAAGTTCTTCGAAGATTGTTCGATAGGGACCTAAGATGAAAATCTGAGGCTGCAGGATCAGGTGAGTAAAACTGGGAGCGCAATGATTTCCCAACTCAAATCCACAATGGTGCTTTTTGTTAGTCTTAGAGAATGCGGGTGGGTGTCATCATAGAGTCGCATCACTTCAAGCAGTGTTATTGGTCGCTATTCTTGGATTGCGTCTGCAAAGCGTCTCAGTTTGTTGACAATAAACGTCAGCCGTAACTGGTCCACCTCGAGCAAACAAGTTGCAGTACGCAACACCATCGCTGTTCCAGAAGAAGCTTCTTTTGTGGATGCGCGCAGGTCTTCGTACGGGGATTGTCTGCTTTGTTTCGGCTCAGGCCTTACATTCTTTTCCTTATTTTAGCATAACGACACCATTTCTCGTCACCAGTAAGAATACAGGATAGCAATGGTCCGTATTGCTTACAAGTCAATTAATGACGAGCAAACAGGGATGCACATCTGGCCTCCCACTAATTTTTGTTATTTTTGCTTTGAACATGCGGTACCCATACACACGATGTTTGAACCTTCCCCTGTGCAAATGTCGCACGATTGTGAAAAGGTAACGTTTATCAGATTTGCCAGTTCTCGAGCACAATGACGTGGATAACTGTCGATTAACGCGTTTAAACGATCTTCATCAAACTACTGTCGAAACGATCCTCCTTAAAACGAGAAAGCCATTTCCTTGCCGTGCTCCCTCCAGGGGCTTTATCCCCATAAACGGGGCAAATGTTTCAGGCTACCTCCGTTGGTGCAACCCTTCTATTGAACTCAAGCAAAAGAATGAGCCGAAAATATTCCAATTTCTACACCTGGATTCGATTTTCTAACGTCCTTAGTCCCACACAATATCTACAAATGACAAAGTAACAAAATGTAAACTCAAATAGCATCAATGGACTACAGATAAAAAATGATAATCGATGAATCCCCTTAGCAACCGGAATAGCAACATGCAAAGGAAAGCGCTAAGAACTTATGCACGATCTTAATCTTTATGCAAATGCACACCATCGTGGCATACAGGAAATGTTTTGTAAGGAAGTATTATCCTCGAAACAACACATCTAAGAAACGAAATGCAGTTCCTGTAGTGCGTGCTCCATTGATAAACGCTTTCAGTCTTCTGTAATGCTTTTTTTCACTACATAATTAAAATATTGAGAGATATTTAATTACTTTCACTATTGTATGGGACGTCTCAACAAGAATCATTCGATTTTAGTTTAGTGTATCCTCTACATGAATGACGATAGAAGCTCTGGGTATCGAGACTTAGTCATGAAAACTAAAAGTACCTGTTCGCATCGGTTGGAAGATGCCGGTGTATACCGCTGTTGAGTTTCCTGGTGAAGCTCTCCCACTCGTACCCTTGCACGTTCATTACCCAATGTGTTCCGAATCGAAATGATGATAACCCAGCAGAAAAAAGTATTAGAACAACCTGAAGGCAATAATAACTGGGCGGCACGTTTTCCGTCGAGTTTGCAGCACTGTCCCTTCCAGCGCTGGAAAAATTCGACCGAGCAGTGGTTAGCACGCGGGAGGACGACGGTCCAGATCCGCGCCCGACCATCCAGGCTTAAGCTTTTCGTAATTTCCGTAAATTGCTCCAGCCAAATGCCGGAATGGTTCCCTTGAAAGGGCGCGGCCGATCTCCATCCCCAACCGTGAAATAGTTCGAGTTTATCATCCACCTGTAATGACCTCTATGTCGACGGAACGTTGAACACTAATGTTCCTTCCGTTCCCATTTCTGGCCTCAAAGCATTTAATGATAGTGCCAGCAGGCTGAAGACATTGGTCGTTCATCTCACAGGAAGTACACAGGTCGCCTGGACATGCTCATTCGAGACGTAGAGTGCATTCTGCAGAATTTGCGCTTAGTATTCAAATGTCTACTTGTAGGCACGACTATTAGCCATTGCCCGTGTGTGTATCTGACAGGTCTATCGCTGATATCTCTCTTTGAAAGTATACAGTACTTAGTTTCTACAGGCGCTTCACGATGGTGATACAAAGCATGGTCTAGCATTTTAAGGATTTATTATGGATACAGAGATCGAAAACAAGTTTCCCTTAACGTTCAGTGTTCAGTGATGAAGCTCCGTCAAATGGAAGAGTGAACCGTCACAACATGCTACAAGTGCAAGATACACTCTCCAAGGTATCGTGTGCTTTGTGCCGTATCCAGTGAAAAGAATTATACCTCGTTTTTTTCAGAGAAATGGTTACAAGATTCATGTGTAATGGAAATCAGACTTTATCCACACAGAAATGATAACGAAAATTCCATTCCATAACCGGGAGCGGCTATGCCCAAATGCCACCATGTAATAGCCGTTCTTAACAACGGACTTGCTCCGATCGGCCTTATGGAACGTATAGGTCTCTCAGAGAACGCCTGATCTCACAATATGTTGGCTTTTACCATGGGTTTGTGAACCACTCAGTCTGTGTGTTCCCCATTCCAGGAACTGTGAAAGAACTGCAACGTCTCACAGCAACAGCACTGTATGCAGTAACTTCAGCTGCCCTGGCAAAACTATGTTATGAGTTTGGCTGTCGATTGGATAGCTATCGTGTCAGATGAGGACACATAGAATATCTGTGAAAGGTGACTGAACAAGAAGATTACATATTGGATAACCACAGCGACTGCATAGAAGCGATGAAAAAAAAAAAACAAAAAAATGGTTCAAATTGCTCTGAGCACTATGGGACTCAACTGCTGTGGTCATCAGTCCCCTAGAAGTCAGAACTACTTAAACCTAACTAACCTAAGGACATCACACACATCCATGCCCGAGGCAGGATTCGAACCTGCGACCGTAGCAGTCGCACGGCTCCGAACTGCGCGCCTAGAACAGCGAGACCACCGTGGCCGGCTGAGAAAAACAGATGCCTATAAATATCTACGATACAGGAAAAAAATAGAAATAGATAATACAAATATTAAAGAAGAACTAAAAGAAAAATATAGACAAAGACTAACAAAAATACTGAAAACAGAATTGACAGCAGGAAACCAGACAAAAGCTATAAATACTTATGCAATACCAGTATTGACCTACTGATTTGGAGTAGTGAAATTTAGTAAGACAGACCTAGAAGCAATCAATGCACTTACACGATCACAATGCCACAAATACAGAATACATCACATACATTCAGCAACAGAAAGATTCGCATTAAGCAGAAAGGAAGGAGCAAGGGGATTTATCGACAAAAAAACCTACATTATGGATAGGTAGAAAATTTAAGAAAAATCTTTATAGAACGAGCAGAAACTAGCAAAATACACAAAGCAATCACTCATATAAATACATCGGCTACACCATTGCATTTCATAACCACTTCTACAACCCTTTAGATCACATAACATCATCAGATACGAAGGAAGTAAATTGGAAAAAGAAAACAAGCACCCGTATCATCTAACACAGCCACACATCGATCAAGACGCATCCAACACACGACTAAGAAAAGGCAATATATACAGTGAGATGGAAGGATTCATGATTGCAATACAGGATCAAACAATAAACACCAGATATTACAGCAAGCATATTATTAAAGATCCCAATACCACAACAGATAAATGCAGACTTTGCAAACAACAAATAGAAACAGTAGATCACATCACAAGCGGATGCCGGCCGCGGTGGTCTCGCGGTTCTAGGGGACTAATGACCACAGCAGTTGAGTCCCATAGTGCTCAGAGCCATTTGAACCATTTTGAACAAGCGGATGTACAATACTAGCAAATACAGAATACACCAGAAGACATGACAATGTAACAAAAATAATACATAAACAACTTACCATACAACATAAACTAATAAAACAACACGTTCCCACATACAAGTATTCACCACAAAATATACTGGAGAATGATGAATACAAATTATACTGGAGCAGAACCATTATAACAGATAAAGCAACACCACATAACAAACCTGACATCATACTCACCAATAAAAAGAATAAATTAACACAACTAATCGAAATATCCATACCCAATACAACAAATATACAGAAGAAAACGGGAGGAAAAAAATGAGAAATACATCCAACTGGCTGAGGAAGTCAGACATGTGGCATGAAGATAAAGTTTACATTATACCAATTATACTATCAACTACAGGAGTCATACAACACAATATCCACCAGCACATCAACGCAATACAGCTACATCCAAACGTATATATACAACTACAGAAATCTGTAAATATTGATACATGTTCAATTACCTAAAAGTACCTAAATACAACGTAACATATAAGGTACAGTTAAAAGGAAGTTACGCTTGATCAAGGTCCACGTCACTTTCTATTTTTAACCAGACATAACGTCTGATAAAGGAAAGAAATAATAATAATAAATTTTCTAATTGAACAAACTAAATAAACAATTTGAAAATCGCAAACGGCGATTTTTAAATGAGTTCGATAAAACGGGGTACTACCATGTTTTATCAATCTTCGTGGCACCACGCAGTTTTATCCAACAACGCCATGTTAAGAACAAGTTGAGTTCAAGAGCCCTTGAGCGGGCAAACATTTTGAAACAACAATCTGTAGTGTAGACATCGTTTAACTTATATCATACTTACTTTACACTCTTCAAAATATTGTTTTGCAAATGTAAATGCACAATTTACAGTCGAATATTACAACACAACACTGTAAAACTACATTTTTCCACCGAGAGAACTCACGGTTGCTTTCAATGGACTGCAGCTACTCTAAGAATGAAGGTCATTGAGTGGGAAAGAGGTTACTGTGTTTACCGGGGATGGCAGCACATATCAGAAGAGAAAAGTACGGTACCCTGTTTTATCAGACTACCCTGTTTTATCAGACTCTCTCCTATACGTACTCATGTAAAAAATATACCCACTTAAAACCGGATGGACCTTTTGAAAATTAAAACTTTCTACTCCTAGGCACAATTTAAAATTCACACCATGAAGAAGATATAATCTTACGAAATCAGGCAAATCGTTTTGAAACACTTGTTTCCCCAATTTTATACCAATATACATTGCCTGATGAAAAGTTTCCAGACACCCCATGTGATGCGGAATTGACCACTAGATGTCATGGGAGAGGGATTTTCAAGTGTAAAAAGAAGCAGAGAGGGTTGTATTGTCGGAAAAGAGACAGTGGGATGGAAATTGGTCAGCCAAAAGAGCTCATTGGCTTATAATGTCGATTAGTCAATGGATGCCATGTAACAAATCGATATAAAATGTTTACCTTGTAACTTTCGCGGTGCTTCGATATGAACTGGAAAGTGTCATATAATCACTTTCTTTTTGTAGCTAAGCCACCGCCTCCTGCACATGCTGATGGCATGTATGTACACTCTCCATCACTCCGACTTAAAGGCGTTGCGCATGAGCTGCCTCTCGGTCCTTCGACACCAACAACTGTAGGATGGACATCTAAAGACATTTGTTCTCAGTAGGGCTGTTGATAAAAGACCAATATATCAATGTCTTTTCCAAATAAACTTGCTACTTTTTGAGCTTACACCAATTCCAGTCTCTCTCTTTGGGTGTGTGAAGGAAGTATAGGTGGCAAAGAGAGGAAGTCCGATTGCACTGACTGGCAGGAGGGGATGTGTGAACGGAATAAACTATTTCTGAAGTGAAGAAATTGTACACCAGTTGCGTGAAGAAATAGTTCATCAGTTGCGTTAAAAACAATTTTTAACGCTACTAATGTGCTATTTCTTCACATAGGCATTCTTCAGAAACAGTTGCTGAAAATGATCTAAATTAAAAGATTGGTCTTTGCAGTGGGCGGAGACGTGTAATGGGAAATGCTGACACCATTTATTGTGGCACTTACATGCAGTTACCATTGCCATCAAACTGATTATCGCCAAGCGTAAATACGCATCATTTTCCTTCCACTTCTTACTCTAAGGCAGATAAGCAGGCTGATAGCTTGTTGCTGAACAGAATATCTAATGATAAATCAATATTTAAATATACAGCTCTAAAATCGGCAGTATATTCACAATTTGCAGCCGATATTTTTATAGGCCTGTACGTCGATATTTTTTCTCTTAATATATTGACATATCTAGATTTGTTTCCATACTTCGAGAGCCGATATTGATAACTTTGAAAATATCGATGTATTCCCGAAAATATCTTAAGTCCTAATTTCTCAATCGTGTGCCACATGAATGCTGTGATCGTCTGCTGAAGTGGAAAGTGACACTGAACGGGTGTGTGATTCTCTGTTGTACCAACGTACATTCCCGGAAATCACGTCGCTCGAATTTAGCGGAAGATGGCCTTGGAACTTTGTCTGCTATTTGTGTCTACAGGCAAGGTGTTACTACTGACCGTGGTCATCGGCGTTTGTGGGACGTATTTGGTGAGCGCCTTTATGTGTAGACTGTATGAACAATTATTCAGAGCTATCCGCTGTGCCATAGGGTTCTGTAAATTATGTATTAGATACGTTTAAAGAGTTACCGGCCACACGAGTTACCGGCTACAACTTGACCAACTTACATTGGTAAAATTGTTTAGCCGCTGTTATTCAGGGCAGGTTGTCTAGTTTCTGCTTGTAGAATTTGAGTCCTATTGATAATCATCAGTATTATTTGTGCTGGTCACGTCTAATTTATTTTGTACTCAGGATTTCAAGTTTATCAAATTCTGATTTACTTTAAGCTATGTGCGGATTCTTGTTTAATTTTTATTTACACCTACTTTTATCCAACTAGCCTGAGTTGTCACGTCACGAAACATGCAGCGTACGTTGGAAATTATCTCTTGAGTGAGATGTGCATTGAATCTAATTCAGTGTTTGGCTGTTTGTTTCTAATCTCTAGATCTTTAATAAGTCAACCATTACCTATTGATGAATAGTACAAGCAGTTTTCCTCTCATATGTACATGTAGGTTGTATATTATTTGCATTATTCCCCTTGTGATCTGATGTCATTATAGATGTTAATTGATGTCAAAACGAAATATTCATTCATGTTTGATGTGGTATCCTCGAATATACAACTGGAATACTTTTTGTTTGTTAGAGTAATACCTCAATTCACACTGTGCTTTACTAAATTTGTTTGGAGAAAGAACCACATGAGCAAGGAGGAGCTGTATGCAGAGTCACGATTTCAGGCATAAAATTAATATTCGTTAAATGTTTATTGATTTTTGTTTTGGACTGTTACAAATAATTGCATCGTTTGAGCTTGTCAAGTATCACGTAGCGAACACAGGAAAATATTCGTAACAGTGTGCTCGAATTGTTAAATAAGACATTTTACGGGTGCGGTGTTGTTTTAGGCAGAGCACATATTCTGGCAGACAGGCATGGTAGCTGTAAAAGATCGCAAGAAATCATCGCAAAAATTCACTCATGAGTTAATAAGTGCTACGGCAGTCCAGCTGGCACAACTACTGGGGTTAGTTAAAATAATGGGGTAGAACGGTCGAGCAGTTTCTCGTACGCCACACACCCCTACAGTCACTCCTAAGCGACGCTTAAGGTGGCGTAAAGAGCGACGCCGCCGGGCCGTGGGTGAGTGGAAACGAGTGATTTGGAATGATGATCATGATATGGCCTGTGGTAATCCGATGGTAAGGTCTAAGTTTGTCGAACGCCTGGGGAACATTATCGGCCGTCATATGTGATGCCAACAGGGAACTAAAGAGCAGGGTATATTAGAGTTTGAGACTGTTTATCATGGTTCGGGTGTGTTGCCCTTATAACACATAAGAAGACGCTACATGCGGCTATGAAGACATGTGACTCTTCAACTTCTCCTGACGTAATTAGCGGCGAAATAGTTCACGGCGAGATGTCAGTTTCCAACGGGCATGACTCAGTGGAACATCTTTGTGGTCTGTTACAACATCGATTTCACTCCACAGCCCATCGACCAACATCACTACCATCTCTGGATTCGACTCTTGAGAAACAATGGTCTGCCACTCCTCTACACTCAGAGACGCGCTGGATGTGTCTGCAGTGTCGTTAGAGTCGTCATGAAAGCAAAGGGGTGGTCCATCTCATATTAGTGTCCACTAACAGACGTACAGATTCTTTTGATCGCATAGTGTATAAACCTACATATTATACTACACGTCATGGATCCCCCATTTTGTCCAAGAACATATAATTAATTTCCAACAAATGACTGCATCCGGTGTGAGCAATTTTTAGATCTCAGTCCGGACACTGACATTTTTCACATTTTCAATTATGTCCATAAATCGCTTGAGTTAGATGGGGAGATGATTCTTCAAAAGATATGAGGCCAATTTTTTTCTTGTGCTCGTCGGATCCGACTTTTTTACTCTGTCTCTAATGACATCGTCGTGATGGAGCGTTAAATTTTAACCTACGTTTCATTTTAGACATTAGGCGACCGAAGTGGCCGAGTGGTTCTAGGCGCTACAGTCTGGAACCTCGGGACCGCTACGGTCGGAAGTTCGAATCCTGGCCCGGGCATGGATGTGCGTGACGTCCTTAGGTTAGTTAGAGTTAACTACTTGTAAGTTCTAGGAGACTGATGACCTCAGAAGTTAAGTCCCATTGTGCTCTGAGCCATTTGAACCTTTTTCTTTTTTGGCATTACTTCTTTCACCGATCTTACCCATCAGACATGTAGCATTCGTGGGAGTACTACACGTTTTTAATAGCGTTTGCACGTGAAAGGTTTTGCCTTTTTGGTACAGTTAACTGTCCTGCCATCAGAATGAAAGACAGGAACGATGCATGTAGAGTTCCGCCCTACCATACCTATTGTTTGGTGGTTTTACTACACTACATAAATGACGAAGTACACTGTAGTATTACCTGTGGTATTGGTAGCATTAGTAGCGAAAGAGACATAAATGAATGTGTAAGAGAGGAACTGGTAGCCAACGACTTATTGTTTTTCTTTGTTGTTGTTTGTTTGAATGTTGGTTTTACACACAATAAGAGCTGCACATCATTCATTGATATACCGTTGTGTGTGTTACATCCATACATCATGACTAAAGGCAATAGTTCCCTATTATTATTGATAAATACGAAAGTTGTTTATGAATAACAGAAACTAAATTTGGTTCAAATGGCTCTGAGCACTATGTGACTAAACTTCTCAGGTCATCAGTCGCCTAGAACTTAGAACTAATTAAACCTAACTAACCTAAGGACATCCCACACATCCATGCCCAAGGCAGGATTCGAACCTGCGACAGTAGCAGTCGCGCGGTTCCGGACTGTGCGCCTGGAACAGCTAGACCACCGCGACCGGCAGAAACTAAGTTTGATATAATATTGTTTTTCGCTTTTTTTTGCCTTTTGTTGAGTAAATTGCGTTTCCTGGCCCTATATGCTGAATCAGCATAGTTCTCTTCATTTTACTACCACATTCGCCTGCTTCACCTTACACATCAAGTATTTTAGAGTAACGCCTGAATTAAATATTTAATTCCAGTTTGGAACAAATACTGTTTACTTTTAAGGAACAGACAGCAGGATAGTTACGTAGAACAAAAATGTTCTGTACGTTAACCAGCACTGTATATATCCTCACAGAGTGTCTGGATGCTTGTCGTTTTTAGGGGAATATAGTAACACTGTGACTGCCTATACAGACAAAGCGAAAGTTGTGAGGCCACCCTCAATACTTATGCAGTACATCTAACATATAGGTAACGCGGGTACGACGTTAACTGACCAGAGCTCCTAGGAAGCCTACCGTCGTCTACAGTAGCCTACGGTGGCTTTGCCAATCTAGGAGTCCGACGTCTTTCAACTGTTTGTGACGGAAATGCTGAAGCATTTACTGAGAAAGTTGCTGAAAGACGCACTTGCTTTCGCTCTTTGTTGGCGACCCTATGAGCGGAGAACAGTGGCGGGGGTGTAGCGGCGCTCCGTAAGCGCATTAGCGGAGAGAGATGGATGGGACAGCGCATCGCCGCGTCCTCTGGGGCTGACACTGGCGCTGGCGGTAGCGGCAGCGACAGCGGCGGCGGCAGCAGGCCGGGAATCTCGGAATGCGAGCGGCGGAAGGCAATTTATTCCCGTTACGAGCAGGCGCCGCGCCCCAGAGGCCGTCGGCGTGAGCGACGCCCACTGGGAAGGCGCGAGGAAATGAGGAGCGCCGCTTCCTCCGCATCTGCTGCTGTCTGCGGTGCAAAGCGATTGGTACCCACACGCCGACTGGCCGAGCAAACAGAAGTACTGGCTGGAGCAGGAAACGTCTACAGTGAGGGAGCTTCCGCCACGTCTTCGCCATTACGCAGCGGTACAAAGCTGGACGAACACCACTTGGAAATACGCCGATGACCTATAAAACTGGAACTCAGAGAAGGGTAGTGCATAAAGTAACTATGCATATAATGTTAAAACGGTGTAATAAGAACAATACAATGAGGTAAGAAAAGTAATGGGACAGCTATGTGCACATATACAGATGGCGTTATTATCGCGGAAAATAGCAGTGAATTGGCGGAGTTTTTTCTGGCCTGATTATAATCGCTGGAAGATAATAAAAGTCTTTGAAAGCAGAATGTTAGATGTAGTTGGACACATGGGACCTTTCATTTCGGAAATCGTTATGAAATTCGATATTCCAAGATATAAATTGTCGAAGAGTTTACGATAACATCAAACCTCTGACATTACCTCTCACCACGGAGAAGGCAGTGACCGAAGGCCTTCACTTAACGACCGAGAGCAGCAGCGTTTTTGTAGAGTTGTCAGTGCTAACAGACAAGCAACACTACTTCAAATAATCACAGATATCAATTTGGGACGTACGACGAACGTGTCCATTAGGACAGCAGACGATCGACACGAGTGCCTTTGCTAAAGTACCACATCGTCTGCAGCGCTTCTCCTGGGTTCATGACCGTATCGGTTGAACCCTAGACGACTAGAAAACCGTGATTGGTCAGATGAGCCCCGATTTCGGTTGTTAAGAGCTGACGGAAAGGACTGAATGTGGCGCAGATCCTACGATACCATGGATCTGAGATGTCAACAAGGCACTGTGTAACTTGGTGATGGCTTCGTAATGGCGCGGGCTGTCTTTGCATGGAATGGACTGTGTGACTGTGTTCTCTCTTCCAACTCAACCGATTGTTGATTGGAAATGGTTATGTTCGGCTACTTGGAGATTATTTACAGGCATCCATGGACTTTATTTTATTGAATGATAAAGCATCGTGTCTCCTGGCTGCATCGTGTCTCCTGGCTGCGACTGCTCGTGATTGGTTCGTTGAACACTCTGCACAATTCTAGCGAGTGATTTGACCATCCAGATCGCCCGACATGAATCCCAGCGAACATTTGCGGGACATAATCGAAAATTCAGTTGGTGCACAAAATCCTGTAGAGGCAGCATTGCTCAGTATTTCTGCGAGAGACCTCCAACGACCTGTTGAGTCCCTACTACAAGTTGCTTTACTACCCCGGGAGAAAGAGGTGCGACACCATATTAGTAGCTATTCCATTACTGTCGTCACCTCAGTGTGCATGATTCAGTTTTTAATTGATCTGACGGAAAGTAGAGTACAAGATTTAGTAAACATTTGTAGCACTAACAACGACTATACATCGAATCTACCTGCACTTAAATGACAAATATGGGGATGTCATTGCTTTTGTCTGCAACTATAAGCCAGAGCTGCTTACTCACAGTGGCTGGTAACCGGTGGCGTGCCAGTCTCTTGTCAGTTCACGAGCAAATGTTTTCAATGGTTGAAATATTTGGAGCAGATTCTGGACAGAGCAGCAGTCGAGGGTGGTCAGGGCATCAGGGGAAGCATGCGGTCTAGCATCATCATCCTGAAAGATAACCTCGCGAATACCTGACGGTAATCACGGTCACAGGCCTAAACACCTCGCAGATGCAATGGCTCCCGTCCAAATTACAGGACGGGTGAACGAGATGTGATGATTTTTGGTTTGTGGGGAGCTCAACTGGGCGGTCATCAGCGACCATACAAGGTCCCAGTTTCTTTTCACAGCCCAATTTTTTTACACAGTCCAATCTAGCCATTGTCACGGACAATGATGATGATGATGACGACAACAGAAATACCCAGTCCCCGGGCAGAGAAATTCCCAACCCGTCCGGGAATCGAACCCGGGACCCTGTGATCCATATGCTGCAGCGCTAGCCAGTAAACCACGAGCTGTGGACTAAACCAGATGTGATGGCGCTGTATACGAAATGGTACCCCGAACATTTTGCACTGTATGACCATGATAATGGTCATACTTGAAACCTCGATACGACGATACTCCCATCGCGTTACAGGACGCTGAGTCACCTCTGAAGAGACAGCAGGTGACGCTGCACTATTCGGAGCACCACGGTCAGCGAGCGTCTCTCTGCTGCGGCTTCAAGGGAAGCAGCAACATTGGTCATCGCGCGCTGATACTCCGTAGTCTTCCAGGCGTATTCGCACTGACCTTTTGAACACTTCCAGGAAAATCTATCTCCTGAATCAAGGTATGTGAGATGCCTGTACGACTCTGCACAGCTGAGCTAATAATATACAGGGTGTTAGAAAAAGGTACGGCCAAACGTTCAGGAAACATTCATCACACACAAAGAAAGAAAATATATTATGTGGACATGTGTCCGGAAACGCTTACTTTCCATGTTAGAGCTCATTTTATTACTTCTCTTCAAATCACATTAATCATGGAACGGAAACACACAGCAACAGCACAGCACAGCAACTTCAAACATTTTGTTACAGGAAATGTTCAAAATGTCCTCCGTTAGCGAGGATACATGCATCCACCCTCCGTCGCATGGAATCCTTGATGCGCTGATGCACACCGGGGTTGCGTAGACAAGAGCTTTCAAATGCCCTCGTAAACGAAAGTCAAGAGGGTTGAGGTCAGGAGAGCGTTGAGGCCATGAAATTGGTCCGCCTCTACCAATCCATCGTCACCGAATCTGATGCTGAGAAGCTTACGAACACTTCGAGTGAAATGTGCAGGAGCTCCATCGCGCATGAACCACATGTTGTGTCTTACTTGTAAAGGCACATGTTCTAGCAGCACAGGTAGAGTATCCCGTATGAAATCATGATAACGTGCTCCATTGACCGTACATTCTAACGAAACTAAAATGAGCTCTAACGTGAAAATTAAGCGTTTCCGGACACATGTCCACGTAACATCTTTTCTTTATTTGGGTGTGAGGAATGTTTCCTGAAAGATTGGCCGTACCTTTTTGTAACACCCTGTATATCTCCTTCCGAACAGAAGTAGCCGGGAGCCATTGAGAGCCTCCGTGGCCTTCAGTATGATATGCAGTAGACAGAGGTGTACAAATTATCCTTCCACCCTGTCTGCGCCTATCTCCCCTGTCACCATTAAAGCATTTCAACCTGCCAGAATAAGACACAAGAGATACGTGTACAGAAGAATAATAGTTAAAGCAAGCCATCCTGGGCTTCCAAAAGCCTGGGAAGCCTCACGGGATCCGTTCAGCCTGCTGCACCTGACATCTGGTTTCGCTATCAGTTCAGCGTTACAAGTCAGTTATATGTTCGTGTAAGTAGTTTTACTGCAGCTCAGTTTTCATAATGTCAGGAGCAGCAAAATTTACAATTTCCAGACGCAAAATAAAGAAACCAAACTTAAAAGCGATCTCAGAGAAACTAAGAACTGAGGAAAATGTACTGATCACGAAATAGAGTTCAAGTCTAGCAGTGGAAAAGTTTTTGTATGTTAGTGAGGCAGGTACAAATAAATCAATACGTATCCTTCAAATTCAAATTGTGTAACAAGCTACTAAACACTCATTCGGGAACATGGAGCACGTTACAATATGTTTGTAAATTTGACTAGCAGTTTCCTCACTATATAAATATGTTGCAAGAGGTCGGAGACTTAGTAGCTGAGAAGAGACTGGAAACATATGGTAGGGTCTTCATGCCACCTAGAAAATTAGGGAAAACGTTGATGGAAATAGGAAAAATTTGGCTCGCTGGATATTAATACCCATACTCTCATGGTGTGCAAAATGCTGTGAATAAAACATAGTACGAATGAAAGGTTTTTTAGATTAACGTAATATAAAAATCGAACTCTGCGTTTGCTAAAATGCATTTGGCGAATTCAGAATTATTGTGGCCACTTAGAATGCATTCAGAAAACCTGCACTACACTTCGTGGAAAAATAATTAAAAAAGTAAATAACGCTGGTATAACTGAAGTCATATTTGGTTGAAACACAAAGATTACAGGAACTAGAATTCCAAAACCTTATTTAAGTTGGCCTTGCGTTACAATATCCTTGTTCAGATTTTTAGGATATAGTTTTTCGGAAATGGTTCTGTCTACTACAGAAATATATAAGAGTTGACCTAATGATGTATCGAATTGAAAATAGACAGTAATGGTAGAAAGATGATGAAGTTGCAGAGAAAACACTTCATATCTAAAATAAATAAATATGTCTGCAAAACCACGAAAAAGAAACGAAGGAGAAAATAAATCCACCATTTTCTAGCCTACACTCACTGATCCAAAATCAATATATTATGTCATATTGTCATAGACGATCTACACAAGAGTGGTGTATTTTAGGGCAATACTATGGAAACCGAAGATGAAATTGGAGATGTGATACTGCGTGAAATGTTTGACTGAGCACTGAAAGACCTAAGTCGAAACAAGGCTCCGGGAGTAGACAACATTCCCTTAGAACTACTGATAGCCTTGGGAGAGCCACCCATGACAAAACTCTACCATTTATTTGACTGTGAACTGTATAAACAGAAGAAAAACCTCGAAGTAATAAATACAAGCCAAAATCAAACTTCCAAAACCCTGAAAGAAAAACTGTCTGAATGATTTACTGTACAGGATGGCCACAAAGACTCATTACCCACGATTAATAATTAACATAAGGTCCTAAACTGGAATAAATAACATGAACACCACTTCTTTAGAGGAGTTTTCTCTAGATATGAACTCTGCAGAGCTGTTTGTAAGGGGGAGTGCTCTGTTGCCAATGGAGATATACGAGACTGCGCCCTCCAAATGTCAAGCAGATTCAAGAAATCGAACAGTATAGTATGTCACAAAAAAAGTTTACTATTAGTAACAATGCAGAGGAGATGCCATTAATCGTAGCAGATGTGAAGACAATGCTTGCTGGTATCATCACAGCAACTTTATCATTTCGAGTCAAAAAATACAGAATCTCTTATGTAATAGTTTAATGCTATGACACATTCATACACAAAATGACAGCGACAAGTATGAGTGGATTATTGTTTTGCAGATTTATATCTGTCTTCAGCAACCTCATGGTGTATTAGGGTCAAAAATGAAAAATACAGCTGTTTAGTGACAAAAGTCTTGCAATCGACCTATCAATGTCTGGAAAAAGAGTAAACAATAATTTTTAAGATTTCATTCGAAATGGTTTCTGACCAGTGGCAAAAGTTAATTAATTACTTTTGTTTGGCTCTTGGCCTGGACATAATGGTACCGTTGCCTTTCAGGACGACGACAAAAAGGCGATGTAATTCAGATCCCACCCAGAACCAGTGTGTCTCTTGATAAATAATTTTTTCGACAGTGGAAAGTGTTTTTAAGGAAACGGTCTTACAATATAATTTCCGGTAGCTCTGTGTAATTTGAGGCTTATGAAGAGAGTATTATTCTTAAATGTCAGTCATTTGTGCGTTATCAGTTTTCATTAGCACATTTTAAGCATTGTTGTTAAGTACGTATCGTCCAGTATACGGCACGTAGTCCAATAAGCAAGAGCGATGGAGGGGCCCACTTCGGACTCCACCATAGTTCTATCTAAATATGATTAATAATTTTTATGATCTGAAAGCAGTTTTTTTTAGTCAGTTGTGCCTGGAGTAAGAAAAGCTTTTGTTTTCGTCATACAAATGACATTTCGCTTTACTTTGATAGTATCAGCAGTAATGGGGGATCTGTTTCAATGCTATGCAATGTGCTATAGTACGAGGGCTGTCCAGAAAGTAAGTTCCGATTTATCGCGAAATGGAAACCACAGTGAAAATCAGAAATATTTTATTTGTAACACCTTTCAGCTACTTCTCTATGTACTCGCCGTTCTGACTTAGACATTTGTCGTAGTGTTGTACCAAATTTCCAATACCCTCATCATAGAAGACAGCCGCCAGTGCTATCCGTCAACTCTCTACGCTGACCTACAGCTCGTTGTCTGTGCCAAAACGTTGTCTTCATAGCCAGCGGTTCATGTGTGGGTAATCAAACATTTCCAGTTGAAAACGATACAGGAGCATCTTCATTGCCCCTACTGAATGCGGCTGAGAATTGCCTTGAAGCCGAAACCGCACTATAGTTATGTAATGTTGGCTGCGTAGCTTCAGGCGAAATTTCTCACCAGGCCCCCGTACTTAGAGGGAGACACTATTTTCTAGACATCTTTACGCGCTCACTACGAGGTCAGAAATGAGAAGAGCGACGTGATGCTGTATAGGGTCATACTAGAGACAGTGCCCAACACATCTGTGCAAAGCTTTATCGGATTTTCACAGTCGTTTCCATATCGCGATCGATCGGAGCTTACTTTATGGACACCCCTCGTAATTGTTATAGAATGATGTCTGTGAAACAAATATTTCATTTCAATAAATTAAAGTTATGATTAATGGAAGCCATCCGTAATGTTATCTCAAACACTGCCTTGATTTATCTGTTAGTCATCTTTGTGAGAACTGCATATGGAACAGATTAGCTGTCGATACAAACAGAGTTTTGTTCCAAACATGAATTATTCGTGACATTTTTGTGTGGCTTAGGTGCTTAAAATTCGCTTGTGTCACTCTGGATATTCGCACGACGCAGCGGTGCGTTCTCTTGTCACTGCCGATGGTGCGGTAGGCACGAAGGGATGTACAAACTGTGGTCAGCGAGGTGGCGCAGTGGTTAGCACACTGGACTCGCAGACTCCTGATTTATGTTTCCCGTGATTTCCCAATATCGTTTCAGGAAAATGCCGGGTTGGTTCCTTTGAAAGGGCATGCCCGTTTTCCTTCCCCATCTGTCTCTAATCGGAGTTCGTTATCGACGGGACATTAAACACTAATCTGCTCCTCCTCCTCAAATCGCTGCCATTAGCTGTCCTTCGTGCGACAAAAACGAGTAACACCAATAATGTTTAAAAAATACTTCCAGCGTTTACTGTCAGCTAAAAGTCTGAGAGTGCATGTCTTTCGATGTGTTCTTCCTGCGGAAAACAAATTCACGGTGAGTTTCGACATCTGTCATTGGACCATTCCCCTGTGAGCTTCAGAGACACCGATATGTAATGCAGTAATGTCACAATCGAAAAGGATAGACAGACTGAAATTTGTCTCTGAGCGAAAATCTGAACGACCAGAATTTCATGAGATTGAAACGCGATTCGATTCATCTGTCAGCATAAGTTGCGAAGATATATTTGGAATTCACATCTCGATCGCATCAAGTATTACCTATGTTAAACTAAGAAACACAGAGATTTGTGATAGATTTGGCGAATCGGGAGTTGAGGCAGTAAAATTCAGACACAGTGATGGTACTGTCAATGACGATAAATTTCTATTTTTTTATCTAAACAGTGTTCTTGAACGATCTTGTATGGCAGACCAATAATTAAGGATTATATATTTGCAGAATGAAATTTCCACTCTGCAGAGGAGTGTCCACTGATATGATACTTCCTGGCAGATTCAAACTGCGTGCCATACCGAGACACCAAACAGGGACCTTTGCCTTTCGTGGGCAAGTGCTACACCGTCTGAGCTACCCAACTACGAGTCGGGAGCCGTACTCATAGCTTTGCTGTGGAGTGTGAGCTGATATGAAACATCCTGGCACATTTAAACTGTGCGTCGGACCGAGACTCGAACTCAGGACCTTGGCCATTCGCGGGTAAGTAGAGCACTTGCCCGCGAAAGACAAAGGTTCCGAGTTCGAGTCTCGGTCTAGGACATAGTTTTAATTTGCCAGGAAGATTTATGTTTGCATTGAAAGCTGGATTTCTGTGTGCGACGTGTAAAATTACAAATAAGAAGACATGCCTTTATTTAAGCATTTTAAGTAGATATCGTCGATTACCGTACATTTGATTAATTTCATATTTAAATGACTTAGGTATTTGGAGTGAATGGAAAAAACGACAAAAATAATGACTGTAAAAAGATTCGAACCAGAGACCCGGCGATTAACGGTTTCGAGCGATACTGACTTTTTTTGCATCTTTATGTGGTTTTCGCTCCACAGAAATGCTCGTAGGACTTGCACCTTTAATTAAAAATTGACATCGGCTAGAAGTCGACCCCAGGACCCGTACGTGTTGGGCGGACATATTACTACAAAGTCACGCTGCTTTTCGGCAGATGTACACTATTTTAGCTTATTAAAGATGGTCGGAAAAATTCAAAGCCAACTTTCTCGAGAATTTTTCAGAATCTCATGGAACTGCTTCGAGATAGTGGTATTTGAGTTTTGAACTTCATATACCATAAATATAGAAATTTAGAAAAATACGATTGTTATGTGGTCTCCCTGAGAGCCGTGGTAAAAATTGCTGTTTTGGACAGTGCGCCGCAGCTTGTAGTGTGAAGCAGTCGCCCTCCGTTTCTGGCGGTGGCGCCGCTGTGGTAATCGCAGGTTTGGTGTCTCCCTCTGTTGGGAAAGGGGAAAGGTTGCCTGTTCACGTGCATTTAAGGGGCGCTATGGGCTCGCCAGTCTTCCAGTGAGGGTCAGTCTCTCGTCCCCAGCTTGAAAGTCTCTCTCTCATCCGCATTTGTTAGGCAGTCCGTGTCTGTGTGTCGTTCGGAGTGTAACTATGCCTGTTGTTCGGATCAACCTTTAAATCTGGCAAAATAAGAGTCTTTCCACTCCACCAGTAAGAGAACTCAGTGAGTGATCGCCCGGTCGGGACATAGTTCCTGCACCTGAGTGAGCGTTAGGTCGCCAGTCTGCTCGAGTTTGCTCAGGCAATGGTCATCGACGGTAGGATCGATCGTCTTGAGCGTCGGCGCATATGAGGTCGCCACGTGAGTCCAGTGGGCCGTGACATATAGCGAGGGGTAGTGACTTCGCGGTCGACACGAGAGCAATAGGAGTCAATCCACGACATCAGTCTGGCCGGTGGGAACTGCGATGCTGTGATGTGGGAGATCAGCGCGACATCCTGCGTCCATTGAAGCGGCTGACAGGGGACGGTTCGGGAGAGCGTTTGCGGGATGCTGCGCCAGGTCTTCGCGAGACAGCGCTGTTTATTACAGTTTAAGTGATTCGTGATAAGATGTGTGATTTAGTCTTGTTAAATTATACTTGTTTTCTTGGTCAGTTTCTCGTCCCCAGCTTGCTCGTCTGTCTCTTGTTCGCATTTCTTAGGCAGTTAGTGTCTGTCTGTTCGGAGCTGCCCCTGTCATGTTTGTCGGATTTGATGTGTTAACGAATTTATTGCTTGGAGTGTAACGGCCCGATACCTGAAACATGTTTTCGTCTTTCCAATGACCTTGAGAGGCGGTATCTGTGTACTGTAGAGCATCCTAACTAGTTTGGCAAACCTTGTAGAATTTTATATAAGATTGCATTTCACGTGCTTTTATTTAAATGATCATCTTAGTATATAAAGTTGCCACCCTTTCACCGTAAGGCTTTTAATAGAATTTAAAATTAAGTCGCACCTTCCGTGACAATGTTAATATTTTACTTGTTAGTGTCCTGCACCATTTCTATCCCTCCTACGGGGGTGCTTAGTTTGTGTGCTTCTGTAAATTGTTAAAACTTTTAGTTTAAAGTAGTCTGGTGTGTTGCAGATTTGCACCAGTGTAGTCTTTCAGCGACTGTTGTGAACGGTCGTAACTACGGGCGTGTCAAGAGGGAGCGGCAAGGTTCTCTGCCCGAAAGCTCATACAGTTGCATGGGGGCTTAATTAATTAAAATGCAGAGAATAACAACAAAGAATGAAAGGAAATTTTCGTTAACACAATTAATTAATTAAGTCTCCAGCAACTATAAAAGCTACGAAACAACAAAGCACAAGTGTAACTGTTCTGTGTGTGGAACTGTGATTCAACGTACACATCATCCTCAATACGACAAGATGCTTTAAACGCCATTTACAATGAAATAATTAAAAAATTACTATAATTGCACATAGGAACCATAATTACAGTCTAATAAATGAACACAAGCCAGATGCTTTGTTGACTGACCCTGTGACCAAGAGGCACTGTTATTTAGGGAATTTCAAATAAAAAGAAAAAAGAAAACTTCGTTACCTTCATATATACTGACGAAAAATACACTGTGATCATTACAACATCCCCAATTGAACAGCATCAGCTATCTCGCCAAACAGATCAACTGCACACGACATGCTCACAACTAGTACTCTATTGACATCGTCGCAATAAGCACTGATCACGGCTACCTCACAACTACTACTGCCCACGGCAACTTCTCAGCTGCAACTGGCAGTGGATGAGGCTGAATAATACTCTTTGGCGCAATCTCTCGTGCTGTGACTCAGTGTAGCCACCATTCATATGCCCTCCTCCACGGGCTAGAATTTGATGGTATTTTTGCCAGCATTGGTGGTGAAAATACCACCAAATTCGTCCAAAAAGAATACAGAGTAAAAGATTATATTAAATAAGTAAATACCACATGACTAAATAAATTTTGGCTTTGCACTGAGCCTTCAAGAACCTAACATATAAAATACAGTAAGGAATACAAATGCTTGCATACATGTGATTTTACATAATAGTTTACACAAGTATCATGTGGTTACACAATTCCATCAATAGCGTCAGCAATGACGAATAGGTGCAGGTAAGAGCCTCATAACATTTCATACACAGTAATTACACCAAAAAAAATCTGTTTATAGAAATAAAATCCTTTCAGTAGTTCAATAAACAAGTAGGACTCCTCAGAGTAGTTGACAGTTCCAGCAGTAGCACCCATCAATGGTCAACAGGTGCAAATAGCAGTCTCATAACATTTCATCAGCAGTATTTAAACAGCTCCAACAGTGGCACCCAGAAATGGCGAGCAGGCGCAGGCGCAGACAACATCATGTGACATTATCTCAGTACCAGCAGTTCCATCAGTGGCACCCAGCAATGTTGAACAGGTGCAGACACCAACAAGTGACATTATCTCAGTAGAAGCAGTTCCATCAGTGGCACCCAGCAATGTTGAGCAGGCGCGGACACCAAACAGTGACATTATTTCAGTAGAAGTAGTTCTGTCAGTGGCACCCAGTAATATTGGGCAGATACAGACACCAACAAGTGACATCGTCTCAGTAGAAGCAGTTCCATCAGTGGCACCTAGCAATGTTGAACAGGTGCAAACAGGAACAAGTGACATTATTTCAGTAGAGCAGGTCCAGATAACAGTCCATAATATTCACTATCACTAATCAGACAGTTCATCTGAATTTATCAGCAGAAATTAAACATTTCCAAGTGGCACCCACCAATGTTATTACGTGTAAGCACTAACAACAGTTTGAATGCACACACAATTGCACACGCTTTACCTCCGAGGATGTCTCCCGCAGTCGGAGACGAAACGTCAGGAGAGAGTTTTATACTTCGACCACGGCCTATCAGCCCGGAAGTTTTAAGTGAAGACAATACCGGCCGTGAAAGCTTGCATTGTATGATCAGAGAACAGAATGTTAACAAGTGGATGTAGCACAATCCCTATAACGACGTTCTGCCAAGCGAACAACCTATAATTAATTCCTCGATTCTTTCAAATATTTCTTCATTATCGTGTGCACGTTGTAAATTTAACTCTGAAAATTTTTGTACTATTACGCGATCTCTTTCTTCCTGTTCTCTATCCTGTTCCTTTTGTCTGATTTCTATTGAAATTAATCTATTATTGTGAGCATTCAAAATCGGTTGTACTTCTTCTCTAATTTATTTCTTTGATTCATCTTTCATGTTTTTAAAACGTGAGTCTAACTGTGTTTCCATGTTCGCATATCAGTTTTAATTGTTCCTATATGTGATCCCACTATTTGTAATTCGGATCCTAACTGTGATCCCAGTGAGTCTAACCGTGTTTCCATTGTTCCCATATCAGTTTTTAACCGTGTTGCCAATGTTCCCATATCTGTTTAAATTGTCCCTATTTATGAGTCTAACCGTTATCCCAAATTTAATATTGCACTCATCAACTGCTCCATATTAACTTGTTCGAAATTCTTTTCGCCCCTAAAATTTCCCGTAAAACTATCTTCCTTCGTCATAGCAGTCAAGCAGATTACAGAGTACCTGACGGCTCAAAACAAAAGTTTTGTGTGAGGTACAGATAGTGTTGACGATCAGTGGACAAAGTTCAGAACCATCGTACAATATGCGTTAGATGAGTATGTGCCAAGCAAGATCGTAACAGATGGAAAAGAGCCACCGTGGTACAACAACCGAGTTAGAAAACTGCTGCGGAAGCAAAGGGAACTTCACAGCAAACATAAACATAGCCAAAGCCTAGCAGACAAACAAACATTATGCGAAGCGAAATGTAGTGTGAGGAGGGCTATGCGACAGGCGTTCAATGAATTCGAAAGTAAAGTTCTATGAACTGCCTTGGCAGAAAAACCTAAGAAATTTTGGTCTTATGTCAAAGCGGTAGGTGGATCAAAACAAAATGTCCAGGTACTCTGTTACCAGAATTGTACTGAAACAAAGGATGACAGACTAAAGGCGGAAATAATAAATGTCTTTTTCCAAAGCTGTTTCACAGAGGAAGACTGCACTGTTGTTCCTTCTCTAGATTGTCACACAGATGATAAAATGGTAGATATCGAAATAGAGGACAGAGGGATAGAGAAACAATTAAAATCGCTCAAAAGAGGAAAGGACGCTGGACCTGGTGGGATACCAGTTCGATTTTACACAGAGTACGCGAAGGAACTTGCCCCGCTTCCTGCAGCGGTGTACCGTAGGTCTCTAGAAGAGCGTAGCGTTCCAAAGGATAGGAAAAGGGCAAAGGTCATCCCCGTTTTCAAGAAGAGACGTCGAACAGATGTGCAGAACTATAGACCTATATCTCTAACGTCGATCAGTTGTAGAATTTTGGAACACGTATTATGTTCGAGTATAATGACTTTTCTGGAGACTAGAAATCTACTCTGTAGGAATCAGCATGGGTTTCGCAAAAGACGGTCGTGTGAAAACCAGCTCGCGCTATTCGTCCACGAGACTCAGAGGGCTATAGATACGGATTCACAGGTAGATGCCGTGTTTCTTGACTTCCGCAAGGCGTTCGATATAGTTCCCCACAGTCGTTTAATGAACAAAGTAAGAGCATATGGACTACCAGACCAATTGTGTGATTGGATTGAGGAGTTCGTAGATAACAGAACGCAGCATGTCATTCTCAATGGAGAGAAGTCTTCCAAAGTAAGGGTGATTTCAGGTGTGTCGCAGGGGAGTGTCATAGGACCGTTGCTATTTACAATATACATAAATTGCCTGGTGGATGATATCGGAAGTTCACTGAGGCTTTTTGCAGATGATGCTGTGGTGTATCGAGAGGTTGTAAAATGGAAAACTGTACTGAAATGCAGGAGGATCTGCAGCGAATTGACGCTTGGTGCAGGGAATGGCAATTGAGTCTCAATGTAGGTTAGTGTAATGTGCTGCGAATACATAGAAAGATAGATCCCTTATCATTTAGCTACAAAATAGCAGGTCAGCAACTGGAAGCAGTTCATTCCATAAATTATCTGTTTGTACGCATTAGGAGTGATTTAAAATGGAATGACCATATAAAGTTGATCGTCGGTAAAGCAGATGGCAGACTGAGATTCATTCGAAGAATCCTAAGGAAATGCAATCCGGAAGCAAAGCAAGTAGGTTACAGTACGCTTGTTCGCCCACTGCTTGAATACTGCTCAGCAGTGTGGGATCCGTACCAGATAGGATTGATAGAAGAGATAAAGAAGCTCCAACGGAGAGCAGCGCGCTTCGTTACAGGATCATTTAATAATCGCGAAAGCGCTACGGAAATGCTAGATAAACTCCAGTGGAAGACTTTGCAGGAGAGACGCTCAGTAAGTCGGTACGGAATTTTGTTAAAGTTTCGAGAACATACCTTCACCGAAGAGTCAAGCAGTAGATTGCTCTCTCCTACATATATCTCGCGAAGAGACCATGAGGATAAAGTCAGAGAGATTAGAGCCCACACAGAAGCATACCGACAATCCTTCTTTCCACGAACAATACGAGACTGGAACAGAAGGGAGAACCGATAGAGGTACTCAGGGTACCCTCCGCCAGACACCGTCACGTGGCTTTCGGAGTATGGATGTAGATGTATATGTAGATACCTGTGTTCGATACTATTCCAGAATCTTCTGTCGTTAATCTCGAATTCTGAAAATTTTTTGATTGTGAAAAATTTTGAACTGGTTCCGGACTATTTTCCCGCCTTATTAAATTGTTTGCTACTTCATTATTTATCATACTGTTCTCCTGTGTTGGCGAGTTGGCCATGTTAACAATTTTGTCATTCTCACTATCCATCATTTCTGCCTTTTTCATCTATCGCGTAATCAGTTACAAAACATACAAAACTCGTCACAATACGAAAATTACACAGAATATAACACTTTATCACCAACAATACCATTCAAACGAAATGCTTCCCGACAAACACGCCTAACGAACAATTAAAATGTTCATAATTGCACAAAATTGTCAAACCCATGTACAAGACATCAAGAATTAAATCTGTACAAATACTATTAGAAGAATGACAAGACAACTACAAATGTTCAATTACCAAATCTATATATGCAATATAGACTACGATTACTAAACTACAAATTACTACAACAATACTACTGTCTGCTATTTTTACTATCAAAAGAATTTCAAGGGACGATCTGAAGCAGCGGTCACCACGTGCATGGGGGCTTATTAATTAAAATGCAGATAATTTTAATTTTAGGCGCTGTTTGTCCGGTTACGCTGTCTCGCAACAGGTTTGCCCTGAGTAGTATTAGTACGCAATCTGACTACACAGAATAACAATAAAGAATGAAAGGAAATTTGCATTAACACAATTAATTAATTAAGTCCCCAGCAACTATAACAGCTACGAAACAATAAAGCACAAGTGTAACGGATCTGTGTGGAAGTGTGATTCAACGTACACATCTGGCACGGTTCTTCCTCAATACGACAAGATGCTTTAAACGCCATTTACAATGAAATAATTAAAAAACAGAAATACTATAATTGCACATAGAAACCATAATTACAGTATAATACATGAACACAAGCCAGATGCTTTGTTGACTGAACAAGAGACACTGTTATTTAGGGAATTTGAAATTTAAAAAAAACTTCGTTACCTTCATATATACTGACTAAAAATACACTGTGATCTTTACAACATCCCCAATTAAACAGCATCAGCTTTCTCGCCAAACAGATCAACTGAACACGACATGCTCACAACTAGTACTCTATCGACATCGTCTCTACAAGCACTGATCACAGCTACCTCAGAACTATTACTGCCCACGGCAACTTCTCAGCTGCAACTGCAAGTGGAGGCGGCTGAATAATACACTTTGGCTCAATCTCTGGCGCCTTGACTAAGTGTAGCCACCTTTCACAGTCAAAACTTGTTTCTTTCTGCCTCTGAATAAATTGTAACTTTGATATTTAGAGGGTGCTTTCTGATTACCATTTTAAATCTGTTTCTCTTAGTAAATGCTTTTAGGCACAATTAAAGTGAATAAAATTCCCATTTGTTAAAAGGAGTTTGCAAAAACAGACATCATGTCTTATGGGATAACAGTAATCAGTGATTTTATAATGTTACTTAAAAACTGTCTTGATTGCATTTTTTTTTATTCATATGACCGGTTTCGATTCATTCAGAACCATCTTCAGATCTGATATTTTCACATGCTACGTAGCATGCTACGTAGCACGTGAAAATTGATGGATTTGGACGGGTTACTCCTGTAACTGAAATATCAGACCTGAAGATGGTTCTGAATGAATCGAAACCGGTCATATGAATAAAAAAAATTGCAATCAAGACAGTTTTTAAGTAACATTATAAAAGGAGTTTGCCAGCTACTTCCATGCTCACATAGTGTGATTAAATGTGTTAATGTTCTTGATGAATCGCTAGTAAATAAAATACATTCTTAAGAATTTTCTTTGAAAAGAAGTCACGGTTCACCCTGTTAGTCTTGCCTTGGTGGAATTCCACCTTTAAACACCATCATCGTCGTACAAGTGGTACAAAAGGCTTAGGCCGGGCAGGCGCCCAGCTGGCAGAGCGAGGTGAAGGTTCGTTGCCGTGAGGAGCCTCGACTCGACCCGCCCGCGGCGTTTGAATGCCGGCGAGATTGCCCTCTGGCCAGAGGCGCGTCCCGGTCGGCCTGATAGCCGGCGTTGTCATCGGCTGCCTGCGGCCGCGGCCGCAATTTAATTACAGCCGTCTTTGTGAGCCGGCCGAGGGGTAATTACGCGGACGCGATTCTTGAGCGGCGGCAGCGGTGGGCTCTGGGGTCGGAGGGAGGAGTTTATGGGCGGGCGAGAGCCGAGAGCCTGGGCTTGCCACCTCACAGCCGTGGCACCAGCGGCGCCTACTCTCGTGTACTGCAAAACGTGAACTGCGGCAGCCTCTGAGCAGCCTGAGACGGCAATCGCGTGCTAAAACAGTAAAGGAAATACGTAGAAAATTGTAATGCCCACCTCAATAAAGAAGTTACTTACATATTTATCTATTTACTGGTGAACATGGCTGTGCTTCGGAATTGCAAAATATATATGGGAATTGGATATTTGCACTAACGTGGAACTCCCCCTCCCTCTGTCCATCTTCTCCTCCTCCTCTGTCCATCTGTTCGTTGCTCTCATCTTCTCTCTCTCCCTCATCTCCTCCCACTCTTGCTCGATACCCCAGCATATGTCCAATAGCTCAGCGCCCGCTGCTTCGCTCACGTACTCTTTGTGGCCTGTAGATATTTTGTTTTTATTTAATCGGATTTTTATGTTGATCACAAACTGCAACACCTTCTAAGCTTTCCATGCTAAGCAAGGCCATATGAACAGGCTCGTTTCCGAATGTACTACTGATCGAAAAGAGATTCTGGTAGCTGAAATCCAAAGTTTTTGTTAATCATGCCTTTTGTGCTCCTTTGGACACATTTCCATTGCAACTTTCATCCCCTAACAAATATTTCTTAATGTCTAACCGATAAGTAAAATAACAATTTTTATTAATTTAGCTTATTTCTTTTATTACAACGATAAATTTCCTTGAATTTTCAAAACAGTGAAACACGTATATTTTTATTTCTAGCTGATAAGCCAAATTTAAATTTTCATAGACCTAGTTTTCAAAATACTTTCATAATAAAATCTTTTCCTAAAATATTTCATCATCTATTTCAGCCCATCAAGAGTTCAGTTTCCAAAACTTTTAAACACGTATTTTTTTTTTACTTGTAACCGAGGAGCTAAATACCAATGTTCATAGCTGTAGAATGAGATTTTCACTCTGCAGCGGAGTGTGCGCTGATATAAAGCTTCCTGGCAGATTAAAATTGTGTGCCCGGCCGAGACTCGAACTCGGGACCTTTGCCTTTCGCGGGCACGTGCTCTAGCATCTGAGCTACCGAAGCACGACTCACGGCAGTTACTCACATCTATACTTCTGCAAGTATCTCGTCTCCTACCTTCCAAACTTTACAGAAGTTCTCCTGCGAATTTTTCCCGAGGGCAAGCAGCTTTACTTTATGGTTAAATGATGATGGCGTCATCTTGGGTAAAATATTTCGGAGGTAAAATAGTCCCCCATTCGGATCTCCGGGCGGGGACTACTCAAGAGGACGTTGTTATCAGGAGAAAGAAAACTGGCATTCTACGGGTCGGAGCGTGGAATGTCAGATCCCTTAATCAGGCAGGTTGGTTAGAAATATTAAAAAGGGAAATGGATAGGTTAAAGTTAGATATATTGGGAATTAGTGAAGTTCGGTGTCAGGAGGAACAAGACTTCTTGTCGGGTGAATACAGGGTTATAAATACAAAATCAAATAGGGGTAACGCAGGAGTAGGTTTAATAGTGAATAAAAAAATAGGAGTGCGGGTAAGCTACTACATACAGCATAGTAAACGTATTATAGTGGCCAAGATAGACATGAAGCCCATGCCTATTACAGTAGTACAAGTTTATATGCCAACTAGTTCTGCAGATGACGAGGAAATTGAAGAAATGTATGAGATAAAAGAAATTATTCAGGTAGTGAAGGGAAACGAAAATTTAATAGTCATGGGTGACTGGAATTCGACAGTAGGAAAAGGGAGAGAAGGAAACGTAGTAGGTGAATATGGATTGGGGCTAAGAAATGAAAGAGGAAGCCGTCTGGTAGAATTTTTCACAGAGCATAACTTAATCATAGCTAACACTTGGTTCAAGAATCATAAAAGAAGGTTGTATAAATGGAAGAATCCTGGAGATACTAAAAGGTACCAGATAGATTACACATGGTAAGACCGAGATTTAGGAACCAGGTTTTAAACTGTAGGACATTTCCAGCGGCAGATGTGGACTCTGACCACAATCTATTGGTTATGAACTGTAGGTTAAAACTGAAGAAATTGCAAAAAGGTGGGAATTTAAGGAGATGTGACCTGGATAAACTGACTAAACCAAAGGTTGTACAGAGTTTCAGGGACAGCATAATGGAACAATTGACAGGAATGGGGGAAAGAAATACAGTTGAAGACAAATGGGCAGCTCTGAGGGATGAAGTAGTGACGGCAGCAGAAGTTCAAGTAGGTAAAATGACAAGGGCTAGTAGAAATCCTGGTGTAACAGAGGAAATATTGAATTTAACTGATGAAAGGAGAAAATATAAAAATGCAGTGAATGAAGCAGGCAAAAAGGAATACAAACGTCTCAAAAATGAGATCGACAGGAAGTGCAAAATGGCTAAGCAGGGATGGCTAGAGGACAAATGTAAGGATGTAGAGGCTTATCTCACTAGGGGTAAGGTAGATACAGCCTACAGGAAAATTAAAGAGACCTTTGGAGAAAAGAGAGCCACTTGTATGAATATCAAGAGCACAGATGGAAACCCAGTCCTAAGCAAAGAGGGGAAAGCAGAAAGGAGCTGCATAAAATCAGTCTCAGGACTGAAGACCCCAACAACAACAACAACAACATCTCCTCGGGAGGTATAAGTACGGGGAAGCAATATATTCGATACGTCATCCAGAAACGCACCCTCTCGAAACCTGGACAGTAAGCTACACCGCAATGCAGAGCGCCTCTCTTGCAGAGTCTACCACTTGAGTCTGCTAAACATCTCCGAACGTTATCATGCTTATCAAATAACCCTGTGACGAAATGCGACGCTCTTCTTTGGATCTTCTCTATCTCCTCTGTCAACCCAACCTGGTAAGGATCCCACACTGATGAGCAATACTCAAGTATAGGTCGAACGAGTGTTTTGTAAGCCACCTCCTTTGTTGATGGAATACATTTCCTAAGGACTCTCCCAATGAATCTCAGCCTGTCGCCCGCCTTAGCAACAATTAATTTTATATGATCATTCCACTTCAAATCGGTCCGCACGCATACTCCCAGATATTTTACAGAAGTAACTGCTACTAGTGTTTTTTCCGCTATCGTATAAATATACAATAAAGGATCCTTGTTTCTATGTATTCTTAATACATTACAGTTGTCTATGTTAAGGGTCAGTTGCCACTCCCTGCACCAAGTGCCTATCCGCTGCAGATCTTCCTGCATTTCGCTGCAATTTTCTAACTCTGCAACTTCTCTGTTTACTACAGCGTCATCCGCGAAAAGCCGCATGGCATTTCCGACACTACATACTAGGTCATTTATAAATATTTTGAAAAGCAATCGTCACATAACACTCCCTTTGGTACCTTACACATTACACCAGAAAACTCTGTAATAGCGCCTCATACAAGTGAGAGGATAGTGCAGTACGTAAAGCGGTGAATTTGTAATCTTTTGTTATCAGTTCGAATTCTGTTGCTTCTACAAATGTTAGTTCGTTGTAAACAAAGAACTGTTAATTAAGTACTCGCAGCATTGTAACATTCGTGGAAATACCATCCAACGTTCATTGGAGGAAGGTGGATACAAATTGTCTCCCCTGCTTTCTCTACTATGAACATACCTCAGTTTTACTATGAACTCAGCCTTCGACTGTTAACCATTTTGTATATTTTGCATTGCGATAGCCTTAAATGTTAAACTCGATTTTAAGTAATGACTTCCACATCTACAGGAACATTAAGTTTGATACTTCTTATGCTAACGACACTGAAGCGCCGAAGAAACTGGTATAGGTATGCGAATTCAAGCACTAAGATATGCAAACAGCAAAATAAGACGCTGCGCTCGGTAACGCCTACATAAGCCCAACAAGTGTCTGCCGCACTTATTGGACCGGTCACTGGAGCTAAAGGATAGGTTATTAATATTTAAGTGAGTCTGAAAGTGGTGTTACAGTTGGCGCATGAGCGATGGGACACGGCATCTCAGAGGTAGCGATGAAGTGGGGACTTTCCCGCACGATCATTTCGCGACTGTACCGTGGATATCAGGAATCCAGTAAGACCTCAAGTCTCCGACATCGCTGCGGCCGGAAAAAGATCCTGCAAGAACAGGACCAACGGCAACTAAAGAGGAGCGTTCAACTTAACGGAAGAGCAATCCTTCCTAGAATTGTTGCAGAGTTCAATGCTGGGCTATCTACGAGTGTTATCGTGCGAACCCTTCAACGAAACATCATCAACATGGGCTTTCGCAGGCAAAGTCCAACTCGTGTATACTTGATGACTGCACGACACAAAACTTTACCCCTCGCCTGGGTCCGTCAACACTCACATTGATCTGTTGATGACTGGAAACACGTTGCATGGAGGTGTACGGGTATGGAGGCAACCACATGAATCCATGGAACCTGAATGTCAGCAGGGCACTGTTTCTAGCTGGTGGAGTCTCTGTAATGGTGTTGGGCGTGTACAATTGGAGTAATAAGATACCCCTGATATGTCTAGATACGACTCTGACAGGTGACACGTATGTAAGCATCGTGTCTGGTCACCTGCATCCATTCATGTGAACTGTGCATTCCGACAGACTTGGACAGATCCAGCAGGACGATTCCACACGTCCAGAATTGCTACAGAGTGGATCCAGTAACACTGTTCTGACTTTAAGCACTTCCTCTGGCCACCAAACTCCCCATACATCAACATTATTGAACATATCTCAGATGCTTTGTAACTTGCTGTTCAGAAGAGATCTCCACCTCGTCGTACTGTTACGGATTTGTGGACAGCCCTCCAGAATTCATGGTGTCAGTTCCCTGCCACACTACTACTCTGCGTGCTCGAGGGGGCCCTACACAATAGCAGGTGCACCATTTCTTTGGCTCATCAGTGCCTAATGCAGTGCTATCAAAGGAAGAGATCGACCTAGCTCTGCAGACTTTGTTTTTAAACTTTTTCTACCTGTACAATAACTTTTTCTTATTCGGTGCCGGCCGCTGTGGCTGAGCGGTTCTAGGCGCTTCTATCCGGAACCGCGCTGCTGCTACGATCGCGGGTTCGAATCCTGTCTCGGGCATGGATGTGTGTGCTGTCCTTAGGTTAGTTAGGCTTACGTAGTTATAAGTCTAGGGGACTGATGACCTCAGTTAAGTCCAATAGTGCTTAGAGCCATTTGAACCATTTTTTATTATTCGGTAAAATTGTGAACGCTGCTGCTTAAGATATTTTGAGATTGAACTAAACCCCTTAACCCAAGACTACGTTAAAAGAAATCTTCTAAACAGCACTAAATAGCGGTTTGTGAAGCTATTACTGGCGACAATTTACCGCATTTCGCTTGTTAGCATTGAAGAGCTTGTTGACCGGAAAACTAACCACCCTGATCGAAAGGAGGAACGAAATGGATCTCTCATGTTTAAGGTCATGTGACTTATTTCAGCGAAAAGAGATAAAGTGAAACAAATAATGAAGTTGGCAGTACGAGCACACTGTTGGTGTCGGTGACCTGGGGCCTGAAATGATCAGACCCAGTTTAGATTAGGAATATACAGAACTGGAAGCAATGGCACAGCTAAATTTGGAAATTTGTATGCATTCCTTTAACAACAAATTTTCTGCTGCAATATAATTATTGAGCGCAATAAGGCAACTACGTAATTTCCGTTGAAAAAAAAAATGGCTCTGAGCACTATGGGACTTAACTCCAGTGGTCATCATTCCCCTAGAACTTAGAACTACTTAAACCTACCTAACCTAAGGACATCACACACATCCATGCCCGAGGCAGGATTCGAATCTGCGACCGTAGCAGTCGCGCGGTTCCGGACTGAGCGCCTAGAACCGCCAGACCACCGCAGCCGGCCCGTTGAGAAAGAGCAGTCATAAGCAGTCTTCACTACATCAGTTTATTGAAACTGCCGTCGCGCAGAGTTAAAATTTCTGGTTGACAACTAAGTGTAAGGCCTCTGAGTCGAATGTCAGTTTCGCAACGTTGAAATATTGTTCTACGTTGTTAAAGTAGATATTACAGTTAGAGTGATTGCGCAAAAATGTAACTTAGATCACGTAAAAGGATTTAATTGCAGCGGAAAACAGCAGATCTTCTGCAATATTTACTCCTTGTAGTTCTTGAAATAGTTGACGTCAACCAAGTCATCTTCAGAGAATGATCTTGACATTTAACGGACAACATTAACATACTCTGGCTTTGAAAGTGATATTTACCGCCAGTCTTAGCACTTTAAAAGCCTAGTTGCTCAACGCAAGTACACGAAATAGTGCAACTCACTTTCTATTACGAAATAACATCTTCATTCGTTAATTAAGTTTTAATGTAATCTGCAAATAATTGGTGATGTCCCATGTAACTTGAAAAGTATTCCCTAGACATGGAAAGAATGAAGTAGTACTTGCTACGATCCACTTGCCACACAAGGCAATAAGCGTTTCCTGCAAACTAAATATTTATGTTTTTGGGTAACTGTCTCTAAATATGACCAGGAATATTATATGTTTTTTTTCCAATTACGAGTGTAGCAGCAACAGCAGAATGAAGAAGTTAATAGAAATAATGACAGTAATAATCGATGTATTTGCTAACTTCATACTCTCTAATGGTATCTCTCAGTCTAAGAAATTTCCTGAAATAGTGCAAGTTTCTTAATGGCTTCGAATCGAGGCAATGACGGCTAGAACAGTCTTTACATCTTGTTGACAGGTTACTAGCATAATTTCCCTGTCAGAAATCTACTGATAGTTTCCCAGTTAACAGAGAAATGAATTTTTTTCGCCTTTGTAACGTTATGATTATAGCAAAGTGGGCTTCAGTTTCTTAGTCGCTAGGTAGGAGCTTGATTCCAACTCCCGTCATTTATTTTAAACATACACTAACAGCTCTCCTTCACATCTGGTAATGCCAAGTGAAGAACATCAAATTGCACCGTAGTTCAGAGTCCGCATAATAAACATCACATCTCTTCGCTATAAAATGAGGCAGAGCCGGATTTGGTTGTGCCATAGCAGGAGCAGAAGCTTCGGCAAACAGAAACTCTGACTCCAATGAGCTTCCTTACACAAAAAACTTTATTACTATTACTTTTTTTTAATGAGCCGATGGTCCTTTCAGGTCACAGGGCTCTAACTATATTTGAAATTGAGACGTTGAAAAAATTGGTGCTGGACTACGATTCGAATTCGGATCTCCTCTTTCGTGATATCAGACCCACGGAACGAACGATATAGTTTGAGCATTTCGTTGTTTTCCTCAAAATTAAAACCTCCTCTAGGTCTCCACTAAATGGATATGTGTGGGTTCTGATCTTGGAGCTGCACAAAAATAATGTTTCCATTTCAAGCCCCGTCATATCCATACTGAACTACTAGTGAGAAATAATTTTCATTTTTATTCTTCAAGTGTTGTCAAGAACAACAGTCAAACATGTACACTTCCCACTACTGCTGAGAAAACATTTTTTGGGTAGAAAACAAAGGTGGTAGGTGCCCTGTTCGATTTTCTGTCAGGCAAAAAATTTGTAACTTCATTCACATTCCAATATCTCACTGCTGGCGAAGAAATTCGGTATCTAACATGTCATTATTCTCAGTTAATCATCTGATTATTTGCAAGGTTCGATTCCCCATCACATAACATTACACTATGGCACTTCGTTTTAAACAGATGCAGACCTTGTTACTTGTAACTACATTATACATATTGTATTGTTAGTTAGCATAGATATAACGGTTTTGACAGAATCCCATGCAGAGCACAAAAAGTTTCAAGTTCAGATTTGCTGACTTCGATTACTTCTCGAGCTTTAGGTGTAGTCACCAATGACGAACTTTATACTGATCGTGTCTCGCTCAGACACGAAAGCTTTGCTTAGTTCAAATGGCTCTGAGCACTATGGGACTTAACTTCTAAGGTCATTAGTCCCCTAGAACTTAGAACTACTTAAAACTAACTAACCTAAGGACATCACACGCATCCATGCCCGAGGCAGGATTCGAACCTGCTACCATAGCGGTCGCGCGGTTCAAGACTGTAGCGCCTAGAACCGCTCGGTCACTCCAGCCGGCCTTTGCTTAGTCAGAATGGCTATAGGTACTTGGTTTCATTCCAGATCCAGAAGAAAAAGGTCTTCATGTCGTTTGAAGTTCAGACATGTGGACGAATAATTGTTCACTCATGTGCAGAGAGGAATTAATGGTAGTATGACGTTATTTTTTTGGCTTCCATAGAGGGCTTGCCGCTGTTATTCTCGTTGCTTTTAACTGGCTATTTCAAAATCCAGTTTCTGACGAACCATTCGTACCAGAAATGACGTTTCACAGGTTTGGCAAAACCTTTTAAAGACCGAAAATATTTCGATTTGTTAGAGAAATTAAGGAATCTAGACACTGTCTCAAAATATTTTTTTCACAAATATATTTAATGTTGACTAAAGATTGCTGAAATAACTTGTCTTACAATGTTAGTTAACTCAACTTCCACTGTGTGTGGTAATATCAGTTCTGTAATAAAATTTAGTTTCCAAGCGTTAAAGACTGTCTCACCTCTAATGACGGTTTCCTTAGTATTTGGAACATCGTGGTTTTGATTTACATCAGGACTGATTATATTAAAGACCAGTATTCTTATGTGATTTCTTGTGGTATGCATTTTGTACATTCAAACGACTGTACTGCAAAGAGATTAGAGGACCTGCAAGATAGCTACGTTATGTGAGCTGCATATTTATTAAACGAAACACAATTCAGGCCGTTCCGATACTTTTAAGCATGATAGTATACGTTGGAATCAGTGATCGATATTTTCCTCTTAGGATAGCTACTCATGTATGAGGCAGTATTTTCAGTAGCGATTCGTCTTGATCCGGCGTCTTCTAAAATCGCGTGATGAAAACAGGCACAAGCAGCTGTTTGTCACACAAGCTATTTCGTGAAAGGTATACGAACTTAGTTTCCAAGTCACATTTAATTCATTCTGACATCAGAATAATTGTGTAAATCAAGATACAACTTTTCCATTTGTTTCAACCTAGATTACTAACCCTCGTAAAATTTAAGTCTTTAGGGTATGAAATAGGAAATTTCGTCCTTAATTTGGTATGTAACATACCACTTTAGGTCGAATAATCGTAATTAACTAATGCAAAACGTCTATATTTCACTACCTTTGAATACAATGTGGAGTAGTAAAGGCGGAAATATCAAAAGAAAAAACTAAGACAATGGCCTTTATGGCGAAAGAACCAATCAGAACCAAAATAGTGATAGATCAGAAGATTTTAGAGCCAGTAAACCATTTCACTTACCTCGGATGTGTAATGACATATGGCTACAGCACAGATATTGAAATTAAGCTTAGTAAATTCAGTCTGGTATGTGGAACAATCAACAGGAACCTAAAAAGCAAAAGCAGGATAGACACTCAAATTAAATTTTACAAAACTGTTTCAGTACCCAGACTGCTTTATTGAAGTGAGACATGGGTGATTAACAAGAAGCAAAAAAGCCGGTATCAGGCAGAAGAAATGAAATTCCTTAGAGGTGTTAAAGGTTGCACAATAGAAGATAGGCTAACAAATCAAGATATTGGAGAAGAACTGGAAATCTTTAGCCTCAATGATAAAATTCGAGATTACAGAAGAAAATTGAATGAACATCTACTAAGAATGGAGAGTGAGAGACTTCCCTTAAAGGCAAGAAAATATACGTACCATGGAAAAAGAGACAGTGGGAGACCGCTACAGAGGTGGGTTCCTGCCTAATACCTGAAGAGAAGATGAAGTAGTAAACCCAATGATGGTTTGGTGGCGATGTAACATTTTCCCTCTGTAATGTTACAGGGTTAAGTAGTAATGTGGTAATTATTTATTAATAGTCTGCATCCTATTCGTGAGTTCCGCCTGACGAAGATGACCGAGGTAATCGTCGAAAGTTTAAGGATTTACTCGTATTTGATGCGGCAAAAATATAGAAAATATTTCGTATACAAATGCCGTCGCGTAGAACTTCGCTCGCAAAGGAGCGATCGTCAAACCTAATATTGCTCTCGTGTATGCTGTTTGCATGTAATCCTTGCAGTTACAGACTAGATGTCATGAAATATCCTGCTGAACACTGCCATGAAGCACGAACTTATTTGGTTGTTATTAACATTACCTTTCAGTCTACATTACAAAGCACTCAATAACTCGGCATATCACACGCAGCATTGTTATGTATTACCGGCTTTCCCATTTTTACATTTTTTAAATATTGCTGATATTTGGAATACGTTTAGTCGTTGGGATAAGGCTAGTTAAGGGGATGAATAGAAAACATATTTAGAAATCTACCGAACGACGTGAAATAATAATCATCAGTTTATAACATCTGCTTTCATATAAATTCCAGTGTGTCCGAAAACGTGTTTCGCATTCGGCATGTTTTTCCCGGCTTGTTCGACGCACAGAGATGAGGGACTGTCAACACAACCACATTGCTTCAACTCGGCAAACGTTGTCAGTTACAGTAAACACGTTAGACTGTAGTAACAATAATTAAATCACAATTCCCGGCGACAATTACAAAATAATGCGTTTTCCGTTTCGGAAAACATATTCGTTTACAAAAATCAGCTTGTAAAACAGGCAGAGGTAACGGACTACCGCAGCGGTCACAGTTATTACCTATGACAATGCTGTATACAAATTATCCAATTAATAAGTACTTTAAGAAGGATTTAAAAACAAACAAAATGGTATTTCTAATAAGATAATGTATAATGGGAGTCCCTTATTAGTGATTAATAAGTTAGCTACATAAAATATAGGCACAATGCTGGGAATTGATGATGCCCTATTGCCTATGATATTGTATTCAGCGTCAGAAGCCTGTTAAAAACCTTTCTGCAGTCGCTTCATTCATCCCTGTACAAGTAGTGAGCGTTGAGAAGAACGGGTGTTGACTTGTGAAATAATAGATATGATTAATGTGAAGCGGTTCTTATCTCACCGTATCACGTGAACTGCAGAGCTAGCATGTTGGCAAACAACTTGCCTCTGATTGCATTTCGTGTTCCCAGAAACTACACATAGAAACTGGAAAAGAAAAATAGGTGACGTGTTTGTGGCCGCGACACACGACAGGGCTCGCGTGACCTCCCTCAGTGACGGCTATCAGGGTTGGCGTGCCGCGCTGCGCTGGAGACACGGGGCACCGCCCGGGTTGTTGACCCCTCGTTACTGATATCGCATGTCCAGCAGCGGCGAACGCTAAACGTGCACTTACCGTGACAACGTAATCACGTTCTGAGAGGGGCCCTCAACATTTCATAAACTGGAATTCAGAGAAATATAGGCAGGCCCTGAACCCCAACACAGTACTTCGAAAGCTGTTCAGCGATTCTTCTGAGCATTTTTGTACCAAGGTCCCTTGGTCTCGGGTCGATCGTCGTATGAAAGTGTGTGTAGTTTAATTTCTCAAAACGATTTGTCTTTTAATCTTTATTGGACTAAAAACATCTGCACAACTGTTCAAATTTCGACATTATGCGTTCTGTGTTTTGTTTTGAAACAAATGTATCCCATCCACTCACAGTACTTGCTTTTGGTACCAATGAAGTCCTTTTAATTCTTTGCCCTCGATCTTGCAGTCAGTACAGCTCGATTTTGTCTCGGATTTGTTTTTTTTATTTGTTTTTCGTCAGGATTAGCTTTATGTTAACACAATGGCTCTGAGTACTATAGGACTTTAACATCTGAGGGCATCCGTCCCCTAGAACTGAGAACTACTTAAACCTAACTAACCTAAGGACATCACACACATCCAAGCCCGAGGCGAGATCCGAACCTGCGACCGTAGCAGTCGCGCGCTTCCGGACTGAAGCGCCTAGAACCCCGGCCAGCTTACGTTAACAGCGATAGACAGCATTATCGGTAGAATTACTGCTGAATAGTTGGCCGATATGCACCTCTTGTACAGCGTCACTAAATGCAACTGAAGAACAGCACAACGTCGCTGTGCTGGGCTCCGCGCATATTTTCAACATTTGCACTGTTGTGCAGGTACTTCCACAACAAGACAAAATACAAAAACAATTGAATGCAAGAAATCAAACGAAACCCAAACTCACTAACGAACCAATACAAGCCACAGATTCCTTGCAGCAAAATACACAGAAAGTTTCCCCGCTATCATCTGAAATGTTGCTGTTTGCATAAGAGTTCACCCTGCTGAGGAAGATCTCACTGCAGTTCCTTCTCTAAATCCTCGCACAAACGAAAAAATGACTGACATCGAAATAAGTGTCCAAGGAACAGAAAAGCAACTGGAATCACTCAACAGAGGAAAGTCCACTGGACCTGACGGGATACCAATTCGATTCTACACAGAGTATGCGAAAGAACTTGCCCCCCCTTCTAACAGCCGTGTACCGCAAGTCTCTAGATGAACGGAAGGTTCCAAATGATTGGAAAAGACCACAGGTAGTTCCAGTCTTCAAGAAGGGTCGTCGAGCAGATGCGCAAAACTATAGACCTATATCTCTGACGTGGATGTGTTGTAGAACTTTAGAACATGTTTTTTGCTCGCGTATCATGTCGTTTTTGGAAACCCAGAATCTACTCTGTAGGAATCAACAAGGGTTCCGGAAACAGAGATCGTGTGAGACCCAACTTGCTTTATTTGTTTATGAGACCCAGAAAATATTAGATGCAGGCTCCCAGGTAGATGCTATTTTCCTTGACTTCCGGAAGGCGTTCGATACAATTCCGCACTGTCGCCTGATAAAGTAAGAGCCTACGGAATATTAGACCTGCTGTGTGGCTGGATTGAAGAGTTTTTAGCAAACAGAACACAGCATATTGTTATCAATGGAGAAACGTCTACAGACGTTAAAGTAACCTCTGGCGTGCCACAAGGGAGTGTCATGGGCCCATTGCTTTTCACAATATATATATATATATATATATATATATATATATATATATATATATATATGACTTAGTAGATAGTGTCGGGAGTTCCATGCGTCTTTTCGCGGATGATGCTGTAGTATACAGTGAAGTTGCAGAATTAGAAAATTGCAGCGAAATGCAGGAAGATCTGCAGGGGATAGGCACTTGGTGCAGGGAGTGGCAACTAACCCTTAACATAGACAAATGTAATGTATTGCGAATACATAGAAGGATCCTTTATGTATGATTATATGATAGCGAAACAAACACTGGTAGCAGTTATTTCTGTAAAATATCTAGGAGTATGCGTGCGGAAAGGTTTGAAGTGGAATGATCATATAAAATTAATTGTTGGCTTACAAAACACTCGTCCGACCTATAGTTGAGTATTGCTCATCAGTGTGAAATCCGTACCAGGTTGGTTTGACAGAGGAGATAGAGAAGATCCAAAGAAGAGCGTCGCGTTTCGTCACATGGTTATTTGATAAGTGTGATAGCGTTACGGAGATGTTTAGCAAATTCACGTGGCAGACTCTGCAAGAGGGGCGCTCTGCATCGCGGTGTAGCTTGCTGTCCAGGTTTCGAGAGGGTGCGTTCCTGGATGAGATATCGAATATATTGCTTCCCCCTACTTATACCTCCCGAGGAGATCACGAATGTAAAATTAGAGAGATTCGACCGCGCACGGAGGCTTTCAGACAGTCGTTCTTTCCTCGAACCATACGCGACTGGAACAGAAAAGGGAGGTAATAACAGTGGCACGTAAAGTGCCCTCCGTCACACACCGTTGAGTGGCTTGCGGAGTATGAATGTAGATGTAGACCTGCCGTATTACTACTACGATAATGACGTAAATAATAAACAACATCTGTTATGTCTTATTCATTCTTATAACATAGGTGACGTAAGTTGATAGAGTTTGTTTTTTCAATGTGAGTGTTCCGGTTGGTAAGGGCTTATTTATAGACTGTCAATTTTTTGTTGTAGCTCATTGTCCGTGTTTGAGATTACGTATTGTCACTTTGTCATTTGGAGAGGGTAATTGGAACAGTGAACGTTAGGAAATGAAGTATCAAGTGGATAAATTTGAACATTTCCAAGATATTCATCTGTTTGAATCCAAGAGAAGGGTGGCAGCAGAGGAGACAAAGAGAAACATTTACGCGGTGTATGGAGTTAATGCCACTGGATAGTGCACGGTAAGAAAACGGTCTTATGGTTTTCTCGTTTTCGAGAAGATCGATCTGGCATTAGTATCTCTCCACATTCAGGAAGACCTCCGCGGTTTGATGAAGATCGTTTAAACGCGTTAATCCCGAATGATCCACGTCATTGTACTTGATAACTGGCAAATGTGATAATGGCCGATCATTCCACAATCGTGCGACATTTGTGATGGTGAAGCTTCAAATATCGGGTGAATGGGTACCGTATGCCCTAAGAAAAAAATCACAAAAATCAGCTGGAGGCCACATGTGCAACTCTGCTTGCTCATCAATTGGCTCGTCGTTAGTGGTGATAAGAAATGGTGCCTTTATGCTAAGGAAAAATAAAGGAATGGTTCAGCGGAAGGAAAGCAGCAATTCCAGCACAAAGGTATGCGCGCAACCACAAAAGATGACGTTTTGTATCACGTTAAACAGCGACGGTGGGGAATGCTAAAAATTGCTTCACCGAAGTGTAACCATCGCTGTTAACATTTATTGTCAACAACTGAGACGTCTTGCGGACGCAGTCCAAGAGCAACGACCAGAAGCACTGCGTGAAGTGATGCTACTCCACGATAACATCCCCCTGCATTCCGCTAGACTGACAATAAACACTATACTGGAGTTCGGTTTTAAGTCATTGCACATGCACCTTATTCAACTGATCTAGCGCCTTCAAATTTTCACCTTTTCCGCTCTCTATCGAACAACCGTCAAAAAACTTCCTTTCCGCATTAAAATTCGTTCCGCAAACACGTACATCTTTATCATACTTCTCAAGTCACTTAATGGCGTGTGGCGGAGGGTACTTTTTGTATCACTAACTAAGCCCTTCAATCCCACTCTACTCGCTAACAGCACGTGGGAAGAATGATTGCTGGCAAGTCCCAGTATTGGCTCCAGTTTCTCGAATATTCTCTTTACGGTCATTACGCAAGGCGTATGAGGAAGGACGTAATATGTTGTCCGACTCATCCTGTAAAGTGCTCTCTCGAAATCTTTCCGTGATGCACAACGTCTTTCTTGTAACGTCTGCCAATGGAATTTGTTGAGCATATCCATCCCGACTAAACGATTCCGTTGTTACAACCATGACATAAATTTTAGCTACAGTGCGACGAGAGGAAATTATGCCTCTAACAGTTATAAACAGTATATATCCGACATATAGAGAAACAGTTAAATAAAACAAAACGATGATAAATATTAATTATTTATATAATATTTTATGATGTAATTGGACATATCAATGTGTATCACACAAAGACAATGATAATTGTAAATTCCTTTTATGATCTTCGTTCGTCTTCCTTTGTTTTTACCTTTTGTTGGTTGGCTATTGTAGGTTGCTGACGCAAGACGCATATGCAACTGAGGTCTGTTAAGAAATTGTAATTATTTGTTAACTATTATTTCAGAATAGAATTCTTTATTATTATAAACATGTGTGAGTAACTGTTCGTAATTTTAATTCCTCTCCGAATAAGCATTATCTGCGTTAGTTATTTCTTTCCGCTGCAAGGAGCGCAGCCATTGATGATAGCGATTTGTATCGCATTTTTATCTGCGTTTCTTACGAAATTATCAAAGGTTTTCTTGATTAAAATTAGTCTAAATAGTACACAATATGAAAGTAAAGTTTAATAAGCAGTAACTCAAATACCTACTCTGTTAAAAGGAAATTTGCTGCAAAAATATAAAGTCTCTCTCAATTGTCTCCCGGCATCTTAACAATTATCTCAGCGGCAAATTCAAATTACGCAACTCTGCCGACATTAATGCTGAAGGTAATAAAAATGAGTAAAAATAAATGTGCACCAATGCTCCCAAACTCATTTTAATGAAAATAATTGGAATCAGATTGCTTATTTAAAAACAGTGCTCATACCACGATCCATATAACAAGTTTTGCTTGGTGAGGTATGGAGCCGAAATTAATTACGTCCGAGTTGCGAAGAACATTGTTTCAGGTAACATACGTCAGTGATGTGCGCGACTGATATTCGGTGGTTTTCATGATATTTTGCTGAAGATAACTGTTTCCATCATAATCAATAGTTGTATAGAATCTGTTGTATGAACTGTGATTTTGTGACACGTACACAACTTAAGGCAACACTTTAACACAACGTTAACTTGGATTTCTTTAGCAACTTGACCAAATCTTTAGCCGGGAGAAAAATTTATTTTGTAATTACTCACTGTAATGAAATAACATTTTCATTTTCATTTACGAATTAGTTAAATACCAAACCACTGAATAAATCAGCGAACGCTACACCGTGTCGAGACCGCTCTTTGTTAGGTCATTTCTATCTCTTCTATCAGCCTTATCTTGTACGGAACCTAACAAATATACAATACTGAAGAATCCGTCGAACAAGCATCTTATAAGCCTCTTTCTTCATGGATCAGTTTCATTTCCTTAAGATTCATCCTATGAATCTGAGTCTGGCTTTCGTTTCCCATGTATGCGCAATATATTGCATTTGTTTGAGATCAGTGTCAATTGTGACATGCTGCACTATTTATCAGTTCTCTGGAGGTCATCCTTGGGTTGCTAATTTGTTGTAGATAATAGTATCATCTGCGAGTAGCCTTAGAGAGAATTCGACAAATTCTACTACATCATTTAAATATATAACAGTAACGGTTCTATTGCACTTCCTTTGGCTACTCCGGAAATTACCTTTACATCGTAGATTTTGTTCCGTTAGGAATGTCATGTTGAGTTCTGTCTGCAAGGAAGTCTTGAATCCAGTCGCAAATCTGCTTTGATACTCGATAAGCTCGTACTTTTTTCACTATAAGGCAGTGCGAGACGGTGCCAAATGCCTCCGTGAAGTCAAGGAACACGGCATCAACCTGGGCGCCATTGTCATGGCTCTGTGGATCTAATGGAGGAACAGAGTGAGATTAGTTTTGAAGGATCTCTGTTTGAGGATTCCATGTTGATTTTATAGTGGATATTTTCCGTCTCCAAGAACGTCGTAGTTCTTGAGCATATAACACGTTTCATAATTCTACAACAGATTGGCGTCAACGATATAGGTCTTGTGTACATCTTAAAAATGGGAATGACCTCCGCTTTCTATCCTTTGATACTCAAGTGATCTACAGGTAGAAGGGGAGCAAGTTCTTTTGCGTAATCTTTGTAGAATCTTAAAGGTATCACATCTGGTCCCGACGACTTTCCACAACCAAGGCATTGTAGTTATTTTTCTATTCCGCAATTGGTTATCTCAATATCTGCCACTTCGACCTTCGTTCGACGACTGAATGAGGGTCCGTGGTGCAATCTTCCTCGGTGAAAAAATATCGGAAGACTGAATTTAGTACTTGTGCCTTCTATCGGTTACGTTCTGTCTTAGTGTCAGTCTCTGAATGAATAAACTGATGATTTTGACCCTGTTGCTGACTTTACATACGACCAAACCCTTTTAGCATTTCTACTCTGATCGGTTGACAAAATTTTACTATCAAAGTCATTGAACGCTTCGCTCATTGCTCTCCTTACGCTCATTTTCGCTTCGTTCAGCTTTTGTTTCTGAGCTAGGCTTTTACTTATCTTGAATCTGAGACGAAGTTCTCTTCATTTGCGTAGCAGTTTTATAAAACACGGCTATTAAACCATGGTAGGTCTTTCCCATTCTTTAAGACCGTACTCGGAACGTATTTGTCTAGCTCATATTGCACGATTCGTTTGATATTTTATCATTCGTTTTCCACCTCTTTGTCCTCGTCACGGAGTATTTGATACTGACTGCTTAGGTACTCTGAAATTTGATCATGTCACTCTCACTAAGCAAAAATATCTTCCTATCTTTCTTATCATTCGTTGTTAGGCCCGTTGCCAAAGATGCTGTTACAGCCTTAGGAAATGAGAACGTTAAAGTAATAAATGAGTTTTACTATTTGGGGAGCAAAATAACTGATGATTTTACCTTTTGACCAACATTGTATCAATAAGTGTGTGCATTTGATATCTTTGTTATTGTAATTATGGAAAATTTTATCAAATCGTTATTGGCCAGTGCCCAAAACAATTTGTAAAATTTTTTGTGGGGAGCATGGGGGGTATGTAAGTAGGCTGTTTAGGTTCTTTATTGGTAACGCCGCTGCCACATAGCGCTCTGTATGAAAATCACTGGCTGTGCCGTGTGCAGTCTGTGGCTGGTTTGCATTGTTGTCTGCCATTGTAGTGTTGGGCAGCGGCAGCTGGATGCTAACAGCGCGTAGCGTTGCGCAGTTGGAGGTGAGCCGCCAGCAGTAGTGGACGTGGGGAGAGAGATGGCGGAGTTTTGAAATTTGTAAGACTGGATGCCATGAACTGATATATATATTTTGACTATTAAGGTAAATACATTGTTTTTTCTGTATTAAAATCTTTCATTTGCTAACTATACCTATCAGTAGTTAATGCCTTCAGTAGTTTGAATCTTTTATTTAGCTGGGAGTAGTGGCGCTCGCTGTATTGCAGTAGTTCGAGTAACGAAGAATTTTGTGAGGCAAGTGATTTGTGAAACGTATAGGTTAATGTTAGTCAGGGCCATTCTTTTGTAGGGATTTTTGAAAGTCATATTGCGTTGCGCCTAAAATATTGTGTGTCAGTTTAAGCACAGTCTTGTATAATTTTTCTAAGGGGGCGTTTCATATGTCGACCCTTAGCCGAGGATACCTCACTGGAATCTTCTGATTTTTTCTTGTAGTTTGTGCAATTAGTGTAGATATTGTTTATTGCTGGCGCGTAATTGTAGAGAGAATCTCCTTTGTAGTTGCAGTCTTTCATTGTTGTACAGTAAAACAGTTGTGGCATGCCTGTAGATTTGCACCAAGTATTTCGCAGCTGCGCTTGCAATTAACTAGATATTATTTTCTATGTTAATGTATTCTCTTATTTTTGCTCTTCAAATTGTGTTTTTTTCTGTGTTATCGTGTGAAGTATTGTGACAATAATGGCGTGTGAAAAACGTAACACTAGGCTCCAAAGTAAACTGAGAAATAATAGTGACGACGAGTGTAGCTTACCAGCACCACTGTGTAATGAATTAACAGACATTCAAAGTAGTAATTTGGTAACTATGCATATGGAAATGGAGCGGGCTGCAAATAATGGCGTAGGCAGTGAAACAATTAGTGAACAGGGAAGCATTATCATTCGATCGGTCGGCTACAGCTCGCCTCAGGATTCCGAAATGACAGGACACAATCTTGCAAATACTGTAGATTCAGATTTTGCGTCCTCACCGTTTTCTCAAATAAGTCAAGACACATTTTCTGCTTTTCAAACTGCGAATATTGCCGGTTCAAATGCATTGCCGAATAGCACTGAGGAACATGTTTCAGACACCAGTGCATTGTTATTACAATAAATGCAACAAATGGGACAAAAGCTTCAAAAGTTAGACAGAATGGAACAACACCAGAGACAAACACAGCAACAGTTAGACACAATGGAACAAAATCTTCAAAAGTTAGACACAATGAACTTTCAGATCAGTTCACTAACTTATCTACAAAGGTACATGATGATCTGAATGACACAAAGCCTGTAGCCTTCACTGACACTGAAGAGAATGGACAAATTACAAAATTCAAACAGAATCAAAATCAAATCAACACACGGTACAAAAGAGAAATGCGGGAAGTACAAGATCAGTTGGCTCAAGTAATATAAGAATTACATATTTCAGAGGACACTCGCGCCCTAGTACAGGAAGAGCGACATAGAAATACAGAAGAACCACAAATTAATAACACAAGACATTTCGGAAATCATGAAAGACATTGGCAAGGTACACTGAATTTTGAGATGGAACCGCCGAAACGATGTAACAATGACCGACATGCGACTCGCCTACATGACTATTTTGACTATAAGCTGTTCATTACTACACGTAAATTCAAAACATTTAAGAATTCTGGCAACGACATTCATCCATAAGCGTGGCTTCATCAATTCTCTCATTGTTTTCCTCCCAACTGGTCATTAGAGCACAGATTATAATTTATGTGTGGCTACTTGGAGAGTGAACCAGCTGTAAGAATGCGATAGGTCATTCACGATTGTCACAGTGAAGGAGAATTTTATCATGCCTTCCTCTCAGCATATTGGTCTCAAGCTACACAAGACCGAGTAAAACATAGCATCATCATGATGAAACACTTTGAACAATCAGAATTTTCCAGTCTTGTCAAACATTTTGAAGACATATTGCATAAGAATCAATATCTTTCAAACCCATACAGCCCTTCAGAACTCATCCGCATTTGCTTAATGAAATTGCCAGAACATTTAAGGAATATTATTTTGGCAGGGCGTTGCAAAGACGACATTGAAGCTTTTCAGGGACTGTTACAAGAACTAGAAATTGACATGGACAATCGCGGAACGCGAAAACAGAAACACAACAATTACAGGTCACATCCGTTGCAATTCCATGATGAACGAAATAATAACTGGAGACGACAAGGATATTCTCACAACACAAATCGTGACCAAAACAGACACCACCTGTATGACAACCTTTGGCAGAGTAGTAATAATTACAGGGAAAGGTCGCACCTCCGCGGTAATGACTATCGCAGAGACTCCTATAGAAACAGTACAATATGGGAACCAAAACAGTTATTATCACGGGAGACAGAATAATTTCAGAGGCAATGGTCCACCGCGCAGTGATAATTCAGGGAGAAATTCTCCACCACGTGACCGACAAGAAATTAATTACCGACGTGACGACAGACGATATGATCGTAACGACACGTATACCGCATAATAATTGCGTTCAAGTTAACTCTGAGCACTAGGAAGAGTACAGGATTGTACTACATTTCACATGTAAAACCGTTTATTGAAAGATAATCTGCTTTTTAACTTTGTCTTTGCCATAAGGCTGTTCACTTCACATTACCAGTATGCATTGTCAGACTTATAAACTGTTAATATGCAACAATGTTTGAAGTTTACTATCCAGTCTAGAACCTACGGAACATATTTAGACAGTATTTACGAGTGCATTGTTATAGTGAACAGACGTCACAGTGTTATTGTGTGTGTACATTCTTGCTTGTTAGTTGCACGATTACGTAACGACTATAAGGCTTACATACTTAGAACATTTACCAGTACTGCTAATGAGATTTTAATGCAACATTTTGGTGTACTTGAAAATACATTCCTTATTTGAAGTACATTCGGTGAGATTAAAGATGACTTAGCATTTGGTTTCTCTGATAGCTACACGATTATATCACGGCAGTATTAATATGTGACACGATTTACATTGTTGCTTTTGCGGTGTATCTGTTTTATATCTGCACAGTTTTTCTGAATTCTTCTGGAAAGGAAAACATGTTTCAGTAGAAACTTTGTGGTATAGCTACATTGAGACAGCCTTTTCTGTAGCACAACAATACGTTACAGTACAGTACTTACTTCATCACGGCAATAAGCGTAGTAACTACGATATCTATACGCAAAGCATTTCACTTTTGTTTATCATGAGGTAAGTACATTGACTTCTGCAGAACTTAGCTTTCGGAGTACGATAACTACGACACTTGGATAGAGATTATCTTACAACACGACGCACAGTTTAGCGCTACAGTACACGTAGTTGAGTGATTAATTTTGTACTTAAAACATTTATTTTTAAAGATATTTGAAGTACAATGATACAAAGGTTATCCGTGACACATTTCATTCCATTGCTGTAATCTGTACACCTGAGGATATAATTACATTAATCCTCAGGGGGGTACACGCTTACTTTGTGTACCATGTGTTTGTCAAGCACAAGGAGCCCTAGCTAATATGGTATTTTCTTATACAACTTTACACAACGGTACCATGTTTCTCTAACACATAAATTACACAGTTATCTGATCATTTAACTGAGAGACAAATATTTTTTTATTACGTCAGTGACACATGTTTACGCAATTACACAGTTGGATAATTTCACACTTATGAAATTCTATTTTGTCTGTACTTTGTGAAATGTTCATATTTTTTCGGAACCATTGTGATACTATGAGAGGTTTGAATGATGTATTTGGTATGGGATCATGATTTTTAAAGTACGTTCGAGGCAGATGACACTTTTGACATGAGCAGAGAATTTGTTTTTAGGTTTTGAAATTATTGGAGGAAGCTACGACGATTTTGAGATTTGGCTGAGGTTTTATGATGATATGATGACGATGTGTATTACGCTGTTGCGGTATGTTTATGATCAATAAGCTGATGCTACACGAGGAATTTGATTATGCTACGTATTTATTATGATGAAATATTGAAGAGTGGCTACGAATATGTATATGTGTAATAAATCAAGGAATAATGAGTAGTGGTTAGGGACTCTAGTTTGTGAAAAAGGTTGTTGTAAACCTAGAATCGTACTTTAAGAGTTATGAAATGTATGTAAATGCGTGAATGTATTACAATGCCGACGAAAATTTTTTGGACACTGTTATATCAATAGGATTTTGTTTCTACAGATGACTAACGCAAATTCTTGACCTGTGAAATTTTTATATGAGACTGCCATTGTAGCGGAAACTGGTGTCATAAATATTTCGGTAAGAAAGTTAAGTGACCACCTGCACACAATGCGTCGTGGGCACCCAGCTGGGCAACAGACACCTGTAAACCAGCTATTAGTGTGTGCCTTTCAGAGGCACGGGTGAAAAAAGAGGCCATTATCCTCGGTATTGACATTCCTTTGTAGAAAGCACCGCAAATACGATACGCTCATTTCTTGGAAACATTCTTACATCTGCACACCTGATTATGAAAAGTGTCTTTCTACGAGAGTTGAGAGAACTTCTACTGACTTATGAAATGCCACATAGCTATCGAATTTTTATTCTTTACTTTGCAGAATTGCTTATTTCATTTGATATCTGTTTTCCAGCTGTGTTGCAGCATTGGTTTTATAAAATAAAATTAAATGCATTTGCTAATGTGAACACTTTCTGTCAACAGATCTATTAAATAATCATTTTATGATTCACGTTCTTCGAAAAAGGAGCACTTGGAAAGGAAAGAACAATAAGAAGGGATTAATAACAGTCACTGCATACTTAATTTTCTTTTCAACTACTTGGTAATTTTTTGTAGAATTAGCGTTTGTGGTGCACCACTTTAATGACATAGACATTAAGATGTGAATATACATTTCCCTTATCTGCATTGTTGTCTTTATTGTAATATTTTTTCTGCTTGAGCTTTGTCATGTTTACATATAAGTTATTGCATTTGTTGCTGCAGTTTGCCAGGCATAGTGCTACTAAATTTCACTTTGTATTACTCTGTTAAGCTAGTTTTACGACTGATTTATTTTTCTTGTTTGCTGCTCATTGCCTTATATTAGTTGTAATATTGCTGCTTGCTTTGACAACTTCCATTATTTTGATTGCCTTATATTAGTTCTAATATTGCTGCCTGCTTTGACAACTTCCATTTTTTTCATGGCTGTTTGTATTAATTGTTTTGTGCTACTGCATTGCCTCGTCCCTTAGTTTAGCATCTGAGCTCAGTAGGTTTAAGTTAGCTTAAGAGGGGGTAGACTATATAAGAAACTAACTATGAGGAATTGGAAGAAATGCATTGAGAAGTTATAAGAAAATGATTTGGCCAAAAAAGTAGTGTACAGTGGAGAAAAACTATTTTTGAAAGAGGATGTGAACAAAATACAGAAAGCATGCTTGGATAGGATATTTTTGGTGGAAACAAATGTTGAGATATGACGAAAGATCTACAGAATGAAGTTTTGGGTTGGACTGCAGTACCAAATGTCACACTGAAAACAAACCATGTCCCGTATTTTGTGTTATTACGCTATGTGAATTTGTATTTTTCCTGTCTTTGTGTGTTTAGCTGATACGAGTTACGTTGTAGAATTTTTCTGATTATATGTTATTTACTTTGTAAACATGTTTAGACATTATTTATCTGTTCTGTTTTGTCGCTCATATGTGAAGTTTCAAAAGTTATTCTGATCTTTATCTATATACTTATGTCATAATTTTTGTAACACTGATGTGCATGTTTATTTCTATTCTTTTGTAAAGCCTGTTTTACTACAAATATTATCTCTATCATTATGCTTTTAATGATGTATGTTGTACCTTTGTTATTGTATTCTTATGTTAAAAAAATTGTAATTGACACCAGTTCATCAAATTAAGTAACTTGTAAGTTACATTTCACTGCACACGTGGCAGTTGGCCATAGTATATGGACAATATGTGAGAAGCAGGGACTGATAGTGTTTGCACGTGTGTTAATAATTCATCTAGGGTTGGATAACAGCATTGCTGGTTCTAAGGACATTTCAAACCAATTCTTTGTGAGTGGACAGGTGGTGGTTTATGGACTTGCTGTATTCTCTGCAAGACTCTTCAATGGTGATTGTGCACCTGCACAGTTGCAACAGATGGCTGCTGGCCGTCTCTACAAGGACTGCAGTGGGTCTGCACCTTAGATGATCCACCAGTACCATTATTTCTACAAGGACTGCAGTGGGTCAGCATGACCCACCAATACCATTATTTCTACAAGGACTGCAGCGGGTCTGCACTTCTGGTGGCCCACCAATAGTAATCTCTACCAGGACTACAGTGGGTCTGCTCTGTGATGACCTACCTACCGATAGTCTTCAATGTCGACTGACTCTGCTGCGGCCCATTACCTGTCTGCATGTCAAGAGTCAGCACTGTCTTTCCGTTGGAAGGACAACACTACTTCTTCAAGACTGCTTAGAAATCCACTACTTCCAAGTGCAATTTCTTTTATTGCTTAGACTTTTGAGAAGAACACTGCAATTTTACTGTGATGAACGATCAGGACTGTTTTTGTGGACTGTGAGAAAATTTTAGCTTTTGACCAACATTGTATCAATAAGTGTTATCTTTGTTATTGTAATTATGAAAAATTTTATCAAATCATTATTGGCCAGTGCCCAAAACAATTTGTAAAATTTTTTTGTGGGGAGCATGGGGGCTATGTAAGTAGGCTGTTTAGGTTTTTTTATTGGTAACGCCGCTGCCACATAGCGCTCTGTATGAAAATCAGTGGCTGTGCCGTGTGCAGTCTGTGGCTGGTTTGCATTGTTGTCTACCATTGTAGTGTTGGGCAGCGGCAGCTGGATGCTAACAGCACGTAGCGTTGCGCAGTTGGAGGTGAGCCGCCAGCAGTAGTGGACGTGGGGAGAGAGATGGCGGAGTTTTGAAATTTGTAAGACTGGATGTCATGAACTGCTAAATATATTTTGACTATTAAGATAAATACATTGTTTGTTCTGTACTAAAATCTTTCATTTGCTAACTATGCCTATCAGTAGTTAGTGCCTTCAGTAGTTTTAATCTTTTATTTAGGTGGCAGTAGTGGCGCTCGCTGCATTGGAGTAGCTTGAGTAACGAAGATTTTTGTGAGGCAAGTGATTTGTGAAACGTATAGGTTAATGTTAGTCAGGGCCATTCTTTCGTAGGGATTTTTGGAAGTCATATTGCGTTGCGCTAAAAATATTGTGTGTCAGTTTAAGCACAGTCTTGTATAATTTTTCTAAGGGGACATTTCAGTAGATCATTTTTATAACACAGCACACTGCCTACGATATGAAGACACGTACATGCCCTATAGCTACACAACGACAATCAAAAACAAAAATAAACTGCGTGTGAAAATGCTATCTAGAGGTAACATAACGGTTACGTCGATGTAACTTAGGTACAATACCTGAAACTACAGTTTTCACAATAAATAATATGATATCTCCAAAATCGGACACTTGAGTAAGGGAGAGGTGTTCAGACACATGAAATACAGCACATCAAGTAAACATTTTTTTTCCAAATACGAGGGAGATTACAATTCGATAACGTCATCTCCAGTAGATGCATGGTTCACTTTCTGACGTAATATGGGCGATAGCTCCAGTGTTTTCATAGTGTAGGCCGGAGTCCATCGGCGTTACGTGACTGTAGTGGTTTTGAATCCTCCAGATACGTTGTGTCTACCTCCTCCAAGTGGGAAATAGGTGGCGTGGGCCTGCTCAGAACGAAACGCACCTGCTTATTAGGAATGCGGATATAATTAGTAAACCTGGTAACGAAGGCATATCTAGGAATCAACTGAGTGAATGTAAGGCATACAAATATAGGTCTGAGATCTCTTAACAGAGAAGAGGGATGAGTGGCATGGAAGGTGTTGTTGATGGGGAGTGTAAATAGACGTCAGTAGTCTTGACCTCGAGAGCATGAGGGTAGTGATGTGATTCGTGACAGTGACGACGACGAGCAAGTGCGGGAACATGAGCTTACAAGAAACGCAAAAACATTCTTTGATTTGTGAAATGTCTTGTTGTATTTATAGTTTTGCTCAATATATATACACTACTAGCTAGCAGTAGGATAGTAAGCTCATGTGCCAAGAATTGGTTCAGCCCGTACCTTAATAATTATATAATTATAATTACATCACTAAGTGTTTAATGTTAGGTAGGGAGAACCAAATACATCATGTATGAAACCTGCAGAGAGTTTCACTGTCTCACAAGCCACGCACTAACCTGAGGGCTACTAGAACACAATAGTCTATATGCACGTAAAATTTGCAGAAAACGCAAGGGTGCACTCTAAGCATAAACTGTTTTTCTATTCAGGGCATGAAAACTCGAAGACCCGCCTACGCAGCAGCAGAGCGAAGGGTGGTGAGAGAATTCCATATTAGAATCTACAGTTTTACTACTTGTTTCATTACCCATTTTGCTTTGACGTTTCTTCTAAAGAATTATGATCTTTATACACTGTTCAGTCACATTAATGTGACCACCTGTCAGACTCCTGAGTAACACGTGGAAAGAGAGACACTGATGTTCTACACGGTCTCGACCGATACGGTTGGGGGGTGGGGGGGGGGGGGGGGCGCTTGTCGAGTCCATTGCCGTGTTCACCTGCGCCAGGTTTCTCGGCTGAGGACACGTGGCACGAATATCTAGGTCGAAGAGGCCCCACGGATTTTCCACTAGTTTGAAACGCGGGAGTTTGGTGGCCTTTGCAATGCCTTAAACTTATTCTGGTGCTCTTCGTGCTGTGTCGTCCGAACAAGACACAGCCAGGGCAAAAGCATCACAGGCGCAAAGATGGGGGCTGGTGCCACTTCCATAGAGACTGGACAGTTCCTCGAGTTCCACCAACGTCACGGGCGGTGCTGAGGATGAACATATCGACTTAATCTCGGCCAAATGCCGCCCGAGTACAATCCGCCAACGACCTGACAGCAACGGACGGAAGCCTACTCGGATGATAGGATAGCAGCTCTCGCCAACTTGTTTATAGATCATCGTCCTGGGCTGACATACACAGGGAACGTTGTTTAGTGAACTCTTGGAAGTGAACAGAAAGTTGCAGTAAAATTGCATTTGCTACGTACTGTGAAGTTGATCTACGATTATTGGCACTTAGCCATTGAGGGCATTTCTACTGTCATTTTACAAACAGTGTTGCAGACTGCTTTATTCAGCTAGTCACACAGATAAGACAACCTGTAAACTCATTTGGTTGAATTTCTTACTAAATTGTTGGAGAGTTGTAGAACCTTCGGTTTGCTATGTTGTTACCTGACCCTAGGGCATATCTGTGTAATAGTGGCAGGGAGTAATTATCATATCGGAGTACTGCACAAGAAGCCGTTATACGAACTCACAGACTCGGCCTCCACAGCAGAAGCGAAGGGGCCGTTACAAAACTAGCGACGACGGTATGCAGAACTTCGAACCACACACGTACACTGTGAGCTGTGAAACACGTTGTATAGTTCAGCCACTGAACCGAGAGGAAAGAAACGACATGTAATGGTGGACATGGTCCCTAAAGATGAAGGAATACTTGTGTTGATTCATTGTGTTTCCATGATGACGAGATCAACCTGGGAATGCCACAAAAACAATCGCGTTCACTCCTCCGCCCTGGACAATTCCGACGATTGTCCCAAGTTGTTTGCTTTGAGACGTTTCACACCGTTCACACCGACGGTCATCTGTTCGATCTTGCATGACAGGTGATTTATCTCAAAAGGCCACCTCAAAAGGACTCATTTGAAGCCCAGTTGCGGTAATGTCGTGCAGCCTCCGTCGTCGTCGAACAGCAGTCAGCAGGGGTGCACAAACGACGCATCTGCTGCTGAGTGCAGAGGCCCATATGCAATGACGTTCGCTGAGCGGTAGCTGCGGAGTGACTGCCGATTGCCCCCATGGTACATCAGGGCGGTCAGCTGCATGTCGTTTCATCCGTACACATCTCCGCAGCCGTCGTTCACCCATATCATCTAGGGCCCGTGCTGCACCTCGGTTGCCTCAGCACCGATTTTGGATGGCTCCATTTTGTCGTGCACGGTGTGGTTTAACGACAGCGGCATGCTGACAGCTTACAAACTTAGCTGTTTCGCAATTCCTTGCACTCTTGGACCGAAATGATTGACGTCAGATAAGTCACTCTGTTTCTGCATTACGGTAAAGTGTCCAATGTTTTCGGTGTGATCGTTTATTGCACGTTGACATCGAACATAGACGATCGTCACAATAATGTGATTGGACCCTGCACACTCATACTCATAAATTAAGGATAATGCTGATACAGACGAAACAACGATCTGGTGGCGCGGTTTGCGGGGTTCATTCACCTCGGAGTATGACCTTGCGGTGCATTTGACCTGCGGTCATCGCACGGTGGCGCTGGCAGCAGCACACATACGCAGAGCTGTGTTGGTGCATGTCTGTTTACGGTGCAGCGAGTAAGTGTGCAGACGTTTTCAGACGTGCTAATGGTGATTGTGTGTTGAAAATGGCTAAAAGAACATACACTTCTGAAAATTGAAATAAGAACACCGTGAATTCATTGTCCCATGAAGGGGAAACTTTATTGACACATTCCTGGGGTCAGATACATCACATGATCACACTGACAGAACCACAGGCACATAGACACAGGTAACAGAGCATGCACAATGTCGGCACTAGTACAGTGTATATCCATATTTCGCAGCAATGCAGGCTGCTATTCTCCCATGGAGACGATCGTAGAGTTGCTGGATGTAGTCCTGTGGAACGGCTTGTCATGCCATTTCCACCTGGCGCCTCAGTTGGACCAGCGTTCGTGCTGGACGTGCAGACCGCGTGAGACGACGCTTCATCCAGTCCCAAGCATGCTCAATGGGGGACAGATCCGGAGATCTTGCTGGCCAGGGTAGTTGACTTACACCTTCTAGAGCACGTTGGGTGGCACGGGATACATGCGGGCCTGCATTGTCCTGTTGGAACAGCAAGTTCCCTTGCCGGTCTAGGAATGGTAGAACGATGGGTTCGATGACGGTTTGGATGTACCGTGCACTATTCAGTGTCTCCTCGACGATCACCAGAGGTGTACGGCCAGAGTAGGAGATCGCTCCCCACACCATGATGCCGGGTGTTGGCCCTGTGTGCCTCGGTCGTATGCAGTCCTGATTGTGGCGCTCACCTGCACGGCGCCAAACACGCATACGACCATCATCGGCACCAAGGCAGAAGCGACTCTCATCGCTGAAGACGACACGTCTCCATTCGTCCCTCCATTCACGCCTGTCGCGACACCACTGGAGGCGGGCTGCACGATGTTGGGGCGTGAGCGGAAGACGGCCTAACGGTGTGTGGGACCGTAGCCCAGCTTCATGGAGACGGTTCCGAATGGTCCTCGCCGATACCCCAGGAGCAACAATGTCCCTAATTTGCTGGGAAGTGGCGGTGCGGTCCCCTACGGCACAGCGTAGGATCCTACAGTCTTGGCGTGCATCCGTGCGTCGCTGCGGTCCGGTCCCAGGTCGACGGGCACGTGCACCTTTCGCCGACCACTGGCGACAACATCTATGTACTGTGGAGACCTCACGCCCCACGTGTTGATCAATACGGTGGTACGTCCACCCGGCCTCCCGCTTGCCCACTATACGCCCTCGCTCAAAGTCCGTCAACTGCACATACGGTTCACGTCCACGCTGTCGCGGCATGCTACCAGTGTTAAAGACTGCGATGGAGCTCCGTATTCCACGGCAAACTGGCTGACACTGACGGCGGCGGTGTACAAATGCTGCGCAGCTAGCGCCATTCGACGGCCAACACCGCGGTTCCTGGTGTGTACGCTGTGCCGTGCGTGTGATCATTGCTTGTACAGCCCTCTCCCAGTGTCCGGAGCAAGTATGGTGGGTCTGACACACCGGTGTCAATGTGTTCTTTTTTCCATTTCCAGGAGTGTATTTTGATGACGTTATGGGGGGTAGAAAACTGGGGCGACTGGAGGCTGGCCAAACACAGCAGGTCGTTGCACAGACCCTCCATGTGCCACAAAGTGTGATCTCAAGTTTATGGCAACGATTCCAGCAGACAGGAAACGTGTCGAGGCGCTACAGTACGGGACGTCCACAGTGTACAACACCACAAGAAGACCTATATCTCACCATCAGTGCCCGCAGACTGCCACGGAGTACTGCAGGTAGCCTTGCTCGGGACCTTACCGCAGCCGCTGGAACAGTTGTCTCCAGACACACAGTCTACAGACGACTGAACAGACATGGTTTATTCGCCCAGAGACCTGCAAGGTGCATTCCACTGACACCTGGTAACAGGAGAGCCCGTAAAGCGTGGTGTCAAGAACATAGTACATGTTCATTTTAACAGTGGTCCTAGATTATGTTCACTGACAAGTCCAGGTATAGTCTGGACAGGGATTGTCGCCTGGTTTTCATCTGGCGTGAACCAGGAACCAGCTACCAATGACCTGTATAGAGGTCGTGGTTTGATGGTGTGGGGGTAAGATCATGATTGGTGCACATACACCCATGCAGAGGAACTGTAAGAGGTCAGGTGTATCGGGACGCTATTTTGCACCAGTATGTCCGCCTTTTCAGGGGTGTAGTGGATCCCACCTCCCTCCTGATGAATAATAGCGAACGCCAAACTGAGCTGCCATCATAGAGGAGCAACTTGAAACAGAAGATATCAGGCGAATGGGGTGGCCTGCCTGTTCTCATTAAACTTAAGAATAGAAAAAGTACTATCGTGTTGCGAATTTCCAGTGATACAGTGTATTAAACGAACATCCTTCGACACACACAATTGTAGTTTTTTAGGACGCATTAAATAAGTTAACCAAGAGTCGTATACGCTCCACGAAGGCGATGGAGAAAGTCGAACAAGAGAGAACTACAGAGGCATCCATCCAGTCACTCTTCCAACATGTCATCCGTCAATGAAAGGGAGAGGGTTCACGTAATTATTTTTCCACTTTTTTCCCTCTGTTGCACACCGGGCTGTGGCCTCGGTAGTGCAACGTTGGATGAAGGTAGAGTAAAATTTGCCTTCATTTCAGTTTGCATTAGGTACTGCACTAAACTCAAGTGTCACCTTCGTCAGCACGTGTTGCCGATTGCTCACTATATGTTTGACTGCTGAAAGTGGGTTGCACACAATCGAGATGAAGGGGTGACCCATTCTGGAAGATCACATGATTTGGAGATGTGATAATTTCCATAACGATCCAATTTTATTACTACTGACTGCAAACAAGAGAATGAGACAAATTTGGTTAATTTTAAGTTGTTGAATGGCATCACTGTCTGTCCCCTGTATGTCGCCTTCTCACTCCGACGCCACATAGCGGAAAATTCATTTACTGGGCAAGAGTAGGGTTAAAATCGGTGAATTAAATTTTCCTCGGTTGCCATGAATTATTCTGGGCAAATATTGAGATGGTTCCTTCAATGAGGTCACGACTGATTTCGCTACCCCGTCTTGCGCAAATTTGTTAAACTCCTAGATGGAGCACTGATACGATCATCTCTCGTAGTAACTACAAAAAAGCGAGTGGGGCAGCCGTGGTACTGCTCTGCACCAGAACAGAATCAACAACTCAGATAAAACCTAAAAGCGTGCCATGCATCAACAATCCTGTTGAGATTTGAAAACTAACTAACTCTGATATAAGAAGACCTCCCTGTTTACTGTGAACTTTGATGTTATTGTTTACATGAGAAACATTTTTGCTGTATATAGCCTGTACGTTTAACAGCTGGGGCTCACAGTGAATCTGAAATTGATAAATCGTATTTATTCTATTCTCTCAATGACCTAGCAGTTTCACTCGCTATTTCTGGTTCCTACATAAAATAGACGGATCCAAATTTAATGTATTAGGACACAATTCCATGACTCAGAGTTGTTATACGTTTTACATCTCTAAGTAAAATGTCCTTTTTGCTTCCTGATTCATCTTCCCCGACATATGAGTATGCTAATCGGAGCTATACAGTTAGAAATCATAGACTTTGCAAAGCAAAAAGTTATTACTTAGTTACCACTATTCGAAAACTAAGTTTCGACGAATCTACCGACAAAGGAAGCTAATGAGTATTGCAGTACTCCGTAGTGAAAAGCTGTGTAATACTCAGTGGCGGTTACTTTTTATTCAAATTTTGAGTTTGTAAGTCTTCGGGGTGTTCCCGCAACGCATTCTGTGACTGTAATACATCCTTGTTGTCTGGTTACAACTGTCACCTTCTCCTACATCCCTCGGTTGATTACACTGTGGAACAAATTTTCGTTGAAAGTTCGTAAGCGACTTAAACTTAGATTTCTGTACTCACGTGAGCTTATGTCTGCAATTCTGTGTTATATCTCCATTCATAGAGTGAAAAGGCGCTGTAAAGTATATTTTATGCTCTGCGGAAGACACGCGCGTGCCAGTGTTTTGAGCGCAACAAGAAAAATGCTAACAAAGAATGATGAAAGCCATTCAATGTGTACGACAGCATTAGTGCGACTTACCGTTATGTCGAAAAAATACCCATTTTTCTACCATATAGACAAATCATTTGCTACGTGCCATTCCAAGTGAAAGAAGATCGCTGTGTGTACTTCATAGATTTGTTCCCAATACCACGTTGGAGAGGTAATGAGAGTAAATGTATTTCTGAAGCATACAGTGTCACAGAAATTTGTCTTCGAAGGGAAGAAACGTAATCGCGATACTGAACCTAATTTAGACATACCACAATTTGTCCACACTGGAAGAAGAGAATTAAAAGATACTGATGTTGGGTGGTTAGAACGGTAAAAGACTGTGGACATTCATTCTGCAGCAATGTCACATCACAATTAACCGAAGTGAGGCGATGTGAATGGAAAGAGGCGGAACACACAAATTGCCCCTCGGATTTGATATTATGTTGCACATAGACTTGCTATTGGAATTCCCGAGGCAGCAGCCACATGTATTGCATTACTTGCATTGGCACTTCGGCTGCATACTTACTAGCCATTATTAAGGGCCAAGAATTGTGAAAGTCTACTGGGGCACATTTGTATGTGGCACCCGAATGTGATACTGTAAACGATGTATATCTGTGATACGCTTGATAACGCTGATCGCTGACTGTGCACGACCGCAGAACCAAAGATAATGCTTCCGGCTCAAGATTGTTGTGTAGGAGTAAGAGAGCACTAGGCGTATGGTTGTTGGTAGCTGTTTGCGAGCGAAAGACAATGGTGTAGGCAGTTTTTGTTGTGTGATCTGTGAACTGTAAGACGTGCATCTAATCGAGTGATTGTATTTCATCTGTAATTTTTTTATAGGTTTCATTACATTGACGGCTTAAAGCATTAATGTCATCTATTAAAGGTTTGGTGCTGTCTGCACTTGCCTGGCTATGGCTTCAATTTTATCGCAAAGGCGTTTTTCACTGGCCTTAATATCTGAATCTATCTGTTTGAAATGGTTATCAGACGTTTCTGTGTACGATTTAAGTTCGTCACTTACGGTGGAAAATTGTTCATTGAACTGAGTGATGGTGTCAACCTGTATTTCTCGTGTGATGGAAAACCGTTCATCATTTTTATTAAATCGTTCGTTGAACAAGTGGATGAGATTCTGAAACATCACTTCCATATTACTTTGAATGATGTGACGCGTCTCACCTGTGTTGCACTTTGTGGTGTGGAGACATCGTCTACAACCGTGGACGTCTCGTTTGTTTATCAGCATAATTACCGTTTACGGAATCTGACCTATTTTTGAAAACAGATTGAGTATTTTGCACTACTGTGTCCTCTGACATACTGTTGGCATTCTGATTGACTGTACAAGAATTGGGTAGTTCATTGACCTGATTCGGTGAAGAATCGCGTTCTGACATCTGCGTGTTAGCAATATCTATTACAGTGTCTTCCGCTAGGCCGGAATAGACAGGCTAAGCTGATGGTAAATTAGGTGAAATCATACTGTCAGGAAACTGTACATTGCTCTGGACAATGGAACCACGTTTTCTGTGGTGCTTTGCAGCTGTTGCACCGCAGAGTGGTCATTATCATTCTCAACATTGTTGTCAAATAATAGGAAATCCGTCTATTTCGATATCTCTAATAGTCATTTTACGCGCGGAACCCTGACACTTTTGCTCGGTATCGTATCAAATACAGAGTAAAATCCAAATACAAAAATCAACAGTCAATGAAAAACAAAAAGAAAAAAGTAAAAACAATGCGGAGCATACCAATGCTGATGAACTGTAGAAGGAATTTTGCACAAGTTAGTAAATTGCGTTGCGTCAGAAAATATCTAATTACCATTGTTAGTACAGAGCGGTTGAGAGAACAGAATATATGCAGGGTGGTCCATTGATCGTGACCGCGCCAAATATCTCACGAAATAAGCGTCAAACTACAAAGAACGAAACTTGTCTAGCTTGAAGGGGGAAACCAGAGGGCGCTATGGTTGGCCCGCTAGATGGTGCTGCCATACGTAAAACGGATATCAACTGCGTTTTTTTATTAATACGAATCCTCATTTTTTATTACATACTCGTGTAGTACGTAAAGAAATATGAATGTTTTAGTTCGACCACTTTCTTCGTTCTGTAATAGTCACAAAGCTATGGCTCACAATTTTAGACGATCAGTTGGTAATAGGTAGGTTTAATTTAAAATACAGAACATAGGTACGTTTGAACATTTTATTTCGGTTGTTTCAATGTGACACATGTACATTTCGTACATTTGTGAACTTATCATTTCTGAGAACGCATGCTGTTACTGCGTTATTACCTGTGAATACCACATTAATGCAATAAATGCTCAAAATTATGTCCGTCAACCTCTATGCATTTGGAAATACGTGTAACGACATTCCTCTCATCAGCGAGTAGTTTGCCTTCCGTAATGGTCGCACATGCATTGACAATGCATGTGCGACCATGTTGTCAGTGGATCACAATAGCAAATATCCTTCAACTTGCCCCACAGAAACAAATCCGTGGACATCAGATCCGGTGAACGTGCAGGCCATGGTATGTTGCTTCGACGGCCAATCCACCTGTCATGAAATATGCTATTTAATACCGCCTCAAGCGCACGTGACCTATATGCCGGACATCCATTATGTTGGAAGTACATCGCCATTCTGTCATGCAGTGAAACATCTTGTAGTAACATCGGTAGAACATTACGTAGGAAATCAGCATACATTGCACCATTTAGATTGCCATCGATAAAATAGGTGTATATTATCCTTCCTCCTATAATGCCACACCATACATTAACCAGCCAAGGTCGCTGATGTTCCACTTGTCGCAGGCATCGTGGATTTTTCCGTTGCCCAATAGTGCATATTACGCCGGTTAAGTTACCGCTGTTGGTGAATGACGCTTCGTCGCTAAATACAACGCGTGCAGAAAATCTGTCATCGTCCGTAATTTCTCTTGTGACCAGTGGCAGAACTGCACACGACGTTCAAAGTCGTTGCCTTGCAATTCCTTGTGCATAGAAATATGGTACGGGTGTAATCGATGTTGATGTAGCATTCTCAACACCGACGTTTTTTAGATTCCCGATTCTCGTGCAATTTGTCTGCTACTGACGTGCGAATAAGCCGCGCCAGCAGCTAAAACACCTACTTGGGCATCATCATTTGTTGTAGGTCTTGGTTGACATTTAACATGTGCCTGAACACTTCCTGTTTCCTTAAATAACCTAACTATCCGGCGAACGGTCCGCACAATTGGATGATGTCATCGAGGATACCGAGCAGCATACATAGCACACTCCCGTTGGGCATTTTGATCACAATAGCCATACATCAACACGATATCGACCTTTTCCTCAATTGGTAAACGGTCCATTTTAACACGGGTAATGTATCACGAAGCAAATACCGTCGGCACTGGCGGAATGTTACGTGTTGCCACGTACTTATACGTTTGTGACTTTTACAGCATTATCAGTCACAAAGCGAAAAAAGTCGTCCAACTAAAACATTCACATTTCTTTACGTATTACACGAATATGTAATATAAAATGGGGGTTCCTATGTAAAGAAACGTAGTTGATATCCATTTGACATAGGGGAGCGCCATCTAGCAGGCCAACCGTAGCGCTATCTGGTTTCCCCCTTCATGCTAGACGAGATTCGTTTTTTGTAGTTTTTTCGTTTGATGCTTACTTCGTGAGATATTTGGCCCGGTCACTACCAATGGACCACCCTTTATCTGCCTATTTAAATATCCAAGATTTCACAAAGCGAACTATTGGAAGAGCTGCCGCCAAGTGTAACATTCTTTTATAAAAATGAACTTTTTAAGATTACGTTGATTAAATGTCTGAGCTGTGGAATGTGTACTGAACTCGAATTATGGTGCAGCGTGTTGTAACTGCAAGTGGGGTACCTAAACTGTCAGTGTTAGCAAAACTTAATACGAATCGATTGGGAAATGCAACTCCCAATACCAATAAAGAAATAAAGTCACTGCACAATACATTCAGTACCTTAAACACTAAATCCTATGACTCTGTTCACAACTAATGACTTTGGTCCCTGTGCACATAACAAATAAATTAAATTCTCTTACCTTTAAAGCAACAACAGAGTAAAATGAAGTATTCTGGTCTGTTACAAAAAAACATAAATGTGCTAGCTACAGGAAATGGTGTGCAATTCTGGCTGTAATACTTTGAAATGCACGTGAAATTGTTTTGGCTGGTAAATAAAAACATTTATGAAAATGCAACTGCTTAAAAAAATATGTGATGTGGACAGGGAGGCGGTATTGTTTGTGGTGAATTACTGACACTGATTTTTAGCGAAATTATATTGAAATTTAATTTTGTCTCTTCAGAAACATCTGACAACTGAAGTTAGATTATCACAATGATTAACAAATAATGAGATTTAAACAGCAAGTGTTATCTAACCTCAATAGTCCAACATAAATGCAAATCATCGGTTACATATATCTCTGTTAACAAATCCAGAAGCACTAAAAAAATGAAATATGCAACTAGCCTTTTTATCAAATCAGTTTATGTATATTCTGGGGTTACTCAACAATAATTACAAATTATCAGCAAACTAATCTATACTAACGCGATGGCAAAACAAAAATCTTATTTATTTAACATCTTTACCTTGCTTGTGAGAAGACTTCTGCTTACATGTTCTTGTAATTCCTACACTAATTTAACACTTGGTGGCGTCACAAAGCATATCACAAAAACTGCCTACTCCATCGTCTTTCGCTCACAGACCTAGAACTGTGCGCCCTGTGCTCTCTTACACCAACTCCACAATCTCAAACCAGAAGCGGCATTTTGGCTCTGCGGTCGTGCACTGTCAGCGATCCACGTTGTCAAGCCTATCAGAGATGTACATCGTTTATAGCCTCATATTCGGGTTCCAAGTACAAGTGTGCCCCTGAATACTAATTTCATCTGCCGATTTACTAAAAGAAACGCACGCCAGTCACACACTTTAGAAATTTAGTTACGTTTTAAGTTAAAGATTCATCATTACTGGATTCAGATTTGAAAAGGCCACCTTTAGATTTTTTGGAAATTTGGGATAAAGTACTATGGAACCAAACTGCTGAGGTTATCTGTCCCTAGGCCTACTCATTACTTAACCTAACTTATTCTAAGGTAAACACATAAATCCCTGCCCGAGGAAGGACTCGAACCTCCGACGGGGGCAGCCGCGCGAACCATGATAAGGCGCCCTAGGTCGCACGGCTACCCCAGGCGGCACCTTCACTTCAGATTATTTCAAGGACTTTTGCGTTGCGCATTGAACTGCGATACGTGAGTGTATGATACTTTGGCAGTGCGGTTCTTCCCCCCCCCCCCTTTACGACGGACCTGCACCAACCTGTGAACATTGTCTCAGCAGAACAAGTATCAGTGCCAAGCTCGTGCTTGTCTTAACACAGTCACTCACAATCCCTTCAACTCTTGTTAGCAAGTTTATGGTGTTGCATTTCCCAAAACCCTAATAGCTGCTAAATATTTATTGTTTTTGATTGAGAATGCTCGCCAAATATTAAGTCTGTCGGTACCTAATGCTGTCACAGTTTTTAGCCAACGACCTGCTCAATACGCCACGCGGAGTAAATGTCTTTTCTCGTCACAAAATTCACTTAAAAATTCCGAAATTTCTACACGCCCACCGGAAAAATTATGCCGTCACTTTACCACACTTTTGATGTATGAAACACTGCTAGATCGGACAACTTATCGTTTCCATCGGAACTACTATTACACACGTCCGATCCGTTTCGTGGCTAGGCTTCGACTCCTCCCTAGAATATTCTAAGGCTTCTCTACCAGCAGAGAAAGGCGCGCGAAGAATATTGCTTTACCATTGGTCAATTTACTCAACAACCAATAGCAAAACAAGTTTCCTGCGTCAGTCGGCGCTTTCTATTTATAACCAATCGCAAATTAGTAAACCTAACGCCTGCACTTTTTACCGACGTAATTATCTAATATGCTGAAGTTCTCTTTATGCATAAAGTTATTTACTATTGTTATTTATACATGCATTAACCTTCCCTTTACCATAAACTTATTTTACAAATGTATTCTACAAAAATCCCCTTTGTCCATATCCATACTTCTTCGAAATGTTCCCACACTAAATCCCACTACATAATTCGTTAAAAAATTATCTTCATATTAACCTTAAACCACCCTCACGCATCATTCATACCGCTAAAACACATTTTTAACATTTTACATACACAAAAAAGAAATAGCAACACTTTATGAAAATACTAGAACAGTTTGTGAGAAACATTCTGTTACTTAGTGCACTCTAGTGGGCACAATCGAAAATAAAATCACAGTCCGCCTATCCAATATTGTCCTCTATCGGCTGATACATAAACTACGTTCGCGTCCAGTCTCGCGTCACTATCTATCACTATCCAGCTTTGAGAAACATCTCCCACTTAACCGCCTCCAAGGCAGGATCGTTATACGGCGCTACGCTTCACTCGGAGTTAGTCGATAACTATTGCTGCAAAAATTAGGGATGTTTACATTGAGTGAAAGACACAATCAAAATATACAATAATCAGCATCTGTAACTCAGAAGTAATCAAATTATGCAGACAGAAATATATAGGTAACGACACAGTATTTGGAAAAATTTTAAGGAACATGCCTAAAGGATTGTATATCTTTTCACTGAAAACCTTTGCAGATTTCGTTAGAATCATCCCTTAACGTGTTATTACTGGCTTTTATAACTACAGTTCCAGAAATACGTATCTGTCTTGTCTGAGTTGCGCTACAACGAGGCGAGATGGCGCCAGAATTAAGGTAATGGATTCTCATTCAGAATATCAGGGTTTACTTTCTCTTAGCTGTTAAAAATAATGACAGAATGAGTCTTTGAAGTGGGCACAGCTGTTTTTCTTCTCCTGTCCGAACTTTGATGGAAGACTTGTCATATCCACAAGAATACCGTTTTCATAGAACCTCTCGATGTCGGTCTCTTTCTTATGACATTTCGGTGAAGTGTACATCCCTCCTATGCTATCAACGTTAGCGAAACTGAGTGAAGGCACTATCACAGCCACTGACAGCGTCACACTAGAGCTGCCTGAGACGACTGCCACCTTGACATGGTTTTGGAAGTAGTGTTCACCTTGAGTAGAGGGGAGCACCGGCAGGTATATTGACTGTTTAGATAAGCTGCAATCTATCTTGGAATTCCAAAATCAGTAGACTATCCTCCAACTTTCCTGAACTCTTTCACTCTCGTTGTACAAAACGAAATGACTTAAATAATCAATAGTCTAAAAATACCTGAGTGGCCATTGTGCCTGATGGGTAGAGCATAATAGTCACATAGCTACAAGCCGCAAAATAAAATGAGAAGGGCAGTTTTCACTTTGAAGCAGTGTACTGAGAAAGAAGAAAACAAGATTCGCGACACAAATGACATGTTGAAAGTAAAAAATTAATTACTTAATATAATTCTTATCCGCTTTTCATGAAAAATTCATTATTATTACTAGCAGAAAGTAAGATAAAGCCTGCCCACAATGCATTTTTGGGCACTTGTCCATAACCTCAACGTTGAAAGTTTCTTCCGGAAAACAGTAATGAAAGACGTGCACTTGTTTCGCACTTCTTTCATAATTTATTTCGTTTTTAATACTTCATGACATGATATTATTGCTCTTAATTTGTTACATTAAAATCACATTCATACTTCAGGGAGTCTGTGCGTAAGGTATCTTGTCTTAAATGTAATAGTCTCTCTGAAGTAGTCATAGTGATTTTCTTTACCCGCTTGGCTGTTTAGTGTGAAATGATGAGTGTATGTTTTTGATGATTTGTAAAAAAACCAAAGAAGACCCTTTACTTATTTCCCATCTGGCTGTACAAGCTTTTAGAACTTCGCTTTTATGTATTTTTGGTGTCGCAAGTTAAGTCTCCTTAAAACAACTGTGGCGGGTCACAGGTCTTCCCGTCTCTTTCCTGTCGTCTGCTAAAACAGCAAATAGCTCTAGCGGATTTGCTGCCCATCCACATTGGCTAGTGGAGGGGGCGCCTGCCTTCTCTTCTAAAAAAATTCGGCATCCGCTCTGAACAAGAAACAGAGGCTGATTTGTGACGGGAGGAGTGTCCCAGCCTTTGGCTGGTAAGTGTGTGTGTTCTTATCGGATACGAAATTAAATAAAATCGCGATGTGTTTGAATTAGGAAACCAAAAAACTTGAAAGCGTTAGCACTTTCTTGCTCCGCTGTAAGTTGCTTGCGTATTTTTTCTTCTTCCTTGTGAAATTCGCTTAGCTTTTGACAACTTTAGTTTTTGTGCTCCTGCTTTGTTCGTTATTCAGTTTTTACATACTTGGATTAGTAACTTTCGGGAGACAGAATCTTCTTGATTTGTTCGCGATCGTGAGTCCCTGTCGAATGTTGATATTTCCTCGGTATAACGGAATTAACTGACTAACATTCGTGTTAACGTTAATAACATTAACTTTGATTTCAAATGGCCTGAGAATCACGCCCAGAATTTGGGTTAAAATTGCATAAAGATGGGAAAGAGAGGCCACTTCATTCTCTTAACCATACTGTAGCGAGGTCTCCTTTCGATGTAGTCTACATGCTCATTATTTACAATTCTTTGCGAGCACTGTAGTAATTTTCCTTCTGCAACGGTCAGCACTTTTCAAGAATTTTATAATACTAGTAAAGAAATTAATGAAACAATAATTATTTCGTCTTACAGTAGGCCAGTTTTTGCGTTACCGTTCTGTATTGTCGGATGAAGTAGGTTCATGATAAAGCTTATTTTCTTCTCCAATCTGGAGCGACCATAGTACATGCGACAGACACGTATAGAAATTAATTATTTATCATTTTTTAATTCACGGAAAATGAACGTGTCTCATTAGTTGACACTAAGCCAAAATCCATTTGATGTGGTGAAAGAGAGTGAAACATTAGGGGAGACATAGTGGGAGATATTAAGAGTTATTCTGTCCTTTACGTAAAATTCGATATGCCTTTTCGATTGGGCGACACCACCCAATAAACGTAACCAGTCCTACAAATCCCATGACGCTAATTCTCATTATCAGGCAGCTCCCTCAGAAACCTGCCCCTCTTTAAGCATGCTGGTCGTGTTGTTAAAACCTTGGATGGTTCAGATGTTGCACATCGTAGACTCTTAACCGTACTGCCGAAAAATGTTTCCGAAAACTCTGGTCGGAAATTTACATTGCTTGTTTTGAGATAAAACGGCTGAATCCCAGCAATCACCTTTTTGTTGTCGGTGTTCAACATCGATTAACATAAATAACATTAAGAACTGAAGCAGAATGTTTTAGTTTGTGGGAGGTGGTGGGAGGGGGGGAGGGAGGTATATTTGCCACTTCCTGGTTAACATTAGTGCGGTAAGACGAAATCCAAGTTTTAAACATTTTGTACGTGGCTGGAGAAGGAACTGTAGGATGAAATTTTCTTGTATAAATAATAAATAGCCAATCAGTTGCCAAATGGAAGGAATATTTAGATCCCTTTACCATGGTTTCAACGCTTACAAAAACAGCTTTGCAGAAGGAAATATTGACAACTGGGATATTTGTGAACTATCTGTACTAGGTGTATACTGGTGAGGAAATACCAAATGTCAACAGCCATGTTGTGAATGTTTTAATTATAATGGACGTGAAAATTTTTATGTTTCACTCACGCATTTCGGCTGTATTTACGTAACCCCTTCTGGAGGAAACGAGTTGTAAACTTTGAAATCACGGTAAATGGGTCTAAATCAGCCTTTTATGGCAAACTGATTAGCTGTTTATATCTGCAAAAAGACAATTCAAATAATCATTATCGCTTGTCTCTACGAACAACCCCCAACTAGACTCGCTACGTCAGTATTTCAGTTCACACTTGAGACTGAACTGGAATACCGACATGGGTAGTCTAGTGAGTGCTACCCATATAGACACGCGATAATACCGCACTGCTGACAGTCACTCAATGATTGGAAACTTTCATCTCCAATAAAGAGTCTATAGCGACTGATTGCTGTACATTTTCTCAACTTTAAATAAACATAGTCGCTGAGCACACCAATTCCATATATAATCGAATCTAATACCTTAGATCAGAGGGCCTTAAAACCATACAAATTGTGATTGTGAGACAACGCGATATCCTGGCTCCTTGAAAAGAAAGGTATTGAGTGGCACAGTTTTGCAGCTTCCGTACAATTGTAGCACTGAACGGGCTCAGATATTGAACCGGAAATTATGACGTCAACGTGACTCTCACACATTTTTCGCTCTGAGCTGGTGCCGAGGTCGCGGATGTATTATCAGTTCAAAAAATGGTTCAAATGGCTCTGAGCACTATGTTACTCAACTTCTGAGGTCATTAGTCCCCTAGAACTTAGAACTAGTTAAACCTAACTAACCTAAGGACATCACTCACATCCAAGCCCGAGGCAGGATACGAATCTGCGCCCGTAGCGGTCTCGCAGTTCCAGACTGCAGCGCCTAGAACCGCACAGTCACTTCGGCCGGCGTATTAACAGTGTTGGCCTTAAATATCGCCTTATGAAGTACTTCAATAATATGCAGTCCCTCTGTATATCCTTACGGACAAACTCTTCAAGCAATACAGCAGTAACGGAATCGTTCTAGTTTGGTACTCGCTGCGAGCTATTGATTTGCCTTTGCCAGCTGCTCTTACGTCTCCCTGCGCTAATTACGCCTCGGAGGTGCCTCCCTCGCTTGCTACATTTCTCCTGCGCCACCAGCCACAGTTCTCCGCAGTAGCCATGGCAGATAAGACGCCAGCAGGCTTTGGCGCCATAACGCCCCGAATAATTTAATCTCGCCTTCTTGTCACAGGCTAATGTCTCTCGTCCCAGATGACGCATGCGTCTCTTCGCGGAACTGTGTGCGCCTCGGCGTGTGGAGGGGAAGGGCTTCTACTTTTCCGCCTTAATGATTAATGGCGCTCTAGATGTTAATTGCGTTGCGATGACAGGGGTGCAATTATGGCCGCTCGAAGGAGCTGAATAAGATGAGAAGGGCAATATGAGGGCGGAGTAAATGAATGAGCGGATCCTTAAGGCTTCAGCAAAGAGGCGCTCACCGTGGAACTGCTTTCCCCATTTTTTTCCTTCTCTTCTGTGAAAAACCCAAGAGAGGAACTACAGTGTCCTATCCGAACTGCGCCTACCAAACTAGCTGCCACTAATTACACACTCATCGCCGCACTTTATTTGTTTGCACAGCTTATTGCAACAGCCGCTTCTTAGGAGGAACATACAACCCTTTAAGAGGGAGAACATTATGATTAGAAGTCCTATATCGCTGAAATATTGTCTCATTCAGCTGCGACTCTTAAAAGTAAACGTTAATGACATTTACATATTTGACGCTGTATTGGACTGTAAGTAATATCTCAGTGTCTCATGAAACAGATTCTTCATTTTGTTTAATAACTCAGTGTCTCATGAGACAGATTCTTCATTTTGTTTCGTTTTCTGTCACATTAGTGTTCGCCAAGCCACAAACAACATCTTTACCACGTCTTGGTTATAAATACTGACCGTCTACAATGAACTTTCGTCTTGGACATGATTCACATTTCATATTTTATGAACATATATGATATTTGTAGCATTTTTAATAATGATGATAGACGAGAAGGCTTGTGTTACACTTCGTCAAACACGAGTATGAGCACGGAAGCTACTTACCGATGCCAGCACCACTCTGAATAAAGCTGGCACATCGCTATAGTAGGGACATCAGTAGAGTGCTCGAAAATGAATTTGATCAGAAACATGAAGTATTACTACCGAAGACGGTATACTATTATTGGAATATTCATAACCTAATTAGTATCGTGATTCGAATTGCACCCCTGTAGGGCCCACCAATATCCGCAAGTGATTCGAGTCATATGTCAAAGTGTCATTGTCCAGATCACTTTTGCTAGTCACTACAGTCAATTCGTATTTTTCACACACTGATGCACAGACACACTGCCAGTGTGCAATCGGTATGGGGTGGTGGAAGAGACCTTGCTGGCGGCTATCGCGAGCACTGGGTACAACCAGCTGCATATAGTGGCATACAACGACACGAATGATGCTGCCGCTTGGGTTATCAGGGCATCCTCGGCTCCTGTCGGGCGGACATTTGATTTGGTGAAGGCAATTAGCAACACACTTGGGGTGAAAGTTATTTGTAGCATCGTATCCAGGGTTGATCGCGGTCCTCTGCTTTGGAGCAGAGTGGAAGGTCTAAACCAGAGGATCAGACGATACTGCTACGGTATCGGCTGCGATTTCCCGAACTTCGCAAACGTGTACAGAACTGTAGGGTTCCCCTTAGTAGATCATGGATGGACTACACGCAGGAAGCAGCTCGGTTAGCGGAGTATATATGGCGTGCACACGGTTCTTTTTTTTTGGGGGGGGGGGGGGTTAGAGGAACTCTACCTTGGAATCAGAGACGATTTGCCCGATAAATTAGCCACAATGTCCTCGCAGAACGTTCGTCGTCGCAGATCAGAGACAGAAAAAGTTAATATGATTGTAGAAAGCTGCAGGAGTAAGGAAAGGTCCCAGGATTAGCACTGTCCACTGAAGGTTATAATGCACAGATAGCGTTAGGAATAGAAAGTTGGTTGAAGCTTTACGTTAATGACAACGAAATCCAAGTTAGATTGGAGTAATTAGCATAAGGATAGGTTATTTGCGAATAGTGGCAATGTGTTGATTAAAATACAGAATTCATTAAAATTAAACAAGGTTATCACTGATGCAATTGTGAGTTAATCTGGGTGAAACTGAGTATCAAAGATCGGTCAAAAATCGTAACCGAATGCTTTTATCGATCCCCTAGATCAGGAGCTCTAGCGACAGAGAGCTTCAGGCACAACTCGCAGAATATTGCTGGTAATTTTCCTCATCATGCCGTTGTAATACGGAGTGTCCGGTATAGATCGGGAGTGTCACGCTATCATAACGTGCCAGGGACAGGATTCATCTGACATTGTTCTGGATGTCTTGTCCGAAAATTACGTTGAGGAGATATAGAATCAAGTAGGATAACGTCGTAGGCCTCTTGGCAACAAAAAGACCTGAACGTATAGAATCAGTTAACGTAGAGGGAGTTATAAGTGATCATAAGACTGTGACAGCATATATAACAACGCGTGTGACAAAGAATATAACGAAAGGTAGCAAGATAGTTTTGCTTAGTAGGATGCAAATTTCAGGGTATCTGACCATTCAGCATCAAATATTCGCTGATGAGGGCGAAGACGTGGAAAACGAGGGGAAAAATTCAAAGTAATCGTACTGTGTGCACTAGACAAATACGTTCCGAGTAAGTTCTTAAGGGATGGTGTTAGAAAACTGCTACAGTGACGAAGAGAACTTCACCTCAGACTCAAGAGAATTAAAAACCTAGCTGACAAACAAAAACTCACCGAAGTGAAAATGAACGTAAGAAGAGCAACGAGAAAATCTTTCAGTGATTTTGAAAGTAAACCTTTGTCAAAGGATCAGAGTAAAAAAACCTAAGAGGCTTTGGTCGTATGTAAAACGAGTAATTGGGTCAAAATCATCTATTCATTCACTCAGTTACTATACTGGCACCGAAACGAGAGATAACAGAGAGGAGGCTGAAATACTGAAATCGGTCTTCTGAAATTGTTTCACCGCAGAAGATCGTAACACGGTCCCTCCTTTCAATCATCATACGAAGGTCGAATTGGCTGGTATTGAGATAAGTGATTGCGGAGTAGAAAAAAACTGCAATCGCTTTGTAGTGGAAAGGCATCAGGACTAGATGAGATACATACAAGGTTCTATAAATATTATGTAAAAAAATTTTCCCCCGTTCTAGCAAAAATTTATCGTGGACCGCTTGAGCAACGAATGGTACTTAACGACTGGAAGTAATCGCAGATGATTCCCGTTTGTAAGGACAGCAGTTGGGCAGATGTACACAATCACAGACACCTATCGTTGACGTCAATCGTTTGTAGAATTATGAATCATCTCTTGTCCTCAAGAATTATGATGTTCTTGGAGAAGTAAAAGCTCCTCTATAAAAATCAACATGAATTCGGCAAACAGACATTTTGTGAAAGTATGCTCACTATATTCCTCTGTGAGATTCACAGCGCCGTAGACTACGACGCTGAGGTTGATGCCATGTCCCTTGACTTCAGGAAGCCATTTGACACCGTACCGCACTGCAGTTTAGTGAGAAAAATACGAGGTTTTCTTCCAGACTGAACTCAACACGTCGCTCTTAACCGAACAAAATCGGCACGTGTAATCACAATTTCCGGTGCACACCGAGGAATTGTGATAGAACGCCGGCCGCTGTGGCCGTGCGGTTCTAGGCGCTTCAGTCTGTAACCGCGTGACCGCTACGGTTGCAGATTCGAATCCTGCCTCGACCAAGGGTGTGTGTGATGTCTTAGGTTAGTTAGCTTTAAGTAGTTCTACGTTCCCGGGGACTGGTGACCACGGATGTTAAGTCCCATAGTGCTCAGAGCCATTTGAACCATTTGTGATAGAACAGTTACTGTTTACAAAATATATAAATGATTTAGTAGCCATCTCTCTACGGCTGTTCACAGATGATGTGGCTGTCTATAACAAACTAGCAACGTCAGAAGATTAACATTAACATTAACGATTCGCAGAATGATCTCCAGAGAACGGATGAATGGTGAAGGCTCTGGCAGTTGACTCTGAACGTAAATAAGTGTAATATATTACACATATATAGGAAAAGAAATCCATTACTGTATAGCTACACTCTTAATGACAAACCGCTGAAAACCATGTCTGTCGCAAAATATCTAGGAGCAGCTATCCAGAGTGACCTTAGGGGAATGATCACATAAAGCAAACAGCGAGATAAACAGATGCAAAACTCAGGTTCATAGGAAAAATCATGAGGAAATGTAACTCATCCACGAAGGAAGTACCCTATAAGGCGCTTGTTCGACGATTCTTGAGTATTGATCATTTGTCTGGGATCCCAACCAGATAGGACTAATAGAGAACATCCACAGAAGAGCGGCACGTTTTGTCATGGGATCGTTCAGTCGACAAGAGAGCGTTACGGAGATGATCAACAAACTCCATTGGCACACGTTACAAGACAGGCATCGTACATCACGGAGTGATTCACCATTGAAATTTTCAGAGAGCACTTTCCGGGAAGAGAACATATTACATCCCCCCCCACTTGTAATTATCATGAGAAATATATGCGAGAAATCAGAGCCAGGACACAAGCTTGCCGACAGTCACTCTTCCCAGGCGCTGTTCGTGAGTGGAACAGGTTCGGAGGGCTTCAGTTATTGGTACAAAAAGTATCCTTCGCCACGCACCACTAGGTAGCTTGCGGAGCATGATGTAGATGGGGACATGTGAGACAGACAATGGTGTCGCACAGAAACTCGTGAAGAGGTGACAGAAATCTTCACCAGCGTGGTGTAACAACTGTAATCCGGTCAGCACTGGCAAGATTTGAATTGTATTCGATTCGATATCGATGAAAGACCAGCCACGCTGTTAACATAAATTACAGATTTAAGGTCCATAACACCGTTTAAGTCGATGTCCATCAGCTACAAAAGAGCAGACGAAACATAAAGTTTTCAGAAAAATGTAATTCATTCGCGCTAGAGGCATTGCGATACATTTCAAACTACCATGTGATAAATATTATCATCATGAATGTAAAATGTCTTGCTAGATGAATATCTAAATCAAAAAATAAAAATAAAACTGATTTACGGGATGATCTTGATAACAGATAGAGGCATTAAATAAATTTAGCACTTGAACCATCATATTTGGAGGATGGATCAAGAAATAAACTACGGAACCTTCATGCCATGTATGAACCAACAGGAACCAATCTTAAATATGAGGTCCAATATAACGTGGAAAATCCGGAAGACAATGGCAATGTACTACAGAGACAAGATTACTTTCCAGAATTTGCAAAAATGAAATTGTTAAAGGCAATTGAAGAAAATCGAATGAGTTTGGAAACAAAGGGGATGAAGATGAAAAATAGTGATAAGGAATTGAGGAGAGAGTAACGACCACAACACATCAAACTCGAGACGACCTTACGGCATCACGTAAGATTTTGCTAATTACAGATCACAGGTTTCTGTCATCTCAGAAAGACGAGAGCCTAAAAATCTCTCAACAGCAACAGCTCTAACACAAATTGCAGTGTAGCTGAAGAATTAATCATGTCATTGAAACATTTGGGTGTGATAAGTCCAGAAATATTAAATTGAAATATTAAATACAGTTTTATCAAACCACACGGCGGTCTATTGTTAATTAGTAAGACCAAACGAAAAATGCTCCTTTCTGAGCACGGAATGGTGAATATGTTTCTCTTTAAAAGACTGTGAAAGAAAAGTAGAGTGTCTGCTGCTCTATCCTCCTCCTTCCTCTTCAAACATTCCGGCAAGCGAACATATTCGAGTTCTTTTAACACAGAACACTCTAAATGCTGTTACCTAGTCTCTCTTTGTACTGAAACCTGCATACTGTGTATTTCCCTTATACTACCAGTGTCTACAAATGTCTTTCTCGGACTGTCTCCTTTTCCTCCCATTGATTTACAGTACTCTCAACTGCCACTGTCTCCTCTCCCATTTTCCTTTCTCCCTTTTGTCTTTCTTTCCTACAGTCATTGTCTCCGTCATACCTCAGCAGCTCAAAAATTTTAGGGAGGTCCAAGTTATTTTCCACCTCTACCCACTTGTTTAAAATATAGGTTCAAAAAGTTCCCTCCCCCATACCTACTTCCTGGAGTATGCAGGTATGAATATTTCATTTCCACTGTCTCGTCTCTCTCTTTTGCTTCCACTGCTTCTGCCTCCATCCCTCTTCCTTTCTCTTTTATTGCGGATCTCTCTCAGCGACCATCAGATCTCCTCTGTCTTTGACTTCTACTGCTATTTTCTTCATCTCTCTCTCTCACTGCCACTTTCTCTCTTCTACAATCACTGTCTCCTCTCTTTTTCTCTCTCCCTGGCATTGTTTGCTTGTCCCCTCTCTCTTGTACTCTCATTGTCTCACCGTTTTTTTTCTTTCTTTCTTTTAAGAACAATAAGAAGATGCAATGAGAAATAAGAGAGCAGGATCGTTAATTTTCTGTCAGATTCTTTTAAACAGTAAAATATTCTTATTTTTGTGTTCCAACTGGAGCATTTTTCTCTGGTTCCCTTGTTTTTCCTGCTGGAGAAGGGTGTGCTACTTATATAAAACGAATTCGGTAGGTCAGTAAAGTTTTGACAGTTTATTTACATACCTAGACACATTTATATGCTTTGACACGCCTAAGAAAAATAAGTACGCATAATATAAGATTAACACAAAATCGTTCGATTTACATTTTTGCTGGATACTTTGATCATCAATCACAATTCTTCGAAAAGCCCGGCTAGTGATTTGTTATCTTACAAGAAGAAAAATGTTTTTCGAAATCCTGTCCTGAATATGCAGCCCCTCCAGTTTTACATAATTTTTGGCAGGCGTCGCGGGGTAGCCATGCGGTCTAGAGCCTTGCCACGGTTCGCGCTGCTGTCCCCGTCTGAGGTTCGAGTCTTCCCTTGGGCATGTGTGTGTGTGTGTGTGTGTGTGTGTGTGTGTGTGTGTGTGTGTGTGTGTGTGCGTTGTGTAAGTAAGAACTTATCACCACCAACAAATTTCTGACAGTCACTTTAACCCTTTTTCAACCATGTTATCACTCTATTTAACCAATTTTTCGTCAATGCATATTTGTATATTCGTATGGTCCACATTGTGTAGACAGTGAATCATGAAGTATTATTGTTGGAGATATGCACCCGTGATCTAGGGGTTGCGGCACTCAGCCGTGACGCAAAGCGACGTGGGCGGGGCCTTGAGCGGCGTTTCGCGAGCGGGCCGTTGTTTACTCGCGCGAGTAGTGATATTGTAGTGCAACGGATGACTTAGATCGACAATGGCGCTTTCGTACAGGGGATACCACGATGAAATTAACGAAAAAATGGTTCATATGGCTCTAAGCACGATGGGCCTTAACATCTGAGGTCATCAGTCCCCTCGATGTAGAACTACTTAACCCTAACTAACCTAAAGACATCACACACATTCATGCCCAAGGCAGGATTTGAACCGGGGACCGCAGCAGCAGCGCGGTTCCGGACTGAAGCGCCTGGAACCGCTCGGCCACAGCGGCAGGCTCATGAAACTAACGTTCCACGCCTAGTAATCACTTTCTAAAACCGTCGACATACGTACCGTGCATCCAAATGTTGAGCGTTGAGTTTGCCGAGTTTCTGACGTCATAGCGTGGAATAGCACATTCGGGAGTCTTTCTGAACGTGCAGAGCAATATCTAGCATGTCACATACTCTGAGCGTTGAACAATCAGGTATCACAACGCCACCTACGTCACACGCATGCCATCTCCATTCAGCACGCCTACATTGCAATCGACGACGCTGGCTATTACCTGCGTTGCGGCAGCGAGAAATATGACGAATGCAGATAATGTTCCGATCCCCACCGACCTGGTTTCCGCACTCCCGATGCCACTTGATCGACAGCAATGGCCCCGTCTCCGCTTCATCCGTGTCAAGAAGAAAACCAAGGTTGATTCAAGATCGGACGCAGAGGTGCGGGAGGTACCTACTGCTCGTCGTGATGCAGAGGACGCAGGCACGCATTCCGCAGAATCTCCATCAGAAGAGGAAGCTATCAGCAAGATAAGCTTTGCAAGACGGTGACACGTTGCAGAAACGTACCACCCCCACCTTGATGACTGGAATTCCGATCTAGAGATGGAAATAATTATTCACTCGAGTGACCACCTGATACACATGGCCGGCTGTTCGTTGGACGGACATCTTTACCCGGCCTATCAGTAAGGCATGTTGCAGTAACAGGCAGAGTCAGTCGGGCGATGTGGCGCTTGCTGACCTAAGCCACTGCAGGATACGTCATCGCCGGGCGCGGTGGCCTAGTGGTTTTAGGCGCTACAGTGTGGAACCGCATGACCGCTTCGGTCGCAGGTTCGAATCCTGTCTCGGGCATGGATGTGTGTGATGTCCTTAGGTAAGTTAGGTTTAAGTAGTTCTATGTTATAGAGGACTGATGACCACAGAAGTTAAGTCCAATTGTGCCCGGAGCCATTTGAACCATTTGATACGTCATCGTACCATCCAGTGAACCAGGTGTATAGGACAGTTACAGTCAGTGTCAACAGAATTAGTTCGACGATCAAAACACAACAGTTAAAGGACACCATTCGAGTGGCAGACGTTGATGTTTAGCTTCTTCAAGAGATTTGGCTTGATCAACGCCTGGATGCCTATGGATGCACTTCTTACAGCATCCCAACTACAGGTAGTGGTGGTATGACCACACTATTACGTGATCTTTAATAATGATGTGTTTCACCCACTGTTGTCCGCCCTTCGTGGCTGAATTTCCAAAAATAGTGAAACACGTACTTTTTTTATTTCTTAGAGGTCAAATACCAAATTTCGCAAATTAGTCTTTAAAAATTCCTTCACATTGAAATATTTTCATAAGACTTTTCACAACTATTTCACACGTATTTTTTTTTATTCGTAACGGAGAAGCCAGATACCAGTATTCATAGATACAGTTATGAAAATACCTTAGTATTTCTGTAATTGTGATTTATTTTCAAAACAGCTTTTACTGACTATTTCACCCTCATAAGACATAAATTTCAAAAAATGCCGAAACACAAATTTCTTTAATTTTGACCAAGAAACCAAATTCCAATTATTATAGGTCTAGCTTCAAAATTGTCTTAATAGCGACATTTTTCAAAAGACCTTTTATTTCCTGTTACACGCCCTTAGTAGTGGGGAATAACTCCCTTCTTAAACGACGTTTATAGTATAAGACCAACACTGTTTTCCCAAGGGTATTTTTCAGTATGGGTTGGAATTTCCCATTGTAAATCATTTCACTGTACTTCTCCGATTATTTATTATATTGCTTGCATACGCAAACGTAAAACGTCGTTCTCCTGCGTGGTGAGTCGTGTTGCAATCCTATCCGGTTCCACAAGGAAGAGAATCGACCGAGTCTGGCCTCCGGCGAGGAGCCGCCAGCATCATGCCGAAATAACGGCGTTCATTTTACATTCAAATGCTCCTTAGAAATTCACGTCGCTGATTATGCATTCTGTTCTTTAAGCTGGTGCGCCTTGATTCGGTGGGTCGCTGCGGACCCAGACTCCCTGTAGCCGCTGTCGTTAGGCATGCTAGTCGCTACTCCCCAACTGTTCGCCTCCCACACGTAAAAGGGAAAAAATCACGTCCCCAAAAGCAACAAAGTTTATGCTTATTCTGATTCACATTCTTTGCAGCAAGCATATCTCCTTTCGTGGAACGGTCACGTGAGATCGGGTAGGTATTGAGGAAGTATGTTTCATAGTTTTGCCTACATACGATTGAATGCAAAACTGAAAACGTTTATCACTACACTTCTAAGATTCCTCCACTTAAATTTGTTATTTAAACGTTGATATCCGGTGCACGACTGTAAATATGAAGGCCATGGTTTGCAGAACGAAATTTTCTGCAATATTATTTTTCTTCAACTTTAATAAGCGTCTATATTCACATCTTTATGGCCATTCTTCTAAACAATCACAAAATAACTCTCAGTTGTAGAAACAATTATGCCAACAGAAAAGCGAAAACCTTTTGTCAATCCAAATTTAAATCAATAATTTAATAATAAGTTCGCTGATGATGCTAACGGCACGTCAAAGAAAACGAAACGAACGTGTGAGATATTTAATTGGACCATGACATCACTTGCCAACACCTGCATCCTAATTTGATTTGTCCATATATTTCCAAAATTGTTCTAGGCGAATAATAGCATTGTTCCTGGTAATATTCCATAACCAACACCTTCTGTTTTATTTGTCCATTACAAAAACTTGTAACTTTAAGGAAATTCTTACAGTTTACATTTGTTACTCTTGTTAATGTTATTACTATTATTACACACCGTTAGCGGGCCGCTGAGGAATCTGGCAAGAATAAACATCGGACGACACGTCACTTTTGCCGAAATTAGTATCGACTCACTGCGGTTTCTCGGAAAATGCGCTGACATCGGCTTCACAGCTTTATCATCAGGGTCATGACACCATCACATCAGTCAATGTGCACCATTGGCATTGAGGACATCCTGACATCAAAATCTTCTGTGCTCGCCCACACCACACCCCCATTCTGCATCCACTATCCCCTTCTCGTGTAGCCTGCACTACAGCCTCTGCAAATAGCTGTGTGCACAAAGACGAACTATATTTAAGTTACTGACCCTCAAAAATTCGTTTAACATCTGGCTCATCAGTAACATTCCAGTCACACTGGTAAATATAATTTGAAGCTTCATAACATTCGCCTTGGAATACTGTAATGATGACATCATATGTTTCTCAATACATAATTCCAACCCTACATTTTCTTATAAAGTATGATTTAAAATATGAATAACGAAGTGTGAAGACGTCGTTGAACACGAGTTTTATCTTAAATACTGCAGCAAATACTGAAGAATGAGGAATATGGACGAATTCTGTTCTACATCCCAGTCGCTCCTGCCACCAATGGATGGCTGCACGGTAGAAGAAGAGCCTAGGTCGATCTTTCTATGATCAGTTTGTTACGGTCATCCACAGATTGCTGTACTGTGGAAAACGTGCATTTTTCGTTTGTTGTACCAGATGGTTCCTACTGTTACCAACAGATGGTTATACTGTAGAAAATGATAATTAGAAACGAAAAAACAATAATTGTTTATTATATTAAAAACAATTCGTTTACTGTGCAACGGAGTAGTAAATTCATTATTATCCACATTCATGACGCTTCTCCAACGTCACAATATTCTTTCCAACAATCCTCTACATCAACGACAGCTTCAAGTATCACAATATTCTAAAATGTCAGCGAAAATGAGTCTGAAAAGTAAATAAGTGCTATAATGTTAATTTCCACATACACTCATAGTCATCAAATTAGAACCCAAAATTCTGAAGTATGTACTTCAATGCTAGTTTTCCATTCCGAGTAACAGGTGGCATTTTAAAAGGTAAGCCTACGGAAGCGGCCATAAGACTAACCTGACAGGGCTTATAACTGCAGAAAAAGTGTTAGCTAAAATACAGCACACAGGCAAATTGACTGTATTTATATGACTAATTAGGTGAACTCTTGATCTAACTTGCAATGCACTCTCAAATTAAATATTTCCACATTTAAATTGATTGTTCTCATGCACCATTTCAGAGGAGCAAGACCTAGCTGAGGTTAGGTACAAGAAAAAAAAGGTGTGAGGCTCAAATCTATTTCTTTACCACATTTATGATGTCACAATATTCTAAAATGTGTCATAAAATGTAATGTTTCCATTTCAGCAGTAACCAATTATGTGAAGTATAATTCAATCTGTGCATAAAATTCAACGTTTATGTGTATTATCACATTATGTTTACATCAAAATCATTTTCCATACATATCTCATCATGACTACGAGCGGAAAGGGATGAGAGAAGAAGAGTTATCACTAGGAAAATATAATCGATAACAAAAGCTGAAAAAATGATTGGACATCCAATTGAAGTCAAGTACAACAGTAGCATCATAAGGTTCAAATTAATTACATTAGCAAATTTAAGATGTTACAATACTCTCAAATGCGTCAGAAAATGTAACATATTTGCAACAGCATCTAAATACCTGAATTATATGCAATTTGATAGTTTGTGTACTCTCATCAAACAACCTTTCTTTCGTTCATCACCAGATTTCTTTGTGGGAGAGGGGGGGGGGGGAGGAGGCGGAGTAAGATAATGTGCACAAAATATATAGAGCTGGAGACAAGTATTATCAACAAACTGCTGCAGCAATTCGGGGCACTAGCAATCGTAAAAATTAAGTCTGTAATCAACTCCACCAACATTTATTTAAAGTAACCCCCCCCACACACACACACATACACATACACAAATACACATACACAAAATGGCTCTGAGCACAATGGGACCTAACTTCTGAGGTCATCAGTCCCCTGGAACTTAGAACTACTGAAACCTAACTAACCTAAGGACAGCACACACACCCATGCCCGAGGCAGGATTCGAACCTGCGACCGTAGCGGTCGCGCGGTTCCAGTCTGTAGCGCCTAGAACCTCTATTACGATATACCACTTAAACTGCAGAACTATACGAAATGTTTATAAACAGTGTTTCCCCTCAGACAATTTGAAATTTCGCGCCGTTGCGGTTCTACCACAGTTCCTCTCTATTCCACTGAGTGCCTAGGTGCGGAAGTGATGTTGGTGGCGCTAGCAGCATCAAAGGTGACAACGTGGAGTAGTGGAACGTAGGCCGGGCGCCCAGTTCCTCACTGCCGCTATTTACGGTCACACCGCTATATGGGCACCACAGTAACGGGGCAGAGTTGTGTTGGCCAGCGTCGTGGTTGCCGTTAGCAAGTGTGTGCGTTGGCGTTAAGTTCTCGAAATGCGTCTGTGGTGGTTTAGTTCTGTGTTGCTAGTCTTCGTTTCGGTTATTAGTTGGATTGTCAGGATACTGGAAAGGGTAATTCGTAGCCAAGGTATGTGGTTAGGCTCGGCTAATCGTTCCCAATGTCTTTCTTCAACGGCTAAGTGGTGAATAGTTCGTCGTAACATTTATTTTTATCTTAAGAAGACAACGCAGATAGACAACGGACGATAAGAAGCTGGATGGTGTTGCCACGGTGGTCAACTACGAGAAGTCGCTAAGACAGCTACGTTGCTTCTTTAAACTCTTGGTGGCGTTTTCTATCGTATTAGAGTGCCAGTAACGACTGCGAATTGTTAGTGTTATTCTTCAACTGTGTGTGACCTGTAGATTTGCTTCTCTTGTTTTGTCTTGCTGCTGTCTTGAGTTATTGCAAGGACTGGCTCCAGCAGCAGCTGTGCTTGATAACATTCTTGTTGCTAAGGAGAATTGCAGAAGCATGGCCACCGTGGTAAAGTGATGGAACCGACCGTTATAAAATAGCTGCTACCATTCTAGAGGTGCTACATTTCATTCTCCTTGTCTTGTTGCGGTGTGGTTAGGACATTGTGAAATGTTCTGAGAATTGACTCGGGCGGCAACGTTGGTGGAAAAGTCATGGAAGTCCGCATTCGTAGGAAAGCGGCCCAATTTTCAGCCATTCTGCGCATCCCCCTCCATTAACCGCTGGCAGCCAATAAGATTCGTTCTCTTACCGAGCGGCTTGCCGCGAGTGACAGCTGTAAGGCGTGAATCTCTCTCCTGCATGCTGCACTTTTGCCGTACTGCGCGACAACTAAGTTATTCAACTGTAGCAGTATGGCGATGAATGTGTATCAGTAAATGTTACATTGTGATTAAGAATGTCAGATGACGGCACTAAACGTGAAGTGCTTCACAAGCAGCCGAGGGGGATTACTTGCGACATTTATAACTTTTTCAAAAGTGAATTTTAAAGCGTGACTCCTACTGTTGACATTTGAAGACACAAGAGGAGACTGCAGAACCTTATAATCTCGGCAAGAGAAATGTAAAGAGAACTGTAAACAAAAGTGTCAGAGCTGTATATACCTTAGGAAAAGTTGGTTCTGTGTCGCCTGGAAAGTATCGAAATAGCAATACCTGTAATATAAATGGATACTTTCAACAACGATACTTTAAAGTACTCCTTGCGAATGGGGGATTCCCGAACCCTAAAAACTTGTCACCATTATGTGTGAAAAATTGCCTTCGTCAGTGTAAACACTTTTAAGACTTCGGTTTCAAATATGTTAAGAAAAGAGGCTTCGGTTGAAAGAAATGATTTTGGTACAGCACTATCAACATCCTTTATAAAGAAACCGATCACCTCGCTGTCTGGTCTCCTCCCCCAAACAAAACAACCAGCCTTATAAAGATGCACAATACAAAATGAGGTTGTTCAACAATTACCTTGATGAAACATAGGTAAATCATGCAGACCTGGTGGAAAATTAATGCTGATCCTGACGGTTTTAGTTTCTGTAGGAATAGGTTCTCCGATAGTTATTCTGCATGCTGGCTCTTCAGGTTTTGTTACTGAGAGCTGTAAGAGAAACAGAACCGACTATCATTCGCTGTTAGTTTCGTGAAGTGGTTCACTGAAGAATACTTGCCATACACTCCTTCGAAGATGGTCATTGTAATTACCGCACTAGTTACAGAGAAACCACCTAGTACAAACACCTGGAAAGCTGATATTATATTTTGCCTCTGGCTTAAAATTAAAAATATTCCGCTGAGTATAAACCAGACTTGTGCAGAATTCCTGCAGCTCGTTAATGTGTCACGTGGCAAAACTTACAAACTTGACTTCCTTTCAAGTGAATGTGATCACACAGTTTTGCATTTACTATATATCACTCTCAGTATAATCCCATGGAATTAATGTGGGCAGAGGATAAAGCCTAAGTGGGAGAAATAACTTCTAGAAAAGACACTCAATAGCTTCTTACATGAAGAAGGAAGGTATTCCTTTCAGCGTGAGCACTGCCTGTGCTCTGGGAGAAACTGATAAGGAGATGAGGGTCGAGATAAGCCTTGAACGTATAATCGGAAATTTAGTCACATGGTTAGGACGTAGATTCAGATAGCAGTGAGGATAGTACTATTGTGCTGACTTTGGAACAATGTGAAGTAATTACTTTTCTTACTTGTAATGATCGTGGTTTAAAAAATACGTTTAGCATTTCAGTTGCACACAGATTGTATGAGAACTACTTAGGCTTTATTGATTAGAAATTTGTATCTTCGAAGTATTCAAGCCATAATATTCAATACATAGCCCAAGGAGAAGTTAAGTAAGGTTCCTATCATGACGTGTTTGAAATTAGTTTTAAAATTTGTTACTACCCTCATAAATTTGAACGTGTAATACGATGTATTGTAGACAAAGGAACCTGATTGTTGTTTGCAGCAGCACAATACGACTTTTGTTAGCCCGCTCTCTGCTGTCACACATGCACAGATCTCATCCCGTCCAAGCTTCCATGCCGCTACACCTCTATGCACGGTTATGAAATCCTGCGTGACCTGAGCTATGCTTGCAACGGAGCGTTAGCACATGGATCCGTGGTAGTAGGCTGACTCAAGGCATCGTTATTCAGCACTGTTACTATTCTTGGCTGTGGCGATTCTGGATCGTCCGTATCTGATTGTTGGTATTGACGTTACCCAAAAGAGGTGCTGATGATCCGTCACGTGGGTGCACTGTGTTAAAAAAGCTGAAGCTTAGACTGTGCAAAGTTGAGGCTTCACTGTGCTTTGTGGTCAGTGTCCTGGAAGTTAGGACGTTGTACGTCAGGGCTTCTATTGTATTTTTCCTTTACAATGGCTCTAAGGTTTTCATTAAATAAAGAGTGTATGTAGACCTTTGGGGCGGTTGTATTGCCGAGTGTGTTCTCGAAATAGCGAGCTTCGCTTCTGTAGAACTGCGAAGTGGTGCATCCCCACAGTTAGTAAACTTTGAGTGCATGACAACAACTGATGAGCTGTGTACGATCGCACGGGCTCATTTTAATAGTCTGTAGCACAGTGCCTTGGTATCTGATCGGTCACAGCCTGGATAGTGTTTGCATCGCTTGTGTTGCTGCGCCCCGTTAAGGTTAAGCTATCGCTCTGCGGTTGTGGCCCTGTGAGGGTACTGAGCGTTTGGGTGGCAGTAGGTTAGTTTTTGAGTGTAGCGGTCATTGAGCTTGGCCAGTTAGTTAAGTGCAGTAAGCTTAACGTCTTTTTGCTAAGTCCTGTTAGCCTATGAAGGCAGCAGTCATGGACTCGGCCAGTGTAAAGCTTTATTTTAGATAATAGTATGTTTTAAAAGCCTTGTTGCTAAAGCTGGGAGCTGTTAGCTGAATTTGGTAAATATGCTCTTGAACATTACTAAGTTTAAGTTGACATTGTTGCTAAAGCTTCACTCTGTTTCGTCTGCGATTTGTGTTTGATGGTTGAAAGCGTACCAACTACTCAAAAATGTTCAAATGCGTGTGAAATCTTATGGGACTTGACGGCTAAGGTCATCAGTCCCTAAGCTTACACACTACTTAACCTAAATCATCCTGCCCGAGGGAGGACTCGAACCTCCGCCGGTATCAGCAGCACAGCCCATGACTGCAGCGCCCCAGACCGCTCGGCTAATTCCGCCCGACGTACCTACTACTGATGTGCCTCCTGCACTTTCTAACTCTGTGATATTTATACTTATTGTGGGGTTAAATAGTTGAGCTTTAGGAGTGGGCTACGTCCATTAGAGCTGAAAGGAGTCGGCAAAAAAATTGAACTGTTCATTGGAAGCTTAAGCTATTAAACCCACTGCTAAAATTAAGTTATCTCCGGTGCTAAGAAACTGATTGTGGTCTTAGTTTTATGCATCCTGCCGCAGCGTGTTGCACGTCTGGCCTGAGTTCCTCTCACCACCAGCTCTTGTGGGAGATCTTCCTGGGTGACGGGGTGGGAACGTGTGGAGGCCGAGATCAATAGCTCCACCAGGACCGAGAAGGCGTTCGCTTCCTGTCACCATACAGCGGGCGACGAGTGTTGAACATCCAAGAGAACTTGTTTCTTTTTTTAAATTTTTGAAACCCATTTAAAGAAATTAAAAACGTTGCTTCCATTCCAGCCTCGACACTTAATAATCCAACCCTCCAGTCCTACGAAATTGGGAACAACACATACTCATGAGAGAGACGACAATAGATAGTAACAGAGAGACATGTCACATTTCCAAAGCCAATGTAAGGCCACGTTTCGGAAATAAATAAAATTATTTGATTTTTATTGAGATATGACTCACACTTTGCAAGCACGATGGAGCTCCAAAACTTGAATATTGCTGGATCCATATTCTCTGTATTACTAAACTTCATACTTATAGAAATACATGCAAGATCTCTAAGAAAATTTGAGCAAAAATGTGTGATATGTAAGATGTAGAAGGCTTCAGATACACCTAACGCATAACGAAATACATTCAGTGTAAGCTCGCTATTGTATGACCGCCACCCGTTGCTGTAAATGCTAAACAAATGCCATATCATGTATTAAAGTATTATTATCTATAGCGCACTGGTATGTTGATGTAGATGTGCAAGAAGTTGGATTCTAAAAGTAAATCAGAGATTCTACTCACCCTTGATGCTGCTACAGCTGAAAATACGATTAATATCAAGTCCTCAACCACGAGTTCTCGTTCAGACATCCAATAAGCTTATACAAAATGAATGTAAATTTTACGAGGTGCGGTACTGTGGAAATGAGACAGACTGACATTGCTGGTTTCCAGGGTTGATGATATGACTTCGTAATACACAGAAAACAGGATAAATAATCTTCTTACATCAGCGATAGCGGTTGGGGACTACCATAATTGTTGAAGTAAGATAATTATATTCCATAACAGAGTAGCTGAAAAGAAAGGCAGGTCATCGTGTACGTACCAAAACATTCACATAGTTCAAACTCACGATCCATTCTGCAGCTTTACAGTGCGGTGGTACCACGCTCTTTATCGAAGGAAGGCGTAAGATTTTCCAATAGGCGCATTGTCTGGACATTATTAAATCCATGAGGTGGTTATTAGTAACTTTGGTCACTCCTGGTCCGGGAATTCACATATAAATATAGGTTTGTCTACAACTGGCATTGTATATATATATATATATATATATATATATATATATATATATATATATATATATATATATATATATATATATATTTTATGACTATAAAAGTATATACTATATACTATAGATATAGTATATAGTATATATATAGTATATATAGTATAGTATATAGTATATATATATAGTATATATAGTATAGTATATATATATATATATATAGTATAAGTGTCGTTTTCTTAAGTAGGTCACCTCCACCTAGGAAACTTTGTAGTGCTACTGAAGCAGGCCATTTCCTATGACTGCTGTATAGCGACAGAGAACCACGGTGAGCATCTCAGAACCAATGTTGTAGGTTTATGATGTTGTTTCGTGTGGCAGAGGGGTATATCGATCCCACAGGTACCATATATAAATTAGTGATGTCGTAGCATATTCTGCAGAATGGGGGTGAATGATAACGTAAAGGTTTAATTTAATGGTAAATTCCGCGATTTGTATGTGATGACAATAGTCAAATCGTGACTGTGCCGCTGGTGGTGTTGTGCTGAACAGTGTTTCTCCCTGCTTTAATATAGCATCTCCGTTTCTTATTTGTGTCAGAATAGCTTATTAAAGCCGAATGCAGATAGAATATACTTAACGATTTACCTGTACCCCAGTAGAAAAGAATTAGAAATTGTGTTAAACAGCACTCAGTGTCTGTTCTGCAAGTTATTTAACTGACACTACGTGGAAGAAGTAGAGTGGAGTACACCATAAGTACTATTTGATGTTGTTTGATACAGTCAAGGAATCATGCACAGGGTTAGAACACGCAATCAATTCATGCTCCCAGCTATGAGATTTCATTGTACCCCTAATCTGGATTCCGAATGCTATGGTATTCTGTCCAATACATACAAGTTGTAGGTAAGGTTAATGGTGATAACAACGTATAACCTTCTGCAGATTTTAAAACTGATGGAATAACGGTTGCCTCCATGTGAACCAGATTTCATACTGCGTCGTGGAACCTCTCAGCATACAGAAAAAAGCCGATCTGTGCATTGATTTGCTGTTTGTGTACTTAGTAATACGCCCCTGAGCAAGGTGAACGTGTTATGCATATATATATATATATATATATATATATATATATATATATATATATATATATATATATATATCCTAAATAAAGTTTCCTCAATGTTTACTCGCTTATGAGACAGTTAGGTACCATTTGTTAATCATAAAAGCTATATAATTTTACTATTCTGTAATCAGGTACAAATTACACATTTTATGCTAAAATTTAGGATTTCGTTTGACTGCTGACTCTTTGGGCAAGCGTGCGTATATGCCGTATACTATTCAATAAGCACTGAAACATATGCTACATCGTTCACATTCTTCACAAAGCTGACTTCCATATGACTGCAGTCACAATAGGCGAAATGATTTAGGTGATGCTCCTTTATGCCTCTTTAGGTTTTCGTTTTTTTTTTTTTTTGTATCGAGTGGAGGGTCTAGAAGTTAGATGCAAGGGTAAGTAATACCCGCTATTCTTTTTACAAAATCTACTACTCTTCCATTATGTATAAAACTAAATAAACTAAATGTGTTGGGCCTATATATTTCAAAAACGTATACATTTCTACAGATTTCTACTTCTAGAAAACTCGTTTGTCATAAATAATTAAATGAGAAATATTATTCGACGCATTTTGTTTCCCGATTAAAAACCGAGCGATTTTCTCGCGACCCCAATTCATTTAACTGAAACTGAGGATGTCCCTGCAAAACCCGGAGATCAGCCTAAGCACATGACGTAGACGACAGTCTACTCCACGTATTGTCTGTAAACAGTACAAAAACAGTTCTACCCCCAATCGTCTACATTCTCTCACAGCAAAGCGATAGCTGCAACATAGAAAGGTTAACGTAACTACTAATGTATAGTCTTTTATACATGAGATGTCACTTCCAGGCAAACTGTTTAAACTGTAAGTTACAATAGCACAATCTCACGATAATGCATGCTGCCGCACTTCAATTTTGTTGTAATAAGAGGACGTATGGTGTAATCGATCACAAAGACTCTCACAGCAAGTATTACCGATCTCAAAGTTGTATCATAGCATAAAGAAGCTATTCGACATAACTAGCATCTTCAGACATTTCGATCAAAACATCTTCACATATTGCCACTCTTTTACTTGTTAGTATCAGTACCCATATCATGTAACATAATACATTGCGTCAAATGGAGTAACATGATACATGATATCATGCCTTATAACAGGACACATGCCATCATGTTATCCTACATGGCGTTTGTCATCTCATGCAATATGAGACAACGTTTTATTGAGGTTTAGGATGCATGCATCACCGTTGGAATATTTCCTGTAATAGGTGCGCCCCCACTCTCGGATACTTCCTATTGTAGATGCATCCCACTATGTAGGAGTACATAAAATGGTGTCTATTTGTTCTTACACGCCTCACCTTGCATGTAACAGTGGGTGGGCTTAGGCTAGAAGTGACCCCTTGGGTATAAAGCTCAACCCCCCCCCCCCCCCCGCCCTTACCCTGAAATCAAGGAACTTTTATAGCTTTCCTCCAGGAACAAATCCTCCTCCAGAAATTTTGTCCTCCAGAAATACTTTTTTGTTTTTGGTTTTTACAAGTACGCTCTTCAGCCACTCCTTATTATATTATGTTTACTATAGTCGGCGAATCTTCTGGGTTTTTGGCACAGGGTCAGAGACTTAGGCCAACACATTGCAATATGCAGGTGTTCCAGCACCTTGCAGTGAAGAGAGCTCACTGTGCTCGGGAAGTAGAACTAACTCTTAAGAAACGAACGAATATGTCAAGATGGTTTTATTTAAACTGCCTTTCAACTGCGAGACAAGTCAAAAAGCTAGTTCCCTCCTTCCACATCCTAACTCTGTCCAGGACATATTCGACTCTTTTTGTAATATGACAGGAGAATTTTTCAGTCTAGTTCCCAACTTTTACTGTATCAAAATTTTGACATTAGACCACAACATCTCGGCAACTAATGTAGATTTTCGTTGACTCAGGTGACGACTGATCTGGTATAAGTTATTTTGTCTTTCGAACCATACTACTTGAGTAAGGCATTCATAGTGTAGCTCCTCCTCCATGGTTGCGTGCCAGGCATAGCTGAACCAGGCCAATATAGCCTACTGTTTCCTCAGAACACAAAAACTTGCCCCCCCCCCCTCCCACCCCCACCCCACCCCAAGCCCACATGCCTGAGGGAGGTTTCTTGTTTTATTTTTTCACATTTTTCCTTTTTTTCCTTTATATTATTTGACTTTTTAAAGTATGCTTAAATTTCATATGTTTTCAAATTTGTTTTATATTTGCACACATTTTATTCATGTGCACATGAGACTAGACACGCAAACATATGGAAAACAATCATAAATACTTACTTAATACAGTGTACAAAATAACAGTAAACATAAATACCCTAGCAAACGAAACATTACATACTTTGTGTAGTTTATAACAATAATGCATGTAGCCGGCCGCGGTGGTCTCGCGGTTCTAGGCGCGCAGTACGGAACCGTGCGACTGCTACGGTCGCAGGTTCGAATCCTGCCTCGGGCATGGATGTGTGTGATGTTCTTATGTTAGTTAGGTTTAAGTAGTTCTAAGTTCTAGGGGACTGATGACCACAGCAGTTAAGTCCCATAGTGCTCAGAGCCATTTGAACCATTTTTTTTTTAATAATGCATGTAAATAGTTTATAATACGTGGCTAAACTTACGACATGACCATATTACCCAGATAAATTCACATAAAACGTTACTATGTCGCTAACTGAACGATCTACCCAACAAACAATAAACTACTAAAAAGCATACAGCTCGTTATTATCTCTTATCTTAAAATTCTTGTCATTGTGTATTTGAAGTATGCTACAGCAAAAATTGAAAATTAAAAAAATCCTTGCTAGAAAAACTCATGTAAATAATTTTGGCGTGATGTGTTTGCGAAACAATGAATGGACAACCAAATATTATGAGCTGTTCAACCCTGTAAGAAACCTAAAGAATTTAAAGTTATTTTGCTCGAAAATGTTTCACGACAAGATAGCGTAGTAGTTTTTGAAGAAAAACTATTCTTATAGCAATTTTCAGGTCACTTTAATTTTCTGCGAGGTCATCGATAAAGCCTTAAATGCTCGACCAAATAGTACATAATTTTTAAAAGCCTGGACATAATTATGGTTTCGTACATACATATTTTATTTCATGTCCAAGAATTTTTCGATGATTTTAAGTCACTGGTAAATAAAAACCTTAAAATATAACAAAAAGATGATCAACTGTAATAACCATTTTTTAAAATTATATTCGAAAGCAGTTCTTAAAATACAACACATTTCTAAGGAACACAGTTTCATGTCCAGAAGCTTGATTTTTCGATCTTGAAATCCGAACGATGAAAGATTTTTGCAAACGTTTATTATAATTACCGCAAGAATACATTCTTTTTACTACCATATGTACCACTTTAAACCGTCTCAGCACGTACTATTCGCGCAAAACCAGATTTTACGTGCGTGTTTGTGCAAATTTAGACCGATGTATCGCGGTAACGGACTACTCACATTTTTGTAAGAATGCGTTTTTTACTCATATTATTCGTTTCAAACTGTTTCCGTGCATTCAGTTCACATAAGAACGAATTTTACTTAATAAATTTACCTCGAATTTAAACCATCGTACCTCGACAACGAATAAAGATTATTGGACAAAAAAAAAACACGTTTTGACTTAATTCATTTACCTCCCTTCATCCAAAGTTGTACTGTCATATCAGGCAGGGGCTTTGAGTGTTCTTAGAAGGCTGTTTTCAAGTTGAGGAACTACGTCCCGTCTCTTAAAATCACATGAACAAGAGCAAAATCATTAAGAAAGACATCAAGGTGTTCATGAAAGGAGATACAACGAAAAATCTCAAAGTTATCACGAAACCTACAGGAAAGAGAAAAGATAGGAAATAGTTTACTGATAGTGATCTCGGTAGACTCTGAGGTACATTTCACACAATCGCACCCACACTCTTTGTTGGCGGATTGGGAGCGACACTTGTCTCTGCCGGCGGAGGAAGGCAGGGCAGGCAATCCAATGGAGACAGCGGTCCCCAGAGGGCAATGACCTCCATCTAACTAGGCGAGTTGCCGCCACAGAGCAGGTAGGAGCAATCTCTGGTCGATGATCCGCCTCTCCACCCGCATCAGGTCCCTGGGGAAATACAAAACACTTGGCCACTGAGCAAACAGGGCATTCAGTTATAAGGTGGAGGGTCCGATTTCCACAAACGCATCAGACTGCTTGCAATCTCAGTTCAGCAGGAGGGCGCCACGGAATTGTTTTTGTACCTTCCCTTTCCTATGTAGCCAGCAAACTGGGTCAGCTTGCAAGAGTGAGAAATTGTTTCAGCTGCACCCTTCGCCGTGATTCTGCTTATTACATAAATGCTACTGCCTACGGCAGGTAGAAATAACGTACACTCCTGGAAATTGAAATAAGAACACCGTGAATTCATTGTCCAAGGAAGGGGAAACTTTATTGACACATTCCTGGGGTCAGACACATCACATGATCACACTGACAGAACCACAGGCACATAGACACAAGCAACAGAGCATGTACAATGTCGGCACTAGTACAGTGTATATCCACGTTTCGCAGCAAATGCAGGCTGCTATTCTCCCATTGAGACGATCGTAGAGATGCTGGATGTAGTCCTGTGGAACGGCTTGCAATACCATTTCCACATGGCGCCTCAGTTGGGCCAGCGTTCGTGCTGGACGTGAAGACCGCGTGAGACGACGCTACATCCAGTCCCAAACATGCTCAATGGGGGACAGATCCGGAGATCTTGCTGGCCAGGGTAGTTGACTCACACCTTCTAGAGCACGTTGGGTGGCACGGGATACATGCGGACGTGCATTGTCCTGTTGGAACAGCAAGTTCCCTTGCCGGTCTAGGAATGGTAGAACGATGGGTTCGATGACGGTTTGGATGTACCGTGCACTATTCAGTGTCCCCTCGACGATCACCAGAGGAGTACGGCCAGTGTAGGAGATCGCTCCCCACACCATGATGCCGTGTGTTGGCCCTGTGTGCCTCGGTCGTATGCAGTCCTGATTGTGGCGCTCACCTGCACGGCGCCAAACACGCATACGACCATCATTGGCACCAAGGCAGAAGCGACTCTCATCGCTGAAGACGACACGTCTCCATTCGTCCCTCCATTCACGCCTGTCGCGACACCACTGGAGGCGGGCTGCACGATGTTGGGGCGTGAGCAGAAGACGGCCTAACGGTGTGCGAGACCGTAGCCCAGCTTCATGGAGACGGTTGCGAATGGTCCTCGCCGATACCCCAGGAGCAACAGTGTCTCTAATTTTCTGGGATGTGGCAGTGCGGTCCCCTACGGCACTGCGTAGGATCCTACGGTCTTGGCGTGCATCCGTGCGTCGTTGCGGTTCGGTCGCAGGTCGACGGGCACGTTCACCTTCCGCCGACCACTGGCGACAACACCGGTGTACTGTGGAGACCTCACGCCCCACGTGTTGAGCAATTCGGCGGTACGTCCACCCGGCCTCCCGCATGCCCACTATACGCCCTCGCTCAAAGTCCATCAACTGCACATACGGTTCACGTCCACGCTGTCGCGGCATGCTACCAGTATTAAAGACTGCGATGGAGCTCCGTATGCCACGGCAAACTGGCTGACACTGACCGCGGCAGTGCACAAATGGTGCGCAACTAGCGCCATTCGACGGCCAACACCGCGGTTCCTGGTGTGTCCGCTGTGCCGTGCGTGTGATCATTGCTTGTACAGCCCTCTCGCAGTGTCCGGAGCAAGTATGGTGGGTCTGACACACCGGTGTCAATGTGTTCTTTTTTCCATTTCCAGGAGTGTATATATATACAGCTATGCAAAACCTCAAAAATTTAAATGTTCAGCTTAACTTATAGCAAAGTTCCGCGTTATGGCATAAGACTTGCCAGTATTGCCCGACTGAGCTGCATGTCATCCCTTGCCAATTGCGCCGTTGGATGCTTTCCCGCCCGTTGTCACGTTCCTTAACCTTGTAGCCGCTCTAACCGGTCGAGGGCCTTCTCTGTTGGCATCACGATGGTAAGTGCAGTCCTTATCAGTTCTAAAACTACTCTAAGCACTATGGGACTTAATATCTGAGGCCATCAGTCTCCTAGACTTAGAGCTACTTAAACCTAACTAACCTAAAGACATCACACACATCCATGCCCGAGGCAGGATTCGAACCTAAAACCGCAGCAGCGGCGCGGTTCCGGACTGAAGTACCTAGAACCTGTCGGCCACCGCAGCCGACTGCAAATTCATCTATTATTTTTCGTAAATGGGTCGTGACTGTATCATCACCCTGTATTTGCATTTTCATAAAGGCTCACAATCATAGTAACAATCAAGTCCACACGCTGAGCAGGGTGACGGTGGCAAACCTGCCTGCATTCCAGAAAGTTATTACTGGACCAGTAGTCGACGTTCGGCCACTCAGAAACACAACACATCTCGGACAACACAAGTGAATAAATAAAACTCGAGATTGAAGGCGATCAGAGAGATTACCTCATCTGTGGCATGGAGGCGCAGGTGCTTGGGATGCTATCGTAATTACAAGCTTCCAGCGTGATTCAGGGATACGTAACTGTCATAACAACAGAGAAACCAAACCAGTGACAGTTTCTGCTACTGACTGACAGAGTGAGGCGCTGCAGTGGTCAGCGCACTCGACTCACTTTGCAAAGGACGACGGTTCAAACTACCGTCCGACCATACACACTTACGTTATCTGTGATTTCCCTAAATAGCTTAATGTAAATTCCAGGACGTTTACTTCAGAAGAGTACTGCTGGTTTCCTTTCTCATCCTTCCAGTAACTGAGCTTGTGGTCCGTCTCTAATGACCTTGTTGTTCACCGAACGTTAAACACTAGTTCTCCTTCATTCCGACTTATTACAATCTATTATAGGTCTTTGGTGCTTTTGGCACTCAGTTAAACTGTCTGAGCAAGGCAGCTAAATTGAAAACCATCTAATATAGGACCATGTAATATATTAGCCACGGAACCGGGTTTTGACGACAGAAGAAACCGGATTCCAGTGAGACAGAGCTCTTGCTAAAGGGATCTACTGACATATCGAGCTTCTTGTAAAAGGGGCCAACTGCGCAGTGGGGACCAACGTTTCTTAGCCTAAAGTAACTGTGCTCATTTTCATAGCTTTTGGCAGATTGCATACTTGAGTTAGGTTATCAGACAGTGACTTCTACGAACAATCGGAACCCCTTTTCTCTTTCATATCTCTGATGTATTCAAGAGCCAAAGATCGTGCCAGTTGTCACGAAGAGCCTCCTTGCAGTCGAGAGCTCCGACTCGACTAAAACTACCTACTTCTGAAGTAACTGCCATTATGGCCAGTGGAAGTCTGTATCAGTGCTTCATTACTGCGTATTTGGTGTTTCTCGTTCGCACCATGCAAAAAATCACTAATTCAATTATAATCAAAGTCTGGTCCATATCATGGCTAGCGCCAAAGGCTTGTTAATTTTTAATTAATTATGGTGTGGTACTAATAATTTGCCATCACTGGCGAGTGTGGATTCCTACCGCGTTTACAAATTTCCGTTTGACGCTTCGTCACATTTTTGTAATTGCAATCAGTTAGCACGCTTTAGAAGGAGAAAATAATTGGTACAAGAGAATATTTCGTGTTAATGCAGTTTGGTACCATTCGTATGTCTTGTACAGTTATATTATATAATATTTAATGATGTCACACATAAATAAACAAAAAAAATTATACCTGAATGTCTAGGTCCCTCAACCTGTTCAGGTTCTGGCGTCCACCAGGACGTTGTCATTGTACACATCCTTCGATCAAGTTCTTCGTAATTTTTACAACAATGCTACAGCAGTACACTGGTGTATGTTATAAACACCACTCGTACAAACAGGCACCACACTTTCCATGCCGTGAAGAATATCGATTCAGAGCTGTCTATAGTTTCCTTGGGATACTAAACCCACCCACACGTTTAGCAAGATCAGAGATAAGGGGCGAATAAGCTGCAGAAAACTTGTACCAAAGCTCTTTCAATTCTTGGCACACATCATGTTCAATATGGGCATGTTGCGTTGTCCAGGGTGGACTTCTGTATCTACGTCTGCTGGCAGGTATATTCAGTAGCTGATTACAAGGAATGAGTTCTAATTAGTAGCATTCCTTTGGAGCTCTCTTACAGCTGGAGCTATTCGTGTGACGGATGGTGGTGCAATATTATATAATAAAGCCAGCGATGGACGTGGTGTTCATTTAATGGTGCCACTAATTATTCTTAGTGCTTCACTTAGTTTGTGTATGTGCACGATTTTTCCATAATGGAGGACAGTTGTATGCTATACAGTAAACCAATGCTCGTATTGCAGTGCCTCATCTTATCTTGTCCTATCTAGTTTTCTAATAATATCAGTTCTAGTGTGCAGCTGTTTTGCTGTATTTCCTATGCGATTCTTAAAAGGAAGGGTCCGGTCCAAAATGACCCCAGGTGTTTTCGGTGTGGATCGTGTGCCAGAGAAAGATCTGCGAAGACCATAGTTATTAAATTGATGAAAAAATTAACTCCGGTTTAGATGTATTTTCTTTCAGTCTTCAGTTCTTGAAGTAATCAGCCATTACGTGAAAACCAATGGTGAATACTCCGTCCCTCTCTTCCAAAAGTCCTGTTTAATAAGTTAGTGCTAGATCATCGGAAAATTTGATCATTTTGTGTGGAGATATGGCCGATATAACGAGTGAAAAGCATTGGTGATAGCACAGGGCCTTGGGGTTGTCCATCTTTCAACCCTTGCTATCTACTACCCTTTTCGCAAAGAAGTAATTAGAATGACCTGTCACTGATTATAAAATTATTATAATTAGTATTTCGTATGGTACGATTTTTGCAAGATAGTGTAAATGGGTCAGAGAACGCCACTGCCTGTCACTGGATGATGGGAGGAATGTGTCCGTGAATGACTCCTAATGACAGGATAACAACATTTATTGACCAGTTGCAATACATTAGTTGTGAGCCCTCTGGGTGAGATTCGCTTCCGCTCGTAGTCTTCTCAGCAGCGATGAAGGTGGTCGTCGGTGGCTCATTCGCGCGCCCACCGTGGCGACTGTAGCTGCGCTGGCTTGAACGAAGTTGCTGCTTCAGCGGCTGCGCTACGGTCCTGTTGTGTCGTAATGCGGCTGGAACCACTCGCCACGGGCCTCTGCTGTGGTGGCGGCCGGGGGGGCGTGGTAACGGGACAGGTCAGGATAGGGCTTGCCAGCGTGGTGCCAGTTACTCGGCAGTGTGTTCCAGCTGCATATCCACTAATGGCGTCTGATTAACAGGGGCTCACCGTTGTGTTGCGTGTGCTTGGCCGTAGATGTTAGGTCCTTACAAGTATGTCTTTTCGTCCTTTATGTTTCCATCTATGGTTGTGGTCGTAGTTCCCCAGAATCAGAATAAACGGGTTCTGCGAATGTCTGGAGTTACCGTATAGTCTTGTGGTGAGTTTGTGGACTACCTCCGTCAGAGTCTCAAGTCGGTATTCCCGGTGAAGGTCCGCGATGCGTGTGTGTCGTGCAGCATTGCTTATGGTTTTGACCACTTTTTGAGCTGCAGACGGCGCAGGCGTGTAGGCGCAGCGTATCCCCAGACAGGAGCTGCGTACGTCATCAGGAGTCGAATAAGTGTCATGTACATGGACCTCGACACCCTTCTCTTCTACATCTACATCTACATCTACATCCGTACTCCGCAAGCCACCTGACGGTGTGTGGCGGAGGGTACCCTGAGTACCTCTATCGGTTCTCCCTTCTATTCCAGTCTCGTATTGTACGTGGAAAGAAGGATTGTCGGTATGCTTCTGTGTGGGCTCTAATCTCTCTGATTTTATCCTCATGGTCTCTTCGCGAGATATACGTAGGAGGGAGCAATATACTGCTTGACTCTTCGGTGAAGGTATGTTCTCGAAACTTCAACAAAAGCCCGTACCGAGCTACTGAGCGTCTCTCCTGCAGAGTCTTCCACTGGAGTTTATCTATCATCTCCGTAACGCTTTCGCAATTACTGAATGATCCTGTAACGAAGCGCGCTGCTCTCCGTTGGATCTTCTCTATCTCTTCTATCAACCCTACCTGGTGCGGATCCCACACTGCTGAGCAGTATTCAAGCATTGGGCGAACAAGCGTACTGTAACCTACTTCCTTTGTTGTCGGATTGCATTTCCTTAGGATTCTTCCAATGAATCTCAGTCTGGCATCTGCTTTACCGACGATCAACTTTATATGATCATTCCATTTTAAATCACTCCTAATGCGTACTCCCAGATAATTTATGGAATTAACTGCTTCCAGTTGCTGACCTGCTATTTTGTAGCTAAATGATAAGGGACCTATCTTTCTATGTATTCGCATCACATTACACTTCGCTACATTGAGATTCAATTGCCATTCCGTGCACCATGCGTCAATTCGCTGCAGATCCTCCTGCATTTCAGTACAATTTTCCATTGTTGCAACCTCTCGATACACCACAGCATCATCTGCAAAAAGCCTCAGTGAACTTCCGATGTCATCCACCAGGTCATTTATGTATATTGTGAATAGCAACGGTCCTATGACACTCCCCTGCGGCACACCTGAAATCACTCTTACTTCGGAAGACTTCTCTCCATTGAGAATGACGTGCTGCGTTCTGTTATCTAGGAACTCCTCAATCCAATCACACAATTGATCTGATAGTCCGTATGCTCTTACTTTGTTCATTACACGACTATGGGGAACTGTGTCAAACGCCTTGCGGAAGTCAAGAAACACGGCATCTACCTGTGAACCCGTGTCTAAGGCCCTCTGAGTCTCGTGGACGAATAGCGCGAGCTGGGTTTCACACGATCGTCTTTTTCGAAACCCATGCTGATTCCTACAGAGTAGATTTCTAGTCTCCAGAAAAGACATTATACTCGAACATAATACGTGTTCCAAAATTCTACAACTGATCGACGTTAGAGATATAGGTCTATAGTTCTGCACATCTGTTCGACGTCCCTTCTTGAGAACGGGGATGACCTGTGCCCTTTTCCAATCCTTTGGAACGCTTCGCTCTTCTAGAGACCTACGGTACACCGCTGCAAGAAGGGGGGCAAGTTCCTTCGCGTACTCTGTGTAAAATCGAACTGGTATCCCATCAGGACCAGCGGCCTTTCCTGTTTTGAGCGATTTTAATTGTTTCTCTATCCCTCTGTCGTCTACTTCGATATCTACCATTTTGTCAACTGTGCGACAATCTAGAGAAGGAAGCACAGTGCAGTCTTCCTCTGTGAAACAGCTTTGGAAGAAGACATTTAGTAATTCGGCCTTTAGTCTGTCATCCTCTGTTTCAGTACCATTTTGGTCACAGAGTGTCTGGACATTTTGTTTTGATCCACCTACCGCTTTGACATAGGACCAAAATTTCTTACGATTTTCTGCCAAGTCAGTACATAGAACGTTACTTTCGAATTCATTGAAAGCCTCTCGCATAGCCCTCCTCACACTACATTTCGCTTCGCGTAATTTTTGTTTGTCTGCAAGGCTTTGGCTATGTTTATGTTTGCTGTGAAGTTCCCTTTGCTTCCGCAGCAGTTTTCTAACTCTGTTGTTGTACCACGGTGGCTCTTTTCCATCTCTTACGATCTTGCTTGGCACATACTCATCTAACGCATCTTGTACCATGGTTTTGAACTTTGTCCACTGATCCTCAACACTATCTGCACTTGAGACAAAACTTTTGTGTTGAGCCGTCAGGTACTCTGTAATCTGCTTTTTGTCACTTTTGCTAAACAGAAAAATCTTCCTACCTTTTTTAATATTTCTATTTACGGCTGAAATCATCGACGCAGTAACCGCTTTATGATCGCTGATTCCCTGTTCTGCATTAACTGATTCAAATAGTTCGGGTCTGTTTGTCACCAGAAGGTCTAATATATTATCGCCACGAGCCGTTTTTCTGTTTAACTGCTCAAGGTAGTTTTCAGATAAAGCACTTAAAAATATTTCACTGGATTCTTTGTCAATGCCACCCGTTATGAACGTTTGAGTCTCCCAGTCTATATCCGGCAAATTAAAATCTCCACCCAGAACTATAACATGGTGGGGAAATCTACTCGAAATATTTTCCAAATTATTCTTCAGGTGCTGAGCCACAACAGCTGCTGAGCCCGGGGGCCTATAGAGACATCCAATTACCATGTCTGAGCCTGCTTTAACCGTGACCTTCACGCAAATCATTTCACTTTTCGGATCTCCGTCAATTTCCTTCGATACTATTGCACTTCTTATCGCTATAAACACGCCTCCCCCTTCACTGTCCAGCCTATCTCTGCGGTATACATTCCAATCAGAGTTTAGGATTTCATTACTGTTTACGTCTGGTTTCAGCCAACTTTCTGTTCCTAGTACTATATGGGCGTTGTGACCGTTTATTAATGAGAGCAGTTCTGGGACCTTTCTATAGACGCTTCTGCAGTTTACTATTAGCACATTAATATTGTTATTCCTTGTTGCATTTTGCCTACTCCTGCCTTGCCGCGTCTCAGGGGGCGTCTTGTCGGGCCTAGGGAGGGAATTCTCTAACCTAAAAAAACCCCATGTGCACTCCACACGTACTCCGCTACCCTCGTAGCCGCTTCCGGCGTGTAGTGCACGCCTGACCTATTCAGGGGGACCCTACATTTCTCCACCCGATAGCGGAGGTCGAGAAATTTGCACCCCAGCTCTCCGCAGAATCGTCTGAGCCTCTGGTTTAAGCCTTCCACTCGGCTCCAAACCAGAGGACCGCGATCGGTTCTCGGAACGATACTACAAATAGTTAGCTCTGATTCCACCCCGCGAGCGAGGCTTTCCACCTTCACCAACTCCGCCAACCGCCTGTACGAACTGAGGATGACCTCTGAACCCAGACGGCAAGAGTCATTGGTGCCGACATGAGCAACAATTTGCAGTCGGGTGCACCCAGTGCTCTCTATCGCCGCCGGTAGGGCCTCCTCCACATCTCGGATGAGACCCCCGGCAAGCAGACAGAGTGAACACTGGCCTTCTTCCCCGACCTTTCCGCTATTTCCCTAAGGGGCTCCATCACCCGCCTAACGTTGGAGCTCCCAATAACTAATAAACCCCTCCCCCCGTGTGCCTGCTCGGACCTTGCTGAAGGAGCAGCCACATGTCCACTCACAGGCAGAGCGGGCGATGCCACACGGCCAGCCTCCACATTGACCCTCCGCCTCGTGCGCCGCGAACGCCGCTGAACCCGCCACTCCCCTTGGGGAGAGGGTGGCCCAACCGCGCCCGGTACCCGCGAAGATGTCTCGACAGCAGGGACAGTGGGTGAAGCATCTAACACCTGGGGTGCACCATGCGACGCACCAGACTCCCCACTGCCGCTACACTCCGAGGCAGCAGCCTGAAGACGGCTGACCGCGGCCATCAACACGCTCAGCTGTTCGCGAAGAGTGGCCAGCTCCTCCTGCGTCCGTACACAGCAGCCACACATCCTAGCCATCCTAAGAAATCAATTTACTATAGAGTGTTAATCAGCTTTTAACTAGACTGCTAATTCACTAAAGGCGGTTGATTATTGACTAAACTGTGATTGCTAACCACAACTCTTCAGTGTGCTACGCCTGTTGAGCATAGGGTACAGCTGTTTGAGCCTCGCCCTTCCTATGTTAGTCATGTATTGTATGTGCCCCCCCCCCCCCCCCCGAGTAATTTCCGGTCCAGCCAGACACCGAGGTATTTGACTTTCTCACGGAAACTTACTGGGCGTGCATGTAGAGTTATTGGTCTGCAGTGTCGGTGTTTGCGGAGTTGCTTCGGTCTTCTAGTGAACAGAACGGCTCCGCAGTTGTCGACGTTTACTCTAACACACAATTTCTCCAACCAGGGCTCAGACACTCTGAGTGCAGTCTGTAAGCGTGACGTAATGTTTGATGGTTTCCAATCTTGCGCGAGGATGGCTGTGTCATCCGCGTAGATTGCCATGGTTGTGTTGTGTGTGGTTGGGAGATCGTTTATGTAGAGGTTAAACAGTAGGGGCCCTAGGATGCTTCCCTGGGGTACTCCCGCGTGAATACCGTGTTGATTGTTTTCCCTGCATGTCAGTGTTGAAACCCCTGTCTGTGAGGTATGAGTGTATTAGACGCACCAGCCCGTCGGGGAATCCCGCGCCGCTGAGTTTGCGAATGAGGCCGTAATGCCATAGACGGCCGGAAGCCTTTTCGATGTCTAGGAACACCGCCCCTGTTGCTTTGTTTGTGTTGAAGCCGTGTGTTATATGTTCCATGACCCGTAAGAGTTGTTGTGTTGTGGAGTGGTGATTCCTGAAGCCGAATTGCTCCGGTCTCATGACGAAGTGGCTGCCGGTCCTTAAATACTGCTTTCTGCCACTAGTGTCTGCAGTTCTTCTTCCAAGTAGGTCGTTCGAATATTCTGAAGTTGCTAAGCTGGCGCAACTGACCTGATTACCGCCCTCGATGCTGACGACATGGCATGTGGCGAACTCTTTCTTTTCACTGTAAAACTGATACCCTTAACTAACTTCATCGCTCTAACCATTCGACCCTCTACGGTAGCAAGCAATGACACCATATGGTATCAAACGCTGCCATACGATCAACAGATACTACTGCAGCCTTCAGGTTAAGTTAGTAACGTGCTTTGACAAAAAATGTTAATTTCACTATCTGATCACGGCAACAGCTGCCTTTCCAAAACCTGGCTTTTTGGAGTGGAGTTGCTTTGTTAGTTAATAGTTGGATTCGATTTAGCAATATTCTTCCTAGTGGACTATAAACTACGCTAAGTAGTGATATAGATCTATCCTGCCATCTCTGCCACGTCCTTACGAAGCAGTGTTATGCAAATGTTTCCATCAAACTGGACTCTAAAACACGGTATCAAACACGAAACTATGTATATCAATGTTATTTTCGTGTCTAAAGACCTGCCAAACAGGCAAGTAAACGTGTTACAAAATATGAGAATGATTATAAAATGCAATCTCCATTAGCAGTTAAAAACTAATATTTGCTTATGCATTGCGATTATGTGATTAATGAATTAGTTTTCGAAGATGAGTTTTATTTGAAACACTACCCTGCAAAACTTCAAGAATGCGAACTAACGTCAACTGACAAAAGAGGGTTGCACTTTTATTTGTCCAAATTGCTATTGCTATACCTTAAAGTAAGACACGACAGAGCCTCAAATTACACTCCTGGAAATGGAAAAAAGAACACATTGACACCGGTGTGTCAGACCCACCATACTTGCTCCGGACACTGCGAGACGGCTGTACAAGCAATGTACACGCACGGCACAGCGGACACACCAGGAACCGCGGTGTTGGCCGTCGAATGGCGCTAGCTGCGCAGCATTTGTGCACCGCCGCCGTCAGTGTCAGCCAGTTTGCCGTGGCAAACGGAGCTCCATCGCAATCTTTAACACTGGTAGCAAGCCGCGACAGCGTGGACGTGAACCGTATGTGCAGTTGACGGACTTTGAGCGAGGGTGTATAGTGGGCATGCGGGAGGCCGGGTGGACGTACCGCCGAATTGCTCAACACGTGGGGCGTGAGGTCTCCACAGTACATCGATGTTGTCGCCAGTGGTCGGCGGAAGGTGCACGTGTCCGTCGACCTGGGACCGGACCGCAGCGTCGCACGGATGCACGCCAAGACCGTAGGATCCTACGCAGTGGCGTAGGGGACCGCACCGCCACTTCCCAGCAAATTAGGGACACTGTTGCTCCTGGGGTATCGGCGAGGACCATTCGCAACCGTCTCCATGAAGCTGGGCTACGGTCCCGCATACCGTTAGGCCGTCTTCCGCTCACGCCCCCAACATCATGCAGCCCGCCTCCAGTGGTGTCGCGACAGGCGTGAATGGAGGGACGAATGGAGACGTGTCGTGTTCAGCGATGAGAGTCGCTTCTGCATTGGTGCCAATGATGGTCGTATGCGTGTTTGGTGCCGTGCAGGTGAGCGCCACAATCAGGACTGCATACGACCGAGGCACACAGGGCCAACACCCAGCATCATGGTGTGGGGAGCGATCTCCTACACTGGCCGTACACCACTGGTGATCGTCGAGGAGACACTGAATAGTGCACGGTACATCCAAACCGTCATCGAACCCATCGTTCTACCATTCCTAGACCGGCAAGGGAACTTGCTGTTCCAACAGGACAATGCAGGCCCGCATGTATCCCGTGCCACCCAACGTGCTCTAGAAGGTGTAAGTCAACTACCCTGGCCAGCAAGATCTCCGGATCTGTCCGCCATTGAGCATGTTTGGGACTGGATGAAGCGTCGTCTCACGCGGTCTGCATGTCCAGCACGAACGCTGGTCCAATTGAGGCGCCGGTGGAAATGGCATGGCAAGCCGTTCCACAGGACTACATCCAGCATCTCTACGATCGTCTCCATGGGAGAATAGCAGCCTGCATTGCTGCGAAACGTGGATATACACTGTACTAGTGCCTACATTGTGCATGCTCTGTTGCCTGTGTCTATGTGCCTGTGGTTCTGTCATTGTGATCATGTGATGTATCTGACCCCATTAATGTGTCAATAAAGTTTCCCCTTCCTGGGACAATGAATTCACGGTGTTCTTATTTCACTTTCCAGGAGTGTATATTGTGAACCATGAAGTCTCTAATGCCAACACACATGTGGTTACGGAAAAGTATAGAGAGTACACATTTAACGTTAGGCCCAACAGCTCGAGACTAACATCACCAGGTGGAAATCCTATCATACCAACCCAACTAATAAGCCGGCATTCTGAATGTAATTCTTTACGCGTACTCTTGATACGTCGTCCCAAAAATTAAGTATTTAACTGTTACGACAGTATGCAAACACATTGCAACGTCCCCTTAGAAAAATTTGTTAATTACTGTGCTGGAAAACCTCTACGTTATTTGATTTTCAAACAGCTGAGCGAAACTCAACGTACTCAGACAGTTTTCTCTTTACTTATTCTGATCACCACTAAATAGACACACAATATTTTCAGCGCAACGCAGTCTGACTTTCAATAATCCATACAAAAGAATGGCCCTGACTAACAATAACCTATATCTTTCATGAATCACTTACCTCACAAAAATCTTCGTTACACGACCTACTGCAATACAGTTAGCGCCAATACTACCAGCTAAATAAAAGATTCTAACTACTTAAGGCACTAACTATTGATAGGCATAGTTAGCAAATGAAAGAGTTTGGTGGAGAACAAACAATGTATTTACCTTAATAGTGTTGAAAAGCCATCATATATCTGTTCATGACATCCAGTTTTACAAATTTACTGTCTCTGATGGACACACGTCCAGATCATCCGCTCTCAAAACTCTGCCATATCTCTCCCCACATCCACCATTGCTGGCGGCTCACTTCCAATTGCACAACGCTATGCGCTGTTCGCATCCAACTGCCCAACACTACAATGGAGAATATTGCAACAATGCAAACCAGCCACAGACTGCACACAGCACAGTTAGTAATGTTCATACAGAGCACTACGTGCCATTACCAACATAAAAACCTCAACAGCCTGCTTACAACATAAAGGGTGTTCAATTTGATGCTGTGTACTGTAATAGCCTATCGTTTGTCACCAACAGTTTCATAGATGTAAAGATAATGTACCGCTAGAAAAATGTAATCGATGCTAGTGATTGGCAGGTATTACAAATGAGTGGCCGTAGTTGAGGCTAAGTGACAAAATAGCTGCTGCAATCTGAAATAGGGTGCCAAGGCTCTTAAAACATTTACCAGCCAGAACAAAGTCCCCATAAAACTTTTACAGACTATATTTTCTGGACTCATCTACTAAATAACAGCAATATATAATATAAATATACTTTTTTATACACCGTTGATGGTGACAGTGACGTAAGATTACCAAAGAAGATGACAGAGTCAAGACCTCAAAAGTAAATTTTTTGATAAAGTTATTTTTCATTTATCGTTTTCACAAAATTGCAGGAGTCACACAAACATAGTTACAGATTTAGGATATTGAAATTTTGCATCAAATTGTAAGATTTCGAGCAAACACACATGTTACATGCAGAATGAACGGTGATATTAAATATTTTCGCATTGAATTTGTGTGTATCAATACATGGAACTTCAAAAATTAAATTATTTTCATATCTGATCTGTGTGTAAAATTTATTAAAATACATCAGTTATTCGCTGTACTTAAATATATGATAGGTTAGCTGACGATACTGTATCATTCTTTGTGACACGTTTTAAATTTATCAAAATGCGTAAAAACTGCTTGTAAAGCAAACACGTAGGCATTACTGCGGGTCTACTTTACTATATAAAGTGCACTGAGAGCTAAGTAAACAATGGCAAAATGATAACAAGAAATAATGCATCCTTACCTTTTGGAATGCGTAGCATAATCATCAGAATACTAACGCTTTCTGTTGATACACCAAACGGTGATTGTCCAATGAAACCTCTGGAAAAATGCAGGTTCTGGAGGCGTTTCCCTGATCTTCTTCCCAATTCTTGGTTCTGTCCAGAAGAGTTTTATGTAATGTAGTACGTTCTTCATTATTTGACTGTGTAAGATTTAATGGCCTCATATGTAACAAATTTTTCGCCATCTTTGACACTTAAAAATCACACAATCCACCATCTTGGCTGGGGTTCGTGGTGTCTCAATGATGGCATCATACATAAACAGGCGTGGCCTGTGACCTCAACGTAAATAGAATAAAACTATTTCATTACATGTGCAAGATAGTACATTGACATTGTAGTGGCAGTTCTTACCCTAAATGTTGTTGGCATTTTCCAGCGGACAATATACGTAGTATTACACAGCTACTTAATTCTGGGAACCACGTTTTTGAGGAACTCTGGATGCATTTCAGTGAAAGTAGCTGCTCATCAGTGTTAGCTGGTGTGAGAGCTCTGGATGGGGAAATAACAGAGAGCGTTTGTATCTTAACTGTGACCTCACAAGTCTAGTGTGCTTCTTGTTCATAACTGCTTTAAAGTTCTGCAGTATGTATGTCGCGACTTTGTTAAGAGTGACGCTGCTTTGATATCTCTGAGGCCTAGAATCGCACCATATTTCTTCGTTAGTTGCCTAACTTTGCGACTCCAATGGGTGAAATCCAGATTCACTATAACTTTTTGCCAGATCCTTCTTCAGGGGTCATTTAGTGTTTGAATAATCTCATCTGCTGTTTTATTTGAATTTGTAAGTTGATGTGTCTCGTATATCTCACTGGCTTTTCAGCGTTAGTGAATCTGTCATAGTTATTAACTTGCTCAATAATGAATTCAACAATCTAGTCGAGTTTATGAGTGTATTGTTGCTAGTGTATCTTTGACTAAAAATAGCTGTTATCTACAGCAGATAGCGCCTATGTCACATAAGCGGACAGACAGAGTGTGGGACCTGTACTGATCAGAAAGTCTGCATGTAGAATACAGATATACTCTGTGCAGAGCGTGTCCATCTACACAGTCATGTGGGGACTGGGTTTACAATCGATCACCGAATGAATAGTTGACAATGAGCACTTTGATTCGAGTATTAGCACTTGCTTCAAATTTGTGTCCGCTGTTACAGCAATATGAAGTAAACAGTGCACAGATTGGTGAATCAGTTCTGGAAAACAACAAGGTGCTGGGAAACAAAAAACGCCTATCTAATACCATGAAAACTTTACGGAGAACGAAACGCTTCGTTCCACTAGATTATAACTGCTGACCATATATAATAGAACATCGACGATAACGTTACCAGAAATGTCGCCATTGCATAGTTTTATCACGGAAAAAATCTCTTGCTTGATGAATTGCGAGGTAAACAGATGGATGGATGCGAATGCAATAGTTTTAGGTCGGAGGATCTGTTTCCGTATAGGAATGTAGATTTTAAATACCACCTGCGGTAATTTGCAGTAGTGTTTCGGCGGTCAGCGATAAAATTTATTAGTTCTTTGGTTTCCTTGGCCGGAGAACCGTAAGAAGAGCTAGATCCTGTACCTCCATCATTACATTTGAGTGATTCGGGATGGAGACAGTGTGTTTAATATTTTGTTGATATCAAGAACATTATAGATGTAATACTTTTCCTGCACTTGACGAGCAGCACATATGAAGTTGAAGTAGTTTAGTGAAACAACGGGAGACTTAAATCAGGAGGGACGAATGGGATTTGATTCGTTGTCGTTCCGAATCCGAGTCCAGTGACTTAACCACTGTCGGAGTTGACTTAAGGGACAACATCTGTCCGAAATCTTTTCACCAATTTGGTCCTCACCCTAGTGAGCCCAGGCAGAATAACACCAAGCGGTGTACGTTTTAATCATTCTTCCGATCAAATTCTGTGAGTTGTGGAACGCCGCTGAACAGTCATCCCCATCACACCATACCTGCACCGTGGCCGCTCGGGAAGGCAGAACTACGATTTACTACCGTGGTAACTCTCGCAGTGTTGCCTGTTAGTGCAGCAACGATACTCTGACTGTACACAACCTAGAAACTCCGTAAAAAGAACTTCTGAATTCGACTGCACTTTTTTCTGTCATGTGAATATCTCTGGAATGAGGAAGAATACGCGCCTGTGTTTTTTGAATGTCTTTACCACTACATTTACGACCCTTTGTCTTCAGAACTACCATAAGGCAGTTACGACATAACTTTTAGTTCGCATATAAGAGAAAGTTACAAAACAGACAGACTGTGCACAACGAAAAATACACTGCAGCCGGCTGTGAACAGCTGCAAACGAAATCAGTGTGTACCAGGCATACAGCCAGCAATTCATAAAATAATTCTGACGCAGGTGAAGTTTCAAGCCCTGCGTCTCACCCACCAGAGAAAATTAAATTACTGTTCTCTCTCACGCATTAACCAGTACGAATGGGATGGATATTAAATATAAACACGAATGCAGTTGCAAATTGAGAATTAATTAAATGTCAAGCATACGACGAAATTTGAATGATATCAATTACGAGAAAATAAAATCAAAAAATTTATCAAAGGGTACATAACCTCATTAACGTGAAGATGACACCCTTTTTCATTGGACTCTTTATGAATGAGAGGCTGTGAGCAGCAGGATTTCAGAAAAATTCTAATTTCTTGCCTATTCAAAACTTCTGTTTGCCAGAGAAATTAACGAACCAGTTGAAAATGGAATGGTAGAGCAAGTTGATCATAGCAAGGTGGTGTTTTCGCAATTCAAAGGGAAGTTCCTACCTCTGCATGTGTACAAAAATTATCGCTTTCATAAATGATTAAAAATAAAGCTACAACTGTGTTTCTTCCAATAGCACGCTAAAACAGAAACTTTCATCAAAAACTGGATTAGCCCATTCACCATCAGTAGCTCAGACTCCAGAGCTTTTTATGATTAAGAAACAGGAAATCGTCAGGAAAACAGCTTTATATGACTCCAATAATACACTGCAAATGGAATGTTTTACATAGCAAAAGCTTTACCTCTACGTTATCAGTCTCATACCCAGTGTGCCAAATACCTTATGTGAGCTTTTACTTGGTGTCTTTAAACAGAAGGAAACCTTTTCTACAGATGAATAATAGCGTCATTTCAATATTGTTGCCTTTTGTGTTTGTCTAACGTCGATGGATCTTTTCAGCTGGACACAGTATCACGGTATGTCCAGAAGACGAGTTCGTGGAGGTTACAGTGGTCTTCCGAACTTTCCGCAATATTGTGCAAAACCTCTTTAGTTTTTTCCTTCGATGTGGCTATTAATCAAACCCGTAATTCTGAATAGAGAATAAATACAGTGTACAATAGGTAGGCCGAAATTCATAATAAGAGTAGTTCTTGTTAATTACTTTTTCTCTCCTCCTTCAGAGGACGGAACCAATGAACGAGGACAGTTAATTAAATAACACCATTCAAAGAGATCAGACGCATTCGCCTGTTCGTCTGCCATTAGCACAAATCTGATGTCTGGAACTATAATCCGCCATTATGTGTATCTTTTGGACATAGAAGTATAAATATTGTTCATATTAACATGAAATTATTAACATTAATCCATCCGGGGACACATCAGTGGTATCGTGTGCATAGCATCACTCAGTGGCCGGCGAAATCACAGTGGTGTCGTGAGGATAGCACCGTGCAGTGGTCGGCGACAGAACTTAGTATCTTCTACATTCTGTTGGTGTTTTCTTGAGGTAACAATAAGTTTATAACACTATACTGCATCGAGTATTATATCAACATACAATGTGTATTACCAAATATGATATTACGATGCAGGATTTACGTAAATTTGACGGTGAGTTACCCAATGGGTTTGGCTTATCGAACTTGAATTCAGTAATACAGAAGAAACTAGAAAGCTAGAGAATGAAATTTGGAAAATGTTTTAAATAACAAAGTTTACTTAAACAAAATAGTAAACGATCACCAGCCTATTTAGGCATAGTAATGTGAAACATAACTTTTGTTGTTGTTGTTATTGTTATGGTCGTCAGCCCAGAGACTGGTTTAATGCAACACTCCATGCTACTCTAACTTGTGTAAGATTCCTCATCTCCCAGTACCTACTGCAACCTACATCCTTCTAAATCTGCTTAGTGTTTTCATCTCTTGGTCTCTCTCTACGATTTTTACACTCCACGCTACACTCCAGCACTAAATTGATGATCCCTTGATGCCTAAGAACATGTCTTACCAACCGATCCCTTCTTCTAGTTACGTTGTGCCGAATATTTCTCTTCTCCCCAATTCTGTTCAATAACCTCCTCATTAGTAATGTGACCTACCCATCTAATCTTCAGCATTCTTTCAAAAGTTTCTATTCTCTTCTTGTCCGAACTATTTATCTTCCATGTTTCACTTCCATACATGGCTAAATTCCATACAAATACTTTCAGGAACGATTTCCTGTCCACTTAAATCTATACTCGATGTTAACAAATTTCTCTTCTTCACAAACGCTTTCCTTGCCATTGCCAGTCTACATTTCCTATCCTCTCTACTTCGACCAGCAACAGTTACTTTGCTCCCCAAATAGGAAAACACATCTACTACTTTAAGTGTCTCATTTCTTTACCTAATTCCCTCAGCATCACCCGATTTAATTCGACTACACTCCATTATCCCATTTTGCTTTTGTTGATATTCGTCTTACATCCTCCTTTCAAGACACTGTCCATTCTGTTCAACTGCTCTTCCTCGTCTTTTGTTGTCTCTGACAGAATTACTGTGTCATCGGAGAACCTCAAAGTTTTTATTTCTTCTCCATGGATTTTAATTCTTGCTCCAAATTTCTCTTTTGTTTCCTTTAGTACTTACTCAATATACAGATTGAATAACATCGGGGATAGGCTGCAACACTGTCTCACTCTCTTCCCAACCGCTTCTTCACTTTCATGCCCCTGGATTCTTATAACTGCCATGTGGTTTCTGTAGAAATTGTAAATATCGTTTCGCTCCCTGTATTTGACCCTTGCCACCTTCAGAATTTCAAAGAGAGTATTCTACTCAACATTGTCAGAAGCTTTCTCTAAGTCTACAAATACTAGAAACGTAGGTTTGCCTGTTCTTAATATATCTTCTAAGATAAATCGTAGGGTCAGTGTTGCCTCTACGGAATCCAAACTGATCTTCCCTGAGGTCGGATTGTACCAGTTTTTGCATTCGTCTGTGAAGAATTCGCGCCAGAATTTTGCAGCCGTGGCTTATTAAACTGATAGTTCGGTAATTTTCACATGTCAACACCTGCTTTCTTTGGGATTGGAATTATTATATTCTTCTTGAAGTTTGAGAGGATTTCGCCTGTCTCATACATCTGGCTCACCAGATGGTAGAGTTTTCTCAAGGCTGGTTCTCGCAAGGCTGTCAGTAGTTCTAATGGAATGTTGTCTATTCCCGGGGCCTTGTTTCGAATTAGGTAATCCAGCGTCCTTTCAATCTCTTCACGCAGTATCATATGTCCCTTTTCATCTTAATCTACATCCTCTTCCATTTCCATCATATTGCCGTGAAGTACATCGCCCTTGTATAGACCCTCTACATACTCCTTCCACCTATCTGCTTTCCCTTCTTTGGTTAGAACTGGGTTTCCATCGGAACTCTTGATATTCGTACAAGTGGTTTCTCCAAAAGTCTCTTTAATTTTCCTGTAGGCAGTATCTATCTTACCCCTGATAAGATATGCCTCTCCATCCTTACTTCCTCAGAGATACCCATTTTTCTTCTATCGTATTTCTTTCTCCCATTCCTGTCAGTCGTTCCCTTATGCTCTCCCTGGAACTCTCTACAAACTCTGGTTCTTTAAGGTTATCTGGGTGCCATCTCCTTAAATTCTCAACTTTTTACTGTTTCATCAGTTATAATCTACAGTTCATAACCAATAGGTTGCGGTCAGAGTCCACATTTGCCCTTGGAAATGTCTTACAATTTAAAAGTTGATTCCTGAATCTCTGTCTTGCCATCGTATAATCTACCTGAATCCTTCCAGTATCTCCAGGCTTCTTCCATGTATACAACCTTCTTTCATGATTCTTGAACCAAGTGTTACTTATGATTAAGTTAACTCTGTGCTAAATTCTACCACTTATTTCACCTCTAACCCTTATTCCATATTCACCTACTACGTTTCCTACTGCTATCGACTTCCAGTCACACATGACTATTAAATTTTCGTCTCCCTTGACTATCTGAATAATTTCTTTTACCTCAAAATACATTTCTTCAATCTCTTCGTCATCTGCGTAGCTAGTTGGCATATAAACTTGTACTACTGTAGTAGGCGTAGGCCTCGTGTATATCTTAGACACAATAATGCGTCCACTATGCTGTTTGTAGTAGCTCAAGCGCACTCCTATTTTTTATTCATTATTAAACCTATTCCTGCATTACCCCAATTTGATTTTGTATTTATAACTCTGTATTCACGTGACCAGAAGTCTTGTTCCTCCTGCTACCGAACTTCACTAATTACCGATATTTATAACTTTAACCTATCCGTTTCCCTTTTTAAATTTTCTAACTTACCTGCCCGATTGAGGGATCTGATAGTCCACTCTCCGATCCGTGCAACGCCAGTTTTCTCTCTCCTGATAACGGCGTCCTCTTGAGTAGTCCCCGCCCGAAGATCCGAATAAGGGACTTTACCCAAGAGGACGCCATCATCATTTAACTGTACAGTAAAGCTGAATGCCCTCGGGAAAAATTACTACGGTAGTTTCCCCTTGCTTTCAGCCGTTCGCTGTACTAGCGCTGCAAGACCGTTTTGGTTAGTGTTACAAGGCCAGATCAGTCAATCATCCAGACCGTTTCCTCTGCAGCTACTGAAAAGGCTTCGGCCCCTCTTCAGGAATAACACGTATGTTTGGTCTCTCAACAAATACCCCCCCCCCTCCCCCCCAATGTGGTTGCACCTACGGTACGGCTATCTTTGTCGCTGAGGCACGCAAGCCTCCCCACCAACGGCAAGGTCCATATTTCATTGGGGTTACATAATCTGTATACAGTTATGATAAAGTAAAGTTACTAGTACTTGCAATGAACTCTACTATAATCGGATAAGTGGTACAGTGATGCTAGAAGTTGTAATTAGTATATGCAAGTTCTCACAGAATCAGTTGCCGGCCGCGATGGCCGAGGGTTTCTAGGCGCTTCAGTCTGGAACCGCATGACCGTTACGGTCGCAGGTTCGAATCCTGCTTCGGGCATGGATGTGTGTGATGTGCTTAGGTTTAAGTAGTTCGAAGTTCTAGGGGACTGATGACCTCGGATGTTAAGTCCCATAGTGCTCAGAGCCATCAGAGAACCAGTTAACAGTTTGGTAATTACTTTGTTATATATGAATTACGTGATCACCAAATTGTTATGAAAGTCAATATTAAACCAGAATTGGACATGGACATAGTCCTATTTCAACAGTTACTTTCTAGATAGTGCAAACATAATTAAAAGTCACTTGCAATAGAATTTTTACACTCATTAATAAGTCATATTGCTTCAATTTTTTATGGATAAGGGCAATTACAGTAACTTAATATTCAATAAGCAAAATTATTTTAATTTTCATCGCATAATGGCGGGTGACGAGGACCAGACGGGTAGACCGTTCGCCTGGTGCAAGTCTTTCGATTTGACGCCACTTCGGCGACTTGCGCGTAGATGGGGATGAAATGATGATGATCAGGACAACACAACATATAGTCCCTGAGCGGAAAATATCTCCGACCCAGCCCGGAATAGAACCCGGGCTATTAGGATTGACAGCCTGTCGCGCTGACTACTTCTTTTTTAATTTTTTTCCTTTCTTTTGGTTTATTTCTGTCTGTTTTTTTCTTTCTTTTTATATTTCTTTTTCTTTTTGGGGTAGGGGACCGGACGGGACTCGGTGAGCAAAGGGGTCAGGGGTCGAAATCCGAGGCCTGGCCACGGTGTCCCCCTCACCACCACTGAGCCTGTGGTGCTTAGGGAAGTGGGAAACACAGGAATCAACAGTTGTGGAAGGCGTTGTTATTTATTTATTTGCATTGTGTTTTTGGAATATTCACTATTACAATGAAATTATGGCCTCAGCTACCGGAGGCGGGCATTTCCATCACAGAAAGTACACAAAATTCAAAAGTTACTTCAACTTCAATTGATATATTCGTTATTCAAGCAGATTTATTCATTTTAAGCAACTCAAAATTAGGAACCCTGAAAATGTCCATTGTCATAAAGCAAAACAACACACTTTTCTAAGACAGCTTGTAAGATGCCAATTTTTGTACTACTTTTTCACAAATTTCACTCATCTTGCAGTACTTTCGAAACAGTTAACGCCAGTGATCCTTTATACAGGTTCTTAAGTATGACTTTAAATGCATTTACACTCTAACTAACATCAAGACAACGTGCTGTCTTACTGCCATTAATACAAACAGTAAATTTCATTAACACAATTTAAGGCAGTTCATCATTAACGCACAAACACTATGAAATAAAGTAAATTAATCACTATGGAGGTTTTCATAAATTCAACACTAACTTCCTCCCTTAACTTCAATTGAACCACAATATCTGTAGATACCTTTTTGCATTCAGAATTATGCAAATAAACAAATATTCATTTTCAACAGTTTTTAACACACAGGATACTCGGATGTTAGTATTTATCTTGTGTGGATCCTAAGAGGTAGCTTGAGGGGAACCAAATCAAGGATCGGACATAAGTTTCACATAATTTGCCTGATTAGTGCAAATTAAACAACACTTAAGTGTACTGAAGTGATTGCGCAATATCGGTGGCGAGTACACATCGGTCTATCTTCTGAATGTAATTGGCTGTATTATCTTCTTCTTAGCGACGACATTTCCAACATTAGAGCCTTTTCCCTTAATAGAACATCATTTTATAGCCGTACACACATCTGAGGCCTTTCCATATTACATCCAGGTACTGGAAGCCTCACCCGGCACCTATGCAGTTCACTCTCTGACTGCTCAGACCAAACTGTCCTGTAGCTATCTGCCGACTGACTGGACTCTCTCACTTGGCGCCCAGACTGAGCGCCACATCCAAATGGTTCAAATGGCTCCGAGCACTATGGAACGTAACATCTGAGGTCATCAGTCCCTTAGAACTTAGAACTACTTAAACCTAACTAACATAAGGGCATCACATACATCCATGGCCGAGGCAGGATTCGAACCTGCGACCGTAGCAGTCTCGCGGTTCCGGACTGAGGCGCTTAGAACCGCTCGGTCAACGCGGACGGCAGCACCACATCTACCTTTCACCCCGCGCCAACCACTTTTTGGCGCACGCCAACTCACATCCCTTCCAAATGTGTTGCTTTTCATTTTATACATTGCAAGTCCGTAGGTATGAACCACCTTGTACATAGTTGTAAAGAAGCATCTTTTAAAAAATGTTAATATTTAAGTATATTAACATGTCAACACAAAAGCCACATATTTATATAATATTTTTCTCTGATTAATACCAAGAATTTAAATAGTAAAGAGAAAACATTTTACACAACTTTCCAATTCATTACATTAAGTCAAAGACATTACATAGTGAAAATCACATACTTGACATTGAACAGTATTAATCAGTAAAAAATATTTTCAGTATTGATTATGGTGTTACAATTTACACACGTCAACAAGCTGTTTCTTTTTATAAGTAATTGTGCCCTTTCATCATGGCACACGAAAGAGAAGATAAGATTATTTACATTGAATTTGCGGAGCAAAACTTAGATATTGCCACTACATCGCTTACATCTTATCATGATCCGTTTGACAGACTTTCCGGTCACGTAATGTAACAAGTAGTAGGCCTACATATTTCCGAAAGCAATAAACGAAAACGAAGAAACTGCCATGTGTGTTACAAAAACAAAAAAAAAAAGAATAATAAACTTAGTGTGCAAATCTTGTGGAGTTGTGTTACATCTTGGAGACTGCTTTGCTTTATATCGTATGAAACAGAAATATTAAGTACAAAAGAAAATGCAAATAAACCAACATATGAAACAAAAAAGGTTGTATTTATTTACGTATGTATACCTTCGAAATTTCATGAAAGTAGGGGAACAGGGTTGAGAAATTATGAGAACTAACGATGAGATTAGTAAAACGTAACAATTTATAATCTCCCGATAATGTCAAGAACGGCCGGCGACAAGCCAAGTGATCCGAATTAGCGCTGCCGGCGCCAAGCGAATACATTTGTACGAGACGTGCGAACAGCAAAGTGTTAATATCCTTTCGCATACCTGTGAGGCAATGTGACCTATATACATAAGGGGAAACTACGCAGTTCGAAACAATTATGCATGTGCAAACTGATCACAAAATGATATTCACACAAGTATTGAATGAAAATGCAAAATTGTTATCTTTGGCGGCCCATGGATGAATGTGTGACGCAGTAGCAGAAATTCATCGCGCAGCTGATGGGTAGTAAGCAGGGGACATGTCGATACCAGGGTAAAGTCTTCGTGAATTTCATTCCATGTACTCAGATAGACAGTAACTAAGCCTCACATAAAAGCGCATGAGCAATATACACAGACGTCAGCATCTGAGAGAGGACGTGTACTTGGGCTCAAAGGAGCCGGTTGGAGTAATCGGCGAATCGCTCGATATTTGAATAGGAGTGATGCCGCTACTTGACGTTACTGGCGTGAATGGGTGAACCATGACCGAACAGAGCGACAACAAGGAAGCAGTCGAACTAGAGGGACGACAGACCGTGTGGATCGAGCAATCGTAAGAGAGGCAGAGTTCCGGATTCATCATTACCACCGATCCACCATCCAACTGGTGCTTCAGTGACCACAGGGGCCGTTAATAGACGGCTTAAAGAAGGGGCTACCATTGATCTCGGACACCAACAAGCACGTTTGCATTGGTGTCGGACACATTCCGCGTGAAATATCGTTGACTGCAGGAGGATTGGCTTCGGATTCAGCCCCGATGACCAGAAAAGACGTGTCCCGAGATGCCCTGGACAACTGTGGAATACCAACCTGATTGTCGCCTATCATACGGCCTGACAACTAGGAGTGGTGGATGGTGTGGTGTGCGATTTCATTTTATAGCAGGACCATTTTGGGTTTCATCTCTTGCATCCTTGGACTACAGTGGTTCGTCGTCGATATTCGATATTCTTCTCCCCGTTTTATTGCCCTTCATGGCAACCCATCCTGGGCTTACATTTCAGGTAGATAATACCCGCCCACACTCTTCGAGACTTTCTGTTACTTGTCTTCGAGCTTGCCAAATCCTATCTTGACCAGCAAGTTCGTCGGGTCGCTACCAAACTTAAAAACGTTTGGAGCAGTATGGGCAGGGTCCTCCAACCAGTTCGGTATTTCGACGAACTAACGCACCGATTGGATACAATTTGACACGATATCCTTCAGCTCTTGCAGCATATTTTTCTTACGGCAAGCACTTCGTCCTTCGTACATACAATCGTATTTGGGTAGATGGCACGGTTCTCAGAGGCTGGTGTGAAGTCACTATCATAACCATACCTAAGCCTGGTGAGGACAAACAGCTTCCGTCTAGCTAACGCCTAATTTTTCTCATCGGCTGTGTTTTCAAGATGATGAAACGTATGATGCATGGTCGGTGGTATGGTGGCTCGAGTCTCGTTACCTACTAACCAATGTCGATTGTGTGCGCACCGTCCTGCAGTTAACTGTCTCGTCACGGTTTTCTGCAGAAATATCAGACTGTGCTCATGGTTTTTTATTCGGAGAAAGCCTACGACAAATGCTGGACGACTGCTATCTTCTGTACTCTATACACGTGGGACCTCTGAGGCCACTTGCAGGAATTTGTGAAAGACAGAAATTTCAAGGTATATGTGGCTTCGACCTTGTCGGACAGCTTTATCCAGGAGAACGGGGTGCCTCAAGGCTCCGTCCTGAGAGTCGTCCTCTTTGCTGTAGCCATTGACTCTATTATGGACTGTCTCCCGCCAGGCATTTCCGGCTACATTTTCGTCGACTACTTTGCCATCTGTTGCGGTTCTCGACGGAATTGTCGTCTTTAGTAGCGTCTTCAGCAACGTTTAGATCGTCTTTACTCATGGAGCGTCGACAGAGGCTTCTGTATGAATTTATGGCTGCGCAACAGGTGTGTTCCACCTTTACGCCTTGGGCCTCTTGCTCTTCCTGTTCGTTGAGGCTATTAAGTTCTTCTTGGAGCTCATGCTTGATAGAAAAGTTTCTTCGTCCTCGCACGTGTCTTACTTGGCAACACGCTGTATTCGGTCCCTCAGTGTCATGCGTGTCCTAAGCAGTACTTCCTGGGGAGCAGAATAGACTCCTCTTCTCTGTTTCTATTGATCTCTTTTCCACTCGAAACTAAGCTTTGCGTGTTTCGTTGATTCCTCTTCACGTCCATCCACTGCACGCCGTCGTGAAAATATTTGACCACTGGCGCCTTTTTTGCTAGCCCGATTGAGAGTCTCTATGCAGATGCTGCTGAGCTACCACTGTTATACCCTCGTGATGTCCTCCTCAGTGGATACGCATGCAGTTTGTCTGTGATGCCCAGCCACCCATCCTATGACCTCTTTTTTGATGACACCCTAGATCGCCAGAGTGAGGCACGCTCATCTTTTCTGTTAAGTCCGGGGGTTCGCTTTTGGCTAATGCTCCGGCAGGTTAGCCTCACGATAACCTCCATGTTCCCGATGGATGTGAACCCTTCACCACCTTGGCTTCGTGCGGTTGCCCGTGTTCATCCGACTCCATTCGCAACACTACTCCGGATTCGATCTACCGCTGCAAGTTTCTAGACCTTGGCATGTAACTTAGCGATAGCATCACACTACAACCTCGTTGAACTCAACAGTGATTTCTCCAACAAAGCCACTGCTGAAAATAAACTCATCGATCAGATTTCTCCAAACATTGTTCACAACAATGCCAATATGAACTGCCTATTTGAAAGAGGTATTTTGGCATCTAAAAATACTATTATAGACGATATCAACTTGAATACTCAAAAGAAAATCCCCTGTGAAGAGAGGAATATAAAATCGATCTACAGAACGGTAAACGTTCAAGAAAGTGCGAACTTCCCCACATAATTTCTAGACTCTTTGCAAGTACCGGGAATGCCATTACAACACCTTCGACTTAAATCTTAATCTACGATCATACTCCCTACAAATCTCAGCTGACGAAAACTGTTATGAAACATGGATGATCGTCAAACAGGTATCGAAGAACATTATCGAAGCCGAACTTATGACATGAAAGTAACTATATACTCCGGATAACAAAATGAAAAACGTTTAAAAACCAGTACTGTACATAGTTGGAATATGCTTTCAATAATTTATTTTTAATTTTATACTTTAACAAGTATTGTAAATAGTTCCAAAACATTTTCTTTAGCTCTTATACTTTAAAGTTTAACCTTTTATTCCAACTACCACACTATTTATCCACAGAATACCACTGATCTCTGCTGAACTGCCATTCCAATTTAAAAGACTGCAGTTTCCAATCAGACCAGCCTACAGTTCCATAATTACCAAAGGGCAAGAACAAACTTTAAAATATTGCTGCATCAACCTCAAAGACGCCTGCTTCTCTCACGATCACCTATGCGTAGCTTGCTCCCGAGAAGAAAATTCGAAAAATTTGTAAATATGTACGCATGATAAAAAATAAAGAATGTTTAAAAACCAGTACTTTAAATAGTTGGAACATGTTTTCAGTAATTTCTTTTTACCTCTTATACATTAAAAAGTATTGTAAATAATTCCAATAAATTTTTTTCAGCTCTTATACTTTAACGTTTATCCTTTTATTTCAACTACCACACAACCTCATATCAACTACTTGAGCGAAGCAACGTACCCCAGATAGTTGGTAATAGCGACAAAACACAATAAAACAGTTTGGCAACAGTATGCACAGCAATGGAGCGTGCATGCGAGATATTACGTTGCGTTAAAATCCTAATAATCGCAGTAGCAACAAATAACAAAATTCTTAACCTACTATTTACACTTTTTGCCAGAAAAACTTCTATAGATAAACTTTAGTTCAGACACCATTGTACAGTTTATAACAAAAAGAAACATTTTGCAGAATTAGTGCTGAGTATGTAACAGAGGAGGTAAATTCGTTTCATTGTTATTTTCTTCATTTCTTTCTTGCCTGCGTTTTTTGTTAACGTAGCAAACCCTACAATCATATTTTAATTACTTGAAAAGTGTGTACATTTCAAATAACCAAAAGTTAATTCATACAAACTGATATTGTTACTCAAGCAGTTTCAGGTCCTGAAGCAGTTTCAGGTACTGTCACAGTGGTCATTTTATAATATTCCTTCCTTTTGTGCATTATTACATGGTTCCTCTAATTCTGTCTCTTAAAACGTTTTTATAGTTTATGACCATATAGTCTTTCTCCTGTTTTTGTTGATGAGTAATATGAGACAATTTACATAATTGTGGATGGGAGGTACAGAACAAAAGGCTCAGTATGAAAGACAATGTGCATTAGACAATTAATGATTACTTTTAGTTCATTACACTCTAAAAAAATCGACGAACCACGAAGGAATTATCTTCATAGGGTGAAAATTGGTAGATGTCATGACATGCACCAAAAAGAAGATTATAATTTCAGAAAAATTCGATGATTTATTCAAGAAAAGAACTTCACAAATTGAGGAAGTCAAAACAGAGTTGGTCCATCTCTGGCTTTTACGAAACCAGATATTCAGCTTGACACTGATTGATAGAGTTTTTGGATGTCCTTAGTGTGGGATACTTGTTTTGATTTGTTTTAGGCGCGGAAAGCTGAGGTCATAAGCACAAATATTATAGCCTCAATAAATCAAGAAGTAAAAGAAGGAACGAACGCGGTTAAAAGAAAGGCATTCGATCAGGAAATGGCGGACCGTTAATGACAACGGGCACAAAGTGGTGGGAGATTACCACATAACAAATATTGATGGCTAAGATGACAGTGCCCAATACGCAACCTAGCTAAAATGATCTCCTCGCTACGAGAAGGCCGAAAGGAAGTTGGCCAAGCTACTGCGAGAAGTGTAGTACCACAGAGCTTGTTCCCATGAAGAGAAGACCGCCGGTGTTGCCAAAGTGACACCATCTGCCGACAGACGGCAACACGGAGAGAACACAAAGGAATGGAAGAGCTAGCAGGTCGAGGAAGGAGGACTGTAGCCTTTCCAGCAGCGCCAGCAGCTGCATTGCCCGTCAGACGGACGTGGCCAGGAAACCACGTGAACGTCACGGTGGCTTTCTCAACAGCGAGTAAGTGGAAGTTTTATTGGACCCGTTGCGCTAAGGGATGGACGATGTGCAGTGCACAGCGGCTCTGAAGGGTGCTGAGAGATTCGAAGCTTATGATTTAATCAGAAAGCCTTTGTCGCGGATGTACTGTGTAGCCTGATAGAGGGGAAGAGCTCTGCTGTAACATCGGAGATTGTTCTGGAAGCCGATACCGGAAATGAACGCTGCCAATGACGAAGACACACCGACACCGCGAAAGTACTTGCCCCCCTTCTAACAGCCGTGTATCGCAAGTCTCTAGAGGAACGGAAGGTTCCAAATGATTGGAAAAGAGCACGGGTAGTCCCAGTCTTCAAGAAGGGTCGTCGAGCAGATGCGCAAAACTATAGACCTATATCTCTGACGTCGATCTGTTGTAGAATTTTAGAACATGTTTTTTGCTCGAGTACCATGTCGTTTTTGGAAACCCAGAATCTACTCTGTAGGAATCAACATGGATTCCGGAAACAGCGATCGTGTGAGACCCAACTTGCTTTATTTGTTCATGAAGCCCAGAAAATATTAGATACAGGCTCCCAGGTAGATGCTATTTTTCTTGACTTCCGGAAGGCGTTCGATACAGTTCCGCACTGTCGTCTGATAAACAAAGTAAGAGCCTACGGAATATCAGACCAGCTGTGTGGCTGGATTGAAGAGTTTTTAGCAAACAGAACACAGCATGTTGTTATCAATGGAGAGACGTCTACAGACCTTAAAGTAACCTCTGGTGTGCCACAGGGGAGTGTTATGGGACCATTGCTGTTCACAATATATATAAATGACCTAGTAGATAGTGTCGGAAGTTCCATGCGTCTTTTCGCTGATGATGCTGTAGTATACATAGAAGTTGCAGCATTAGAAAATTGTAGCGAAATGCAGGAAGATCTGCAGCGGATAGGATCTTGTTGCAGGGTGTGGCAACTGACCCTTAAGATAGACAAATGTAATGTATTGCGAATACATAGAAAGAAGGATCCTTTATTGTATGACTATATGATAGCGGAACAAACCCTGGTAGCAGTTACTTCTGTAAAATATCTGGGAGTATGTGTGCGGAACGATTTGAAGTGGAATGATCATATAAAATTAATTGTTGGTGAGGCGGGTACCAGGTTCAGATTCATTTGGAGAGTCCTTAGAAGATGTAGTCCATCAACAAAGGAGGTGGCTTACAAAACACTCGTTCGACCTATACTTGAGTTTTGCTCATCAGTGTGGGATCCGTACCAGATCGGGTTGACGGAGGAGATAGAGAAGATCCAAAGAAGATCGGCGTGTTTCGTCACAGGGTTATTTGGTAACCGTGATAGCGTCACGGGGATGTTTGACAAACTCAAGTGGCAAACTCTGCAAGAGAGGCGCTCTGCATCGCGGTGTAGCTTGCTCGCCAGGTTCCGAGAGGGTGTGTTTCTGGATGAGGTACCGAATATATTGCTTCCCCTTACTTATACCTCTCGAGGAGATCACGAATGTAAAATTAGAGAGATTAGAGCGCGCACGGAGGCTTTCAGACAGTCGTTCTTCGCACGAACCATACGCGACTGGAACAGGAAAGGGAGGTAATGACAGTGGCACGTAAAGTGCCCTCCGCCACACACTGTTGGGTGGCTTGCGGAGTATAAATGTAGATGTAGATGTATGTACCGTAGTCTACTTGTAAAATTTATTGACCAAAATGTGCTGTTATTTCGTTCTTCGATCGTTCAACTCTAATTTTTCTCGTAGTTGCAGTATTTGTATATGTGGTCAAAGATGTGATTTTCTTAAGCAAGCATTGATCTCGTCTGCTGGTGTTTACTTGGGAATAACTGGAAGTGTTTGTCGAAAACCTCCTGAGAGTATGAGTAGAGTTCCTTTTATCACTTTTGAGTTTCCTCGCAAGTGTCGTTATGTTCTGTCCATGGCTTCGAGCGATTCTTTTATGTGCCATTGTGCATTCGCCCCAGTAGATACTTTTAGCTTGATTTAGAAGTTCACCACGTCCAGATGCTATTGAGGTTGTACATACCGGAAATTGTTCTTCGGCTTTATTGAACGGTAGTTGTAGGGCGGTACGGGCAGTTTGTCCCCCTTACACAAGTGTGGCTGCTATGCCGAACAATGCTAGTGCAGGTGTTAGGTGTTGTTTAGAATGTGTTTCCGCCAGCAACAGACTTATTAGACAACTTTCTCAAGGTGCCACCTGGTGCGTCCAAGTAAATAGTTCCGCAAGTGTTGTTGTCGATCCGGTCCATGATAACGTTGCAAATTCACATTTGATTTTCGTAGAGGAGTTTTTTCTTGTGAGCAATTATTGGAGGAGTTCGTTGATGTTGTAGCTTTTTTCATTTGTAATTTCGAAGGTTAGCACACTGATAGCAACTTTTCGTAGTGCTTGCATGCCAACTTGTACAAAGGCCTGGTTGTTTATTGCTAAATATTTATCGTCTGGGCTACTGAATGTTTCACTGAAGATGTCGTAGAACTCGATGAGCTTGTCGTATTTCTTACGGTATGTCATCACTTCAAAAGAGTCCGATAGCTGTTTTGGACCCATGTTGGACACGTGCTGTTAGAATTACGGCTTTCCACTTTTCCTAAGCGTTGGCATGCTTCTTTGTGCGCCTGGAATGGGTAACTTTCACTAGTCTTGAGATTTGTGTAACGTTTTGGTTCCCGTATTGTGTGTGGCAATATCTGGAGATAGAAGCATTAGGCGTTGTTGGAAATACAATGTATACTTGACCTTGTGCACCAGTTTTCATGATTTTTAGATGATCTTCTACTGGAATTCCTTGTTTTCGTCGCAGAAAGATTTTTCTTGTTGTGTTCCACGTATAACAGGTAGGGACGTCGACATATAGTAATATTTTCGCGAATGGATCCGTTGGGCACAGTTGATAAAAAGCTGTTAACGTTGAGTTCTGAGGTAGTTCGCTTGCAGTTTTTCTGGCGATGTCTTTTGTGAAGAAAACTCTGCCCATTCTCCAAATGTACTGCTGGGTGCTTCACAGATGGTTCGCGTTCATGTACAGGAAACCGAAAATCCGCAACGCTGCTTCGTTATTGTTGATGTATCTTCCCACTTGGTACATATGGATCTGATCGTTTATATTTCGTTGTTCGCTGCCTTTGGCTATTTGAAATACTGACTTTTTTCACATACTTATATATTTGAAGGATTTCACTGAATTGCAGTATTATACTTTTATGTGTGCTTGGAACATCTTGGAATGTAGTGCGTCATATGGTATTACCCACTGATTATCTGTTTCCAGTTCGTTGCTGCCTCGTCGTCGTAATTTTGCTGTGAAGCACAGTTTTTGGGTGATCGTCTCCTATATTTGGGCTAGCCATCAGTTCCGTTTGTGTGTCGTGCGAATATAGCTTGGTTATTTTTTTGTACATTTTCCATCACTCACACATGGCGAATTGGAGTTTGATGGCCTGTATGGTCCGTGACTCAAGTTCTTCACTACTATGTCATACAGTTCCTGATCTGCCTATGGATTGGAAAATTCAGCTTGGATGATTGTGAGAGTGAGGCTGTGCTGGTTTCTGTCATTCCATTGTGTAGGTCCAGCACTTAACGGTTCGAAAGATGTCGTATTTTGTGACGACTTCAACAAATCTTATTTGTTTTCATCGGAAAACACGGGCTGTTATGTCGTGTTGATGGATGGAGATGCGGCCGTATCTTAGTTGTGGTTTGATTGGTGGCCACGACGAGTTGCACGTGGATGTTATGAAGAGATCAGGTCGTCCATATTTCCATATTAAGGTCATGGCATCTTGAGTGTATTCGAGCAAGTGTCTCGGACTTACTAAGTGTGGTGAGGGTAACATGACCATTGTTCCAATGTTGTCAGTGTTTCCGCCACGTATGATTGAATCTCGAAGGTGGATGTATTGTACCGTGCATAGTTTCTTCTGACTCAATCTTATGTAAAGCATTCATTCCGCTTCTCTTTTTGCATACATATCTACCAGTAATCGTTGGAATAAACGGCAAGCGTTGAGAACGTGATCGGATGTGATCATTAAACGGTAAGCACAAGACTTCTTGAAAGTGACCTCTTTTTTTAAATGCTTGTCTCAGGTTCGATTTCTTTCACATTAAAATGATGTCCGTCCTCTCCGTGCAGGAATGTTAATAGATATTGAAGGTCATCATGGGAATGCTGTCTTTCTATAGTGCGTTATAGTACATCTCTTCTCCGTGGTATAGTACAGTCATGGCTTGTGTTTTTACTGTCCATAATTACAATGGCAACTTCGTCTATTTGACGTGCGGCAAATCGACGTACGTGTTCTCCGTGTTGTCTTTTGTCGGCTCGAATTATAACTTCACAGTCATCAGGAATCATTAGGTCTAGTGGTTTTGACTAAGTGAATCAGTTGATTGTATTCCTATAAGATCCTCTGCACATCTCGAAATACTTCTCTTCTCAGTCCACTGATATTTGTGCATCGTTGATCGATTTCTATTTCTGATGGAATATACTTGCAGAAATTTATGGTCTTCCTTGGATAGAGGTTGCAATGATAGACAGATTTGTCCTTGGATGGAAAGCATATAATCGTTTTCTGTTAGTTTTGAGCAAAGTGACACCAAAAGAACTCATTTGAAAGCAGACATTATACACTTTTATACCTTGAAGCAAGTGATTTGATTCTGGAGTTTCCTCCGTCATGTACAGTAAAATTTCTTGCGGAGGAGCTTCACATTTGTGGTAATCGAATTTTTCCATTCATGCAAGGGAATCCTTATGTTACTCCACTGAGTTTTTTCGTGTTGAAAAATTTGCAGATGATATTCATTTATTCGACTGCCACATGTTTGTTATATTCTTTCGTGGGGTCGCAGTGGAATGCCCATGCTTCTCGTAGGGTGATATTTTCATGGCTAGCTTGAGTTCGCCGTCTTTCATTATAAGATTGCGTCGCAATTCTTGATTCTTCAGTCCGTTCATTTCTTGTTCTTCGGTTTCTCTGTTTATCACTGTGCTCATTTTATTTCGTTGGGATCTTAAACGTGCTTCGCGCTCTTCGAATGTTTGTTTCTTCCCTGTTATTTTTGTTTTCGCCGTTTTGCTTCAGAACTGCAATGATCTTCTCCTCTTTTACGTTTTGGCATTGTCTAAAATATAAATCAAATCAACCTTTTATTAACAAATACACTATGTACAGTTTACACATATTTCACACTTCATTTTCGATTTATATTCTGTCACTGTATCGCTCTGACTACTCACACTTCGATGTTCGTTTTTGTTCACTCACTGAGCTACTTTTTTCGGTTCTCCCTTCGTCAGTGATAAGAAACTGATGTTTGTACCCACGACGGGTCTTGCTTCATATACCCCTACCAATGGCTAGCCCCACCTGTGGCGAATCCCAGAACATACCAAAGAGGCTTAGAATGGTCCACAATGTTAGAAAACATTATACAACATTCTAGAGTGTTTTAGAATGTTCCACAATGTTCCACAATGGGATGTTCCGGGATGTTCCCAAACATTCTGGAATTTTCCTGAATGTTTCATATTATTCCCCAATTTTCTAGAACTCCCCGATCATTGTGGAGCATTTCTGAACATTTTGGAATTTTTGGAATGCTCCTGAATACTCTCGAATGTTCTGGGATGTTTTAGACGTTTCCACAGGGCGAAATTTCCCAGCCTTATATCTTGAAAAGTACGCACTCATGTAAAAATGGAAATCCTCTTTATAGACGAGGGATAGAGGGCTACCACATCATACAACTACCTTGATCGTACCGGGGCTCGTTCTTAGTTTTAGCGGCAAGGACATTTTACACTTACTTTTATTATATAAATAATAATGTTTTCTTTCTGTCACAGTGGAGTATGTAACATCAATGTTGAATTTTTAGCATAGCACTACGAAATTATTTCGCTGAAACTTGGTCAGAAATCACTGAACGCAGATTTAGTTTAACTAAAACCCAATTGCATTTACTTTGAAACGGGAGTTATACAGATAAGAGGGATTGCGTTGTTTAATACAGTCACTCATTGTGATCCATAAAAATGAAGTTAGCGGCAAATGTATTTCCGAAAATAAGTACATAGGGAAGTAGTACAGTGTCAAAATAAGGTAGACCATTGTGTGCACCGTTTACAAAGTTTTGGTCGTCAGTACACCGATGCAGTACTATGCCACGCCAAACCGTAAATCCTGGACCATCAGAACGACTGTGTTCGACAATTCTACGCGTACCTTCATATGTTGAGAGGTGGGAATGCATGATTCATTCTAGAGCATTGCCAAAAATGATCATAGCACTAATTGAGAGCTCTTGGAATGGACTAGCCTGCCCACTCCCCTGGCTTAAATCCCATTAAGCAAGCCTGGGAGGCATTGGAGAGATATACTGCAATATGTCCGCAGGCTCTAAAGGCAAACCAGCAGCTGTCAGTTGTAGTGGTGGAGGAATAGGACGCCGTTTTTGGAAGAGCTCAACATAGGAACTTGTCGCAAAATATGCATTATCATTTGTGGGGATCATACACCTTATAAAGGTGTAATGTCTTGAGTTGATCACGGATCAAAATGATTGTAGTGTAATTATTTCCTGTGAATAAAATATCATTTTTCAACATCTCATTTCTTTCAATTACCTTATGTTCTATACCATAGTAGTTCTTTATACAGGGTGGCCCATCTATCTTGTCCGCCCAAAATATCTCTGGAACAATAACAGCTATTGGAAAACGACTTTCACCGGTATCAATGTAGGGCTGAGGCCCATGAATGTACACATTTGGAAACTTTCTAAAACGAAAGCATATATGTTTTTTAACACAAACTTATGATTTTTTTAAATGGACCTCCTATTTTTTTTCTTCAGCAGTCCATATCATGACAAAGCAGATACACAATGGCGTTGATTGCATCGCAATATTCCCATTACATCCCGATATATTAAGACGCGAAGTTGACGCTTGAAACACCAGACATGCGTTGCTAGCGCCCGTCCTGTGACTCAGGCGTGAACCCCATGCTGCCCGTAATCGCGATGTGATTGACATTTCAGCAGGTATTTATTCCATAGGCTAGGGGTGATGCGGTTCTGTAACATATCTGTGTACCGCAACCTTAGTCACAAAGTTAACTTCGCTTATCGTTAATCCGTTACTAAAAAGATAATGCCGTTCAAAGTTAAAACTCTACTTTACTGTAGATCTAGCGCAAGTGACAGTTAATCATTCACTCGTAATAGTAAAATTCATGTTGATGGTCTTGGTGAAACGAGCATATGGACTTAAAGTTTTACCGTTGTTTAGGTAAAAATGTTTTGATTTGGGAAGTTCAGGTAGGATATAGAAGATAAATGTAAACATGTTTAAACACTTAGTTTTATTATCACATAATTATCAACGTTACGTTTATCTAATGCATTAAATGACAAATGGTTGCAAACAAATGTTTCTTAACATCACTGGGTAAAATGGCCCTTTGAAGAAACTTCTACTCTGATGCCAGCACTACATACTAAACATAGCGTTCACATCTCATGCTCAAAGTGATGCCAATCGGCTTCCATACATAGGGTCACTCTGCGGATGAAGGATGCCCTACTTCGTGCTACTGTTTCCTCTTTGATGACTGTACAAGCATCAATAATGCGTTGCTTCATGTCCTCTGGTGTTGTTGGTTCATGTTGGTAAACAGCATCCTTCACTGCTTCCCAAAGAAAATAATCCAGCGGTGTAAGGTCCGGAGGTCGGACAGGCCATCTAACTGGGCCACCTCGTCCAATCCACCTACCAGGGAACTTACGGTTCAGACAGAAGTCGTCGTGCTCATAGGGCATTATGTGCAGGGCATCCGTCATGCTGATACCACACCTGAGCCTCAGGACGTGCGCTAGCAGCGCATGTCGGGTGTTTCAAGCGTCAACTTCGCGTCTCAATATCTCTGGATGTAATGGGAATATTGCGATGCAATCAACGCCATTGTGTATGTGCTTTTTCATGCTATTGATTGCTGAAGAAAAAATATAGGAGGTCCACTTAAAAAACCATTAGTTTGTGTTAAAAATCACATATGATTTGGTTTTAGAATGTTTCCAAATATGTACATTCATGGCCCCAGCCCTACATTGATAGTGGTGAAAGTTGTTTTCCAATAGCTGTTATTGTTGCAGAGATATTTTGGGTGGACAGAATAGCTGGGACACCCTGTATATGCAGTCTACCTTTCATTGAGGTTCGTTATTTGGCAGTAATGCATCAAAAGAAAGTTATTTTCATTCTTACCTTCGGCACACCATTGTAATATTAACAAAATAAGAAAGACACTTTCTCAAAAAGGGACCTAAAATCAATACAAACAAAAACACGTCTCACAAATTTATAGAACACCTGATTACAGAATAAAATATATAACAAAGCAACAAGAAAAACGGAAACTCAAATTTTATTGCCACTATAATACGGGACCTGGTAGCAGAAGAGAGAGGTTATCAAAGTAAACTAGCTCTAAAAACAGCTCTAAAATAAAAACAGCATCCCTAGAAGTTTCCCAAAACATGAACAATTAATTACAAGAGCATCAGTAAATCTTCACCAAAGCAGGTAAGAAACACTGTAGCTGATACTTGACACAATGGGAAGGACCAGGCCCCTTTGCTTTTCACTTTTAACACTTGTTTATTACATCAGAGAAATACACATTTTAAGACAAAATGTAACTACATAAAATATTGCTCCCAGTAAAGGTTAACATGTTGTTGTTGTGGTTTTCAGTCCTGAGACTGGTTTGATGCAGCTCTCCATGCTACTCTATCCTGTGCAAGCTTCTTCATCTCCCAGTACCCACTACAACTTACATCCTTCTGAATCTTCTTGGTGTATTAATCTCTTGGTCTCCCTCTACGATTTTTACCCTCCACGATGCCCTCCAATACTAAATTGTTGATCCCTTGATGCCTCAAAACATGTCCTACCATCCGATCCCTTCTTCTGGTCAAGTTGTGACACAAATTTCTCTTCTCTCCAATCCTATTCAATACTTCCTCATTAGTTATGTGATCTACCCATCCAATCTTCAGCATTCTACTGTAGCACCACATTTCGAAACCTTCTATTCTCTTCTTGTCCAAACTATTTATCGTCCATGTTTCACTTCCATAGATGGCTACACTCCATACTAATACTTTCAGAAATGACTTCCTGACACTTAAATCTATACTCGATGTTAACAAATTTCTCTTCTTCAGTAACGCTTTCCTTGCCATTGCCGGTCTACATTTTATATCCTCTCTACTTCGACCATCATCAGTTATTTTGCTCCCCAAATAGCAAAACTCCTTTACAGCTTTAAGTGTCTCATTTCCTAATTTAATTCCCTCAGAATCACCCGATTTAATTTGACTACATTCCATTATCCTCGTTTTGCTTTTGTTGATGTTCATCTTATATACTCCTCTCAAGACACTGTCCATTCCATTCTACTGCTATTCCAGGTACTTTGCTGTCTCTGACAGAATTACAATGTCATCAGTGAACCTCAAAGTTTTTATTTCTTCTCCGTGGATTTTAATACCTACTCCGAATTTTTCTTTTGTTTCCTTTACTGCTTGCTCAACATACAGATTGAATAACATCGGGGAGAGGCTACAACCCTCTTTTACTCCCTTCCCAACCACTGCTTCCCTTTCATGTCCCTCGACTCTTATAACTGCCATCTGGTTTCTGTACAAATTGTAAATAGCCTTTCGCTACCTGTATTTTAACCGTGCCACCTTTAGAATTTGAAGGAGAGTATTCCAGTCAACATTGTCAAAAGCATTCTCTAATTCTACAAATGCTAGAAACGTAGGTTTGCCTTTCCTTAATCTTTCTTCTAAGATAAGTCTTAAGGTCAGTATTGCCTCACGTGTTCCAGTATTTCTATGGAATCCAAACTGATCCTCCCCGAGGTCGGCTTCTACTAGTCTTTCGATTCGTGTGTAAAGCACTCGTGTAAGTATTTTGCAGCTGTGGCTTATTAAACTGATTGTTCGGTAAATTTCACATCTGTAAACACCTGCTTTCTTTGGGATTGGAATTATTATATTCTTCTTGAAGTCTGAAGGTATTTCGCCTGTCTCGTACATCTTGCTCACCAGATGGTAGAGTTTTGTCATGACTGGCTCTCCCAAGGCCGTCAGTAGTTCTAATGGAATGTTGTCTACTCCCGGAGTCTTGTTTCGACTCAGGTCTTTCAGTGCTCTGTCAAACTCTTCACGCAGTATCGTATCTCCCATTTCATCTTCATCTACATCCTCTTCCATTTCCATAATATTGTCCTCAAGTACATTGCCCTTGTATAGACCCTCTATATACTCCTTCCACCTCTCTGCTTCCCCTTCTTTGCTTAGAATTAGGTTTCCATCTGAGCTCTTGATGTTCATACAAGTGGTTCTCTTTTCTCCAAAGGTCTCTTTAATTTTCCTGTAGGCAGTATCTATCTAACCCCTAGTGAGATAAGCCTCTACATCCTTACATTTGACTCTAGCCATCCCTGCTTAGCCATTTTGCACTTCCTGTGGATCTCATTTTTGAGACGTTTGTATTCGTTTTTGCCTGCTTCATTGATTGCATTTTTATATTTTCTCCTTTCATCAATTAAATTCAATAAGGTTAACATAAGCAGTGACAAAACGTAATTGTCTTAAGGGTTTCTGCTGGCAACAAATTTTAAGGAGGCAATGTAAGGTTTATATCAATTTAGCTCAAACAAGTAGCTAGATCTTGAATCACGACACAGACACTTCAAAATTTCGGTAACAAATAAATAGCGTGAATTTGTACTCACAGTAACCAACTAATCAACAGCATTGCCATTGAGTAAGTAAGAGGCCATTTGGATCGAATTAGCAACACCCCGCAAGTAGAGGAGTTAATACCAACAGTCTTTAAATGTCTTGCTCCTCATTAAATAAACAAACTTACAGTAATAACAAATCAAATACACCACGCTCCACTCAAGCTCTTCAGTGGGAGCCAAGCCAAAATGAAGATTCCATTAACTGACTACCACTGAAGTCACACTAAAGGTCATTTCTCTGTTACCAGACACACATGGAGCAAACTTATACAAGACAAGATTTTGAAGGGAGCACATCAGTAAAACCGGTAATGGAGCTAACTCGTGCACTGAAAATTAAGGTACTAGACCGGGGCACGAGGTGGTATACAATAAGGTTGCCTTAGTGCTATACTGCACTCCTAAATATTAATTCAAATGGCCAATTCAAAATTAAGTACACATAAACCAGCATTAATTAACGAGGAGTGACACCAGGTCGCTCGAAGAGATGACAATACTTAATTGAAAAGACAAATGCCGGAAGCGGCAGTAACAGCAAACACATTCACCGAGTTTTAACCAGTTCTCACTTCCCGCTATACAAGTAAACATTTAACCAGGCACAAGGAAGGAACCCCAAAGAGAAAAATCAAATAAAACCCCCAAAAGATTATAAAGGACAGGGAACAACAACTATTTAAATCTAAAAGAATTAGCTCTCCCCAAAGGCAGTGCAAACGCGGAGGCCACACTTAAGAGGACACCAAAATTGATTACAAAAGGTATCATACATTTGCTCATTTTCTTTAAAGAAACACAAGGCTGCTTAACTCCTGCTGGCTTCTGCTGGACGTCCGGTATGGCTCGTGTAGGATACACCAGGCAGCAACCCAAGCTAGGCGGTCGCAAGGCACGGCGAGCAAAATCAGGTGAGCAGACAGGCAGGCAGCTAACTCATATCCTCCATGCTGAACCGGCAGACCGCGTACAACCAACTCCACAGATACGTGCCCCTCGCACCTCGCGGCGTCTCAGCAGGTAGCCCGAGCAAACGTCAAGTGCCACTCGCCTCGCGAATGCCGAAAAAACAAGGCAAGCAAAGATAAGAAACATCGAAGGATCGATAATGGACATCCAAGACACTGGCGCACCAGTAACGAGCGCCACGGCTTACTAGCGTTTATATATGAAACAGAGTTCATAGCAGATTAAAAGAATACCTAGATGAAAACAATATCGGTATACTGGTCAGTGATTCCCTCATCAGGTACCAAAGAAGCATACAGGAACTTATAAAAACACTTGCGGTTACTATCACAGATATTCAAACACAATACATGGCACAAAAGAATTCCAAAGCATTCAGCCTAAATTCTGTAACAAAAATACACAATCCCAACATTCCAATTGTAACAGTAGTCATGATCAAAATGCATTTGGCACCTAGCTAGATACACTCATCCACTACTACATAAACTGACACTTTCAGAAACATTAAGTATCTATGAAGTACCAATTAACTGATAGAAAAGTTAAAAGGTATAAACATACCAGCGGCACTAAACCTTATCTCCCTAACGTCACATGTTGCTATTAGGAGCAACATTCAGTGTTACCAAAGAAGAACTGAAGAAATAAAGGAAACAACGGATGCAATCATGGAAGAAACTATTGCCATTCTAAGGCTTGTAAGAGGAGAGAACTATTTCGCTTTCAGTAAGATGTTCTGTTCACAAAAAGACGGCCTACATTTACATCTACATCTACATTTATACTCCGTAAGCCACCCAACGGTGTGTGGCGGAGGGCACTTTACGTGCCACTGTCATTACCTCCCTTTCCTGTTCCAGTCGCGAATGGTTCACGGAAATAACGACTGCCGGAAAGCCTCCGTGCGCGCCTGAATCTCTCTTATTTTACATTCGCGATCTCCTCGGGAAGTATGAGGAAGCAATATATTCGATACCTCATCCAGAAACGCACCCTCTAGAAACCTGGGCAGCAAGCTACACCGCGATGCAGAGCTCCTCTCTTGCAGAGTCTGCCACTTGAGTTTGCTAAACATCTCCGTAACGCTATCACGCTTTCCAAATAACCCTGTGACGAAACGCGCCGCTCTTCTTTGGATCTTCCCTATCTCCTCTGTCAAACCGACCTGGTACGGATCGCACACTGATGAGCAATACTCAAGCATAGGTCGAACGAGTGTCTTTTAAGCCACCTCCTTTGTTGATGGACTACATTTTCTAAGGACTCTACTCACTGATATAAACAAAGGTCACCATAAAATTAATTCACTGTTAATATAGAATCAGACGTAAAATAGGTTTCGCGGACGTCAAAAGACACAGAACCAACAGCAAAAACTTTGGAAAGTAATACAGCAAACCCAGCTCCACAAGCACTACGAGTCACAAACAGTCTACACACCCGCTAACACACAAACATTCAAGTATTTGATACATGCTATACGGACTTACACAATCCCACTCTTCAATCTTAGTTGTACACAGGACCTAAGCACAGTACACGAGATAGCCAGAGAGACTAGGAAGAATACATGAACAATAAACAAAATAACAAATAAAAAAGCAAATGAAGAAACAACTAACAAAGGTTAACTAAGAGCCATCACAAAGAGCTAAGTATACCAAAATATGACAAACAGAATAGCAAGAGGAACAAAAGCATCATACGAGGATGAGATTTTCACTCTGCAGCGGAGTGTGCGCTGATATGAAACTTCCTGGTAGATTAAAACTGTGTGCCAGACCGAGACTCGAACTCCGGACCTGCGCCTTTCGCAGGCAAGTGCTCTACCAACAGAGCTGCCCAAGCACGACCCACGCCCCGTCCTCATAGCTTTACTTCTGCCAGTATCTCGTCTCCTACCTTCCAAACTTTACAGACGCTCTCCTGCAAACCTTACAGAACTACCACTCCTGAAAGAAAGGTTATTGCGGAGACATGGCTTAGCCACAGCCTTGGGAATGTTTCCAGAATGAGATTTTCTCTCTGGAGCGCCCTCGAATTGCTTTTCAACAGTGGTAAGCAAGAAGATGCCTAAAACGTCAATGTAATGTAGGCCTGTAGTGATAGTGGCACACAAAACACCAAGGGATGCAGCCCCCCCCCCCCCCTCCATGAAAAAGACGACCAAACCAAAACCAGCGCCTCAGAATTTTACTGTTGGCACTACACACGCTGGCAGATGAAGTTCACCGGGCATTCGCCATACCCACACCATGCCATCTGGTCGCCACCTTGTGTACCGTGATTCGTCACTCCACACAACATTTTTCCACTGTTCAGTCGTCCAATGTTTACCCTCCATACACCAAGCGAGGCGTCGTTTGGCATTTACCTACGTGATGTGTAGCTTATGAACACCTGCTCGACCATGAAATCCAAGTTTTCTCGCTTCCCGCCTAACTGGCATTATACTTGTAGTGGATCCTGATGCAGTTTGGAATTCCTGTGTGATGGTCTGGATACAAGCCTGCCTATTACACATTATGACTCTCTTCAACTGTCGGGGTTCTCTGTCAGTCAATATACGAGGTCGGCCTGTACGATTTTGTGCTGTACGTGCCCCTTCACGTCTCCACTTCACTATCACATCGGAAACAGTGGACATTTGGATGTTTGGGAGTGTGGAAATCTCGCGTACAGTCGTATGACACAAGTGACTCTCAATTACCTAACCACATTCGCAGTCCGTGAGTTCCGCGCAGCACCCCATTCTGGTCTCTCACGATGTCTGATGTCTACTGAGGTCTCTGAGTACCTGGCTGTAGGTGGCAACACCATGCACCTAATATGGGAAACGTATATTTTTGGGGGTGTCCGGATACTTTTGATCACATAGTTTACATTTACTATTAAATTCCGCTCTTGCCATGAAAAATGAGATACCACATGATTGAAAATTCTGAAAGTTGTGGAAAACAGTGAATGTAATTACAACTAGAAAAGAAAACACGCCAAAGACACACAACAGGACGAAAAACGGAAGTGCAAAATGTACACTACTACTACTGATGGGAGAATGTATTGGCAAAAATATAAAACTCTTTAACCAAATTCTTACTATTACTTTTTAGATGAAATATTCTCAAACTGTAAAGAAGTACAAATCCAAGCTGACGTGTACAAACCTACTTTTCTTATTGAACTTAATTTCATGTGAACTATCAAAATAAAACAAAAATCGCTTACATTAAAGTCAATAGGCCTAAAATAGAATAAAAACTGTGTAGTTTGCATATTACATTGAATCGAGTCCCGCAGAAGATGTTAGATAAGTGCTGAACCATGTATCGGTAAACAGAAAAAGAAATACACTCCTGGAAATTGAAATAAGAACACCGTGAATTCATTGTCCCAGGAAGGGGAAACTTTATTGACACATTCCTGGGGTCAGATACATCACATGATCACACTGACAGAACCACACGCACATAAACACAGGCAACAGAGCATGCACAATGTCGGCACTAGTACAGTGTATATCCACCTTTCGCAGCAATGCAGGCTGCTATTCTCCCATCGAGACGATCGTAGAGATGCTGGATGTAGTCCTGTGGAACGGCTTGCCATGCCATTTCCACCTGGCTCCTCAGTTGGATCAGCGTTCGTGCTGGACGTGCAGACCGCGTGAGACGACGCTTCATCCAGTCCCAAACATGCTCAATGGGGGACAGATCCGGAGATCTTACTGGCCAGGGTAGTTGACTTACACCTTCTAGAGCACGTTGGGTGGCACGGGATACATGCGGACGTGCATTGTCCTGTTGGAACAGCAAGTTCCCTTTCCGGTCTAGGAATGGTAGAACGATGGGTTCGATGACGGTTTGGATGTACCGTGTACTATTCAGTGTCCCCTCGACGATCACCAGAGGTGTACGGCCAGTGTAGGAGATCGCTCCCCACACCATGATGCCGGGTGTTGGCCCTGTGTGCCTCGGTCGTATGCAGTCCTGATTGTGGCGCTCACCTGCACAGCCCCAAACACGCATAGGATCATCATTGGCACCAAGGCAGAAGCGACTCTCATCGCTGAAGACGACACGTCTCCATTCGTCCCTCCATTTACGCCTGTCGCGACACCACTGGAGGCAGGCTGCACGATGTTGGGGCGTGAGCGGAAGACGGCCTAACGGTGTGCGGGACCGTAGCCCAGCTTCATGGAGACGGTTGCGAATGGCCCTCGCCGATACCCCAGGAGCAACAGTGTCCCTAATTTGCTGGGAAGTGGCGGTGCGGTCCCCTACGGCACTGCGTAGGATCCTACGGTCTTGGCGTGCATCCGTGCGTCGCTGCGGTCCGGTCCCAGGTCGACGGGCACGTGCACCTTCCGCCGACCACTGGCGACAACATCGATGTACTGTGGAGACCTCACGCCCCACGTGTTGAGCAATTCGGCGGTACGTCCATCCGGCCTCCCGCATGCCCACTATACGCCCTCGCTCAAAATCCGTCAGCTGCACATACGGTTCACGTCCACGCTGTCGCGGCATGCTACCAGTGTTAAAGACTGCGATGGAGCTCCGTATGCCACGGCAAACTGGCTGACACTGACGGCGGCGGTGTACAAATGCTGCGCAGCTAGCGCCATTCGACGGCCAACACCGCGGTTCCTGGTGTGTCCGCTGTGCCGTGCATGTGATCATTTCTTGTACAGCCCTGTCGCAGTGTCCGGAGCAAGTATGGTGGGTCTGACACACCGGTGTCAATGTGTTCTTTTTTCCATTTCCAGGAGTGTATATTGTGTTTTACAGAAGACACAGTCTGAAGAACCCAAATTTAATTTTCTCAGGATAAACGACATAAAAATTATCATATTCCTCTCCTTGAAACAGAGAAATAAAACCTATATGATCACGACAAATAAAAATACTGAAGGGGCAAAATTAAAAGATTCGTATGATAATACGTGAAGGAAGAAGGCATGTTATAATTGGTCTGAGGGATACCTCAACAGATTGGACAGACAGTTAGCTGTAATGCAATGACTGTTGAATGCGTAGAGACGAAATATGTAGAGGACAACAATATGGCCAAAAGAGAAGACGCACATCACGTCATAAGCTATGTATCACAAGAAGTAAGTGACATATTCGACTGGCTCTACGTAATGGACAAGGATAACTGCTTACATTCGCAATAGCTACAAGCAGTGTGTCACCATGAACTGTTGAGAACAGAGTACTGGAAGCGGATTTGAGATTTCCATGTGTTGCTTATAGCTGATACTGTACCAGACAGAAAAGACTTCCTTGATGTAGAACGAAAGTCAACTGGGACTCTCAGTGTGTGTAAATACTGCTAATTCTGAGAGATAATTTTTTCTTTCCCTTGCTTCTGTTCTTCCTCTTCATTTACTGTGGTCTTATGTCTGATGGTTTAGAAAATTTATTTTGTTCTACAGCAAGAAATGCATCAGTTTTATTTTTTTGCTTGTTTGATGTTGATACATTAATCTCTTTTAATTACGTATGCAAAAGTGTGAATGCAGGGTTGACCGTCTTCATTATGCTTTCGTAAAATGCGCTGTATGAAACCAGTTGTAATTTGCACTGTAATGTAATATGCCCTGTAATATGAGCTGTGATGCGAAAGCATTGTCGATAGGTGTCAGCTGAATAGTGACACAGAGTGGGTGTGAGCGTTGTGGCGTACGCGCGTGTGTTGTGTAATCACAGAAGTACGCTAAAATTTATGATCGCGTTCGTATTTTTCGGTCACGGTACAGCAAATATTTCAATATGGAAGTTATGAGGCAAAAATTTAGACTGCGAATGTTGTGAGCTTCATTGAGTAGAATTACCAGTAGTGACAATGCTTACACGAATGGATTGTGATTGTCATGGTTAGAACCAAACTGTTTTGTTCATAACTGAATTGCACGAACTAGTGTACTTTGAAATTATTACCCACTGTGTGCGTTAATGAGTTGCCGCACGAGTAAGCCGTACTGAGTTTTAAACTGTTTGTTACGTGTGGTACAACTTTCAACCAGATCGGTGAATTTGCGATCGGGCCACTCATGCAAAAAGTGAACGGACTGTGATTTCGCGACGGGCGACTCAAAGTGAATTTTATACTGTTTTGAAACTGTGTACGGGACAGTGATAAAGAAGCCGTGATTGTAAGAGACGTTATTGATGAGCGCATACGCACTTGGATGTGCACAACATCAACAAAAACTACGTCTGACCGGCCTGTGACCATAGGAACTATACTCAGGACAATGTTACCGCCAGGAGAATCAAGTGCTAGGCAGGAGGACGTTTCCGTGGCATTTTCATAACTGACGAAGCTACATTAATTATGCTGTCAGGACCAACAAGCTGCCGCTGAAGCCACAATGCATCGACTACAAAGATATGCTCCAATGCAAATCTCTCTTCTGCTGTGAAGGTCGAAGTATTTCAGTAATAATTTATTTTTCTTTTGTATCGAACTTTGCTTGCAATTTGATTCCCTTGAAAATGAATGTGATTTCAATGAAGTGTATTTGCAATCTGTGTGGCATAGTTTGATCTATCATTAACAGTTTTAAAATAGTTGGTAGCAAAAGATGAAAGAAAATCCTCTCGGATGCGCAGGCTCTGGAGAGCTTTACCACCAGCCGGCAACAAGCACCATCCCACACATGAATACTCCTACACTGTACTGTACACTGTGCATCGTAAGGATTAATTCAACATACTGTTAATCAAGGAAATAGTTATTTACGTAACTGTAGTCCAACCACAATATTGGTTTTATTCCACACTGCTTCACTGAGTTAGAAGAATTAGTCCATCGAAGTCGTATGGGCAAAACGACGAATTACATGCCTAATCAAGTACTAGTCTATCTCTGACAAACGATGAAGCGAAAGTGCTGCTTTAAAATTTCCTTCTTTTGGTCAAAAAATGCCGAATGTTTAAAGAGTAGCAGCGATAGCGCGAAGAGCTCGATGTTGCCACCTACTCCGTCATACGGAAAATCCCACTATTTTCAAGAGATATTATACATTCTTGTATTAGTTGTGGCACGGAAGCAAACAGCTCCCATATCTCGTCTTGAGGAACATCTTGCTATGTCTGACTCGCACGTTGTGTCGGTTAGGGGAGATGGCTGGTTGAAGGCTCGAATACGTCTTCCTACCGCATCCTAGACAATCTGTATGGGTCACAAATAGGTGGACTGGGATAGCCAGCTAAAGATTCAAGTATCCCCCAAAGCGACTTTTCTGTTAACTGCGTAGTGGGTACACGCATTACCTTCCTGGAATATGCCATTGGTACTTTGGTCGTAATGGGGTCTTACCATCCTAGCCATATACTATACTGGCTAGCATTCAGCATCCCTTCCACAGTTACCAAACGCATCCTGTTGTATCACCAATACTTGAGGAGCCTCGAGAATTGCTTCTTCGTGTTGTCTTTCACCGTATCGTCTACAGATACACTGGCGTCGATCTGACTGACACAAACAGAAGCGAGAGTCATCTCTGAACCACAACATGCCACTTCTGAAGAAAACGATTCGGTAGTGTACCGAAAGTAGGCCATAACATGCTGTTTTATCTAGTCCTGTCACTAACTGAGCCATATGTGAAGAGAACGGTTTTCAGAACTGTATTTTGCGTAGTTTTGATCATGAATTTCGGTTATTGAAACCCAAAGGAACCCATTTAACTTTCTAATTGAACGAAAGTAACCATGTCAGAGTTTGGCTACAAACAACAAAAGAACGCAAAACACCAACTATGCCGTATATAAATTCTTAAATAACTAAAGAAGTGGACATAGTTTTGATCGCTTATAATTCTCAGTGGGTATAGCTTAGCGCGTAACGTCACATACCACAACAAAATACGTAAATGTGCTTGATGCAACATAAAACACACGCAGTAACACCTACAATAAAATAAAGTAGAAAGACACAGGCAGCAAATGGTAATGTCATTTTGGGGAATACAAGAATCCTTAGTTGGCTATCCCATTCCACTTATTTGTGACTCATAGAATTTGTCTGGGATGCGGTGGGAAGACGTATTCGAGCCTGCAACCAGCCATATTCACGAACCGACACAACATGCGAGTCAGACATGGCAAGACGTTCCTCAAGACGAGATATGGGTGCTGTTTGATTCCGTGCCACAATTAATACAAGAATGTATAATATCTCTTGAAAATAGTGATATTTTTCGTATGACAGAGTATCTATTGTATCAGAGGTGGCAACATAGAGTTCTTTTCGCGCTATCGCTGCTACTCTTTAAACGTTCGGCATTTTTTGACCAAAAGAAGGAAATTTTAAAGGAGCACTTTCGCTTCATCGTTTGTCAGAGACAGACTAGTACTTCATTAGGCACGTAATCCCTCGTTTTGCCCATATGCATTCTATGGACTAATTCTTCTAAGTCAGTGCTGGTGGTGGTTATTGTTTAACGTTCCGTCGACAACGAGGTCATTAGAGACGATCTAAGTCAGTGAAGCTGTGTGGAATACAACCAATATTGTGGTGAGACTACAGTTACGTATTTAACTATTTCCTTGATTATCAGTATGTTGAATATTAATCCTTACCATGTACAGTGTACAGTATAGGAGTATTCGTATGTGGGGTAAAGCTCTCTAGAGCCTTCGCATTCGAGAGGATTTTGTTTCATCTGATGCTACCAACTATTTGAAAACACGGCGCCAATCATTAGCTGCGTAACCGAGCTTGGTACTTCGACAGCCACCAATAATAATAATTTCTGTTCTCAAATTTGAAAAGCAAAGATTCATATTTTACGTGAAAGATATTTTTACACAGTGATTTAAAGGTTTCCGTCTAAAAAAAAGAAAAAAAGGTTTACATGTACTCGAGCTCTTGTGGGTCATGACCTCAAAATGACATTGATGATCGATATGAGTTCTGAATGAAGTGGGAACTTACTCTTTCTGTGCTAAAAGTTTGCATAAAGTTTGATAAATATCTACTTGATGGTAAATGGTGCAGCATTTTCCATTTTCGTCAATGTGGGTACACAACAAAAAAGGGACAGCCGAACCAGTCGCTGTTGTTATGTTCCACTTAACACAGTTAAATATTTGCCGTAGGAGGTCTACGGGGTCAGCATCAACGACTGTACGCCACTTAGGGGCTCAGTAGCGAACAAAGTCTCGTTACTTTTATAAAAGTATTGATTCCGTAATCTGACAGAACGATGGTAGTTTGTTATCGATACGCGACAAGTCTAGTTAGGTAGCTCCTAACTTACCAATAAAAATCAAGATGAGGATCATTTCCACTACAACTAGCTGGTTCTGAGCGCTATGGGACTTAACGTCTGAGGTCATCAGTCCCCTAGCACTTAGAACTAATTAAATCTAACTGGCCTAAGGACATCACACACATCCCTGCCCAAGGCAGGATTCGAACCTGCGACCGTAGCATTTATGCGGTTCCGGACTGAAGCGTGTAGAGCCGCTCGGCCACCGCGGCCGTCCCACTACAACTGCATTTACACAAAATAACTAGGGAGAAGAATACATAAAAAAACTACGAATAAGTATAGTAAGGAGTTCTGAATTACGAAAAATTAATCGTGCTAATCAGCTATGTCAACCGCAGAAATCGGCTACTGAGGACATAGCACCATTGTGATTAATGTACAAATAAACATCGAACTGTAGGTTATTATCTAATGTGGTTTGAATGGTTTCGCTCCTCAGCGCGATCTGCTCTCTTGTTCATTCCAATGCTGACAAAACGTTTAGTTAAACATGGTGTTCGCTACTAATGTCAACATGCAGATCGTGGAATCCAATTGACACCTGTCAACAATGGTAACGAGTTTAAATTGGAACCAAACATGTTGTTAGCAGTTGAATGAATATCTGAGGCTAACGGCGTCTTTGGAGAGAAACTAGTCAAAATAAATCAAATAATACGACTTAGGTGTCTCTTTGTATATCACCACCGCTTTTCTACAACGGACGAGATTCACCCGTGGTGTACGGTAGCCTCTTCGAAAAATAATTCAGTGTCGGATCACTTAGTTTATAGAGCAATCACAACAACATTTGGTGGATTTAAGTGGAAGGGCGGAAACAGTAGGAGTGAACTGGGAAGTACACTGTTAGATGCAAAGTAGAGAGTAGGAGGGTGGATAGAGTACACTGGATGCTTCTACGTAGGCGATGACTTGTCTGAAGACATGATAAACAGTAGCCATTATAGAATAGATATGGGATCCAGCAATAGAATCATCATTAGAAAGAGCTTTGAAAAACTTAAGATCGAATACTGAAGATCTAATACGGAAGAAGGGATGGATAATATTCCATCAGAATCTCTAAAACGTCTCGGAGAACTGGCAACAAAGCGTTTATTCACGTTGGTGTATGGAATGTATGAATCTGAGGAGATACCATCTGTCTTTCAGAAAAATTATCCACACGATTCCGAAGGAGGCAAGACCTGACAACTGTGGGAATTGTCGCTCAATCAGCATAACAGCTCATGCACCCAAGTTGATTACTAGAATAACAAACAGAAGAATGAAAAGAAAATTCGAGCTTGTGTTAGTTGGTGGCCAGTTTAGCTTTATGAAAGGGGAAGGCAGCCGGGAGGCATTCCTGATACTGTAAATGATAATGGAATCAAACGTAAAGAAAAATCAAGACACATTCATAGTTGTTGACCTGGACTAAACGTTCGACGGTGCCAAATGGTGTAAGATGTTCGAAATTCTGAGAAAGATAAGGGAAGTCGGGTAATATACCATATGTACAATAACCAAGAGGGAACAATAATATTGGAAAACTAAGAACGATGTACTCGCATTAAAAACAGAATAAAATAGGGATATGGTCTTTCATCCCTACCGTTCAATCTATATATCGAATGAACAATGACGGAAATAAAAGATAATTTGAAAAGTGGAATTAGAATTCAAGATGTTGGGATATAAATGACAGTATTCACTAATGACACTGCTGCCCTCGGTGAAAGTGAAGAAGACTTACATGGTCTGTTAAATGGAATGAATAGCCTGATGAGTACAGATTATAGACTGTCAGTAAATCGAAGAAAGAGGAAATTAATTACAAGGAGCACAAATCAGAATAACGATAAAATTAACATCAGGCTTGGTGGTCACGAAGGAGATGTAATTAAGGAATTCTGCTACCCAGGGAGAAAAATAATCTTAGCGGACGGGACAAGGAGGACATCAAAAGCAGCCTTGCAGTATCAGAAAGGGCATTCCTGCCCAAGAGTAGTCTACTAGTTTCAAACAAGGTGTTAGACTGACGACTTGAAAAAATGAGGATACATTATTTAGGTTTTCTGGTTCTCTGTGACAGAAAGATCTTCGTTCATTGCAGCAGTCACCTGTTCTTCATTTTGGGAAAGCCACGCAATCTTACATAACTTCAGACGAAAGTAAATACAACGCCTCCTTCCTGCTAAGAGATTTCTGTTTTATTTGTGGAGCCATGGTTACCTAAGGAGAAACAGTTTATTGCTATTACTGTTGAAGCAAATTAATGATCGCTTATCACATGCATGATGTTATGGTCTTTTGGTGCAGCCGTCTCATAACGGTTAGTCGAATGACAACTAGACAGATGGAAAACAATTAAGTAATCTGTTTACTATTTTAAAAGTGATCGCCGTATCTATTAGTACATTTATTCATCTGTGCGACAAGAAGGTAAAATCACCATGGAAAAATGTTTGTAGTCGCCTGCGGAAACATGATTGTAGCCAGGCACGCACCTCGTCCTCCGAAGCACATCGAAGACCACGAATGTCTTTCTTCTGGGTCCCAAAAATATGGAAATCGAATGAGCAGAGGTCGAGACTATGCTGAGGATGCGTAATGGCCTCCTAGCGAAACTTCTGCAGCGTACTCAAGACAACCTGCGAATAAAATAGCCGCGCACTTGTTGCCGAGCTTGTTTCGACTATGCTGCAGAAGTTTCACGGGGAATTCCTTACACATCCTGCATGCGCTCCCGAACCCTCCCCTTGCGCTTTCCACATTTTTGGAGCCCTGAAAAAAGACATTCTTGGCCACTGATTTGCTTGGGACAAACACCAGCATGTCTGTGTAAAATCGACGTTTCCTTAAGCAAACACAAACAATTTTCCATGTAGAACTTAACGTCCTGTATCACAAGTGAATAAATGTACTAACAGCTATGACTATTACTTTTGGAATGATAAACAGTTTACTTTTATTTTTCCATATCTCTTGTTCTCATCTGAATGCTCCTTATAGTATACAATTTCATAATACTCTATTGGCCATTAAAATTGCTACACCACGAAGATGACGTGCCAAATACGCGAAATTTATCTGACAGGAAGAAGACGCTGTGCTATGCAAATGATCAGCTTTTCGGAGCATTCAGACAAAGTTGGCGCCGGTGGCGACACCTACAATGTGCTAACATGAGGGAAGTTTCCAACCGATTTCTCACACACTAACAGCAGTTGTCGGGCGTTGCCTGGTGAAACGTTGTTGTGGTACCTCGTGTAAGGAGGAGAAATGCGTACTATCACGTTTCCGACTTCGATAAAGGGCGGATTGTAGCCAATCGCTATTGCGGTTTATCGTATCGCGACATTTCTGCTCGAGTTGGTCGAGATCCAATGACTGTTACCAGAATATGGAATCGGTAGCTTCAGGAGGGTAATACGGAACGCCGTGCTGGATCCCAACGGCCCCGAATCACTAACAGTCAAGATGACTGCCATCCTATCAGCATGTCTGTAACGGATCGTGCAGTCACGTCTCGATCCCTGAGTCAACAGATGGGGACATTTGCGAGACAACAACCATCTGCAAGAACAGTTCGACGACGTTTGTAACAGCATAGACTATCAGCTCGGAGACCATGGCTGCGGTTACCCTTGAAGCTGCATCACAGACAGGAGCGCCAGCGATGGTGTACCTAACGAATAGTAAAACGGCTTTTTTTTCGGATGAATCAAGGTTCTGTTTACAGCATCATGATGGTCGCATCCGCGTTTGGCGACATTGAGGTGAGCGCACATTGGAAGCGTGTATTCGTCATCGCCATAATGGCGTATCATCCGGCGTGATGGTGTGGGATGCCATTGGTTACACATCTCGGTCACCTCTTTCTCGCATTGACAGCACTTTTAACAGTGGACGTTATATTTAATATGTGTTACGACCCGTGGCTCTACCCTTCATTCCATCCCAGTGAAACCCTACATTTCAGCAGGATAATGCACGACCGCATGTTGCAGGTCCTGTATCCTTTCTGGATACAGAAAATGTTCTGCTGCTGCCCTGGCCGGCACATTCTTCAGGTCTCTCACCAATTGAAAACGCTCTTGTCAGTGGTGGCCGAGCAAATGGCTCGTCACAACACGCTAGTCACTACTCTTGATGAACTGTGGTATCGTGTTGAAAGTTCATAGGCAGCTGTACCTGTACACGCCATCCAAGCTCTGTTTGACTCAATGCCCTCGCGTACAACGGCCGTTATTACGGCCACAGGTGGTTGATTTCTCAGGATCTATGCACCCAAATTGTGTGAAAATGTAATCTCATGTCAGTTCTAGTAGAAGATAATAGCGTAACTGATTTGAACTGATAGTGTTCCAGGAGAAAAGAAGATCAGATACTCGCTAAACAATGATGCAGTGTGCGCCGCAATGGACTTACAATCTCTCTATCAAGGAAGCACAGGAAGAGGTGCTTGTCAAGAGTGAGGGTAGAAATCGAATGACTATGTTCCGACAGAAGGCGGACGTATTGTGCAAAGCGGGAGTTGTACGGCATGCCCAGTAAGAAGGAGAGTTTCTTTAGGGGATTATATGGAATATTGCTGAAAGACATAATTATGGGAATAAGTTAAAACAATTTTATTATTTTCCTATTGAGGGACATTGGATTTGGATTGTGTGGAGGAAGAGACCAAATAGCGAGGTCATCGGTCTCATCGGATTAGAGTAGGACAGGGAAGGAAGTCGGCCGTGCCCTTTCAAAGGGACCATCCGGCATTTGCCTGGAGCGATTTAGGGAAATCACGGAAAACCTAAATCAGGATAGCCGGACGCGGGATTGAACCGTTGTCCTCCAGAATGCGATATTGAGGGACACCCGATGTAGTGACGTTATAGATCTTCCCTGTCACTTCAAGAAGTTTCGAGGTTGCATGAATAAAAATACGATGATATCAATGTGACGGTTTCATTGCTTCAGGTGCGCTACATAGTCTCTCCACAATTTAGGTAGTTGTATGTTTCATTTTCCTAACTTAGTTCACTTGATGCTCTGCTAGTCTAATCGAAACCACTCATCATGGCAAAAGAAATAGTTATCACGATTGAGTTGTTAATTCATTACCCGAATAGGGATCACAGTTTCCTGAGACAAGTCATTAGTTATTATGCCCTACAGCCTCTTTGTTGTCCGCGAGGAAGTGGCAATACTTCTACGGCAGTACTGCACAGAGTCAGCAGAAGCCGATAATAACATTTAGCGGGCTCACCGTGGGCTAATCCAAACCACTTGTCTCTCCCGAAGACAATTTGGGGAGAGTTCCGTGTCTGCGTGGCAGAGACAAATCGGGCTTGGTAACTGTGGGCGGAACTAATGGGTCCTGAGCCGACGCTTGCTCGGCCTGATGGGGGCCGCGGTAAGACCTCGGTAAGGCGTGCCCCACCCCGCCCCGCCCCAGCAGCGCACGCAATCACAGTGTCGGCCCACGCAGCGGCACCCACACCGCACCCTGGCGTAGCTGCGAGCGGCTCGTCCCAAATTGGATCCGCAGCTGCGCGCCTGCAGGGCTGGAATTAGGCCGCCCGCGCGCCACACCTGTGGCGGCCGCGCCGGCTACGGCAGGCGAAGCGCAGTGAAGCGAGGGGCGCGCATCGATTCGCAGCCTCCATAGTGCGGACTGCATCCTCAGACGCTGCACTTATAATGTCTCTATACGACACCATCTGCCGGCAGAAGGCAACCTATTTTCGGAAAACGATTTTCACTATTGTATTTACAATCTACGCCTGAATCTACTTCGCTAGCCCAGTCAAATACAGATTTTTCTGCATCGAATGGTTACGTGCATTAGTTCTTAGCGTTTTGACGTAAGTGTAATAACTTTAACAGAGTCTTTAGTCATCAATTATATATTCCCCTTATAATGGCTTTTCTTCTTGATGATTTGGTTTGATTTGTACTTGGCCTCGGCTAAAACTCGGCGACAGTCGGTAGAGTGTTGAGATCGTTATCAAGTTACGAAGACGACGTTACACTAAATAACAGTGCTGAACCAAAATGTCGACGTGCGTGAGATATTTGCTTCACCAAGAATCGTAATTAATCGTTCATAATCGATGTTTAACTGATTAATGATGAAATATTAATGATAAAACCAATACAGTCACATCCACAACAAATTCCTTACAAGGTGGTCGTAATTTCAAATATCTAAGGAATTGTAACAGTGTACTTGTTATTTGAGTCAAAGATTCTACACAACCGCCGTACGCTATAGTCAAATATTATCGCTACGCGTAATTATTACTCGGGAATTTCATGTCAATAATTTAATAGAATTTTAAATCACAAATGCACGACTTGGCACGAGAGGCTGTTTCATTGCACAATATCAGTCACTTCCTAACCGAGCCTTGAGAAGAAAACTTTCCCAGGTGTTGGGGGGGATTTAAAATATATAGTTCGGACCTATCACTGAAGTTCCATAAACCATTGGCTACTACGAACGAAAATTGTCTTTCAGAGTTCGTTGCCTAAATCACTGTCTAAGTAATGTTTGGTTCAACTATCTAGTTAAAAGTTCACTTTATTCTAGTAGGTAAAAGTCCTCCGTTCGAATTCTAATGCCGTGATATTTGAAGTCACAAGATCGTATTACTGCGTCATAATAGATCGCCATTATTCAATCTCAAAAACAATCTAAGAGCGCCTACATCTACGAGCATTCAAATATATGACCTACTTCGGCTAACTCTCGCAACGAAGTGACAATGCATTGAATTATACTTAGTCATTACTCACACGGAGTATTCTTTGGGATCGTTGTTTCTACTTTATGAATGTTAAATTATGCTAATTTTGCGATTTATTATGATTTTGATTTTACTGAAATCTTTCTTTCGTAGATTGATAAATTGTCAAGTCATAGATTCCTGATTTAATTACTTTTTATAGTCCTAATAATAGTGATAAATGGAACTTCGTTCGCTTATTCACTTTTCTGGGAATTTGGGAAACCTTTGGGGTATTGGGAGCTAATTTTTGATTTTTATTTCTCGTCCGAGGAAGTGGCATTACACCCTTCACTATTTACAACAGTCTGCTAACGTTAGGGTAACATTTCGATTCCGCGGCTATAGATACCATGTCGTTTTGAGGCGAAGAACGTGTCGAGGTAAATTCCGAGCCCATTTTCATTCAGAATGGAAAATCCATGAAGGGTGCTCGACAAAGAGCGGAAAAGGTGAAAATCTGAGGGAGCAAGAACAGGTCGATAAAGTGAGTGCCCCACTCCTATACAGTGGTTTTTGTCAATGTAGTGGAGAGTAGGCTGGCGCTATCGTGGAGTAGCATCACTTCACACAGTTTTCCTTCTCTTTGTCCTTGGCTTCCGTCTCAGACAGGAAATACGGTTACACCTCAAGGAAGCAATTCTTAGTACACCATGCAGCTGCTGTTCCATCAGATGTGTAACATTATCTTTTGAACAGGCTCAGGTCTTTTTATGGCGGGTTGCTGCTTTAGTTGAGTTCAGTCATTCCCTCCTTTCCTTATATTAGGATAAAGACATAATTCAACATCACTAACGATACAGGAATGGTCGATGTTACCCAAGAGCCAATTGATGATATGGAAGCAGAGATGCACATTCGGTCACACGGTGATTTTTGTGATTTTGGCTTAAAGCATGTGGCACTCTTACACCCAATTTTTGAACCCTCCCCACTGCATGCATATGTCGCATGATGGGTGATTGATTACAGTTCATCACATTTGCCAGTTTTCCAGGACTATGAAGTGGTTTAATGCGTGTGAAAGATCTTAATCAAACACCGAAGGCCTATCTGAATATTGAGAGTCACTAATGTCAAAACGATCCTCCTTAAAACGATAATACAATTTTCTTTCCGTGCTCTGTCGAATGGCATTGTTCCCATACACGGCAGAAATGTTTCTGGCTTTCTACGCTGCTGCCATCCCTCTACTGAACCCAAACAGAAAAACATGTCAGACATGTTCCGATTTCTCCACTTGAAGCTCCATTTTCTGACCTCCACACCTCCATACAGTGTCTTTAAGCGGCAACATGACAATATGCGAAATCAGATAGTAACAGAGACCTACAATTAAAAAGTGACAATCGATAAATAACCTCATAGTAACAGGAATACCAACACACAAAACAAAAACACTACGAACTCATACAACAACTGCATAAATCTACATCTATACCACTCATGTCACCTTGTGTGGAGAAGGGTACTTTGTATACAATTATCATTTAGTACCCTTCCAGGTACCAGTCACGAAAGGTCGACTGGAATAACAATTTTTGGTACGCCTCAAAGTGAGTTCGTATCTCTCTAATTTTATGTCCATGATGTTTTCGCAAGTATACGTACAAGGAAGAAGTATACTGGTTGACTATTCTAGAAACGCACGCTCTCGGAGTTTTAACAGTAATTCACACCTTGATTCAGAACGTCTCTCTTGTAGCGTCTGGATAAGGCTGTACAAGGAAGAAGTGTGCTGGTTGACTCTTCTAGAAACGTACGCTCTCGGAGTTTTAACAGTAATCCACACCTTGATTCAGAACGTCTCTCTTCTAGCGTCTGGATAAGGCTGGGAATTTCCATGATGTTTCGCGTGAAGTATATGAACTTATTTTCATCTGCTTCCTTGTCTATAGGGAAGCCTTTGACAGTGTTGTCTGGGAAACGTTGAGACCAGAACTTGCAGAGGTCGATGTACCACCACACTTGACAGCACAGATCAGAAGTATATACACTAATCAACTCGCATCTGCGAAGGCAAATGCTGTTATGTCTGATTTCTCCAGTGTATCAGAACGTTTCTAACAGGGTTGGCCCTTTTCCCCAAAATATACAACTTCCATGCAGAACAAGTCATTAGGAATGCTTTTAATGGTTGGGGTAAAGGCATCGTTATTGGTGGTAGAAGCATTAACAATCTCCGATTTACTAATGACACCGTAATTTTAGCCAGCACTGCAGATGAACTCGCTGAGCTATTAACAAAAGAAAAGCACTTTCGTCAATCTTATGAATTAGACATTAGTATCATCCACTCCGAACTGGTGATACGTAATCGTGGAGTGCAACTTACAGGTGGTGTATTCTTGGCTCTACCTTGCCTCAACCATGTGCGACACGGGAAGCTGTCAGATGAGATAAGCAAAGATGAGATAAGCAGATAGCTCACGATATGGCGAAGGCCTATAAAGAAACTCATCAAGATCTGGCTAAACGGAATGATAACGAACACCTCAAAGTTCCGGCTAGTTGAAACCCTAATGTTTTCCATCTTCTTGTATATTTGCGTTACACGGTCCCTTAAGTACACAGACAAGCAGCGCATTCATGCATTTGAGCTCTTGAGCTGGTGTAAGATGTTCAGCAAAAAATGGACAGACAGAAGAACAAATTTTTCCATTATTGAGCAAATCAGTATCTGCAGGGGCATTTCTTCTAGTTGGCAATAGAGTGACGCGAAGAACAGCGAGCCGGTAAACGTACCTGTATCAAATCAACAAGATTTCCGGCCGGCATCTTCAGCAGGCTGTAATAGAAACTCGTAACTCTCTCGGATGGAAACACTTGGTTCGTGGGCTAATGACACCCAGCAGTGAGCACAACGAGTTGTGATAATGAAATGAACCATTCACAAAAAGCGCTTCTTTGAATATTCTGCATTTCCTCTATCAATCCGATTTGGTACAGAGCCTAGTAGCAATGTTCAATTATTGGGCGAAGGAAGTTTTCGTAGCTACCTTTGTGAGTGGTGCCTCTGTCCTCAGGATCCTCCCAATAAATCGTGTATGGCATCTACCTTCTCCATCTACATCTATATCTACATGGATACTTTGTAAATCACAATTAAATGTCTGGCAGAGGGTTCTTCGAACCACCTCACATTTCTCTATTATTCCAATCTCGTATAGCGAGCGGTAAAAACGAACTCCTACATTTTTCCGTGCGAGCTCTGATTTCCCTTATTTTACTGTGGTGATCGTTCTCTCCATGTAGGACGGCATCAGCAAAATATTTTCGCATTCGGAGGAGGAAGGTGATGATTGAAATTTCCTAAGAAGACTCCGCTGCAACGAAAAACGACTTTGTTTTAATGATGTCCACCTCAAACCCTCTATCATTTCAGTGACACTCTTTCCCCTATTTCACGATAATACAAAAGCTGCTGCCTTTCTTTGAGCTTTTTCGATACTCTCCGTCGGTCCTATGTAGCAAGTATTCTGATTATTTTTATATTGTCAATCCATTTTAAATCGCTCTTTATGAACACTTCTTGATATTTAATGAATGTGACTGCTTCCAATAATTTATCTTCGTTCGTGTAAAATACGGTAACTTTTTGTTCATTTATGTGCAATACGTGGCAGTTCCTTACATCGCGGAACAGCTGCCAATCTTTGTAACAAGCGTTCGTCCTCTACAAGTATTCCCGGATTTCGCTAGTACTTCCTAGAGTTGCAAGTTCTGTGCATGCAACAATATCTTCCGCAATAATCCCCCTGGGACATCTGACATTATCCCCTCGGCCATACATGTATGGTTAAGTTACACACCCTTAGCCTATACCCGAGTTTAAGTTTACTTCTCAAAATTTCTCTCCGTGAAAAATTGATATTATGTGTTCTGTTTATTAGGAACTATTCAATCCATATCCGCAGGTTGGACTTACACTTCATACGATAATACTGTATTTTTACCTTGACATTACGGATTTACCAACGTTAGTACATTTATGCAAAAGGTGTCCATGAATAAGCTGTGCTGATTTCTTCATTTCAATGCAGTGATATTATCAGCACCTTCGTAATATTTTTAGTAAAGATAAGAGTACGATTTCTGCATTAGAGTGAGTGCATCACGATAATATGAGAAAAATCAGGGCTCGCACAGAAAAATTTAAGTGCTCGTTTTCCCAGCGCGCCGTTCGATAGTGGAACGGTAGCCAGCTTGAAGGTGGTTCATTGAACCCTCTGCTAGGCACTTTATTGTGAATAGCAGAGTAATCACGTAGATGTAGTAGATGAACTCTTAAGCTGCATAATCACTAGGACCTGACCGCGGTACGAGCCACCTGTTGTCGGCTTTTCCGCCGGCTACAAAGAGGAGCTCACGATCAGCTTTCATTATTAAATTATATCGTGCATTAGTTAACGCAGTTCTTATGCAGAAACGCATTTCTGTAACTAATTATCGATCGAGAACTAAGTAGTTCATAGGTGTCCCTGTTTTTGAGATGTCCAGGAAATACTTGCTCATACTTGCTTGGAAATACTAGCTCATCTGACCAATCAAGTCAAAACACACCCCCACTGCGAATTGACTCTCACATGTTTTAATTACAGGCCAGTATCACGAACGTCGATTTGCAGTAGGGTTTTGGACCATATACTGTATTCGAACTTCATGAAGTACCTCAGAGAAAACAATTTATCGACAGACAGTCAGCACGGTTTTAGAATATACCGTTGTTGTGAAACACAACAAGCTCTTTATACTCTTGAAGTAATGAGTGCTATCGATGGAAGGTGTCAAATTGATTTCCTATTTTTAGATTTCCAGAAGTCTTTCGACACCGTTCCTGACAAGCGTCTTCTAACCAAACTGCGTGCCTACGGAGTATCGCCTCAGTTGTGTGACGTCACAGTTCCTAGTAATAGACGGGAATTCATCGAGTAAAACAGAAGTAATATCCGGCGTTCCCCAAGGAAGTATTATAGGCCCTCTATTGTTCCTGATCTATATTAACAACATAGGAGACAACTTGAGTAGAGTGTTTGCAGATGATACTGTCATTTACCGTCTTGTAAAGTCATCAGATGATCAAAACGACTTGCAAAATGATTTAGATAAGATATCTGTATTGTGTGAAAAGTGTCAAGTGACCCTTAATAGCCGGCTGAAGTGGCCGAGCAGTTCTAGGCGCTTCAGTCTGGAACCACGCGACCGCTACGGTCGCAGGTTCGAATCCTGCCTCCGGCATGGATGTGTGTGATATCCTTAGTTTAGTTAGGTTTAAGTAGTTCTAAGTTCTAGGGGACTGATGACCTCAGATATTATGTCCTATAGTGCTCAGAGCCATTTGAACCATTTTTTCGACCCTTAATAAGGAAAAGTGTGAAGTTACTCACATGAGTACTAGAAGAAATCAGCTAAATTTCGATTACGCGATATGTCACACAAATCTGAAGGCTGTAAATTCAACTAAATTCTTAGGGATTACAATTACAAATAACCTAATTGGAACGATCACATAGATAATATTGTGGGTAGAGCAAACCAAAGACTGCGAATCATTGGCAGAACGCTTAGAAGATGCAACAGGTCCACTAAATAGACTGCTTACACCACGCTTGTACGCACTATTCTGGAGTATTCCCGTGCGGTGTGTGATCTACATCAGGTGGAACTGACGGAAGACATCGAAAAAGTATAAAGAAGGGCAGTTCGTTTTGTATTATTGCGAAATAGGGCAGAAGGTGTCACAGACATGATACGTGTATTGGAGTGACAATGATTAAAAACAAAGTGGTTTTTCGTTGCGACGGGATCTCCTCATGAACTTTCAAGCACCAGTTATCTCTTCTGATTGCGAAAGCATTCTGTTGGCACCAACGTACATAGGGAGAAATGATCATCATGATAAAATAAGAGAAATCAGGGCTCACACGGAAAAATTGAAGTGCTCGTTTTTCCCGCGTGCCGTTCGAGAGTGGAACGGTAGAGAGACAACTTGAACCCTCTGCCAGGCACTTTGTTGTGAATAGAAGAGTAATCACGTAGATGTAAATGTTGATGTAGAAGTGACACTTTTCGTGTAGCTAGCTTATTCGGTGTTGATGGCGTTGCTAGTTGTTTGTGGTACAACGTCTTGGTAAGATGTAGTTGATTGTGGGCACAAAGAGCACACTTCTAATAAGATTAGGCCGAGCTGCAGTCATGGACTTACCGGCTGGTCTCGGCGGAGGTTCGAGTCCTCCCGCGGGCGTGGGTGTGTATTTGTCCTTAGGATAATTTAGGTTCAGTAGTGTGTAAGCTTAGGGACTAATGACCTTAGCAGTTAATTCACATAAGGTTTCACACACATCTGAACATCATCTCAATAAGATTTTGTTTATCACTCACAGGGATAGTTCGGTCTGTGAGTGACTATGCCCTTGACTAGCATCACAACGTTTAAGGTGGCGGATTTGACTGGAACTTTGATGACTCTGGTGCGGTGAAACAGCGAAACGGAATAGTGGTAACAGAGTTGCGCTTTACCAAAGCTAAGGATCAAATGGCTTAACATCTGAAGTCATCTAAAAGCACTCCTAGATTAGAACACCGACCAGGAAACATTACACTGTACTCCCCTTCTGTTTATATTAATGAAGATTGTTTCATACAAACGTTTATCTTTTATGCGAATAATGCATCACTTATAATTCTTATGAACCTACTGGTTAGCACTGTCTGTTGTTAAGTATTGCTTCTGTAGTCATTAGATTCCCCTTAAGCTTCCAATATAGAGTGTACGTAAGTGCAGTGTTTTACACATAATTGACTTTGATGGCTGGTAGGACAGACACATCTTTTTAAAGCCGTTTTTATTCTGTTTTAATCGTTCGATCTGGAATATTTCCCACTTTAGGTTTTCTACGTGGTGGATCTTAAAAGTATCGGCGAATATTATTATAAAAAAGGTGAACGGGAAAAAGAAATTGTTTTAGTTGTTCATTAAAATGTGAAACAGCTCGCTGCATATGGCATTGGTGACGGCTGCTTGTGTTACTTTGTTCAGAATTGGTATCACAATGTCTCATTTATTATTACCATGGTCAGCAGAAGAAATGTGTCTTTATCACATGTGTCAACAAAATTCTCCACCAGGTTTTATCCCTCTTGTGCTCTGTTTGTCAGTCAGTTTTTGCTGCAGACAATAGTAACATGTATACTAATTACTCATATTTTAGTACATAATCGTTTCTAATTTTCCTTGTTATCCTAAATGTCTTACAGCATACAGAAAGTACCGCTATTAGTACTACAGTTTACTGTGGACTGTGAGAGGGACTTAATAGACAATGTAGGATTTGGATACAAATTAAGTTTGGTTATCGGATCCCCTTCAAATCTCCTGCTTCATGGTATGCATACAGCGGTACAATGACCTCTGACTTGAGTGGTTTACAAGAGACCATGACATGGAAAAAATTTCCAGTACGCGTTGTAGGGCTCTCCTCTGTGCGATGAAAGAGGAGCCGTTCAAATTCGATATTGTGGACCTTTACTGGGGCACCAAACTCAACTCTACAGGTTGCGAACTTACCAGCTTCTCGCAGCGTCTGTAGAAGGATGAAAATGGTGTGTCAAGTCATGATTACAACAGAGTATGACGACGGCGCCCGCATCTTAGTTTATGTACGTCCTTCATCAAAAGGAGAGAAAACGAAACGAGTAGTCGAAATATTGTCCACGCAGTGAGCTCTTACACAGCACACTGATCAGGGCCTCGCTGTCCCCGTTGCGTGCGTACCGTGCAGTGAGAGATTTCAAAGTGATCCGATCTTCACACCTTCCGGACATAGGTTCCTTAACAAAATTTTATCTATCTACAGCCCCTAGAAACCTTTAACAGGAATTGTGAAACAGTCTGCGTGTGTATCTCGATACCAGTCCCTGGCGTTCAACCAGGGTTCCCTCTTAGCATATTGTGTCACGGCCGATTCGAACATTGCGCACCATCAACAGGTCCCTTTTCAGCGCGAAAGCATTTTAACGGACCTTGGACGTATTTCCCCCTCCGTATACTTGTACGTGCCGTTTCTCATAATTTGTAACAAATCTCGATGCCTATGTGGTGCTCCATTGCACAATCACACGAATCTTCACACTGGTTACATTCCACTGAGGACACTACATGAGACTGTTTCAGCTTGTTGGTTCAGTGCTATGTGACATTTCGGCATGTCATCCTTGGAAAGTGCATAAACTCTTTTTTGACAAGCAGTGCTGTTTATATATCGATTGATTCAGCTACCTGTTTAGAAGCATCCTGAAAGACATCGTGGATTACGAAACTTCCTGACAGATTAAAACTGTGTGCTGGACCGAGACTCGGACTCGGGACATTTGCCTTTCTTGGGCAAGTGCTCTACAAAATGAGCTACCCAAGCACGACTCACGCTCCGTCCTCACAGCTTTACTTCCGCCAGTACCTCGCCTTCTACCTTCCAAACTTTACAGAAGCTCTCCTGCGAACCCTGCAGAACTCTTCCTGGAAACACCCCCACCGCTGTGGCAAAGCCATGTCTCCGCAATATCCTTTCTTTCAGGAGTGCTAGTTCTGTAAGGTTTGCAGGAGAGCTTCTGTAAAGTTTGGAAGGTGATGCCGGCACGGTAGCTCAGCGTGTTCGGTCAGAGGGCTACGTGCCCTCTGTAATAAAATAAACTGAGTTAAACGATCATCAACGAACTTAAAAGGATGTCTTACGACATCCGCCCCGAGAAGATGCAACGAACTAAAGCGAACAAAATGAGATTAAAAAAAAAATTGTTAGAGCACTTGCCCGCGAAAGGCAAAGGTCACAAGTTCGAGTCTCGGTACGGCACACAGTTTTAATCTGCCAGGAAGTTTCATATCAGTGCACACTCCGCTGCAGAGTGAATATCTCATTATCGTGGATTACGTTTTATAGTACTTCCCTTTGTCACATTCCCTCTCTGCGTGAATGTTCGCTATGAATATATTCAGATTTCTTTGGTTTTCTCTTCTTATTATGATCTCCAAACATAAGATTGGGGTTGCTTTCCTATTGGAATTACCTAAAACAAATCCGATCCTTGTTTATTATCTGTTTGGTTTTTGTATCTAAACTTATGCAAAGTAAAATCTTAAAATTTTTTAAAACACCACTAATCGAATAAACAGGACTAAGCGAACGGTTTCACATTTACATTCAGCCCTTCTCCAGTAACGTATGACATCATTCTCTGTGAATGGTATAGAAAGCACGCCGTCCGGTGTGGCCGAGCGGTTCTAGGCGCTACAGTCTTGAACAGCGCGACCGCTACGGTCGTAGGTTCGAATCCTGCTTCGGGCATGGATGTATGTGATGTCCTTAGGTTAGTTAGGTTTAAGTAGTTCTAAGTTCTAGGGGACTGATGACCTCAGAAGTTAAGTCCCATAGTGCTTAGAGCCATTATAGAAAACACCTTAATTTGAAAACCGACTTGATGACCGAGCTTAGGAAACCTTATTTGTTCTGCATTAACTGGAGTTCCATAATACAATTTTGTTGATTTGTTTGACCTTAGGTAATTCAGTGTGTGTGAAACATGAACAGCATTGCATCGTGGATTTCCCTCTTTCCTCTTCCTCCACTCCTCCTACAACGCTTGAGAAGAACTCTCCTCCATCATACAAATAATCCAGACACCCAAACCATACATCTACTGTTTGTCAGCATCATTTTGTAGGTTCGACACTCTATTCTACACGTCATCAATTTTTTCACTCTTTTCGTACCCTTAATCTATTTTCTCATCAGCCATACAAAACGCCCTGCCCTTCTCTGGATTTCTCGATGTTCTTCTTATAGTATCCCACACTGCGCTCCAGTACTCTAAAAGAAGACGGAAAAGCAGAGTGTAGGCAGTCTCTTTATTAGCTCTGTTGTATCTTCTACGTGTTGTTGTTGTTGTGGTCTTCAGTCCTGAGACTGGTTTGATGCATCCCTCCATGCTCCTCTACCCTGTGCACGCCTCTTCATCTCCCAGTACTTACTGCAACCCATATTCTTCTGAATCTGCTTAGTGTATTCATCTCACTCATCACTGTATTCCTCTATTCATCTCTTGGTCTCCCTCTACGATTTTTACCCTCCATGCTGCCCTCCAGTTCTAAATTGGTGATCCCTTGATGCCTCAGAAAATGTCCTACCAACCGATCCCTTCTTCAAGTCAAGTTGTGCGACAAACTCCTCTTCTCCCCAATTCTATTCAATACCTCTTCATTAATTATGTGATCAACCCATCGTTTCTACGTGTTCTGCGAATAAAAGGTAGTCTTCGATCGCCATCCCCACAATATTTTTAAGTGTTCTTTCTGATTTAAGTCTTTCGTAATTTAGATATACACTGGTGTCCAAAATTTCCCCGACCTGTGTCTAATTCACGATGTAATCATACAAACTATCAACAAATGTCCGTAAATTGTGTTCTGCGCGGAAGATAGCTTTCCAGTCAATGCACAATCAAGCCAACCATGACGACAGGGCACCTTTTAAACTGATTAGTGTTTGTCAGGTAGTCCCACAATCACAGCCGTCGTGTGAACAGTTACAGACGGTCCAGTATGACACAGAGAAGACGCCTACCAGACACTCTGCAGTGCAGGGCTGTAGGAAGTATGGAAGCCAGACAGTCGCAAACTGATGTGGTCAGATGGGTTCATGTGGATCATTCTTTTGTTTCTCGGACGTTTTTATGGTTTATAGAGACCCAAACTGCATCTAGAAGGCCAGGGCATGGTGGACCACGTGTGACACCAGCAAGAGAGGAGCGTTATTTGGCTGTAAGGGAACGACGATACCGCCATAGTACTGAACGGCAACTGGCATCTGAACTCGCAGCACCCATTGGACCTGTCGTATCGAGGTAAACGGTGTACAGAGTGTCCTTTATTGTAGCAGATCTGCTGTACGTGTAACGCTGACGCTTCTTCACAGAAAGGAACGTCTAGAGTGGAGTCATCAATATGCCATCTGGACGGTCGAACAGAGGGTCAATGTTCTTTTGAGAGATGAGTCCCAACTTGGTCTGGAGAGTGATTCTCGACGGATGCGCATCTGGAGGGAACGAGGAACACGATATCTGGATCCGAATATTGTGCAAAGATACCGATATCGAGGAGGATCCTTAATGGTGTGGGCATAGATTATGCTAATCACTCTTAACACGTCTTCATGAAAGTGTGCGGATCAATTGGCAATATTTAACTGGTGCCAGGTATCGCGACGAGATCTTGTGATCTCACGGACGGTTGTTGTGAGATGCTGTGAGCTCAGACTTAATTCTGAATGACGGTAACACTCGACCTCATCACGGGTGGCTGATGTTTTCTCGTAAACTGAAGATAATGCACTGCTGGCATGGCCTGCCAGCTCTCCCTATTCAAGTCCCATCGAGCATGTTTTGGATGTGCTAGGGAGTCAGGTTGTATCACGTCAGCATTCACCAAACACTGTCCAAGACTTTCGAGCATCTCTGCAGGATGAATTGGCGTTACTGCCTCAACATGGGATTGATATCATCATTCACTGCATGCTCCGTCGTTGTCAGGCCTGTACTGCTGCCAGAGATGGTCACACATCAAATTGAGCACATTAACCATTTGTGGGAATGTGCGTGCACACCGTTAACTTGGAAAAAGGAGAACATTTTTGTCTACATTGTGCATGTTAGAGTGGTTTGCTTTCTATATAGTTTACATTGTCTCTACTTTACTTATCACCCGTTTATAATGTTTTGTGGCAAAATAAAAGCAATCTTGCAAAATTTCCGTTTGTTGTTTTAAATTTGGACGCCAGTGTAAATTGAAGGAGAAGAAGGAGAGGGGGGGGAGGAAGGAGAGGTGAGGAAAGGGATTAGTGATATCAGTTGCATCGGGATATTACACGGAATAAGCGGTGAGGAGTCAAAATATGTTACGGACGGGGATTCGAACCTGGATGTCCTGCTTAGAAAGCAATGGCGTCAACCACACTTTTTTTGTTGTTGCTCGTTGTGGTTGGTCGTAGCGGACGTCACATGACATCCGTTCAAGTTCGTTGTTGATTCTTCCAATCAGTTTTTTTTTTATTATTATTACAGAGGCCAACCAGCTCCCTGACCAAACACGCTGAGCTACGGTGCCGGCAACCCCTGCGCCATCCAGAACACAGCATTACTGCTACTGCACAGACTATGATGGCACGCCTCACGGCAGACCCACATGCCACCGAGCGCCACCTATCCGCGATCCCTGTCCATTACCTCCATGCTCGCTACTCTACGATTCCCGCAGGAAGTCGTAGGTACTTGTGCATCCGCACTGAAGAAGGTGAATCCAGTGCCCATCTAGGCGAATCAATTATATGAATGCGTGGTGGTTCTTTCGCACCACGCATTCATGTAATTGTTCGTGAGTGTAATTCCTAGGTATTTAGTTCAATTTATGGCCTTTGGATTTGATTGATTTCTCGTGTAACCGAAGTTTAATAGATTTCTTTTGGCACTCATGTGAATGACCTAACGCTTTTCATTTTTAATGTAGATTGCCAATTTTCGCACCATACAGATATCTCTTCTAAATAGTTTTGCAGTTTCTTTTGATTTTCTGATGATTTTAATAGACGACAAATGATAGCATCATCTGCAAACAACCTAAGAAAGCTGCTCATATGGCCCCCTAAATCGTTTGTATAGATAAGGAGCAGCGGAACTCCTATAACACTGTCTTGGGGAACGCCTGAAGTCACTTCTGCTTTACTCGATGACTTTTCGTCAATTACTACGAACTGTGGCCTCTTTGACAGGAAATCACGAATCCATTATTGCGACGGTACTCCATAAGGACATAGTTTGATTACGAGCCGTTTGTGAGATACTGTGTCAAAAGCCTTTTTGAAATCTAGAAATACGGAATCGATTTGAAATCATTCGTCGGTAGCAGTCAGCACTTCCTGCGAGTAAAGAGATAGTTGTGTTTCACAAGAACGGCGTTTTGTTAATCTTTATGAATTACCCCTTTTCAAATATTGGTGTGATCTGTGCGTATTTCCAGTATTTTGGGTACGAATCCTTCGTCGAGCGAGCGATTGTATATTATTGTCAAGTATGTAGGTATTGCATCAGCATATTCTGAAAGGAGCCTAATTGTTATACGGTCTGGATAGGAAGACTTTCTGTTAAGTCATTTAATTTACTTCACCACTCCTATGATATCTACTTGTAAGTTACTCATGTTGTCACCTGTTCTTGATTACAATTTTGGAACATTTACTTCGTCTTCTTTGGTGAAGGAACTTCGGAGCGTTGTGTATAGTAAATCTGCCTTAGCAGCACCGTCATCGACAGTATTTTCTTTGCTTTTGCATTGCTACGATCAGAATCTCTTAGGATTCTGTGCGAGGATTCGAGACAAAGTTTCGTGGAAGAAACTACTGCTAACATCTGGCGTTCAAGTCCGTGCTAAATTTCGAGCTTCTATAAGAGATACCCAATATTGGGCCTTCTCCGATCGATTAAATATGGCATGCCTTTATCGTTATTTCTGCAACAGTGTTCTGACTTGTTTTGAGTACCATGGGAAATCAGCTCCGTCTTTTGTTAACTTACTTGGTATAAATCTCGCAATTGCAGTCGATACAACGTATTTATTCGATTTCAAGCCACGTCTGGTCTACTCTTACACTGTTAATTTGGAAAAAGTGAAGATAGTCTCTCACAAGGCGTCAAGTAACTGTTTAGCTGCTTTTTCAAATACAGATATACTTTCATTTAGTTTTGATGGATTTGGAACTTACGGTATCCAGTATCAGTACAACAGTCCTGTGCTCACTAATTCTTGTATCTGTTCCGATGATTGTTATTAGCCCAGGATTATTTCCTGTTAAAGGCTCAAGTGTATTTTCACAGCCATTTCCTATTTGAGTGTGCCCATGAATTAATTGCTGGAAATAATTTTCAGAGAATGCTTTTAGCACAATTTCGGATTATATTTTATGCATACCTCCTGATTTAAGCACAAATTTTCACCAACATGGCGAGAGTAAATTAAAGTCATCTTCGACTATAATTTATTGTTTGGGTTTGAAATTACATTCATGTTTTTTTTGAACCCCTCAGCAACTGTAGCATCTTAGATGGGAGATCGGTAAGGATCCAATTATTATTTCAGTACGGTTGCGGAGAATGGCCTCTATACATACTAATTCACAGCAGTAGCGTAGCATGGTTGTGAAGGTTGGGGAGACTCTATAGTTATTATAGGGAGACAAAATAGTACAATAAACAATAATTTAAACAAATGAAACAAAATGCATCAAATAAAACTACTACTACTACTACGACCACTACCACCGCCAATAATAATAATAATAATAATAATAACTAACTTGTTCAAGAAAAGATGACAAATTTGTAGAAATCCAGCAGCAAGAGAAGAAGCACTTATATTTTATTGTACACAAGTGCAAAGCGCCTGTCTTTTCTTTCAACGAATAAGTCTATAACTCGGTCTACAAAGATCTGATCACTGGATAGATCTCCAAGTAGTGTCTTTCCTATTGCTAACGTGCTCATACACGACAGCCGGGTGTTGGACATTGAATTCCTTAAATAATTCTTCACTCGTTTAAGAATATTCATGCTTTGTTCACTGCATGCTGTAGTTGCGGGCACGGTCAAAACCAAACGCAGGAATTTCGTTGCTTCTTCACAATCAGAGTCTAAATCATTGTTGACAACGTACTTTAAGAGGATTCTTGGAGATAAGTGTTCTTTTTCATGAGCATATATGTTACACAGTTCATTTTCAAGTTCTTCTTGTTTGAAAAAGGGTTCTGTTCTAATAACTGAAGCAGTGTCAACTTTGGGAATTCTTTTTGACAGTTTGGGAAACACTTTTCGTTCAAAAGTTCAACAAACTGAATTTGGGAAAAGTCTTGAAATCTTTTTTCCATCTGAACAATTTGCAAATCCAGTATCTCGTACGTTAGTGCCCTGAGAGATGTCTTTTGACTGTCACAGAACGATAAGTTGCCATTCAAACACAAGCTGCATTTAATGCATTCATCAACGAATGTTTCCGTTTTTAACTGTCTTAAGTTTCTCCAAACAGTTCTTATTTCGTTGTGGCAAGCAGTTATACTGACAGATTTTGACTGAAGAACATTAAAGAGATGATCAACATAAACAAAGCACCCTCGGTAGAAGCAAAGCATGTAGACAAACTTAGGATCGTCCATCTGTCGTTTCATTTCCACAGTACAGCTCAAAGATTCTGTATCATCAATTATATAATTAAATACACGATATAGCTCTGAGAAATGACTAGGTATTGTTGAAACTGCTGTGGAACGGAAGTTCCAGCAAGTGTTACTTCCATGTGGGGGTTGAAACCTTTCTCACATAGTAATAAAGTTCGTTTTGATGATTTGCTGAAAAACGAATGGAATGCAGTAAGATCACTTACAAACATGAGTTCTTGTCATATGATTTTGGAGGCATGTAACAGTACCAAATTCAGTTGGTGTGTGTAACAATAAATAAACAGCGCATAGGGACAGAAAAATACTGAAAGGCTAATAAAAATATTCTATTCTATTCTATTCGAACTACTTCACCAATTTTTGTAGTCCTCTTTCTCTGCTCGCCATTACTGAAGCGCCACCATATGTGTGACTAACCACTTTTCCCTCCACATTCCATTCTTTCAATACTGCATGAATAATGTTGGACAAATCTTCAGCAGTTTTATCTTCAGAAACATCGTAAAATCCAACGAATCTTTCCTCAATTTTGTCTGCAATACAGTAGCTGAATGTTATACTCATTTGAGTCTTGCTTGACACATCTAATGTTTCATCAGCTTGAATCGAAATTAAATTACAGTTTTGAATTTCTGATTTTGTTTTCTCATTAACTTCCAGAGTTATCATTTCTGTTACATCATTCTGTTTTTCTGGAGAAGTTCCTTTAATGGTTGAAGAGCATGACAGATGGTCTCGGATTAACTGCTCTCCTTGAGGTAGTAAATCGAACAAGTCCAGATAGTTACCTTTGTTGCTGTAGGATTCGACTTCTCGATGGCCACGAAAGGCTGGTTTTTGTTTCCAAAGAAATACAATTGCCTGAATAAGACGAGCCAATACTCTCCTGTTGGATGCAACTTGTTCGTTGTATTTTATTGCTGTCAGACGAGCGGCTTCAGAAAGGGCGTGCTCAATTCCACTTTTGACCAATAACTGAAAGGAATCTTTGTTCTGCAGGTGACGTTCTGATATCTGATGCTTTTGTACTTTCCTGTCAAAGTGCTCTATTGTGCAAATGCCCCCATTGCACCATTCATTTTCACCACCAAACAGAAGACATATATAACAATAAAATCTGTTATTAACTGCATTCGCAGTCAGCCAAGTACACTTTTCACACCAGGCAGTCTGAAACGTTTGTCCTTCAATTCGCACTTTTTTTCGTACGTTAATGTAGAAAAAGGCGCAGGTGTTCAATTGCTGGCTCACTCATGTTGGCGAAAATATGCACTAAAATCACACAAAAAGTACTATGAACACAAACCGCGCGACTGTTCACACCCTTGTTAAAAGCCAGCATAGAAGCGGCAGAGACTAGTCTCGATACCTGCTAGCAAGTGCAGCGCACCGGCCTTCGTGGCAGAGGGACAGTGGAGGGGAGCCGAGAAAGCCACTAAAGCGCGCACGCGCACAGAGCCAGGCAAGGGAAGGGAGGCAGATACTTGGAGCAGTCGAGTCTCAAGCAGGCAAATACACAAACATTCAGGGAGCGGCGCGGGCTACAAAACTGATGTCTTTCACACATTTGGTGCCCTTAGTATAAAGTTGTTTACGTTTTTGTTATGAATTACTATTACATCTTTTTTTTTAAATTCGAATACAGGGTAGACTGTCTCAAAGTCTCCCCTCACGCTACAACACTGATTCACAGGACGTATCTACTTCAATTTTGCTTGAATATAAACTACTTCTAACAGCAACAAACGAGCGACTTCAATTGTATTTAGCCCATCCTTTCTGAACCCCGCTGGCTATTTTGCTAAAATTTCTCCTGTATTTATCTCCAGATTTAGCTAGCTTTCAGTGCCCATAACTGTTTGAGCATCAGTGCTTTCTATTGGCATTTGAAGCTCTGGTAATTCGCAGCTTAGTTACGACAGTTTACAGCTGTTATATCGATGGTTGCTAGGCCGACGTTCTTCCTGTGACGTTTGAGATTGGCCCCTTTTTGTGTTTCCACGAGACCCTATAACCTAAAAAACCGCCCAGTCTACGCAATACGTCCACCGCTACCCGTGTAGCCGCCGCCTGTGGGTAATGTATTTCTGCCCCACTTAACGGGACCCGAAACCACACCACCCCGTGGCGAAAGTCGAGGAATCTGCAGCCTACACGGTCTCAGAACCGTCTAAGCCTCTAATTTAGATCCTCCACTCTGTTCTGTACACAATCGGCCTGAAACAAAATCAAAATTTTAACTTATTCCATAGATCTTTTACTGACCAGATCGAGACGGACACGCAGCCCATTTCAGGTATGTTATTGTCCATAAACGATTTCCTCACAGAAACTGACTAATAAGAGGGTACATAGTCATACCGATAAAAATCATCGTTTATTAACGAATTCTCTGCTATACAGAGTACGCAATGCTGTCCAATACGCCCATATCCTTCCAGATTCACCGTTTTATTAAGTGCAGTAAGGGGATGACAACGTAACCCTGAAGAAGGTACCAGTACTGTAGCACACATACTTCAGTGTAGGCACTCCGCATGACGGCAGGTTCTTCAAGTATTCATGACACCTAAATTCTTCAATCAAATTGTCACAATGTATAGCGAGATCGATCGCTCCAAATCACTCGTTTCCAGTCATCCACTGTTCATTGGTATCGTTCATTGCACTATCTCATGTGTCGCTTAGCTCTGGCTACAGAAATGTGTATCCTATGAGGGGCTGCTCCACCACTGTTCCTCATTCCTTAGAACGCCTCATGCAAAGTTACTGTTATAGCTACACTGCTGGTGGCATTTTGTAACTCACAAGCGATTCTTAAAGCTGATTTCACGCAGTTTTTTATAGCCATCCTTTCGAATTCTCGACAGTCGCTTTCCATCTGTACACGAGGTCTGGCTCGTCCCAGTTTACCTGCTGCTGTTCCTTTGCGGTTTCACTTCAGAGACAGACCACCAACAGTCGACTTGGGTAGTTAGTCACATAACATCCAGTCACTAGTCCATGTTTGAAGTCACCGAGCTCTCCTAGCCAACTCATTCAGCTGTTACTGTTTGTCTGCTGACAGCATACGCACACACACACACACACACACACACACACACACACACACACACACACACACACACACATCGCCCTTAAACACAGAGCTACCCCCTTGTTAGACCATGTTTGAAGTCACTGAGCTCTCCTAGCCCTCATTCAGCTGTTACTGTTTGTCTGTTGACAGCATACGCACACACACACACACACACACACACACACACACACACACACACACACACATCGCCCTTGAACACAGAGCTACCCCCTAGTTAGACCATGTTTGAAGTCACTGAGCTCTCCTAGCAAACTCATTCAGCTGTTACTGTTTGTCTGCTGACAGCATACGCACACACACACACACACACACACACACACACACACACACACACACACACATCGCCCTTAAACACAGAGCTACCCCCTTGTTAGACCATGTTTGAAGTCACTGAGCTCTCCTAGCAAACTCATTCAGCTGTTACTGTTTGTCTGCTGACAGCATACGCTCACACACACACACACACACACACACACACACACACACACACACACACACACATCGCCCTTAAACACAGAGCTACCCCCTTGTTAGTTTCATACTGTTGAGTCTAGTTAAAGCAACTGTCTCGACCCCCCCGCGAGAAAGATGGGCCACAGCATGTGACACGGGAGATCTCACGAACGCTAGCAGCCATCTCTGACAGGAAGTGAATAACTGTTTCAGATGGGTTTAACAATTCCTAACTGCATGTTTAAGTGGATGGAACTCTGGGTAGCATGCCACGAAGTGAAGACTTTTAGTGGGTCCTTTACAATATATCGATTTCCTGTATGCCCTGGACGAGCCGAGCGTTCGAGAACTATGGCGGACAAGGAGACTAGTGTGACGTCACAAGTCCGTTGCGGGGCCCGTATTCCTCGCGGGCCGCGAGCTGTCTCCCACCGGCTGAGCAGACTGCAGCCGCAGCTCCGGAAGCTCGCGTGCGCCGCGCGGCAGGCAGTCAGGCAGGAGACACGCATCGGCGCGGCGCCGTGCGCTGCTCCGCGCTGCATTATTGAGCAAGTGGGTCGGGTCACAGCCGCCAGGGCGGCCGCGCCGCGGCAGCCGCGCGCTCTTAGCGCCCTTAAAAATTCATCGCCGCTTTCGACAGGCGGGCAGCAGGAGCGGACCCACACACGGCCGGTGCCTGAGCCGATTGCCTCTCTGTCAATAGGAACCCGTAACTCGTCATCTGGCGAGAACTACTTGATGAAAAGCTGGCCAAACATTATTGAAACATTAGGCGTGCTTACCGAGCTTCTTACTCTTCCTACACACTCTGATTAGTGTGAGTTAGGAATAAAAATCGATATTGGGCTATGTAAGGCTCGCTGATGTTGTAAGGTCGAGCCGTACACGTGTGCTTTACGCGCAATAGCTAATAATTTGTAGTAAAACGTGTTCTTACAATCTAATAAAGTAAACAAAGCAAAGTTCAGGAAATTAATTAATAATAGCAAACTACACTTACGAAGAATGGTAAGAAATGATGAAATTTAGAAATATTTGCGAATTACTGTACACGGTACCAGAGAAACCATGTTTTACAGTCCAGATAATTTATTCGGAAATAAAGCACTGTTATTCAGAAATGGTGGCCCTACAAAACATACTATAATAACAATAATGGCGTGTGACGAGGGCCTCGCGTCGCGTAGACTGCTCACCTGGTGCAAGTCTTTTGATTTCACGCCCTAACGACGACTTGCGCGTCGATGGGGATGAAATGATTATGATTAGGACAACACAACACCCAGTCACTGAGCGGAGAAAATCTCCTTCCCATCTACATCTACATCTACATCTACATTTATTCTCCGCAAGCCACCCAACGGTGTGTGACGGAGGGCACATTACGTGCCACTGTCATTACCTCCCTTTCTTGTTCCAGTCGCGTACGGTTCGCGGGATGAACGACTGTCTGAAAGCCTCCGTGCGCGCTCTAATCTCTCTAATTTTACATTCGTGATCTCCACGGGAGGTATAAGTAGGGGGAAGCAATATATTCGATACCGCACCCTCGCGAAACCTAGCGAGCAAGCTACACCGCGATGCAGAGCGCCTCTCTTGCGGAGTCTGCCACTTGAGTTTGTTAAACATCTCCGTAACGCTATCACGGTTACCAAATAACCTTGTGACGAAACGCGCCGCTCTTCTTTGGATATTCTCTATCTCCTCCGTCAACCCGATCTGGTACGGATCCCACACTGATGAGCAATAGTCAAGTATAGGTCGAACGAATCTTTTGTAAGCCACCTCCTTTGTTAATGGACTACATTTTCTAAGGACTCTCCCAATGAATCTCAACCTGGTACCCGCCTTACCAACAATTAATTTTATATGATCATTCCAACTAAAATCGTTCCGCACGCATACTCCCAGATATTTTACAGAAGTAACTGCTACCAGTGTTTGTTCCGCTATCATATAATCATACAATGAAGGATCCTTCTTTCTATGTATTCGCAATACATTACATTTGTCTATGTTAAGGGACAGTTGCCACTCCCTGCACCAACTGCCTATCCGCTGCAGATCTTCCTGCACTTCGCTACAATTTTCTAATGCTGCAACTTCTCTGTATACTACAGCATCATCCGCGAAAAGCTGCATGGAACTTCCGACACTATCTAGTAGGTCATTTATATATATTGTGAAAAGCAATGGTCCCATAACACTCCCCTGTGGCACGCCAGAGGTTACTTTAACGTCTGTAGACGTCTCTCCGTTGATAGCAACATGCTGTGTTCTGTTTGCTAAAAGCTCTTCAATCCAGCCATACAGCTGGTCTGATATTCCGTAGGCTCTTACTTTGTTTATCAGGCGATAGTACGGAACTGTATCGAACGCCTTCCGAAAGTCAAGGAAAATATCATCTACCTGGGAGCCTGCATCTAATATTTTATGGGTCTCATGAACAAATAAAGCGAGTTGGGTTTCACACGATCGCTGTTTCCGGAATCCATGTTGATTCCTACAGAGTAGATTCTGGGTTTCGAAAAACGACATGATACTCGAGCAAAAAACATGTTCTAAAATGCTACAACAGATCGACGTCAGAGATACAGGTCTATAGTTTTGCGCATCTGCTCGACGACACTTCTTGAAGACTGGGACTACCTGTGCTCTTTTCCAATCATTTGAAACCTTCCGCACCTCCAGAGACTTGCGGTACACGGCTGTTAGAAGGGGGGCAAGTTCTATCGCGTACTCTGTGTAGAATCGAATTGGTATCCCGTCAGGTCCAGTGGACTTTCCTCTGTTGAGTGATTTCAGTTGCTTTTCTATTCCTTGGACACTTATTTCGATGTCAGCCATTTTTTCGTTTGTGAGAGGATTTAGAGTAGGAACGGCAGTTTCAATGCCATCATCATCCCGGAGTGTCTGGATATGCTGTTTCGAGCCACTTACTGATTTAACGTAAGACCAGAACTTCCTAGGATTTTCTGTCAAGTCGGTACATAGAATTTTACTTTCGAATTCACTGAACGCTTCACGCATAGCCCTCCTTACGCTAACTTTGACATCTTTTAGCATCTGTTTGTCTGAGAAGTTTTGGCTGCGTTTAAACTTGGAGTGAAGCTGTCTTTGCTTTCGCAGTAGTTTCTTAAATTTGTTGTTGTACCACGGTGGGTTTTTCCAGTCCCTCACAGTTTTACTCGGCACGTACCTGTCTAAAACGCATTTTACGATTGCCTTGAACTTTTTCCATAAACACTCAACATTGTCAGTGTCGGAGCAGAAATTTTCGTTTTGATCTGTTAGGTAGTCTGAAATCTTCTATTACTCTTGCTAAACAGATAAACCTTCCTCCCTTTTTTTATATTCCTATTAACTTCCATATTCAATTGTGCTGCAACGGCCTTATGATCACTGATTCCCTGTTCTGCACATACAGATTCGAAAAGTTCGGGTCTGTTTTGTTATCAGTAGGTCCCAGCCGGGAATCGAACCCGGGCCCTCAGGATTGACACTCTGTCGCGCTGACAACTGTTTTTCCCGCTTTGTTCGTTGCATCTGCTCGGGTCGAAAGTGGTAAGACAACCGTTTAAGTTCGTTGTTGATCGATTAAGTCATTTTTTTTTTTATTTTTTTTTTTTTACAGAGTGTACGTAACCCTCTGACCGAAGACGCTGAGCTACCGTTCTGTCACCACTCAGCTACCAGGGGCGAACACAAAACATACTTAAAACGGTAATAGAATAATCAACATTAAATAGCAGTTAATGTTGCATAAAAATGGCATTAATGGTAGTAAAGTCCCCAATAATTCAACATTTCATTGTTAGTTCAAAATTTACAAGTCCCACCTGTAACTGAAGTTTACTAAGTATAAGACTCGATCTCCGATGCCTCAGAACAGAAGCCTTACAAAACCTCCCCATCGCATTAGTAATTACTATGTCCTATGTGCACCTATACCACAATTGCTTTTGTTTCGTCCGATGGCATTTACGGAAGTGTCTTCCTCATTTCTTCTTTGCGTGCAAGAGCTGTTCCCCTTCTAGCATTCTCCAGCAGCTGTTCGCTCCTGCCAACGAGAACTTGACATACCCCCCAACAATTTCACGACTTTCTTACAGTGTCATAAAATGCATACAATGGACCATATTTTTAATACTAAAAATCCTAAGAATTAGACATATATTTTAATAAAAGGTTACTTGCTAATGTTTCCAATGATATAAAATTCAATATTCTTGAAATCAACGCTTTGACTGAAATAAATACATATGAACCTAGCTCACACGTGATTATAATCAAACAACAAAGTTTTCGTAAAACTAAATGAGGCAGTCAACTAAAAATTGACACCATGTTACATTTTTTTGTGTGAATGTGTGGGACTTTTCTCAGTCGACACATGCACTACATAGTGCTCCGTGAGCTGAGCTTCAGGGCTCCAACACCAGATCAGTGTTAGGTGCGCGGACAACGTCGATGGAGAACGTATTTCCAGAATCGTGTGTGCAGGGGACATGCACTTAATCGTCAATCATTGATCACAGTGCTTCATGAGGCGGATGGTCAGACATTGGCTCCACAACAGAACATTGCTGCTGGGTTTCTGAAACATGAACGCCTCGTTTTCGTCGGAAGGCCGTCGGACGATCGGATGTGAGTAAACGCATTGCGGCAGATGCACATGCGGTGGACTGTTGCAATGCAGCGGCGTTACTGGAAAACCTAACGGAAGATGACAGAAGGACAGCACTCAAGAAGTGAAAGATGCGTAAATTCCCTGGGCCATATGGACTGACACTCGAATTTTATCCCATATCTTCGAATCTAATGACGCCTGAGCCTTGCGAAATCGCATGAGTTGTTGGCCGGGCCGCAACGCAGCGATATGACCAGACGCTATCGACTATCGCGGAAGAGAAAGCTCCGTTTCCTGTTGGACAGTAAGACAGTTCTGATGCAGTGTTTCCGGAGAGTGGAACAGCGTGACGTTTGCGAGAGGACGGAAATGGGCAGTCGATATATCTTGGATGAGAGCGGATGCTGATGGTGAAATTACTACTGCTGGTGGACGGAACGGTTTCAGGAATTAAGTGCACCTTGGCTCGTCTAAATTGCTGGTTAGTGAGAAAGGGACCTTTGACCAAAACTGAAAGTGCAGATCTTGGTGCTGCGTACTACTCTACTAACCATGTCTTGTTCCATCAGTATTAGTTACATGTACCGCGCATTATTGTTGCACGGTAGATCTAATTATGTGGAACGAGTCATTTTACGTTCATATCGCAATTTAATTTGTACAAACGGTGTAACTTCGCTTGCGTCATGGTCACTATGTGTAAGTTGTGTGATTACTAGATTGCTCCAGGCATTGTTCACGTGAACCAAATATTATAATAAAGTAAATAATGGATGAACACTGCGCAGCAGCACTCGTGAAAACAAGATCTATTCAAAAGAAATTGTTTTAAATAAAAAGAGAACAGTAATTATTGGACCTGTGCGTATGTAAACGCTATGGATGGGCTAACAAGGGAATTAAAAGGTAAATGGCGTAAGTAATAGAGACGTAACATCGATGCACAGGATAAGATTTGCGGCAAAATTATTTATTACTTAGAACATTGATGTAATGCATCTACACAACTGTTGTTGCCTGGTAACTAAGTACAATTTCTTGTGCAACGGTACGCGATTCACGACACACCCGTATGCTCACGTGGTTTGCGGAGACACAACTTCTACATACCGTGGCCAAATTTTAACCACATTAAACCACGCAGCCGCGAACATTTTTCTGAAGGCACATTTGAATAGACAAAGGTTGTTGGCAGTGGGGCAACAAGCTCTAATATTAAACCTCGTGGTTGGCTTCCACCGGACATAAATGAGACAAAGAAAATTCACGAGGAGGCAAAATTATTAAGGTTCAGGAAAGATTAGGTAAACAGTCGCAGTTGCAGGCAGGCAAACATTCACACTGAACTGAAGGCGTACTTCTTACATATGCAACACCTGTAAGTTACGTTCTTCTTATGAATCAAATTGTACATTATGAATCAAACTGAAAGTCTGCAAAATCCTTGCATTCCTTGCTGAGAAAGGTTAACAATCTGCATAAGACGAGACTCGAGATTAAAAGCTGAAAGCTCCCTCTCGCTACGAGACAACGCGCCACTCGGTTAAAACAACTCACCGTCCTTCGAAGAGAGCTCGGCTGCGGACTCTCGGCGCGCTGGAAGCATACTGACCGTTTCACACGCTCCAACGTCTCCCACGAGATTCATGGCCAGGAAAACCCAGAGATGAGGCTTCCGCCACCAACCTAACACCGGTAACTTTCACGCAAGGACAGCAAACCTCATTGCCTACATGAAAACTACAGGGGTTGGCCATTCTGTACAACTACCGCTGATTCTCTGCAGCAGACTAAACCACCGTATAGCAACATGAAACACACCACATTCATTCACTCACGCCTGCTAGAGAGTTCTGTATCACTGGAAAGTAAATAAAATGATAATGAAAGGGGACTAAAGGAACCTTTCAACTGTTACATTCTGAATATTTAAAGATGCTTATTATTATTATTATTATTATTGCAGTTACACTCCAACTGTATTGGAATAGCACCTTAGCACTGAGCGAAACTTGAAACGGTGGATAGAGTGATCCAGCTTGAAACCGAGGTATAGGTACTTGTAATCAAATGAAACTATGCGTTTCCAAATACCTGTTCAAGTCTCAGTCACCTCGTTCGATGCCGAGGTGCTGTTCCAGTACAGTTATACGATTGGAGAGACTCTGCAATGCTGTTCGAATGTAGGGGGAATACCATGTTGACTGAGGCGTGAGTGCCAATTTGGATTGAGGAGGGCGGCAATTACGCTGAGCCGCTGCGCAAGGCTGGAGTAGTGGTTAGCGCATATGCTTCGTAAACAGAGGACTTGGGTTAGAGTCCTGGTCTTGGTACAAGTTATCATTGCTTCAGTTTGCATGTATACATCCTTTATTTTCTGTCTCAGCGGTTGGTTCTTCCACTTTTCACGATAGAATATTGTGTAGAAAGGTCACCTTTGTCAGAAAGGTTCGCATTAAAATTCCCTGAACGTAGTTGTATTACCATCGCAATGACTGAAGTGGTTTTTATCCAATCTTTACGCAGAAATATGATTTTCTTTTGTTTTCTTATTAGATCGCATCTATGGTGCTTAATAGTTAAGATATATTGAAGACTGGCAGCAGAAAAGCCGTTAACATGTTCTACTCGTCAGATGTTCTGCAGATGTTCTGATTTTCCCAGTAAGTCCATTTCGGTCTTTTGGCTTACGTGTTCTCCTCATTTCACATCATGTCGTTAATCCTACGCATTTCATAGATGTGTTTGTATCAAGGGCCATCACAACAATTGTGTTGTGGAAGTAACGACGATTTTAACGGAATGAGTCACACTTTAAATGACGGCAAGCATTCATCACTCCAAATGCAGATTTTATCTGCAAAAGTAATCTCGAGTTGCAGTTATTCAAGGATGACACACAGCAGCACAAAAACGCCCGTCGAATGATTCGCTAACCATTCGGCCATGATGTGGGGGCTGTAGGGTGCTATATGTGGAGATAAAAAATTTTCCGTTTGAAGGCAGTACAGTCCAGAATCAGCATGCCAATCCCGCAAAATCAACGTGAGCACTGAGGCAATCATCCCAGTACGCGACCAGGTTGAAAAATCCGTTCGGTATAACACCGTGTCCTGTTGAATGTATAAGTCCCTAACTGACCGCTGCACGTCCTTGGCCGACATCATAGTCGACCAATGGAGGCCATTTTTCAGGGACCCAAATCGTGATAGTTGCTTGGGAGAAATCAGGGCTCTAGGGCGTTCGGTCGAATGTCGCTCATTTGAGTTACCTTAACATCTGCGTTACGGCACTTGCGATACAGTGCCCTATGTTATCATGAGGCAACGACAGTTCTTTACGGCACACAAGTCGGAAAGACACGAATGCCACACTAACCCCTAACCTACACGTCGGTGCTTATGTATCCGCATACGATTCGCACTACGTTGCATATACACTGCACGAATGGAAACTTTTTGAGTGCCTTTGATACATTGCCTTTCCAGAAGTTCAGGCGACATGCAAGAAAGTGAGTACCACTGATCTAGCAGTAGTTTCAAATACAATATGACTCAACGGGGTGAGATTATCGCAGAGATGTCAGGAGCAGCATGTAATACTCTGTAAACCTTAACTATACGACAGTATGGAGGAATGTGCAGAACGTTGGAAACAGGATTGTGAAAATACAGTTTTCAGGATGTATAGAGCATGTGCACACAATCGACATGGACAAGAAATGGTGGAAGTGGAAATTTGATGAGAAGTAAGACGATTTGTATGGGGAAACTATAGTAAGAAATGTATCCTGAATGAGATTTACACTCTGCATCGAAGTGTGCGCTGATATGAAAATTCCTGGAAGATTAAAACTGGGTGCCGGACAGAATCTCGAACTCGGGACTTTTGACTGTCGTGGGCAACTGCTCTACCAACTGAGCTACCCACGCACGACTGACTCTGCGTCCTCACAGCTTCACTTCTACCAGTACTTCGTCTCCTACCTTCCAAACTTTACAGAAACTCTCCTGCGAACCTTGCACAAATAGCACTCCAGAAAGAAAGGATATTGCGGAGACATGGCTTATTACTGAATATTTGAATAGCGCCTCAGCATTGATCGAAACGTGAAACGGTGGATCGAGTGATCCTGCTTGAAACCGAGGTACAGGTACTTTTAATCAAAAGAAACTATACTTTTCCAGAGACCTGTTGAAGTCTCAGTCGCCTTGTTCGATAATGAGGTACTGTTCCAGTACTGTTATACGATTGGAGAGCCTCTGCAATGCCGTTCAAATATAGGGGAACACCATGTTTACTGAGACGTGAGTGAGAATTTGGATTGAGGAGGGTGCAATTACGCTGAGCCTCTGCGCAAGTGTGGTCGACAGTTATCTCGGTCAAAGACGTTCAGTTGGCAGTTAGGGACTTATACATTCAACAGGGCACGGTGTTAAACCGAACGGTTTTCTCAACCTGCTCGCGTCCTTGGATGATTGCCTCAGTGCTCACAGCGATGTGGGATGTTTCCAGAATCAGAGTTCCATCTGCAGCGGAGTGTGCGCTGATACAAAACTTCCTGGCAGATTAAAACTGTGTGCCGGACCGAGACTCGAACTCGGGACCTTTGCCTTTCACGGTCAAGTGGTAGAGCACTTGCCCGCGAAAGGCAAAGGTCCTGAGTTTGAGTCTCGGTCCGGCACACAGTTTTAATCTGCCAGGAAGTTTTATAGCAAGACATTTGATGGAGAACGCATGGTTCTCGATGACATACGGAGAGTGACAGAAAGTGGGTGAACAGGAAATGCGACTGAAATTGGTGTACGAGATGGTGTGTCTGGCGAAAGTACTGTTGGTTTTCATTTCTACCAAGGAGAGACCAGGTTGTTGATACCATCACAATAGAATGTCTGATTTGTTGGTGGAGCCACCTCACCTCTGCTTCATCACTATTAAAGAGAAGGTGTTCTTTAAATGTTGGAAATAGATGAAGATCAGGTGGAATCAAGTCGGGACTGTCCGGATGACTGATGACAGTGCACTCAAAGCGTCGGATTGTTGCATATGTCGCAGCGCTCGTCTGTTGTGTGGCATTGTCATAACGAAGGAGAGAGTGATCCATGTGTGGACGAACTATTTTAGCTCGCAATTCTATTACAGCACACTGCTTCCCACGCACTGACACGCTAGCGCTACACACCGCCACTTTATACGCTGCAATTTGCAGTCCTCTAGCATGGGGCTACAAATAGAAATGAAGATAAAAATGTAGAGTTTTAATGACGTCGGTTTTATTTAAGAAGCTTTAATAAGGTCCATAAAAAATTCGGAGGTTTTAGTTTTCAAAAAATTACAACTGTGTGTGAAATCTTATGGAACTTAACTGCTAAGGTCGTTAGTACCAAAGCTTACACGCTACTTAACCTAAATTATCCTAAGGACAAGCACACACCCCCATGCCCGAGGGAGGACTCGAACCTCCGCTGGTACTAGCCGCACAGTCCATGAGTGCAGCGCGTCAGACCGCTCGGCTAATCCCGCGCGGCATTTGGTTTTCAGTGCACACTTGTACATAGATAAAAAGCTGTGAAAGTAAATGCTAGAATCAAATGACACCATTTGGTTCCAGCTATCTTTTCAAGTCTCACTCATCTTTCATGTATATGCACGCAGAAGGGATGAAAGAAAATTGTAGCAAAACTGGGATTCGAATCACGGTCTTCTGATCACTGGGAACATGTGCTAACCATTACGGCTCCCTGTCACCGTGCTGGGGTTACATAGTGGTTTGCACATCTGCTTTTCTAATCCCGGCGATGGTACAAATTTTCATTCATCGCTTCAGTATGCATACATACATCATGAATACGAGAAGAAATTTATGAAATTTCCCAGCACGCCATCCGAAGATTATTTGGCATTAGCATCGGCTCATGTTACAAGTTTTGCAGAATCCGTCAACAAACATTACTGCCAGTTAATAAACTGACTCTTTCATACTGCCATAAAGGTACTTATACGTGTTTAAACCTATACACAACACACCAGTTTGGCTGGCGTTCAAATGTGCACACCGTTGAACACTTGGAGCTGCCGTTTACTTTTACGGGCGTCGTAACGGCACTCTAAATTTTTAGACTTAATCGAACGCGCACGCCACAGCTGACGCTAGCGTGGCGGCGAGATGTGCGTGGAGAGGTTACGGCAGGAGCCCCAGAGTCACAGGCGCGCGGGAGAAGGCGCGCAGGGGGCGGAGTGCTGCTGCGCCTCTGTTATTTATGGAGATAGCAGCCGCCATCAGCGACAAGGAGGCGCCGGCTGCGGCTGCGGCTGCAGCCGTGGACGCGGCTGCCGAGCAGCGCGCGTAAATTTCCCGCCGGCTTTGGAAAGCTCCCGCAGGCCTCCCTGCCACCCGTTCTCCACCGCTCTCCCCTTCCACCATAAGCGCTCTCCGGTGAGGCGTCGCAAATACGTACGGCGGCGATGAGCGCAGCTAGTACAGCGATAACGCACACGTGACAGATGACGAGACGTCGCTACTGAACGCAATCCGGGAGGCTACAGATAAACAAACATTATTGACTCTTCGCGGCCTTTGTAAATTCTGTTCTACATTCGACACTATTTACCATGCCCTGTGGTCAGTTAGCTCGGACAACCATCTGATACCACTCGCTATTACCAAACACTTCCAAAAAAGACTTCTTGGAACAGTTTATTTTCCTCTCCAATAAGAGACAAATAAGGATTTCATGCTGTTACTATCAGTTTATTTTTTCATGTTAGACACTTAAGACGTAACGCCGTTTCTTTTCGTAAATGTGTCAACGATTTTGGAACATAAAATATGCTCGAAAAAAAAAAAAAAACGATTTGCTGACAAATGGTCGGCACGGATACAGAAAATATAGCTTTTGTGAAACACAACTAGCTACTTATTTCTACGAAGTAATGAGTGCATTCGACAGGGGATGTAAAATTGAGTCCATATATCCAGAAGGCTTTTGACATACTTCCCCACAAGCATTTTCTAGCCAGATGGCGTGCAGGAGCATCTCCTCATTGTGGGACTGGATTACTGAGTTCCTAATAGAAAGTTCACAGTTCGTATTAATCCACGGAAAGTAATCGAATGAAACAAAAGTAATAACCGGCCCAAGGAAGTTTTATAGGCCGTCTGCTACTCCTGATCTACATAAACGCCGCAAGAGACAATCTGAGCAGTCTTAGATAGTATGTAAATGTTGCCGTCACTTACCGTCTTTGAAGGTCATCAGATGATCAAAGCGCACTGCAAAACGGGTTAGAGGAAATATCTGTGTGGTTCGAAGAGTTGCAGTCGACACTAAACAATGAAACGTCATCCACCTGAGTACTAAAAGAAATCCGCTAAATATCGGTTGCACGAGAAATCACACATACGTAGGCGGTGAATTTGACTAATTACTTAGGGGCTGCCGGCCGGAGTGGCCGAGCGGTTCTAGGCGCTGCAGTCTGGAACCGCGCGACCACTACAGTCGCGGGCTCGAATCCTGCCTTGGGCATGGATGTGTGTGATGTCCTTAGGTTAGTTAGGTTTAAGTAGTTCTAAGTTCTAGGGGACTGATGACCTCAGTAGTTAAATCCCATAGTGTTAAGAGCCATTTTTTGAACTTAGGAACTAAAATTAAAAGAATTAAATGGGAACGATTTCATAGATAATATTGTGGGAAAGCAAACCAAAGACTGCGATTTATTGCAGAACAACTAGAAAGTGCAACAGGTCTGCTAAAGAGTGCTTACATCACGCTTTTCCGCCCTCTTGTGCAGTGTTGCTTTGCTGTGTGTAGTGCACATCAGATAGGATTGACGGAGGACATCGAAAAAGCTCAAAGAAGGGCAGCTCGTTTTGTACTATCGAAATAGAGAACAGAGCGCCACGGATATGATACACGAATTGAGTTGACAGTCGTAAAACAATGGAGTTTTTCTCTGCGGCAGGACTTCCTCATGAAATTTCAGTCACCAGTTTTCTCTTCACAATTTTTTTGGAGCCCATCCACATAGGGAGAAATGGCCGTCATAATACAATAAGAGAAAGCAGAGCTCGCGCTGAAAGATTGAAGCGCTCGTTTCTCCAGCGCGCCGTTCGAGAGTGGAACGGTAGACAATTAGTTTGGAGATGGTTCGATGAACACTCGTCAGGCACGTAATTGTGAATTACACAGCAACTATGTAGATGTACATGACCTGTTGATGGAGATACGGAAAACAGGTTTTCAACAAATGATAGTACGTAGAGGAGGACGTGTCGTAGCTACCGTATCGATCAAGATATTGTAGGGAGTATGCTTTTTAAATAGAACGATATACTTTTTCTAAGCTCATTATAAAGCTCTTGAGAAGATTTGTGAACTGATAATAGCCGCTAGACATGGCGTTGATATTTTTCGCAAAAATATCCGAGAGATGCGTTAAAATCTCAAGGCGGCCGAAATTAACTAATTACGGGTAAATACAACCAAGCGTGGCTGTCATGCCAGGCTACGGCAATATATCAAGGCTGTTTCCTTGTTTCCACCGAAGCTGTTCACTCAAACGTGAAGGAGCAGAGGAAGTTCATTGTCTAACTTTACGTGGTCAACGAGATTACTACACACAGAGCACAAGCTGGGACAAGCGATGTATGGGTAAGGCCGTGCCCTTTTAAAGAAGCCATCCTGGCGTCAGATAAAATCAGGAAGAATCCTAATAACAGAGGCCAAGCTTTTTACTGCACAGTAATACTGACACAGGCATCAGAGCCCCACTTGGTCATGTTTACACCACAACGGTCGATTCTATCCGCCTTGCCTTCCATGAGTGCCTCGGGAAATAGTTTTGCAAAAATTTTCCACACTGACATTCATTACCGTTACATCTCTACATTCATTTATCCAAATTCCATTATGAAACATATCCTTACATTTTAAAGAATAAAACAAATGCGCAACTTCAAGCACAACTTGATACAAGACTGAAGAGGAGTAGCATGCAACAACATTATTTGCCCTCTTGCGTGCTGTCATTTGTCGAACAACTCATTTCGATATCTTTAACCATTCACTAAATGTATACACATACAAAGATGTGTCGTACTTAAGGATTTTATATACAACAAGCACTCAAGAAGTTGAAGGAAGTAACTTGAAATATCGACGACATACCGTCGTATGTATTTCATGAAGACTTAAAAGTTGACATGTTTACTGCCGCACTACGATTTTGAGCTTAAGAAAAACCATACATAAAGAGTACCGTTTTTCGAACACTTTTTAAGTCCAGGTTATTTTACGTGACTGGCTGTTTCATCTCAAACTTGCGTAACTGGAATAAACGTCTGGAATCAGTATGATTTGATTTACGATTTACTTCGTAAAATTTGTCTACTAGGCGAATATTTATGCCTAACTGTTTTCTTGCATCTCATGTACGTGACTTGGATTTGAAGCAAGAGCAGCACCGACTTGTGGCTTCTAAAAACAATAGCAACATTGGAAATAATGTGACCGCAGAAAACAACTTTTGAGTAGTGCAGATGTGCTCCCTCCTTATACGTAATAAAATGTTTATCACTGTAATTAAACTATTTGTAGAAAAATGATTTGGTCATAGGTAATAAGCCATTAGCGGAACATGTATTTTTTTCTGTGAAAAAGCGGCTTCCGAACTGAGTATCTTTGTTAATTACACAGCATCATTTCGGGACGTAATGTTTTTCATTCTGTTTGTTGTTAAGTTTTATTTTATAAATACGGATAACATGAACATTGTTTATTAGCATTGTGCTTAATTACTCTCGTTTTTAGCCTCATATGGCTGAGTAGCTGACTGAGTCAGCATTTGGTTGACCTTAAGCGTTGAAGTTACTGAAAATAATTACGAAAAATGTGTGTGTTGTCAGACTGTTGCATACTGCAATGCCTCAAAGGAGAATTTCTGCTATCATTTCGTGCTGTTTTAACGTGGTTGCTTGGTAACTAAGTTGCCACGTTTTTGAAGACAACACTGCACTTAATTCAAGTATCAGATACGCAAATTGTGTTACTGTATCCGTATTCCATATTTATAACTATACTAAATTGTTCTTGCGACACTGCAGATTTACATTATGGTAGTTAAAGCAAAAGATGTGTTTATTGTGGTTCGCTTACTAAACGGTTATCTGCGACTTTGTGAAACCTGTTCTGGGGTATAGTGCAAAGGGTTTACGCTGCCAGTCAATACGATACATCGCACTTGTTCATCTACTTTATTATAAAGAAGCACTCTAGGGGGAGTGATAGTTCGGAAAATACACAACTATCAGTTATATGACGCAAAGCGTTGATGGCGAAGTAGTGATGTGAAGAACGCTTTAAGGTTATGTAATATAGCATGGAGAACACAGCTAACCGATTTTGTTACGAATACGTTCATCTGTACATGATCTGATATGTTTAAAATGGAAGATCCCACAGGGCTAGAAGTGTACGTTTGTGGCAGCTTGAGCAGTATCAATAATAATTCAAACAGCCTCCACAATCCCCAGTGTCTCACCCATCTAGCAGTAGGTGCTTTCAGTACGTAAATTATTTCCGATATACCGTTCAGCGTCAGTAACAATTACTACAGGCTGCATAGTTCAAAATATGCGCGTAAATGTGCCGGGATACGACTACGTAACTTCTAACTTGTCTCGCCTAGCGGTTGCGGGTGGTGCAAAAATACAAGTATTAGATTTGTACATAAATTCATAGTGTTCTTGTTTCGCACGTACATTGTCAGGAGTGTCAGTTTGCCATTTAGAGGTGGTGAATGGAGCTGTGGACTCTAGAAAATAGAGTGACAAGTGGAGAAATCGGAAAATGTCTGACGTACTCTTTGGAAATTTTTTGGTAAGGTATTATGGGACGAAACTGCTAAGGTCATCGGTCCCTAAGCTTACACACTACTTAATCTAGCATTAACTAACTTACGCTAAGAACAACACACACACACCCATCCCCGATGGAGGACTCGAACCTCCGACGGGGGGAGCCGCACGGACCGTGACAAGGCGCCTTAGACCGAACGGCTACCCGGTGCGGCGATGTATTCTTCTGTTTGAGTTTAACGGCTAGCAAAGTCTTGAGACGATAAAAACAAATTGCAAAGTGATTTATATAACATATCTGTATGGAAAAAAAACTGGAAACAGACACTAAATAATGAAAAGTATGAGGTCATCCACATGAGTGCTAAAATAAAACCGTTACACTTATAAAGGCCGTAATTTCAGCTCAATATTTATCAATTACAACTACGAACACCTTAAATTGCTAAGAAAGAGTAGAAAATGTTGTGGTGAAGGCGAACCAAACATTGCGTTTTATTGGCAGAACACTTAGAATATGCAACAAACCTACAAAGGGAATCCCTAATCTATGCTTGTTCGTTTCCTTTTAGAGTGCTGCTGTGCGGTGTGGGATCCCTATCAGATAGAGTTAAAGAAGCACATCGAGAAAGTTCCAAGAAGGGATAAACGATCACCATAATAAAATGAGGGAAATCAGAGGTGTTCGCTTTTTCATCGCGCTGTTCGAGAGTGAAATAACAGAGAATTACTGTGAAGGTTGTTCGAAGAACTCCCTGACAGGCTCTTAAGTGTTTCGAGAATAAAATTTACACTCTGCAGTGCAGTGATCTCTGATATGAAACGTCCTGTCAGATTAAAACTGTGTGCAGGGCCGAGGCTCGAACTCGGGACCTCTGCCTTAGATGGGAAAGTGCTATAATATCGCGGCTACCCAAGCACGACTCACGACTTGTCCCGAGTTCGACTCTTGGTCCTGCACACAGTTTTAATCTGACAGAAAGTTTCACTCTTGTGTCATTTGCAAATGGTTCAAATGGCTCCGAGCACTATGGGACTTCTGAGGTCATCAGCCCCCGAGAACTTAGAACTACTGAAACCTTACTAACCTAAGGATATCACACACATCCATGTCCGAGGCAGGAATCGAACCTGCGACCGTAGTGGTTGCGCGGTTCCAGACTGTAGCTCCTAGAATCACTTGGCCACCTCGGCCGGCTGCATAGTATCCACTTAGCTTTAGAATAGACGGTGACTGCAGTAGACGCAGCCAGAAACATTGGCGCTGTATATGGGAATAATATCATTGGACAGAGCACGGTGAGAAAATGGTTTCCTTGCCTTAAGGAGGATCCGTTTGAGTTTAGTGACTCTTCACGTTCAGGAAGACCTTCGGAGATTCTTGCAGATCATTTAAACGCATCAGTCCACAATGACCCATGTTAGTGTACTCCAGAACTGTGTTCATTCCACTATCGTGCGATAGTCACAAGAAATGCAAAAGGTCCAAAAGTCGGGTGCGAGGGTATCACAATCTCTAAGCCAAAATCACGTCAGAATGTGGCCGTATGTGCATTTGTGGTTGCTCGTCATCAATTGGCTCGTGAGCAACACCGAGCATTCCTATCCTTGATCGTTAAATTGCGTCTTTTGCCACCATGAGGAAATAAAGAGAATAGCTGAGCCCAGATAAAGCAGCTTCTACCCCTAAAAAGATCTGCGCTCTTGCACAAAAGATAATGTTACACATCTGGCGGAACAGTATCAGTGTGGTGTGTACTGTGTGTTGCTTCCCCGACGTGTAACCATCTTTGATTATTATCAAGAGCTGACACGTCCTGCAGACGCAGGCCAAGAACAACGATCAGGAAGACTGCCTGAAGTGACGCTACTCCACGATAACGCCCGCCCGGATTCTACTAAATTGACAAAAATGCTGCACGGAAGTTGGGTTTGGGAGTCATTGCGCACAAGCCATTTTCACCTTATCTTGTGCCCTCAGATTTTCACTTTTTCTCCTCTTTATCGAACAACGTTCAAGGAACTTCCTCTCCTCGTGAAAATATGCTCCGAACATAGCTTTACGAATCGTTCGCCCCTAAGCCCCGTGGTTTTTACAGTCGCGGAATCGAATAGTACCCCAGCGTTGCAGACTGTTGTAAATTAGTAGGCTGTTATTGATGACTAAAGTCTCTGTTATATGATTCCGTTGTGCTTATGATACTTATGAAAAAACGCTACGAAATTGTGCACCACCCCACAATAATTATAGAGTAGATTAATCAATGACACTTAAATGGCTCTGTCGGAACCATATATCAGCACTCTTGCGTCGCAGCGGTGGTTCACCTCGCTGTGAGGGTGACTGCTGCAGTGCGTGGAATTGTAATGGATGAGCTTCAATTGGAAACCAAATGAGAGCGGCCGAACGGATTATGCTCTGAACTACCAGATAATCACGTTATTGGACTCTAGAATTAAGCTCTCTGCTGTTCGATGAGCTGCAAGCCACTTCTACAAAAGCTCTACGTCATACTCCACCACTGTGCTTCAATGTCGTCATCACATCGACCTCGATTCGTAGCGATTTTGACGCTCAACATACCCATCCTGAGATCTGGCAAACCGTGAAAGAAATATTCTCGTCGCGAAACTTCAACGGAATCGATCACAGCCTACTCATCTTATTAGTCACTTTATGGATGATGCACAGCATGTGCCAATGAAATTACTGAGTGTTTCGTGTTTTGTTAGCAGCTTTCTTATTGATGTTTACCTTCTTGTTATACTTCTTAGTCATTTCACTAAGTATACATGAAGACGTACACAGCGATTTTAACACCAGACTAGCACTGACAGTATACCAATTAGTTGTTTCAGGCGACGTTTGCCTTTCTCCGGCGTGCTACAGTTAGTTACACAATTTACATATTTAAGGATTTAAAATCCTGAACAGCTACTGATCACATACACACAGGCACCTGTAGATCTGTGGGGCAAATGTAGATGTTTTTGTATACTTTTCCTTTTATTATTCCAAATGGATATTCAACTGCATTAACGACGCGGCAAAATAATAAACAACATTTCATGAGAGACATACTACCAGTGCGTAAACATAAAAATTGAAAGCAAACAATCCTGTTGGCACAACATCCGCAACTGAGCATTATAGCACAGAATGAAAATACCGCTTTAGTTGTAAATTACTTTATTTCCACTCGACCGGTTTCGGACCGTCATAAGCCCATCCTCAGGTGTCGTAGCTATGCTGTGGTCCCCAAGCGCCGCGTGTACCAGGCGCGGTGTGTTGCCTATCTGCAAAAATTGAAAGGTCAGAAATGGACTATACACCACAAAAGCGCAATTTCATTAGAGTTTTCTGTCTTTCTTCACCTGGGAACGATAATAGTTGGTTGGTTGGTGTTGTTTGGGGAAGGAGCTTGGACAGCGAGGTCATCGGCCTCATCGGATTAGGTAAGGACGGGGAAGGAAGTCGGCGGTGCTCTTTGAAAGGAACCATCCCGGAATTTGCCTGAAGCGATTTAGGGAAATCACGGAAAACCTAAATCAGGATGCCAAACGCGGGATTGAACCGTCGTCCTCCCGAATGCGAGTCCAGTGTCTAACCACTGCGCCACCTCGCTCGGTAGGAACGATAATAATGCTGTACTGGGCCACACAATGAAGTACATGGGGAGGCAGGGAAAAAATTAGGATATTTCTCTTGGCTAACGCAACGGGCAAAATAAAGTGGGCTACTTGCTGATACAAGGACAGTGCTGTAACACCAAGATGGTTAGCCCATGCTTTTGCCAAGCGCGGAAACGAGAGGTATGAAAGCATCGACACAGAAGAAAGACAAGCCATGGCAGCTCCGTTGGCCTGGTTGCTTTATAGTATAGCCGTGTGATTTACAAGACCATGAATACCTTACTGGAATCTGTAGTGGTTAACTTTGCAGGCCCAATGTAGGGCCGAACTTTTGTAGTAAACTTCATATCGAACTTATTAAACTTTCCTGAAAGCAAATTAACAATCACAAAATTTAAATGGATGAAAACGGATAACGTGAAAGGAAAGTTGATATTACGGTAGCACAAACATTAAGACAAACAAACGTATTATCACTTTGGTCTGGTTTCGTTTCGTCTGCCAAGTACAGCTCAGAGATCTCAGTTTCTAAGCTGCGTGGAAGATAAATTGCTGTTTTATTAGTCCTTTGGGCTCCTCAATACAGAAGCGTGACACATTACAAATGATTGTTGTGTAGGTGAGTGCTGTTGTGAAGAGCTAGAGTTCGTCATTGCCTGCTTCTAGCGGACTGACTGCTACAAAGTTATTAGGCTGGTTATCACTGTTAGCATTCAACCGCGATTCTTGTACATATATTTTAACAACGCGTTTCAAGAGACAACGCTCTCATCATCAGGTCGTAAAGTCTATGTAATGAAATTAAACGGACTAAAAAGACAAAATACCATCACAAATAGTTGGGAAGTCCATAGAGTAAAGCAGAATTAAAAGTATATTGGACTGTGGGTCCTCGTCCTACATTGAAGTTGTTGACACAAGTCGATGGCCGTCCCATAGCTACCAAATATGCTGTCGCACTGCGCCGGCTCGGGAGCTGTTGTGGACTGACGTGCCTAGGTGTTGTGGCGCGGTTACAGCCGTGTGCTTGACGGTAACGCTATGCTATTGGGCGCCTGATTTCCTTATTGCATTGGTCTGCCATCATCAGCCTCTCGCAACTCGGTCAGTGACATGCTACAAGTTTAAAGTCGCATACCTACCCTAAAATAATTCTAAAAACCCGCTAAAAAATCTCATTTCTATAAAATTATCTCGTGCATTTAGAATATTGCTTTGTTTCTTTTCATGCATAGCTATCTCTAATTCCTCTAGTAAACCAAGTTTCCTCCCTTTCCTTTCTACATGCAATATTTCTACGTTGTGTTCTATGCTATTAAGGGGATGGCCTTTCTCATATATATTGTTCGCAACAGCTGATTTATCATAATTTCCTAACCTGAATGCATCTTTATGTTCTTTATAGCGGATCGCGAATGATCTTCCTGTGTGCCCTATATATTTTGCATCACAAGTTCTGCACTGAATCTTATAAACTCCCGATCTTTCAAACTTATTTCTCTTCTCGCCAATATCGTGCTTAAGGCTATACCTCACTAGGTTATTAGTCTGTTTAATTTCATGACATAGACTTTACAACCTGATGATGAGAGCATTGTCTCTTGAAACGCGTAGTTAAATTTTATGTGTAAGAATCGCGGCTGAATGCTAACAGTGATAACCAGTATAACGACAACTGCTACCTCGACTCCATAATGGATTATATTAAAGCTATTAGGCAGTGGATCGAGTGGATCGCTGGCCACCTTGTATACTGGGTGGGGCTGTGTCTACTGAGCATGCCAACAGGTGAATTGGTGAATAATTAACAGCGGACGATAATGCACACACTACATCAGATGACTGTGTACATCGGCGATGATTAGCACCAAATGAACAATATCTGTGGAAGATCTCGCTGATGTGGCTTTTTTTAACTGTTCCATTTCGACTCTTCTGTGCTTTCTGCGACAACTGTACCGTCCATTTTGATACTATTGGTCACAAGTAACATCTCATTCAGCCATTTGTGGAACTGCTCGAACAAACTACTCACTTTCTCCCATTTTCTTAGCGGTTCCCTTCCACCGCAGCATTCCGTTGTATTTTCGCTGAGAATCTAAAAGATTCGGAGGTGAGGGTATCATCTGGAGTGCCCCAGTGAAGTGTGGTAGGTCCGGTGTTGTTTTCTATCTACATAAATGATCTTTTGGATGGGGTGGATAACAATGTGCGGCTGTTTTCTGATGATGCTGTGGTGTGAAGGTGTTGTCGTTGAGTGACTGTAGGAGGATACAAGATGACTTGGACAGGATTTTTCACTGGTGTAAACAATGGCAGCTAACTTTAAATATAGGTAAATGTAAATTAATGCAGATGAATAGGAAAAAGAATCCTGTAACGTTTGAATACTGCATTAGTACTGTAGCACTTGACACAGTCATGCCGATTAAATATTTGGGAGTAACATTGCAGAGGGATATGAAATGGGATAAGCATGTAATGGCAGTTGTGGGGAAGGCGGATAGTCGTCTTCGGTTCATTGGTAGAATTTTGGGAAGATGTGGTTCATCTGCAAAGGAGACCGCTTATAAAACACTAATACGACCTATTCTTGAGTACTGCTCGAGCGTTTGGGATCCCTATCAGGTCGGATTGAGGGAGGACATAGAATCAATTCAGAGGCGGGCTGTTAGATTTGTTACTGGTAGGTTTGATCATCACGCGAATGTTACGGAAATGCTTCAGGAACTCGGGTGGGAGTCTCTGGAGGAAGCGAGGCGTTCTTTTCGTGAATCGCTACTGAGGAAATTTAGAGAACCAGAATTTGAGGCTGACTGCAGTACAATTTTACTGCCACCAATCTATATTTCGCGGAAAGACCACAAAGATAAGAGAGATTAGGGCTCGTACAGAGGCATATAGGCAATAATTTTTCCTTCGTTCTATTTGGGAGTGGGACAGGGAGAGAAGATGCTAGTTGTGTTACGAGGTACCCTCCGCCACGCACCGTATGGTGGATTGCGGAGTATATATGTATATGTAGATGTAGATTCTGTAGGCTGTTTCCATTGCTTTTCAAGTGTCGCGTGTCTTCTGGTACAGTGAGCTAGGGCTACTTCCAGTGTCCTTCTACGCAATGCAATGGTGCAATGAGTGTAATACAGAAGAGACACCGATAGCGCCTTTAATTTTCTCGGGAGTGTCTGGAGTCCTTGTATCTGGTCATCCTAAAATCAGTTGTAAGAGGACCAGGAATGCAGACGATGTTTGCTACTGTCTTTAGCTGAAGCTGCTTTTAAGATTGACTTTTTGGAGAACTGGGGACAGACGTTCGGCTGCCTTGCTGCTAACAGCAAGCTGCACACAACGCAGGCATGACAAAGTAAACAACACTAGACAAGAGATCTGACAGTGACATGAAACAGTTGCTTATTAAATCTGTATTCTCACCACGTGTTTCAGTGTTACTGGAAACCTAAGCTCCAAAATCCTTTCTCCACAGGGGTATATGATAATCGTGTTTCTGTATAGTGTACATCGAGGGAATCTAGCAGTTCCTTTGGAATTAGTGTATGTTATTGAACACCACTTTTGTGAGACGTACATTTTCACGGTGGTAGAGTGGTGTACAATGAAACATAAATCATTTTTTTATCACATTCATTCTCATATATAGGTATCAACGTGCATGATTATTACAGCAAAATTCATATAGCATCGACATTTATTTGTAGCTTTTAGTAGTTACGACGGAAGATAACCATATACATAGGATTTAATTAATATTATTCATGGATCATCGAGACCTAAAAAGGGCTTCCAAGATAGAAGTTTTATTACGTAGATCGCAGTCGATACATATTATGATTACTAGCCGGCCGAAGTGGCCGTGCGGTTCTAGGCACTACAGTCTGGAGCCGAGTGACCGCTACGATCGCAGGTTCGAATCCTCCCTCGGGTATGGATGTATGTGATGTCCTTAGGTTAGTTAGCTTTAATTAGTTCTAAGTTCTAGGCGACTGATGACCTCAGAAGTTACGTCGCATAGTGCTCAGAGCCATTTGAACCATTTACGATTATTAATTTCATCAAAGTTGTATTTAAGATGGCAATAGAACTTTGCTGACACTAATAGTCATGATGTAGAACATTCGCGATCTGGGCAATAAAATTCATTTCTTGGAAGCCTTTTTACAATAATATAGAGATCGCTCTCCTTCTGACAATGTCAGGTAATTTGATTTCATCACAGTTTATTTACAGAAAAAGATGATGCCTTTCCTGAATAGGTCCGTGTACGTTTGGACATCATTAATGACTTGTACGAAAAAAAAAAATACATTCAGCGGAGGTGTACATCTTGAAGCAGAAATGGCGTTAATGTTAGCTTTACGAATTACCGCCAGGTGTTTCGACGTAATAACATCAATGTTGTCAGAAGCTAAATACACCTATTCATGAAAGACGGTGTCAGCATCTCTTCCTGTGGATAAATCTCTTACGTATTCTTTCTAATTATGTGTTTACTTTAAATCCTGATGATATTCCATTCTGGATATTGCGAATAAACTTAAGTTAAATGACAAAACTTGGATGAGAATCCTTGTCGTAAAGCAGAACTGTGAGCTCTTGCATAACGTACAATCAAGCTGAAAGGACACACTTTATATGTTCAGCTGTCATACCACATTTACCTTGGCAATGAAATCGTAATCTCATGGTAACACCATAGTTTGGAAGGCAATAAAGTTCGGCCTTCGCAATGTTCCAAGATCTTCTTTTTACGCCTTACAATTTGTGAGGATCGGACTCTCTTCATGTGGACACTCGGCGTTCGGCCATTTCAGGAAAACTCCTTCCGCGTTTACAACCGGCATCAGACGTGGCCGCAACGACGGGATGCGGTCCTGTGTAGAAGCAGGATAGTTGCAGAGCGGCGAAACCAGTGCTGTCTCGCTTGTCTGTCGACGGCTATCCATCTACACGAATCACTGCAATAAGAAAAGTATGGTGGTAGTTTTTCTGCTGCTATATGTTACATGTAACACGTAACAGTACACAATATCAGATTCAACAGCATTGTCATCAGACATAAACTCTGACTTATGAGTTCAAGGAGAAAAGATCACAGCGCCTCGGGATACTCTGATCAAATGTATTCGGAAAGCTGTTAGTGAACGTTAATACAGGGTTTGTCACTCCTTCACCATTATCACGTAGTGAACTCTGCTGAGGATACGCTCAATGACCTGCCGGAATGTCTGTGGAACAGTGGCATACGGAACCAGAGAAGGTAGCGTTGTTGCACGCTAGGGTCTAGACCGAAGTCGACGTTCTAACTCATCGCAAAGATGTTCCGATGACTTTAGGCCGGTCCATTGTACACCTATCTCTGACTCAAAGACAGGGGGCATGACATGCTGATGCATACAATCATCTCCGAACTGTTCCTCTATCACACACAGCACGCAATGTTGTAAAATGTGTTCACATCCTTCCGTATGTAGAGTTTTGTTAAGAAAACTAATGGGACCACATCCTAACAACTAAAACACCGCCATACACTAGCACCACCTCCTTCGTACATAATTTTTGCCACTATACACGATGGCAGATAACGTTCTTCAAGCATTCGTCAAACGCAAACTCTTCCATCGGATTGTCACAGGATAAAGCGTGAACCATGACTCGGTTCCAGTCATCCACTGTCCAGCTGCATCGTGTTTTTTCCCTACATCAAGCGCCGCTGAGCACCGAGCACCTGGATCTGACTAGTGATTCCTTGCGCTGATTTCACGCGATTTTTTAAAGCATACTCCGAAATGCTCGACGGTCTCAATCCGTCCCGCCTGCCGCTGTGGGCGAGCGGTTCTAGGCGCTTCAGTCCGGAACCGCGCTGCTGCTACGGTCACAGGTTCGAATTCTACCTCGGCATTGATGTGTGTGAAGTCTTTATATTAGTTAGGTTTAAGTAGCTCTAAGTTCTAGGGAACTGATGACCTCAGATGTTGTCCCACAGTGCTCAGCGCCATTTTTTTCTCAGTGTCACCAACAGTCGACTTGTGGAGCTTCATAAATGTTGAAATATCCGTGATGGATTTCTTACCCAAGTGGTAATCAATGACTAGTCCACGTTGAAAATTGCTGACCTCTTCTGCCGTTTCTGTTTTTCTGTTGGCAACACAGTACTCCCTGTCTTCCTGTATACTCGCTGACCTGCCCCTCGTGACAATTAGTAGTGAATTACACATTACATAGGGGTGTCCGGATATTTCTAATCAGAAAATGTGTGACTTTAAAATTGATTTCTTTTAGGTTTTGCATATTTCGCATTATCATAAATCATTACTCAGTTTGGTCTACGGAAAATTCTTTTTTCATTAGGCTATTAAGGTTGACTTATTGTGAATGGTTCGTTAAAATGGAACGGAAATGTTCAGTAATATGGAGAATTTTCAAAGGGCTACTGATTTAGTGATTTGGGGCATAGACGAACTTCTCTTGAATATGATCTACGTAAAGGACGTCCTAAGACTACACCCGCAGTAGGAAAATCTAGAAAGTGCACAATATGGTAGCATTGGACGACTGGTAATCAGTGCATTTTTCAAAAAACGATGAGCCAGTGCCCTAAAGAGCTGTGAATATTGGTGTGCAGCTGTTTACAGTTCCCCTCACTAGGACAGTCCTAATGTCAGCATGTTCCACCGCTGAAAATGAAGGTGACACGGGAGACAATGCATCGGTTAACTGGGGTGCACTTTCGATCGCGATGTCTAAATAGTAATTAAGCTAAGCTCAGTATCTGTTGCCTTACAGCCTATAGTTAGAATTCAGATATGCATAGGGCAGAAGTGTTTGCGAAACTAAATTTTGAGGAAAACATATGAAAGAAGAAAACGGATTAATGAAGATATATGTGTAATTTTTACTATTAAAGCTGTACACTTCAAGTGTCGTCAAGTAAGTTACCGGTGGAAACACACTTCGAGCATTGTAACAACATTTTTCTCATAGTTTTTGACTGAAATTGACTGGTAAAAGTCTTGTAAAAGCTGTTGAAGCAAAGGACTGCAAGGAAATGTTTATGATGATTATACAATATACAGACAAAAGACAAAATTTTATGCTATGAATGATGCAAGAACACGACCTAATGACGAATACGGCCCTGACAGGCTGTGATTATTCGTGCTAGCAACGTAGGTCATCAGTTCATTCTCTAAGTTAACATTCCTTCAAAGCGTAGACTGTGAGATAATCCTGGATACATGGCGATTCAATAGAGTTATTGCTGAACGCTGTACCCGACTGTCACTTTGGATTTCAACGATCAAGTAAGAAAAAAGTCAACTGAGCCTCCATGTATATGGAATTGAACGCTGTTGACCTCAATATCTTAGATTGTTGAAACCATAACTACAGTCTTCGGATCTTTATATTGTAGTGTCTTATTAACAGTATCTTTCTTAATGAAGCCGTCTGCGGGTATATTGCTGCCATGGGTACATTATCCTCACATGGAAATACACTCCTGGAAATTGAAATAAGAACACCGTGAATTCATTGTCCCAGGAAGGGGAAACTTTATTGACACATTCCTGGGGTCAGATACATCACATGATCACACTGACAGAACCACAGGCACATAGACACAGGCAACAGAGCATGCACAATGTCGGCACTAGTACAGTGTATATCCACCTTTCGCAGCAATGCAGGCTGCTATTCTTCCATGGAGACGATCGTAGAGATGCTGGATGTAGTCCTGTGGAACGGCTTGCCATGCCATTTCCACCTGGCGCCTCAGTTGGACCAGCGTTCGTGCTGGACGTGCAGACCGCGTGAGACGACGCTTCATCCAGTCCCAAACATGCTCAATGGGTGACAGATCCGGAGATCTTACTGGCCAGGGTAGTTGACTTACACCTTCTAGAGCACGTTGGGTGGCACGGGATACATGCGGACGTACATTGTCCTGTTGGAACAGCAAGTTCCTTTGCCAGTCTAGGAATGGAAGAACGATGGGGTCGATGACGGTTTGGATGTACCGTGCACTATTCAGTGTCACCTCGACGATCACCAGAGGTGTACTGCCAGTGTAGGAGATCGCTGCCCACACCATGATGCCAGGTGTTGGCCCTGTGTGCCTGGGTCGTATGCAGTCTTGATTGTGGCGCTCACCTGCACGGCGCCAAACACGCATACGACCATCATTGGCACCAAGGCAGAAGCGACTCTCATCGCTGAAGACGACACGTCTCCATTCGTCCCTCCATTCACGCCTGTCGCGACACCACTGGAGGCGGGCTGCACGATGTTGGGGCGTGAGCGGAAGACGGCCTAACGGTGTGCGGGACCGTAGCCCAGCTTCATGGAGACGGTTGCGAATGGTCCTCGCCGATACCCCAGGAGCAACAGTGTCCCTAATTTGCTGGGAAGTGGCGGTGCGGTCCCCTACGGCACTGCGTAGGATCCTACGGTCTTGGCGTGAATCCGTGCGTCGCTGCGGTCCGGTCCCAGGTCGACGGGCACGTGCACCTTCTGCCGACCACTGGCGATAACATCGATGTACTGTGGAGACCTCACGCCCCACGTGTTGAGCAATTCGGTGGTACGTGAACCCGGCCTCCCGCATGCCCACTATACGCCCTCGCTCAAAGTCCGTCAACTGCACATACGGTTCACGTCCACGCTGTTGCGGCATGCTACCAGTGTTAAAGACTGCGATGGAGCTCCGTATGCCACGGAAAACTGGCTGACACTGACGGCGGCGGTGCACAAATGCTGCGCAGCTAGCGCCATTCGACGGCCAACACCGTGGTTCCTGGTGTGTCCGCTGTGCCGTGCGTGTGATCATTGCTTGTACAGCCCTCTCGCAGTGTCCGGAGCAAGTATGGTGGGTCTGACACACCGGTGTCAATGTGTTCTTTTTTCCATTTCCAGGAGTGTATATTTATTGCTGCTTGCTTTGCCAATTTGCATTTTTTGTCATTGATGTTTGTGTTACTTGTTTTCTGATGCTGCATTGCCTCATCTCTTAGTTTAGCATCTGAGCTCGGTGTTATAAGTTAGCTTGAGAGAATGAGTTGTGATGAATTGGAAGTAATGCATTGACAAGGTATAAAAAAAAAGTGAAATAAGAGAAAATATCTATGAAATTAAGTTTTGGGTTGGACTACAGTACCAAATGTTACACTGAAAACAAACCCTGTCCTTTCCTTTTATGTTATTCCGCTATGTGTTTGTGTATTCTTGTGTATTTGTGTTTTTCCTATCTTTATGTGTTTAGCTGATACGACTTATGATGTAGAATTTTTCTAATAATATGTTATTTTCTTTCTAAAGATGTTTAGACATTTATTCTGTTCTGTTTTAATGCTCATGTGTGAAATTAATGTTACGAAAACTATTCTCATTATTTTATATATTTACTTGTCATAATTCATGTAACACTGACGTATATGTCTATTTCTATTCTTTTGTAAAGCCTGTATTGCTACAAATATTATCTGTATTATTATGTTTTAATGTTGTTTCTGTATCTTTGCCATTGTATCCTCATGTTATAAAATTGTGATGGACACCAGTTCATCAAATTAAGTAACTTGTAAGCACACATTTCACTGCACACGTTTCTGTTGGTCATAGTATATGCACAATATGTGAGAAGTTGAGACTGTTTGTGTTTGCACATGTGTTAATAATTCAGCAAGGTACTCGTTAATGGCATTGCTGGTTCTAAGGACATTTCAAAAAATTTTGTGAGTGCACAAGTGGCTGCTGGCCATCTCTACAAGGACTGCAATGGGTCTGCACCTCTGGTGGCCCACCAATACCATAATCTCTACCAGGACTACAGTGGGACTGCTCTGTGATGACCTACCTACCAATATTCTTCAACTACGACTGACTCTGTTGTGGGTTTGCTCTGTTGTGGCCCATTACCTGTCTGCATGTCAAGAGTCAGCACTGTCTTTCCATTGGAAGGACAACACTACTTTTTCAAGACAGCATGGAAATCCACTACTTCTGTGTGCATTTTTGTGATGAATGATCAGGACTGTCTTCATGACAACAATTTTTGCTTTTGACCAACAGTGCATCAATAAGTGTGTGCATTTGATATCATTGTTATTGTAATTATGAAAAATTTTATCAAATCATTATTGGCCACTGACCAAAACAATTTGTAAATTTTTTTGTGGGGAGCGTGGGGGCTATGTAAGTAGGCTGTTTAGGTTTTTGTGTTGGTAACGCCACGTATAGCTATATGAAAATCACTGACTGTGCTGTGTGAAGTCTGTGGTTGGTTTTCATTGTTGGAGTATATGCTATTGTAGGTTTAGGCTGTTGGCTGTTAACAGCGGGTAGCGTTGCGCAGTTGGAGGTGAGCCGCCAGCAGTGGTGGATGTGGGGAGAGAAATGGCTGATTTTGAGAGAAGATGATCTGGACGTGTGTCCATCCGAGACAGTAAAGCTGTGAGACTGGATGCCATGAACTGATATATATATATATATGATGGCTTTTGAACACTATTAAGGTAAATATATTGTTTGTTCTCCATCAAACTCTTTCATTTGCTAACTTTGCCTATCAGTAGTTAGTGCCTTCAATAGTTAGAATCTTCCATTTAGTATTGGCGCTCGCTGTATTGCAGTATTTCTAGTAATGAAGATTTTTGTAAGGTAAGTGATTCATGAAAGGTATAGGTTATTGTTTGTCAGGACCATTCTATTGTAGGGATTTTTGGAAGTCAGATTGCTTTGCCTAAAAATATTGTGTGTCAGTTTAGTGATGATCAGAATAAGTAAAGAGAGAAATGTCTGAGTACGTTCAGTTTTGCTCAGCTGTTTGAAAATCGAATAACGTAAGGGGTTTACCAGCACAGTAATTCACAAAATTTTCTAAGGAGACGTTTCAACATCTGATGGAATAGTTTTGCTTTCCAAGGGAATGTCGCCTACACCGGGATCCTTTTTTCTAGTTATATCTTTCTTTACTCTGTTAAATTCTTATCACAATGTCATATGTCACCTTCATTAATTCCTCTTCGCTTTCTATAATATTGCCTTCGACTACATTTCCTTTCTATACCCTTTCTGTGTACTCCTACCACCTCTCAGCTTTCCCTTCTTTGTTCACTATCGGTTTTATGTTTGAGCTCTTGATATCCATAAGCTCGTTGGACATTGTGAAAACTGTATCACTATTTTGAAAATTGGCAGGATTTGTAAAGTTTTCGACGAATTAAAACACTCCATCTTGTGGATTCACAGTTCCATAGGCTGATCATTTACTATTCGCAGAGGAATTTCCATTAGCAGCAAAATATGCTGTGGAATGGAAGCCGCTGGGATTTGTAAAGGCATGATATTAAATTAGCATTAACAGTGTTAACTGACAACACTTTCATTGAACGCAGTCACTAAATTGGTAAGTAAAATTATCCTCGTGCAATTATTTTAAAAGAGTGCAATAATGTCAACAAAATCTTACTTGTTTTAAATCAGTAATAATAATACTGGAAGCAATAATACAAAAAAGTTCAATGATGGAAATAACATTACTAGTAATTCACGAACACTGGAACAAAATCAATCAGCAAGTATGTTACAAGTCTCACAATTATTAACGAGTTGCAATTCAGTAATCCTTGAAGCAATCAGAGATTTGTTAAAAGTCTCACGATTCATAAGGAGATGTAATTCATTAATTCTCACAGCACTCATAGTCAAAGAAAATGTCGACACTAAAACCACAAGCCGAGAGACAATGCTACACACTCTCACAAGACAAGAGGTAGCAACACGCAATCCATGGACATACTTTGTCAAATGGATTCAATGGCTCTGAGCACTATGCGACTTAACTTCTGAGGTCATCAGTCACCTAGAACGTAGAACTAATTAAACCTAACTAACCTAAGGACATCACACACATCCATGTCCGAGGCTGGATTCGAACCGCGACCAAAGCGGTCGCTCGGCTCCAGACTGTAGCGCCTAGAACAACACGGCCACTCTGGCCGGCCGTACTTTGTCAAACATGATCGTTTCAGAGGTCCATGCCTTATGGTGTGGTGAAATATAGAGCTGCATGGACATAATAAATAGTAGGGTAACCTGCATTCTGGTACATTTTGTTAGTGCAGGTTCAGAGAAAAGCTTGACTGATTTATGACTGCCTCCACCTCACCTTGACCCATTGTTCTGTTACTTGCTTTATGACCACTGGATATAATCTGTCCTTCAGAGAATCCCCACACCCCTCAATCTCCTCCTCCATCCACCCTACCCGTCTCGGAAATCCCCTCGCTGATACAAGAATACCTATGATATCAAATTAATTGATAATTAGTTAAATCGATAAATTAATGAACCCCTCCCCTCCTGGGAAATTCCTCAGCCATCACATCCCACCTCCAGCCAAAAAATTGATGGGAGAAGGACTCAGTTTGTGCTGGACAGGAAAGATTTCATACAACGTCAATGTCAATTACTTAGCAAAAGATTACTTTTTATTCAAAAAATTCAATTTTTCGGGGGCTTTACTCAGCAGGAGAAGCCCACATTCAGGATCTACATGTCCTAATTACATAATTACACTGTTTTTTATTTGAGGTGTTGTCTTGTTGGAAAATTTTTGCATCTGAGCTCACAATGATATGTAGACACCGACTGATCTAGTGCTAAATGCCACCAGCAGAGAACATCCCACTAATCACCCCCTCCCTCCCATAAAATATTAGCGGGAAAAATCGCTCAGATGCTGGACAAGAAAGACTCCACAACATTAAATTCAATTACATGAGAAAGAATATACGATTTCTTTATAAAATTCAGTTCACAGGGGATGGATTTCTATTTCATTTGGCTGGAAAATCTCATCCTCTCTTCTGTGTCAGAAGATGCAGGTCCTACAAAATACACTCCTGGAAATTGAAATAAGAACACCGTGAATTCATTGTCCCAGGAAGCGGAAACTTTATTGACACATTTCTGGGGTCAGATACATCACATGATCACACTGACAGACCACAGGTACATAGACACAGGCAACAGAGCATGCACAATGTCGGCACTAGTACAGTGTATATCCACCTTTCGCAGCAATGCAGGCTGCTATTCTCCCATGGAGACGATCGTAGAGATGCTGGATGTAGTCCTGTGGAACGTCTTGCCATGCCATTTCCACCTGGCGCCTCAGTTGGACCAGCGTTCGTGCTGGACGTGCAGACCGCGTGAGACGACGCTTCAACCAGTCCCAAACATGCTCAATAGGGGACAGATCCGGAGATCTTGCTGGCCAGGGTAGTTGACTTACACCTTCTAGAGCACGTTGTGTGGCACGGGATACATGCGGATGTGCATTGTCCTGTTGGAACAGCAAGTTCCCTTGCCGGTCTAGGAATGGTAGAACGATGGGTTCGATGACGGTTTGGATGTACCGTGCACTATTCAGTGTCCCCTCGACGATCACCAGAGGTGTACGGCCATTGTAGGAGATGGCTCCCCACACCATGATGCCGGGTGTTGGCCCTGTGTGCCTCGGTCGTATGTAGTCCTGATTGTGGCGCTCACCTGCACGGCGCCAAACACGCATACGACCATCATTGGCACCAAGGCAGAAGCGACTCTCATCGCTGAAGACGAAACGTCTCCATTCGTCCCTCCATTCACGCCTGTCGCGACACCACTGGAGGTGGGCTGCACGATGTTGGGGCGTGAGCGGAAGACGGCCTAACGGTGTGCGGGACCGTAGCCCAGCTTCATGGAGACGGTTGCGAATGGTCCTCGCCGATACCCCAGGAGCAACAGTGTCCCTAATTTGCTTGGAAGTGGCGGTGCGTAGTATCCTACGGTCTTGGCGTGCATCCGTGCGTTGCTGCGGTCCGGTCCCAGGTCGACGGGCACGTGCACCTTCTGCCGACCACTGGCGACAACATCGATGTACTGTGGAGACCTCACGCCCCACGTGTTGAGCAATTCGGCGGTACGTCCACCCGGCCTCCAGCATGCCCACTATACGCCTTCGCTCAAAGTCCGTCAACTGCACATACGGTTCATGTCCACGCTGTCGCGGCATGCTACCAGTGTTAAAGACTGCGATGGAGCTCCGTATGCCACGGAAAACTGGCTGACACTGACGGCGGCGGTGCACAAATGCTGCGCAACTAGCGCCATTCGACGACCAACACCGCGGTTCCTGGTGTGTCCGCTGTGCCGTGCGTGTGATCATTGCTTGTACAGCCCTCTCGCAGTGTCCGGAGCAAGTATGGTGGGCCTGACACACCGGTGTCAATGTGTTCTTTTTTCCATTTCCAGGAGTGTACATCAGAAAGAATAAATTAAATACCTGGCTTTCTTTCTGATCGCGCAAGGAATATTGTTGTGAAACACTCATCACGCGTAATTGTATAACTACACTGTCACAGATCATTCTAAATGTCTGTGGCAAAAAATTCCCAATCACATCACCGACTGTCACGTCAATCGCTCAAAATGGCTATAAGCATTATGGGACTTAACATCTGAGGTCATCAGTCCCCTAGACCTGGAACTACTTAAACCTAACTAACCTAAGAACATCACACATACCCATGCTCGAGGCAGGATTCGATCCTGCGACCGTAAAAACAACACAGTTCTGAAGTGAAGTGGCTAGATCTGTTTGGCCACAGCAGATGGCTACGTCAGTCACACCACACCATGCACGCCACAGGGTGAGGGAGTGCTACAGCTGTGGGACCATGCTAATCCTCCACAAACAAAGTATCAGGCGGCAGCATTTCTTTAAAATTTGATACCAGACTCACTTCCTGCACCACTCTCTCTCACTTGTCTTCCCTTCCACCCTCCTCACCTGACCCCTTACTACTTTTGCACACCTGCTGTTGGTAGTTGGTACATACCTGTGTTCTCACACTTCCTCTGCAATAGAAACCTGTAACGGATGGAACAAAGACAGTCGAGAAGATGTAGGTAGCATCTGTCGTGTGCCACACTAACCCCACCTTTGTCCGAAATAAAGTAGTGGATACCTGGTAAACCCCCAGCTGTGAATGTCTCAGAAATGTTCCCTCACTCTACCATATTGATTGACTAATTAAATAAACTGGCACACTTCCTGTTGGCTAGTTTTGCCTTCCATCAATTGGTGGATAAGAAGACTTGTATTTTTGGTGGGATTCAACTGCACAACTGCTGCGTTTCCAAAACTTACTCTTTCCCCTTCCGGATTTTTCCCTTGCATCCTGTTGGTGGATACTGGCACTGTTACGTCATTTAGCAGGAATTCCATTACGTCGGAAGCAGTTGAAAACTTCCAATTTCAGCTCAGTTGCTTACTATTTCATCAAACCATTTGTCGGAGAGGCTGGACAGATGCATGCTCGCAGTACCACCATCAGAAAAAATAAATTGTTCAATCAGGTATTTGACATTTCGATAGGGTTTTTAAAATGCTATAGAATTCCTAAATTGATTTTCTCCGATACATTGAGAAGGAGAAGGAAGGGCCTACTGCTTGATAGGGTAGTGACAACAACAAATACCACTGCAAGACAGAATCCATTGAGATGTATTGACAAACATTATGCATGACACTCATAAATGACAATCCAATCAATCGCATTAGTTCTAATCGTTAGATTTCAGAGATCGCTGACACACTCATACATTCCACTCACTGATGATCTAATCTCCACATACAGTGGACCCATCCCATCACACACTACCAGCACCAATGCTCAGTGGTTGGAGAAAACTGCCGCTGTGGCCACAGCCATAGTGGTGGACGTGCATGTCAGGCAGAGTGCACCACCCTGGCCGTGGAGGGCACTTGGAGATTATTGAAATGGCAGGAATTTGAATGTTATCAATACGTTGAGCAACAACATTTGGCAGAGTTCGATATGGAATAGCTGAAGTTTCCACAGAGAATACAAGCAACATAGGTTGCCACCAGGACTTGTCCCCGATGCTGTGGGCAAGAACCGAATAGGTGACTGGCTGGAACTTTCTTTCCCACCCGTGACTCGCCACAGCCCTAAGCCAGAAATGTCAGTTCGTTCAGGTCACTGGCTTCCTCTGCTGGTGTACGGCGTGCCAAGCCGTCTAGGAGACAAACCATATATTAATCACTGTAATTACAATCAAATATTATTGTTGCAGCCCCGATCTGATGATATTCAACAATGTGCAAAGTATCGGAAATACCTCATCCTGATTGCTGTGGCTCTGGAAATATCAGCATCTAAATTCTTCTTTTGACTGGACATAACATTCCATGTAAAACCTTTCATCCCCCTAACGCATATAGGTGCGTTAAAATCACAATGTCACATGTCAAATCCATATGCCCCTTACGATCTTACCTAGTAATGTTCTTTGCAAATATTGGAAAACTCACCAGAGACACTTTACGTAGCAAGATACGCTCTACAAGCATGACAGTCGCAGTGACTCTATCGCACATCCACTACTAAGTGAACCAAACTATACTGAGAGAAAATCGGGGATGGATAAATATACATCATTCGAAACTTCCTGGCAGATTAAAACTGTGTGCCCGACCGAGACTCGAACTCGGGACCTTTGCCTTTCGCGGGCAAGTGCTCTACCAACTGAGCTACCGAAGCACGACTCACGTCCGGTACTCACAGCTTTACTTCTGCCAGTATCCGTCTCCTACCTTCCAAACTTAACAGAAGCTCTTCTGAGAAACTTGCAGAACTAGCACTCCTGAAAGAAAGGATATTGCAGAGACATGGCTTAGCCACAGCCTGGGGAATGTTTCCAGAATGAGATTTTCACTCTGCAGCGGAGTGTGCGCTGATATGAAACTTCCTGGCAGATTAAAACTGTGTGCCCGACCGAGACTCGAACTCGGGACCTTTGCCTTTCGCGGGCAAGTGCTCTACCATCTGAGCTACCGAAGCACGACTCACGCCCGGTACTCACAGCTTTACTTCTGCCAGTATCCGTCTCCTACCTTCCAAACTTTACAGAAGCTCTCCTGCGTACCTCATTCTGTATACATCATTTGTTTTTCGTTCGTCTGGTACCAGTGTGTGTTAGGAAGAGGTGCCTAATCACCTTATAAGCGCTCAGCTGTTAAAAACACGATCACAACGACTGTTTTACTATCAAACGTGATATTGTTTCTACAGATACATAGAAGTATTGCTAACGATATCCTTGTTGAAAACTATATGTGCTTTATAAATCGAGGTATGGAATTGCTTCCGAATGAATTAGTCTTCCACACAAACACTGTGTGTTAAGAGACTGAAAGTGTGGGTGCACTGCGCCAGCAGTATAAGCTCGTAATAAAATCACCCTTCTGAAAGAATTTAGAAAGTGATTCGGTTAAGGAACATGGTATTAAGCAGATACTTGCACCTGCCTATGCCGCTGATAGATATTTCCAAATCTAACAAACATTATTTGTAATGCATTTTATATCGATAGCATGTAGGCAGTGTAACAGAGTTTCTGCGATATCTCTATGGGGTTGTAGGCGAGGGAGGATGATGGATCATTGAGAATGATCACATACAGTGGATGGCGTGCTATGTGAGGAATCACGTTAAAACACAACACTAGACAGAATTCATGAGAAATGTACAAAATACCTTGACTTTCCAGACCTATAGTGTTACTCTTTCTGCAGAAATTCTGTCTGCGATTCAGAATGAAGTTTCTCCACTCAGCAACATACTTGAGTTGGTTCCTATGGAGATGCCCTTTTATGATTACAGCCACAAGTGAATCGTATTAGTGGCACTCTCATATCTCGAAACGAGAGATCTTATTCGAATCCCTCTGCTATTGATCGTATACCGTAAAACTGCCGGTTGGATTTAGACTGTGTCTATCTAGCTTGTAACTATTCTTCAATCTCTGCTCCACCCCCCAGCTTTGTCCACATGGTCATTTCAAAAGTCGTAACAGAGCATAGGTCACAGAGCGCTACATCTGCCATCTTCTGCATCCCATGGAGAAAACAGGATGAGCTCAGTTAATACGACATCGCGACTTATGGAAACAGGAAGAGCTTGCGGCATTGCAGAGAGTTTCCAAACAGCTGTCTGAAGGTGATGATCGCTTCTTGTAATATCTTCTTCCACACTGATGGGGTAGCAGATGTCTTAGTGTTCAATTTTCGAATGCGTCCTGAGAATTGTCTCCTCATATTGGCGCGGAATGTTGCAGCCAAGTTTATGTTCGATGTTTCGATGTCCTAGGTGATAGTCATCCTGACCTCTAAATCTTGTACACTGGGTCTTTCATTTTTATGAACAGTGCATAAGTTCATGTGGAACAACGAGGTATTTTGCAGGACTTAAACTCATGGGGCACGGATAGTATGCATGATCAGCTGTCAGTCCCACCGGTTGAGGAATGGAATGATTTTCACACACCATGGTGAGCATGTAAATAAACTCATCCTTCCATATTTTCTCATATTTTCATCATTTTTTGAAAAGCTGAGGTCTGCCATACAGTCCTAAAACTTTACGTGCTACCAGTCTTCCTTGTTGGTTGATTGAAGGTTTGAAGTCGTCGATCGAGGTGGTGGTGACAGTCACTCAATGTCAGCCGTCGCTGTTGCAGAAGCTAGATGTTGGCGCGCCTTCTTCTCGACACGGTCTCCAGCCGAAACGGGCTCTTGATGTGTGCCAGCTAACGCTTCCCGCCCGCGACACCGTGTCAGAAACTATTATAGCAAGTCGAGCGCAATTACATGCTGCCAAACCCCGAAAAGGGCGCCAACTCACGGGAGCGTCACACAACACACCTGCTCAACCGCACTACTCCAGCCAGACCCCGCTCTGCCCGCGCTCCACGCGGCCGAGTTCACACTACCAAAGATCGTAAACACTTTGGTTCTCCACACGACCTATCGATGTAATGCTTCGATACCATGGTTTTCCCTAGGCACGACCCAGCGTAAAAATACAAATAGTATTTCCAAAACAAACCAATATATATATATATGTTGAGGCACAAAGTTACTGCGGTCCATATTCCAAAATGGGTGAAGAAAATGGCTATATCTTATCCTAAGGGAGGTATGGATCTAACATGGGAAATTACGATTTTAACGTATCTATAGCCGTAAGGGCGATGAAAGATTTTGCATCCAAAAATATGTAAGACCATAAGAAGAATATAGATATTGATATTTCCAGAGCCACAGCAATCACGAGAGGTAATTCAGATACTTTGCTCACTGTCGAATGTCACCAGACTGGGGCTGCAATCCTTATATTCAATTGTAATTACAGTGATAAATATGTGGCTGGTTTTCTAGGCGCTTCAGTCTGGAACCGCGCGACCGCTACGGGCGCAGATTCGTATCCTGCCTCGGGCTTGGATGTGAGTGATGTCCTTAGGTTAGTTAGGTTTAAGTAGTTCTAAGTTCTACGCGACTGATGACCTCAGATGTTAAGTCCCATAGTGCACAGAGCTATTTGAACCATTTTTGTGAAGTATCGAGAAGCCCTAAATATGACACACTTAAAATGTGATCCAATGTTCATTAGTTGTTGTCATGGCAAGACCTAAGGAAATCACGCACATCCATGCCCAAGGCAGGATTCGAGCCTACGGCAGAAGTGGTCGCGAGGTTCAACACTGAAGCACCTAGAACCGCTCGGCCACATTGGCCGGCCTCTGTCTTGCAGAGGTGTTTGTTGTTGTACCTATACAATCATGCCATAGGCCTATCCTTCTCCCTCCCTCGCCGAGCGGCGATGGGGATGAGATTTTGATCATTCGGACAACACAACACCCAGTCCCTAAGCGGAAAAATCTCAGATCCAGCTGGGAATCTATCGTCGGGCTTCAGGATTGATATTCTGTCGCGCTGACCACTCAGTTACAGGGGCCTGACGTAATGCGTAATAGTTAAACATTTATCCAGACCATAACGCAGGAATTACAAAGTGCAACAAGATTCACTACAAGTACTATGACAGGTAGGAGGGAGGTGAGAAAACTTGTATTTAATGGTCGAGCGGCTGCCCATAAGCCACACATCACGCCGGTAAATGTCTAACGACACCTCGCTTGGTGTAAGGAGGGTAAACATTGGATGACTAAACAGTGGAAAAACGTTGTATGGAGTGACAAATCACGGTACATAATGTGGCTAACCGATGGCAGGGCGTGGCTAAGGCGAATGCGCGGTGAACGTTATCTCCCAGTGTGTATAGTACCAGCAATAAAATTTGGGGGCGGTGCTGTTATGGTGTGATCGTGTTCTTGATGGAGGGTGCTAGCACCTCTTGTTGTTTTGCGTGGTGCTGTCACAGCACAAGCCTACGTCGATATTTTAAGCACTTTCTTGCTTCCCATTGTTGAAGAGCAATTTGGGGATGGCGGTTGCATCTTTCAACACGATCGAGCACCTTTTCGTAATGCACGACTTGTGGCGGAGTGGTTACACTACAATAACATCCCTGTAATGGACTGGCTTGTGCAGAGTCCTAACCTGAAACCTGTAGAACTCCTTTGCGATGTTTGGAACGCCAGGCCTCAGCGACCGACATCGAACCTCTCCTCAGTGCAAAACTCCGTGAAGAATGGGCTGCCATGCCCCAAGAAACCTTCCAGCCCCTGATTGAACGTATGCCTGTGAGAGTGGAAGCTGTCATCAAGGCTAAGGGTGGGCCAATACCATATAGAATTCCAGCATTACCGATGGAGGGCGCCACGAACTTGTAAGTAATTGTCAGTCCCGCCTGTCATAGTACTTGCATTGGAACCTGATTCCTGTGTAATGGTCTGGATAGATGTCTGCCTGTTACACATTACGACCCTCTTCAACCGTCAGCCGTCTCTGTCAGTCAACAGATGAGGTCAGCCTGTACGCTTTTGATCTATACGTGCCCCTTCACGTTTTCACTTCACTATCACGTCTGAAGCAGTGGACCTAGGAATGTTTAGAAGTGTGGAAATATCGCGTGCAGGCGTATGACACAAGTGACACACAACAAATGACCTGACGACGTTCGAAGTCCGTGAGTTCCACGGAGTGCCCCATTCTGCTCTCACGAAGTCTCATGAGTACGGGGTCACTGATATGAAGTACATGGCAGTAGGTGGCAGGACAATGAACCTAATATGAAAGACGTAATTTTTTATCTGTGTCTGGCTACTTTTGATCACATAGTGTATTTAATCACCTATCTCTTACACTATTACTCTACTAAGTAAGTGAAATAAAATACAGCAATAGTATTATTAAAACTCCAGTTAGAAGTAAAATAGAGTTTGAAATTGAAATTTCCATTTTCAAGTGAGGTAAAATTGTTTCGACATTAACGAAATTCAGTTGATTTGCGAATATCTCATGTATCAGGATAAGAAAACTCCCTTCACTTTCAAGGTATAAGATGATACACGACCTGTGAAGTAAATCTTTAATGTCCAAGCGTTATATAACTAATTTGAAAGATATATAGAATTTCACTTGCCATACAATTCTGTAACTTAAGAATTAACAATATATTCTAGTAGCTTTCATATATTATACGGGACCTAAATGCGTAGAACTCGAGATATTTAAAATTCTGCGCAAAAACAGTATCTCAAGTCTGTCAACAAGAAAAAGTGTAGAAAATTGCGGAAACTGCTTGTGTGATTTTAAAATCACTAGACTGAAGTAACCATCGAAAACCATTGCGTGTTCCTAAGTACATTATTCTCTAGGTATAACAGTCTCCCCTGCCAGTCTTTTCAAGAACTTTCAAATGTTCAGAATAAAGTATATGCTTTACATTTTAAAAAAGATGCTTCAGAAACTCATTTCGAACAAAAGTATGTAGTATTAATCACATAAGAAAATTAAGTGACTCCTTAGCTATTATCATTTACCGAAAACCTAGTATTGATCACTTAAACCCTTCACGAAATGAAAGATGTTTTACGTCTTACGCGACACACACTTTATGTCAGTAGCAGACTATAGTACTAGTGTGAGTTTTAGAGTACTGTCAGTATATTATTTCACTCTCCCAATACTCCTGGCTATGTCTGCAGGTGCTGGCCATGTGGAGCACGTTCTAGAGGTATCGCCCCCGGAATTCCTCTTGCCCCAACTTTGGATCGAAGTATTCCTCGCGCTCCGGCTAATTACGATCCTATACTGCAATAGTTCGCGGAATTCCAGCCCTCTATACTTATTACGATGAAACATTAGTATCGAATAGTTGACTGCCACTTAAATAGTGAGCTATAGGCCACTGAACATTCTGTCATTTGATAAAACACCTCACAAAAATTTATTATACACGGTTTCAGAATACCTAAAGGTCCAATTTCAAGACGCTGTAGAAAGAAAATAACTGCTCAGAATGGTGCGAAATTTGAAAAGCGTGCTATTGGCGTAGAGGGAAACGTCATGGAACAAACAAAGCAAGATCGTGTCACGTCGGACGGGAAAAATCGATTTTTAATCCTCCTGAGGCCGAAAACTCTATAAAAAGCAAAACGGCCTCGGCTTTTAACTGTCGTGACCCTAGTGCACTCATGTCCAGAATACGCTGTCCACTGTTTTCTGCCACAAGTTAGAAACGAGAAACAGGGGGTTGCAGAACAGTTCGGAGTGTCTCGAGGGTGACGTTCAGAATGCGTTGCACAATGCTGCTTTCAGTTCACCGATTTTCGTAACTGGAGCACTGTTGTTGTTGTTGTGGTCTTCAGTCCTGAGACTGGTTTGATGCAGCTCTCCATGCCACTCTATCCTGTGCAAGCTATGCAGAGTAAGATCGGGAGACACGAACAGCCAGGCTATAGGTATATGACGGCTGATAATTCGAGCATTTCTGAAATGCCTCTGCACCAGTCGCTTCATTGGGTGTGCAAAGAGTGGAGGAGCGCCACCTTGCATTAAAATGATCCTACACACACATCCACGGTGTTGAAGTATTGGAATGACGTCATCCCGCACCATACAGTCTCCTTCGGAGATTAAAGTGGTAGAGGCTGATGTGCGTGCGGATTTTCCGTTGCTCATGTTTTGAAATTGTGTGTATTGACGTGTCCTTGGAGATGCAAACGGAATATGTCTGTCTACACAGTGCTCTGTGGATGATTTTTGCTCTCTTTTATGAGAGCAGAAAATTCAGGGCAGGTCAACAGGAAGCAACTCCTGGACATGGCTATTTTGTATGGATAGCAATGCAGGACGTTTTGTAGGATTTTATGCATCGTGCTCGCAGGCATGTCCAACATTTGAGGAATACCGCGTGTACTACACGTTCACTCACCATCCCTCGCACCATCGTACAATGCTGTGGTCACATCTTCGACAGACATCAGATCAACTGCCTTCCTCTCTCTACCGCATTGCTCTTCAAGCAAATCAGTCTTTTCGAATTTTGTTGTCACTTTTTCAGACCCTTAACGGACAGCGGACCAATCCCTTTTTTCATTCCCTTGAATGTGAGGAACTTCTGCAGAATTATTGCCACATAGTTATCGGTCCTGTAAGAGACCTTTACCAGCAACACACTATCGCTGATGGAGACAATAGTGTTGGGCAAACTGAGGATCAGACGTTCCCCGCGCGTCTGCTGGTGTGCGTTTTCTGACTTTTAGAGCGCCATCTACTGATCAAAGCTTCGTTTTTCTTTTTTTTTCAAATATATGACGTGTCTCCCTGCGTCAATAATACGCTATTCAAATTGATGTCTTCCTGAACAGTGGCTCTCTTTCTACAGCGTTTTGAAATTGGAACTTTAGTTATGGACACCCGTATAAATCATTCTTTTATTGGAGCATAGCGAGAATTATTCATAATAAAGCGTCGTTCCTGGTGATCATATTGAATATCAGTTTTCCAGATGGAATATGTTTCCATATGCGGAGGTTTTGCTCTGTCCGAGGTAGTTCCTCAACGTGACGCCTTATCACGAGGTGCCGTGTTCTATTCCCGGTTAGGGTTTGGGATCTTCTCTGCCCGAGGAGTGGGTGTTTGTGTTGTTCTCATCATTTCATCATCATCATCATCATCATCATCATTGGTGACAGTGTCTACATTACACTATGTAGAAAAATGGAGTGTTAAAAAAATTGGGACTTCGTACGGACGCAGATGACCGGGCAGTTGAGCGCCCCACAAACCTAACATTATCAACAACAATGTGACGCCTTGCTGAACGTCTTCATCTGCATCTACATGCACGTGTACAACTACATGAATACTCTGCAAATCACACTTAAATGACTGGCAGAGGGCTCGTCGAACCCCCTCCACAATAATTCTCTAATATTCCAGTCTAGAACAGTGCGCGAGATAAACGAACAACCTATATCTTGTACGCGAGCTCTGATTTACCTTATTTTATTAGGATGATCATTTATCCCGTCAAAAAATTATTCTCGCATTCGGGGGGAGGAAACTGGTGATTGAAATTTCGTGAGAAGTTTCCGCCGCAACGAAGAACGTCTTTGTTTTAATGATGTCCACGCCAAATCCTGTGTCACGTTCATGACAGTCTATTTAGGGGTAGTACGGAAAGAACTTCTCTTGTTTGAACTTTCTCGATGCACTCCGTTAATCCTATCTGGTAACGATACCAGACTGCACATCATTACTCCAAAACAGGACGGACAAGCGCAATGTAGGTAGTCTCTTCAGTAGATCTGTTAGATTTTCTAAGCTTCCTGCCAATAAAATGTAGCCTTTGGTTTACCTTCCCCACAATATTTTCTCTGACTTCTTTCCCATTTAAGTCGTTCGTAATGGTAATTCGTAGATATTTAGCTGAATTTACGCCCTGTACATTTGATTGATTTATATTGTAACGGATTCCTTTTGCACTCATGTGGAAAATCTCACACTTTTCATTATTTAATATCAACTGCCAATTATCGCACCATACAAATATCATTTCTAAATCGTTTTGCAATTTTTTTTACCTTCTGATGACTTTACTATACGATAAACGACAGCGTCCTCTGCGAACGACTTAAGACGACTGCTCAAACCGTGTGCAGTGGGCCTACAACAATAACTTGGGGAACGCCAGATATAACTTCTGTTTTACTCCATGAATTTCCACCGTTTACAACCAACTGTGAACTCTCTGACAGGAAATAGCAAATCAAATCACATAACTGAGACGATATTACATAAGCACGCTGTTTCACTACAAGCCGCTTATGTAGTACAGTCTCAAAAGCCGTCTGTAAGTCTAGAAATACGGAATTAATTGGGGGTCCTTTGTCAAGGCACTCAACACTTCGTGTATGTAAAGAGATAGTTGGGTTTTATAAGAACGATGTTTTCTAAATCCGTGTTGACTGTGTGTCAATAGATCGTTCTCTTTGAAGTAGTTCATAATGTTCAAACACAATATATGTTCCAAAATCCTGCTGCGTGTCGATGTTAATTATATGAGACTCTAATTTAGTTGATTATCCCTACTACCGTTGTTGAATATTGGTGTGAGCTGTGCAACTTTCCAGTTCTGGGTACAGCTCTTTTGTCTAGCGAGAGGTTGTATATGATTGTAGAGTACGAAGCTGTTGCATTAGCATACTCTGAAAGGAACCTAATTGGTATACACTCTGGGCCGGAAGACTTGCTTTTATTAAGTGATTTGAGTTGCTTCACTACTCCGAAGATCACAAAATGTGTGCTTCTAAGTTACTCATGATAGTAGCAGTTCTTGACTCGAATTCTGGGATATTTAGTTCATCTTCTTTGGCAAAGGATTTTCGGAAGACTATGTTTAGTAACTGTTTAGCAGCGCTGTCGTCGATAGTATTCCATTGCTATCGCGCAGAGAAGGCATTGATTGTGTCTTTCCGCTAGTATACTTTATAGACGAATATCTTTGAATTTTATGCCATGTTTGGAGACGAAGTTTCGTTGTAGACACTGTTACAATCATCTTGCATTGAAGTCCATGCTAAATTTCGAGCTTGTGTCAAACATCGCCAGTCTTGGGTGTTTCGCTTTCGTTTAAATTTGGTATGCATTTTTCCTCGTTTCTGTATCAGTGCTCTAACTCGTTTTGTGTACCAAAGGAGATCAACTCCGTCGTTTGTTAATTTATTTGGTATATAACTTTGAGATGCTGTAACAGGCCCAGCGGGACCGACTGGCCGCTGCGTCATGCTCAGCCACAGGCGTCACGGGATGCGGATGTGGATGGGCATGTCGTCCGCACACCGCTCTCGGAGACCGGAGCCGCTACTTCCCAGTCAAGTAGCTCCTCAGTTTGCCTCACAAGGGCTGAGTGCATCCCGCTTGCCAACAGCGCTCGGCAGGCCGGATAGTCATCGATCCAGGTTCACTAATCCCTGTATCCGTTTTGATACTCGATATAAGCTCAGGATTATTTGTTGCTAAGAGGTCAAGTGTGTTTTCACGATCGTTTACTATTCGTATTGGTTCATGAACTAACTGCTCTAAATAATTTTCAGAGAATGCTTTTAACACAATTTCGGATGATGGTTTATGGGTACCTCCTGATTTAAGCATCTATTTTCGCCAACATATCGAGGGTGAATTAGTCACGTCAAACTGTAATAGTATGAGTCGAGTAGTGTTTGTAATTAGAATCAAGTTTTCTTTGAACCTTTCAGCAGTTGTACCACTGAGTTGGGAGGTCGATAAAAGGATCGAATTACTATTTTATTCCGGTTATCAAGAATTATCTCTGCCCATACTAGTTCAAAGGAACTACTTCAATGCGGCTACGAGATAGATTACTTCTAACAGCAACGTACACGTCACCGTCAACTGTTTTTGGGCTTTCCTTTCTGAACACAGGTACTTCGCAAAAATTTCAGCTGAACTTACCTCCAGCCTTAGCCAGCTTCCAGATCCAATAAATATTTGAGAATCAGTGCTTCCTATTAGCGCTTGGAGCTCTGGTACTTCTCCATCACAGTTACAACAATTTCCAATGCTATACAGACGGTTCCTGGACCTATGTCCTTCCTGGACCTACGAAACCCCACTACACTTGTAAGTAGGCTGTTTAGGTTTTTATGTTGGTAACGTCATGTAGCGCTCTATATTAAAATCACTGACTGTGCTGTGTGCACCCTGTGGCTGGTTTGCATTGTTGGAATTTTCTATTGTAGTGTTGGGCTGTTCGTAGCGTTCCGCAGTTGGAGGTGAGCCGCCAGCAGTGATGGATGTGGGCAGAGAGATGGCGGAGTTTTGAGAGGGGATTATCTGGACGTGTGTCCATCAGAGAGTAAATTTGTAAGACTGGATGTCATGTGACTTTTGAGCACTATTAAGGTAAATACATTGTTTGTTCTCTATCAATATCTTTCATTTGCTAACTATCCTATCAGTAGTTAGTCCCTTCAGTAGTCAGAATCTTTTATTTAGCTGGCAGTAGTGGCGCTCGCTGTATTGCAGTAGTTCGAGTAACGAAGATTTTTGTGAGGTAAGTGATTCATGAAAGGTATAGGTTATTGTTAGTCAGGGCCAGTCTTTTGTAGGGATTTTTGAAAGCCAGATTGCGTTACGCTAAAAATATTGTGTGTCAGTTTAGCGTTGGGCAGAACAAGTAAAGAGCGAAATGTCTGAGTACGTTCAGTTCAGCTCAGCTGTTTGAAAATCAAACACCGTAAGGGGTTTACCAGCACAGTAATTCAATAATTTTTCTAAGGGGACGTTTCACACTAATGCGCACGTCGAGGAATCTGCAGCCTATACGCTCGCAGAACCGTCTGGGCCTCTGATTCAGACCTCCCACCAGAGGTCCGCAATCTGTCCTGTCAACTACGCCGCAAATGGTGAACTCTGCTTTCATTTCGCAAACGAGATTGGCAGCCCTTACCACTTCTGTAGAAATAATTCAAAAACCAATATCGCTTAAATACTGTTTACCGGATAACCGGTTTCAACACGCTAAAGGCGCCATCACGCCATAATCGGATCTGAATGTAGATTGCACCTTTCGTGTGCTGAAAACAGTTATCCCGAAAACAGTATTTGAGCGATCTTGGCTTTTGAATTATTTCTACAACAGAGTGATCGCCCCACTACCCACTCTGTGTTCACGGCAAACTTTACCACTTCTGTTAGCCGATCTAAAGCAGAGAGAATCTCTTCGAAACCAAAGTGGCACACATCATTGGTACCGACGTTAGTCACCACCTGCAGTTGGCTGCACCCTTTGCTCTTCGTCGCATCTGGAAGGCCCCGTTCCACTCCTGGAATTGCTACATCCGGTATGCACTCAAGAGTCCGATTCCATTCCCTCCTTCGCACCTTTGTCCCTGAGGGGCTCCATAATCCGCTTAATACTCGAGCTCCCAACCATCAATAATCCAAACCACTCTGATTGTTGGGATCTAGTACGCTGCGGGATCTCCTCTAAAACAGGACAGGTGACTGCATCTAGTTGAGCGACAGTGTCAGCACCTGGAACCTGTTTGTCAGACTAATAGGGGAGGTATTTCGTGCAGCCTTCACAAAAGACGGCTTTGTGGCCGAGATTGCCTAACGTGAAAAACCCATGCTGCTCGTAGTCTATTATTCGCCTTCTCTATTTGCGAAATAATGTGTTATGTTTAATGAGGCTTGAAAAATAAGTTTTAATTTCCAAATTATAAACCTCCTGTTCCTAAATGCTTCAGAGGTAATATTGTTCTTGCCCTCGTAAGACACTTCATCAAGTGGCGGGAGGGGCGGGGGGGGGGGGGGGGAGGGAGGGAAGAGGTAACACTCAAAATCCCCGATAATGAACAGAGGACAATTGCTAAAAAGTGAAGTGATAATTGAGACACCAGCAGCTTTTTACTTTTGCATTTAATTTATTTATGGAAAGCGACGGTTGCAGATGTTCATTTCGTATTGAAGAACCGATGTTCTGCTAACCATCCATTATAGTGACGGGGGAAAGCGGTTTATCGCAGTGATTAGTACACTGGACTCGCCTTCAGAAGGGTGACGGTTCAAACCCGCGTCCGAACATTCTGATTTCGGTTTTCCGTGAGTTCCCTAAATCTCTCAAGGAAAAGGTTGGTATGGTTCCTTCGAAAGGGTACGGCTGTTTTCCTTCTCCAGCCTTCCTGAATCCGAGCTTGTGATCCGTCTCTAATGACCTCGTTGTCGACGGGACGTTAAACACTACTCTCCTCCTCCTACAACTATGGAAATACAAAATATTGTTTAAAATTCTGCTTCTGGACGTACAACATGCAATGTTTTGTAAATGTTCAAAAGTCAAAGCTGAATATCTCAGCCTCAGAATATTTTAAACACTCACTATAAGACATCCCTTACTTTGACTGAGAAATTAATTTGTAATAAATTCAGACAGAGTTCAGCTACTTGTCATGCCCAAGCGCTAAACTTACAAAATTAAAAACAAACAATCAGGAATATACTCTGAAAAGCAACTCTACAAGCAATGCGTCTCGTAATCTCTGGTATCTTTTCTTTAACGCAGTATAAATAAACAACTGTTTCAATCAGATAATCTCTCCTGGGGCAGCCAGTATCATTACAACAGCCAGACATGGATGTTAAGCCTGCGGTAATTGAGCTATGTAATGTTTACAGCGACCGCCGGTATTTCGGCAGGAGTACACCCTGCCATTTACAAGGCACAAACAGTCTTTAAAAAGGAGGGAAGGGTGGTGGGGGTGTACTCCCGCCAAAATATCGCCGTTCGCTGTGAACATTACCTGGCTGAATTCCCGTAAGGAGAAACTCAGGTCCCAATGGTATGGATGTAATGCGAAGACAAGTGTGTTACAGTGTATTTCAAATCTGCATTAAGCTGCAATGGTCACCAGACGGTCTTTGCGTGCCGGGACATTGTCAGGGTGCTGTCAGCGTTCACGTTGCTTGTGGCCAGGAACTGTTTCTCGGCGACTTCATTCTCTGTGAAACGGTGCGTAACTTACTAGAGATATTTTTGAAATAAATTAATGTACGGACAGTTCCCACTTCAAGCTTTAATTCCATCACTCAGAAATTTTTTTTCCGACATCTCCCGAACCTTATTACTTTGTAGTAAGAAATCATTAGGAATAGTAACAGTTCATAAAGGGGGAGAGTCACAAGCGAAATCCATCACCAAGTCGTAGTGCATGTATGTGTACAGAAGTCTTCCTCACGGCTCCTTTAAGAAATATCACTAAATTTTTTTTTCCTATACAGATTTACAGAAAGCGTCCTTAGAGTAGTATTGACAACAGTAACTGGAAGAATGCTATATCCACAGAAAAAGAGAAATCATGGAAGTAATGGTTTTCCATGACCTGCCCGAATAGCTGTGCGCGTTGAAGCCCCGCTTCCGGAGCAGGAAAGTGCAGCGGCCACAGACCTAAACTGCCAAGCGGATTAACGAGTAGCGTAGTTATGTCGATCAAAATAGATGTGGTCTGTAGGTTGTTTCCTACGTCACACTAGGTGAATACCGAGTTGGAACGAAAGTTTCACCAGAGTTACATCATTCACAAACATTTGAAAAAATTTCGCTTACTTGCACACGAATGAGACTGCACGCAGACAGTGGGTGCACGTATTCCGTGCCGGATGTAAAGTGGTCGCGAGAAGAAGGGCACCCTGTCACTCTACAGCTGACCATACGAAATCAGTTAATAACCTCGGCAACCTTGCGACTATGCGAGAAGACTGCGTAAGCAGAAAAAGAACAATCCACAGATTTTTCATCTCACTCAGCTCTCTCTTTACATTGCTAATGGATGTTAGTCATACTGGCAGAAACGAAGAGTTCGTATTACAACATAATGCTCTCGCATATTCGTGAAATTGTTTATTAAAATTGATAACTTTTACCAAAGGCTATTTTGAATGAAACAAATCAACGACTTCCATTTATTCCTAAATATTTGTAAACTCTGAATTATCACACATGAAATACTGAGTGGTTATAATTAAAGCGTAGCTACTCACGGAGACCCAGTGTAGGCTGTAATTATTGTATGGCTGCGAAACTTGGTAGGTATGATATTGTGTTAAGGCGAAAACGATTAACACTGAAAAAACGTAGTTCCAATTTCGGTCGCCAGGTGCAAATCCGGCGCTGTACAACATATCGTCGAAGTTCCGGTGCTCATATTGAAAAAACTGTGTGAGTGGCAGTTAATAATGAAATTAACATTATGCCTCTCTCTCTCTCTTGTTTGACCTTTTCTGTCATCGTCTCGTTCCTTATTTAGAATGGAAACATTTATTTACCTGTTTCTTGCATTCACAGTGCCAGTTTTGCAACTGGGGCAATACCAGAAGCAATTTTTATCCATCGTAAATCGGTTCTTCACTTAGAATATCTGTCAGTTTTCGCTGCCATACGATAATCTGTGACCACCTGCACTTTAATTGTAACCACCATATAATAAGAGCCATGGATGTAGATTCACTGTCTGTTGATTTCAGTACGCCTCTTAATTCAATGTCGCGCTCTACGTAGTATTGTGTCTAGCAGGATTTTTTCACTGGTTGGAGAGTATTTTGCTTTGCTGGAAGCAGCGTATTATGATACTAATCCTCGGAATGTGCCGTTATCCGCAATGCTGGTTAGCATATCACCGCTGATGCCGCAACGTCTCGACAAGACGTGTGTCTGTGGAGCGTGGCTGTAGCTCGGCAGGCAAATGGCGATCAGTGAATGTTGCTGCCCGTAGCCACTTTAGGTGCTTGACGTCGTTCACGGCTCATGTGCACAGACAACTACTACAGCCACTTCCTGTCCACATATGATACCTCAAGGCTGTACTGCTTTTCTCTGTCACGTACGCAGCCGAACTTTTTCTAGCCTATGGTATCATGTACGACTTGGCGCAGCTGACTTGTTTGTTTTTCTGCCGAACGCCATGTAGTGGTAGCACTAATTGAAGACTTCGCATCCTGCAACTACAGAGTGTGTCGGTGAAATAAAGGAATAGACATAGCTTTTTCTAATTACATGTAATTTTACTTTCTTTAACATTCTATTAAACTTGTGCAAATATCTCTCAATCGATATCTAACCATAAATTAGCCTTAAAGCTGATTTATTTGCTTTATGATTTTGGTGGTTCATTGCAGACTTTGTTTACATCTGTGAAAGTGTGGTTACATTTTTTTTCCATTTGATACCCCGACGTGATGGAAGAAGATATTATTGAGGTGGTCAGCAGGTCCAGACTAGTCTTACATTGAGTTTACTGAATCTGATGATGAAGGTGATGAACCGATGCAAACAGATGAAAGTTAAGAAAGCGCTTTATAAGAATAAACAGTCCCCTTACCTAAAATTGAGAAAGAAACGAGTTCTAGAGGCGAACAAATAAGTAACTATAAGTTTGTTTTAAAAATAATTACGGTTTTCCACTGGATATGTTACTTAGAAAAGTTATTTGCCTTTTTTAATTTTCAGATGGATGGTATTGTGTTGTATTTTATGTTAACCGGGGACCTAGAAACGACGGAGAGGCTCCGTCCCCGCCGCAGCCGCAGTGGTCTACAACCCCACGAAGACTACCGCAGTCCACTTCACCCCTCCGCCGGCCCACACCGAAGTAAGGGTTGTTGTACAGTTCGGCTCCCGGTGGACCCCCCCCCCCCCCCCCCAGGGAACTCTCACAACAGACGAGTGTCATCCCTATGGTTGTGTGGTAGAGTAATGGTGGTGTATGCGTACGAAGAGAACTTGTTTGCGCAGCAATCGCCGTCACAGTGTAACTGAGGCGGAATAGTGAGAACCAGCCCACATTCGCCGAGGCGGATGGAAAACCGCCTAAAAACCATCCACAGACTGGCCGGTTCAACGAATCTCGGCACAAATCCGCCCGGAAAGCCGTGAGTCAGACAGTACGGCCAACCGGGCGGTCCAGATGCCTGGTACTTCCAGTAAACTCCAATCTAACATTGCTCGCAGCAACTCAGAAACCACAGATGAACTCAGTAAGCCATTTTAATATTTTTCGAAATATTTTCATAGTTCACAAATATTAGGCGTTGAGTAAAATAGGAAAATCACTAAATCTATCGTAGAAGAAATGCACAAGGAAGAGAGTATCGTTGCAGTACCTTCAGGTGCACCACAATTAAGAACGTACTGAGAGAGGAAAACTAGGTACACACTAACTGCAGGCAATGTTTCAAGGGACAAAGACAAAAATATCCAGTTCCACTACCACCAATTGAAATAAGGGGAACATTTCAGTCGCCTGAACTGATGAACCGTATAGAGAAGAACAGTTCAAGATGTGGGGCAAAAGGCTTCAGAGGCCTACCCTTTGTACGAAGTGATTAGTGAAAAGTGTTTCTTAGCTTCACTACCGATAAGAATTCCTTTAACACATTCCACAATAAATTAAATAAAATTAATGCAAGTAATGTTAACATAATTGTGATAAATGTGGTAATAGCAAGAAAAGGCTCATTAGTTTAAAAAGAAATATTCTGTAGTAATTTTTTTCAAATACTTTGAATTATCAACTTAACAATCGCTTAAAGATTTGGTCCAAGTTCGTAATTTTATCTATCTTGAAATCTATGAAAAGTATGAACTTTATGCGTAACGTTTTGACTACTTATTTCTTGTAATAAAGCAACATGAAACTACATAGTCGTGTGTATAATTGTCCTGCTTAAATCCTGGGGTATCATATATGTTACCATGTATAAAAAATTTACCATGGTTTAAAAAATTCTTTGAGGGGTATTCATTGTCAGCTAGCATTAACACAATGCACTTGACACAAATGACACTCATTTGCACTTTTAGTATGTGCTCGGGAGTGAACAGGTTGTATGTGCTGCCGTCTTCTATACCCGTGAGTTTAGTGTCTCCATGAATGAAAACCAACACTTGTGTAATATTCTATTCGCCTGTTAGGCCTTCATCTATTACGGAGATGAATATGTGTCATTGGACTAAAGTTTCTTACTTTTTCTCAGTTTATCGCCAATTATCCGACAATGGCGTCTACAAAACACCTTGTCAGTTTCTATTAGCTCTCAGGTGCCGTGTATCTTCTCACACTGCAACATGGTCTACGATGGTTTAAATCAGACTGAGCTTTAGTTAAACCCTGCATACATACGTATAATGAGGTGACAAGTCATGTGATAGCGATATGCTCAGATACAGATAGCGGTAGTGTCGAGTACACAAGGTAAAAAAAAAAGGGCAGTGCATTGGCGGAGCTGACATTTAAACTCAAGTGTTCCATATCAAAAGGCTTCCGAAGTTATTATAGCCACACTAGAATTAACAGATTTTAATCGCGTAATGGTAGTTGGAGCTAGATGCATGGGACATTCCATTACGGAAATCGTTTGTGAATTCTGTATTCTGTGATCCACAGTGTCAAGAGTCTGCCGAGACTACCAAATTTTAGGCATTAATTCTCATCACGGACAACGCATTGGCCGACAGCCTTCACCTAACGATCGAAAGTAGCGGCGTTGGCGCAGAATTTTCAGTGCTAACAGACAAGCAATATCGCATGCAGTAACTGCCGAAATCTTTGTGGGACGTACGACGAACGTAGGCGTTAGGACATCGCGGCGAAATTTGGCGTTAATGAGCAGACGACTGATGCGAATGACTTTGTTAACAGCACAAGATGACCCAGAATGCCTCTCCTGGGCACGTAGCCATATCAGTTGGACGACTGGAAAACTGTGGCCTGATCAGATGAGTCCCGATTTCAGTTGGTAAAAGCCGATGGTAGGATTCGCGTGCGGCGCATACCCGACGAAGTCCTGGAATCAAGTCGTCAACAACGCACTGTCCAAGCTGGTGGTGGCTCCATAATGGTGTGGGTAATGTTTAAGTGGCACGGACTGGATCCTCTGGTTAAACTGAACCGATCGTTGACTGGAAATGTTTACGTTCAGCTATTTGAAATTATTTTCAGCCATTCATGGACCTGATGTCCCCAAACAACTATGCATTTTTATGGGTGACTATACTCTACGTCGAAGAGCCACAGTTGTTCGCAATTGAAGTAGATTGCAGACAATTCGAAGGAAATTATTTGGCCACCCAGATTGTCCAACACGAATCCCATCGAACATTTATGGGACGTAATCGAGAGGTCAGTTCACACAAGAAAGCCTTGCACCGGCAACTCTTGCGTTATTACGGACGGCTGTAGAGATAGTATGGGTCAATACTTCTGCTGAAGACTTTCAATGACTTTCCATGACACGCCGAGTTGCTGCACTATGCCAGGCAAAAAGAAGTCTGACACGAAATTAGAAGGTATCCATAACTTTTGCCTCCTCAGTGTCCATACCAAAAATTTTAGTATTTCTTATCTTCAAATATCCAGTGAGACCAAGGTTTTTTGAATGTTTCCTATAATCACCAAGTAAGTGCCGGAACTGGAACACCGCCCCTGCCCCCCCCCCCCCCAAATTTGGGATAACTCTGGCCACTCGTAGCCTTTTGGGACATTTGGAAAAAATGGACGCCGTCCAACAGCACGCCCTCCTCTTCTAAGCGTGAAAGGTAAGAACAAAAAATGTGCTGACGTGATAGCTGCTGACACTGAAAGCAGTACATGAAATGTAGAAGGTAGTCCTCGGCCCAGTATGCCATGTTGTTGATAAAATACGAAGGCAGATGTCTTGCTATATGCCGGCACCGAAAGCATTATTGACAGGAACTGAAGTGTTGCAAATGTCTAAGACTGTCCTTGGGTCCTGAAAGTCGTGCAATGCGATAGGGGTCGCAGGATGAACGTCGGAGGATCATGGTCTTAGGGCTGCTTTGCCGAAAGATTTATGGGAAGGAATTTGTGCTCATGGTACTACCAGCAGCTATAAGACGGGCAACAAATTTTAAGAGTAAAGGATACAATCAGTAGTAGGTTGTGATTCGTGTTTTTACAACACCCTCTCTTTCCGACAGATCTAGTCGAACCATTCTCTCACAGTTTAACTCTTGATTTCTCGAGAGTGTGGAGAGAACCATAGGGATGAAAGTTAAAACTGTGACTTCACTGGAGTTATAAATGCAAATTACAAAGACAAAAAAATATCCACTCACAAGTAGTACAAGTACAGTCCACCATCACTAAGTGCTACATCAAGGAAAGTTATAAATACCCTGGAGAGAGGACTGCGAAGTCAGCCGCTAAGTCTGCCTCTCTAGTGAAGAAGGAAACGTCTGGGGCACTTGCTATTACTTTTACTATTTTGTTATTATTATTTAGAAAAAACTGGTTTCAGTTGGATACGCAGGGCGCATTCTGCCCAAATAATATAGAAAAAAAGAACAAAACCGAGGGAGGGAGGGGACGTTTTTACGAAACTGATGGTAATGTAACATTGAAAGAGACGCAGATAACGATATCAAGAAAATTAAATTTGATAAACCCATTAAGTAAGGCACACATACGGTCACGAAGTGTAAATTATCTACAAGGACGAGCAATATGAGGAAGCAACGGTAAACTAAGGAAACTGAATAAATGGTGTTATGTGATTAGCCACGTGACAATTCGTGGCACATAACAAATCCACTCGGAATGTGAGTAAAACCCGGAACGAAGTGTGCCGCACTGAGACAGCTGCTCTCTTGGCTCTTTATACAATTGGACGTGTGCCTTTCATTTCATTCGCAGAACGTCACAAATCGGCCCAATAATATCTCCAGCTGTGTACAAAAGGCGAGGCAGGTTGTATCCAGTTACAGAGACAAGGCTGAAAAAATGTAAGAGAAACTTTCCGTGGGGTGTTAAAATATTTGGAAGTGAGTTTGAGGAAAACAGCCCGTTACAGTGCAAAATTAGCGCCTTACTACGTGACACAATTCCATCCAGTTAAAATATTCATTCAGTTGTTGATCCTGTAGTCCCGCTTTAAGAAGTGTCTGTAGGGAAGCCGGTAACTACACGTAGCCCAAGAACAAACTGAAAGAGGCGTGTAGCTAATTCCGTTTTTTGCGAGCTACATTAAACAACACTTGTTTCATTGAAGCGCAAGCACACTTGGAACTTAATTATGAGGAATGCGAGTAAGTTTGAATATTCGACTCCATTTCTGTCACAGAGTGATTTCGACAGTCATAATTAAATTTTAACTGTGCTCACTGCAATTAACTGTGAACGCGACGACATCGATGCTCATTTCTCAAGCTACCACATTACTCCTGCATTGTCATGACTAATAACAATAAGAAGCGGTTTACATTGTCTGGCGGCAGTAACGTTATTCACATCAATCTCTGGACTACCTACGAAAACGTAAGTTTACCGGACAAAAACATAATCTTCTCCGGTAGACGTCAGACACCTACCGTGTAACACCGCCCCTAGTCTTGGTAATGGCCTCAGTTAGAGATGAATAGAGTACACAAGACTCTTCAAGTATTCTACATCCATATGAAGCCACTCACGCACTAATGATCAGATCCTGTAGACTTAACAGGTTGACGGAATGTTGATCACTACGTGTTCTCCGCTGTTCCAAATAGAACCAGTACTTCCTTTGCGATTAAAATCGGGTGATGCAGCGGACCAGCGGAGATGAGACATCGAGCCTCATAGAATGTCAAACCAGGAACGTATGTGTACTGCCCTTATATTGTTAGTTTGATCGTTTTTTATGGTTTTATAGACTAGATTAGCATGTATCCCTGGTTTTCTAGTGGTGAACTGAAATCCATCGAAACTAAACTCGTCTTGTGTGTGTGTTTTGTCGTGTGGTAATTTGTTGGCAAATAAATGTGGTAGATTCCTCGTTAAGTGCTCTTGAGTGCTTCAAAAGTCGCCGTGATTATTTGCAGGTTCGTTCGCCAATCTCTCCAACATCTCTCCAGCTCCATATCGATATAATGCAGCGGAAGATTTCTATAGTAATTTGAAATAGTAAAATGGGTAATATTTACGTTCGATTCTCACTTAATTATTCATCAGATATGAGCACTCGTTTATTTCTTTCTTGAATACAACTTTTATCATCATGTTTCAATATTCCCAATTATAAGTCCCCTTCGTTTTTATCCGAGCGAGAACAAAATCAGTCATTAGCTTTGCATTTAACAACGGAGATAATAAAAATCGGAGGTAACGCAATGATAATATTCGCTTTTCTTATGCAAACAGTAACGTCTTCAATTCCTATACACAGCACAGTATCTGACAGTTATTTACTTAATAAAATGTGATATCACACCTTGTGAACATGTCTGCTGCCTTCTTGGACTGTGGGAGAGTCCACAGAATAGCCATTTGAGGGCAACACTTTGTCACCGAGACCACTGAAACATAAGTGCTGCCTTAAATTCACACCGACCTAGATGAGTGGTGGCAAGGCATGGTATGAAAATCGTTTCCAGAACATCACAGTACCAACTCCTGCCCAAACTACACTCCCTACACTCTGCTGGTCAAATGCCTCATTGGGCCGGTGGTGCAGTTGACGTTTTCCATCATTTGGAAAGAGACATCTCACCTCGTCGGATCACACTCCAAGACACTATCAATAAAAAGATTCTTGTGTTCAAGATACATTTCGTAATCCTGATATTGTGATGTAATTTGCTTATCGTCACCAGCACTTCTATTCATCTAATTGCTACCTCACCGTTTGTCTGTCGCCATGCAATGTATCCAAACTGCTGGGTGTACTTAACAGCCCTGGCCCACTGTAGATGTGCAGCTTCATTTGCAGCTGTGAACAATGGCCGTTTGTTAGGTAGTGGACTACAAATGTCCTTTGCAAGCAATTGTCGTCACATCTTTCGATCCGAAACTGATTTAGTTGAGCCTGCATTCCGTGATACCACAAATTTTGGCTTGAAACAGACTGTCATCGAAAAGTGTGATACTCGCCAATCATCCTTACAATTTACACTGTTACCTGGCTGCCACAGGTAGAATGTTTCTTGTAGACACCTGGACAGTCCACAGTGGCACACCAGCAAATTGGACAATTTCATTTATGATGCGTCGCAGGCAGATGCGACAGCTTCTTTCTGTCATATCTTCACGTCGACCCGACTCACTTCGTTGATTCCGTACAACTGACTGGCACGTACACACTACTCCACTTTGAGCTGACATTTATCAAGACAACAGCACATCCTGCCTCTTAAGCGCGGCAACAGCACATCCTGCCTAAAAAGAGTCTTATGCCAAATGGGAAGACATTTTCCTGACAGTAAACTAGGTGTATTGCGTTAAATAATACTACATGGCGTGTTAGTTGCATTAACGGTCAGAAGCAAACACAACGATGACCAACTTCCGACGCTGGTGCTTCGTGCCGAAAGCTGGAACTTCTTGACGCATAACCGACAGTCATGCTCCAGTGGAAGATACCGCCGTCATTGTGCTTGTTTCCTTAGTTAATTATCTGTTTAAAAATTGGATCAGTTACTGTCCCTTACCTCTAAAGCTTTGCGCAACGTATCTTTAATATGAATGCGTAGTGTCTGTACTTTCGGACATTGATTCGCCTATAATTGATCCGATGAGCAATGAATCCACTACCTTCAGCGCGGACGCACGTTCGACCTCCTGAAAGAATCTCAAAGTAGCAAGCATGGAATACCTAGATTGGGAATGGTGGCGCTAGTGGGAAAGTAGGTCGGCCGGGACACGTGCCGAGATAGTCCGCGAAATAGCGATAAACGCTGTGTCTGGATGGCACAATGGTTAACTGTCTATTACGCAAGAGGTCCCGGGTTAGTTTGGTTGGTTGATTTCGGGGAGGGGATCAAACAGCGAAGTCTCCGATCCCATCGTGTCCCATCGGGTTAGGGAAGGATGGGGAAAGAAGTCGGCTGTGCCCTTCCAAAGGAACCATCCCTGCATTTGTCTGAAGCGCTTTAAGGAAATCGTGGAAAACATAAATCAGGATGGTCGGACGCGGGATTGAACCTTCGTCCTCCGGAATGCGAGTCCAGTGTGCTGACCACTGCGCCACCTCGCTCGGTACAACCTGGATTAGAATCCCAGTCAGTCACACATTTTCACTCGTCACCGCTGATTCTGTATAAAGTCGCAACGCAGCTCCCATACTTAGTTTCTTCCATTTCCTTTTCTGTCTCCCTCCTCCACGTTCACTTTTCATATGTATCTAACTTTTCTTGTTCGAAATACGTGGCATAGTGTAACATGATATTACTGAAGAAAAAATGAACCAGTGTGAAAATATTGTGGTGTAAAAACTATATACTAGTGATGTGTCAATTTCTTTCAAAAAGTGAGCTTACTGAATGGAAGGTTTGAGTACGACACATTATGAAGATCATATCTTTGACATTTACAAATTATGGTAACCGGATTTTATTGCAGGAGAAAACTGTATTCTGAAGTGAAAATCATTTTAAGTGAAGTAATAGTTAAAGGTCAGGAATTTTAGTGTGATTCGTTATGGATTAAAAAAAAGTAACGTTACTAAAATCGCCTATTTTTGAGCGGCATCGGGGACATTGCTACGACAGTTTCGCAGTTTAACAAGCTTATGTTGATTGGAGATAGCTAAAAAGTTTTTTTTATTACCAACGTTAAGTAGTATCTGCACTGAACAAGTAACACCAGTAAAAGATGTAATTAAGTTTGGAAATGAAAAAGAGATCAAAAAACAAAGTACTAATTTTGTCTGACTCTAAAACTGGTTTGGAAGAATTATAATATTAAAAGTGGAAAGCTGATAATAGCTTTATTTATGATGTGGTACAACTAATAATGAGAGCCAGCAAAGAAAATAAATCTGTTCATCTAATGTGAGCAAACGGATATTCAGGTATTCGGCGTAATTATGTAGTAGATGGCCTTTCTATATAAAGTATTAAAGAAGGGACCCGTTATTTACACTGTGTCTATATTTCGACTTTCTACACATATCAAGAAAATAGGCTTACGGTCAATAGGTAGCTCAGTGACAAACATCGCAGTAGAGAAAGAGCTTTTCGGTTGTTTCTGTTGATCGTACTATACCAACAACACTGTTTTACAGCAGAAAGAACCGCCCATAAAAATATTTTTAATGTCTAATATTAAAATAAGGTTGGGAGACGCATGTTTCCCTATACATCTCTACAGAATTGGAGAGACAGACTTCCAAATGCAGCGAAAATCCAGACGAGATCTTGATCATATCGTATTGGGGTGTTACAAATATATGCTACTTCAAAATAGACTGTCGAAAAATCGCATAAAAATGAATATTTCCTTGTCAGCAAATATTAAAACATTAATGAGTGAGGAAAACCTCAAATTAACAGCTTAACAGTTTGTTACCTACAAGTAGTGGATATAATGCTCTGACATATCAAAGACTAAATCTGTAATTTTATATATGTTCAAAATAGCAGTATCTTTAAAATTTAATTGTAGTCACTAAAGTAAGCAACTGTAATTGCTACATTGTTTTCTTTAAAAACCATAATATTAATTGAAAGACACTAATGTATTCATTTTAATCTGTGGAAACTGTATCAACGGATCCACAAATAGAAAAACTCTTTTTTTGCAAGTGTTTTCTCAAGAACGAGCGTTTCGAGCGGTAACACATCTTCAGATTATCTGTAATTAGTTACAACATTCTTGTAGCATAATTGTATTTTTTAAGAACCAATCCACCACCAACCAGTGGAATAGCGAAGTTAAAGGTGAAAAGTAAAGTGATTCACTTGACTTGAACACAGGAAACCGCATTGGTAGTGTTTAAAAGCCACTGATGTGATGGTATCAAAGCGAAAGCCGCCAGCGTCAAATACAGACCTATGAAAGCGTGAAATGGCCAGTGAAAACTGATAAATTTGTAAATTTACAACATTAATAATAAATTGCATCCGCGTAAGGGGAAGATCAGGAGCCAAGAAATAAACTCAACAAGCCATGGAAATACGCGGTGCAGAGATAGGTTGGCAACCACAGCCATGTATCACAGTGGTAAACAAATAATGTTCTAGAGTTTAGGCAAGTTATAAGTGGGCACCCAGTAGATCGACTAGAGAATGAAGTTTATTGAAAGCGTTGTGTGGCGGCACTGATTGTAAAAAGGGATTGGAATAAAGTAAATGCTATACAGCACCAATTAAAGATCACGGGATAGAATAAAATAGTCATAAAAATTGAAAAAAAGGAGAATTAGTGGTGGAGGAGGAGATTAATGTTTAACGTCTCGTCGACAACGAGGTCATTAGCAATGGAGCACAAGCTCGGATTGGGGAAGGATGGGATTGAAATCGGCCGTGCCCTTTCAAAGGAATCATCCAGGTATTCGCCTGAAACGATTTAGGTAAATCATGGAAAACCTAAATCAGAATGGCCGGAGACAGGTTTGAACCTTCGTCCTCCCGAATGTGAGTCCAATGAGCTAACCACTGCGCCACCTCGCTCGGTGAATTTGTGGTAACATAGAAAATAATTATTTCGGTCAACTGCCGACTATTAAGATGGACCGAAATGACTGAGTGAACAGGAACAAGGAGGAGGAGAGCAGGCAGCTGATGAGCGAGGGATGGATAGGAGATGGTAAATATATAGGTGAAGGCGGGGGGAGTAAATGATTGAAATACATTGGGGTGGTGGGAAAAGCGAATAGGAAGCCATGGTGATAGGAGACAGGAGGCCGCAAAAGTGAGGAGCAGACAAAAAATCACAAAAAAGGGCGAAAATTTTCACGTCATGTGATCAGTAAAAATTGATCAGTTGATCGTAGAGGCTTAAGTTTTCCTGCCGATTGAGAAATTAGTCTGCCTCGAACTCTGCATAAAGTCTTAATTTTTCCCTTTAGGTACTCCATTGTAGGATCTGAAGAGATTGGATCGTCGGTTCACAGTGACCGCTAGCCCTAAGGTGTTCAGCGAAATAACCTTATTTTAACCTAGTTACCTGTTTGTTTTATATAGACACAAGCAAAACGGTATCGTTCACAGCAGAGTTTATAGACCCATGAGTTGGGAAAGAGATCTTTGACTGAAAGTTCATTGTGAATGAATTGATACTGGATTCAGTGACCGGTAGAAAAGGATATTTTAAAACCATGGCCTTTGATGAGGTTGGCGGGCCTGTAACATACGTCACCGACAAAAAGTCAGGTGATATAGATGCACTCAGAAGGAGTACTCTGAGAACCACCTGTGTTACTCGTATTGGTTGACTTCAGATTGAGTATATTATCTACAAAATTTTGACTTGGATTGGATGGTGTACTTCAAATTAACTAATTCGTACGCTAAAGATTTTGGGCTTAAAGAGACACTGAGTGGCCAGTCAATGGTACATTTTAATAGATGGCGTTTCAGTGCGACATTCATTTTCGATGTTACTAGTTAGTCTTCTTTTAAATTTTTTAAAAGTATTTTATGGTGTTTACTTTATTCCAGTCCTTTTTCACTATCAGTGCCACCACTCGGCGCTTTTATTAAGTTTCGTTTTCACGTCGATCTACTGGGCGTCCACTTCTCACTTCATGTGCGTTGTCTAGACTCAATAACAGTATTTCTTTACCACTGTGTTATTTTATTTCTAGGCTTCCAATTCTGGACTTACGCCTATTCAGGGGTATAGTATCCTCTTAGACTCATGTCATGCAGGACAGCTTGTATTTCTTATGCTTGTTACGTAAGAAAGTGTAGGATCAGCACACACTTGAGATACCGCACCATGCTTTTTTTTCTGTACCCTACGTGCGAGCGCTCAGGACTCTATACATTGTCTAGCATGTTGCAATTTCTTGATTGTTGGTCTAAAGATGGCCATTGAACTGGCTGAAACTCGTTATATATGTAAAAAGCTTACGGTTTTGGCGATAGAGTGTTCTAAAAGGGTACTAGTCTCTTATACATAAAAGATTGCCTCCTGCTTCTGTGGCGACGTGAGGCAGTCCTACGCGGACTTAATTTGTTATTAATCTTGTAATTTTGCGCTTTGCTATGTCCATATTTACGATCGTGCTGTTCACTTTAACACCATCATATAAATATGGTCTCTGCTGTTCAAGGCAAGTGAATCACTTTACCTATTAACCTTTAGCTTAGCTACCTATTGATTGGTGCTAGAAAGGTCAGCGAGTGAAACTGTTATGTAGCAAGAATTTTATTACTAATTACAGATAATCATAAGTTGCCCTAACTATGCGAAACAGGTCGTTATTAATAGAAACACGTACAATATAGACTGTTCTCTGTTTTGGAAAATTGAACAACTGTTGCCGCGTCAGGCCAAAATGGAGTGGAGTAATTTATATAGCACTGGAGATAAGTTAAGTTCCGATTACGTCGAATTGGTGAGACTTCACTTAAAATTTTGTTAGTCAGTATTAGTTGAAGAGTTTGTATCCCTCACCCGAAAAAGAGAGAAGCAGAATCAGTGGAAATTATTTCGGTTAATAGACCGGTACTGCATCCCTTAGTATATACTTAACGGATAGTATACCAAGAGTCAGCGTGCTCAGTGCGGAAAGATGGAGAAGAAGTACTTACGCTAGCCTCACACAGTTACGGCTGAATACATCCGTCAGCGTAGCTGCCCATTGTTATGAAGGGGCGTTGACAAACTATAACTCTAGGTGGTTTAATTACGTGACCAAGTTAGAGGTGTGACGCATTTCGCACAGAGTCTGAATGAGAATTGTAACGTTGCAGCTTCCATGACTTACGTTAGCAGTGCAGCGCCACGCAGTTACCATGATGGTACTATTCTAAACCGTCTAAAGCGCTCCAAATGGGCCAGTGCTTTCTTATAAGTAGGTGAGTAATGCGTCCCGTAACCTGTTTTTCCCTGGACCTGAGCCATTAAATCTAAAGTATGAAAGGAAGCAAAGAAATGACCAAGAAACGTGCTACTGATGAAGGACATCATCTTTACGCCAGTGACTGTTACAAGTTTTTATTACACACTATCGCAATATCCGCCTTAGGCCATTATCAAGTGCTGATATTACGGCTTTAAGTTATGTCAACGTGAAGCCGTAATATCAGCACTTGATAATGGCCTAAGGACGAAATTGAAGTAGTGTGTGATAAAAACTTATGTTACTGGCGTAAAGATGATGTCCTTCAAAAAGTTTCATATGACTGTGAATCCTAGCTACAACAAGTGAGCCACTGATGGTTTTATAGTCAATATGTTGCCAAGCAAAAAAAACAACTGGTAAGGAATATGGAATAGACATAAAATATGGCCTTGGCTTTCTTAACGAGCTGTCTCGATATACATCTGTAGTGGCGCAGTGGAACAACGAAAGGTCAAATGGAAATTTGGGAATTTATGCCCCGTTCCTAAAGATTATGTGTTTCTAATACCTTGATCAGTATGCTTTAAAGAGCAAACTTCGAGATGTAACGCGCAGAAAATACCTATAGGCCTCACCGCTGATAATATATTATTCAGGTGACTATGATACCGCTTTTCGATGGCAAGCAGGAAGGTGTGTGTGGTGAAGTTGCGAGATGCTTCTAGCTAAGCCAGCCACGACGCCGAGAGGATCGCTAACGTCTCTTAAGCAGCTTTGCGAACTCCCGGTGTAATTCAGCAGTCTGCGTAATCCTCAGGATACGTAGCGGTTCGACCTGCGGCAGCGCACGGCAAGGCTTAAAAGCGCGTTAATAGCCTAACAGCAGAGCCTTTATGCATACCAAGCAGGGTCGTATACCAGCTATATCCGGGGTATAAATATCTGAATTCAATCTCTATTCGTCAGTAACACATTTTTCTGTTTCCATGATGCGCAAAAGTGCTGTTTACAAATCGTCTTCACTAGAAACGTCGCATTGATCAATCACAATTGAGCAGAAATCGACTTTTCTCCCTACACTACACATAAAATTCTTCCTGTTTTGATTTAAATAATGAAGAACTGTATTAATTGCCAGCAATAACTGGTGTCAACATGTTAATATTTATTCCGATTAGCATGTTGTAGTAGTTTCGTAGAAATATGATACAGGACACACTACGAATTTCAATGAAATAGTAACTAAATACTGTTTTTGACAAAGAAGTAAAGCTCACGATCAATTTCCAAAAGTTATTCTTTCCCCAAGCGCCAACCCAGTTGCTCGCTGTGTTAATTTCAAGCCACATGAGAATGAATGGAATGGAGAATGTGTGGAATGATAAATGTCTCTGGTCATTTGCAATTGCTTAGGTAGACAGAAACGTAGCGTCTTTCGCAGTGGAAGTAGGTTTTTTACTCCTATGTTCTGATTTCTGGTCACAATGCCGAAGGATTTGTGGCGAGGAAACAGAGAAGTTCCTCGTTTGTGAGATATTAGTGTCACTGAATAAGCAATCTAGTGTTATTGCAGTTACATTTGGTAGCCAAGGATGGGCAATTGTGTTTGCTGCGTTCGGTAGGTAAGGTGTACCGGCAGGTAAAGTGCATCAGCACGAGGAATTATTTTGAACGTGAATGTCTATGCTGACGAGAACCGCTATCTGGAAAGCAAATACTTTCCAAAACAATGATGCGTCAAACATTAAAGAATGGAAAATCAGTAAAGTATATCAAGAATATGTTCTCTGATTTCAGATCTGGCAATGTAAAGCGGTAATGTCCTCGTTCCTAATCGGTCAGTCGGGTTCCGATATAAATAACCGTGGTCCTTCATGCCTAATGACATTTTACAGTGAGTAAGGCTATCGTTACCAAAGGAAAATAATCCCGGTTATTAAGAGGAAAGTGAGTAACATACGCTCCTGAAGGAAGAGTCTATTCTAAATGTAATCTAAATACTGATAATTTTGGAATGGTGGAACATAGCGCAATCGCCCACGCACGAATTACGCATGGGGAAAAGGATACCAATTAATAAGTAATACAAAAAAATACTGATTATAAAAAAAAACATTAAACAGTCGCCAGATCACTAGGGCAATGAATATCCAAAATACCAATGAAGGTATTACCAAAGAAAATTAAGGAAATAATAACTGGCATGGCAACAGAAGGTTGTCACGCTTTTCCACAGCACAACAGTTCACGAGAAAATAAAAGAATCATAAAGCAGTGTGTTTGCATTTACTTAATCTGAAGAACTGCATTTAGAAAGCAAAGCTAAATGAAGATGCTGATTAAATATATGGCTAACTGTAACTAAAATTATATTACGTAAAGAAAACGATTCTTAGTAGCCTTAGCGAAACTTAATGCAAAATTTGGAAAAAGGCAAATAACTTGCTTTTAATTATCGGAAGACCGAATTGAATTTACTTTAAGCAAATGAGTAACAGATTTTCCTTTTAACATAACAGTAAGGTACGCACCAAGCCTGAAGAAGTCACTCACTAAGCTAAATACAGAGCAAATGAAACTGCGCAATCTTAATTTGTGCTGTATCTTAATTTTTTAGTTTTGCCAGTGAAATTTTACGTTTACTTATATGAGTGAAGTTCATAGTCAAGATGGCAAATCCTTTAAGCGTCTGTTGTGCAATACAAGGATGAACAGCTACCGAGACAGATGGTCATTAACAAATAAACAAAACTGGCAGTGAATAATTAATCAATCTTCATATTTTTATGACGCTCAGTGATAGTATGGGAAGTAAACGGACTCTGCTTGGTAATAACGGATGAGGACAGCGACAACACAGGTGCCCTGCAATTTTTAACTATTGCATTCAGAAAGTTAGTCAGAGTTTGTGAAAGAAATGCCATTGGGTAATGCCTCTACAATATTATTTATACTCTGTCAGTTAACAGTCTTACCACATTGTAGCTTTGGGTATGATGAAGAATGCTGAGCTGCTGCTGCTGCTGGCTGACTACCACGCATCGTCGTCAGAGCCACGGATAATTATGGAACGGGCGATAGTTAGAGTTGCATCTTCCTCCGCCTCTCCACTCCGACCGTGCTCTCAATACTCGCTGATTAATAAAGTAAGTGTGCTTACACTGGCGCGATCATAACTGCACACCGCGTCTGAGGGAGCGCCCAACAAACACTTCCGCACTGTTTGAAGACTCGAGCTGCTGTGTCTCCTCTGTGCTCGCAGCGCGACAGAGACTCTCCATACGCAAAGATAAACAATGGTACAGCTACTGCCTCCTAGTCGTTGCTTTCAGTACTGTTAGTTCCCTTGGCGATTTACAATATTTACATTACAATTACAATCAGTGATATACATTCACAAATAATATATTACTACAGCCATTATATATTAAATATAATTTCTGTAATGAGGCTTACAGATTCAGAATTATAAGTACAGTACAAGTTATCAACATATATTAAACGCCGAAAAGCTTTGGATGGTGCACAAGGTATTTTATCTGCATTTTTGGCGAAACAAAGTGATTACCTGAAAAGTGATTTAATTAGTTTTTGCAACCTAAATGGCCATTAATTTGTTAATGAAACAACTCCGAGAAAAGTCGTAATTTATATAGGTGACTCCTGTTAATAGTCTAGAATCATAAATGACCGTACAGTTGTCAAAAGCACCTAGCGAGATGGAATGAAGGGTAAGACGTGGCGTTCAGATTCCCGTTCAAGTCCTATTGCGTAATGTTTCCTTGTTGTTTTCCTGATACATTTCAAGCAAATTCTTTGATAGTTCCTTCAGCAGAACCAAAGCCAGTATTTTACTTACAGTTATCCGTCTACAGCTACAGCTATGTCTTCGTCTACATAGATGCTCCGCAGGACACCTTACGGTTTGTGACGAAAGGTTCGTGTACAACTACTAATCATTTCCTTTCCTGTTCCACTCACAAACGATCCTATAACCACCATGCGTCAAGTGATTAAGACACAGCGATGTAGTACTAGGGACAACTCTCTTCGGATACCATCCCCACCGAGGTATTTAACGTATTCGGTACTGTAAACCGGGTGTACTTAGATCGCCGTAGTTATTTTCACCACTCATACACCAAAAGCCTTACAGCTCTCTGCTGAGTCTTAGTTGGGTGTTTAGCACACAGCCTGTGGTGGTAAAATGGCGCCATGTAGCGCCGATCTTCTTGCACGAGAATTGGCGAACATGTTGCGAATGTAATTGTAATAGGAAAGAGTTCGTTAACATCATGTTGTGCAAAATACACCGATAACATTTAACGGCAAAGCGATAGTGGTTTTCAACTATATAATGAAAGATACTCGGTTAATTCTCAAAACAGAGCACTGATGGTTTTTTGTCCACACGTATATACACTACTGGCCATTAAATTGCTACGCCACGAAGATGACGTTCTACAGACGCGAAATTTAACCGACAGGAAGAACATGCTGTGATATACAAATGATTAGCTTTTCAGAGCAGTCACACAAGGTTGGAGCCAGTGGCGACACATACAACGTGTTGACATGAGGGAAGTTTCCAACCGATTTCTCATACACAAACAGCAGTTGACCGGCGTTGCCTGGTGAAACGTTGTTTTGACGCCTCGTGTAAGTCGGATTGTAGCCTATCGCGATTGCGGTTTATGGTATCGCGACATTGCTGCTCGCATTGGTCGAGATCCAATGACTGTTAGCAGAATATGGAATCCGTGAGTTCAGGAGGGTAATGCGGAACGCCGTGCTGGATCCCAACGGCCTCGCATCACTAGCAGTCGAGATGACAGGCATCTTATCGGCATGGCTGTAATGGATCGTGTAGCCACGTCTCTATCCCTTTGACCACAGGTGGGACGTTTGCAAGACAACAACCATCTGCACGAACAGTTCGGCGACGTTTGCAGCAGCATGGACTATCAGCTCGGATACCATGGCTGCTGTTACCTTTGACGCTGGATCACAGACAGGAGCGCCTGCGATGGTGTACTCAACGACGAACCTGGGTGCACGAATGGCAAAACGTCTTTTTTTTCGGATGAATCCAGGTTCTGTTTACAGCATCATGATGATCGCATCCGTGTTTGGCGTCATGGTGGTGAACGCACATTGGAAGCGTGTATTCGTCTTCGCCATACTGGTGTATCACCCGGTGTGATGGTATGTGCCATTGGTTCCACATCTCGGTCACCTCTTGTTCGAGTTGACAGCACTTTGAACAGTGGACGTTACATTTCAGATGTGTTACGGCCCATGGCTGTAACCTTAATTCGATCCTTTGCGAAACCCTACATTTGAGCAGGATCATGCACGACCGCATGTTGCATGTCCTGTACGGGCCTTTCTGGATAGAGAAAATGTTCGACTGCTGCCCTGGCCAGCACATTTTCCAGATCTCTCACCAACTGAAAACGTCTGGTCAATGGCGGCCGACCAACTGGCTCGTCACAATATGGCAGTCAGTAATCGTGATGAACTTTGGTATCGTGTTGAAGCTGCAAGGGCAGCTGTACCTGTACACGCCATCCACGCTCAATGACTCAATGCCCAGGCGTATCAAGACCGTTATTACGGCAAGAGGTGGTTGTTCTGGGTACTGATTTCTCAGGATCTATGCACCCAAATTGCGTGAAAATGGAATGACATGTCAGTTCTAGTATAATATATTTGTCCAATGAATACCCGTTTAACATATGCATTTCTTCTTGGTGTAGCAATTTTAATGTCCAGCAGTGTTTAATAAAGCACTTAAGAAAACTTTAGATCAATATATTTATTAATGGGTTCTCAGAGTTTTTGAAATATTGACTACAGATGGAATAGTAGCTGACAGCCGTAGTGGAATTACAGGCTACTCAATGCATCTCGAAATCCAAGTGAGCCGTGTGTGGCTCTCGTTGATGCCGTTCATAGCTTGGCATCTGGTAACAGCGATAGTGGCGTCTCGTTTACTTAGTGTGTTCACCGGCGTCAGTACGTTTGCTCGCCTTGTCTGTCCGCGAGTGGCAGCAGCAGCGCTTATCGATAGCACGTACTGTGGTACTATCTCTGGAGCGGCTTCTAGTATTTCCGGGTCGTCGTGTATCGAGTACAGTCCAGTTGGGACGGAGCAGCAGTGAGGGCCGGACAGTCAGTACTCGCCCGACCGTTGTGCGACACACGTGCACTGTCCGACGGAAGGATGGGGCCGCGAGAGTGCACGACCACGTCAAGGACCGCATTCAGCGAGTTTTAGTTGAATGTGTGTGTTTCTGAAATCGTGCTGCGGTCCGTCTCTTCGTCGTCGCCTAAAAATACAGTATATTTGAGCAGTGCAACTTTCAACCAGTGTGTGTGTGTGTGTGTGTGTGTGTGTGTGTGTGTGTGTGTGTGTGTGTGTGTATGAATCCGTCCGTCGAAATACCCTCATGGCAATATGCTGTCAGTCAGCGATTTACACTGGGATCGTTTCCATGTCTGACTTGAGTGGGGACGACCATTGGTTGGTCGTTCAGTCGGTCTTCGCAGTGGACGACGTGTATTTGGTTTTCCGACAGCTTCTGGCTTCTCTGTGTTTGTTCCAACTTATAATTTTTCCGTGTTGTTTCTTAGTGACTAGTTTTAGTAGTGTATGGAATTGACTTCGCGGATCCCTGTGTATCTTGTGTGGTTTTTAATGTCCACTTGTTTAAATGCTGCCTGCGTTCTGGTGTCTACAGTTTCGGACAGCGAGGAGTTCCGCAGCACCAGGGGAGGCTGTGACCGCTGGCGGCGTGCAGACACTGTCGGATCGAGGGGCTGTAGCCGACAACCGAACCCTGGACGTTTGAAGGTGAGTGACCCATATCCAGTACTGAAACCTCCACTGTTTTCTATCTCGCTGTTGTTTGCACGTTGTTGCTCCCAGGGTCGGTGAGACCAGCCGCAACAGGTGGCTTATGTCAGGTTGGTGGAAGCCATTAGCCGCCTTCTACTCTTTGGTGTTAGTTTGGATTTAGTATTATTCTTATTAGTGAAGTGCAACCAGCGGTATTTTCTGCCTTGTGGCCACTGACGCCCCAGTTACCTGCCCTGGAGGTTAGCATACTTTTCAGGCAGTGTACCTTTGCTCGTCGAGTCAATGCTGTCCGACACGGCGTGTGGTTCGACAGCCCCTTGAGCTGTACTGTGCATATGGGAGGTCTACCTTGGATCTCGTGTTTCCTTCGGCGTTGTGTGTGTTTCTGAAGCCGTAGTGCGGTCCGTCTCTTCGTCCTCGACTAAAAATACAGTATTCCATCGTTGTGGCGGTGATCGGCCGTTAGGCGGATTGCTACCTCTAGCATCAGTTGCAATCCTGTTATGTGAGTACCTGTCTCATCGCTTACATAGCTGTAGTCTCCTTCCTCTGGGCGATCCAGGCAGCACTCTCTGTGGATCACTCCATCTTATTTGGAGAAGTTGTCATAATTGTTTAAAATCTACCCTATCGTCTAGACATGTTTTTGCCTTTCCCACTTGTAATTGCGGTCTTCAGCCGTTAATTGTTTGTAACACTGCTTGTGGCCGCCATCTGACAAATTCTTTTCAATTCTGGTTTAGTGAGGCCTTCAGTCATCACTATAGCTTGTTACAAGTTTTTAAGATTATTAGAAAAGCTTTTAGTAATTTTAAAATGTAATTGTCCACTTTATTTGTAATTCAGCCCTTCAGCCTTTGTGTATTCTGAAATTGCTTATGACCGTCAGCGCACGAATAATTTTCAGCCGTATTAATCAGGCCTTCAGCCGCAGATTGTGTGTAACATTGTTTGTAGCCTTCAGCCGACCAATAATTTGCAATATTTTCAGTTCTGTCTTTATAAGTCCTTCAGCCATCACTATAACTTGTTACAGCTATTAAGATAGTTATAACGGTATTTGGTATTTTTAACGTGTAAATGTCCGCCTTATTGGTAATTCAGGCCTTCAACCTTTGTGTATTTTTGAAATTGCTTCTGGTCTTTAGGCGACGAATAATTTTGAACCTTCTTAATCAGGCCTTCAGCCGTTGATTATGTGTAACATTGCTTGTGGCCTTCAGCCGACAATAACTTGCAGTTCTTCTAATAAGGCTCTCAGCTGCCAGTATAGTAAAACCTTTTAAAAATGGTTGTTGAGAGTTTTGGTTTCCTAAAAATAAAGCATCCAACCGTAACTGAATAGACCCCGTCCACAACTTCCCTGCTTTCCCAAAGTTCCACGTTTCACCATGGCGACTTAGAGCAGCTACACTTTTTTGTTTCATTAATTCCTCTCACTTTTAGAGAAAATATTGTACTAACTAGACCATAATCATTTCATACAAGCACTTAGTTGACTCACATCAATACAACAGAAGTTACTAAACAGTCATGATAGTCACATTTGAGTGTGAATATCTGTCGAAGTATACCCGGTGTGCGGTATGTGAAAATATTCGCAGAGGAAGTAACTCAAATAAAAGATTTCAGTGCGTCCGATCACATCCATGAAGTTACAGACACTGTTATATGCAGTACTTCTTAACTTCCGGAACGTATTGGACTCGGTACTACACCAAATTTGGTGTTCACCAACAGCCATCTTGTATTTGTGACTTAAATGTGTTAGACATTTTAACTGCACCTTTACAATCTTCGTATTCGGTAATGAAATTCTTCATAAATCATCCATCACAATTTGAGAAAAGATTAGCGTTGTCAACAACTACTAGAAAAAATGACCTTCAGAGTCTTTATAAAAGATGTCAGTGGCTCAAAACAAGTAAGCTTTAAGGAAAGAGTTTTTTTTACAATTCCCCCGATACTGTAAAAGTTTGACAGGTGATGGTACAAACATTAAATATGACGTAGAATCATTTCTTTTGAGCAGCTCGTAATGTATAAGGGAATTTTATTTAAAAATCGCTGAACTGAATACAACAACCAATTTTAACTATAGTTGAACGAGTAAGATTGAAAAATATGTTAATTTATGTCAAATGTAAGCCAATATACGATTTAGGAATTTGTAAACGGCCAACATGAAGCAGTCTACTGAAACTAATCAGGCATACATATCCTGCACTCGGAATCGTTACACAGTATTTCAATGAAAAAACCATTCATATAATCTAAGGAATATATAAATAGCAGCGTGTGACTGGTATTAACGTAATCGGGACGGAAATAGGTAGATGTGATGTACATGAACGAACAAATGATTGCCCGGCCGGTGTGGCGGAGTGGTTCTAGGCGCTACAGTCTGGAATCGTCCGACCGCTACGGTCACAGGTTCGAATCCTGCCTCGGGCATTGATGTGTGTGATGTCCTTAGGTTAGTTAGGTTTAAATAGTTCTAAGTTCTTGGGGACTGATGACCTCAGCAGTTAAGTCCCATGGTGATCAGAATCATTTTTTTTAACAAATGATTAAAATTTCCGATAAATTGGACGATTTATTCAAAACAAATAGGTTCATAAATCGAGTAACTCAATAACGCGTTGGTTCGCCTCTCGCCCATATGCAAGCGGTTATTCAGCTTAGCACTGATTGATATGGTTGCCCGTATGTTCACCTGAGGGATATCGTGCCAAATTCAATCCAGTTTGTTATAATGTTCCAGATGTTCTCCTTTCAGGCCAAAGAAGTGTTTGGCAAGTACGAACACAAGCAGTAGACACTCTCGCTGTGTTTGGGCGGGTATTACCTTGCTGAAATGTCCGCAGTTCGTGGTCGTGCGGTAGCGTTCTCGCTTCCCACGCCCGGGTTCCCGGGTTCGATTCCCGGCGGGGTCAGGGATTTTCTCTGCCTCGTGATGGCTGGGTGTTGTGTGGTGTCCTTAGGTTAGTTAGGTTTAAGTAGTTCTAAGTTCTAGGGGACTGATGACCATAGATGTTAAGTCCCATGGTGCTCAGTGCCATTTTTTGCTGAAATGTAAGCCTATGACAGCTTGTCACGAAGGGCAGCAAAACGAGACGTAGAATATCGTCGACGTACTGCTGTGCTATAAAGATACGCAGGGTCAAAATCAAAAACGCCCTGCGATGAAAACAAATGACACCCCAGAACATCAATTCTGGTTGTCGGGCCGTATGGATGGCCAGGTTGGTGCAGCATCGCTGTCCGGGGCGTCTGCAGATACGTCATAACTGGCCATCTGGACTCAGTTCGAAGCGAGGCTCTTCACAGAAGACAGTTCTACTGCTGTCAATGCGATTCCAGGCCGAAGACGAGCCTGGAGACGCCCCAGCCGACTGTCACCCACCATACGGTCCGACAACCGCGAGTGATGGTCTACAGTGACTTTTCATTTCATAGCAGCACCTCTTTGGTTGTCATCCGGGTCACCCTTGCATCACAGCTATACGTCGACGATACTTATACCCCATTTTGTTGCTGTTTTACGACAAGCCATCCAGGGCTTACATTTCAGCAAGTTTGAACTGTAAATTTACTTTCAAAATCTTTTCTTAAGGAATTTACTTTATTTACTAGCGATTCATCAGGAACATTAACAGATTTAATCACACTAGGTGAGCGTGGACGTAGCTGCCAGGAAGTAACTGATGGAAAACGAAATAACTTTTAACAAATGGGAATTTTATTCCTGAAAGCCTTTTTAAAAACAGATTTAAGAATTATAAGCAGAAAAGCATCCTCGAAATATGAAGTTACAGTTTTATTTAGAGGCAGAAAGAACAATATTAACAGTATGAGCCTTCGGGCTGAGAATCTTGCCTGTTCCCTTTCAACACGGCCGTAGTATTGTCCGCTCACAACAACCTCTGAAAGGGAACACTGTTGCAAATATGCAACACTCCAGATTACTTTAAACTAAATAAAATTAACAATTCACACAAACACGTAAACTATGCACCCCTTAAGAGTGATGGAAATGGTACAACACTCAAATTATTTGCCACCGAAAGTGCAATTTTTAAAGGACTCATACGGTGTTAGGGTGGCAACCTTATAACCTAAAATGACTATTTAAATAAAACCCATAAAATGCAGACTTACATAAAATGTACAACATGCTCTACATAACACATATACCACCTCACAAGATGATAGGCAAGATAAAATCATATTTCAAGAATTCGGCCTTTTAGCAATAAATTCGTTAAGACCGAATCCGACAAACATGACAGAGGCAGCTATTAACGTACGGCAGAACGACAGACAGACAGACACTAACTGCCTAACAAATGCGGACGAGAGACAGACGAGCAGGCTGGGGACGAGAGACCGACTAATAACACTAGTAGAATTTAACAGGTAATTGAAACAAAATATCACTAATCACTTAACTTCTATAAAACTGCGATTTCTGGCAAAGACCTGGCGAAGCGCCCCCAAAACGCTCTCCCGAACCGTCCGTTGCCAGACGCTTTAACGGATGCAGGAAGCCGCGCCGCTCTCCCGTCTCACGGCGTCGCAGCTCGCCCCGGCCAGACCGATGTCGTGGGTTGACTCCTGTTGCTCTCGTGCTGGCCGCGAAGCCACTACACCTCGCTATACGGCGCGGCCACTGAACTCACGTGGCAACCTCACATGCGCCGACGCTCCAGGCGGACAAGTCATCTTGTGTCCCAGTGCACGACCGACCAACCGATCGATCCAATCGCCAATGCCCATTGCCTGATCAAACTCGAGCAGACTGGCGGCCTAACACATACTAGCACTCCGGACAACCGACAGACACTAACTGCCTCACCAATGCGGACTAGTGTCAGACCCAGACTAACTTGGCTGACCAACTGACCGGACTCCTCCAAACTGACAGACTGCCGTGACTGACCAACTGCCTCCGACTGACTGACCGACTGCCGAGCTCATAGCGCCCCTTAAATGCACGTGAACAGGCAATGTTTCCCATTTCCCACCAGAGGGAGACACTAAAGCTGCGATTGCCACAGCGGTGCCACCGCCAGAAACGGAAGGCGATTGCTTTACACTACGGCCTGCGGCGCGCTCTTCAAAACAGCAAATTTTACCACGGCTTAAACTTAATGCCCCCACATGCGGCGAGATTTCCTACTGCTTGTCTTAGTGCCTGGCAAATCCTGTCTTGGTCAGTAAGTTCATTGGGTCTGTCTCCAGTCGAAAACGTTTGGAAAATTATGGGGTGGGCCCTACAACCAGCTCGAAATTTTTGACGGTATAACGTGCCAATTGGACAGAATTTGGCAGGGTATTTCTGAGGAGGACATCCAGCAACTGTAACAATCAATGCCAAGCGGAAACACTGTTTGCATAGGGCACCAGAAGACCATCAACGCATTATTGGCTTGTTCAATTTGTGGAACTCTTTCTTTTGAATAAATCATCCATTTTTTCTGAAATTGTTTGTCTGTACATGGTCATCAAATTCATCTATTTCCGTCCCATTCGGATAATTCCTTCGTGGTGCGACTTTTCTTTAAATGTACTTTCATGTCTATGCCCAGCGTGCACACGAAATTTCTCGTTTTCGAAGCGGAGTCAACGTATTGATAAACTGCACGCAAAACTATCAACTGAATAAAAAGTGAAATTGTTCCAAAATGGCTGTGGGCACTATAGGACTTAACATCTGAGGTCATCAGTCCCCTAGATCTTAGAACTACTTAAACCTAACTAACCTAAGGACATCACACACATCCATGCCCGCGGCAGGATTCGAACCTGCGACCGTAGCGGTCACGCGGTTCCAGACTGAAGCACCTAGAACCGTACGGCCATACTGGCCGGCTAGTGAAATTGTAATTTGTTGTTATTGCGGTATGCGATACTCTCAGATTCGATAAGCCATTACGTTCTAGTTTGTGCAACTTTGAAGCACTATCACTATACGCATACATTCTCTTTGAAAGTTTCCGTTTTGACGATTCACTGTACTAAATAATTATGCTTCTTTTGGCCTGGATTAGAGGTAAGCTACTTAGGCTGATTTAGGGATGTCACTGTCACCTGAAATCTGAATCACACGTCGAAGACGAGTCCAACGTTCTGACGATTGTGCCATCTCGCTTGGTATATTTAGTAATAATGTAAAATTCCTTCTTTTGAACATCTCGTGTCTGTAAGGGAATTTTCCCAGGATGTCCGTATCAGGGTGCCATATGTCATTCTGACATAAAGTTTCATCCTTTAATGAATGTAGACCATTGCGAATACTTTGCAACAACTGTAAGACTTGAATCCAATGAAAAGTGTTCTTTACACTTATCTCCACTTATTTTTCTATTTCGTGAGTCCCTTATATGTCAAACTCTAGAATTTGTACGAGTGAAACCACGGTTTTATTTTAATTTACATTATGTGTATTTTCATAAGACGATGAATCTGACTTACTTCTCTCCTTTCTTTACTACCTGATACCACTTGTAGCAGTCTACACACTTGGAAACTGATGTCATTCCTTGTTTTATTTATTCGTTCTTATTTGGAAACGAATCAGCATTAAGACACAAAGGAGTTGAAGTAGGCATGATTTATATATCATTGGAAATCAGTAGGCATGATTTATATATCATTGGAGAAATTTGAAAATTTGTTCCAGTTAGGGATTCAAACCCGGGTATCCTGCTGATGCGCTGATCACTACACCATCCAGACCTAGTGGTCACTACCCCAGCAGCCCTCCTGTCAGACCCAAATTCTCAACTTGTACCACACAGTAGTTATGCAGTGCCCCTGCTTATTAGCCGCGGCGTCTCATCGATTTCCATATGATTTCAAGCATATGCGTCGGTTGTCATCGCCTTATTTTTTTGTTATTTATTTTATTGCCTTCATTGGACCACTCTAGTCTAAAATACAAAGTTGTAAACAAATTGTTACACAGGGATACAATTTGGCTCAACAATAGCTTAATATATTGAGGTAATATAATTATTAGAGAATATTCTTATATGAAAGGTGTTTTGCCCTTCTCTCTGCCCAATATTTCTTCATTCTTTCAGATACTTTCTTTCTTTCTTCATCTGAGACCACTCTTCCTGTACTTCTCTTATTGATTTTCATTTGTAGTCTGGTTTGCAGGTCTTGCAGTATTCTGGTTTTCTCTGTCTTGTTTTTTAGGTCATCTACTGTAATTTGGAGTTCTTTTATATCTTCCTTAATTTCTGTCATCCATTTAATGTCGCTGTTGCTATTCCACAATTTTTGTATTATTTTATTACTAACTCTGTTTTCTGGAGTTCTCATCAGATGTCCAAAGAATGATATGCGTTTCTTCCGAATCGTGCTCATGACTGGTTCTATTTTCTTACATACTGTTTCATTTGATATTACTCTCCAATGTCCATTTATTTTATACTGTTTATTTATATATGTCCTAATTATTCTTCTTTCTATTTTTAGTATTCCTTCAGTTTCTGCTGTATTAGTTGTTTTGAAGATAGTTTCAGCTGCATACGTTATTTCTGGTTTTATAGTGTTTTAATTTTGCCTTTATAGATAGGCTTTTTTTGTTGTATGTAGATTTGGTAATGTAATTTGCGTAGTTCAGTTTTTTTTATTCTGTTCTGCCACGATGGCTTCTCATTTAAATTGTGTGTTATTATTTCGCCTAAATATTTAAATTTATCAACAATTTTGATTTCCTGTTCTCCTGTTGTAATTTTGTTTGCAAGTGGTGGATCAGTTGGCATAAACTCCGTTTTTTCAAACGATATTCTAAGGCCTACGTTCTCTGATATATCTTGTAGTGATTTCACTTGTTGCCTGGCTTCTTGAACGGTGTTGGCTAGGAGAGCAAGATCATCAGCGAATCCCAAGCAGTTTAAGTCAATATCATCTTTATCACTTCCAATTCTTGTCATCTTTGGATTGTCCTTGTACCATTCTCTCATTATGTATTCCAGTGCACAGTTGAACAGTAATGGTGATAGGCAGTCACCTTGCCGTAAGCCTGTTTTTATGACTTCACTTCGGATTTGGTGTTGGTTAGAGTGAGTTGTATTATTTTAATTAGTTTTGGATGGTGTCCTAGATTTCTTAAAATTTTTAATACTGAAGGTCTGTCGAGACAGTCATATGCCTTCTTAAAATCTACAAATGTTATTGCCAGAGGTTTGTCCCGTTTCTTCTGGTCTGCCATAATCAATTTTAAACTAGTTATCTGCTCTGCATAGCTTCTCCATGGTTGAAAACTCCCTGATATTCCCCTAACTCCTAATTGCTCCTTGATTCTTTCATATAGGATCTTGGATAGAATTCTGTATGTGCTGTCAAGCAGACAGATTCCTCTATTGTTGTCTGGGTTGCTCTTATCTCCCTTTTTGTGTACTGAGTGGATGATAGCTGTGGTCCAATGTTCGGGGAATCGTTCTGTTATCCAAATTTCTGTTAGAGCCACGTGTAATGAGGTCATGACTGTGTCACTTGCATATTTCCAAATTTCAACAAAAACCCGATCTTCTCCACATGCCTTATAATTTTTTTGTTCTTTAAGAAATTTTTCTAGTTCTTGGAAATTTGGAGGGTCTAGTTTGTTAGGTTTGATTTTTATTGGGGTTATTTATGTTGATTTGTAAGGGTTCTTTGGGTTCCTCGCAAATCAGAAATTTGTTAAATGCTTTTGCCCAGTTTCCTGCATTTTCCATGTTATTGTGTGTCGTTCTTCCATCTTCATCTTTCAGTATAAGTGTAGGGGCCTCATATTGATGTAGTTGTTTGGTTCAAAAATGGTTCAAATGGCTCTGAGCGCTATGGGACTTAACATCTGTGGGCATCAGTCCCCTAGAACTTAGAACCACTTAAAACTAACTAACCTAAGGACAACACACACATCCATGCCCGAGGCAAGATTCGAACCTGCGACTGTAGCAGTCACACGGTTCCGGACTGAGCGCCTAGAACCGCTAGACCACCGCGGCCGGCGTTGTAGTTGTTTCCCAAAGATTTTATAGTAGTTCCTGGATTTGGTTTTATGATAATTACCTTCTATAGAGTTTATAATGTCTTCATAGAATGCTCTCTTGATTTTTCTAATACTTTGTGTGAATTTCTTTCTTTAATTTTTTAGGTTGATGGCATTATCTTCAGTTTTATGTGTTGGTCACATTAACCATGCTTGGAGTCTATCTTCATGGAATTTGTCACAATCTGATGTCCACTATGCATGTTTCCTTTGTGGGTTCAGGGACTCTAGATTCTCTGCTTCTTTTTTAAGATTAGGCACTAGTTGTTCAAGACCATGTGTTAATTTGATCTTTGTGTTATTTGTTGTATTTATTATTTTTAATTAGCTGCTGTGGGTCAAACCTTTTTATTTTATTAGTTTTTCCGGTCCCCTTCTTTAACGGAGTGAATTTGATTTTAATTTTAACCATATAATGGTCTGAGCCTGTGCCTATTCCTCTCACTACTTTAACATTGTGGATCTCGTTATGAATATTTTTGTCCATACAGACATGGTCTAGCTGCCACTCCCCTTTGCTCCAGTCTGGATGTTTCCATGTTTTAAGTTTACTTGGCTTCCATCCTAAAGTATGTTGATTTAGATATAAGGTTGTGTTCTCTGCAGAGTTTTACAAGTCTTTGACTGGTTTTGTTTGTAAATTTATGTGGACTCCATTTTCCAATTATATCTTTATGTTTCCTTTCTTTTCCCAACTGAGCATTGAAATCTCCGAAGAATATGTTTACTTTCTTTTTATTTACTGTGTTCACAGTTTGTTCTACAAGGTCCCAAAATGTATCTACCTCTTACTTTGTTTTTGTTAGACATTTTTTTTTCATTTGTTGGGGCATGAGCATTTATTACTGTATAGGTTTTATTCATTGTGTTAAAGCTTAGAGTAACAATTCTTTGTGCTACTGCTTGGAAATCCGTTACTGAATCTATTATTTTTATGTTTACTAAAAACCCTGTTCCAAACTAGGGACATTGTTTCATTGCCCTCGGTCATGGTTTCCCATTATAAACTCTGTATCCTTGTGATTCGAATGGGTCCTCTGTGGTGTTTCTCATTTCTTGAATCCCTGTTATTAAAAATTTTTGCTTATTTAGTTCATGTGTGAACTCCTTGAGTTTTCCGGTCTGAAGTAGTGAGTTTATGTTGAGTGTTGCTATATAATTTATTTGCTCATGCTTAATCTTCTTTCTGTGTTTTAGTGTGCATTTTGACGGATGCAAACGCTCCGATTCGTTGCTGTCTTCTAGTTGAGTACCCACCGAGTCGGATGTAGCCTTTTCGTGCCTTTTTGAGCAGAACGGTGGAATTTTTTTCCTAAAAGACCTTTCTATTTTTGACTTTCGAAGGTTGTCAATCTTAGCTGGAGCAAGCCCCGATTTACAAGTACGGTTGTTAACCGCAGGGGGTGTGTTTGGTCCGCGAGAGAAATTTTATTTCACTGAAGCCCGCCGGTAAATCGGTGAGGACTTGCCTCTCCGCCACCTGGGACGCACCACGTAGGAGTACCACCTCTCCTCCTACTATCACAGCATAGTAGGTTCGTGGGCATCGCCTTAATTATATTTGTGGTGTTCGTTCCGAAAGAACAGACACCATATTGATCCTGCAGCTACTATGAATCAAGACCCAAAGGAAATAGACATTAGCTTCCAGTTGACACTGATTTATATTAATAGGGCAGTGTGAAAATTTGTGCGTGGCCGGGATTCGAATCTAGGCCTCCTGCTTAGTAGGCTGATGCGCTGACCACCACGCCATGAGACCACATAGGTCACAACCACACAGACTCCCTAGCACACCTATCGTCAGACTCAAATTCACTGCTGACGTGACGCACACCGATCGCGATCTGTTACAGGAATTGTCTACATGCCACGAGTAATAAGGTTAATGAAAATTGACACTACATCAATTGTGTGTGGAATAAATGAGAATTTGGATCTGACAGGAGGCATGGCAGTGCAGTCCATGCGGTGGTGCTGACCAGTGTGTCCGGATGGCATAGTGGTCAGTGCATTTGCCTAGTAATCATAAGGCCCAAGACCGATTCTCACTCTGGCACAAATTTTCAGCTTGCGCTATTGATAAAAACCAATTTCCACTGGCAGCTAATGCTTTTAATTCCTTTCCATCTTGATTTATAGTGGCTGCATGATCAAAAGTGTGTCAGCATTAACTGTCGGACTAGAAACGGAACAAACCACTAGAAACTGAGAGCAAAACGTCGCCCCGTTGGCCGCATCGATTTCGAGCAGCCCTACCAGAGCAGCGCATTAAATGAGAGAGATTTATGCACGTCTCGGCGACAGAGAGCTTTACGGCTGGAAGTTGATGCCGGGCGCGCGGCCGGAGATTTATTGCGGAGTGCGGAGGAGCAGTGGCGCTCAGCCAGCCAGCCAGCCCGCCCCAGCCGCAGCCCGCGGGCTTTACGACAGTCCCGGGGACAGACCGCGGCCGGCGGACCACCTGACGTCAGCTCGCAGAGTGCGGACCGCGCCACAGGGCTGCCACTGCTCCAGCCACGCTTCCACCACAGTCACCAGAGTGACTTGTAGGGTGGGTTCCACGTCGCCTGCTGTGGGTATGCGATGTAGTGAAACAGTTGGCCTACTGCATCATCATGCATGACAAAACATCACCACCTCCCTGTTTAATCTGTGCTCTGTTGTGACACACCAGCTAGTGTCAATAGGACGATACACTGATCACCACGGTTGTGCCACGTAGAATAATGTTCACAGTGAATCTAGAAAAAGTATTTAACAGTTTTGACAAGTTCTAATTCCTTTTATTACAGTACCATGACATCTCACTTTGCGATAACAGAAAAAATTGGCGACTTAATATTCGTAACTATGCTGGAGGGAAATGGATTGTTAATGGCTTATCAGAAACACCGAAGATCTGCTGAATAATTCTGGCATGACGAATCCGCATTTCCTGTCGGTGGTTGCAAATACATGACACCGACATTTTGTCGTGTTCCCTGTGAAAAGTTCCAGAATCTAACCATCCAGACTACGTCAGTAAATCAGAACATCAGTATGGGTACTGTAGCGTGAATTTCTGAAGCAGTGTGAAGTGACGCAGCGTGTACAGTGTACCAACCTCTGGCCTGACTGTAAGTGAAACTGAAGATATTTTGGAAGGCTTCTCTTGCGTTTCTGTGTGTTTTGAGTAATTTTTGGTCACCGCTGTGTCGAAATTTGTGAATCCTCCCCTCCAAACCCTGGTTTTCTGGGAACGGAGAGCAACTTGAGTTCGAGGAGAGATGGTACGGTGACCCATGGCCGTGAGGTCACATCAAGAGAGAAAAAGGTGCCTTGTCACGGTCTGGAGCCGTTTTCGCTCAATCGACGGAGTAAGTATCGCTTTTTATCGCTAATTATGCCTTTTTACTGGGCGGCTCACAATTTGTTAAGGCAGTCACGCACCATGTGTCTTTACTTATTTGGATTTTGAATCCAGTTCTTCCTTTGTTTATGAGCTGCTCAGATTTCGGAAAGCCAGTTCCGGTTCCATAGCAAGCCTCTGTTCAATTAAAAGTATCTACCAGGTGTTAGCAGTCTGTTATTTGTATTGCGTGTTTTAATTTGTGAATTATCTTGTCGAACTTCGAACTGTTTTGAGCTGGTGAATATTTCGTGTATGCTGATTAAAAAATGGACAGAGTTCTCTTGTATCTTCGATGGCTGTTTAGTTTGGGGCTATTGCTGCCATTATTGTACCGCTCTCAGCGTAACCCTGCTGTATTTGATAAGGGTACTTTCGGTCTGTACTTGAGCTGAATATCGTAGGACTACTTACCATTTCTTTGAAATGTTATTTCTTGAGTAAACATTATTCAACACAATTCTTTGACGTTTACATCAATTACAGACGTTAGAACGCAGCCATTGTTATTAAATTCATCACATAACTTTTATTTCGTATTTTTGTGTATTTTTATTAATTCGCAATTCTAGGCAATGCATAGACTATTTGACTATAGGACTATATTTGCAGAGCATTAGCTGTGTCACATCAAAGCAGAGATGCACAGTTCGACCCTGTGACTACATCGAGCTATTCTTTTTAAACAGAACCACGCAAAGCCCAAGGACGTAAGCTACGAGCAATATCAGGCAAAGTCGTGACTGATTTGCACGTAAGGGATGCTGTTAGGCAGAGTAACTACACAGCAGTAACAGTTAGGCACTGACGCAGTTAGGAGCTCGTCCAGGATATGAGTCTGATCCCTTTAGAATAACAACTGTAATTTAACACTACAGTCTTCTGCGATCAAGGTCCCAAATCTATTGCATGACAGGTAGTTTGCGTGCAGGCTCCAATCTACGATTTTGCAGCAGTTGTGTGCGTGAGAATCGCTAGCATTTCAAAAAAGAAGAAGAAGGCTACGTAGAAGCGTGCTGTGCTCGAGTTTGCAGCGGCGAGCAGCAGCGGAGGCCTCGACAGAGGCGCAGCGGCATTGGCGGCCAAACACGGATTATCGGAGGCAAATTCATTTATCAGCGTCGGAAATGGCAATCACCCAGTGTGTGTGATTCAGATAATGTTAATGGGTCAGTTCGCCCAAAATCTGAAAGTGGTGATACTGACAGGGCCGATGTTAGTGGGGCGGATTTCCTGCAGTCAGAGGAAAATGATGTAATTGCAGGTGATTCAGTGACATGGCTGTGGGAAAATTCTGATTAATATGAACCCTAAAATTGGGTGCTGAGTGCAGAAATAAGTTCAATAAAAACAGAGATATAATGTTACTTAAAAACTGTCTTGACTGCAAATTTTTTATTCATATGACCGGTTTCGGTTCATTCAGAACCATCTTCAGATCTGTAAAAATAATTATACTAATTTACTATTTCACGGAAGCAAATCTTTTTCATCCTATCTAATCAACATCAAATGTACCAGAGCGTACCTAATATTTCACTTACAAGAGTAACCCGTCCAAATCCAGCAATTTTCACATGCTACGTCACATAAAATTGGTTGGCAGAGTGCACGTCATTTATATTAATTATAACACTATTACCGACAGGTGCCGTCTGGTACATTTGTTACATTCAGTTTGCATACACTATATTCAGTAGCTCTTTTTTTTATTAATTAAAAATACTTAGTTAAAATATGTAGATGTCAAGGTTAAAATCTGTACTTGTCAGCATTAATAAAAAAACAGTGCAGTGCGTGGCGTCGTTGACGGGGCCCTCCTGTGCGGCCCTCTTGTCCGCGGCGATGGACATCAGACGACTGAGCGGACCGCGGCACAACACCGAAATGGCGGGAAATACGGAAGCACACCGTAGAGGAAAACAAGTTCACACCATCACCATAGATATATAAATCGACCTATGTTTTTTAGATCGTATAAAAATGATAATTTTACTGTTTTTTTTATTAATGCTGACAAGTACAGATTTTAACCTTGACATCTACATATTTTAATTAAGTATTTTTAATTAATAAAAAAGAGCTACTGAATATAGTATGTGCAAATTGAATGTAACAAATGTACCAGACGCCACCTGTCGGTAATAGTGTTATAATTAACATAAATGACGTGCATTCTGCCAACCAGAGTGTGACGTAGCATGTGAAAATCGCTGGATTTGGACGGGTTACTCCTGTAACTGAAATATCAGGTACGCTCTGGTACATTTGATGTGGATTATATAGGATGAAAAAGATTTGCTTCCGTGAAATAGTAAATTAGTATCATTATTTTTACAGATCTGAAGATGGTTCTGAATGAACCGAAACCGGTCATATGAATAAAAAATTTGCAATCACGACGGTTTTTAAGTAACATTATAAACTCACTGATTGCTGATATCCCATAAGACATTATGTCTGTTTTTGCAAAACAGAGATAGGTTCAGAAGAGACCAGTGTAGCAGAAAGTGTAAAAGTTTAGGTAGAGAATCAAATTTGGACGCTGTTAGGGCATACGTAAGCAAAATTTCTGAAGAGGCTGACCTCGTTAATACCAAAGAGGGCACAATGCATAAAGATTTCAGGACCAAGTTGCAAAATGTACATTACAGGCTGGGTAGTGATGTTACGAAATGGGTGCTGAGGAAGTGATCACTAATTTTAATAACAATTTGCCTGGTAGAGTGGTAGAGAGTGAAAAAGAGGTGGTGAGAAACAGACAACAGTTGGAAGCCGAGATTAATAACGAAATTTTGCAGAGGTAACTGCGGATTAAAGATATACGTGCAGAGTTAAATGCTTTAGCAGCCAATCTACTACTACTGTGGGTACTTGATGAGATAATTCAGGAACGACAAAGTTCTAAAGACATTCCGAGGACAATGCAAAATCTTGAGCAGATTTATTGAGTGTTTCATTCACACCTGTGACGTGTTTGAGAATTGTTTCTTGAACAGATTCTGGGGCGATCAAAACACGCCTTCATATGAGTTCTTAAATAGATAAAGTTTAGAACATGAAAGTAGTTCGATGCGCGATTTTTGTGTGCGGGAGCTAACTGGGAGTGTTGACTGAAAAGACGCTTACCGAAATATTTGCAATGAGACCTCGCCCATAGTCTGACAAATTCTACTATCGAGTTTCATGCCTAAGTCACATAATGGGAACAGCAGACAGGGGAATGGTTTCCAGAAAGGGAATTACAGCTGCTACCAAATAGTTATCACCATAATAATCGTTTTCAAGGGGGAAATGGAAACGGGAACTCTCATAACGAAAATCAAAATCGGGAACGAAGATTTGGGTCCCACGAGCCTCACGAAATGATACGCCAGAATATAAGGTTGAGAAATTAGAGAGCGTCACATCTCAGTTCTGGAGATGGCGAAATAAATGAGGGTTGAAAATGAAACGTTACTTAAAAATTCTGTGGGTGTCGACAATTCCGAAATGAAGCCACAAATGTTGACGGTTGTGACAAGTAAGTTAAAAATGTGAAATAACTTTAGACAGAGCAACCGTAAAGAAGTCGCAAGAAAGGTTCTAAAATGAGTAGACAAACTTGATAATGAGGACATGTGACTCAAAAATTTATTTTGTGAAAGGGAAGTGAATAATGGATGAATGTATGCTTGTCGAAAATTTCTGTGATCAGAGGAGAGGCTGAGGTGGATCTTAATTTGGTGGAGATAGAATGTATGACGAATTCTAATGAAGCACTAGTCAGTAGCAATTATTACAGTAATGTATGTGAAAGTAAAGTGGATGATTTTGACTTGGAGGAAGAAAGTGAAGCCATTTGTAAAGGCACTGATGCAACAGCCTCGTCACATGGTGATTAATTTTATTATGTATCGGCATTTATGTGTGATTTATTGTTAAGGGAGGAAGAGGTGATGTTTAAGGTGCTGAACGTTGAAGCTACTCTTTTAGATGTCTCTGAGGAAGGAATTTGTGCATTTATTTCTATTGATGAAAGAGAGTCGATAGCTCTTGACGAATGCTTGAATTATGAGTAGCTGTAGAAGAACAACGAGAAAGTAATGTGTTAGTTAGGTTATCCGAGAACAGAATATCTTAAATATCTGAGAGTAGATACAATGTATCGGAGAGAGAGAAAGAAATAGCGTGCACCACGAATTCTGAAAAGGAGCGATAATGTAGCGGCCGTTTGTTTGTTTTAGCAGCGGAGTTTGACGAAGTTATTGATGATGATTTCTATAATGTGTCGACGGATTTTGATGTTTTAACTAATGAATGAGCTGTCGGTGAATGTCAGTTGCAATTAACTGTGATAAATATTGCAGTGATTCGGCGGAAGCAATTCCTGATTTGTGTACGGGAGACGAAGTTTTAAGTTGTGTGGCTCATTGTGAGAATGTTGCAGCTGCTGATATCGTTAATTCGGAGGAAGGAGCAAGTAATTTTGATGGTTACGAGGACCATGAAACGAGAGGTTTCCATAACGATTGAAATCCTTCAAATGAATTGAAGATAAGTCAGGAGAGTCTAGGAATTCGTAATGAAATTGAGGGTTGCTCTGAAATTGTAATGTGTTCTATAAGCATGGAAAAAAGGGACGTAGAAAATTATCTTTTGAGGGAACAGTGTTCAGAGAGGGTTGAACTGATCGATGTTAATGATTCAGAATTGTCCAAATGGTTCTGAGCACTATGGGACTTAACATCTGAGGTCATTAGTCCCTGGAACTTAGAACTACTTAAACCTAACCAACCCAAGGACATCACGCACATCCATGCCCGAGGCAGGATTCGAACCTGCGACGGTAGCGGTCGCGCGGGTCCAGACTGTAGCACCTAGAACCGTTCGGTCACCCCGGCCGGCTGATCGATGTTAATGATTGAAGAAAGTGTGGACATCTCAAAACAAAAAATGGTGTTCCAACGGTAGTCACAAGTTTTTTTCGTAAACGGAAGAGCCCGTTGGTGAACTATGAAAGACGGCTCGAATTTGAGCACGTGAAAAATGAGATTCGGAACATACACTGACGAGAAAAATGTAAGTGGCAACGATGGCAGACTTGCACCCTGTGAATGGAGAAATTGGTGTGAAAAAAATTGTGTGTAAATAAAGGTATTTTCATGTGTAGTTATAAAAATTTGGGGGGCTATTTATTTTTGGTGTAAGGAGTAATTTGTTAAATTTGAGATATAAATGGATAAGTATGGAAGCACAATTGAATGCTAGGAGGGCATATAAAGGGTGCTTCAGAAGTCTAAATATTCAGGGATTTGACAGGAATGATCACTTGAAACAAAAGTCAAATAAACATGGGTTCTAAAACGCATGCCTTAAGAGCTATGAGCAATTCTTGATCTTTGATATCGTGAAACAAATGTGTTCTATTGCAACATCTTTGCTTTTCCACATTTTGGGAAGTGGTAGTATTGACCAAACCTATAAAATAGCTCCAATTAAAAATGTTCTCTAAACTGCGCACCTTAAAAGTTATGAGCGCTTGCTCATTAGAAGAGCGAAGATGAACAAGTGCTCACAGCTCTCAAGGTATACATTTTAGAGAACATGTTTGCTGGACATGTTTTTCTTGCTTTGGTCCCTACTACCACTTCTCAAAATATGGTAAACAAAGTTCTTACAGTAGAAGAGATTTGTTTCACAATGTCGAAGATCAAGAATTGCTCGTAGCTCTTAAGGTATGCGTTTTAGAACCCACGTTTATTTGCCATTTTTGTTTGGAATGATCGTTCCTGTCACATTCCTGAGTACTGACCATCACCTCTGAAACACCCTGTGTATTGATCGCACAAGTCTTGGTGCGCGGAGGTAAGAAAATCTCGTTCTTTGCGAAAAGAGGAATAAATCTTACTGTATTTAAATGTTGATTGCAAGTGCCACCAGAAAACTGTGCTAATGTAAAAGTGGTCAATTGCCCATGTTAGCAGAGACCACAACTGAAAGGAGTGCCAGAAGACGTCTCTGTCAAGCAGACGTAAATAATATGGTTTAAGCAATTTTTAGCGACAGTCTATTGTCATTTAACATAAGTGCAAAAATACTGCTTTATTTATTAATGAACAAACCTTTTTTTCTGGGTGCTGTGAACACTCTGAGTAACTGATGTTTAGTATATTTCTGTATTTAACTATTGTTGTAATATATTACTTTAATGTGATGAGTGGTCGTGTTGAATCAAATCATGTCTTTAAACCTTAAAAATGATGTATTTTTGGTGGGGACGGCATTCAACCAATTGAGAAACCGACAATAGCTGAACACTACAAGAGTCAAGTGGTGAGTGGGATTTTTCGAGTGAAGAGCTTGAAGGAGTGACTAAGGACACATTCATACGAGTTCTGGAAAGAGGCAGACTTGCCTATGATGACCAGTGGTATTTTATTGTGGAGATAACTGGTCTGGGCAGAATGGACATATTTTGAGACGATTGAATGTGCTCCAGAGTAGGACTCTAATGATTTACTTTGTATTAAGGAACTGAGAATCGACAGAGTATGAGTTACTATTATTTCAGTGTTAATATGTGATTCATCAAGTTGAGCTCTGAACGATTTCTAGCAGTTGAATTTTTCATTTACTCTGACCACGAAATAGACTTAGTTTTCACGAGTCTTTGATGACTATGTAGTTTGGAGATTTCGCTTCAATTCTTGTATCGTTTCAAGGTAACTTTACCGCATATGATAAGCGTATTTTTCGTCTGAATTCGAAATGAATATCGTAGGACCACTACCAATTTATTTGAGATTATTCAGTAACATTTTGTATTTCTGTGTATTTTTATTAATTTGCCGTTCTAGTCAAATAATAGACTGTTTCACTGTAGGATCGTAGCTATACCTTATCATTTGTAGCGAATTCGAGCAGACTAACTGCTGCCATGTTGTAATTGTGTGTTTCCTAACATCCTATGAAGCGTCGTTGCATTATACCGTAAGCACATGTGTTACGAACTATGACACTGAAAGCAAACCACCTGTCTCTCAGCTCACTCAAAAGCAGTCATTTCAATAATGAATTATGAAAATGTTTCGTTTAATTAGATAAAAAGCCTCAGGTAACATTGATCGATAGGTTAGAAACGTCATGTCTGAGAGACAACGTGTGTACTGTCTTACACATTTGGGTCAGCCCCAGAGCATCGCAATTTCAGGGTTCTGCTACAGCTACTTGTGCAGCGAAGCGGTTAGAGGAAGCGCCGGCTCAAGTTAAAATGATGGTCAGAGATTGTTCAGCGGCGCGGGCCCCTTAGCGCCGCGCAGTCGAGCAAACTAGGTGCTCTGCTGCGGCAGCGGCTTCGGCCACTCTGGGACAACAGGCAACAATAAACAAAGATTAGGGCTCCGGCTGGCAGCGTAATTATGGCAGTTAGTGAGGTGGCCCCCGCCACAGCTCTGAGATTACAAGCGCGTTACTCGCGCATGCGCACAGCGCTACGGTGGCCCCGCTTTTCTTCTTTAACAGCATTCCCACATCCAGGTCATCGCAATGGTTTGCACTTGTGGTGGAGGACATTGGCTGAGTTCGGCTACGAAGAATTATTCAAGACTTTACGTCTGCGTATGCGAGTAAAGATATGTTCAACATTTGTCTGTATTACAAAACCAAAGACTTGTGTGGATAATGTATAATAAATTAGCTCTCTCCTTGCTGCAGTAGCAAATTTAACGAGAGCGTTATTTTAGACTAGCCTCAAAAAGTCTACTATGATCAACAAATGACTGAAGGTTTTGTGACCAGGACGCCTCAATGTTCAGCACTATGATAAATTTTAATTATATAATGTTCGGCGTACAACAGCGTCTACCACGTTTAATTAGAGAATTTATAAAATTGAAGCTACACAAGGATACAAAAGTAACGGAAGATGAATTCTATTCGACTATAAAAATAGGTTGACATGGAACTGGGGCATCCGTATCTCGCACATATAGTTGATGGGACACGGTATGGTTTACGTCAGCTCTTTCAAGAGTTCTTAATCCATCGAAGCTTGGAAACGTTCTCTTCAGTGGCTGACAGTCTACCTTCCATATCGATCGAAAATACTCTCTGTTTGTTTTAAGTCTGTAGACTCCTATATGCTACGGATCTCTTTACATATATAAATGTCTCCTTTAGAAACTTCAACGCAAACGACCATTACCGTCGCTGTAAAGAAATTGTGCACCGACTTAACGTCGTATGTACCAGAAACCTCTCCAAAAAGTCGTAAGCCGCTTTTTCTCTGGTGTTTCGAGGCACATCTGCAGTTTCGCATTTTCAGTGTGAAGCTGGAGTTGGATAATAACAATTTGTATCATCACGTGTTTCATGCGGCGTCCATTGTCGAGGGAAAGAGACGGTTTGTTTCCGTTACACACTTTATTATTTTTAAAGAGGTATTCTACGTTCCTTTCGATGGAGCGATCCCAAATTAGCATAGTGTGATATTTGTTTTATCGACGTGTATTAACAGAGACAGTAAAACAACAAGAATAACCAATACTCCATCAACCACGCTGCCTGCTACCGCCATGCCGTAGCGCTACTCAGTTGCTGTTGGAACACTGGTTATTCATCGTGTTGAAACGTCCCTATTAACATATATCGATAAGATAAATACAACAGTAGACATATTTTGAGACGCTCTGTCGAGGGGACTCCTGAAATTCCCCTTTAAAAATCTTTTTGTTTGGGACTTGAAATAAGCCGTCGCTTTTCGTCGACACAGGGCGTAGCATGAAAGACATAACAGGTGATGATCGTTTGGGCTGACTCCAGTTACACACTGCAAACAGGAAATGGCAAGGTCTGACAAAACACAACAGAATATGTGCCTGACGACTCTTAGGAGAGACATCTTGTACAGTTGCAGTATGCTATATCTATAGCTTATAGTGTTCAGAGTACTACTCTGACAGTTAAATAAGAAGTAAAGTTCCATGCATCCATCTAACAAGCCGTACTTTACCACCGTCAGACTGGTCTCTTCCCATAGAATTTTATGGTTAAGTTTGCCTCCCACGCATCCATCAGTAGGTGAAACAGTGTGTAATCTATAGCAGCCGGCCGCGGTTGCCGTGCGGTTCTGGCGCTGCAATCCGGAATCGCTGGGCTGCTACGGTCGCAGGTTCGAATCCTGCCTCGGGCATGAGTGTGTGTGATGTTCTTAGATTAATTAGGTTTAAGTAGTTCTAAGTTCTAGGGGACTTATGACCTAAGATGTTGAGTCCCATAGTGCTCAGAGCCATTTGAACCAAACTATAGCAGTTTTCTTCTGTGAATGGCATGTCACCGTTCAAGGAGCAATCTCTATTTCTCTGTAAACAAGCCCGTCACTCCACAATAATGAACGGGAAAGCCGTACTGAACCTCCAAGACACAGCAGGAGTTCTGGGTGGCCCGATATAATGTTCGTCGAGAGACTACATACCGTGACACAAACGGTGCCCGTACAAGTATCTTGCGAATTCGTCGTGCAGCTAAGGCCAGATTTGTAAACTGTATGGAGGAATTACTTATGGTCTACGTTGTGTTAAAAGAGACAGTTGTTTTGTACCGAACCCCAGAATTCATTTTTGGAACGATACTTTCGGGAAAGCACAACGAACGGAGACTGTCTCTTTTAAGGGGACAGAGTACGCTGCCCTGCAACACAAACTTCAGATGAGGTCACTACGGCTGGAAACTGTAAGCTTCGCCACATGACAACCAGCAGCATACGATTATTGTGCAACGACAACTGAGGTATCTGAGTACACCTTTGAAAATTTGATCAGGTAATGCTAGAGATGTAAAAATACCGTATTAAACAGCTTAACTGTAATGTGCCTGTTTTTAAACGGTTTTATTACAGGTTTATTTGGTTGTTTAATTTGCTGTAGTTCGCAAGACCAATTTTTGTTAAGGTTAGGAAATATCTATTGACGGGAAAACAGGGTAGGAACTTGTTCGAGGCAGAAAATTCAGTCACACAGCAAAAAAAAAAAAAAAAAGAAAAAAAAAAAAAAAAAGAAAGGGTGTGTGAATTCCTAAGGGAACTGTTTAGGTCATCGGTCCCCAGACTTACACACTACGTAAACTACATTATGCTAAGAACAACACACACATCCATGAACGAGAGAGGGCTCGAAACTCTGGCGGGAGGGACCACGCAATCCGTGACATAACGACTCAAACCACACCGCTACTCGGCGCGCCAGTCCAGTAGCATGTTAGTTTACCCGTGATGCAAGCATATAAATCGGCGGAAATATTTGTGACCGTCATGGCTATCATGCCTTCTACAGCGATGCGACATCGAACCGTGTACGGAAAAAGTATGAAACACGAACGGTGAATGGAATAACAGAAGGCTAGTGTATATACAGAGACCACCTGTATTATTATGCACTGGGATCGCGACTGCTGCAGCGTCTCAATGAACATCAGGTATGTCGACAATCCGTTAAACACACGAGTCGTCACGGCCCACGTCAAGAAAGAGGCAGTCGCAATAAAAGTTGAAAAGGACAGTGTTCAGTGTATTGGGGAAAAAATGGAAATTTGTGGTAAGGACTATGGAACCAAACTGCTGAGATCACCGGTCCCTAGGCTTACACACTAATGAAACTAAGTTATTCTAAGAACAACAAACACACCCATGCTCGAGGGAGGACTCGAACCTCCGATGGGAGAGCCGAAAAAGTATCCACATGCCGTACTTCATGTAGAGTAACTGTATATATTAGAACTAAGGATCACAAACTAAAATATTGTTTGGTAACCTAGCAGCCATTTGTTGTTTGGTAATCCACATGCTGACGTCTCAAGCTGAAGACGAAGAGATAGACAAGGTATAGGGGAATACTGAAACGGTAATACAGTACGTAAAAGGAGATAAAAATCTGCTGGTCATGGGGGGCTAAAATGCAGTTGTAGGGCAAGCAGTAGAAGAAAAGGTTACAAGACAATATGGGCTTGCGACAAGGAACAAATTAGGAGAAATATTAATAGCGTTCTGTAATAAATTTGTTAGAAACAGCGATTTCACGCGTGGTCTGGGGGTAGCGTTTTTTATTCTTAATCAAACCGCCTTGTTCCCCGTTTCGAATCCCGCTGCTGCTTAAATTTTGATTAATAATCAGAATTGGCTACCGAGGACTTCCCGCATAAGAAGTCACCCTCATTCTGCCAACGGCCTTGTCAAATAGGGCGGAGGAGACGACAGAGGCTCAGGTCACTCTAGTGTTCTAGGGGTGGGAAACTGCCCATGAGCCGGCCTGGGTGGCCGAGCGGTTCTAGGCGCTACATTTAGGAACCGCGCGACCGCTACGGTCGCAGGTTCGAATCCTGCCTCGGGCATGGATGTGTGTGATGTCCTTAGGTTAGTTAGCTTTAAGTAGTTCTACGTTCTAGGAGACTGATGACCTCAGAAGTTAAGTCCCATAGTGCTCAGAGCCATTTGAACCATTTTAACTGCCCCTGAAGGCATGAGGGTGCAGAAGGCATTGGAAACCACTGCATTAAAGGCACGTAAGGCGTATCCTCAAGACATGTGGCCTGTAATTGAAAGAAGTGACATGATGATCTCTCCTTTACCAAAAGATTCCGGAATAGTCGCTAATTCTGAACTCCGGGAAGGGACTACCATGAGAAAAATATTGAATAACCAACGAAAAAGTTACATTCTACGAGTCAGAGTGTGGAATTTCAGATGCTTGATCATGGAAGGGAGGCTAGAAAATCTGAAAAGGGAAATTCAAAGGCTCCATCCAGATAAAGTAGGGGTCAGTGAAGTGAAGTTTGTTATGGTTTTAGGGCGCAAAACTGCTACGGTCATTAGCTGTCAAGTGAATTTGGAAGAAGACAAAGATTTCTGGTCAGATTAGTATATAGTAATACCAACAGCAGCAGAAAATGGTATAACGGGAGTAGGACTCACAATGGATGGGAAGGTAGGTCACATAGTGTGTTACTGTGAACAGTTCAGTGATAGGATTACTCTTATCAGAATCGACAGCAAACCAACTCCAACAGCGATAGTTCAGGTATACATTACGACGTCGCAAACTGAATATTCAAGAGATAGAGAAAGTGTATGAGGATATTTAAAGAGTAATACAATATGTAAAGGGAGATGAAAATCTAATAGTCGTGGGAGACTGGAATGCAGTTGTACGGGAAGGAGTAGAAGAAAACGTTAGAGGTGAATATGGGCGTGGGACAAGGAATGAGAGAGGAGAAAGATTAATTGAGTTCTGTAATAAACTACAGCAAGTAATAGCGAATACTTTGTTCAGGAATCACAAGAGGAGGAAATATACTTCGAAAAAACCGGGTGATACGGGAAGGTTGCTGTTAGATTACACCATGGTCAGACAGAGGTTCCGAAATCAGATAGTGGATTGTAAAGTGTATCCAGGAGCAGATATAGACTCAGGTTACATCATAATAGTGATGAAGAGTAGGATGAAATATAAGACATTAGTCAGGAAGAATTAATACTCAAAGAAGTGGGATATGGAAGTACTGAGGAATGATGAGATACGCTTGAAGTTCTCTAAAGCTGTAGATACAGGAATAAGGAATAGCTCAGTAGGCAGTACAGTTGAAGAGGAATGGACATCCCTAAAATGAGCGATAACAGAAGTTGGGAAGGAAAACATAGGTACAAAGAAGGCAACTTCGAAGAAACCACGGGTAACAGAAGAAATACTTCAATTGATCAATGAAAGTAGAAAGTACAAAAATGTTCGAGGAGACTCAGGAATATGGAAGTAAACACCGCTGAGGAATGAAATAAATGGGAAGTGCAGGGAAGCGAAGACGCAATTGCTGCATGAAAAATGTGAAGGAATCGAAAAAGAAATGATTGTCGGTATGACTGACTCAGCATAGAAGAAAGTCAAAACAAACTTCGGTGCCATTATAAGCAAGGATGATAAGATTAAGACTGCAACGAGAATTCCACAGTTAAATTCGGGCGAGAGAGCGGAAAAGTGGAACAAATACAATTAAAGCCTCTAGTGAATCTGAAATTCAAAGAGCTTTGGAGGACTTAAGATCAAATAAGGCAGAAGGAACAGATAACATTCGATAAGAATTTATAAAATCGTTGGGGAAAGTGGCAACAAAACGACTATTAAGGTTGGTGTGTAGAATATGTGAGTCTGGCGACATACCATCTGACTTTCGGGAACATCATCCACGAAATTCCGAAGACGGCAAGAATTGAAAGTGCGAGAATTATCGCACAATCAGCTTAACAGCTCATGGATTCAAGTTGGCCAACAACAATATACAGAAGAATGGAAAAGAAAATTGCATTGTGCTCGATGACGATCAGTTTGGCTTTAGGAAAAAAAAGGCATAACAGAGGCAATTGTGACATTGCCGTTAATTATGGAAACAAGACTAAAGAAAACCAAGAAACGTTCATAGAATTTGTCGACCTGCAAAAAGCGTGTGACAGTGTAAGATGGTGGAAGATTGTCGAAACTCTGAAAAACGTTGGGGTAAGCTATAGGGAAAGACGGGTCATATACAATATGTACAACAGCCAAGAGGGAATAATAAGAGTGGACGACAAAGAAGAAAGTTCTCGTATTAAAAAGAGTGTAAGACAAGGATGTAGCCTTTCGCCCCTACTGCTCAATCTGTATATCGAGGAAGCAATGATGGAAATAAAAGAAAGGTTCAGGCGTGGAATTAAAATTCAAGGTGAAAGGATATCATTGATACGATTTGCTGATGACATTGCTATCCTGAGTGAAAGTGGAGAATAATTCCATGATCTGCTGAATGGAATGAACAGTCTAATGAGTACATAGTATGGATTGGGAGTAAATCGCAGAGAGCCGAAGGTAACGAGAAGTAGTAGAAATGAGATCAGCGAGAAACTTAATATCAGGATAGATGGTCACGAAGTAGATGAAGTTAAGGAATTCTGCTGCGTAGGCAGTAAAATAACAAGTGACGGACGGAGCAAGGAGGACATCAAAAGGAGACTAGAAATGGCAAAAAGGGAATCCATGGCCAAGAGAAGTCCACTAATATCAAATATCGACCTTAATCTGAGGAAGCACTTTCTGAGGATGTAGGTCTGGAGAACAGCATTATGTTGTTGCTGCTCTCCATGCCACTCAATTCTGTGCCAGCTGCTTCATCTCCCAGTACCTACTGCAACCTACATCCTTTTGAATCTGCTTAGTATATTCGACTCTTGGTCTCCCTGTATGATTTTTACCCTCCACGCTGCCCTCCAATACTAAATTGGTGATCCCTTGATGCCTCATAACATTTCCTACCAACAGATCCCTTCTTCTTGTCACGTTGTGCCACAAACTTCTCTTCTCCCCAATCCTATTCCTCATTAGTGATGTGATCTACCCATCTAATCTTCAGCATTCTTCGGTAGCAACACATTTCGAAAGCTTCTATTCTCTTCTTTTCCAAACTCCACTCCTGGAAATGTAAAAAAGAACACATTGATACCGGTGTGTCAGACCCACCATACTTGCTCCGGACACTGCGAGAGGGCTGTACAAGCAATGATCACACGCACGGCACATCGGACACACCAGGGACCGCGGTGTTGGCCGTCGAATGGCGCTAGCTGCGCAGCATTTGTGCACCGCCGCCGTCAGTGTCAGCCAGTTTGCCATGGCATACGGAGCTCCATCGCAGTCTTTAACACTGGTAGCATGCCGCGACACCGTGGACGTGAACCGTATGTGCAGTTGACGGACCGTAGGATCCTACGCAGTGCCGTAGGGGACCGCACCGCCACTTCCCAGCAAATTAGGGACACTGTTGCTCCTGGGGTATCGGCGAGGACCATTCGCAACCGTCTCCATGAAGCTGGGCTACGGTCCCGCACACCGTTAGGCCGTCTTCCGCTCACGCCCCAACCTCGTGCAGCCCGCCTCGAGTCCAACAGGACAATGCACGTCCGCATGTATCCCGTGCCACCCAACGTGCTCTAGAAGGTGTAAGTCAACTACCCTGGCCAGCAAGATCTCCGGATCTGTCCCCCATTGAGCATGTTTGGGACTGGATGAAGCGTCGTCTCACGCGGTCTGCACGTCCAGCACGAACACAGGTCCAACTGAGGCGCCAGGTGGAAATGGCATGGCAAGCCGTTCCACAGGACTATATCCAGCATCTCTACGATCGTCTCCATGGGAGAAAGCAGCCTGCATTGCTGCGAAAGGTGGATATACAATGTACTAGTGCCGACATTGTGCATGCTCTGTTGCCTGTGTCTATGTGCCTGTGGTTCTGTCAGTGTGATCATGTGATGTATCTGACCCCAGGAATGTGTCAATAAAGTTTCCCCATCCTGGGACAATGAATTCACGGTGTTCGTATTTCAATTTCCAGGAGTGTATTTATGGTCCATGTTTCACTTCCATACATGGCTACACTCCATACAAATACTTTCAGAAAAGACTTCCTGACACTTAAATGTATACTCGATGTTAACAAATTTCTCTTCTTCAGAAACGCTAAACCTTGCCATTGCCAGTCTACATTTTATATCCTCTCTACTTCGATCATCATCAGTTATTTTGGTCACCAAATACAAAACTACTTTACTACTTTAAGTGTCTCATTTCCTAATCTAATTCCCTCAGCATCACCCGACTTAATTCGACTACATTCAATTATCCTCGTTTTGCTTTTGCTTTTGTTGATGTTCATCTTATAACCTCCTCTCAAGACACTATCCATTCCATTCAACTGCTCTTCCACGTCCCTTGCTGTCTCTGACAGTATGACAATGTCATCGGCGAACCTCAAAGTTTTTATTTTTTCTCCATGGATTTTAATACCTACTCCGAATTTTTCTTTTGTTTCATTCACTGCTTGCTCAATATACAGATTGAATAACATCGGGGAGAGGCTACAACGCTCTCTTACTCCCTTCCCAACCACTGCTTCCCTTTCACGTCCATCGACTCTTATAACTGCCAACTGCTTTCTGTTCAAATTGTAAATGGCATTTCGCTCCCTGTATTTTACCCGTGCCACCTTTAGAATTTGAAAGAGAGTATTCCAGTCAACATTGTCAAAAGCTTTCTCTAAGTCTACAAATGCTAGAAACGTAGGTTTGCCTTTCCTTAATCTTTCTTCTAAGATAAGTCTTAAGGTCAGTACTGCCTCACGTGTTCCAGTATTTCTACGGAATCCAAACTGATCTTCCCCGAGGTCGGCTTCTACTAGTTTTTCCATTCGTCTGTAAAGAATTCGTGTTAGTATTTTGGAGCTATGGCTTATTAAACTGATTGTTCGGCAATTTTCAAATGTGTCAACACCTGCTTTCTTTGGTATTGGAATTATTATATTCTTCTTGAAGTCTGAGGGTATTTCGCCTGCTTCATACATCTTGCTCACCAGATGGTAGAGTTTTGTCAGGACTGGCTCTCCCAAGGCCGTCAGTAGTTCCATTGGAATTACAATTTAAATCTGGTTCCTAAATCTCTGTCTTACCATTATATAATCTATCTGATACCTTTTAGTATCTCCAGGGTTCTTCCATGTATACAACCATCTTTCATGATTCTTAAACCAAGTGTTAGCTATGACTAAGTTGTGCTCTGTGCAAAATTCTACCAGGTGGCTTCCTCTTTCATTTCTTAGCCCCAATCCATATCCACCTACTACGTTTCCTTCTCTCCCTTTTCCTACACTCGAATTCCAGTCACCCACGACTATTAAATTTTCATCTCCCTTCACTATCTGAATAATTTCTTTTATTTCATCATACATTTCTTCAATTTCTTCGTCATCTGCAGAGCTAGTTGGCATATAAACTTGTACTACTGTAGTAGGTGTGGACGTCGTATCTATCTTGGCCACAATAATGAGTTCGCTATGGTGTTTGTAGTAGCTTACCCGAGTTCCTATTTTCCTATTCATTACTAAACCTACTCCTGCATTACCCCTATTTGATTTTTTGTTTATAACCCTGTAGTCACCTGACCAGAGGTCTTCTTCCTCCTGCCACCGGACTTCACTAATTCTAACTATATCTAACTTTAACCTGCCCATTTTCCTTTTTAAATTTTCTAACCTACCTGCCCGATTAAGGGATCTGACATTCCACGCTCCGATCTGTAGAATGCCAGTTTTCTTTCTCCTGATAACGACATCATCTTGAGTAGTCCCCGCCCGGAGATCCGAATGGGGGACTATTTTACCTCCGGAATATTTTACCCAAGAGGACGCCATCATCATTTAATCATACAGTAAAGCTGCATGCACTCGGGAAAAATTACGGCCGTAGTTTCCCCATGCTTTCAGCCGTTCGCAGTACGAGCACAGCAAGGCCGTTTTGGTTATTGTTACAAGGCCAGATCAGTCAATCATCCAGATTGTTGCCCTTGCAACTACGGAAAAGGCTGCTGCCCCTCTTCAGGAACCACACGTTTGTCTGGACTCTCAACAGATACCCCTCCGTTTTAGTTGTACCTACGGTACGGCTATTTGTATCGCTGAGGCACGCAAGCCTCCCCACCAACGGCAAAGTGGGGAACAGCATTATATGGTAGTGAAACCGGAAGAGCAGAGAATCGAAGCATTTGAGGTGTAGAGCCTAGACGAATTTTGAAAATGAGATGGACTGATAACGTAAGGAATGAGGATGTTCTGTGCAGAATGGGAGAGGAAAGGAATAAGTCGAATACACTGACGGAAAGGCACAGCATTACAGGACATCTGTTAAGACGTCAGGAAATGACTTTCATGGTAACAGCGGGAGCTGTAGAGGGCGAAAACTGCAGAAGAAGGCAAAGATTGGAATACATCCAGCATATAACTGACGACGTAGGTTGCAAGTGCTACTCTCGGAGGTGAGGAGGTTGGCACAGGAGAGGAAATGATGGCGGTACGCATCAAACCAGTGTGAAGACTGATGGATGAAAATAAACAAAAAAATAAAAGTACCATATGTATAGTATTTTCTTCCTAATCTGTACATATAAAAGCATTAACTAAATTATCCTCCTGGAAAAAGTAATTAAATACTCTGTACCGACTGATGTCATACTGTTGGGCAAAGGTTTTCATACACACAAATGAAATTTCAATGTACATAAATATAATGACAGTGCAAGTATTTTATAGGCATCCGCTTCTACGTATCTCCTGAAACCTTTTTGGCATGGTCTGAACTTGTTTTGGAAGTATCTGACATATTTTACCGTTCGTGGCGCAGACATTGTTTATGAGTCGTCTTACTTCATATTTCATGTTTTCTGCCCATTCCTTCAAGCGCACTCCAAAGATATTCAACTGGATTAAGGTCTGCGCTTTGTGCTGGAAGCTTGACAACGAGGGCAGTTCGGTACAGTACAAATAGACAATTAATTTCCTCTGTATGCTTAGGGTCCATATCTTGTTTAAAGTAGAAAGCTGTGCCTAAATGGAAGGTAGCAACGGTTCTTACAGATTTGCCTTGAGGGTATTTAAATACCGACATCTGTCCATGTTACCTTCAACAAAAATAAGTTGCCCAGCTCCATATGTGACCATGCATCCTCAAGCCATAGCTCCTCCCCTACCGTCCTTCATTGTGAGTTGAAAGCGTATGGGATCCAGGTCAGTATTTGGTTGTCATCACGTGACGTGTATGATATCACTTAGTAGCAAAGGATGGCAGACTTTTCGTATGAAGACAACCAGGGTCCAGAAGTCACATTCGCTGGCATTAATTGTGGATGACTGCGTGGATGTTGTTCGCCACATTGTGGCTACCTTCATTATAACTATTCATGATTCAGTACTCTACAACAACATTCTCCCTGGAGAGCAAAGACAAAATGTCCAATACTGTGTTAATAGTGTCACTGACGTTATCGATAAGGCAGGTAATGAACATTTAGTTACTGTTATTGCAGACATTTCTCGAAATATAATGACTGCAGGTAACATTTTACATAAATGATAACCGCATATCGTCAGTATAGGCTGCGCAGTGCGCGCCTTCAACCTACTCATACCAGACGTTAGAGTTCTAGAAGTACTCCAAGAAGTTAATCGTGTAGCCAAAAGCAGAATTACATCTTTGAAGTACAGTCATGTTCCTAATGCCATAAAGGAGGCTAAAAGGAAAGGAAAATCTCGTACATCAAGTGTCACAGTCAAACTTCCCTTTCGGACGCGATCGACTGCAGTAGTAATATATTTTGATAGCTCTTTAAAGAACAGGGAAGCCATACTGGATACAGTTGTTTGTCCTACTGTGATACTCGACATGGCCGTGAAGTCCGCTTTGCTAGAGGATTAGGCATCCCAGGAACTCTAAGCAGCTTACCGGCTACTGAAAACTATACGTGACGCAATAAAGCCAGAAGAGACAGGCAATACAGTTTTGTGTGTGTTTATGAACTTTGTAGTGTTATTTCAGCTACTGTAGACGTAGCGTTGTAGGAAAAACAATATTTTCTGTAGAATACAAACATAATTTAAAAATTGGCGAGAAACCTAGGAAAAGCGTTAATATGCAAACGATCCTCTCAGCAGCAAACCTCCGGGATCCATGGTATACAGAAGGAACTCTTACTGCAAATGATAACTTTGTCATCCACAATTTTATATGTAACTTCCAAAATCAGCTGGGCACAGCACAACTAGATCGCTCATGGTCGGGTTCACACAAATGTCGGAAACCGAGTTAACTGACTCAATAACTGTGTGAATTTATGACACATATCAAGTGATTTCCCTTTTAAAACTGCGAGGAAATGCAATTGTTCTTTATTTGCTGTAGTTATATTTTCGAGTGCAAGTGTAAGACTGTTGTCTGGATAAAGATAGTGGGTTGTCACGATAATTTTAAGTCTGAATTATTGATCTTTTTTTTTTAAAATGGTGTTATACGTCCCCAGACCATTCTACCTTAGGCTTAAACTCGTTATCAAACTATTTAAAACCAACTTTTTATTTAAACCAATCTCACAGAACCGTTTTCAGCCGGTGGCACATCTCTAGGGAGGGTGTCATTCCGATCTGCTCTGACATCTTGACATTGTATCCTTTAATTTATTTTCTTCCTTCCTCCTCCTCCTTCCTTTACTATATTAATCTAAAACAGGGTGATGAAAATATTACAAAAAGCCTCGCAGAAGGAAAGCCAGTGCTTATGTTCTAACGAAATGTAAGTCAGAATACACGACATCCAATTAATGCTGAGCTTTCAAGTATTCAGCGAAGTTGCTGATTCAGTTCTAATGTAGACCTGCGTTTTGATGTGTTGTCGCTTCCTGGGGCCAGGTTGGAGGCCACGCAGCGAGTGCGCACATCGTATATCAAAGCACAGAAGACGACGGCGGGGACAGTCTGCATAAAAATGAATCTAGAATTCGAATGAGCACCCTCAAGCTACACCATATATCAATCACGCAGAAAAAAGTAGAGAAACCACATACACGACATACAGGCTGGATTTGGAAGAGTTGCAGGAGTCGATCATATATGTACTGAATAAACCGTTCTAGCAAGCAGCTGAACTGAATTATAGAAATGGTGGTTCAGCATCAGCGAGGGTGGCTGTAGGCTTTCCCGGCGTAAGCTATTGATGGAGATTTCTCTGGTCTCCAGCCGGGTGGTAGCATTGATATCTCGCAACGTTTCGGGAAGCGTCGTACTAGGCATCTTCTGGCGAAGTGTCGAGATTCGCTGACGCTGAAAAGACGAGCCTATCCTTGGCTCGAAGTGGTGCGGTTTAGACAGAATTTGTCAATCCTGTGGTTCCTGTAAAAGAGAGAAATATATATTACCACTCTTGTTGATTGGTCCTAGCTGGCGTAACCTGAAAAAGATGAAGACACACTCTGTTGAAGGATTAGTAAAACGTAATCACTCAGCGGGTGAGCAAATCGCGTGGTTGTCCCGTGATGAGGTTGTTGGTCCAGTCCACGGATCAGCCGGCTGCGGGAACGTCCCGTCTTCTCGTAGAATTTCCTGGCGATGGCGCGAAACCTGTCTCGGAGAGGCAGGATCACGGTGTCCTCGGGGAGTCGGCGCGTCGAGAAGCGCCTCGGAAGATGCACAGCAGTCTTCAGGGCGCGGTTCTGTAACCGCTGCAGAGTCACAATGTGAGCATCTGCGGCTTTCCTCCAGACCACGGCCGCATACTCTAACAGTGGGCGAATCAATGTTAGGTAAAGCGTGATGCCGTTTTGCGGTGGCAATGACGACTGCGGGTTTAGCAGGGGATACAGGGCGCGAAGGCGTCCTATGGCTCTCCCTTTCACATCACGGATGTGATGCTTCCAGGTCAGCCTGCGGTGTCGAGATTCGCTGAGAGCGGGCTATTTAATTGCGCGGTCAACCCCCTCCACTAGACCTCGGGTGGCTACGGTAGACCAGCGGCGGTCTCGTAGTGGTGGGGCGGCGGTCGCCCCCGGCGGCCGGGTTCAGTTCTCGGTGTAAACACTGTGTCTGTCTGCGTCCACAGCGGAGAACGTTGACGGGCGCGCTCCCGACGGATTTTCGCTATCGCAGGGTTCCATGCGGCATTGAGTTGGTATCCCTCATCTCTGTTGTCCCATAAAACCGTCGCCATGACTACCTATTGAGGGTGCGACTTTGCTTCTTTTTCGGAGGAAAGGATTGCCGTTTTGTATCCGGTTCGAGATGATGAAACCACGTTTCAGCGCCTGTCTTGATGTTCAGAAAATTGTCATGACCAGCCTCGTCACGCGCAAACAATTCCACATAGATGGTCCTTTGTTTCTTTTTGTAGTCTTCTGATAGGCAGCGAGACGCCCATCAGGCACACACCTTGGAGTACCGCAACTGGTGGACGAGCACTACCAACAGAGATATCCTGCTGAGCAACGAGATGTTGTATTCTTATTCGTCGATCACCCAGAATGAGAGTGTCTGCACGTTCCAAAATTGCAGGAATCACAGCTGTGTAGACGGTTGGCACGCGGTAATCGGACATGTTTGCGCGACCTTGTTGCGAAACTACAGGGGATTCAGCGGAATATTCCACGATTTCCTACGACAAAATCCAAATTTCTTCAGTTGAAATTGGACGAGAAAAATGTATAACATTACTTATTGAATTCCCCTCGTATAAATGGTAATCCTCATTTAGAAGGGCACGTGCATTAGCCTCGGAAATAGCGGAGACAGTACTTTTGTCAGTAACGAGGAATGACTATATTGTCTGGTATGATCTTCTTTCTTAACCATAGCAAAAAAAGCAAGTTTCTACACAACGCAAACAGCAGTTCTGTAAACTAAAAAAACACAAATGTAACATGCAAGACTCCGTAATATGAAGCAATTAGACAACATATACCAGGAAAACATGTTGGTGTCTGCGGACTTTTCATTCTCTTGGTGTGGCAGCCTATAAAAAAAGCATTACAAACAAATTCTCAAATGATGACTCAGTGTCGGTTAGACCTTCAGTGAGAGAGCACTGCGTGTTCCTGCTGCTAATAAGGCGAGTACACCATTTCTTTACTGCATATTTTTCCAAGCTTCAAACTGGAGCGACTTCTTTTCAGTTACCTTTGTAGTTACTGGTATATTTTTGTAATTTCCTGCGTGTTTGAGTGCTTACTAGGAGCAGCCTTTCATTTCATTTTAAAAACAGTGTAGCGTACAGTACTGCCGTTGCTTTCGACCATTTGTATCGACCCTCGTATCCTACAGGCTTTCGTCTGTTTTGCTTACAACAGCTTAGTGTCCGTTAGGCCGGCAGTGAGAAATCACCACGAGGTCCTGCTTCCAATAACACGAGTACACCGTTTGTGTATTACATATCTTTACGAGTTTCAAACAGGAACGAGGAGTTCAGAAATGGAACGGCACTGTCTGATGACCCTTCGCTCACAGCTCAAGGCAGTGTTGGCTTTTGTCACACAGCCTGAGGCTGCTGCCAAGGAGCATCACTGTGGGGGGGGGGGGGGTTTCCGACGGGGGATGCGAGGGACTTCGAGCACAACCCACATGTCCTCCAATCGATCAACTGCTGTGGCCACCCCAGGTACTGCCTGCACTGAGGTTTACCCCCCACCAGTGATCAAGTGGGAGATCGTCCCAAAAATCTGGCAGGCAGCAAAAGACTTTCTGCGGGGCCCGTCGTAGGACCTCCCCGATTCGTTTGACAGTTTCGGGCGTTATCTGTGGCTCACGAAGTCTCTGAGCTGGATGCAGTCGTCCTCCCCGTTCCAGAGGAAGCTTCTCAGCCCACAAGGTCTGGGCGTTCAGAGAGTGTGGGTTTGCTGGTAGTTGCGAGCTCCTGTGTCAGGCGCATAATGGGGTGCCTTAGGAACATCGCTGCCAAGGAGGGAAGGAAGCCAGAGTGCACTGCTTGTGCATACCGGCGAGAGTCATTGCGGATGTGGGAATGGTGCTTCGAGAGGCCATGAAGAGTACAGTGTGTAGCCAACTGCAGGGGGTGGCTCATGTCGGTACCAATGACGTGTGTTACTTTGGATCGGAGGTGATTCTCTCTGGTTTCGGGCGGCTAGCGGAAATGGTAAAGACTGCCAGTCCTGCTTCCGAGATTAAGGAGGAGCTCACCAACTACAGCATCGTCGTCAGAACCGACTTTGGTCCTTTGTCGCAGAGCCGAGTGGAGGGTCTGAATCAGAATCTCAGGCGGTTCTGTGACCGTGTAGACTTGCGCCATCCGGTAGTGGGTTTCCAGTTTCCGCTTAAAACGTCAGGATTCCACTACACACAGCAAGCGGCTACAGGGGTAGCGGGGGCTGTGTGGAAGGGACTGGGTGGTTTTTTAGGTTGGAGGGTCTGAAGAATCCACAGAAAGGGCGTCCTTCTATAAGGGGGCAGTTAAAACTCAGTAAGGTAGAAACGATCGGTATTGTAGCTGTAAATTTTTGTAGCTGTGTTGGGAAAGAACCAGAGCTCCAAGCCCCAACAAAAATCACAGAAGCACAAATAGTTTAGGTACAGAAAGCTGGCTAAAGTCAGAAATAGGTTCACCTGAAATTTTTTCAAACGCTCTAACAGTTTTCATAAAGGATAGATTAACTCGGACAGTTGGTAGTCGAGTATTTATTGCTGTCAGAAGTAGTTTGTCTTGTAGTGAAATTGAAGTAGATAGTTCCTGCAAAACAGTATGGGTAGAGGTTATATTTGACAATCGGACTAAACTTGTAATTGGATCGTTTTACCGACCCCCCCCCCCCCCCCCCCCAACTCAGAAGATATAGTTGCTGCACAGTTCAAAGTCTCCTTTCAAATAGGTACCCCACTCATACAATTATAGTCGGTGGCAACTTCAATTTACCCTCGATATACTGAAAAAATTATACGTTTAAAGCCGACGGCAGGCATAAAACGTCATCCGAAATTGTACTGAATGTTTTCTCAGAAAATTATTTTGAACAATTAGTTCATGAGCACACTTGAAGCGTAAATGGTTACCAAAACGTACTTGACCTCTTGGCAACAAATAATCCTGGACAAATAGGGAGTATCAGGACGAATACAGGAATTAGCGACCACAAGGCAGCTGCTTCTTGACTGAATATCGTTACACCCACAACCATCAAAAAGAAAGTCAAAGTACATCTGTTTAAAAAAGCTGATAAAGAGACAGTCTCCACTCCTTCTGATCTGACCACGTACGATTAGAAAAGATGTGGAATGATTTCAAAAAGATAGTATCGACGGCAAATGAAAGCTATATACCACTTAAATTAATAAGTGATGCTACTGATCCCCCATGGTGCACAATACGGGGCAGATCGCTGTTACAGAAGCAAAGGAAAAAGCATGACAAATTTAAAAGAACGCAAAATCCCGAAGACTGGTAAAGGTTTGCAGAAGTTTCAAATATAGCGCGTACTTCAATGCGAGCTGCTTGTAATAATTTCTACAACGAAATTCTCTCTCGAAACCTGGAATGAAACCCAAAGAGATACTGGTCATCCACAAAGCACACCAGCGGCAAGACGCAAGCACTACCTTCACTGCACGATAACAACGCTGAAGTCACTAATGACAGTGCCACTAAAGCAGAGTTATTAAACACGCTTTTCCGAAACTCCTTCACCAAAGAAGACGAAGTAAATATTCCTGAATTACAATCAAGAACAACTACGAAGATGAGAACCATAGAAGTAGATATCCTCGGTGTAGCAAAGCAGCTTAAATCGCTTAAGAAAGGCAAGGCTTCCAGTCAAGTTGCTTTCAGAGTATGTATATGCAATAGCTCAATATTTAGCAATTATATGCAACCGTTCGCTTACAGAAATTTCTGTACCTAAAGACTGGAAAGTTGCTCAAGTCACACCAATACCCAAAAAGGGAAATAGGAGTAATACTCTGAATTTCAGGTCCATATCACTAACGCCGATTTGCAGTAGGATTTTGAAACATATACTGTATTCCAACTTTATGAAGTACCTCGATGAAAACTATTTACTGACACATAGTCGACAGGGGATGTCAAATTGACTCCATATTTTTAGATTTTCAGAAGGCTTTCGAGACCGTTCCTTACAAGCGTCCTCTAACCAAACTGTGTGCCTATGGAATATCGCCTCAGTAGTGCGTCTGGATTAGTGATTTCCTGTCACAAAGGTCACAATTCATAGTAATAGACGGAAATTCATCGACTAAAACAGAAGTAATATCCAGGGTTCTCCAAGGAAGTGTTATAGGCCCTCTATTGTTCCTCACCAGAATTAACGACATAGGAGACAATCTAAGTAGCCGTCTTAGATTATTTGTAGATGATGCTGTCATTTACGGTCTTGTAAAGTTATCAGATGACCAAAATTATTCAGATATCTGTGTGGTGCCAAAAGTGGAAATTCACCCTGAATAAAGAAAAGTATGAAGTTATTCACATGAGTACTAAAAGAAATCCGCTAAATCTCGGTGACGCGATAAGTGACACAAATCTGAAAGATGTAAATTCAACTAAATACTTAGGGATTACAATTACAAATAACCTAAATTTGAACGGTCACATAGATAATGTTGTGATTTGAGCAAAGCGAAAACTGCGATTCATTGGCAGAACACTTAGAAGGTGCAACAGATCTACTAAAGAGACTGCTTACAATACACTTGTCTGCCCCATTCTGGAGTATTGCTGTGCGGTGTGGAATCTGTAACAGGTGGGACTGACGGATGATATTGAGAAAGTTCAAAGAAGAGCAGCTTGTTTCGTATTGGAGTGAAATAGGGGAGATAGTGCCACAGACATGATACGTGAATTGGAGTGGCAGTCATTAAAACAAAGGCGTCTTTCGTTGCGACGGGATCTTCTCATGAAATTTCAATCATCAGTTTTCTCCTGGGATTGCGAAAACATTCTGTTAGCACCCACCTACATAGGGAGAAATGATCATCACGATGAAATAAGATAAATCAGGGCTCGTACAGAAAAAATTTAAGTGTTCGTTTTTCCCGCGCGCCGTTCGAGAGTGGAATAGTAGAGCCACAGGTTGAAGGTGGTTCATTGAACCCTCTGCCAGGCACTTAATTGTGAATAGCAGAGTAATTACATAGAGGTAGATGAAGTAAGGCTGCTACAGAAAGAACTTTTACCATCAATTTATTTAATTAATAATTTCTCTGCATTTTTCCTCAATTTCATCTCTTTACTAAAACCTACTTTAAATTAGTCTCACATTGATGTATCTTGTTAAATTTTAATTAACACTTTCTTTCAACAAATAAATTTATGATGCTCAGGTCCTACCTTATTTACATTCTTGAAATGGGTAGTGAAGATGGTGCTTAGGGAATTATATGGTAACCCCCCCAAATAAGCACCATTCACACGTGATTTTCTTGCGCAAAGAGAACTGTCATTTCTTTTAATTCATAGACGGAGTATTTGAGCTCGCCTAGAGACAAAACTCGGGAGTCGTATACCACAGGGTATTTGTCATAGCGTTTGTCGTGCATCAGAGCTGGCATGCGCCTAAATTAGAGAATTCAGTTTGAACTATGAATGCTCCATCAAAATCCATGACAGCCTGAGCACGTGCGTTCCTGAGTTCGGATTTTAATATGTCAGAAGCTGATTGTTGACTTTCAGTCCAATGAACGCCTCTCATTTCTTACGTAGCTGATTCATGGAGGAAAATTTAGGTAAGAATTTCCTAAGTAAATTTACCATCGCTTCTTATCTTTAGCTAGTCGAAAGTTCTGGCTCGCCTTAGTTCACTCCTGGTCGATTTTAATCCTACTGACCAACATTAAATGCCTATAAAATAGATTTACTCACGGGCCAGAATAACCTCAGAGGACCTTACTGTGAGACCAGACAGAGCCCCACGAGCAGTTCCACACTTGGAGGATGTTCTCAACATGTTCAATAAATGTGCGACTATACATGACAATATCCTGGAGATAATTATACACAGATTTAAACTTCAAACCGATTCAAAGAGCCCTCAAAGTATAGCCAGTCCAATAGACAAACAAAAGGAAATTTAATAATCAAAATATCCACGGGTGTACTGCCGGTCTATAGTGTCCAACGGGCACTATAGATCGGCAGTACACCGGTGGATATTTTGATTATCAAATACGCCGGGAGAAACTCAAGAATCACATCATACACCTTTACCGGGAGGAGATGTATCACAGCATGAAGAAATTTGAAAAGTTGCGCCACCGTAGATGTCGTTTGCTAAGTACTCTTGCCTTTCTAAAGAGATGTCGTTCCGAGAATGTTGTTCCAAATTTTGCTAAGGTTATGCATCACATCGATTCTGCAGCAGCTAAGAGAATCAAGAAACGAGCCAACCTCGAATTGGTACGTGAGAGAGTGCAATTCACCCACCGGAGCCTTGAGTTTATCTCACAGGAATTACTCAAATTACATTTGCAACTGGCTACTAAGTTCACTTCTTTTTCCTGGGATTGGATTGATGGTGTCACCTGGGTGTCAGCTGATTCCGCCCATAAGAAGGCTACGGGACGTCAAACAGCTAAGTTCTCACGTCTCCTTGACAAACCATCTCGGCAGGTTCCGTACAAGACTGTCATCAATTTGAGTGGCATGGTGTTGAGTGATGATGCGGTCTCGGTTTTGCAGAAAGGTCTCAACTTCGCTCCCACCCCCAAGTTCACTCCGGTCGCAGAAATTGTTAGTGCTGTTGAACAGGTTGCAGCTCGACTTCCGCCAGAATCAGCCGAGGAAATACGTCGTGAAACTTATCGTGCGTTGACGAAATCCAAGCCGATGAAGTCAAATATAAGCAGTTAAGAGAGGGCGGCCATTCGTGATCTGAGGTAACGCTCTGAAATTGTTGTCTTACCGTCTGACAAAGGCAATGCTACAGTTGTTGTCTCCCATAAGGACTACACTGATAAGATGCAGAGCCTGCTAAATGACGATTCCTACCGGAAGATCAGCGTTGACCCTACAAAGAAGGTGGAGAACAAGACGAGGGTTCTTCTCAAGGACGCAGATTTACCGGAGGGTGACACTAAGAAATTGTTACCCCAAGGTCCGGTATCGCCTAGACTATATGGACTCCCGAAGGTTCACAAAGAGGGGGTACCATTACGCCCCATTGTCAGCAACATCAGGGCACCTACATATTTGTTGGCCAAATACCTGACGGGAATATTAAGTCCTTATTTGGGTAAATGCCCTCATCACATCCGTAATTCCGTGGATTTTGTTAAACGCCTTGATAGCTTCAGGTTGGATGAGTCAGATATCATGGTGAGTTTTGACGTCGTTTCCTTGTTTACGAGGGTACCCCTGCGAGAGTCGCTAGAGTTGATTGGTCAGAGGTTTGACGAGAATACCACTGAACTTTTTAGGCATGTCTTGACTTCCACGTATTTTCTTTTTAATGGAGAATACTACGAACAAACGGAAGGAGTCGCCATGGGTAGCCCACTCTCACCGGTGGTATCGAATTTGTACATGGAGAACTTCAATGGAGGAAGCCCAGTCGTCATCCGAATGGAAGCCTACTTGCTTTTTCCGTTACGTGGACGACACGTTCGTCATCTGGCTACGTGATATGGATAAACTCCTTGACTTCCTTACACATCTAAACTCCATACACCCCAACATCAAATTCACTATGGAGACTGGAACGGAGGGTAAATTACCTTTCCTTGACGTCTTGGTCAGGAGAAGGGCTGACGGCACCCTAGGTCATGGGGTGTATCGAAAGACAACACACACTGATCTGTATTTGCACGCAGACAGCTGCCACCACCCTTCACAGAGGAATGGGGTACTTAAAACTCTAGTACATAGGGCGCACACTATCTCTGACACAGAGAGTCTACCCCAGGAATTGGAACATCTGAGAACTGTATTTCCCAAAAATGGGTACTCAGAGTGGCAGATCCAACGTGCCCTCCGCCCAACCACTGCAGCACAACCTGTTGAGATGGATGAAGTCACGAGGGAGGAGGTAGGCACTGCATTTATTCCATACACAGGCGCACTCTCGGGGAAAATCGCCCGCATTATGAAGAAACACCGGGTCGGAACTGTGTTTTGTCCTCCGAATAAAACTCGTGCACTGGTGGGGAGCGCCAAAGATGACCTCGGTTTGAGGAAGGCCGGCGTGTACCAGATTCCGTGCCAATGTGGCAAGTCGTATATTGGTCAGACGATGCGTACCGTCGAGGATCGATGACGTGAACACCAGAGGCACACTCGACTGATGTATCCGAGCAAGTCGGCGGTCGCTGAACATTGTTTGTCCGAAAATCACGCTATGGAGTATGACCGCACGAGGATTCTGGTACAGACGTCGAGATACTGGGACAGCGATGTTAGAGAGGCCATCGAAATTCGCACCAATGACGACCTCATAAACCGTGACTGTGGCTATAATCATAGCAAGGCTTGGGAACCAGCGATTGGGTTAATCAAGAGTAAATCGAGCAAACGCATAGTTGTGACGACCACGGCGGACAGAGCCATCACACCGACGTCATCTCAGACGCCGTCGCAATCTGTTCCACCGCGCTACCGTGGCGCGGGGCGCGGACGGCGGACGTAGCGCGCCGCGGGCGGAGGGTATTTAAATCGACCGAACCCAGTTCCCCCTGAGCAGCCATAGCGTACGGATCTCCGTGCCGGCGCGTTCACAGGAGCTCAGTCCGTCAGTTCACCTGATGCTGGCGACATGTTTGATCGCCGAAATATTGTGCCTGTTGGACACTATAGACCGGCAGTACACCCGTGGATATTTTGATTATCAAATACGCCGGGAGAAACTCAAGACTCACAAAAGGAAATTTGATTAAAGTCATACATATTAAAATAAGTACAAAAGGCGGTAACATGCAGAGAATCCTCCCTTACCCAAGGAAATTTTGTGGTGAGCTTGGTTTTGATCTAGAACGGAAAAGTACCGCATGCCAGTGAACCAAGTAAAGCAGTTGGGGAGGTTGAGCAAGGGAACTAATTCCAAAATGATCTTTGATTTAGGAACCTATATTTCACATCTGGCCTAGGACCAGGAACAGTGGAGACGCATAAGGTGAGGACGATGGCTTCCGAATCACACCGCCAAGTGACATCTGGTCACCCAATTGGCTCGGGATCTTCGTATTTGGCGGCGACTGTCGATAAGGGGTTGGCACACCGGCACCGGATGTGACATATGTGTACTAGACTCCTGGAAATTGAAATAAGAACACCGTGAATTCATTGTCCCAGGAAGGGGAAACTTTATTGACACATTCCTGGAGTCAGATACATCACATGATCACACTGACAGAACCACAGGCACATAGACACAGGCAACAGAGCATGCACAATGTCGGCACTGGTACAGTGTATATCCACCTTTCACAGCAATGCAGGCTGCTATTCTCCCATGGAGACGATCGTAGAGATGCTGGATGTAGTCCTGTGGAACGGCGTGCCTTGCCATTTCCACCTGGCGCCTCAGTTGGACCAGCGTTCGTGCTGGACGTGCAGACCGCGTGAGACGACGCTTCATCCAGTCCCAAACATGCTCAATGGGGGACAGATCCGGAGATCTTGCTGGCCATGGTAGTTGACTTACACCTTCTAGAGCACGTTGGGTGGCACGAGATACATGCGGACGCGCATTGTCCTGTTGGAACAGCAAGTTCCCTTGCCGGTATAGGAATGGTAGAACGATAGGTTCGATGACGGTTTGGATGTACCGTGCACTATTCAGTGTCCCCTCGACGATCACCAGAGGTGTACGGCCAGTGTAGGAGATCGCACCCCACACCATGATGCCGGGTGTTGGCCCTGTGTGCCTCGGTCGTATGCAGTCCTGATTGTGGCGCTCACCTGCACGGCGCCAAACACGCATACGACCATCATTGGCACCAAGGCAGAAGCGACTCTCATCGCTGAAGACGACACGTCTCCATTAGTCCCTCCATTCACGCCTGTCGCGACACCACTGGAGGCGGGCTGCACGATGTTGGGGCGTGAGCGGAAGACGGCCTAACGGTGTGCGGGACCGTAGCCCAGCTTCATGGAGACGGTTGCGAATGGTCCTCGCCGATACCCCAGGAGCAACAGTGTCCCTAATTTGCTGGGAAGTGGCGGTGCGGTCCCCTACGGCACTGCGTAGGATCCTACGGTCTTGGCGTGCATCCGTGCGTCGCTGCGGTCCGGTACCAGGTCGACGGGCACGTGCACCTTCCGCCGACCACTGGCGACAACATCGATGTACTGTGGAGACCTCACGCCCCACGTGCTGAGCAATTCGGCGGTACGTCCACCCGGCCTCCCGCATGCCCACTATACGCCCTCGCTCAAAGTCCGTCAACTGCACATACGGTTCACGTCCACGCTGTCGCGGCATGCTACCAGTGTTACAGACTGCGATGGAGCTCCGTTTGCCACGGCAAACTGGCTGACACTGACGGCGGCGGTGCACAAATGCTGCGCAGCTAGCGCCATTCTACGGCCAACACCGCGGTTCCTGGTGTGTCCGCTGTGCCGTCATTGCTTGTACAGCCCTCTCGCAGTGTCCGGAGCAAGTATGGTGGGTCTGACACACCGGTGTCAATGTGTTCTTTTTTCCATTTCCAGTAGTGTACATATTTTTTAATGTCTCGCATGGTGCTTTATTGGGATTATTAATTCACTCTGAAAGAACCATGTTCTGCTACCACTGAAATGGCTAATGAGCAAGGTGTTTGGGGAGTGGTATGGTAAGGTCGTCAAATAAGCGTCATACGCAGAAGATAAACCATCGCTGAATTCATGAATAACAACATACAAAAGAGGCCAAAGGATTACAATACAACTAAGTGCCAGCAGATACCTAGTTAGCTTCCTTTTACGGTCATATAAAAGTGGGAAAGACTCAAACCCGGCACCGTTTCACATTACGGGATGCGCCATTGTACAGCGCCCAGCCAAAAAGTACCGTCACTGGTACTTCTAAAACATATAAATAAATTACATTTAACAAACATACCATAACCAATTCACAAGGTGGGCAGCTCTTGCAAAATCTCAAAATCACACATTTCATGGTCTGTCGTCAGAAATACAGGGTGTTACGAAATGGTACGGCCAAACTTTCAGGAAACATTCCTCACACACAAAGAAAGAAAATATGTTATGTGGACATGTGTCCGGAAACGCTTCCTTTCCATGTTAGAACTCATCTTATTACTTCACTTCAATTCACATTAATCATGGAATGGAAGCACACAGCAACAGAACGTACCAGCGTGACTTCAAACACTTTGTTACAAGAAATGTTCAAAATGTCCTCCGAGGATACATTCATCCACCCTCCGTCGCATGGAATCCCTAATTCGCTGATGCAGCCCTGGAGAATGGCGTATTGTCTCACAGCCGTCCACTATACGAGCACGAAGAGTCTCTACATTTGGTACCGGGGTTGCGTAGACAAGAGCTTTCAAATGCCCTCATAAATGAAATTCAAGAGGGTGGAGGTCAGGAGAGCGTGGAGGCCATGGAATTGGTCCGCCTCTACCAATTCGTCGGTCACCGTATCTGTTGTTGAGAAGCGTACGAACACTTCGACTGAAATGTGCAGGAGCTCCATCGTGTATGAACCACATGTTGTGTCGTACTTGTAAAGGCACATTTTCTAGCAGCACAGGTAGAGTATCCCGTATGAAATAATGATAACGTGCTCTATTGAGCGTAGGTGGAAGAACTAAAATGAGCTGTAACATGGAAATTAAGCGTTTCCGGACACACGTGCACACAACACCTTTTCTTTATTTGTGTGTGAGGAATGTTTGCTGAAAGTTTGGCCGTACCTTTTTGTAACACTCTGTATATTTAAACTTAGCTATTTTGACACTGTAGCAGCCGCGTGTTTCCAGGTTGGAAACCCATATTCTTTAGACAGGATGCAGACCGAGGACCTGTCTGGTGCCGTCAGACGCAATAAAACAGTATTCAAGATTACTCCATTTATTACTCAGAATGCAAATCATTGCCAAGTCTTCTGCGACACCTTTCGTCTGAGTAAACTGGAGAAAAATCCACTGAATCCAACAGCAGACATCATGGCTGTCGTGGACGGTGCATCAACTCGGAGTGGAAGATACCCCGGCGTTGCGGCTGGCCGTCCGTTAGCGTGGTAGGCACGCGCTGTCGGTAGCCCTGTTTTTTATTCAGTATGAGACTTAACTTCTAAGGTCATCAGTCCCCTAGAACTTAAAACTACTTAAGCCTAACCAACCTAAGGACATCACACACATCCATGCCCGAGGCAGGATTCGAACCTGCGACCCTAGCGGTCACGCGGCTTCAGACTGTAGCGCCTAGAACCGCACGGCCACCCCGGCCGGCGGTAGCCCTGTTTGGAGATGGCAATGGCCGCGATGTGATTGTTGGCTTCACATTACGATTCGGGGAGTACTCAGTCCCTAACCGATCACTACCCGTATTGTCCTCTCAGGAGGACTCCGATATCAGACGCGTAGATGTTGTGCTGAATGGTGAAATTGATCCGCCGCTCCAGTACGACGTCATACCCGTACGATGCAGAAGGTTTAGCGCAGCTTCTGACGTACGAAGGCAGTTCAGTCTGTGCTGTTCTACTCATTTTCTGCTGATCTCGCTCTCCGTCCCAATCAAGAGTGTCAAGGTTGCTGTCTTCCTGACCGAGTACCGGTGTTGAAATGTTTAAGCTTCCTGGCTGGCGGCTGTTGATACTTCCATGCGATTGAGTATCGCCAGCTGTTCGAACTTAAAACATTTTACTGTTTCGTTTCCTTAATAATTTTTCGTGTAATATTGCCTTCCACTTTAATAAAATTCTTATTGAATTTTACCCTTTTCTATACGTTTGGTTAACTACTTTACATATTTATATCTATTTTGAAACTTTTGCTCTTTTAAGCAAAAAGAAAACCTTATCCTAGCTCAACACTATTTTTTATTAGCTTGCTTATCAAAATTTAGCCTGAATCTCTTACTCACTAGTAAGAATCCATTACAAAGGATTTTCATGGACGGTTGTCCCTTTTGCTCGATTTACGCTATTTGTGAGCCAAAAATAGACTGCACAAATAAAAGCAAGTATCGCCGTGTTATAATATATATATATATATATATATATATATATATATATATATATATATATATATATATATATATATATATATGTACTCCTGGAAATTGAAATAAGAACACCGTGAATTCATTGTCCCAGGAAGGGGAAACTTTATTGACACATTCCTGGGGTCAGATACATCACATGATCACACTGACAGAACCACAGGCACATAGACACAGGCAACAGAGCATGCACAATGTCGGCACTAGTACAGTGTATATCCACCTTTCACAGCAATGCAGGCTGCTATTCTCCCATGGAGACGATCGTAGAGATGCTGGATGTAGTCCTGTGGAACAGCTTGCCATGCCATTTCCACCTGGCGCCTCAGTTGGACCAGCTTTCGTGCTGGACGTGCAGACCACGTGAGACGACGCTTCATCCAGTCCCAAACATGCTCAATGGGGGACAGATCCGGCGATCTTGCTGGCCAGGGTAGTTGACTTACACCTTCTAGAGCACGTTGGGTAGCACGGGATACATGCGGACGTGCATTGTCCTGTTGGAACAGCAAGTTCCCTTGCCGGTCTAGGAATGGTAGAACGATGGGTTCGATGACGGTTTGGATGTACCGTGCACTATTCAGTGTCCCCTCGACGATCACCAGAGGTTTACGGCCAGTGTAGGAGATCGCTCCCCACACCATGATGCCGGGTGTTGGCCCTGTGTGCCTCGGTCGTATGCAGTCCTGATTGTGGCGCTTACCTGCACGCCCCCAAACACTCATACGACCATCATTGGCACCAAGGCAGAAGCGACTCTCATCGCTGAAGACGACACGTCTCCATTCGTCCCTCCATTCACGCCTGTCGCGACACCACTGGAGGTGGGCTGCACGATGTTGGGGCGTGAGCGGAAGACGGCCTAACGGTGTGCGGGACCGTAGCCCAGCTTCATGGAGACGGTTGCGAATGGTCCTCGCCGATACCCCAGGAGCAACAGTGTCCCTAATTTGCTGGGAAGTGGCGGTGCGGTCCCCTACGGCACTGCGTAGGATCCTACGGTCTTGGCGTGCATCCGTGCGTCGCTGCGGTCCGGTCCCAGGTCGACGGGCACATGCACCTTCCGCCGACCACTGGCGACAACATCGATGTACTGTGGAGACCTCACACCCCACATGTTGAGCAATTCGGCGGTACGTCCAGCCGGCCTCCCGCATGCCCACTATACGCCCTCGCTCAAAGTCCGTCAACTGCACTTACGGTTCACGTCCACGCTGTCGCGGCATGCTACCAGTGTTAAAGACTGCGATGGAGCTCCGTATGCCACGGCAAACTGGCTGACACTGACGGCGGCGGTGCACAAATGCTGCGCAGCTAGCGCCTTCGACGGCCAACACCGCGGTTCTTGGTGTGTCCGCTGTGCCGTGCGTGTGATCATTGCTTGTACAGCCCTCTCGCAGTGTCCGGAGCAAGTATGGTGGGTCTGACACACCGACGTCAATGTGTTCTTTTTTCCATTTCCAGGAGTGTATATATAATATTACATTACGTAATTATAATATTTTATATCGCTATATATATAAAATGATTTTTTTTCTTTGCTCTTATCTTGACATTTGCGTACATTCTGCAATATCCGATATTCGTCCTTTTTTGTGCGTTGACCAACTGAAACTCTTTACAACAAAATGATTTTTTGCGATAGGTCAGTTTAAATGCTTACTTTTGATACTCGTATATTTGATTAACAAGCTAATTGTAACAGACAATCATATATAGGATGTGTACTGCTATTAATTACATATTTCTACAAAATTAAATATTTAACCTCTGTTTCCACTGTGAAAAAATAATATTTCTGATAAACATGTATAGGCCATTTTACAATAAATCAGTGCCAGTAGATTACAATGAGCAATCGCTTCTTTCATCAGATGTTATTTTAATCCTCATGACACATTAATACATAACAGTTATATTATTCTTAATAACATCCACGATCAGATAAACTTCAGAAAGGTACTGGAATTAAATAACAGAAAATGAACTGATAATAAAGTACAGCTATACAAAGGGAATACCACTGCTTTGTCCTGAGGTCCATCTACTATGGTGGACAGTTTCTCTGGTATACTTTCTAGTTACTGAAAGACCTTTAGTGTACCTTCGTTTTCTTAACCTTCTTCTTCTTCTTCTTCCAGTCCTGCATGGATGTCTATTTTCTAAATAACATATGGTTACATTAATGAACGGTATTTGTTAGTTTTCTGTCTTTCCTTTAACACCAGTGCCACTAATGGAAATGTAGCTGTCACCTTTTTGTCGCTTTAGTTTCCTATCGTCTTTCTTCCTATTGGAATTGTCATAAAACTGTCATCGCTTCCTACACATTACTATTACTCGCTATTGCAAAACTTCGAAACAGGTTTCTTTGTAATGTAAACATAACACTGACTGCCATTGCTCCAAGTAATCTGACTTACACATAAGCACTCGCTACATTAAACTGAAAGAGAAGTGCTGCTCGCACACGCATTCAGACAATGAATTCGCTGATTAATTTAATCAGTCTCCCGAAAAAAGGCACTTAGACCTATGGACCCTTCTTCCGGAAAATATCTCACTTTATATATTGTCCGTAGTAAAGTGGGATCTATAGTTTTATTCAGGAAGGTAAGCTTTTGAATGTGTACATGCTAAAGGCTTTCTGTGCCGTAAGCAACACTGGTTGAGTTACCGCATTTACGTTGGTAAATGTAATGGTAACAGAAAAGTGAAACTTTGTTTCTGCTCTATCACACTTGGTTCCAAGTACTAATAATCCACTTCGTTTTAAACTCTAATTTTGTCATTCCTATAAATATCTTGTTATTGCATCAATTTACTACGTCTGTCTCTGGTGAAAATATACAATTAAACCAGTGACTGCTCCGCTGAAAATGTGGCTGCAACATTAACAATTGACTAACATGTATAACCGATGTTTGTGACGGTAATTTCAATTTGACACTGAACGGTGAAGTCATCTCCATTACCTCGTACTATCCTTGAAACTTGGTCGAGAATTTCTTAGTTTTCAGAATAGGTCTCACTACGTAATGAATGATCCATAAAGAAACCGAAGCAAGTAATACGATCCGTCAACAATCGTACTGATGTCGAAATTCAGTTCTAAGTATCATTATTAGGAGTGTCTGCGTTTGGTTCCACTAGAACCTCTGTTAGCAAGCAATCGCAAAATACTAAATACTAATATGGCTACGGATGTGATCCATATCGCTGTATTTGTGTCATTCAATGAAGAAGTGATTCTTTCTCGTCTTTCTACAATATTATATTTGACTTCTCAACAAAAGTGAGAGAACGTTTAATATTGAATGTTTAAAAAAAACATATCTTAATGTCAGAAACATCCATATTATTGTGCTGGAACTGACTGGGGATGTGCTACTATCTACCTGAAAAAAATATTTGCTACAGAGGCTGCATCAGCTCACACATCCTTTTTCTGACACTCAGCTAAATTTAGATACAATTTTTCCCTATTGTAAAAGAAAGGCATACATCATCCATTTGATATAAATCACCCCGGTACTGAAGAAATATATGTGATTGACATGCTACGAAACACACAATACTGGCGAAAAGATTTCTCAACAAATGTCTTTGCATAAATGGATGGGCAGCCTGAAAGCCTGTCAGGTTTCTCCTGTGCTGCCGCCGCCAGGACATGACAGGCAGAAACAAGGGGCGGTAATCCCGTATGCAGACATGCAGAGCAACGTCGTTCAAGTCGGGAAAGCACCCGGATCTCGTAGAAAATACCAGCAGCGTCAGAAAACCGTGTTCCGCCACTTTGTGATGGATGAACCACAGGATCTCTGCCTTGTGATGAAGCTCCAAACTATTCCCCATTAAATTCAGTAATACTAAAATTTTAACAACGGATTATTAATAAACATTAATAAATATTAAAATGCTAGAGAAACTCTCCCTTGGAATCAAACACGATTTCCTAAGAAATTAGCCACAAAGTCCTCAAAGAACTTTTGCCGTCGCAGATCAGAGACAAAAAAAGTTAATATGGTTTTAGTTAAGTGTAGGAGCATCTAATGGAAGGCCCCAGAATTAGTATCGCTTACTCCAGGTAAGCAACATTAATGACAACTAAATCCTAAGTCGAGATGGGAATATTTATCATAAGGATAAGTTAGTCGCCAATGGTGCCGGCGTGTTTATTGCAGTAAGCAATTTGATAAAATCTGTCGAGGTTATCACGTATTCCGATTGTGAATTACTCTGGGTGAAGTTAAGTATCAAACAACGGTACAAATTGTAATGGATGCTTTTATACACTGCTTGGGTCAGGAGCACCAGCCGAAGAGTGCTTCGACAGAACTTACAGAACATCGTTAGTAATTTTCCTGACCATACAATAGGGGCTGACCTCAACTTGCTAAGTATAGATTTGGAGTGTCATGCTTTCAAAACTGGTACCACAGACATAGATTAATGTGACTTTTTTCTGGATATCTTATCTGAAAATTACTTTGATCAGATAGAGTACCAACTAGTGAGAGTAACACCTTAGACCACCTGGCAACAAGCAGACCTGAACGTATCGAATCAGTTAACGTAGAGGAAGGTATCAGTGATCAGAAGGCTGTGATAGCGTCTATGACAACGGGACTGACAAAGAATGTTCAGAAATGCAGAAAGATATTTTTGTTTAGCAAGAGTGACAGGATACAAACTTCAGAGTACCTGAGGAGTCGGCATCAAATATTCGATGATGAGGTCGAAGATGAGGAAAATAAATGGAAAAAATTCAAGGAATCGTGCAATATGTCCTAGATGAGTACGTTCCGAATAAGGTCTTAAGGGACGGGAAGGATCCACCATGGTATAATAGCCGTGTTAGAAAACTAGTACGTAAAAAAAAGAACTTCACTTCAAACTCAAGACAAGTAAAACTCAGAAGACAAACAAAACCTGAATTAAAGGAAAATGAGCGTAAGGACAGCAACGAGACAAGCGTTCAATGAGTTTGAAAATAAAACCTTATCCATGGATCTGAGTAAAACCCAAAGAGGCTTTGGTCGTATTTAAAATCAGTAAGTGAATGAAAATCATCTATTCATTCACTTAGTGACCACTCTGACACCGAAACGGAAGATGACAGAGAGAAATACGGAAATCGGTCTTCCAAAATTGTTTCAGCGTGGAATATCGAAACACGGTCTCTCCTTTCAATCGTCGTACGAACGTCGAAATGGCAGATATTGAGATAATCGATCTCGGAATAGGAAAACAGCTACAATCGGTTAGTAGTGGAAAGGCGTCAGGAGCTGACGAGATACCTATAAGATTCTGCAATGATTATGCGAAAGAAATTGCTCTCCTTCTAGCACTAATTTATTGTAGACTGTTTTAGCAACGAAGGATCCATAGCGACTGGAAGAAAACGGAGGGGCCATAGGAAGGGCACGCAGTTATAGACGTATATCGTTGACGTCAGTATGCTGTGCAACTATGGAACATGTTTCATACTCAAGACTTATGACGTTCCTGAAGAAGGAAAAGCTCGTCTATATAAATCAACATGGATTCCGCATACAGAGATGCTGCGAAACTCAGCTCGCTCTGTTCCTCCATGAGATCCACAGCGCCATAGATAACGGCGCTCAGTTTGATGCAGGTTCCCTGACTTCAAGAAGGCATTTGACACCGCACCGCACTGCAGTTTAGTGAAAAAATACAAGCTTATTGAGTATCGGAGACAACTTTTGACTGGGTTCAAGACTTCTTTGCAAACAGAACTCAGCAAGTCGCTCTTAACGCAACAAAATCGACAGATGTAAAGGTAATTTCAGGTGTTCCCAGGGAAGTGTGATAGGACCGTTACCGTTTACAATATATATAAATTATCTAGTAGAAAGCGTTGTATGCTCTCTAAGGCTGTTCGTAGTTGATGCTGTTGTCTTTAAGAAAGCAGCAAAGCCAGAATATAGTAACGATTTGCAAAACGAACTCCAGAGAATTGATTAATGGTGCAGGCTCTGGCAGTTGACCCTAACCCAAAATAAATAAAGTATATTGCGCATACATAGCAAAAACATCCACCACTTTACTTCTAGACTATTGATGACAAACCGCTAGAAAATATGCTGCCGTAATATACACTCCTGGAAATTGAAATAAGAACACCGTGAATTCATTGTCCCAGGAAGGGAAAACTTTATTGACACATTCCTGGGGTCAGATACATCACATGATCACACTGACAGAACCACAGGCACATAGACACAGGCAACAGAGCATGCACAATGTCGGCACTAGTACAGTGTATATCCACCTTTCACAGCAATGCAGGCTGCTATTCTCCCATGGAGACGATCGTAGAGATGCTGGATGCAGTCCTGTGGAACGGCTTGCCATGCCATTTCCACCTGGCGCCTCAGTTGGGCCAGCGTTCGTGCTGGACGTGCAGACCGCGTGAGACGACGCTTCATCCAGTCGCAAACATGCTCAATGGGGGACAGATCCGGAGATCTCGCTGGCCAGGGTAGTTGACTTACACCTTCTAGAGCACGTTGGGTGGCACGGGATACATGCGGACGTGCATTGTCCTGTTGGAACAGCAAGCTCCCTTGCCGGTCTAGGAATGGTAGAACGATGGGTTCGATGACGGTTTGGATGTACCGTGCACTATTCAGTGTCCCCTCGACGATCACCAGAGGTGTACGGCCAGTGTAGGAGATCGCTCCCCACACCATGATGCCGGGTGTTGGCCCTGTGTGCCTCGGTCGTATGCAGTCCTGATTGTGGCGCTCACCTGCACGGCGCCAAACACGCATACGACCATCATTGGCACCAAGGCAGAAGCGACTCTCATCGCTGAAGACGACACGTCTCCATTCGTCCCTCCATTCACGCCTGTCGCGACACCACTGGAGACGGGCTGCACGATGTTGGGGCGTGAGCAGAAGACGGCCTAACGGTGTGCGGGACCGTAGCCTAGCTTCATGGAGACGGTTGCGAATGGTCCTCGCCGATACCCCAGGAGCAACAGTGTCCCTAATTTGCTGGGAAGTGGCGGTGCAGTCCCCTACGGCACTGCGTAAGATCCTACGGTCTTGGCGTGCATCCGTGCGTCGCTGCGGTCCGATCCCAGGTCGACGGGCACGTGCACCTTCCGCCGACCACTGGCGACAACATCGATGTACTGTGGAGACCTCACGCCCCACGTGTTGAACAATTCGGCGGTACGTCCACCCGGCCTCCCGCATGCCCACTATACGCCCTCGCTCAAAGTCCGTCAACTGCACATACGGTTCACGTCCACGCTGTCGCGGCATGCTACCAGTGTTAAAGACTGCGATGGAGCTCCGTATGCCACGGCAAACTGGCTGACACTGACGGCGGCGGTGCACAAATGCTGCGCAGCTAGCGCCATTCGACGGCCAACACCGTGGTTCCTGGTGTGTCCGCTGTGCCGTGCGTGTGATCATTGCTTGTACAGCCCTCTCGCAGTGTCCGGAGCAAGTATGGTGGGTCTGACACACCGGTGTCAATGTGTTCTTTTTTCCATTTCCAGGAGTGTGGCTACGAGTAACTATCAGGAGTGATGGTTCAAATGGCTTTGAGCACTATGGGACTTAACATCTGAGGTCATCAGTCCCCTAGAACTTAGAACTACTTAAACCTAACTAACCTAAGGACATCACACACATCCATGCCCGAGGCAGGATTCGAACCTGCGACCGTATCAGTCGCGCGGTTCCGGACTGAAGCGCCTAGAACCGCTAGTATCAGGAGTGACATTTAGTGGAATGACCAAATGAAACAAATAGTGGGAAAAGCGAATGCCAGACTCACAGTCACAGGAAGAAAAGGAAATGTAACTCATCCACGAAGGATATGGCTTATAAGTCGCTAGTTCGACGCCTTCTTTAGCATCGTTTATCTTGCTGGGATTCCTACTAGATAGGACTGATAAAAGAGAAGTTCCAGCGAGGAGCGGCATGTTTCGTCACTAGATGGTTTAGTCGGAGCGAGAGCGTTAGGGAGATGCTCAACAAACTCCGTTGGCAGACATTGCAAGAGAGGCGTTAAGCACCACGGATCGATTTACTATTGAAATTTTGAGACAGCACTGTCCGGGAATAGTCGGACAATATATTACTTCAACCAACATACGTCTCGCTTAATGACCATGAGGAGAAAATTCGAGAAGTTAGTGTCAATGCAGAGGGTTACCGACAATCATTCTTTCTACGCGCTTTGCGCATTAGGTGGCTTTCCGAGTATGATGTAGATGTAGATGAAATTCTGAGCGTCTCGCAGCTTGAACCGTGCAGGTCATTGTGAGACCTCTGTTCCTAATGCTATATTTTCGCTGTACAACAAGGTACTGAATCGCTTCAACTTATCAAATACTTTTGTAACTACTTTTATAATTTTTTTATATTTAGATTCTAAGTCAGTTTAAGGAACAAGCTTTGTTTTGAAATGTTAGTTTCGCAAGATAAAGCCTATAAAGAAGAACTGAAGGAAATGTTAGTGGCGAAGGCAATCAGCAATTGTGGAGAACACAAAACTGCAGTGAAAGCACTAATATGCATGAAATTGCTGAAGTAGTGTATTTACTTAAGTAAAATGCGTACGCAGAAGAAGAACACTGCATATGCAAGATAATGATTCCAATACTAAATACAGTTGTTGCTACAATGCGATATGGTTGTGGAAGATATTGTGTATGGTGAATCACGGTGCAGAAGTTAATAACAAGAAACGTTGGTTATACGAGGTAGTTAAGAAACGGATACTGAAAGTTTCTTCAAGTTTCTTTGAGGTGTGATGGATTTCCGCAATTTTACAATGATGAAAATAAGTGAGCTAGCAGAGAGAGTGACTAAATGTAGGGGCTAGCCATACCGTCCGCTATTACCGAATGCATGAGGCACTGCGCCACGTAAAAGATACGACACACACCATTCGTTGTTCGTAACTCTGCCAAATCAATCCAAAAGTAGGAGTATAACGTACAGTTTACAAGTTACAATAGCACCATGAGGGAGAATTAACAGCCATTAATTGATGTAGGTAATTGACGCAAACACAGACTATATTGTCTAAATTATTCGCCGTACGCATATCTGTGGTACCGTATGCCATTAGGCACACACTGAATAAATTGAAAAAAATCAAGAAACAAGACAGAGGGCGGAGAAAAGAAACTTTGTGAGTTAGTTAATGAACATGTGAACCATCGGTTGAATGGTGCTAAATTATACTGCTGCTATTAAAATTAGAACACCATGAAGGAGGCCTGCAACAGACGTCAAACTGGCTCGGTACATGAACGATTATCATTTCAGGGCAACGGTACGAAGTAATACGAGTAATGCCATCTATAATTTTTGTATATGGAAACATTACGCAGTGAGTTTCTCATTCGGAAATCGTACTTTAATGTTGGTGAGAAAATCGTGTTATGGCCCGTATAAGATCTAGAAATTTCACCATCACGTGTATGAATACGGCGTCAACAGCACTGAGGCCTGTCGATACTGTTGTTAACAGTGCCTTGATATTGTTGCTCCTGTTTTTTTTTGTCAGAGTCTGGTGATCACGTCTTTTTTCTAGCCTGGCGGAGTACCATAACAGAACAGGGCGGCATATTAATATGGACCATCCCAGTATTCCAGTATTCATATTTTCGTATGTGGGGGAACCGTCTAAAAACCACATCCACGCTGGCCGGCACACTGACTCTAAACCTTCCCGCTGATGAATTTGATCTGGGTCTGAAGTGCCTCACCGAACCCTGGTTGCAGAGTGATAACGATATTGGTTATCTGGGTGGGTTTCAGGAGTCTACAATTGTCTCGAGCATATTGAATTGACGGGCCAAAGTGAGGCATACTCACGGCCAGGCAGGGTTTAACGCCTCCACGTAACTAGCGGCGGGAAAGACATGCAAATTGTTCATTCGACCATGCAGGATCGTACAGCCAACTCACATACCAGAAGTAAGGAAATGGGCGGACAGTGTGACGGCATTTGGAGCAGCATGGACTGTAAGAACAGCGAACATTCTTGCAACTTCTGTTGAGGTAGCCGCATACAGAGTCATGCCGAGAATGTGACGACCAAAGACAAGACATAGGAGTATCACCACGTCGTTGTGTCAACTTGGTTCCAATTTAGCGTACGACCTCACAATGGACGTAACTGGGTGCGGAGGAAACGAGGTGGGCAAAAGATAAAAAACTGCATGCGTCGTCTTCATACTGGTTCAGTCATGGCAGGCAATGTCATTGGATACACAACACGATCATCTCTGGTTCACATAGTTGGCAATCTAGGTAACAACAGTTACGATTCAGATGTGTTTAGGTCAAAGGTTGTAACCTATTTTTGAGACTATTGTGACATAATCAACAAGAGAATGAAAGGTTGCATATTCTTGGCACTATTCTGCATTATCTCAACACAGGAAGTATTCCATTTTTACTCTGACCTGCCAACTCTCTACTGCTCTCACCCACTGAAAACATTGATTCTGAGTTACCGAGAGCCTGGCACACATCGAGCAACTAAAAATTTATGAATTATGGCACAGAGCTGAAGCATTATGAAAAGACAAACTAGTATCTGTCATTCAAGTTCATTTTGACTCGATATCCAAACTGTTGTAGAAAGATGACACACCAATTTGAGATTCTTGTAAATTTGTCATCAACCCAAAGAAAACGTTCTGAGTCAATAGACAAGTCACAATTGTCCCTTTTTTAAATCAGCCTCATTTCATTAGAATATTGCAATTGTTTTAAAAATGTGATGTCACCGCCAGACACCACACTTGCTAGGTGGTAGCCTTTAAATCGGCCGCGGTCCGGTAGTATACGTCGGACCCGCGTGTCGCCACTATCAATGATAGCAGACCGAGCGCCGTCACACGGCAGGTCTAGAGAGACTTCCTAGCACTCGCCTCAGTTATACAGCCGACTTTGCTAGCGATGGTTTACTCACTTCTACGCTGTCATTTGCCGAGACGATAGTTAGCATAACCTTCAGCTACGTTATTTCCTACAACCTAGCAAGGCGCCATTATCTGTTACTATTGATACTGTGAGTCATGTAATGTCAAGAGCGACGTTCATCATTAATGGATTAAAGTTAAGTATTCCACCAGCTACGTCCGTTTTTCTCAATTCTAATTCTCTTGTCATGTTCCAGACCCCACGCCAGCGTGCGTGAGCTGAGACGCGTGCATTTCGGCCTCCTTTAGCAATATGGTTGGCTCTCCAGCCAACCACAACATTGGCGACGAGGGTAAAAGTGTTCTTATCTAAATTGCCTTGATTTACTTGTGTAATGGCTTCGCCACAACCTCCAGATGTACTGTCCGAATTTTATCGCTTACTGAATCAGCAGACGCAGGCCTTACTGGATGCCCTTGAACAGCTCGTCCAGGGTCAACGTGCGATTCAGAACGATGCGGCAGCAGCCGCTTCACCGCTAACGCAGCCACAACACGCTGTCGCACCAACTTTTCGACCTTTTGATGCTGCACTGGAAAGCTGAACGGAGTGGTCACGCCAATTTGGATTCCATCTCGCCGCCTACAGAATTCAAGGTAACGAGCGGCAGCCTTTTTTGTTATCATCGGTCGGCGTGACTACGTACCATGTGATAGTCAAATTATTTCCCCGACGCGACGCCGCAACTCTGTCCTACGAAGAAATTTTGTCTATAATAGATGCATATTTCAAAGAATCAGTCAATGTAGTTGCAAAAAGGTATACCTTCTTTCGTACAAAACGTACGGCAGGTCAGACTAATCGGGAGAGGGTTGCAACTCTCCAAGGCCTTACTAGGGATTGTGCTTTTGAGTGTCAATGTGGACTCCCTTATTCAGATACTATGGTACGTGATGCCATTGTACAGAACGTTTCTGATATTCGTATAAGGGAACAGATTTTGAAACTAGTAAATCCCTCCCTTCAACAAGTGATGGACATATTGGATCGACAGGACACACTTGACTTTGCTCAGGAATTATTAGAAACACCGCCAGCAGTGTGTCAGGTTAACCGGCTCGCCGGGCGAGCTGCGCGGAGCAGTAAACAGCCCTCGCGCCCGGCCGCGCCACTGCCGCCAGGCTCTCAGCCACGTGTGTCGCGCCGTCAAGCAAATGCAGTGATAAAATCATGCCCGCGGTGTGCTACTAAACATTCGCTTGAGAATTGCCCGTCACGCCAAGCTATTTGCTGTTATTGTAATAAGAAAGGACATGTTCAGAGTGTTTGCCAGAAAAAGCTCAGATCTGAAGCTCAAAACCGTTCCAGGCCCTTTGCTTCGCACCGGAATCTGAATCGAACCAAGGATACTCAGGCTCGCGAAACTTCGCCCATGGAAATTCATGTAGTTCATTCCACTCCGCCGAGTGCCACTCTCTCTAACAGTGACGGTGTTCGTCCCAAAAATAGTGTGCGTCGACATCACCGGAATTCCCGTTAAGTCGCAAGTGATTATGTACCAGTGTCAGTTCACGTTGCACGAGACAGTCGCTCTTTTCGTCAGCAGGACAATAAACTTTTTGTAGATTTGGACAGTAACGGCAAAGTGGTACCATTCCAGCTCGATACCGGAGCTTCAGTTTCACTGATCAATCGAGACACTTACAAACTGCTAGGCACACCTCCGTTGCGTGCTGCAAATGTTAAGTAGTTATTCAGGTCAAGGTATCCCTGTGTTAGGACAGTGCAGCCTTCTTGCAACATACAAAGGACAAACAAAACTTGTGTCATTTTACGTCCTTCGTTATTCTTCTGCAGTGAACTTGTTTGGTTTCGATTTATTTCAGTTGTTTAACTTGTCTATAGTAAATAAGGTCCTATCAGTGAACCAGACTGTGCCTTCAGACAGTGTTTCTCGTCTATGTGAAGAATTTGCAGACATTTTTGCACCGGGCCTCGGTTGCGCTAAGAACTATATAGCACATTTGGAACTGAAAGTAAACGCGCAACCGAAATTTGTCAGAGCGCGCAATGATCCCCACGTATTGCGTGATGAGGTCAAAAAAACATTACACGATTTGGAATCACAAGGTGTAATTGAACGTGTGCAGGCTTCTCTCTGGGCATCACCCTTAGTAATTTTGCCAAAACCTTCCTGAAAGTTGAGACTTTGTGTGGACTTCAAGGCAACAGTGAATCCACAACTAGTGATTGCCACTTTTCCTTTACCCCATCCGGAAGATCTTTTTGACAAACTGTGCCCGGGTAAATATTTTTCGAAGTAGGACCTAGCAGACGCGTACTTGCAAATACCGGTGGACGAAGAATCCCAGCGCGTTTTGATGGTTAACACGTATCTTGGTTTGTATTGATTCAAACGACTGCCATTCGTTTGTGCATCCGCCCCTGCATTGTTTCAGCAATATCTAAAAATTGTCTGTGCGTCGGTCCCTACAGCAGCAAATTATCTGGACGATATTGTGATCTCTGGAAAGACGGAAGAACATTTGGCCAATCTCAGAACATTATTTCAGGTCTTGCGACCAAATGGTCTTCGCTTGTGGAAGGACAAATGTGTGTTTTTTGTTCGGGACTTGCCATACTCGGGACATGTAATCAATGCCCAAGGCATACATCCCAGTCCCACGCACCTGCGTGCCATACAAGACGCCTTCGCCGCAGAATTTGAAGCAGCTACAGTGTGTGCTGGGAAAAATAAATTATTACCATCGCTATGTGCCGCATGCCTCTTGCATTTCAGCTCCGCTTCATCGCTTACGCCGTAAGGGTGTTCCGTTCGTCTGGACGACGGAATGCGAACGCGCCTTTCGCCAGTTGAAATCGGCGTAGCTTTCCAATACTTGCCTTACGCCATTCGATCCCCAGAAGCCACTATTGTTGATGGTGGATGCATCGGATTTCGGGATCGGTGCAGCGCTTGAGCACAAAGATGGATCGCACGATCACCCTGTTGCCTTTGCGTCCAAATTGCTCTCGTCTGCTCAAAGAAACTATTCAAAGATCGAGAAAGAAGCATTGGCTCTCGTATTTGGTGTTACAAAGTTTCATGATTTCTTGTATGATCGTCACTTTTTTTTTAAAAAAAAATTCTTTATTTCAAACCAATATTATGATACAGAATAACCCACCACCTGAAGCATTAGTGGGTCTTTGCTTACATACAATAATACAGTTACTACAGCAGTCATTACGTAATATTATTACCTACTTTTTAGTGTTAGTTTTTATTTTCGCTATAGGCATTTCTACTTCTAATATTAACCTACTTAACCTAACTGCAACGTTACACACGTGCCAGCGTGAGTATAAACCTACTGTTTGTGGCCGGGCCCACTGAGCTGATCCCAGTGGGCATGCCCCTGGCACCGGGCTGGCCCAAGACGTTTGAACCGCTGCAGTTTATACTAAGGTATTATCCTAACTTATCCTACTTCTTAACCTATTCCTATGCTACTGTCAATTTCAGTGTGTTTGTCAAATCCGGTAGAAATGTGCACCCTCCTCCTGGTCCAGGAGCGTGGCGGATCCCAGCCGTGAAACGGCTGGCCAATTCCACGTCCGGCGGAAAGGGACGGGTGCACTTAGGTCTGGTCAGGTGTTTGTCAATTTCGGGTTAATTTTGGTTGTTCCTGAGAAAGTCCTTTAATATTTTGCCCGAGATCTCATTCGCAAGATTATTTAGAATTTGAAAGTGATCCTCGCGCCTGAGTAAGTGGTACGTGTCTTGATTTGGTAGTTGGAGTCTGAGTTGTGATGCTACTTCGTCGAAGAGATGGCACTCATACACCACATGGTCTGGGGTGCCCTGTGGGGCCCCACAGTCGCACGCTGGTGTAGCCCGTTTCCCGAATCTGCATAAGTATGCTGGATAGGGTCCATGTCCAGTGAGGAAGTGCAGAAGTCCTCTAGATGGCTTGAAGTATCTGAGCTGTAAGCGCTCCTTGATATTTGGCAGCAGCTCATGCGTTCTCCGACCTGTGTCGTCCGCATCCCATTGCTCTTGCCAAAGTTCTTCCCCCCTATTTCTAATTTCCGATTTAGAGCCCGTGTAGATCCCCATTATTTCTATCATTTTATCCCTGTTGCCTTTCTTGGCCCAGTACCATGCCGCCTGTTCTCTTATTTTAATGTCCAGAGGACACAGCCCCATGAGTACTAATAGCGCCCCCCCTGGTGTTGTTCTATATGCTCCTACAGAGCGCAGGAGCATATTCCGCTGCACTCTCCTCACGGCCATGGCAGGCATGACCCTCGTGAGCCTGTGAGCCCAGACTCCTGACGCGTATCCCACAATGGAGGTCAGTATGCTGTTATGATATAGTTTGATTAGGTCTGGTGGTAAGTGAAACCGCTTGTGTCCTATGCCAATGAGTTTATTCAGTGTTTCTAGGGATCTCTGTGTTATTGTGTCAACATGCGATGTATAGTTCCATCTCTCATCGACGATTACGCCCAAGTACCGGGCCTCACGTCGCCGAAGCACTGGCGAGCCGTCTATTCTCACCGTCGGGTTCCTAACTAGTTGTCCCTTGAGCAACAGATATGTAGACTTACTGGGTGATATAGTCATTTTTGTTCTGTGACACCATGTGGTCAAGATAGAAATTGCTCTCTCAATTTTCGGTTCCAGTTCTTCGCGGCTACGGCCGCCAACCAACAGAAGGAGGTCGTCTGCGTAGGATGATCGTCACTTTACCATAATTACAGACCACAAACCTTTGACATCGTTTTTTCATCCGACCAAGCCTGTACCTCCGCGTACAGGGCAAAAATTCATTCGCTGGTCTATTTTCCTCTCGCAGTACAGCTACGATATCTTGTATCGGTCCATCGCTAAGCACTGAAACGCCGATGCGTTGTCCCGCTTGCCTGTTGCTAAGGATAGGGCATTCGATTCCTCCGAACTTGCTTGCATGTTCATTCATTCGGAAACCGATGACGTGGTCGAATCGTTCCCGATTGATTTTCGTCGTGTAGCTACAGCCACAGCTGCCGACCCTGTCCTTGCTCTCGTTCTGCGTTTTGTTGCTACGCAATGGCCCTTGTCAAAGTCACGGATCGGGGACCCGTTGGTTCGCCGATTTTTTGCTTTCAAGGAGAGACTTTTTGTACGACGTGGTGTTTTGCTGTTGCGTTCTGATAATCAGTCCAGGGACGTGATACCACGTTCGTTACAGTCCTCTGTCTTACAGCCTCTCCACCAAGGACATTGGGGTGTAGTGGGAACGAAACAACTTGCTCGTCAGCACTGTACCTGGTTCGGAATCGATGCCGCGATTACGAATATGTGCTCTTCTTGCATAGTGTGTGCCGAACATGAATCAGCACCACCGCGGAAATTCTTTGCATGGCCAAAAGCCACTTCCCCTTGGCAACGCTTACACATCGATTTTGCTGGTCCATTCTGGAATGCTCGGTGGTTGGTTGTGGTAGATTCATTCAGTAATTTTCCTTTTGTTGTCCGGATGTCTTCCACGACGTCATCTGCCACCATCCAAACGTTATCCGCTATCTTTTGCATTGAAGGTCTTCCACAGACTATTGTTTCCGACAATGGCCCACAATTCATGTCCGCAGAATTTCAGTCGTTCTGCAAGGCCAATTGTATTCAACATCTGACGTCCGCGCCGTTTTCGCCACAGTCAAACGGTGCCGCTGAACGATTGGTCAGAACTTTCAAGTCACAGATGTTGCAGTTGAAAGAGTCGCATTCTCGGGAGGACGCGTTATTGCTCTTTTTGTCCTCGTATCGCTCTCAGCCCCAACATGGTCGCTCGCCGGCTGAGTTGCTCCATGGTCGCCCTCATCGAACCTTGATGTCTTTGCTGCATCCGCCGCATCAGGTTCCTGTGCATCGGCAGACACCTTCTTTTGCTCCAGGCGACGTTTTCTACTATCGCTACGATCGAGGTTCACGGCGTTGGCTCGAAGGGCGCATACTTCGCTGCCTCGGACGCGCTATGTATCTGGTTTTGGGGGCCTCTGGTGAGGTGCGCCGGCATCTCAACCAGCTGCGCCTCTGTCGTCGAACGGGATCTGCCGCTCGCCGTCTGCTTTCAGCGACGGTGCAGTCCGTTCAGCGGCCCGGGGACCCATCTACTGGCTCGCCTCAGCTCCAGGTGTTACCGACGCTGCCTTCCATTTTGCCCCATGGCAACACACCGACGCCACCGCCGCAGCCGCCACCGCCTGTTCTCCCGCCGGCGACACCCGCAGTGGACGCGTCGCTGCAACTGCCGGGCGCATCCCTGGGTCACGCGCCGCCGATCGCTTCCCGTGACCAGGTGTAGTCCGCCATGGAACTCTTGCCGGCTCCGGACCATTTGTCGTCTTCGCCCGTCGGGTGCCCCGGCCCCTCCTGTCTCTCTACGGGCGCATACACCGCATGTTGGTGTGCACCCTGGAGCAGATTTTCTGGCGTTTCCTAGCTCCCGGCGGTCCGAATGGCAGGGTGCGGATGGCACAGCCTCGCCTGTTGTTAGGCTCCCCACCTCGTCGCATACGTCAACATGGGGTCCTCCCCACGGCGGGCGGAAGCCTTATGCCACAACCGTACGCCGATTTGCGGGGGAGGAATGTGGTGTTACCGCCAGACACCACACTTGCTAGGTGGTAGCCTTTAAATCGGCCGCGGTCCGGTAGTATAGGTCGGACCCGCGTGTCGCCACTATCAATGATTGCCGACCGAGCGCCGCCACACGGCAGGTCTAGAGAGACTTCCTAGCACTCGCCCCAGTTGTAGAATCGACTTTGCTAGCGATGGTTCACTGACTTCTACGTTCTCATTTGCCGAGACGATAGTTAGCATAGGCTTCAGCTACGTTAATTCCTACGACCTAGCAAGGCGCCATTATCTGTTACTACTGATACTGTGAGTCATGTAATGTCAAGAGCGACGTTCATCATTAATGGATTAAAGTTAAGTATTCCACCAGCTACGTCGGTTTTTCTCAATTCTAATCCCCTTGTCATGTTCCAGACCTCACGCCAGCCTGCGTGAGCTGAGACGCGTGCATTTCGGCTTCCTTTAGCAATATGATTGGCTCTCCTGCCAACCACAACAAAAAATAAGCCTGGAGTAATAGTAATCTCCATCGTTAAAGTTCAGGTTACGAATGCTATTACCTAGAGTATCAATGCAACAGGTAACCAAACATTTCATTCTTTGGTGATAAATTAGATGGACTTTCAATAAGAGTATTTTACTATATAAGTTTTGAGGACACATTCGGCATTATGGACAGAGCTACTGTTAAATCAAAAGTTCATTGTCAATTTTAAAACTGAATGCTAAGCTGCAACTCAGACAAAAACTGAGGTGAATTTCAATTAAATGGATGTGACGAGATGTTAGCCCATCCAGGTTATCATAAAACCACGAAAAATGTTGTTGGTAATGCAGAGGAGTATTATTATGTTAAAAATCAGAATTATAACAATCAATCTAATATTGAATTCCATCAAATTTTGAGTAATTTTCATAATATTGCAATGTAACAATGAAAGAAATTGTACAGATATTTGTGCAAACCGGGTTTAGTGCAAAATTGTGAGTGGTCTATAGATATAGTAGAACATGAACTGCTTCATGCGCGGTACATCCTGTACCTTTAAACATTAACAGACTATATAAAAGGAGATGCCATGTAAAACATCAGTAACCTGTGCAATATCCATACTGATCGTAGTAGCAAAGAAGGTTGAGTAGTCGTTTAGGCTCACAGCTTCAATAAAACTGTTAGAAGAGATACAGACCTACGAGACTGCGAGATGAAGTACTGTAAAAGTTCCAGAAGATGTGATATACTAGTAGCTTAACACTTACACTTGATGCTCTAAATCCAGAAAATATACTACGTGCTTTTTCGTTGAAAAATGTTACCACTAGAAGGTTGTACACTTTAGATCATACACATCCATGTCATAAGGACATCTGATAGTGTGTTAGGAAAGTTCAAATATTACGATGGAAATCTACGATTTCCTAGAAGCAACAATGTCCTCAAAAGAATGAAGGAATTACCCAAAAGTTTAAAACTTTCCAATTTGTATGGAAAAGTCTTTAATTACTGAATAGTGTTGTTAGTAGTGACAGTATTGTAAAAGACAGTCAGAAAGAAGAAGCGACAAGGAATTGATTACCACTGCAAATGAAAGCATACACGGACCTACGCAGTTCTTGACAAAAGTTTGTACACTGATAGTTATTTAATAGTCGTGGTTTGAATGACCTTTCGAAATGGCATAGTGTATTCATAAGGAGTGACATTCCAGAGGGCTTTGGATCACTGAAACAGATAGTTGATATATCATGATCATGAACCAAGCACTTCCATCAGAGCCGATTACGAATGTCTCTAGAGCCCACTAAAGAGTAGGCCAGAGATCTTCTTGATCTGATACACCTGTTCGCTGCTCTTCCCCTCCATCTCTTGCACCCAATCTTCCCTTCTACGATTATGTTTTCTTGATTTTCTGTCTTTTCTCTCAGTACGGCCAAAGAACTGTAAAATTGTTTCGTTGGCCCAAGAAGAAAGGCGTTTGGAGGTACTGAGTTGCCCAATACTTGATACATTTGTTCTTCTTTCGGTCCATTTTATGCTCAGCGTCCTGCGCCAGCACCAAAGGTCAAATACATCAATATGCTGGTTGTCTCTGGCCTTATGGATCCATGTTTCGCAACAGTAAAAGAGGGCGAAAACGAGAGTGTTACAACAAACCGAACTTTAATGGTGTTTATTATCGCTCTGTTCTGCCAGATCTTAGTGAGTTTCTTCATAGCCACTCGCCCTAGCATGATCCATCTACTTATCTCATCTTCAGAGTTTCTCTTGTCGCAGATGGTTGACCAAAGATAGATGAATGAGTGCGCGACTCCCAGTTGCTTAAATCGAGATGTTAGCTGAACCTGTGCTCCTCAATCAATTATGGTGAGTTTGGACTTGCTCAGGTTGATGTCTAATCCAAATGCTAAATTAACACTCTATATTACTGTTAGAAGTAGGTTTTTCCTGTTGTCTGAAAGCATGGTGTCATCAGTAAATCGTAGGTTGTTAACAGTTCTACCACCAACTGAGATGCTCTTAGCTCAACCGTCAAGAGCACTCTTAACGAGATGTTCTGCTTGGATGTTGTACGGTTAGGGGGTGTGAAGAAAACTATTCCTGGAGATTTACTATGGCCATGAATTTGCAATCAGAAAATGTTTAATTTACTTCAAGCAGTTTTTCTTTAAAGTTGCATAAACCCCAAGAACTCATTTTACTTCCGGAAATTTCAAAAGCAAACCTCTGTATGAGAAGTTTCCCTATCCTGTTAAAATTCTGATAGTAAAATCCGTTGATAGTGAAAACAATAAAACACTCTGAAACTTGAACTAGAAAGAAAATCAGCTTTGGCAGCACTTTTTTTGTTCTGTTTTATTATCCGCAAAATCTATTTTCGGTCATTTATTGACCATCCTCAGTGCTAGAAGTTAAAAATTTCCCATAACGATCAGAGAGTATAAAACAGAAAATCACAACTACACCTGCGTATGAACATAACAGTTGGTAGGAACATACCTGTAATACACAATTAAAATTGGTAGGCACTGGTATCAACAAGCTTAGAGCGATCACATAAACTGAGGCCGCTGTTTAAGTACACGTGTTAAGCAGACCTCGGTGTGACAAGGCTTGGAACGCCCTCTATGTGACATGTGTCACGTGAAGACTTAATATTACTGGTTTTGCAAGATATTAACACTAAATAACTCTTGTGCATTTGTGAATCATGATGTAATTCAAATTTAAAATGTACGTAAAAACGTAGCACACGAAGGAGGAAGGAAACATCTAAAACACACTGGCGTATTGGCTTTTTAAAAAACCAACTTACAAAACATAAAACAGATGGATAATAAGTTGTCAGAGTGCAGGACAAGTAAAAGAGAAAAAGAATAATATATGAATAACATGAAATGAGATATAACACAGTTTTCTAAAAAAACATAGTACCCACCATCTGGCGTGGGAAGTTAGAAGTACAACGTTCGTGATTTACGTATAATGTTACGTAAATGTTACGTAAATCTTTGACAGCTGTTAGATTCTAAGTTCTCTCTAATACGCTAACTTGAACCAATGGCGAATAAGCTACTGCTTTGTAAAAGGTCGCTGTAAATAATTTCAAAGGTGGATTCCTAAACTTACACGTCTGGCCATATTTCACAGTACAATACATAAATTCTCCTGTATGAAGTACTGCATATACACATCGAAGCACACCCTTCCAAAAGACACATAAAACGCATGCAACGACTAGTACAAATACAGTGAAAAGCAAACACAAATAAATGGTGGCAATAACTACTGTTAGTGGTGGGCTCAACAATCACTGAAGGTGAACAGTCTTTACAATACACCACTTTTAATTATAGAAAGAGACAATAAGAGATAGTCTATTCCAAATGAGAAAGAAATCAAATTGGTTACAGTTGTGTTTCTCGAAGACGGGAATTGTTTTGAGTCTTTTCTGGGTCAGCGTGATGTGATAAAGGCGGTAGAAGCAGTTTGAAGTTGCTGAAGTTCATCCAGCCGTGTCCTTGGCATTAATCTATCCTGTTTCCTTACAACTGTTTCAGCTAGCGGTGGTAATAAATTGCGTAGCATCCATTTGTCGTAGGCCAGAAGAAAACAACTGTTCATGCAGCATTTAAAGGTCGTATTAGTTCAACTGCATCTTCCACGCACATTAGTTTGGCACAGTCCATACGTCATGTATAAATTAACATAACATTTGCTAAATTTGCTAATTGAGAAGTTAGACAGTCCATCTGCCGTTAACATTCATGCTTCATGATAACACTGTTCCCGTGAAACAGTTCTTACGTAGCAACACAATTCACAGTTTCCACATTAGGGGTTAGTGTTTTAGCATACATCATATTTGAATGTCAAAAAAAGAGCAATATTAAATTCACACTGCCGGCCGGAGTGGCCGTGCGGTTCTAGTCGCTACAGTCTGGAGCCGAGCGACCGCTACGGTCGCAGGTCACATCTACATCTACATGACTACTCTGCAAGTCACATTTAAGTGCTTGGCAGATGGTTCATCGAACCACAATCATACTATCTCTCTACCATTCCACTCCCTAACAGCGCGTGGGAAAAACGAACACTGAAACCTTTCTGTTCGAGCTCTAATTTCTCGTATTTTATTTTGATGATCGTTCCTCCCTATGTAGGTTGGGCTCAACAAAATATTTTCGCATCCGGAAGAGAAAGTTGGCGACTGAATTTTCGTAAAAAGATCTCGCCGCGACGAAAAACTTCTTTGCTGTAATGACTTCCATCCCAATTCGCGTATCATATCTGCCACACTCTCTCATCTATTAGGTGATAATACAAAACGAGCTGCCATTTTTTGCACCCTTTCGATGTCTTCCCTCAATCCCACTTGGTAAGGATCCCACACCGCACAGCAATATTCTAACAGAGGACGAACGAGTGTAGTGTAAGCTGTCTCTTTAGTGGACTTGTTGCATCTTCTAAGTGTCCTGCCAATGAAACGCAACCTTTGGCTCGCCTTCCCCACAATATTATCTATGTGGTCTTTCCAACTGAAGTTGTTCGTAATTTTAACACCCAGGTACTTAGTTGAATTGACAGCCTTGAGAATTGTTCTATTGATCAAGTAATCGAATTTCAACGGATTTCTTTTGGAACTCATGTGGATCACCTCACACTTTTCGTTATTTAGCGTCAACTGCCATCTGCCACACCATGCAGCAATCTTTCCTAAATCGCTTTGCAACTGATACTGTTCTTCGGATGACCTTACTAGACGGTAAATTACACCATCTGCGAACAACCTAAGAGAACTGCTCAGATTGTCACCCAGGTCATTTATATATATCAGGAACAGCAGAGGTCCTAGGACGCTTCCCTGGGGAATACCTGACATCACTTCAGTTTTACTCGATGATTTGCCGTCTATTACTACGAATCCTGCCTCGGGCATGGATGTGTGTGATGTCCAAGGTTAGTTAGGTTTAATTAGTTCTAAGTTCTAGGCGACTGATGACCTCAGCAGTTAAGTCGCATCGTTCTCAGAGCCATTTGGACCAATTTTAAAATTCACACTTTATGTAATGCAGTTCAATTCTAAACCGACGACAATACTGTCTGTTCACGAGCGCATTGTCACTGACACAAGTATCATTCAGCAAAAACCTACAGTGTTTGCGTAATGCAACGTCCGTTTAGAATATCCATCATGAAGTCAAATTTCAAACCGATGTAACACACGAAATTCCGGTATTAATATCACGTTAAGCACACACCATTACTACACATAGTACTTTCTTCCGTACCCCCACGCTCACGCGCTATCTGTAACTGTCTGCCACACACCGTTCGACCCGACAATTATCGACACCTCTCTCGCTCAACAGTTCTTACAAAACTTCTGCCTACTGCATTCCGTTTCACACAGTACATTAAATAAAACAATTTCAAAGATCACCAGAAAAAATACAAGTATTTACATAAGGATATCGTATAGAAAATAGCACTGTAAGCGGTAAATAGCATCATACACACTTCATGTTCTACACTACATAACCAAATGAAAAATATTCTATGTCACCAGAAATGTATCTATGGAGTACAAGGTCGTAAAAGAAAGGAAAAAATATATATCTCGTTATTAGCCATGGCATCACAGGGGGACCGAACGTAGCCTTCTGATACACTGAAGGAATCAGACATGCCAGTACTTCGAAGCTGCATGGTGGTTATTCTGTAATCTGCTGGTCAGTACTGTCAAGGGTGGGGGGACACTAGACTTTGCAAGCAACTGGTACAACTTTACCCAGATAACACAGTCAAAAGGTTTTCTATTGTCAAGGAAGAGGATGAAAACAGGAATGCAGCAATCTCCTGATATCTTAGTTATTTGTCGTATGTTGAGAATCTGTTCAAGATTTCCGTTTTCTTTCTTCTGTGGATATGTGAGGCTGATTATAGGGCTTCAAGCGATCAAGACTGATTTTGTGGAGTTTCCATCTTAAAACCTCACCGAATATTAGATGTCTTGTTGTGGGTCATGGCTGTCTTTTTCGGCTCTTCTTGGTAGATTGGAGCTTAATCCGCGTTTTCATCGGCAGCAGACTGTGATCACTTTCACAGACAGTTCCAGGAAACGTCTCACTATCCAAGACGAAAGTTCCCCATCGTCTTCGCATCAGGATGAACTCAATCTGGTTTCTCAGTGTATCACCAAGTGATATTCATTTGTATAGTCGTCATGGGGTGATATTGGAATATAGTGTTACAGAAAGTCATGGCATTACACAGGAATCCAGCAAGTACCTGCCTCGTTCATTTATCTCACCCAGACCGTAAGGTACAACAACATTTCTTAAATGTGTATCTTTGCTAGTATCTCCAAATTTATCATTGAAGGCTTCTTAAATTATTGCCTGTTCTTTGTTAGATATGTTACTAAGGATTTCTTCCCATTGTTCTTAGAACTGTATCTCCTCATCCGACTCTGCAGCAGTAGGGGCATAAATCGGAATGATATCAGGTTTGCACAGAGAAGCATTCAATTTGATGGAGATAGTCCTCTCATTAAAGGGTTCGTAACCCATAACAAACTTGCTGAGATTGCTAGGAATAACTATTGCAACACCATCTCTGTTTTGGTCACTACTCCCTGAAAGATAAACAGTTTTCCTCTTTTGGATCATGAAATAGCCACATCCTCTCCAGTGAACCTCACTAAGCTCAAAAATATCTAGTTCAAACGCTCTCATTTCTCTTTCCATTATGACAAGTTTTAGGTTTTGTGTTGCAATTTTTCTTACAGTGGGTAGGGACACTTTGCACTGTGTTGGTTTAATGACGTCTTCCAATCCTGACCCATTCCTCATCGGAGGGCTAACTGGAGGACCTGAAGCTACGGATAATTTATAACTGAGCAAATTCATGAGGTTCTCATGAGAAAAGTTTTAGTGACCTCCAAATCCCACCTGCTCACCATATCAGCTTCTCGCTGGAATTGGTTATCCAATATTCCGCTGAGTTGCTTGGCTTAACAGGGACACCATGCATAGGTAGGAAGTTGGACATATGAGGTGACAGAGATTAAGAGAACTCTCTTCCTCAGTTCTTGTAATCGCGTCTCAAGGTGTTAGAAATTCATTTCCTAGGCCTGGATACATAACTACAACTTTTTACCACCCAGACCTGACACAACCATTTCATGTGAAGGACAAACAGCTATTATTATAAATTAATTATTGAAGTTTTGCCATAATCTGGAACATATAGAGGTAAAACGTGAAAAAGCATTGCAGTCGTGAGTAAAAATCATTCAAAGTGCGAATGGAAAATATGTATCGAGAAGGACGCGTTCGGAGAAATTAAGGTTTTATTTGTGAGGTCATAGTATGGTAATGCGTTTGGAGTTCGAAGAGTTAAGATTTCTTACGTTGCAATGTCTTCGTACCACATGATAGTGCTGATGGTATTTTTAGTTTGCAGCAGACATCAGACTGGAAGCTAGTTTGTTAAAAGATAGGTGTGCATCTTAACGGTACAACGAGGCTAATATCTTTAAGATTTAAATCCATGCCTTTTCCATGACTATCTGTTCTCCCGAATATTCCTCCGCTCCACAACAGGCGACAAATACAGATGACTCAAGAGTGAAAAGATGTCAACCATATCTCGGTCTCCAAAGATCTGCGAAAAGAAATGAACTGCACTTACTCCATAATAGACTTAAATCTAGAAAGCCTATCTGTAACCACAGTCCACCCTTCTATGACTTACAAGGCACCCTTTCGGAACTACAATTACAATGTCTACACAGATACACTTAGGGACATGCATTTGCCTCGGAAAACATGAAGCTAACTGAACAGAATTAGAACGAGGCACGCCGGAACGAAAATTGTCAGTGCCACAGAACAAACGTTGCACCCCATACAGACAGAGCGCCCACACAGGAAATTCCAAGGGACGTAGGACAATCTGCTACCAGCAACAGCTGAAGCATTTGAATGACTGAACTCACTGAACATTGTATTATAGCAGAAACACAAAGTAAAATGAATTGTTGTAGGAAAACTAAATTTTAATTTATGTTTAATTCTTATAATGACCATTACACATTAGAATCTTTTATACTTAATTAGAAGTATGTCTTTTTTGCTGTTGCTGAGTACTTCCTAATACATAAATGTTTTATATTCGAATATATTAATTACCGCTGTAGACGCAATACGATGAATAAACGTAAGAAGGCTGCAACAGTGCTTCTACGCAAGGTATTTGAAGTTGCCCTTGCTGTATTAAACCGGTGGCATACGCATCATTACCCGTTTCTGTCCATAGTAATGAACAGGTAACGTGAAGTGCCAGAAGCTGAATGAAATATTTGTTGCCATCATTCGAGCACAACATCTAATTGCGATCGCTGATGTCCGAAGAGATAGTGGGTTGAGGTGGCCTTGTTATGGGGCCTTAGGATTTGAGGATGATCATCGCTCAGCATTTTTCCGGCCCCAAAAACTACTTCCTCTACGGACTGCTGCTAAGAGTAGGAAAAAGAAATCAGGTAAAGCCTTCGTCCTTCAGAGACTTCTCGTGACGTAAGTGTGGACGTTTTTCGTATCAAGGTAGTTCTTTGAAGGAGCCGTTGAGATTTTAGCTGATTCTAATAGATGTCATCATTTGATCAAAACAGTACCTTCTCTCAAAATGAATCAAGTTCAGGTACATTGCTCTTCAATACATAAGGAATCTGGCTATCATGGTGTCCTTTCAATACGATTTTTTCTTAGTACGGAGGAATGGTGGTGACGTGAAGTTCGTAATCACCAGACTCTGCGACAATGTCCTGGATTAAATTCGAAACCGCTCCGCAGGGTTTGATTGAGTGAGCGTGTGTGTCACTGTTGATGGTGATCCGTCCGTTGGATGGGGAGTCAAGCTCGGCGGCCCTCTTGGTGCTCTTCGAGAGGAGTGGGCTGTGTGCCAGCACCAGGGTTCACTCTTTCTCGTCTGTCATCATGATAAAAAACGAACGTGACACTACAGTACACAGCGAGACATTACAGCCACCCACACTTAATATGTACACTTCCCACACGGTTCTCATACATCACGAAAGAAAGATGCCTGTGGGTGTGAAGATTAGGGAAAACCTTTCCAGTTAGGCGGCTGAACCTGTCCTTTGGGGACTCAGCCGTTCATGCAATACAACTTTACCTCTAGTCGGGTTAACCTGCTTACAAAATGGCGACATCGTAATAAAATTAATAGCGAAATGTGAAGTAAGCCATCTTGTTAGTTGCAAAGAATGGTTCCATATGTGTTGTAGTAAAACTGAACTACTCCCATGAGCAGTGGAAAGAAAACTCCTGAATTTTTAAATATGAACCTTTAAGCACGAGAACGAAACTGGAAATGCGATGTGACCCGTAATGTTTAGTAGAATAATCACATACAAAGACACTTACATAATCTGACGACAAGAGTGACGGAGCGGTTCTAGGCGCTACAGTCTGGAATCGCGCGAGCGCTAAGGTCGCAGGTTCCAATCCTGCCTCGGGCATGGATTTGTTTGATGTCCTTAGGTAAGTTAGGTTTAAGTACTAAGTTCTAGGGGACTGATGACCTCAGACGTTAGGTCCCATAGTGCTCAGAGCCATTTGAATTTACATAGGTTAAGCAAAACTGGAAGTCGATTTTGCGTAGCTGCAATTCGAAACTTGGGCAGTACGTAGCGATTCATCAGGAAACTGGCCACGAATTGAATAAGGGCTCATTTCTGCTTATAGCGTCCAAACGTTTACATGCCAAACATCCAGATGTATTATTTCCATGATTTCCTTAAATCGCTTCAGCCGATTGCTGGATGATTCCTTTGAAAAGTTAACGGCGGTTTGCTTCCCCACCCTTGTAAAAATCAGAGCTTGGGCTCCGTCTCTAAAGACCTCGATGTCGATGGAACGTTAAATCCTAATCTTCCTTCCTTCCACTCGCTGATGTGTATATCAACCATATCTTATTCATGTGTGCTACCACACTACGATAGAATGTTTTCACATCTTCGGCTGTACTTTAGCCAATCTTGCACAGCGCCTACGGGCACGTCCTACCTCGTTCAGCCCGCAGCCGAAAGGGAGGTCCTGCCCAGCTGCTTTAGCACGCTTGTGCCAACATAGCACGGTGCTACGCGGGTTTGCCACATCACAAGTCACATCGTCTGCGTTTGTTACCAAATAACTTCTTTATTATATAATATTCGCACAATATACATCTCCTCTTAATGGGGTCTGTTTTTCCTTGTTTTTGTTGTTTTTAATTTCCTACTACTTTAAATTTCGCACTTCACTAATAATTCGTAAACCTTGGTTCGTCTGGCGCTGGCGACAGTATCTAGTGAGGACTCCAACAAGGGCTGCTGAGAATACTTTAATTGCAGTCATGGAATAGGTGGAGTCTAGCAAAGTGGCTGAGCTAACAGAAGAAGCAACACACATTCAGGAGTGGCATGAAGACTCAGTAGTCTTCTGACGTAAATACCGTCGAATATCTACTCTCCTGGTTAGGAGTGGCTAAAAAGGTTTTCACTGTGTCAGAGAAGTCCAAAATTAAAAGGCTTACAACGTCAGTTTTAAATATGAGGAATAGGCTATAATCAACTTAAGACAATATCTTTCGGTAAAAATTATTCCAGAAGGTATCCGGAAGGTGAAATCCTCCACCACCATGAGCGGTGCAACCATGTCTTATTCTGAAGAGCCTGGTACATCATATAGGAAAGAATTACTCAACTCCAAAATAGAAGATACGACAAAAAGAAATACCTGTGCTTGGAATCCAGAATATCATCATGCTCTTGAAAAGAGAAAATCAAAAATTCAAGGAACTGATTAATGGTTTGTAAGGCAGGACTTCCTACAGATTACCTTCGGAAGGCTGAAAACTAGATTCAGAAATATGCTGGATCTATGAGGGGAAAACACGCGGTAAGAAAAAATAAATTAAACATTGATTATAGGATAAGCATTCGTAGTAAAGAAGAATGTAGCTGATTACATCAGTTTTACGTCAAAAGCAGGGACGATTTCTCTTCTCTCATTTTGATCTCGAAATAAAACGTAATCAGTTATCGATGGTCAGGTTGAATAAGATCAGGTTAAATGATTAAATAAATAAATAAAATGCGCATACTCCTGAAAATTACATTGTATACGACCTTCACGCGCTACAATATCTCATTTCTACGATTTATCAGTGCTGTGGAACACAATAAACAAAAACACAGATAAGAACCTCAAAAACCTGTCCAATATCGAGATCAACAGTTGTAAGAAATCAAAGAAACCTTAATCAAAGAATTGGTATGCTTTGTAGGTCCTCCGAAAAACAGAAGCGTAAATGGTGGAATGAAAATCACATTCCTATCGAGGAAAGAAAAAAAAACTCTCATCGTAGCTGAAATGTCCTGGTGGAAGGTGCAGCTAAGCACCCCGCTCCTGGCGCCATGACTGGCTCTGTACGTTGAACAAACGTTCCGAGATCGCAGTTTCGTGACAAACTGTTCGTATCTCGTTACTTTAGAAAGTAGTCAGGACCATTACGTTTAGAGGCAGTGTACAGTATTCAGAACCCGTTGAGTCAGCGTAGCTGCAAGAGACACCGCGCTAGAATACACGCGGCGGATGTCCGGCAGCGCACGCAGGCATTCCTCGCGCTGTCGCGTAATTACTACACTGAGGCCAGGCCGAGGACGCCGCACACTGCTGGGCTGCTGGGGTAGCGGCAATCTGCGCTGCGGGTGGCGGCACTGCAGGGGACGGCGCTAAAGTAATTACGTACGGGCAGTGTTCCTGCTCGTGTAATAACCCGCGCCCACGGTGACGGCCGGCCGAGGGCGATAACGCGGCTTCGTGACAAAAGTTAATCTCGCCGGCGGCGCACAATCTCCCACGACTTGTTGCGCCGCTCACTTGTCGCGGCGCCATCGTCCGCCTTCTGAAACGGTGCGCGTTGGTGAATGTCGCCTCAAGCGTCTTCGCCTTCAAATACAGCAGAGACCGAGGAGCTATTAAGTAACGTGGAATGCATGCGTCTGAGCCTAGTAACGAAGCGGTGCGGTTTACGATGTTGAATTTGTAACACTGTGCGGTAATTTGTTATGACACTCTCAAAAAATACGGATTTGTGTACGTAATATTTCGTTGTTGTGGTTTTCATCCCAAAATCTTTTGATGCAACCATCTGTTAGTCTACTTTTTCTTGCTATTGTCAGTCTGTATTTTATATTCGTCGTACTTCAGTCATGGACTCCTTTGCTGCCCAGATAGCAACACTCATCTACTACAAACATTTCGTGTCTCGTTGCCCAATCTTATTACCACGCCCTTGCCTCATTTGTTTCAGTTCATTATCGTATTATCCTCGATATTCATCTTATTGCCTCTTTCCAAGAAAGTTTCCATTCCGTTCCAAGAACCTTTTAACGTCTCTGGTACAATAATATGTCAATGGCAAAACTCAGAGATTTTATTCGTTCTCCAAGAACTTTCATTTTAGTTTTCTTTACTGACTATGTAATTTACAGGTAGAATGTAGTCGTGGAGAGACTATGACGCTCTCTCTCCTTTCCCATTTCCGCTTACCTTTTGTGTCCTACTTTTACAGAGGTCGTCTGGTTTCTGTACAAGCTGTAGACAGCCTTCCGCTTCCTGAATTTTATGCCTCCACCGTTCAGGATATCAAAAATCACATTCCTGTGTATATCTTAAAAAGCTTTCTCCGGAGCTACTGATGCTATAAATATACATTTTCTTTTCAGTCCACCTTCTAAAGTAATCACAGAAATCAGTTTCGCCTCATGTATTCCTACATTTCTCCGAAAACGAAACTATAATTCATACAACAGAAGAAGTAAAAATTGAGCTTACGGGCGTTAACACTATATGCAAAAGAGACAACATAAATATGCACATATATCTCCATACTTCTCAGAATGCAGTTCATAAAGCGTAGTCGTGAGAGTTATGTACGATAATTGCTGCGTTTTGTGTTCCAGTGTGAACTTTTAATTGTGGTCAGATGTTTCTGATACATAACAACGACAAGAAGCACTTATGGCAGCATTACTGAAATATATGCTTAAGGAGTTAAAACTATTTACCTTCGACTTAGGTTCTGATTACTCCCAGTATATGGAAAGACAACAATTTGTCATCTCTCACTTAGGATACTATGGATGGAGTTCAGTTTCAGTGGGAAACGACGGCGATTGTAGAGGATTAACTGATACCTTATGGAAGTTGAAAAGCGTTATGAATTATTGTCTAAAATTTGCAAGTGCACTCCTACTTCGTGAATTTAGCACAAAAAACTCCGTAACAGCAAGGAAGACTCAAGAAAATCCTTTACTTGTGTCAGGCGCCGATCTTCTTAATGTTGAAATTATGTCGATGTGTCCCAGGCTCATCTTGTTCTCTGTGTAGATATATTTTAATACGATTGTTGTATCCACATAAATTATAAAAATTTATGCATATGTGTATGTTCCACATTTACCCTTAAACTACCTGACAGATTTCAACTATACACTTTGTGATAAAAAGTATCCGGTTACCTGGCTGACAATGACTTATATTTGTGTGGCGCCCTTCATCGGTAATTCAATATGGTGTTGGCCCACCCTTAGCCTTGATGGCAGCTTCCGCTCTCGCAGACATACATTCAACCAGATCCTGGAAGATTTCTTGGGGAATGGCAACTCTTTCTTCACGGAGTGCTGCACAGAGGAGAGGTATCGACGTCGGTCGGTGAGGCCTGGCACGAAGTCAACGTTCCAAAACATCCCAAAGTTCTTCTATAGAACTCAGGACTCTGTGCAGACCAGTCCATTACAGGGATGTTATTTTCGTCCAACCACTCTCCCACAGGCCGCGCTCTGTGAACAGGTGCTCGATCGTGTTGCAATTGCCATTCCCGAATTGCTCTTCAACAGTGGGAAGCAAGAAGGTGCTTAAAACATCAATATAGTCCTGTACTGTGTTACTGCCACGCAAAACAACAAGTGGTGCAGCTCCCCTGCATGAAAAACACTACCACACCATAACACCGCCACCTCAGAATAATACTGTTGGCACTACACACGCTGGCAGATGAGATTCGCCGGGCTTTCGCCATACCTACAACCTGCCATCGGGTCGCCACATTGTGTACCGTGATTCGTCACACCAGACAACGTTGTTACACTGTTCAATCGTCCAATGTTTACGTTCCTTTCAGCAAGCGAGGGGTCGTGGCCTATAAGGAGCCGCTCGACCACGAAATCCAAGTTTTTTCTTCTCTCTCACGATGTCTAATGACTACTGAGGCCGTTGATATGGAGCACTTGGCAGTAGGTGGAAGCACAATGCACCTAATATGTAAAACGTATGTTTTTGGGGGTGTGCGGATACTTTTGATCACAGAGTGTACTTGGTACACGTATCCCTTACTGTACCGCAATAAGCGCTGTAGGAGTAAGAAGCACCTACCTGCTATAGTTCAGGATAAAAGATGTCACAAAGAACGAAATGCGTGAAAAACTGCCACAATGATGCATCGCGGTTAAAAATATTACTTTTTTGCTACTAACCCTATTCGCAAGATATTTTGTAGACAGTATTCAAATATACCACTGAACGTATCTACAAAATTTCGTTGTTGTATTACGCATAGATCAAGAGATATGACGTCATAAACATTGAGATGAGTGAAAAATGCCTCATCATGTATGAAGTTTCAATACTTTTATTTGTTACTCTCAGGTACTCGTAGAATCGCGTCAAGGAAATCGCTTATATCTGGAAACGCTTTTGACAGCTGTCAAATGCCATGTTCAAACACCTATTGCCCAAAGAAATAAACAATTACAGTGTTGCGAAAAGGCCTTACCACTGACAGGTTTATAAAATCGCGTTGTAGACAAGCGAAGCAGCTGCGCCCACCGTAGAGAAAATGTTCCATAATTTACAAAATGTTTTCACGAATACATGGAAATGAATTATTTTTCCAGTATAACACCACAAACGCAGTTCATTTTTTGTTTTCGTTTCTAACGGAAAACGCAAAGTGAATATCCGGGCAATGCCAGGTTCGTTTGCTGGTTTGAATTAGAAACGCTGGACATAAAATTATGTTGTATTAATCCATTTATTCACTACTAGACTAGCTTAAGCACAGTGTAACCCCACATTTCGCAGTCACTGTTAGTATTGTGCAATTCCGTAGTACAGAGTGTTTCACATACACGCATAGCCATCAGTCCATCACAACAGAGAGTGACTTTGTGTCAAAGCGTCTAAAATCGCATAATTACTGCTAGTATTAACTTATGGGTTACAAAATGAACATCAGATGTTGGCGCTTTTCTTAGAAAAATGATATATTGCTGTAATGACCATTAATTACGAAAGCACAATTCTCTGTTTCAGTTTTTAATAGTGCAGGTTATTTGACCACCGTCTTTTCTGAAAACTCGTTCCTGTAATAAATAATTGAAAGTTAATTTTCTACAAAATGTGAATTTTTAAGCTTTGTTTTTCATTAAGTTAATGGAGTAAAACTCCAACCAATACACTGGTGTTAAAAAAAGTACAAATCAATTGCTTTACGAAGTTTTCAATTATAACACAATTTACATGTTACATATTACAATAAAAATAGAATCTTTTAAGGTTGAGGAAACATGAAATGTATTCCAGATAATTTTTCGCCTAAGCATTCTGATGAGATACGATTTCTTATAAAGGTAATTTCTATTTCTAACAATTAAGTTTGCGAATTTTGTATTTCATCTATTTAAGGTCATCTTCAAATCGTTCAAATGGCTCTGAGCACTATGGGACCTAACATCTGAGTTCATCAGTCCCCTATAACTTAGAACTACTTAAACCTAAGTAACCTACGGACATCACACACATTCATGCCCGAGGCAGGACTCGAACCTGCGACCGTAGCGGTCACGCGGTACCAGACTGTAGCGCCTAGAACCGCGTGGTGACACCTGTCGCCTAAATTCTTCTTCAATTACGTTGTAATTAGATGGTCATTTGCGAGTTGTGGTCTGTATAAGGCTAGACTGAGTATTCTTGCAATTTAAATTGCTTCGCAACCTATCAATTTAGGATGACTGAGTATTTTCAAACATGATAGTAATTGTGATGTGTCAGCAAACATTGCTAACCAGAAGAATGTAAATCGACTTTTATGATATTAAGTAAAGATGGATACCACACATAATATACAGCAGACTGGCATTTCAGTTTTGTCACTCGCAATACTACAGCGTAAAAGCGTCAACTGAAGAGACTAATATCCAGCAATCCGTGACTCTTTGTGCTCGAAAACAGACCAGAACATTTAGTGAACCGCCCAACTACAGCTTGTGATTTCAAGGTAAATTTCTTTCATTCGCTTCCTTCCCTCGTTATCTATTGGAGAGTTTGTTTACAGGACTCTGGTAAACCCAAACTTTCGGTACTGGCTGCAAAAATAGAATTATTAACGTAACCCTTCCCCGGATTTCCAGCATAACATAATCCTTCTTCGAAGTAAATTGTAATGGATACTATTGTAAAGGATTATCTGAGTCGCATACAAAAAGACTTAAATCAGTCCGAAATAATAAAAGAATAAAATGGCTTCGGCGTGTCATCATCGACGATTGCATGATTTGGCTGACGCCTGACTATCATCATAGAACATCGTGAAGGTAGTCACTAATGCACGTCTTAGGCAAGCTGTCCCACGGGTTCAGTGGGGAAGTGGGTCAGCCACCAGTACGGATATCACACGTCACTCATCGTTGTCGGCGATAATAATCTGAAGAGTGTACGCGATCGGGACATTGTCCTCCAACCTACTGTGCATCCATACAGTCATCATTTATTATATACAGTCAATATTTCTGCTTCTATACATACACCTTACTTATAGTTTGTGGCAGAGAGTACTTTGTACACTACCGCATCTTCTCATCTTTACTCTCCCAGTAGTGAACGGTCTAATAACCTACATCGTATACACACAGATTGGACAAAAATATGGAAACGCCGCAAGAAATGCATATTTTAACACAAATGCAGACGCTACCCATTACCCAAGCCTGTACTGTTGACTGGTACCCGTGCAATGTCCTCAGTGCGTCCTAAGTGTCAGTCATTGTCAGAACAGTGGTAGTTCTGAAAGCATTATTCCGGAGCTAAGTGCATTTATGCGCAAATTGTTCGTGATCATATGGTGCTGCTTCCGTGGCCAAGGTAGCTAAAATGTTTGCTGTTTCCAGGGTTAAGTATCGATCATTTATAGCGTATACAGGGAAAGGGAAAGAACGTCACCCGCTGAGCCACAACGCGGTCGGGGAACATGACGGGCAGTTGTTGAAGAGGGTCATGACGAAAACCTAGAAGATGATAACTGCAAAGCTCACTGCAGAAATGAATGTTCTACTCTCGAACCCTGTCAACATCAAAACAGCACGGAGGGAGCTCCATAAGCTAGTTTTTAAAAATCACTCATCAGTGATGCAAATGATAGTAACAGGAAAACGGGTTTCCAAAGCTACAAAACCAGTATTTTGGAGCAGTGGAAGAAAGGTATTGGATCAGATGAGTTTTGTTTCACACTGTTTCCAACTTCTCGTCGAGTTCACATCCCAAGAGTGGAACATGATACGAGTTTTGTGATAATTTGAACAGCTGTGTTGTGGTATTCCACGCGCCCCATGCTTGTTCCTCTCAAGGTAGCATTGCTGCCAAGAACTGTGTGACAATTTTTCTCATCAGGTTCTCCCCACGGTACAATGTTTTTATCCCAGTGGTGACGATGTGTGTCAAGTCGAAAGCGCCGCTGTTCACACAGCTCGCGTCGTCCGGGACTGGTTTGCCAGCATGAGGGTGAATAGTTGCATTTCCCTTGCTGACCGAACTCACCAGATGGCAATGCAGTTTAGTCTTTTTGGTGTACTTTGGAGAGAAGGCTGTGTAATCACCATCCACCTCCTTCATCGTTATCTGTACTTACCTCTGTTATACAAGAAGAATGGAGTAATATTCTCTTATACGGGAGGTGTATTTATCCATGAGGCGTCTGGAAGCTATTCTGCCAGCCGGGGTGGCCGAGCGGTTCTAGGAGCTACACTCTGGACCGCATGACCGCTACGGTCGCAGGTTGGAATCCTGCCTTGGGCATGGATGTGTAGGTTTAAGTAGTTCTAAGTTCTAGGGGACTGATGACCTCAGTAGTTAAGTCCCATAGTTCTCATAGTCATTTGAAGCTGTTTTGAATGTCAACGAATTTTCTGCACCATGCTAGGCATGTTTACTTGTTTTTAAGTGTTTCCATGTATTTGTCCACCCTTTTACGTTAGGATACATGTAAAGAATTGGCAGTAAACGTAAAATGGCTTGTCGTCTACGGAACTGAAACACTGGTCAATTGTACCTTATACAGTCTATCATCTCAGCCGTTAATCTAGAAGTGTAGTAAAACCCGCCTGTAAATATTGTAGTGACACATCCCATTTCTAGAATGAGGGGTATCATGTCTTTAACTATGCGAGAGAAGACATTTTCGCGACTGAGGGTAGTCGATAAGTGGTGAGCACCCCACTGTTGGGAGGTATTTTAAATAGTAGGTGCTTATACTAGAGCTAACGATCGACTGACTGGCCGGAAGTGAGTAAGAGTCACATGACCCTACCTACTGAGGTGGAGACAGGAGTTCCATGAAATCTAAGAACTCAAAGTGTGAACGATAATAAATGTACTGCAATTATTAGTTATCAAGTTGATTACTAGATCTTATACATAGGTAGTACAGAGAGGCAATATACTATGTGGTAGCTGTCCCCATTTATCATGTACTGAGTTATAATTTTGAAGATAATATAAGGTGAATTAAATGTCACTTCTTATTTATGTAGTGCAGTGAATGAGAACGACAAACTAACTTTCTGCAGCTTTATCTGCAGCCTGTGAGCAGGCGTAGTTTGAGAAAAGTTGGAGGAAGAAGGCACAACGTTTCAGGGCAAAGACTACCTGGACCCTGATTAATATCGGCGACAGAATATTCAACAAGCAGCATTCATTGTATATAAAATGAGTGTTCAGGTGGCAACTTATTGAAGCGTCTGCTTCATGAGATGAAATATAACAAACCACCACGCTGTACAAGCCAACCTGAAACACTTCAATATGCAACACAGAAGCCTATTGTTTCCCAACCAAACACTCCATTGTCGCATGTAAACTGCATTTCCCTGTCATTATTTAGAGCAGCTAAATCTCGAAGAACAAATGGCTTGAAAATTGTTACTACTAAAGCTAGATTCCTCCTTGATCACAATTATTTGGTTTTCGTGTGATATACGTCCGACGCCATTTTTTATCTACATAACCGATATGTGAGCGACCATAAATCGTGACAGAGAATGCGAATATCCTATTGACAATAAAAAGAAGGTAAGATGTAGGCCGAAATAACTAGTGGTAACAACACACAAGGCAAGACTGGAAATTTTTTACCGCTACCAAGTGCAGGGCCGGACGGCGATCCCTCACAACTGTATTCCATTGTGCAGTTCTTCTGCCGCTGCCTTATTGATATTCTGGACGACTGCCCAAGACGCGGAATAAGCCGGTCGGCAGTGAGGGAAATGAGTCCGTTCCAGAGTAGAGGAGACACAAATCCCTCCACACTGCGCACGTTTTACTACCCGAGGTCACGGACAAAGCGCTTCCATTAGCACTGATCCGCCGACACACGCAATCCAGAACGGAGAGCCGCCTTCAGAATGGGAAGTGCTCCGATCTTTTCCTGAGTTACAAAGAAGAGACAAAGAGAGAGAGAAAGAGAGAGAGAGAGAGAGAGAGAGAGAGAGAGAGAGAGAGAGAGAGAGAGAGCGTCTATTGAAGTAGCAAACACAGTTCCTAGAACTAACTTTTACTCTAATCCTACACATGACTACTGCCCAAAAAGTTGTACTGGATGTATTAAATTTCATCAGATTTCGAATGACCGTTTTTACAGCGACAAAAACTGTCATGATTCAGAAAATTGAGACTCTTCGATTGTTGTAATGTTTTATCTGTTATATTCAAGTTATTTCACTTCCGAGCCTGTATGATACTTTAAGCAAATACGATATTTTCTCTGTTCTAGATGCTGGCTCAATCTGGCAGGAATTTCCACAACGCTGCTCTTACTTAAATCTAGAGCGTCCGTTGACGGCTTAGCAGTGCTATAATCGCGAAACAGTTTGTTCACCTTTCGCTCCGCACACGGCAGTAAGCGGCTGACTACTCTCGTAGCAAGTAACGTGACTGCTGCTCTCCGTGCATTAACATTCAGTCAAGTCGTCGCTATAGCTGGTGACCTACCAGTTAAGGTGTGTCTAACAACCATAAATTCTAAAAACAGAATACAGTGTTTAATAAAGTATGGGAAGAATAATAATTCTCATAGAGAGAGACAGTAAGCGAAAGTGTCTTTAGCGTCACTTTACACTGCCACACAGTCGTTTTAACAGTATGAATAATTTGAAACGCTGTCATGACGCTAAACACAGCTGTTTCAGGAGAGACTTTCCGGTTTCTTCTCGGTTAAGGACAGCTAAATTATCAAAATGGAAGGAAAGGTCCCACATTAGATTTAAAAACTTAGTCCCACTTTTTATAACATTGAAAAAGCAGAAGAATCTTACACAGAGAAAAAGTTTATAAAATATTGTCCGAGTTGCTTGAATTTTACATGAAAAAGTAAGAAAATGCAAAAAATGCTTGAGTAAATTCCCCTGATAAACTTAGAGTAGCCATACAGAGGCGAGTTTCACTTGTCAGTGGTGATATTGTAAGTAATTTTGAAAACTGTCGGTTGTTCACGCATGAGTCTGGCTTTGGACGAGTCTACAGATTTAACAGATAAATCATAACTTTGAAATTGTAAAATACATACGAAATAACTTGGAAGTGGCGGAAGAGCTCTTACATCTTGTTACATTGAAGGATTCTACAAGAAATTGTGACATCAAAAAGGCATTGGATGACTTATTTATTTAAAAAAATGCAGTACCTGTCGAGAACATTGTCAGTATTACAACCGAAGGCACCACATTGTATGACGAGTAAGAAGCTAGGGCTTGTGTGCCTTTCAAGAGCTAACAGATCTTATCTCAGTTTCATAGCTGTTCGTTGTGTTACTCACAGAGAACACTTGGCATCAAAGTATTTCGAATATTCAGATGTTACTCAGGAACTTCTACATCTTTTCGACTACAGACACCCAGTTGCTAAAACACAGATCGGAACACTTCCTACTGTGAAGGCAACCCACCGCTTTGGATTACCAGCCAGCAGGGGCGAAGGCACCATATAACATTGCCTCGGTCAATAGCAGCAATGTTCAAGGCGAGTGGCCGCCGCCTCAGTTGGTATAGTACTACGCATGATCACAGTTAACTGCACCTAGCTACCGTTCGGATTTTGACCATGATTTGACCCTTGACTTTGTGGTTTACATTCTGTTAGTGCCAAAAGTACGGCAACAGTTTAAAGTTCTCATTAACGATAGACAGAGACATGATAAATTGCAAACACTGCTTGCATAATTATTAGATAAGAGTCTGAAAACAATATATTCATGTCTCTAAAGAGAAGAAGGATTCAGGCCAAAGACAAAAGGAACTGTAGCTGACGGAATGATTGTCTTTAAACATTTAAGTCAGAATTGAAGAAAAATTAACAGCGTAACCAACTTAGCTTTCATTTATTTTACAACAGCAAATGGTAAAGCATATTTAAAATATCTTTAAAGTGAAGGCAAAAAAACAAGTTATCCATTACATCAGATAGTCGCATTAAATGGCCTGCACATATCTAAATACGTTGGCCAGACAAATGTTTCAGAGGAGAATGTGATGTACTAACAAGGTTTGCAAAAACAGACATAATGTCTTATGGAACAACAGCAATCAGTGAAATTATAATGTTACTTAAAAACCGTCTTGATTGCAAATATTTTTATTCATATGACCGGTTTCGGTTCATTCAGACCCATCTTCAGATCTGATATTTCAGTTACAGGAGTAACCCGTCCAAATCCAGCCGTTTTCACATGCTACGTCACATGGTTCTGAATGAACCGAAACCGGTCATATGAATAAAAATATTTGCAATCAAGACGGTTTTTAAGTAACATTATAGTACTAACAAGGCTTTTAAATTATAATTTATACAATGCCGGAAAAAAGTGAAGTATGCTGGAAACATTGTCGGAATGGAAATATAATTTCGTACGCGTAAACACCAGGATTAGAGATGGCCGGCCGCGGTGGTCTCGCGGTTCTAGGCGCTCAGTCCGGAACCGCGCGACTGCTACGGTCGCAGGTTCGAATCCTGCCCTGGGCATCGATGTGTTTGATGTCCTTAGGTTGGTTAGGTTTAAGTAGTTCTAAGTTCTAGGGGACTGATGACCACAGATGTTAAGTCCCATAGTGGTCAGAGCCATTTGAACCATTTTTGATTAGAGATCCAATCTCCGCGACAGACGAAACGGCCACAAGAGATTATTGGTGTTGTTTTCATTTAAGGTCGTCACCATTCTTTTTAGGATAGATAAGGGGCATGAGGAGTGTCAGATGTAGAGTGATCTCTGTGAAAGGCGCAGAGATATCGCTTGTTGGTCTGAGGCAATGTTATCATCTATGTGAAGTATGTTAGCGGCAAGAAACAATCAATGCCTTCTCTGCGCGTTAGCAATGGAGATACTATCGAAGACGGTCCTGCCAAAGCAGAGTTACTAAACACAGCCTTCCGAAATGCCTTCACAAAAGAAGACGAAGTCAATATTCCAGAATTCCAATCGAGAACAGCTGCCAACATGAGTAACGTAGAAGTAAATATCCTCGGAGTAGTGAAGCAACTTAAATCACTTAATAAAAGCAAGTCTTCTGGTCCAGACTGTATTCCAGTTAAGTTCCTTTCGGAGTATGCTGATGCATTAGCCCCATACTTATTAATCATATACAACCGTTCACTCGACGAAAGATCCGTACCCAAAGACTGGAAAGTTGCACAACAGGTCACACCAGTATTCAAGAAAGGTAGTAGGAGTAATCTCCTAAATTACAGGCCCATATCGTTAATGTCAATATACAGGAGGGTTTTAGAACATATATTGTGTTCGAACGTAATGAATTACCTCGAAGAAAACGGTCTATTGACACACAGGCAACATGGTTTTAGAAAACATCGTTCTTGTGAAACACAACTAGCTCTTTATTCACATGAAGTCCTGAGTGTTATTGACAAGGGATTTCAGATCGATTCCGTATTTCTGAATTTCCGGATGGTTTTTGACACTGTACCACACAAGCGGCTCGTAGTGAAATTGCGTGCTTATGGAATATCGTCTCAGTTATGTGACTGGATCTGTGATTTCCTGTCAGCGAGGTCACAGTTCGTTGTAATTGACGGAAAGTCATCGGGTAAAACAGAAGTGATTTCTGGCGTTCCCCAGGGTAGTGTTACAGGCCCTTTGCTGCTCGTTATCTATATAAACGATTTGGGAGACAATCTGAGCAGCCGTCTTCGGTTGTTTGCAGATGATGCTGTCATTTATAGACTAATAAAGTCATCATAAGATCAAAACAAACTGCAAAACGATTTAGAAGAAATATCTGAATGGTGCGAAAAGTGGCAGTTGAACCTGAATAACGAAAAGTGTGAGGCCATCCACATGAGTGCTAAAAGGAACTCGTTGCTCTTCGGTTACACGATAAATCAATCGAATCTAAAAGTCGTAAATTCAACTAAATACCTAGGTATTACAATCACGAACAAATTAAACTGGAAGGAACACATAGAAAATGTTGCGGGGAAGGCTAACCAAATACTGCGTTTTATTGGCAGGACACTTAGAAAATGTAACAGATCTAAGGAGATTGCCTACACTACGCTTGTCCGTCCCCTTTTAGAATATTGCTGCGCGGTGTGGTGTCCTTACCAGATAGGACTGATGAAGTACATCGAAAAAGTTCAAAGAAAGGCAGCACGTTTTGTATTATCGCGAAGTATGGGAGATAGCGTCACAGAAATTATACGGAATTTGGGCTGGATATCGTTAAAAAAATGGCGTTTTTCTTTGCGACGGATTCTCACGAAATTGCAATCGCCAACTTTCTCCTCCGAATGCGAAAATATTTTGTTGACACCGACCTACGTAGGGAGGGACGATTGCCACGATAAAATAAGGAAAAGTCAGAGCTCGTACGGAAAGATATAGGTGTTCATTCTTCCCGCGCGCTATACGAGATTTGAATAACAGAGTATTGTGAATGTGGTTCGATGAACCCTCTGCCAGGTACTTAAATGTGATTTGCAGAGTATCCTTGTAGATGTAGAGGTAGATCAGCACTGGGCATCAAGGGGCATCATTGTACGTCTCCATTTGGCCTGTCCACCTGCTTAGCTGAGTGGTAATATGCTTGTTTCTCATGCAGCGGGCCTAGGTTCGATTCCTGGAGGGGATGGAGATTTTCTCCCCCCGTGGACTGGGCGTTGTTTTGTCCTCATCATCATCGACGAGCAAGTCGTCCAATGTGGCGTCACATAAAGTAAGACTTGCAACAAGGCGGCCGAAATTGAACGAGACCTCGCGTCTGACGGCGGTGGGATGTTTGAGCCGTGCGCGGCTCCTGTTTTCGTGCCGTTTATTGCTTGACATCTTGTCTTTGTGGTACTGCCGTCCCGTTTCTTATGTTAATGCATTAGTTCCAAGATATCATCTTATTGCCTCAATTTCTAACAGCTCGTGTCGTTGTTAACTTCGAATAGTTCTTGAAGTTGCTCATCTTGTGAGACTTAGCGCGGTACCTTGTTCAGTGCAGTGATGTCGGGTTGACTATCGGCATGTGTCCCTTGTGCCTGGCTGGCTTTGAGCGGGTATCTCGCTTTTTTTTCGTTATTGAGCTAGCAATGGTACATGAATTGGTCATCTTGCGGAACTTAGGTCGGTCCCTTCATGGTGCAGGGATGTCAGCTGCCCAGTTTGCAGGTGTTCCCTCTTCATGGATGGGTTCGAGTGAGGTCTCGCTTGCAGCTTTTTCATGGCTATTGTCCTTTGCTTTCGTTAAGGAGCGGCCACTCAATTTCAGTTTTGCATGTGTCCCCGGGTTGATATTTGAAGGGGTGGGGGGGGGGGGGGGGGGGGAGAGGAGGGGAGGTTGAGCCGTGCGTGGCTCGTGTTCGTGCCGTTTATTGCTTGACATCTTGTCGTTGCGGTACTGCTGCACCGTTTCTTATTCGATTTACTCGCTTGCCTGCCAGTGAGTGGCAGCAGCAGCAGCGCTTACCGATAACAGCACTGTCGTACTATCTTCAGAGAGACAGCTAGTATTTCCGGACCGTAGTGTGTCGGGAGTTCAGTCGGGACGGAGCAGCAGTGGGGTCGGAACAGCTATGACTCGCCCGACTGTTGCCAACACACATAACTTGAGTAGGGACGACCTTGGTTGGTCGTTCAGTCGGTCGTCTCATCGGACGACGTGTATTTGGTAGCCGACCGCTTCTGGGTTCCCCGTGTGTGTCTACGTGTAATTGTCCTTGTTGCTCCACAGTCGCTGGTTTTAGTATTGTTCGAGTTGTTTGTGGAAGTGTTTTTGTGGAACCATCTGAAGCTTGTGTGGTTTTGACTGAGCACTTATTTTAATGCTGTGTGCGTGCTGCATGTAGTAAGTCGGTTAGAACGGAGCACCGAGGAACTCTGCACAGCACGAGGCCAGGCCAGGACCACCGGCGGCATGCAAGCACTGTCGGATCGTGAGGCGCTAGCTGCGAGAGCGACACAGTTCGTTGCCCACCGGACCTGGACGCTGAAGTTGAGTGATCAGTTAACCTGTTATGTGACATCTCTTCGTTCATTAGCGGGTTGTTTCTCCCTGGACTGTTTGAGCTAGAAGCAATGTATGATGTGTTGGGGTCGCCAAAATCTTGCAGCCATCTTCCTATATTGTGATTCATTATTAAATTGACTGTTACTTACCAGTGAAGTGCACCAGCGGTATTTTATGTCCTGTAGCTGTTAACGCCCCACTTACCTGCCCTGGTCGTTAGCGTACTTTGCCGGTCGGAGTGGCCGAGCGGTTCTGGTCGCTGCAATCTGGAAGCGCGCGACCACTACGGTCGCAGGTTCGAATCCTGTCTCGGGCATGGATGTGTGTGATGTCCTTCGGTTTGTTAGGTTTAAGTAGTTCTAAGTTCTAGGGGACTGATGACATCAGAAGTTAAGTCCTATAGTGCTCAGAGACATTTGAACCATTTTGTTAGCGCACTTTGGCGTCAGTGTGCCTTTTCTCGTCGTGTTGATGCTATCCGGCTCAGCCTGTAGTTCTTCAGCCTTTTAGTTGTTGGGTTCATATTTGCTTGGAGTGGTTATTGTTCCCTTGGCTGTTTTTAAACGCCAATTTCTGAAGACGTACTATTGTTCATATCCTCGTCCTCGGCCGATATTTTCCATCGTTGTTCCATTGGTGAAATGCAACGCAATTGATCAAATTGTTGGTCGGTTCTTGGGCCGTCCCTAGTTTGGGTTGCCATCCCATTACTTAACTTCAACTCTTGGCTGCCTGTCTCACCTCACCTTACGTTTGAACTACCCTCTCAGGCCGACCCTTGGAATATTTCTGAGTACCAATTGTTCTGTTTGTTTTAGATTGTGATTTTCATTTTAGTTTGAAGTATTGTGCGAGGCCTTCAGCCGTGCATTAATGCAGTTCTTCTTTTAAAATTTCACATAAAGGCCTTCAGTCATGTTAAATTAAAACTCTGAAGATTGACTTTATTTTAAAAAAGAAAAACAAATTCCTTAAAATTGGTTCTATCTTAAATTGTTTGTAATCCGAGCCCTAAGCCGTTAGTTGTTCGATGTGTTATGTTTGGCATTCAGCCAAGGATTTACGTGAACCCCTTTCAATACGGCCTTCAGCCATGTGTATTACTTAAAGGAAAATATTTTTAATACGAAGGAAGGGGTTTATTTTAAATTGTTTGTCTGACTCGTTCTTCAGGCCTTCAGACATTGTTTCAAATTTGTTTGTGGCCTTCAGCCGTGTAAGAAGTTAATATTTCTTTAATTAGGCTTTCAGCCGTTCTGTTGTAAGCTTAAAATTAAACTTTTTGGTTGGAAAAATTGTATATTAATTTGCTTTAATTATATTTGTCTTTCCGACGTGCAGTGAAGGCCTTCAGCCGCCAATTGTTTTCAACTGCATGTTTTTTTAAAGAAAAAATTACCATCTATTTTTAATTGCTTTTTTTTTATAAACCAGGCCCTCAGCCGTTCCTGTTTTGGTGTGGTATTGGGCGTTCAGCCCAGAAAGCATCTCAAGTTCTTTAACTAGGCCTTCAGCTGTATTGTTTAATTGTGATCTTTAAAGCAATGTGTAGATGACTGGTTCATAGATAAATAAAGTTGTGTGTTTGATTGTGCAACTCACGGTAACTGCTTACGGCCCCATCCACGATCATAGCCCTATCCTGTCAGCTCTCTGAGTACCTACCAATCAGGTTTCAATGCTATACTGCACGGGAGCGTGAGTGCAATCACACTTGCCGTCAGGGTACCAGACGACGACGTCTGACCCCCATAACTGAGAGGCTCTTCCATATTGTGCACCTCACACTCTGTAACCCCTTCACATCTGCGCCTGCCGTCCGAGAACAATTTATGGACTCCCAGCAACATCCGTGCCACCCCGCACCATTCGTCGAGGATTGCCTTTTCGCCGTCTTTTTATTTTGATGACCTAAAATCTGATTTCTTATGGTGAGACATGAAGCAGATTCTTAGCCCCTATGTCCGGATAAGAAATGAGAGAGAAATGGACGAGACACTGCCAAACCAGCATCCTTACATACCACTACCCGTGTCCCACTTCGTGGAGAGGGCTTTTTATTTTTTCTATTTGTTATTGTTTTTTATTGTTTGGGTATTGACAAGAAAAGGTTGAAGGTCAATGATAGATAAGTATGCCGTCACCGCCGTGAGTGGGGGTGAATACCTTAGAATTCGAGTCCTCGACTGCCAGTCACGATTCTTGAAATTGTGGTAGTTAGAAAAGAAAGACTGTGTAATGATAATGTGATTAACACTGCTACAATGTGTTACCTTATGTTAGTGGCTTATCTATGATATTTTAGGTGTGTATGTACACGTTTAGAGTGCTGTTTATGACAATACGCTTGCACTAATTTATGCTACGTCATGTGCACTTTTAAAGTGCATTATTGCGACTAATCACTTTTGCTGTCTTAAATTTAGGGTGGGAGAGGAGATGTCTGTTATTCATTGTTGCGTTTTCCTATTTCTCAACTTCCGCATGGATCTGTCGCTGGGATGCATATATGTTTGCCCACTGCGTGCTAGCATCCGTAGGTATTGATTGTATTTTTCTTCGAAGCTGTCGACAGTGCGTTCAGTTGGTTCTATTGCACTCTGCTTCTAATTATTGTATACATTTAAGGCTCTCTCTTTATGAAGTCTAGAGACAGCTTGTCTCTGATGTTGCAGTATAATCTATAGAAGAAAACTGTGCTTTCTGGGCAACATTCTTCCCCACGTGTGCAGGTTATGGTCTATCTCAAACTTTTCACTGATTGCCCATTCTTCTTGCCTTGCACCCACCCGCCTGAGTTAATGGCGGCAATTGTTTGTATAGGTACACCGGTAATTGTGTTTAGCTATTCGCAACCAACACTTTGCAGCCCGATATCTGATGATAAAAGAGATATCAGGTATATTCCATATACCACACCCAGCACTTTGACTGAGGCGGCACCGAACGATCTTAATGTTCTAAGCAAGACAGTCCTCTGCTCCTATACTGAGTTGACTCGAAGGCAGCACAGTGGTAAGTTCGTGTAGCCAGTACAGTTACTTTGTGTTCACTTGAATTTAGCCTCTACAGTTTGTATAATATTTGATCAGCTACGCTCATCTATATGTACTCCCAGATAGTGTGTTACCAGCTACAGTTTGCATGAAAAGTGTTGCGAGAGGACGCGGTCATTTGTAGGCAATTTCGATAACTTTTCTTATGTCTTGACCACACTTTTATTTTTCCAACGACCTTACGCGTTTCGACTTTACGTTATTTTCAAAGGCTAAAAAATACAACATAAAACTTGAATAAGAAAATATGAAAATGATACATTTCCCCGCTAATGAGAGACATATTATAACGAATAACACATGGATTTCTACATTACCAGTGTTATGTCAGTTATATAAAATTGTTCGTAGTTACATTGTATCACGTCATCATTCTCGATCACGAGACAAGTACACATTGCTACGAAGCGAAAATTTTGGAAGCCAAGTGATCTCAACCGCTAGGTACGTGGTAAACGTTGCAATTTGTTTCTGTTTACAACCACAATTTTCATTGTTACATCTATAAAACAGTTTCATCAGTAAAAATGGAAACCTTTTTACAATGTCTTACGAAAGGATATTACTTTACAAAACATTGCGTAACATTTTTTTAAATTAATATATGGGAAGAACGCGCTGTGTTAAGATTGTTTGTAGACTAGCAGCAGCCCAGCTAGAGGCTTACCGTACCACGCGTAGGCTGCAGTTAACACAACATAACGGTCTGTGTGACCGGATGGTAAGGCCTGCTGATGAAAGGCGTCGCACTGCGTTCAGCGACATAACTAGTATCTGCACTATCCCAGATGACAAGGGTCAGCGAACATGGCAGCGACCTGGGATAGGTTTCATGCTTCCGATGTTTTCGAGGCACACTGCGGTATTGATCCTGGCCTCATGGTGTGGAGAGTCATCAGGTATGACTTCAAGTTACGGCTGGTAGGGATTGAGGGAGCTCTGAGGTCACGCCGATATGTCGCGGACATTATGCATCCTTATGTGCTTCTTATCTTGAGACAATATTGTCGTGGTATTTTTCAACAGGACAATGCTCAAACACATGTAGCACATGTTACTATGAATTGTCTGCGTGGTGCTGAAGTACTCCAGTGGCCATCAAAATCTAAATATCTGTCACCAAGAGAACAGGTATGGGACCAGCACGGACGACACTCCATCGCAGAGCCAGTATACAGGAGATCAAAGTCCATTTAGAACCGTTCTAGGCAACTTTGCTTCGGGAAAGCTTACAGAGGCTTTATGTCACCCATCCCAACGGAGTTTTGTCAGGCAATATATCGGTGCCAATAAAAAGGACATTTGAATAGCTAGTTTTACACAGGTATTCACAAAAGTAGGCACACTATTTGAACATGTTTTTCATATGCATTTGATGCTACTCTTGAAGAAAAGAGGATAATCGACGGAGAAGGGCGTACTTCTGGACTTGGCAGAATATAACCGAAAGCTATCAACACGAAAAAGTAAAAACCTATATTTTTAAGAAAATCTGAACAACATAAATTTATTAATAATCACATCCTTATACCAAGTTAAACACTTTAATATCTAGAATGAAATTGTGTATATGAACATGATATAGAAATGGAGAAGTAGACATATGAGCAAACAAGTAGATGCCTGTAAAAAAATACTCTGGTAAGTGCTAGATAATTGTAAGAAAGAGAGTCACAAATCCAAACAAAACAACAAATTTGACGGAACAACATTCGGATCGTTCAAAGAATGTCGTAGATTAGACTGATTTACGAGTGATAATATTGGTAATTATGTAGATTTCAGTAGAGTACCATGTAAAATCTAGAATGAATGTGCAGAAGTAGCCTTTACATGTAAGCCTGAAAGCAGAAGCCAGATGCCAAGAAAGAGAGACTTAAGGATGCCGGAGATAAGTAACGTAATTGAGGAATAATATTATATATTTTTTCAGTTCTGTGTCTGAAGCTTCCGATATCTTTCCTCGGTCAGTGCCGTATGTCTCGATTCCGTCATGTAGTACACTGCAGATAATCGCAGTGCGTCCTTCACAGTTACTTGTTCACTAATTTTAAACTGTTCACATTGGACTCAAGTTTATCTCGAACCTTTGTATCTTGTACATATCCTAATCAGTGATAATAATTTAGAGCTTGGCTAATATAATGTATTTTATGCCATAAATGGCGTAGTCTCATTGCTAATAGAGGAGTAGAAGAATTGAACACACCATTTCCAATGTATTGCCTGAATAGTTTTCGAAAGTCATAAACTAAGGACAGTGAAATTCCGCGGTAACATTCATGCCTTACACTTATTTCAAATCTCTTGTCTTGCTCAGAACATGAATCATAAAATATTAATAATTTCTCTCCATGTTCATAGCGATATTGGACTGTATGACTGATTCGTCCTACGAAGAAAAAAAATGAAGAATTTAGAATTTATCGACAAGCGCCCGGCATAGATTCTCAACACTTATTTCTTGAATGCATTCTATAAAGGACGATAAAAAAGTTTCCATTCGAAGGCCATACAGTCCAGAATCGGTATTCCAATAAGGCAAAATAGCCAAGAGCATTAAGGCAGGTTGAAGGTACCCGAATGGTAAAACACCATGTCCTGCTGCGTGAGAAGTCTGCAACTGCCTGCTGCACGTCCTCGTCCGACACTGTCGACCCTTCAAGGCTTTCTTTAAGGGACCGAAGGAGTGATAATCGCATGGGGAGAGATCAGAACTATAAGGCGGGTGCTCAAGTGTCGCCCATTATGGTTGGTGTGATTTCCGCATTACAACAGTTGCAGTATGGGCGACGTGCGTTATCAAAAAGCAAATACACCACTTGGCACACCATTCCACAGCTGTGAATTTTGGCAGAGTTGCAGTTCCATACACATTCTTCATTCTCCGATGGATGTTTGCAGGTGTTGGGCGGCCGGGATGGCCGAGCGGTTCTAGGCGCTACAGTCTGGAACCGCGCGTCCGCTACAGTCGCAGGTTCGAATCCTGCCTCGGGCATGGATGTGTGATGTCCTTAGGTTAGTTAGGTTTAAGTAGTTCTAAGTTCTAGGGGACTGATGACCACAGCAGTTGAGTCCTATAGTGCTCAGAGCCATTTGAACCATTTTTGAACAGGTGTTTGTTCTCAGCAGCCAAGAAAAGAATAACAATATGTTGGTCTAGTTCGGACGCATTAGATAATAACTTCGTCAATAGTTTGCGTTTCTGCATTTAACGCACGCATGTCGTGAAGACACGAAAGTCACACTAGTACCTCGCCTACAAGCCTGTTTTTATAGACCCGCATCGAAGTCGCGCTTCTCTGCATATACGCTGCAGCAACACCCTCAGATGGAAAATGTTTGATAGGCATTCAGTATATTTGAGCGAAATATTGATCATAGCAACGTATTCTAAGCATCGCCTAATGTTTCGTCTATAATCCTCTGCTCCCTTTCACAGATTTGCCTTCTCAAGCTCCAAAATTTCCTCAGAAATGCTGGAAGGTGGAAGTTCGGTGCGTTCTAATGAGAAAAGTGCATCAAAACTGCCTGCGTAGACTTTCCTCATCATGTCTGAGCAAGTATTCGGAAACATAGCAGAACTTGGGTCATATGGCGGACGCTCGCTTGTCTTAGTTACCGAGCCTGGAAGCCACACACAAGCAGCTTCATATAATTATACATGAAAGCACTGTTCCGATAATCCAAGGAGATGTAATTTATCTGATAGTGGTTGCGTTTTAACTAAAAGTAGTTACATACTGCTATGTTTACCCTATCATATCATTTCCTTGAAACGTTCTCACAGTACAGAAATCTCTACTGGTAATACTTACTCTCGTTTAATTACGAAGAAACTCAAGAAATACAATATCTCATTTTGCTGTTCTGTTTTTCAGACATAAAAATGGCACGAACGTCATTACACACTTATCTTTACCATTGTTACTGTCCTAGACTAAAGTATAGGATATGTAGACAAGTCTGAAAGTTTCACCAGCTTATAAGAAGTAATTTTACTCCGTACACCTCCTCCTCTCAGACAGATCTGCTTCATGTTCTACATTAATTCCACCCACACTTGTATCAACAAGTTCGTAAGAATGATCACCGCAGCACATCGAGTGTAATGTGAAAAATTCGAACAGCGAGTGAGGTGGACGTTCGTGCAGCCATTGTTGGTGATGTCTTGGTTGGGCCCCATTTCCTTCCACCTACGCTCAATGGAGCACGTTATCATTATTTCATACGCGATACTCTACCTGTGCTGCTAGAACATGTGCCTTTACAAGTACGACACAACATGTGGTTCATGCACGATGTAGCTCCTGCACATTTCAGTCGAAATGTTCGTACGTTTCTCAACAACAGATTCGGTGACCGATGGAATGGTAGAGGCGGACCAATTCCATGGCCTCCACGCTCACCTGACCTCAACTCTCTTGACTTTCATTTATGGGGGCATTTGAAAGCTCTTGTCTACGCAACCCCGGTATCATATGCAGAGACTCTTCGTGCTCGTATTGTGCACGGTTGTGATACAATACGCCATTCTCCAGGGCTGCATCAGTGCATCAGGGATTCCATGTGACGTATGGTGGATGCATGTATCCTCGCTAACGGAGAATATTTTCAACATTTCCTGTAACAAAGTGTTTGAAGTCACGCTAGTACGTTCTGTTGCTGTGTGTTTCCATTTCATGATTAATGTGATTTGAAGAGGAGTAATAAAATGAGCTCTAACGTGTAAAGTAAGCGTTTCCGGACACATGTCCACATAACATATTTTCTTTCTTTGTATGTGAAGAATGTTTCCTGAAAGTTTGGCCGTACCTTTTTGTAACACCCTGTATAGCTAAATTTTTACAGTTTACAGAAGTTTAATTTTGTTTGTAAATCTGCTGATAGTATAGAGTAATATGTGAATGCTTTTGATATATTAATACCTGGTGTGACCTTAATTGTAACCTACATGAGTACCTTGAGTAATGGGTTCATCTGTTCCTAACTGGAGAACTGTATCCTAGATCCTTACCTGACCTGGAAGTAAAAATTAAAAACACTCTGAAACTAATAGTGGACTGTGCTGTTGCAGCGTAGAGACTGCCAGAAAAAGAGGGATTGCAGACAAAAGGTGGACAGCGCAAAAGGACTGATGATTGTGAGCTGTCAATTTCTTAAGATGTGCAGTGTGAACTAGTGACTGGGGTGGCAGCTAAGAAAAGAAAACTGTTTTAATTTTTTTGATTGTGTATGTGTATTCAGCAGCCATTCATAAAAGTAGTACTTGTAAGAGTAAGAGTGGCTGAGGGTGTGAGGGGGGGGGGGGGGGTTGTATAACGATGCAGCCTCCCAAAATTCATATGAAATATCTGAATGTCTGATACCACCATTTACATGCACCCGGATAGTTATCGGACAATTCAGTGCTTCCTAAGGCCTTGTATGCGTGTTTTATACAGAGCATTCTGTCCTATTTGATAAAAAACCTTCATATTCATTGTGAAGGCGTGTGGAATGTTCCGGAAGGACGTGCGTTGTTTTACTTATCGGTAGATTGCTGTTATTGATAAAATTATGTACATATACTAAATTAAGTAGCTAATCAAGAAAGTGAAGTAATAAGTCCTTATCAATAAATAACTAGAGACTGCAAAGATGTTATCATGAAAAATCAATACTTGTAATTAACAAAATGGTAATCTAAAATTCCAGTAACAGAAGACATCACTATCTTGAGAAACAATTCAAGAGTTCTTACCACTCAATGCATTTCCATTTGTTAGTTATTTTTATGCCTTCTGCTGCATTTAATATTCTTTGTAATTACATTTCTAAGTAACTTTCAAATTGTTTACATCTCACAGTTTTCCAATTTCCATAATTTGAGGCCTTATTTGTGCATTTTATGTATGTAATCGGATAACGCAGGAGCTCTGTACTATCATCGAATGTTAGTATCCAAATCCAAATTGTAATTTATTACGTAACTAAAATAATATAAGATAAATTATTGTAATGAAAGTTCAGAATGATTTTCTTATGGAAAACTAAAGATATTACTATAAAAGATTGTCATTCAGTTTTGTATTTTATACCTTATTCGGCTGTAACATCAGTTTCTTTACCTTTTTGTAAATTTTAATTAAAACATCAAAATTGTACAAAATTAATAATACTTTATTCTGGAATCTGTTGTTAAAATCCTATATGAAGCGATGCAGCAATGCTGAGGCAAGTCAGTTGCGAAATTACTTTTGGAAGTCAAAGAGATCAGTGAAGTCTGTCCGTGTTTTGTTTACATAACCATTGTGTAGTTAGGATGTCAATTAATGTGAATAAATTTTGTGAAGCATGAAAATTTCGCATTCATCCATCAATGGACTAGTTAAGTAACATACAGCATGAATCGTTACAAGGTCCAGTATGTCTAACAAGCAGCCAGGTTGGTTACAGGCCCCAAACCCATCACTGGCATCGAGACAGAACCAGCTTTCATCAGAAAACACAACGGACCTCTACCCGGCCAATGAGCTCTCCCGTCATACCACTGAAGTCGGAAATGGCGGTGTCTTGTGGTCAGTGGAATGGATGTCTGGTTCGGACCTGTTGTTGAAGTAACAGTTCGTTGTGAAACAGTGGTGCCAACTGCTGCTCAGATTGCTGCTGCAGATGCAGTACGATGTGCCAGAACTATAGGCCGAACACGACGTTTCCCCTCTTGGTAATGCCACCTGGCCGTCCTGAACCCGGTCATCTTGCGACCGTACGGCCTCGTGACCACTGCTGCCAGCAATCGTGTATATTAGCTAGACTCTTAGCAAGTTTTCTGCAGTATTGCGAAAGGAACATTCAGCTTTTCGTAACCCTATTACACAACCTCATTCAATCTGAGTGAGGTGCTCATAATGGCATCTTTGTCGCATTAAAGGCATTCTCAAGTAACATCAACTCACTACGCTAAATCGCAGAGAGAACTAAATCTCACGACTGTTACAGAATGTATTTGAAGCAATCCTGGTCTACATCCTCAAAGCTGCCTTACTAGCGTCATTCTTAAGCGACTGGTGCGAAATTTGAATAGACATTATCTTTCAGATATAGAAGCACGTCTACCAACTTTCGTTTATGTCGCACAACTCCTTGGTGTCGCGATTTTTTTTACTTTAGTGTATATTTCGTGCAAAAATCATCTGACTAATGGAAATGAGAGAACTTACAATGGTATACAGTCAATTTTCTTTCAACCAATACTCGAATACAACAGAAAAGAAAATCGATTACATTGGTACGATTTACCTGTCGACATGCACTGTAAAGTGGCCTGCAGGTCGTTGGTGTAAGTATAATTACTCTTAGTTTTTGTAGCTGCAAATAGAAAGTTTCAGGACGAAAGAGGGAAATAAAAGTGTGAATCATTGAACAGGCTGAGGCGGAAAATATAATGTCGACACCAATAAAAATTAAGTGCGAAGTGGCTGGGACTTGTAAATTGAACGAGAACGTTCTTTTATGGAGCCAAAACGTAAGAGGTGATGGATACGAAGACTTGTCGAAAGGTGGACTGATGTCACTAGGAAATGTACACAGTCAGCATGGATTAGGACAACTGACGAGCATAAAGCATCGAACACTTCTGTAGGTATATAAGGGAAAGCCCCAACAAGCTCGGCAAAAATTTAAAACCAATGATAATAATCACTAGCACGACCTCTTTAAGCATCGGAGAATATGTGTTCTGCTACGCCGGAAGGCGAATGACAGATGATGGAAACTCCATTCAGTTTTTTTGTCAATTATTTAGAGGACTCTGTCTTTAGTTCTCGTGGGGAGAAGACGTGTTCTTGTGAGAAGTATGTAGTAGACATTTTGTTACCTGAATAATAATTTTTATGAAAGTATGAAGTGTGAGAATTCTTTTTAGTGCAAAACCACGAAAGTTTTCTTTCCTTCCGCGCACTATGGTAATGTCATGTCACTGTAGCTGCCTGCATCTGAAGAGGAAGTCCGATAAAAATCAGTATTGTATTCACGGTCAAAAATGAGAAGTAGTCATGGCGGAAAAAGAAGCATATCACCAAATTATGTAAATCTCAACGGCGTAAAGCAAGCAGAATCGACGTAAGTTCATGTCTCCACTGACATACAATTTACAAGATCGGTAAGTTAAAAGTGAAAGACAATTCATTCGGTGCAAAGTTCGTAATTCGATTAATGATTTATATGTATATTTACACACAATCTGGAAGTGACGTTTAGCTGGCGATGCAAATCATGTATATGGGTATCATGATGATGATTATGATGATGACGAACACTGATCTAAATAAAATAATATTATTTCACGTTCCGTTCACGATTGGGATGAACTTCATCACAGAATTTTGGTGGCTTCAGTACGGACAAAAGTAACGGATTCTCGAGAGACGACGCGCAGCTGATAGGTTAGCACAGAGGCTGTCAGACGGCTTTGGAGAACCTCAACACAATTCGAGATCGGAGAACGTCACTGAGATCATTGAGATTCTTCTTCGGTCATAGAACACGAGGTGCATGAAGTGACATTGACGAAAGCTGGTGTCACTGAAAGAATTAAAAGAGAAACAATGAAATTGAAAAAATTTGGTATTCCAGACAGGGAATTTTAGTTTCATCTGACAGTTAAAAAATCTCTCAAAATAACCGGTTTTTCGAATAACTAGACTTAGAACAAAGACTTACAACTTCTAATGAAAGTGACGAAGCAGGGGAGGTCGATCGATATGAGGTTTAGTTTGTGGCAGAAATCAGTTTCATTGTCTCCAGTAAAGACGGTGAAGGCGATGGAGATGGGTGTAGCGATAGAGACAGCGAAAAGTTACAAGTTAATGACGTTCATACATCGTCACTTTCGGATGCTTTCAATTTTTCACTCTGAATCAAACTCTAAATTAAGGGTTCAGTTATCATCCCGAGTTTATTGCATATTAATATAATTGTAGGTACATCAATCAAATTTACCTTCTTTTCCGACGTATATTGTGGCTGTTGTCTCGTTTTATGACACATGGCACACAGTGAGCAACTGACAGCTGTTGACAGCTTGTTAAGCAGAGTAAGGACACACGTGGTGATTACAAACTGAGCCTAGCATCACAACCTCATCCCATCTCCCTTTAAATACCCCAGCTGCCCAGCTCTTTTCACGGGATGACCATTGGGATCGAAGGCATTCACAGCAGCAGCACTCGAATCCATGGTTACGATACTGTAGTGAAACTGTGCTCTACATGCTCCAGCACAGTCTATGAAGTGGCCGAAGACGGACTCGAAATGAGGGTCTTCACGTGGTGAACTTCAAGGTGCTCGCCGCCAATCATCTACTGATGGAAGAACTAAATGTCTTTGGACAATACCACATCGCATGGTGCTGCCGGCACAGAACTGCAACACAGACGCCAGTAGCAGGGTGTCACTGGAACCCAGTCCCTGTTCAACACACAGTTGCCTCAAGGTTCTGAAACCGGCCAGAGGTAGAGAGGAGCTCGTCCGAGCACACAACACGAGGTACATCGCAAATGGTTAATCAAGGTTCATCGTAGAATTCGGAGTTGGGCCAAGGACACTCCAGTAACCAACCCGCGAACAGTTCGCACTGGGCGAAGGCCCCGCCTGCTAGCCGACAAACCGCCGTGGCCCAGCCGTCGCTAAACCGCGCCTGGGCGTGCACGGTGGAGCTGACTGGACAGACATCAGCTAGAATCCAACACGCCGCTGAATGAGCAACTGCCAAGACTGATGGGGAAGAACGACGACTTGTAAACATTGAGAATAAAGGAGTGAATTCTAATAATGTTTTACTAGCGTCGTTGAAGCTTCACAGGTTCCCAACAGTTATACTGACTCCACACGCTTGGCCCTCTGTAGCATTATTAAAACAGCATTGAACACGTTTGCCATTTTCTGTACTAACCCAATATTTCAAAGTTTTGGAAATCTTATGAATAAACATTACTCGTGTGCATGAAGTTTTAATTAAAAACGAAAAATTTTCACACTTCTGCTACAGCAAGTGAATAGGTCGCTTTTTAGCCTTGGTAATTAGTAAAATATGAAAAGATACCTGTGTTACTGAGACTAAAGAAACACCGAGAAATAACAATTATTCAGAACTAAGATACCAGAATCGGCTTTAACCAACTGATTCTTCACAACCCTTGAGTCCATTAGACGCATTAGTTTACTCTTACGGAAGAAGACTTTTAGAAATAAACAACAGAAACTGTGTGTTACTATTCACCGCCCTGATGCGACGTGAAACAAGATATTCACTAATGGATATATATAACCCCAGTGCTTCACTTCGAAATGACTGCATAACTTACTTATACAGGGTGGTCCATTGATAGTGACCGGACTGGCCGCTGGGTGGCCGAGCGATTCTAGGCGCTTCAGTCTGGAACCGCGCGACCGATACGGTTGTAGGTTGGAATCCTGCCTTGGGCATGGATGTGTGTGTGATGTCCTTAGGTTAGTTAGGTTTAAGTAGTTCTAAGTTCTAGGGGAGTGATGACCTCAGATGTTAAGTCCCATAGTTCTCAGAGCCGTTTGAACCATTTTTTGATAGTGACCGGGACAAATATCTCACGAAATAAGCATAAAACGAAAAAACTACAAAGAACGAAACTCGTCTAGCGTGAAGAGGGAAACCAGACGGTGCTATGGTTGGACCGCTAGACAGCGCTGCCATAGGTCAAACGGATAACAAGTGCGTTTCTTTAAATAGGAACCCCCATTTTTAATTACATATTCGTGAAATATGAATGTTTTAGTTGGACCACTTTTTTCGCTTTTTTTTAAAAAACTCAGTTGTTATCCGTTCGACCTATGGCAGCGCTATTTAGCGGACCAACCATAGCGCCATCTGGTTTCCCCCTTCAAGCTAGACAAGTTTCGTTCTTTGTAGTTTTTTTCTTTTCACGCTTATTTCGTGAGGTATATGGCCCGGTCACGATCAATGGACCACCCTGTATACTGATGATTACCACCGGACATAGTGACCGAGTGGTTCTAGGTGCCTGAGTCTGGAACCGCTAACCGCTACGGTACTGGTTAGAATCCTGCCTCGGGCATGGATGTGTGTGATGTCCTTAGGTTAGTTAGGTATAAGTAGTTCTAAGTTCTATTGGACTGATGATCTCATGTGTTATGTCCCATAGTGCTGAGAGCCATTTGAACCATTTGATGATTACCGACGAAACATGGTAAATAATAAAACTGATAATTACCTTTGTGAGGAAAATCCCTAGGTACCTTCGACACTGGAAACATGTCGCTCTGCTGTAACATTTCGCCCCTATGTCAATATCGAGAGATGGAGAGTCTGAGAGAGTGGAACACGCGCTGGGCAGCCAGCCAAGTCACGTCACGCGGGCCCTCGGCGAGTAGCTTAGCGCCAGGGGAATCCCCACGTCTCGAGACAGCCGGCCGATACGAGGCGCGGCAGCTGTCAGCAGCTCGGCCAACTGCTCAGCTGTCGGCTTGACTCTGGCTGGACTTCTGGAACTCCTGTCGCCTGAGCGCTTCCTCTACGCAGAACGTGGAGCCCTTGCAGCCATCAGGATAACGAATCTTGCCCGCTTAACATTAGCTTCCCAGGTCATGCTTTCGTCGTACACTTGTCTCAAGCGCGGTCTGACACGTTATATTTATATTGCCATACTAACTGCTTTCAGCAACGGCAGTGAGATACTTCAGCTTTTTCTGTAAAATATTACATTAATATTACGCAAAGAATTAACTCAAATAAATTTTAAAGTTTATTTTTACTCAAAAGCACATTTAAGTACAAAACTACACGAAATGAACGTAACATTACATGATCTACATCTACATCTACATCCACATACTCCTCAACGCACCTGACGGTGTGTGGAGGAGGGGACTTTGAGTACCTCTATGGATTCTCCCTTCTATTCCATTCTCGTATTGTTCGTGGAAAGAAAGATTGTCGGTATGCTTTTGTGGGGGCTATAATCTCTCTGATTTTATCCTCATGGTTCTTTCGCGAGATATACGTAGGATGGAGCACTACACTGCTTGACCCCTCGGTGAAGGTATGTTCTCGAAACTTCAACCAAAGCCCGAATAGAGCTAATGAGCGTCTCTCTTGCAGATTCTTCCACTGGAGTTATCTATCGTCTCCGAAACGCTTTCGTGGTTACTGTATGATCCCGTAACGAAGCCCGTCGCTAGCCGTTGGATCTGACATAATAAGGTTAAAGCTATAAAAACTCAAATACCACTTTTACTTTTACTTTTTGCTATACTCTTATTGTGTATTATATATGCAATAAGAACAACTTAAAAAACTGCCATACAACTATAGAAATTAAAATTCCACTACTACATTTTTTGGTTTTTACTTTCCTCTTCTAACAAGGCGAATGGACGCGCGAAGTACACGAAGTATGTGAGAGTTCCTGACTCACTTTATCCATTTGTGGTGCCACCAACGTGTATGCAAGCTTCTTCAAAAAAGAAAAGAAAAGAAACTGAAGCGGCTGATTTGAGTTGTCTTTGTAGGAACTGTGAAGGACAATGGCTCTACACTTCTGCCCAACATGCGGAAGGCCATCGCTCGGTACGTCGTGCAGTTGCATACTTGGCACACTTTTCATCCAGGGCATCAACACCACCTTTAGTGTGATTATAGTATGAAATTATTCCTGTTTTACCTGTATCACCATCTTTACATTTATCGTGGTGCAAAGACGATATTAGAATCGCTACCCTACCGTTTTTCGGCAAAAATGAAACTAGGGTTGGACCAAGCGTAAAGCATATTTTGCAGAACCGTCTTACTTGCTTCAGAGCGAACCTCAGTAAGGCACATGACTGTCAAGCCACACTTGCATGGTATGTTTGGGATGTATATACTGAATCTAGATTTTCCATGAAATAATACTAGTATTTTGTCGATACATGTGCATTCTCCAGTATTTCACAAGACATGACAGTTGTCAATATATATTTTTAATGTTCTGACATGGAGTTAAAGGATCGCTTTTGCTTGCGTTGAAAACGGGTTGCAGGATCATCGGATCTCAAGCATGTTAGGTGTAACCAAACCACTTTTTGGATATAACGTGTCTAATTATATCTCGTCCAGTACCATCTGTGCCATAAAACGATTTGTAATCTTCTGTGCTCGATTTCAAAAGGGTGAAACGTCCCCTTAGAACAATTATACAAGACTGGTCTATATGAAACGTCCCCTTAGAACAATTGTACACGACTGTGCTTAAACTGACTCACAATTTTTTTTTTTTTTTTTTTTTTTTTTTTTTTTGCGCAACGCAATCTGACTTTCAGTAATCCCTACAAGATAATGGCCTGACTAACATTATGTTTCACAAATCACTTACCTCACAAAAATCTTCGTTACTCGAACTACTGCAATGCAGCGAGCGCCACTACTGCCAGCTAACTAAAAGATTCAAATCACGGAAGTCACTAACTACTGATAGGCACAGTTAGCAAATGAAAGATTTTAATAGAGAACAAACAATGTATTTACCTTCATAGTCATAATATGTATAGCAGTTCATGACACCAATTCTTACAAATTTCAAAACTCCGCCATCTCTCTCCCCACGTCCACCACTGGTGGCGGCTCACCTCCAACTGCGCAACGCTACGCGCTGTTAGCATCCAGCTGCCGCTGCTCAACACTACAATGGCAGACAACAATGCAAACCGGCCACAGATTACACACGGCACAGCCAGTGATTTTCAGAGCGCTACGTGGCGTTACCAATAAAAAAAACCTAAACAGCCTACTTACAAGGGCTGAAAACAATAGTAACCGAAAAATGCTTTTAATGACGAGCAGTGATACTTTTTTAGACCAAATAAATTTCTAGCAGAATGTTTCTCTAAAATTCAGTCCCTACAGTTTTGTCCTTATCACTCTGATCAATTGTTTCATCAAGCAATTCCCAGGTGCTAAAAGAAATTCGTCTTCGCTTTCACACTGTTCCGATTCTGAATTATGTTCACTTCCAATTTCGTTCTCAATATCTCATCCAACGTCACTTCATAAACCCTCCTCAAACCATTTTAAGACTGCACCTTCGAAGCCAGGGTCTGTATCACGAACAGTAGACAAAGACCTGGCTACTGAATCCATAACGCAAAGTCCCAGGTGCGCCATCAGCGACCGCTAGCACGAAAGAAGCAGTGGTAGTATCGATCCACGTCACGTTCAAATGGCTGACAAAGGAAACCACGGCAGCTCCGGGAAAGAACAACTAGACGACGCTGTAATCACCAACATCCATTAGCGGCAGTGTCTCGATTAACGCTAACGGTCTGTGAGACCATACCTAGGAAGTTAAGATCTTCACAGAGTTCACATTCATAAGCTAATATTGCAGCTCTTTCCTCACAGTTTCTCGTAATGCAACTCTGTGTAGTGTACAACTGGTGACAGAATTACAAGGAAACAATTTTAGAGCCTCGTGAAGCAAGTTGTCTTCCTGTTCTGGTTCTTGCTGACGCTCAAATTCGTAACTCAAAATCCCCGTTGACATAAATTAAACGTTTTCACGGCGTTTGTTCAAAGCCACAATTTCAGAAGAAACGCTGTTACTATTTTGAAACTTAACAGTATTGTGCGAAAGTTAAGCTTACATGGGAAGAGAAGCAAACTGAGAGAGAGATATGTGGGCATTCGTTATCAATGACGGTCAAGATTTGTTCACGAAATGGTATTGCGCTGTCTGCCTCGGTCAACAGTACCACACTGCAGCATAAAAAAAATGGAATGAAAATATTTTTTATTGTCCTTGTAAGGTGTCAGGCAAATCCTACACCTTCCATGAAAACCCTGACATAATAAGCAAATCTAGTAGTATGTCACATAGCTCCGAATAAATCGTGACATTAAGTTAACCAAAGTAATACGAGTAACGAGTGAGCAAATGGAATACCACAGACTAACACAAGAATGCCTAAATGCATGTCGTACCTTCCCACCGTGAGACCGACGCAGTTTCGAGGGGGAGAAACGAGAACAGAAGCCGAGAGCAGAACCGTTTTAAGCTAGAAGGCCCTACGATAAGGGACGGACTGGACACCCACATCACCAGCTAACCACTAGGGCTCACCACCTGCAGGTTTTAGCGTGAGACTTTTTTGCGTCTCTGTTACGTCAAGGACCACCCCCCAGCCCATATTAAAAGCTATAGCCCTCCAGCAAAACAGTATAGATCTTACGATAACACAAAAAGGGCCACTACCACCCGTAAGTTTTAGCGTGAGCCTTTTCGCGTGTCTGTTACATTAGGATCACTCCCAGACCATGTTAAAAGATAGAGCCCTCCAGAAGAACAGTATAGATATTACGATAACGCTAAAAGGACCACACCAACTGCAGGTTTTAGTGTGACACTTTTCCGCGTCTCTGCTACGTTGCAAACTTTAAAAACATTGCCCCACTACGAAAAGTATAACGTTTCTCATTGGATAGACAGAATTTTTGTAGGCGGAGCTTAAGGTTAACATTGAGACCCTGATTGGTCAGATGAAAACACAGCCAGATAGTTTTTTTTAAACCAACTTGGGTAAATTGTGGTAAGGAGAAGTTAGGGGAGAGTTGCTTCCGCGATGGCGAGGTGAGCGGAGTTGTGCTGCCCGCCGCTGCCCTGACGCTGCCTAAACACCGACAAGGTAATGAACGCACGCTATGCCGCACTTTTGAGCGCATAAGGCTTCACTCAGAACTGCAGAAGTCTCATCTGTTACACCCCCCTTTTGCGTAATACTAGTGTCGATCGTTAGTTAAAACTCATGGTGTTCACATTTGCCACTTGAAGAACAGATCTGAAATGCGATGATTTTTCTTTTATATAGTTATTGAGAAGCCACATCAGCCACTGTAATTTACAAGTTACATAAGTAATTAAAGATAATTGAGGGTCACTGTAGACCATTTTGATAGTTTTCTTATTTGTGAAACTTAAATTAAACCTAGATTATAGATGTGATATGGCATAGGTCATCCTTCGATCGATTGTAGAACTTGGAAACCCATTCAGGGAATATTAGTTCACATTTTTGTTGAGCGAAGTTGGTTTTTACCATCCTGTATTTAAACATTTCCTTTTATCAATAGTGCAATTTATAAACAATGTTTTGTGAGTAGAATAAAATTTCCAATGGTAAACTTAACTTCTTTTTCGACGTTATTTTACCAGCTATCTAAAAATAGGAAAGCCTTGAACCCCTTCCACTAAATTTAGTTAGTATTCAGATTCTTTTACAGGGAGTGCAGTGGAGCTGACGCTGAGATCATTAAGTATTTGGTTATATCATCGCTAGTGTCACTGAACTCTTCTGAATTCTACATGTCATGTGTGGTCTGGCGTCTCCTTACCAGCAACAGGTCCCAGGTTCACACTAGTTAATTCCCTGAAAAACACACTCAGAGCGTCGTTGCGCGAAAGTGGTAGGGAGACACGATATAAGACAAACAGACACCACCATGAATGTTTAGATCCTGTCGCCAACATCATTAGAGGTGAAGATCATATGGCAAAAGAAAATGAGATGCCTTTATTTAAACGAACCAGTCCTGTAGCAACCTCATGCAAATTTATTTTATACATGGAAAGCTTGATTCTAGATTCCCAAGCAGATTTTTGAAACGCCTCTTTCCCGAATAGCACACCTGGCTCGAATAGGTAAGTGATCCAAAGACAAAGAAAAGTAGGGCATCTACACCGTTACAAGTTATTCGTCCTATCATTATGAATGGAGTTAGCAAAGTAATATCACAAATACGCAACGTAGACCCTCTTGAGGAGGAGAGCAAGCTAAGACTCGATCACATTCTTGGCAAGCAGTATGGGGGTTCTAGAACAGTGCTTAGCGGCAGCTGACAGGCTACATTACGTATGTTCATACTGCAAGGAATTCAACTTCTGAAAGTCACACATCACACGAGAAGCAGATGTGACTGCAGTAGCTCACGGCAGTGCCTCAGGGCGGTATCACTTAATCTACCAATGAAGACGTGAAGCTCAGACAACATAAGGAAACCTACAGGGTGACAATTATTGAACTGTATGAAATAAATTCGTCATAACTTCTGAACAGATTGCGTTAGGACATTCAAACTGCGCTGTTGGTAGCGGGGTATGATGGGGAATTAGTATACTCATTCCCGTTTGATTTAGCGACGAAGACCATTTTCATTTGGAAGGATTCGTCAGTAAGCAAATTTGGGCATTTGGAGGACTCAAAATCCGCATTTAGTGATAGAGAAGTCTCTTCACCCTCAACAGGTGACTGTTTTGTGTGCAATGTCAAGTCATGGAATAATCAATGCGATATTCCTTGAGGGCATGGAACAATAGAAATATAATTAGCCACATTAATCAGCATCGGACCCGACCCAGACAGTCAAATATATAACGATCTTTCCTTCATCGGGGACAACAGATACGTAGAATTCTCAGAAAGAAATTTCTGACATTTTATTGTTAATAGTATATTTATTTTACACAATCATGATATTGGCTTTACAGCTATTGTCAATTGCATGTTAAGCTGAAAATAATGTACATGTCATACGTTGTAGGGCATAGAAACAAGACGTTATTACGTATCTAAAAACATTACTTACACGTTAAAATATGTCTGACCTGTTTGTGCCATGTCATCTTCGAGATCCCATATTTCTGGTTTTATAGACCATTATTCGTATTACAGCATAAGACTACGTATCAAAGATGCATTTTATGGCAGACATTGTACACAGTGAAAACCCATTAACACGCAGTATGGCATAATTAACAGCCAAAGTATTTCTGTGACCTTACCACGATTCGCCACTTCAGTTCATAAAGTAACGTTAACATACACCGAGGTGACAGAAGTCACATATACAGAAGGAGGTGGTATCGTGTACACTAGGTATGAAAAGGCAGTGCATCAGTGGAGTTGACATTTGTACTCACGTACCCACGCAGTGTGGCCGTGCGGTTTGAGGCACAATCCCGCAGACTCCGCGCCCTCTCCCACCGGAGGTTCGAGTCCTCCCTTTGATGTGTGTGTGTGTGTGTGTGTGTGTGTGTGTGTGTGTTTTGTTCTTAGTGTAAGTTAGTTTAAGTGGTCTGTAAGTCTAGGGACCGATGACCTCAGCACTTTGGTCTCTTAGGAATTCACACACATTTGAACATTTTTGTACTCATGTAATTCATATGAAAATGTTTCCGAAGTAATTATGACCGGACGACGGGAATTAAAGGAATCTAAACGCAGAATCGTAGGATGTATGGAACATTTTATTTCAGAAATAGAGAATTCAATATTTCGCGATCCACAGCTTCAGCAGTGTGTCGAGAGCCGACGTCCTTCACTTAACAACGGAGAGCAGCGGCGTTTGCGTGAAGTTGTCAGGCAAGCAGCGCTCTTGAACTAACAGCAGAAATGAAAGTCGGAGGTACGACGAACGTATTCGTTACGACAGTAAGGCGAAATTTGGCGTTAATGGGCTATGGAAGCAAAGTAGCTGCGCGATTTCCTTTGCTAACAGCGCGACATCGCCTCCAGTTCCTCTCCTGGGCTCGTGACCATAATGGTTGGATCTCAGGCGAGTGGAAAACTGTGATCTGGTCAGATGAATCCCGATTTCAGTTGGTAAGAGCTGATGGTAGGGTTCGAGTGTGGCACACACTCTACGAAGCTATGGACCCATGTTGTCAACAAAGTTCTGTGCAAGCTGGTGAAGGCTCCATAATGGCTTGTGCTTTGTTTACGTTGAATGGACTGGGACCTCTGGTACAATTGAAACGATCTTTAACTGGAAATGGTTATGTTCAGATATCTGGAGACCATTTGCAGCCATTCATGGCGTTAATGTTCCCAAGTAATGATCGAATTTTGATGGATGACAATTTACCATGTCACCAGCCCACAATTTTTCTCATTTGAATAGGAGAACATTCTGGACAATTGGAGCGAATGACATGGTCACCTTGATCGCCCGACATAAATACCAACGAATCTTTTTTGTGACTAATCGAAAGGTTCACAAGACTTTGCAACGGCAACACTTAAGCAATTATGGAGACTGTAGAGGCAGCAAAGCTCAATATCTCTGCAGTGGACTTACCGACTTGTTTAGTCCTCTTCACGCCGACTTGCTGCACTACGTCATGCGAAACGAAGCACAACTCGATGTTAGGAGGTATCCCATGACTTTTGTCACCTCAGTATACGTCAAAGCACTTGCAGGGATCGTAAAAGAAGGATACCACGGTGTGAGACACGTGATTTTTGCATTACCAGAGGTATTACTTCGAAAGGGAAGGTGGAAATGTATTTATCTAAATGCTCAACAAGTCCTTGTAATACAAGATCACAACAGGAAAATACTGTAATACTTCATACTTCACAATAACCACATTACGAGTACATGCACAACGAAATTATCTGGTCTCAAAACGATCGCATGGCTGGAGTATTATAAAATCACAACTGAGTGATTCATGGCAACCTACATAAAAGATGTCACACCTGTGCGGCGACTTGCAAGACCCACCTGAAAAGGCGGGACGCCACAAAACTCTCAAATATCCTGAACCAGAACTGCTCGATGACGTTTCTACACCTACTAAAATGCTACAGTCCCCATAATAGAACAGGAGTTTTAAGTGGAGGGAGACTGAAAGGGAGGGAGGGGAGGTTGACTGGGGGGCAAAGGGAGTGTCAGGTGACGAAATTTGAGGGTTTTGGGGAGGAGGGGAGGTGAAGAGGACAGTTGAAGGCGAGTGAGAGGTGTTGCAGTAGTTGAGATATGGGACGGATTTGGAGGTGGTCATGGAGAGAGGTGGATGGGGTAGGCAGAGCAAGATGTATCAGTGAACTGTATTATATTTCTGCTCATATACCAACTTTAATATTGCATGAATGTCCATTAAATTCATAAGTATCCCCAGCACTTATACCATGTGAAGGCCTGCTCCAAACTTAGAAAGTTCTATATACATTTCCAAGATGGCACATCCATATCTATACTATGTACCTAAACCATACACTGCTGTATTACATAAATATTATTAATTACATATTGATGTAATTTTACTACATATAGCATCTGGATATCTGAACCAAACATACACATTTTAAAGGTAACTTACCCATACATCCTTTTATGAGGTGCAACAAAGATTATTAGCAGTTATTACAATTTCAAGATTTCTATCTCTTGTTTAAAGGTCATATAAGATGTATGTGGTGGAAGCAGAACCGACATGAAGTATTTAGCTAAATAAATGCCCACCTCTCTGGTAACACCTTTCGTGGTAACACCTATGGCCATGCAAAGATGAGGCTCACAAAGTGGTACCACACTTTTACGATCACTGCCACTATTATCACAAATGTTTACATCAGTTGATAAACAGAAGTGACGAATGCACGTCACAGGAGTAGATTGATTGTTATATACGTGTTATTGGGTGTTAATGGTTTTTCACTGTGCATAATGCCAGCCATATTATGTATTATTGATATGTATTCATATCCTGCAATACAGCTTGTCTGTAAGATCAGAAATATGTTTTTTCGACGATGACGTATCACAGACAGATCAGACGTATTTTAATGTTTTCAGATACATAATAACTTCCTGTTCCTATGCCCTGTACTGTATGATATGTTGTTGTTGTTGTCTTCAGTCCTGAGACTGGTTTGATGCATCTCTCTGTGCTACTCTATCCTGTGCAGGCTTCTTCATCTCCCAGTACCTACTGCAACCTACATCCTTCTGAATCTGCTTAGTGTATTCATCTCTTGGTCTCCCTCTACGATTTTTACCCTCCACGCTGCCCTCCAATACTAAATTGGTGATCCCTCGATGTCTCAGAACATGTCCTACCAACTGATCCCTTCTTCTAGTCAAGTTGTGCCACAAACTTCTCTTCTCCCCAACCCTATTCAATACTTCCTCATTAGTTATGTGATCTACCCATCTAATCTTCAGCATTCTTTTGTAGCACCACATTTCGAAAGCTTCTATTCTCTTCCTGTCCAAACTACTTATCGTCCATGTTTCACTTCCATACATGGCTACACTCCATACAAATACTTTCAGTTGTGCTCTGTACAAAATTCTACCAGGCGGTTTCCTCTTTCATTTCTTAGCCCCAATCCAGATTCACCTACTACGTTTCCTTCTCTTCCGTTTCCTACACTTGAATACATTTCTTCAATTTCTTCGTAATCTGGAGAACTAGTTGGCATATAAACTTGTACTACTGTAGTAGGTATGGGCTTCGTATCTATCTTGGCCACAATAATGCGTTCACTATGCTGTTTGTAGTAGCTTACCCGCATTCCTATTTTCCTATTCATTATTAAACCTACTCCTGCATTCCTCCTATTTGATTTTGTGTTTATAACCCTGTAGTCACCTGACCAGAAGTCTTGTTCCTCCTGCCACCGAACTTCACTAATTCCGATGTGATACCTGAGCTTCTCCTGGCATAAACTATGTTCAAAGTACTTACGGGAATTCAGCCATGTTGAATTTTCGACAACTGCCGATATTTCGGCGGATGCACACTCTGCCATTTTCAAGGCTTAACTGCAACGACCAGACGAAGTGCGGAAAACACGAGAGCTCGGTTCTGCGAGTCTAACAGAAAAGATAACACACACCTAAACAAAAGCCACCAAAGATGAACGAAGTCAGAGCTATCGATAGTAAGAAATTATGGACTGGTAGTTGAGGAAACGTTAACTCTGTCTCTATGTTTTTTAACAAGTGAAAGAGCAGGATTCCAGGCCGAGTTTAAACAAAAGCCTCCATCCCTATTCACAAGGTTGCTAGCCAATTTAATTTCAACAGACTCCTTAATCACACTATCACTAATTCCCACTATATCTAACTTTAACCTGTCCATTTCCCTTTTTAAATTTTCTAACCTATCTGCCCGATTAAGGGATCTGACATTTCACGCTCCGATCCGTAGAACGCCAGTTTTCTTTCTCCTGATAACGGCATCCTCTTGAGTAGTCCCCGCCCGGAGATCCGAATGAGGGACTATTTTACCTCCGGAATATTTTACCCAAGAGGACGCCATCATCATTTAATCATACAGTAAAGCTGCATGCCCTCGGGAAAAATTACGGCCTTAGTTTCCCGTTGCTTTCAGCCGTTCGCAGTACCAGCGCAGCAAGGCCGTTTTGGTTATGGTTACAAGGCCAGATCAGTAATCATCCAGACTGCTGCCCTTGCAACTACTGAAAAGGCTGCTGCCCCTCTTCAGGAACCACACATTTGTCTGGCCTCTCAACAGAGACCCCTCCGTGGTGGTTGCACCTACGGTACGGCTATCTGTATCGCTGAGGCACGCAAGCCCCACACCAACGACAAGGTCCATGGTTCATGGGGGACGACTAATTTATTTTCAGTTCAACATGTACCCGAGTATTGCTACAAAGCCGAAATCATGACTGCGGAAAGTAAATGAACAATTAACAGCCAAATGTCCGGCATTCGCTTAAACATACATGCATAATTCAATACATAATGAAACTAGACGATTTCCTTTAAAACTGACAAATCTGTGTAGATAATATTAATTTAATGACTACAAAACAACGTGGTTGAGTAGTGCGCGCCTCGCGTTCATGCCGTTTCTTGCTTGACATCGGACGACGTATATTTGGGCGTCGACCACACCGGGTACTTTGTGTGTGTCGACTTGTCATCCGTCCTGGTTGTTCCACAGTGACTGTTTTTACGATTATTCGAGTTCTTGAGGACGTTTTTTCATGGAACTGTGTCTAGCTTGTGTAATTTCGACTGAGAAGTTACGTTAATGCTATCTGCGTACTGGAGTATGCAGTCGGTCGGTTGGGACAGTGCAGCGGTGAAGTCTCCGCGGCGAGGGCTGTAGCGAAGTGTTCCGCAGTGTGTTTCTCCTCGCCGTGTTGATGCTATGCTGCCCGTACCACGTGTAGTTTGACTGCCTTTGGTGTTGTTCATATTTTTGAGTGGTTATTGGGCCTTGGCTGTTTTTAGACGCCAATTTTGAAGACGTAGTGCTGCTGGTATCTCCGTCCTTGGCTGTTTTTAGACGCCAATTTTGAAGACGTAGTGCTGCTGGTATCTCCGTCCTCGGCTGATATTTTAAGTTGTCGTGCACAGAGAAATTAATTAGGTTGTTGATCGGTCCTTCAGCTGTCAATGAGTCAGGTTGCCATCTGATTACTTAATCTTATTCTTGGCTGCCTATCTCAACCTTACGTTAGAGTTACCTCCTCAGGTTGACCCTTGAAACACTTCTGAGCACCATTGTTCTGTTGTTTTTAGATTGTGATTTATGTCTCAAGTACGGTGCGAGGTCTTCAGCCGCCTATTAATTTAGTTTTCTTTTATTTTAAAATAAGGCGTTCGGCCGTCTTAAAATTTGAAAATTCACTTATTTAAGAACTTTTTAAAATTTTCTTCTCTATAGGAAATTGTTGTTATCCAGGCCTAAGCCACAGTTCTTGTGTGTCCAGTGTGTGGCCTTCAGCCGAGTATTTACGTAAGATTTTCTTTTGTAAGTAAGGCCTTCAGCCGCCTGTATTCCTTAAAGCAACGGGCTTCCAGCCGTATTGTTTTTAATCCTTTTAAAGGCCTGTGTGATTAAGTGTTTTTAGGAAAATAAAGTTTGTGTCTTTTGTGCAATTGACAGTAACTGATTTTGGCCCCTTCTCACAACCATAACCTGATCCGCCATGTCCTGCGAAACCAGATTTGGTTCAAATGGTTCAAATGGCTCTGAGCATTATGGGACTTAACTGCTGAGGTCATCAGTCCCCTAGAACTGCTTAAACCTAACTAATCTAAGGACATCACACACATCCATGCCCGGAGCAGGATTCGAACCTGCGATCGTAGCGGTTGCGCGGCTCCAGACTGTAGTGCCTAGAACCCCTCGGCCACTCCGGCCGGCGAAACCAAATTTCTGTGGTTTAGGTTTTATACTGCACTGTACGTACAACATCTTTCAGTTCTTTACTATAACAATCAGAATCAGTTGTTTTCAGGCATCCAAGTCTCGCATCCGCTTGACGGTCAGCAGCTGTACATGATCGAACTCTGGCTGCCGTTCTAGCCATGTTAGAGCAGTGTTAAACACGTGAACGCCTCACCAGCTGATGGTCCTGCATCTGATTCAATGACGGTGTTATCTACTTCTGTCACGCTTTGAATGTTTCCATCTGAATACAGGGTCCCAAGAATTACAAGCAAGCCACTCGTTTGTATCCTCTGCATAGCGATGGAAACGTCCAGGAATTTTTGAGGATCTATCTTATGTCCTCAAGTGCCATTTCGTCCTGTACATGTTCTCTTGTGCCTTTTCACGCTTCTTCTTTTCATCTCCATCTTTATGTACCTCATGTTTGGTTGAAATGTCTTTCGGTTTGTACCGAGCTTGTTTAAATGTGGTTGTCTTCAACAAATTTCGTGCTTCCGCCATCATGTAAGAGCAGTCTTTAAAATTCATATTCTGGTGATCTGCCACAATGCTTTCCTCTTCTCAAAAGCTCCCTCGACAGTTTTCTTCTGTTACGTCGCTTCATAGTTTTGATAACCGACTGGTCCATTGGCTGCAGCAACTCGTTACATTTGGCGGCAGGAAGACTGTTTTGAAACGTCTTTATTCTCCATCAAGAAAACTTTCTGTGCAATTGGTGCACTGGCCGGAACTACCATCACTCTACTGCCTTCTTTTCCTTTAGCTTTTTGTTACATCAGGCATCAAAAGTGAATCGTACCATTCTCAGAACAAATTTAACTGTCATCCAGACTTTTGGCTGATTCTTGTGAAAGGTGGGAAGCTTTTTAACGTTTCTGAAAGGCCTGGCTTTTTTCGAATTTTCTATCAACAGGAGGGGTATTTTGTGGTTTCCCGGACACTTTGCACAGTTCTGGCGGTAACACGGCCTTTACTAACCTTATCGCCAATGGCACTAGTTTCCCTTTCAGAAGATGAAGCTGTTTCAGGCAAAGCCTTCCAAGCACGCCTTGTTGTATAAACGTTCAGTGTCGTTAGATCCTGCTTCAATTTTGAATTTTACAATAAAATTTTTCTACTGCTTTTGGACACAACACGGTTCCTCTTAGAAAACATAAACCGCACAATAAATAAAATCACGCCCACAAAACAAAACAAAAAAACACGGATGGCGAGGCGTATAGCGACAAACCAGGCCATATGTTAACGCCAGACACAACAAGTGGCGGGCTTCACGAACACAACTATGCTCGTTTTGTACTTAGGATACTGCATATACTGTATTCATTGTTCACTAGGAGATTTCGTCTTTTAATACATTGGCTGTCGATTTATTTTACAACGATAAAGAAAAATACAGAGTAATAACTATCGAGCAAAACCAACAGTTATAGTCATATAGCGCAAATTTCTTTTTCCTCAAAGAGATCCGGGTCATTGGTGATCCTGATAGTTGAAGTTCGGACAGTTGGAGTTCTGCTGTATTTCTATGTGAGAGCAGCAGGTGTTTGTACACTGATCAGCCAGAACATTATGGCCACCAACGTTCTGTCGATCCAAACCAGCCCAGACAATAGCAGCGACACCTGGCGAGGAATGACTTCTAGTCAAACACATGCACGCTGCATGTAGTATGTGAGCGAGCTGTCCGAGTGTAGGATGAAGAAACTGCACAATCGATCGAGAGCAGATTGTGATGGCCTGGAGGCTCGACACGAGCAATTCGGAAACTGCACGAGTTCTTGGATGTTCGAGGAGTGATATGGTGGGTGTCTTCAAAACGTGGCGAAACCAAGTCGAGACGTCGTAGTGTTGGACTACCACCCCTCATTACGGATGTCGGACGTCGTAGGCTAGGCAGGCAGATAAAATAGGATAGACGGCAACCTGTGGACAGTTCACCGAACACTCCAAACGATGGGCTACCGCAGATGCCAACTTTAACTAGTCATCGGCAACTAAGATTGAAATGGGCACGTGACCATCAGCACTGCATGTTAGGGCTGTGGCAGAGCGTTGCATAGTCTGATGACTCCCGTACCTTCTTCGCCATGCCGATGGGAGGTCGCGAATCCGTGTCTTCAGGGGAACAGATCCTCGACACAGATTAATTGCAATAAACCTTCGTAAAAGTGTAGAGGCAAATACAAAATGAACTTAAGGATGATAGAACACAACTTGAAACGTTGAAGACAAGCCACAGGAGGCAACTGAAAATGATAGATGCTGGAAGAGATGAAGGTGTGGCACGAAGAACTGAATTCTACGTCGAACAATAAGGGAGAACTGTAGAGCCATCAGAGCATGTGAAAGAAGAAAAAGTAATTTAATCTAAGTGCTGCACAATGTTTTATCGGTCTCCCAAAACTTTTGGCTTAAGACATGGTTTATCGTAGTAGTTACCAGTGCCGATTTGGTGAATGCTGTGAAATTCAAACAGCGGAAGTTGCACACGGGTCTTATCTCAAAGACTCTTAGCTATGATCGCCCGGGCAAGAATATCGCTATCCCACGACTTCTGTGTTCTCTGTTTATAGTATAATTTTAGGAGTCATGGCAAGAAGTGGCGTGATGTTCACATGAGCAACTACTAATCTCCTATTTCTTCCTATTAAACAAATTACATATGTATGATTTAACAGAAAGTGGCTTAAGGTTGTTCGACAAATTGGTTTCTTTAGATAACAGGAAGACGAACATTGTTTTGTTCCTTGCCAGGCAGACCATCAGGAATCTTATTTATTAGACATAGCTGTTCTTTGCATTCACAGATTGCTATCGTGGAGACAATGACTATCACTGGATTTGTCAATATTCTCAAAACTAACAACAACCTCTGAGAACGTGGACCTTCTGCCATCCTCTTTCCCTAATGATCTCGATGTTAATGGAATGTTAAACCCAATTTTCATTTATTTCCTCCTTTGTGCAACCCATAGTTGCGACGCATAATAAACGTATTTCCCACATCTTATCTAATCTTAGTTCTATATCAAGTATCTGGCACCAGTAACTTGTCTAAAGAATCGGTTTCCATGTAGATGAATCGTCAGTGATCCACAACCTCCTGCCATTAACAAATTTTCTGTCAAAATTACATTATTTTAATTTATGGGCATTCCTTACTGATTCTGAAATGTACTTTGCTTATGATGAGTAGACACTCATCAAGATGCGCAACAATTAATTTTATCAAGATATAACCTAAAATATTCCAAGAAAGCTGTTTAATTTCTTGTGTAGTCGATTTCTACGTTAAATAATCAATCCTATAGGCATATAGGGAATAGCTTAATAACCAATTATCGATCTTGATGGGTGAAATGTGTATTTTTCTTGCACAAGTCCACCGTCGACCCTTATGTATTTACTGTAATTCTCGAGAATATGTCATAGTATTTGTACACTGTCTCTCACTGGAATGAGTTTTAGCATTGCAGTATGATTAGAATGTCTACCAACAAAATAAGCTTTTTGTTATTCAGGATTATTCGTACGATTTGGAAAAACCTCTTCGTTTTATGCGATTGTAGTCTTTCTCGGCGTATTCCATTGATGAATTCTTCTAGGGTTATCAACCGAGTGGTGGCGTCGTCTTGTCGCAACGTTTCGATGAGTTTCGCACCCATAATCTTCTGGCGAAGTCACCTCTTAGATGTTTCCAAGACTGCATCACTTCTGGTCGTACCTGCTAGACTTGGTTGTACTTGCTGTTCTTTTCTGGTCTTCAATCTAAAAACTAGTTGTTTGAAGGGCTTTCCACGCTACTCTGTCCTCGGTCAGCCTCTTCATCTCTGAGTAGCTACTGCAACCTACATCCTCCTTAATCTACTTAGTGTATTCACCTCTTACTCTCCCTCTACGAAATTTATCCTCCATGCTTCCCTCCAATGCTAAATTGGTGGTCCCTTCATGTATCATAACGGGTCCTACCAACCGATTTGTTCTTCTAGTAGAGTTGTGCCACAAATTCCTCTTCTCCCCAATTCTGTTCCGTACCTCCTCATTATTTACTTTATCTACCCATCTAATCTTCAGCACTCTTCTGTAACACCACATTTCAAAAGTTTCTATTCTCTTCTTGTCTAAACTGTGTACAGTCCATGTTTCACTTTCGTACATGGCTACACTCCATACGAATACTTTCAGAAAGACCACCTGACCCTGAAATCTATACTCGATGTTAACAAATTTATCTTCTTCAGAAACGCTTTCCTTGCACTCGCCAGTCTACATTTTATGTCGTCTCTACTTCGACCTGAACAGTTATTTTTCTCCCCAAAGAACAAAACTTATTTCTACTTTAAGTGTCTCGTTTAGTCTAATTACCTCAGCGCCACCTCCTTTAATTCGACTACATTCTATTATCCTCATTTTGCTGTTGTTGATGCTCATCTTATATCCTCCGCTCAACGCACTGTCCATTCCTTTCAACTGTTCTCCCAAGTCCTTAGCTGTCTCTGACAGAATTACAGTGTCATCAGCACGGTTTTCATTTTCTCTCCCTTGATTTTAATTGATGCTCCAAATTTTTCTTTGGTTTCCTTTACTGCTTCCTCGACATACAGATAGTATAACATCGTGGATAGGCTACAACGCTGTCTCAGTCGCTTCTCAACAACTGCTTCCCTTTTGTGCCCTCTACTCTTACAACCGTCATCTGGTTTCTGTAGAAATTGTAAATAGCCTTTCGCTCCATGTATATTGCCCGTGCCACATTAAGAATTTGAAAGAGAATATTCCAGTCAACTTTGTCAAAAGCTTTCTCTGAGTCTAAAAATGCTATTAACGTAGGTTTGTCTTTCCTGAACCTACTTTCTAAAGTGAGTCGTTGGGAAGTATTGCGTCACGTGTTCCTACATTTCTACGGAATCCAAACTGATCTTCCACGAAGTCGGCTTCTGTCACTTTTTCCATTCGTCTGTAAGGAATGCCTGTTTGCATTTTGCAATCGTGATTTACTAAATAGACAGTTCGGAAGTTTTCGCACCTGCCATCACCTGCTGTCTTTGGAATTGCAACTATTATATTCCCGTTGAGGTCTGAGGGCATTTCGCCTGTGTCATACATCTTGCTCGCCAGATGGTAGAGTTTTGTCATGGCTGGCTCTTAAGTCTGTCAGTAGTTCTAGTTGAAATGTTGTTTCGACTAAAGGCTTTCGGTGCTCTGTCAAATTCTTCACGTAGTATCATATCTCCCATCTCATCTTCATATATGTCCTCATCCATTTCGATTATATTGGCCTCAAGTACATTGCCCTTGTATAGACACTCTATACAGTCCTTCCATCATTCTGCTTTCCCTTCTTCCCTTAGGACTGGTTTCCAATATGAGCTCTTGATATTCGTAAGGTTGTTCTCTTTTCTCTAAAACACTCTTTAATATTCCTGCAGGCGGCATCTATGTTACCCCTAGTGATATGCACTTCTACGTCACTAAATTTCTCCTCTAGCCATTCCTACTTAGCCATTTTGCACTTCTTGTCGATTTCAGTTTCCTTTTCAGCTGCTTCATTCACTGCATTTTTATATTTTCTCCTTTCATCAATTAAATTTAATATTTCTTGTGTTACGCAAGGACTTCAAACTAGCCGTCGTCTTCTTACCTACTTGATCCCCTGCTGCCTTCACTATCTCTCACGGCTATCCATTCTTCTTGTACTGTATTCCTTTCCCCTGTTCTTGTCGGTACACACACACACACACACACACACACACACACACACACACACACAAGCCGCATGTCTGAAGGGGCAGACACTGCTGACGATTTATAGCTGTATTAAATCATTAAATCTATTCGCAAATTGCGAATATGATACCACCAAAACCAAAGGTTTATTCAGAAAAAAATGAAAATTAGTACTGAACTGTGACTCGAACGCGGATTTCCCGCTTTCCGCTTTATGTAAGCGGTCGCCTTAACCGCCTGTTTGTGTTTTTCTTCGAATATTACCGAACATACTTCTGTTAACTTCATAAGGTACTCTCAAGACCTTTTAGAAAAATGAAGCGGTAGAAAAGGATGTAGGTATCCATTGAACTGAATGAAAGAAAATGTAAGGGCCAAAGCTAGATCTGAACCCTCATTCCATTGATTCAACTGCTTTACCATTTTTTTAAACCTATCGAATCTTTTAAGGAAGTAGAGAGCAGAACAGCCAGCCTCAGCACTGTGGAGACATGGCAGGCAGGAGTCGAAATCCGAAGCCACAATGTCTTCCCCTTCCTGTCCCTGAACCACTCCTCACCCTCCCCAGCCAAGTTTATTCTTGGGTGTGTGGAGCAGGAAGGCAGGCTAAGCAAGACCTCTTTATTGACAGAAAGGTGCCCTTGTAGGGGTAAGGAAAGTAACTAAACAACAAAAACAAAATTGGATCATAAATAGAACATTAAGTCCGCTCTTTAGGCAGAAGCAACATTAGACACTACACCCGCTGCTACCATCGATCAACATGTCCATGGATTCTTCCAGCCCGCCATTGGGGCCACACACTTGTTCACAAAGAAAGTTTCTATATGGTTTTATCACTTGCTTCTAGCCATTTCGTAAAACTGACCTGCACATAAGGTTAACTTCTCATTTCTAGCAGTCAATGAAGACACTACTTACATAACAAGCAAATCTTCGGCGGTAGCGCGGGTGGTCTCTGAGACAAGTGAACCATTCGAGTAGGAATGTCTAAAGTTCGAAAGGTGTATGTCAACACTCCGGTTAAGACACAATATGGTCAAGCCCTCGATCCATTTGCCTGCATCCATCTTGGTGCGTGGATAAAGCGCAATATCAGATATAAGAGGGGATGTCAGAGTCACTGCCTGTTGGGACTGTTCAGACCAACATCAGTCCTATCAACCTCAACACATCAACAGCAGACCCATATCACGGACAGTGTCCATCTGTATCAGGTAGATGGCACTCGAGCATAACGAAGAATCTGCCATTAAGTATAGAATGGAGTCTATGTCGATTCATATATTTGCGGTTGACCATCAAATACCCGGCCGCTCTGGCGACTGAATCCAGAAGAGCACCTTGCGTGAACGTCAGACCCCTGGCAAAGTAACTGGGGGTAGGCAGCTTTCAGTGGGAGTCTAGGGACGGCCTTGCATCATCTGTCAAAACAAACCACAAGCCCTCTCAACTGCTTACTGGTCAGGTGCGCTGACGTAGCTGAAGTCCACAAAAAATGCTTAGGGTGAGAGTGGCAGGCAAATTTGCACTACTACAATTGGAGGTTCGTGAAAGTTGGGGGCCAGTTCTTCAATCAGAGTTCCCGTGAAGCTGCGCTGGTGGTGAATCCACATCTCCATCATAGTAAAAAGCTGCTGCTCGTACCATATCGTATTTTTACTATCGTTCCCGCACTGATAAAGTAACCAAAGACTGCCTGTAAACTGCTTGCTATCGTCTTCGGAATTGGGAGGACCGTTGACAGATGTATCCTTGACGCCAGACAGATGTTGACATAAGCACCCACTGGAGCAAGTTCAATGATCGCAGCAAGTGCAACAGACATCTGTACAAATACCTTGTAAGAGGCGAGGATGGCTGCGGTGCGCCGTCCGTAGACTGTCGCGCATTGAGATGACACCCAACTATGTGGGCGTGTCACAGAGTGGGTAAGGGCCAAACCCCCATCTGGGAGGCCGCTGCCGATGACCATCGCCCCAGGCTTGTGCAGGTTCGAGCGGCTTCGATCTGCGGTAACGTATTGGCCAGTCCAGTCCACTGATCCTTTGACTTCGTGTGGCGTACGCACTTAAAACACCAGATAGTCCGCGGTACACGCTTCGAGGAGTATGAGAAGGAGATTAGTGTTTAACGTCCCGTCGACAACGAGGTCATTAGAGACGGAGCACAAGCTCGGGTGAGGGAAGGATGGGGAAGGAAATCGGCCGTGCCCTTTCAAAGGAAACATCCCGGCACTTGCCTACTAAAAAAAAAAAAAAAAAAAAAAAAAAAAAAAAAAAAAAAAAAAAAAAAAAAAAAAAAAAAAAAAAAAAAAAAAAAGACAACTTACTTCAAATAATTAATTCAAAAGAATGGCTCTGACTGAAAAGAAATCATAACAATAACCTGTACGTTTCATTAATTACTTACCTCACAAAGATCTTCATTACGCGAACTACTTCAATACAGGGAGCGTCAATACTGCCAGCTAAATCAAAGGTTCTACCTGCTAACCTGCTAAAGCCACTAACTACTGATAGGCATGTGGTTAGCAAATGCAAGATTTTGTTGCAAATTTAAATAATGTATTTTTTTACCTTAATAATGTGACATCCAGTTCAGACACGAATATAAATCGTCATTGACCTCTAGTACAAAGGTATATAATCATGAATAACATTCGATCTCCAAGTCGAACATGTACAGATAGTTAGCCTAAGCTAACGCTTCAGACCTCTACACTTCATCAATGCTTACTTCTCACATCTACCATCCATCACTGCTGGCTGTTCATCTCCAACTGCCCATCACTACTTTCGTCACTGTTGTCGACTAACTTACTACTGCCCAACACTACTGGCGATCAACTTCCAACAACGAGTCCGACCAGCCACAGAGTCTCTTACAAAGAAAGCGCAGTGAGAGATCCAATTCAAAGATCTAAACAGCGCTGCCAACACAGAAGCAACCCGCTTAGATACACTCCTGGAAATTGAAATAAGAACACCGTGAATTCATTGTCCCAGGAAGGGGAAACTTTATTCACACATTCCTGGGGTCAGATACATCACATGATCACACTGACAGAACCACAGGCACATAGACACAGGCAACAGAGCATGCACAATGTCGGCACTAGCACAGTGTATATCCACCTTTCGCAGCAATGCAGGCTGCTATTCTCCCATGGAGACGGTCGTAGAGATGCTGGATGCAGTCCTGTGGAACGGCTTGCCATGCCATTTCCACCTGGCGCCTCAGTTGGACCAGCGTTCGTGCTGGACGTGTAGACCGCGTGAGACGACGCTTCATCCAGTCCCAAACATGCTCAATGGGGGACAGATCCGGAGATCTTGCTGGCCAGGGTAGTTGACTTACACCTTCTAGAGCACGTTGGGTGGCACGGGATACATGCGGACGTGCATTGTCCTGTTGGAACAGCAAGTTCCCTTGCCGGTCTAGGAATGGTAGAAAGATGGGTTCGATGAGGGTTTGGATGTACCGTGCACTATTCAGTGTCCCCTCGACGATCACCAGAGGTGTACGGCCAGTGTAGGAGATCGCTCCCCACACCATGATGCCGGGTGTTGGCCCTGTGTGCCTCGGTCGTATGCAGTCCTGACTGTGGCGCTCACCTGCATGGCGTCAAACACGCATACGACCATCATCGGCACCAAGGCAGAAGCGACTCTCATCGCTGAAGACGACACGTCTCCATTCGTCCTTCCATTCACGCCTGTCGCGACACCACTGGAGGCGCGCTGCACGATGTTGGGGCGTGAGCGGAAGACGGCCTAACGGTGTGCGGGACCGTAGCCCAGCTTCATGGAGACGATTGCGAATGGTCCTCGCCGATACCCCAGGAGCAACAGTGTCTCTAATTTGCTGGGAAGTGGCGGTGCGGTCCACTACGGCACTGCGTAGGATCCAACGGTCTTGGCGTGCATCCGTGCGTCGCTGCGGTCCGGTCCCAGGTCGACGGGCACGTGCACCTTCCACCGACCACTGGCGACAACATCGATGTACTGTGGAGACCTCACGCCCCACGTGTTGAGCAATTCGGCGGTACGTCCACCCGGCCTCCCGCATGCCCACAATACACCCTCGCTCAAAGTCCGTCAACTGCACATACGGTTCACGTCCACGCTGTCGCGGCATGCTACCAGTGTTAAAGACTGCGATGGAGCTCCGTATGCCACGGCAAACTGGCTGACACTGACGGCGGCGGTACACGAATGCTGCGCAGCTAGCGCCATTCGACGGCCAACACCGCGGTTCCTGGTGTGTCCGCTGTGCCGTGCGTGTGATCATTGCTTGTACAGCCCTCTCGCAGTGTCCGGAGCAAGTATGGTGGGTCTGACACACCGGTGTCAATGTGTTTTTTTTTTCCATTTCCAGTAGTGTATATCAGTGCAGTATCTGTACTTGACAGGGTCTGTAAAGTTTGTTGTAATGTTCCTTCAGACATGAAACATGTAATAAGACAGCTTTTGTGCCACAATTACGTAAAATAGATAGCTAAATGTCCATTGATACGGATGTGAACAATCGTAATAGCAGTAGGTGCCTAGTTAGTAGTATGACATCACATACATTAACCTATTTGCTGGTTCCCGTCGCTACATGGTGATATGAGTCAAAAAATAGCTGAGGCACATTAATGATTTCTCTTCCCAACACGCACAATTCGTAAATCAGATACCAGCAGCGACATTCGGCGTTCACTAAGGTGTACACTTGCAACACCAAGCATACGCAGAATGACGTCATACCACTATAATCCTACAAAATAGCAGCAGTCACACATCTGTCACTTGATTATGACAGTGAGATGTGTTGAACTCGTCGGTTTGTGCTGTCTTTATCAACTTACCACTGTTTATTTCCACCAAAGCTAAGTATTTCGCCACACAACATAGTCAAATGCAAGGATTACATTCTGTCCACCTTCATGTCAGAGACTACATCAGAGATGATTCGAAGTACCACAAAATTATTTACACATTATAAAATGTTTCACTTACAAAAGAAACATAATTAAATTATATAAAAAGTTCCAGACTATTATTTTTACGTCTAGTACTAGTGTATAAACCTAGAGATGAAATATCAGGGCAGTAATAGTAATCTGTCTTTAGGTTTGAATGAATATGGAGTCTCTATGTTAAATTAATATGAAGTAAGTCGGTTTGCAAAAAAATGGAGTATCATAACTGAAGACTTGACGTTTGAGGAAACAGTGATCGCTTTTATTGTAACGAAAGAAGACAGACATGTCTCCTTCACTTTTTGTTTTTGTTCAGGCTACCAGATTCAGCCTTTGTTATAGATAGTCTTCAAAACCATATCTAATTATTACAAATCACAATCTGTGAGCAATTCAGTTAACTCTGAATATTCAGCTGAAGCTGAGTGATCCATTCTGCAATTCGCAGTAATTTGTTATGGATCCGCAGATGCCTCTATGAGAGGTGATCTGAATAAACATAAAAGAGACCATTTCAGTGCCTGTCTCCCTTGATTAAAATTATGACATACACAGATTACAGAAGGGTATATTACAGAGAAATGCAGTGCACAGTAAACTGTACTAGATCACAGCACTAGATTACTAATCATTCTGATATTCCTCACCTTTACAGAAGTCACTCTAACGTGGATTAAACACAATATCTTTTCCACTGCAAATTACAAAGTGACACAAAGAATCGCTACCTGCTTCACGAAAGCGAAACTATTTGATATCAAAGTGAGGTCGATAGAGGTCCCGGCAGCTGTTTTATTATGTCACGATAATCATAAGGTCGGGGGAGAATTACCAAAAATGTAATATACTACTGTTTCAGCCCTAACTAAAGTGTTAAAATTTTAGAGTATTGCGTATGTAGAAAATGACACCCAAACAGATATATGGCTCATCCGACTTGAAAAAACGTACAAAAAACAGCAAAACGATAACATTTTTGGAGAAGCAAGCGCTTTTGCTGCCTGGTAACAGTGTCAAGTGACCAGGAGAGAGGGACTCTTTCTCTCCAGCCCCAAGTTCAAACTGAGCATGCCTCTGCGTGTACTTGAGGCAAAGATTGCAAACCTCTGTAATAACAAGACTGAAGGTTATAATTTTGTAATTTTGTCGTATAGTAGTAGATAGCTGTGTGGGTGTAAAAAGTATGAGCAAAATCTGATTACTAGTTTTCACAAAAAGGACTCTACAGGGTGTAAGAAGCAGGTATAAGTGCAGGTGTACTATTGGAAGTTGTTGACGTTTTACTGAACAACGTTACCTCTGTATTTACGTTATTTTACGACTATCATTTATAGGTATTGCAAGGCATGTGTTTTTAGATTTGATAGTACCTCCAAGTACAAGAGGCAAGAGCTTTCCATTAATTCTTATTTTCCCTTGGGCAGAAGTCAGGTGTTAATATCTGATGCGTGGGCGCAAAATGGTAACTCTATATCTACATCTACATCTACATGTATACACTGCAAATCACATTCAAGTGCTTGGCAGAGGGTTCATTGAACCACCTTTACAATTCTCTATTATTCCAATCTCGTATGGCGCGCGGAAAGTATGAACATCTATATCTTTGCGTACGAGCTCTGATTTCCCTTATTTTATCGTGGTGATCTTCCTCCCTATGAAGGTCGGTGCCAACAAAATATTTTCGCATTCGGAGGAGAAAGTTTGTCATTGGAATTTCGTGAGAAGATTCCGTCGCAACGTAAAACGCCTTTCCTTTAATGATTTCCATCCCAAATCCTATATCATTTCTATAACACTCTCTCCCATATTTCGCGATAATACAAAACGTGCTGCCTTTCTTTGAACTTTTCCGACGTACTACGTCAGTCCTATCTGGTAAGGATCCTACACCGGGCAGCAGTATTCTAAAAGTGGACGGACAAACGTAGTGTAGGCGGTCTCTTTAGTAGGTCTGTTACATTTTCTAAGTGTCCTGTCAATGAAACGCAGTATTTGGTTAGCCTTTCTCACAACATTTTCTATGTGTTGCTCGTAACGTTCTGTAGTACATAAGTATATAGGTGAATTTACGGCTTTTAGATCAGAGTGATTTACCGTGTAACCGAAGTTTAACGAGTTCCGTTTATCACTCATGTGGATCCTCACACTTTTCGTTGTATAGCGTCAACTACCACTTTTCGCACCTTTCATATATCTTTTCTAAATCGTTTTGCAGCTTCTTTTGATATTCTGATGACTTTATTTGTCGATAAACGACAGCGTCATCTGCAAACAACTGAAGACGGCTGCTCACATTGTCTCCAAAATCTTTTATATAGATAAGGAACAGAAAAGGGCCTCTAACACTACCTTTGGGAACGGCAGAAATCACTTATGTTTTAGCCGATGACTTTCCGTCAAATACTACTAGCTGTGACCTCTCTGACGGGAAATCACAAGTCACACAACTGAGACGATACTCTGAGGGGCATAGTCCATATAGTGATTCAGTTGTGAACGGGCACAAAACACTGTTTGACGCAACGAAAAAGCAATCAACATACCGATGTTTGCACATTTTAAAGTACCATTTATAAAAATATCTCCACATACCCGTTCCACCCTGTATTTTGTAATTTTATGCCCACCGGGGAAAAGAGGTAGAAAGCTGAAATTTCGAGAACATATGTTTTTTGATGTAAAAATAGAATTTAGATGTTTTGTAAAGTTATCTTCAACACCTTCTCTAGATTTTATGTAAATGTGAATTTTGAACGAAAAGACAGAACAACATGGTAAATTATCCTATAGTTGAATAAAATCCGAAGTATATATAAGTACAGCACTATATTCTATACAAGAAGTAAAGACGATGTATCAAATTACATCATCTATTTATCGTATGGCATATATCGCTATTCTTGCACAACTTACATACAATTCAATTACAAGTTGACATCCAGACACTGAATACAATAGATATCCTTCTCAGTTGTAGCTAGCAAGTCGATGAAGGCTCCTTTGTAAGCTCTAATTGGGGATTCTTCCACTATGTCCTGTACGGTTTGTTTTTCAGCACCGCAGTCGCAATAAGGAGTGGGTATCTTTCCCCATTTGCAGCAGGCGTCAGCACTTCTTCCAGGGCCAGTGTGTATGTGGTTTAAAGTTGTCCACACTTTGCGTGACTAATTGGAGCCAGGCAGTTTCTCATTTATCATGAAGCTTTGGTATTCTGGTGAACAGTGCTCTCCCAGTGGTGTTTCCAGAGACTGTGGATGTCAAAGATTGAAGTCGTCATCTCTTTAGCAGTGAGTAGTGGTGTTCTTCTCGATTTACGACTTTTGTGCTCCAGGTCAGCTGTAACATTGCGTATGAGCAGCTGAGGGTTTTTAATTACGTTGTTGTATTCTCTGAGAGACGTATTTATTCGCCGTATCACTAGTGTTGGGTGTGGCTCGGGTCTGGCAGCGATACGGTAGCGGTAAATTTTATTTTGCCGCTGATGATGCGCGTTGTGTCGTTTAATACCACGTCAGTCCCGTTTTTATATGGACTACTGGAGCGCAGTATTCTGCCAGTGAGTATACATGCTCAACTGCAGATGTGCAGAGTATGTTGGCTGTGTGCCGCACAATTTATGGATGATATTGTTCCTTGTCCTCGTTTTTCCTAGAGCTTTTATCAGATGCTCCTTGTAATAGATTATCTTGTCCAATGTAACTCCTAGATATTTAGGGTACTCGTTATGGTCGAGGTGTTTCCCTTCAAAGGTAACATTAGGCTCTCTTCTTACTGAGTGGTTGCAAAGGTAGAAGCATGATACGTGGGTCTTGTTTGGGTTTGGCTGCAGTCTCCATTTGCGAAAGTAGGCACTCAGTGACTTCAGACTGGAGCACAGCATGTCTTCAGTGGCCTGAAATGATCTCTGCTGCGCAGCTAGGGCTCAGTCGTCCACGTAGCCAAGCTTCCTAGATTGTGTGTTTGGAACGTCAGAAATGTAAAGATTGAAGATCAGTGCGGCAATGGCTGAGGCCTGTGGTAGCTCGTTGGTAGCTCATTGATAGAGCTCATTCTTTCTCCAGTAAACACGTTAGAAGCTCTATCAGCAAGCATGTTATCAGCCTCATAGTATTGCCGCATGGAATTATTTGAATTCATTTTTACATCAACCCTTGTCTCCAAACAGTGTCATAGGCAGCACTCAGATCTATGAATGCAGTTGATCTTTTTTGCTTTTCCTCTTAGCCTGCCTCTAAATAGGATGTCAGGGAATGCGCTTGGTCAGTGCAGCTTCTATTAGGTCAGAATCCTGTTCGTTCATCTTGGATTGATTACAGTCTTTTTGAGGTGAGTCTGTTATAAAGGAGTCTCTTCCGCAGCTTAGTATGACACTGGGAAATGCGAAAAGTCTATAGCTCTTTGGCCGGAAGCTTAGTTTTTCCTGCTTAAGCGATGCGATGATCTTTGAGTTTTCCATTTTCTGTGGTATGTTCCCTGTTGTCGTTACATTTGTATTTTTGCCATACTTTCCACAGTGTAGAAGGGATTCTGGGTGTATTCCATCTGATCCAGGCACCTTTCCTGTCTTGGCATCGTTAAGGGCGTCTCTGATTTCTGTAGTGATAAATTTGGAAAAATATTGATCCACAGATGTGCTGTTTCTCCTAACGACATTCTTAAAGGCACAATGTTCATAGTGTATTGTTTTTGTGTGGTTTTTGTCCCTTGACGCTCTGGTCATAGCGTCTGTATGTGAGCTACAATCCTTTTTGGAGAAATATCTGTAGAGTTATGACGTATTTTATTAGCTCAACTTAGCTTTCAGAGGAAAAAGTGATTTAAAATGGAATGATCATATAAAGTTGATCGTCGGTAAAGCAGATGCCAGACAGATTCATTGGAAGAATCCTAAGGAAATGCAATCCGACAACAAAGGAAGTAGGTTACAGTACGCTTGTTAGCCCAATGCTTGAATACTGCTCAGCAGTGTGGGATCCACACCAGGTAGGGTTGATAGAAGAGATAGAGAAGATCCAACGGAGAGCAGCGCGCTTCGTTACAGGATCATTTAGTAATTGCGAAAGCGTTACAGAGGTGATAGATAAACTCCAGTGGAAGACTCTGCAGGAGAGACGCTCAGTAGCTCGGTACGGGCTTTTGTTAAAGTTTCGAGAACATACCTTCACCGAAGAGTCAAGCAGTATATTTCTCCCTCCTACGTATATCTCGCGAAGAGACCATGAGGATAAAATCAGAGAGATTAGAGCCCACGCAGAAGCATACCGACAATCCTTCTTTCCACGTACAATACGAGACTGGAATAGAAGGGAGAACCGATAGAGGTACTCAGGGTACCCTCCGCCACACACCGTCAGGTGGCTTGCGGAGTATGAATGTAGATGTAGATGTAGAAGACCAAACCTTTCTACTAGATGTTTTGAAATCAAGCGACTCTGTGGTTTCGACCCATTTTTCTCGCGTAGCATCATGTAGGTTGCGCAGCAGGTCGTCTGTAGCCTCAGGGTCGCAAGAAACCTTTGATACCTGCTTTCAAAGTTTTGTCCCAGCCTGGTACATTTTGCTTGCGGAACCCCCTTGGGGCAGAGGCTTTTGCTGCACTTTTTAATGGAACCTATGAATCTGTCAGTGTTACTGATTGTTGGGTGGATCCATTTTAAGCATTTGTCTAGTTTCTCTGCCTAAATATTCTTTTCTGAAATTCTACTTTGGTCATTAACTGTATGCTATTAGTGGTGTGTTAGTTCCAACTTCGATCAGGACTGGGCGTGTTGGCTGTGCGGGAGGTCTGTTAACACACTTCTTGTGGAACTCAGTGGTGTCTGGCTTTCGCCACTCACAGTCGTCAAAAAGCAGAGATCTCAATTGCATTTCTTTCTCCAAGGTGCTGACCTGTAGGTTGATAGGTCCTTTGGGTCGAAAACTATAAATAAATAGTTACTGTCTGCCCATTTAATAAGAGCCTGGCCATTCCCATCAGCTTTTCTGTATTTCTAGAGGGGCTGGTGGCTATTAAAATCCCCCACATATAAGGCTGGGTGTGGTCGGTGGGGCAGTGCTTGGTTGCTTGTACACATTACTCACACTTTTTTGTTATCCTATCTTGACAACAACTCCATGTATGTCGTCGTGCACTGTTTCTGAGCACGGGAGGGCATCTCCTGTCGCAGGTCGACCATGCGTGGCCTGCCATGGGCACGACGGTACATTGCACCAACTAGATTGTAACCTGGGGTCTTGCCTCTCTGTTTAAGTTGACCGTCTTCAGCCTGAGTTTCCTGAACTGCAAATAGATCGATGTTGTCGTCACATACAATCTTACTTAATACTTGGAATTTAGCCTAACTTATTTCTTCTATCTTGGTGATAGGTCGCAGGTCCCAGGTCCTTGCCTGTGGGCTCTGAGAACAGTCTTTCCTACAGTCATGGATGTTGATGTGACTCATATCAGTGATAGGCGATGTACATTTAGCCAGGAGACCAACGATCACGATCTAGGATTATTTGGCTGCCTAAAAGTTACTGTTCGTTAACACCACCCAGGGGACACATTTAAAATAGGTATGCTATGGACACAAGCAGTCATTTTTGCTCCCCCCCCCCCTCACCCCCCGGAAACTACACTCCATTTAATCGATTTTACGAAAGTAGAGCAATAACTAAAGAGACAGTTAAGAGGTGGAGTCTACCCAAGGTTCCACTGAAACAATCGTAACAGTTAAAACTAATAAGACATAACTGTAAAATTAAAGTGAAATGTTCTTTAAGTATAGATTTACACTAGGAGAAGTTGCAGAGGTGACACGATCTCATTTGGAGAAGTCGATAATTACACTCCTGGAAATGGAAAAAAGAACACATTGACACCGGTGTGTCAGACCCACCATACTTGCTCCGGACACTGCGAGAGGGCTCTACAAGCAATGATCATACGCACGGCACAGCGGACACACCAGGAACCGCGGTGTTGGCCGTCGTATGGCGCTAGCTGCGCAGCATTTGTGCACCGCCGCCGTCAGTGTCAGCCAGTTTGCCGTGGCATACGGAGCTCCATCGCAGTCTTTAACACTGGTAGCATGCCGCGACAGCGTGGATGTGAACCGTATGTGCAGTTGACGGACTTTGAGCGAGGCCGTATAGTGGGCATGCGGGACGCCAGGTGGACGTACCGCCGAATTGCTCAACACGTGGGACGTGAGGTCACCACAGTACATCGATGTTGTCGCCAGTGGTCGGCGGAAGGTGCACGTGCCCGTCGACCTGGGACCGGACCGCAGCGACGCACGGATGCACGCCAAGACCGTAGGATCCTACGCAGTGCCGTAGGGGACCGCACCGCCACTTCCCAGCAAATTAGGGACACTGTTGCTCCTGGGGTATCGGCGACGACCATTCGCAACCGTCTCCATGAAGCTGGGCTACGGTCCCGCACACCGTTAGGCCGTCTTCCTCTCACGCCCCAACATCGTGCAGCCCGCCTCCAGTGGTGTCGCGACAGGCGTGAATGGAGGGACGAATGGAGACGTGTCGTCTTCAGCGATGAGAGTCGCTTCTGCCTTGGTGCCAATGATGGTCGTATGCGTGTTTGGCGCCGTGCAGGTGAGCGCCACAATCAGGACTGCATACGACCGAGGCACACAGGGCCAACACCCGGCTTCATGGTGTGGGGAGCGATCTCCTACACTGGCCGTACACCTCAGGTGATCGTCGAGGGGACACTGAATAGTGCACGGTACATCCAAACCGTCATCGAACCCATCGTTCTACCATTCCTAGACCGGCAAGGGAACTTGCTGTTCCAACAGGACAATGCACGTCCGCACGTATCCCGTGCCACCCAACGTGCTCTAGAAGGTGTAAGTCAACTACCCTGGCCAGCAAGATCTCCGGATCTGTCCCCCATTGAGCATGTTTGGGACTGGATGAAGCGTCGTCTCACGCGGTCTGCACGTCCAGCACGAACGCTGGTCCAACTGAGGCGCCAGGTGGAAATGACATGGCAAGCCGTTCCACAGGACTACATCCAGCATCTCTACGATCGTCTCCATGGGAGAATAGCAGCCTGCATTGCTGCGAAAGCTGGATATACACTGTACTAGTGCCGACATTGTGCATGCTCTGTTGCCTGTGCCTATGTGCCTGTGGTTCTGTCAGTGTGATCATGTGATGTATCTGACCCCAGGAATGTGTGAATAAAGTTTCCCCATCCTGGGACAATGAATTCACGATGTTCTTATTTCAATTTCCAGGAGTGTATTTAGTATATAGAGAGGGAGCTGCCGCTTAAGTAGAGTGTTATAGAAATGATATAGGATTTGGGCTGGAAATCATTAAAGGAAAGGCGTTTTTCGTTGCGACGGAATCTTCTCACGAAATTCCAATGACATTATACTGTGCAATTCGGACGGAATCGAGGCTGTACAAGCTACACTACACCTCCCTCGCAATCAAGCAGGTCAGCGCCGAGCTCTGCGATGAAGTATCTTCAGATATTGTCTGGAACGGGAAATGCGAGCCGTCGGAAAACTATGTTTCTCACAGTGACATCGAGATATTTAAGATCGTGAAATAAGAGGAATGTTACGCATGAAAATTTGCTTGAACAGTTATAACTGAAATGTCTCTTCTTTTTTTGGTCTAACGTGATTTGTGAGCTGTCCGTCACATTGTAAATCTTCAGTCCAAATGGAATATTAAAAATTTACCTCATTTAAGCGCGAAACAAACAGTTCTTTGAAGTATTAGAACAATTAATTTGAGAATAGCAATTAGCATTAAACAAAATTTTGAGGAGATTTCGACTGTGACATTTTCCAAGTGCTGATTAAAACAGTAACAACTGATGTAATTTATAAAAGATTTTGTGACTGCGAGCCAATAGATTTTTGAATACATGTTATTATTGAAGACAGTGAAGTTTTAATTTTTCGCCATTATTTCCTTAATTGTATTCAGTGTAGAGAATATGACTATGTTTCAGTCTAGGCAGCTGAAATGTGGACAAGTGGAATGTACGTTGCGAGTATCACGTTTCAGGCTATTTTCTGGATACTCATCAAAGCAATTTACAAGTCCTTGTGGCAAAGGGAAAGCGATATGACAAACCCGCCGCTCTACACATGCTTCTACATAGGAAAAGCTTTGTTTATGCATAAATTTAGTCCTTGAGGTGATTTGTAATATATGCTCTATGTAAGGGACCTAAAGATTTTTGCATGATATAAGCAAAATATTCTGGAGAGTTGGTCTAATATTCCACTAGTAACATCAAAGTCTTGATTGGAGGATGACATAATTTAGTCACTTAATATTCACATCTGGGTAAGACGAATTTTATTATGACCAGACCTAGATGACCTCTACAACCGCTATAGAATCATACTGCATTCATGGTGTTGTGGTCTTCATTCTAAAGATTGCTATGATGCAGCTGGCTATGTTAGTGTCTTGTTCGTGTCTCCCAACCTCTTCAAAGATATCGTAGTTCACATCTATTTGATCTACCCAATGTACATACCATTCATTCTCTGTGGTGTCGTCCGAAGTACGAGGTCCCGTGTCAATGCTGGTACCTCACGACTGAACAAGTAAAGACAGTCGTTGCCAGACATAGCGAGGAATGAGACACGCCATCAAGAAGTTCCCAGCGCAGCGTCGCTCTGCCTCATTCTGCAATCGTCTCTTACAACGACAGCATCGCCTTAGTCATATCCAGCAGCACAAGTTGTATTACAAGTCATAATTGTATCGAAATTTGTAGTCAGATGTACATTGCTATATGACTGTCATTTTGTAATTTACTAAGGGATAAGTAATAGTTTTTAGCGACAGTAACAAATACATAGACATTTATGCATGTCAGATTGTTCACGGATTAATAAAATGGTCTAATATTGTGTGTGAGTTGATCGATCTCCTCCTTGCTGCAACCCACTACAGTGCCCATGCGAATGTCTCAAGTGTACTTTCGTCCACCAATATAATGCCGACAATGATGGCTGCTGGCGTGGTCTGCCTTGTAGTCATGTTTAGCCTTCCGAGTAATGCCTCCAAACGAAGTTGTTCCGTTTCAGGCACAGCAGAGGAAGGGCTGCTGCTCAGTGTAGAACAGATGCAGCCTTATCGCAGCAACAAGCAGCTCCGCAACCGGCTGCTGCTACCAAGTGTCCTCAGTTCAACAGGAAAGAAGAGGACTGATCCGAATACTGCACACAACTGAAAGCACGTTTCACAGCATACTGCATTATAGGTGTGACGCGCATTGCTATATTTTTATAGACTGTCGGCGCCGATGTGTACAGATAGTGTACTAAATTGTGACCCGACCCTTGTAGGAAAGATATCACTTCTGAGCAACTCATTCACAAACTCGACGAACATTATGAATTACAGATTCAGGTACTTGATGCTGCGAGATTTATGTTTTTTCATCTAAAGAAGCATCCTGAACAGTCATTAACAGTGGACTGCTAAACTTAAAGGGCTGACAAGACGTTTTACATACCTGTGTTCTCATGGACTCAGTTGTAATGATGTTACTTTACGTGATATAACAACGCAAAATGTGTCAGATGCATGCATTCACGCTGTGATCCAAATATTACTAGATCCAGATCTGAAAACAGTTTAGTCAACTGTAGAGGATCAAAGTATTGTTGACACAACTGAAGTTTATTTTGAGGCTCCGTCTTTGCCAGTGTTAAAGTAAATAAAAACAGGGTTCAGATTCACAATAAACGCAAAGCTTTTCAGTTTACAATTTTCACGGTACAACAGAATAAGGTGAGGATGTTTAACAAGTAATGAGAAAAGCTTCTTCTTGTCGTGATGCACAGTGTTTCAAGTGTGGTCAACGAGGTAATATCCAGGCAGTTTGTTTACGTGGGAGCTAAGCGAGACGAGGATCTAGCGTTTGGCTACAACGTAGCCATCAGCTAGTGAATGTCATGTCTGCACAAACATTACAACCGACACCAACGAAGCCTCGTTTTCCCGCGATGCAATCCACAGACAGAAGAACAAACTTTTTGTCCAATGAAGAGGATCGAGAGACAATTAAAATTCAGTTAGACACAGGTGCAGCTGTTTCCCTTATCAGTAAAGACACCTGTGAAGTTATCGGTAACGCAGAGCTGCGAAAGCCTACTCCTTCTTTGTCTGCATATAACGGTCCCTAAATACCAGTTCTTGGCGTGTGTGGTTTTGCAGAGACTTTTCGTGACGTTATGAAGAGTTCCATTTCATTCTATGGGCTAGAAGTGGTGCAGATAGTTTTGCTTTAGATTTGTTCGAGTTGTTCAATCAAAGCATACAAGACAATGTGTCACAAATCAAGTCTCTGTCCATCATACCCAGGTAGGGCTAAAGATTTTGAAGCTCAAATTACTGTTAAATAAAATCCGTAACCACACTTTCGTAGAGCCACAAATCAAGTTTCTGTCCATCATACCGAGGTAGGGCTAAAGATTTTGAAGCTCATATTACTGTTAAATAAAATCCGTAACCACACTTTCGTAGTGCTCAGCCTTTCCCACATGCAATACTTGAGCTGATTTCTCTTGAACGGCAAACAATGGAAACACAATATCATGATGCAACCCGTTTCTCAAGGTCTGTGAGAATTCCCCTTGGTCACTCTCAAATATCCATCAGGACGTTTACATCTGTGTGCTTATTTCAAAGCCACAATGAACTCCCGAACTATTACGCTTTCATTTCTTTCTCACGATTGGAGGAACTGATAGATTAGGGCAGGGCAAAGCCTCTTCGAAGATCGATTTACATGAGTCATACAATTATCGCTGGACGATAAGTCCAGGAAATATATGGTGATCAACACTGAATTGGTTCAATCCAGTTTCAAAGACTACCATTTGGAAGTGTTTTAGGTCCTGCTGTTTTTCAATGCTTCCTTGAACAATTAACAGCCAAATTCGCTTATATCTCAACTACATTACAGTCATAGATCATGTCATAGGCCTGCTCAACTTTTGACAAGTTTTTAATGTTTGTTTAAAGTTCATGCTGCAGCTAGTTTAAAGAGTAACAAGAAAAACGTGAAATTTAGAACACTTCATAAATGCACAGAGTATTTGTCCTTGTTACTCGCAATTGTCTCCAATTAAAGATCTGCTGGGCGCATAACATCAAGGAGCTACAGGTCGTTATTGACAAGCTCACATATTACATTACGTTTATTGCAAACGCTGCACGTACTGCTGCTATGCCGAACCAGTTTGTGTGGTCCCAAGGACGACAAAATTTATTCCAGCATTAAAGGGTGCACTACTAAGTACTTGTTATCCAATTAATTTTGATCCTACTACATCTATTGTCTTAGCTGTGGATGCATCTTCTTAATGTGTTGGAGCTGTCGTCTCCCACTGATTTCGTTCACCTGCTGGATCTATAGGAATATCATCAATTCATGACCCTTTGTAGAGTCAGCCACTTAGGCCTACCAGGCAAGCTAGCAGTGTAATACAGTGCACCACAATTGGGAATACTTCTAGGGGATTCCTAGCTCCAGCACTTGCTTTTCAACCAATGAAAATCTGTCAAAAAGCTTGGTCACAACTAAAGAGCGGCAACTACGAGGGCGCGGGAAAAGTAATGCGCCCAATTTCTTATAACTCTTAAAGTTTTTTTAAATAAGCAAACTGTATTAATATTCTACATCCTTATGCTTTATGTCGACATGTTAATTTCTCAACACAGTCGCTCGAGTGACGAACATATTTGTTCCAACGAAGGATCAGTTTGTTGATATTGTCACCGTACAATGTTTCAATTTTTTGATGCACACGTATCTCTACTTTCACCCCTTCAACAACACCAAAGCAAAGTCCTCAAACGTTTTCTCTAACTTTTGAGATCAGATGAAAATTGGACCGGGCCAAGACGGGGCTTGGAGGGTGATCGATGACAGCGACCCCAAGGTATAGGATTTTTTGAAGATTTTGCAGCCCCCGTCTTCGAATTCGCGTTTTCAGTTTCCTGATGGTTTCTCACGCACCGACATAGTTACACTGCACACAGCCACGTTAAGTGCTACAATTCGGAGACTTCTAGCGGAAGAGGGTTGCAACATGCGTCATCGAAGCGACTAAGTCGACCGATTACTTTGCATGGCGTGTAACACTTCAACAAAAATAGAAAACTGAATAAAAACATTCGGAAGCATTACTTTTCAACCCACCCCCGTAAATTTTACTTGGCGCTTGGACAATAATCATAGGCAAAAATTTATTGAAGCATGGTTTGTGCGCAACTACATTTTCTTCCTTTCCAGCGCAGGTCACCTTACGGTATGTGGCGGAGGGTACGTCTGGTCTCACTGACAATTCCCCCTTCCCTTTTCGGGTTACGAATGTTGTGCCAGAAGAGCAGCAGTTGGTAAACTTGCGATTGGGCTCTGATTTCTCGGATTTTGTCGTCGTTCTTATTTAGCGAGACGTTCGTGGGAGCAAGTAATATTTTGCTTGACTTCTTCAAACACAAGCTCTCAGAATTTCAGCAGTAAAGTCTATCTGACTGCTTCTGTCACTGGATTTTCTTGATCACTTCCACAATGCTCTAGCCCTTACTAAACGATTCCTTGACGAAACGTGTCACTCTTCATTGGATTCTCGCTACCTCGTCCTTTAACCCTACCTTGTAATTGTTCCATACTAATGAGCAGTCCGCAAGGACCGGTCTTAAATTCTTCAGTTAATCACTTCTTTCGTGGATAAATTACGTATCAATATTCTTCCAAATTATTTCGGCATGACATAGGCTTTTCCTACAATTATTCTTATAGTCACTGGACTTTAGGGTGACCCGGCAACTTATTGCTAGTTATGTTGTGGTTGTCGCTGTTTTCAGTGCTATTTCATTAATAGTGCAAATCAACAGTAATGGATCCATTTCTCTTTTCTTTGCACGAAATATATTACATTGATTTGTATTTATTGTCAACTGCCAGTCCCTGCACCAACCATCGAAAATCCGCGGGTGCTCCTGCATTTCACTACAGCCTCCTGGCGTTCCAGCCTTTCTATAGAAAACAACATCGTCTGGAAAAAGCATCATGGAGCAAACACGTCATCCATTGTCGTTTATGTACGGGGTGTAACGGGTATACGTGCATATGTTTTAATATGAGATAAATTAATAGACTTATGTTCAGAAAAAAACAGAACATCTTGTACGACTAGAGATAAGATGTTCATATTCGCAGTACATTGGTATATTCTGCAGAAGTGATTAGTATTTGAACCACGTCAGCCCGCGGTTTCAAAGTCAACATCGATGTCACTGTGCAAAACTACCTACCGGTAAAATGCGCCTGCCACTGCCGTTGTTACTATAACCCGAAGGTAATTGTTCAAAAGGCTCTGAGCACTGTGGGACCTAACATCTGAGGTCATCAGCCCCTAGAACGTAGAACTAATTAAACCTAACTAACCTAAGGACATCACACACATCCATGCCCGAGGCAGAATTCGAACATGCGACCGTAGCGGTCGCTCGCTTCCAGACTGAAGCGCCTAGAACCGCTCGGCCACAACGGCCAGGCAGAAGGTAATGGATCACTGTGACTTGAACAGACGTGCAGGATACCTCGCAGTCGTCAAATCAGTGAGTTTGAAAGAGGGCACTTAATTGGCATGGGAGAATGTGCTGTACCCATCCAGGAAATTTGTGTGGGAGGAATTGTTTCGGCAGGACAACTAATATATGTAAAATGGTTCAAGGAAGTCCGTAGAACATGGTGAGATGGCTCAGGTCCCACCACACAGACAACCCCCTGAGAGGATTGACACCTCATCCGAATGGCACTGCAGGACAGAACTGCGTTCTCTTCGGCTGTGTCTTAGTCGAACAGTGTAGCACATCGTACAGTATCAAGGCTCTGTCGGCGTTTATTACGGCATGGGATACGTACGCGTCGTCCAATTCTCCGCCCACGTTTGGCGAGTGTACAGAAACTTGCTTGTCGGCTATAGTGTATGGAACGACGGCAGTGGGGACAGGGATGGTATCTGGCAGTTTTTTTGGATGAATCTAGGTTCTGTTACTTTGAAAATGATGGCCGCAATTTGGTTCACCACACACAGGAGAGCGGCATCACGGAGTCTGCATTCGCACAAGACGTATGTAGCGTCAGCTCAAGGTCTTAAGGCGTGGGGTACTATTGAGTACAACCACAAATCACAGTTGGTACGTGTCTAGGGAACTGTACCCGGTGTGACCTACGTGAATACCACCCACAGTCGTACCCTCTCTGCGCAACACACTGGACGCCACTTTTCAGCAAGACAATGCACGACCACATGTTGCTGCTCAAACACGTGCCTTCTTGGTGTCATAGGGTGTCAGTCATTTGGGCTCGACCCTCAGATCACCTGACTTATAGCCAGTTGAAAATGTGTGGGATTTGGCGAAACGAGAGGTACAGTGCTGTGACCCAATGCCAACGACCACAGATGAACTTTGGAACCAGGTGAATGCAGTATGGATGGTTGTACCACAGGGCTTATAAGTACGTAACCGCGCGACTGCCACGGTCGCAGGTTTGAATCCTACCTCGGGCATGGATGTGTGAGATGTCCTTAGGTTAGTTAGGTTAGTCAGGTTTAGCAGTTCTAAGTTCTAGGAGACTGACCACTTCAGATGTTAGAGCCCATAGTGCTCACAGCCACTTGAACCATTATGGCTTATAGGCATCGATGCCATCAGGCATGAGTCCATGGCGGAGCGTTGCCTACTAGGCAACAGGACTCATGTTGAACCAAGATGGGTGAAATGCTAATCATTCCTGCAGAACATACTAATGCATATGTGCTGTGAATATGAACGTCCTGTCTCCAGTGGTTCATGGTGTTCTGTTTTTTTCTGAACATGCGTGTATCTACACAAATCAATGTGTTGGTTATCTTTTATCTTCCCACCAGTCTTCCCATTAATACGTCACAAAATCTTTGAGCTAATGTTTTCTGCACAGCCGTGACTCCACTAGTGATAATCGTTTTGCGTCCACGTGTCCTCCCTCTGCTCTGCAGTACGAGTGAAAATAAACATTAATGGCTTGCTCTTTGCACGTGTATTTGAAGATACCAGCCAAGCTAACAACATAGGGCTTGTAAGGATATAATTATTAATCTGAAAATAACTTAAATATTCATGCAATCTTGTTCAGTACACTGCCCTCTGTCATTAATGTAAATATTTGCACTTACACCCGTCACATCCTGTGTAGTGTAAGTGCCGTAAAGCACTCACTTGGTGTAATCGAGAAATTAATATATAAGAAACTATCAGCCTCGATTGCTGAGGCTGATAGCTTCTTATATTTTAGATTTTCACGATTGCTGACTGGGCTGCAATGTTGGAAGTACAATAATCGAGAAATTACTTTTCATCTGTGGATTCCGTCGCATTAAGAACAATGTATTAAGTTCCAACTCCTTGAATGTCGTCACGAATCTGGTCCTACGGCTGGTAAGTGCATATTTTGTTCACTAAACGACAGAATGGAACATGAATTCCTATTTTGCTAGTCGCACAACAGTTAAATTTCATTGCATCTACAGGTAATACTGCGAGAACCATTATACAACACAAGCGTGAGATGAAGCCACACAGAACATAATGAAGCAGCAAATATTGGATCAAGTTCTGGGACACTACGCGTACTCCTAGTGTTTACATACTGTGCGTCATACTGTATGCATACTTGGCAGTATGAATGGCTGCTGTAGCAGGCACAGAGAGCTGTTGGCCATGCGACCACAACTGGATTTATATCTAATAATTTGCAGCCGATAGCTTCACGCGGAACTGTGTCGATAATTGCTCACTGTACGTTTCATTGCGTTCGATCTTAATTAGGATGATTAATCACAGCACATAATTCTTTTTGCGTCACACATTAAACGACCGAAAGCAGTCTGTGGTCAAACAGTACTAATTTTCTGGCGCTTTATCTCGTACAGAGCTGCTAGGGGATGGCAATACGAGGGCCTGGCAACTCAAAATATCTGAATTTTGCAGACACAGATTTAGTTTGGTATTTAAAAGAATGCTATAACCTAAGGATTGGTACTTGGAGACTCTCATCTTTGAAATTGCTTTTACACTATCTGAGAAGCCAAGCGTTGCCCAGGTATTTATTTACTCCAATCTTGTATTAGCCCATCCACTCCCTACTTTCTCTGTCCATCTTCTTCTTCCGCCTCTTTGCATCCAATTCGTCCTTCCCTCTCTCTATACTCATCTCTCTTTACCTACCTTCTCCCACTCCTCTCTCTCTCTCTTTCAGTCACCCCTGATCCTGTCAAGTGTATCCACACCTACCGAGTCTATACATCTGCTGTTTCCCCCTCGAACCATATCCTCCTCCTCTTCTAATTCAATACCCTCCTGCCTCCTCTTTGTCAATCTCCTGCTTCCCCTCTCCCTGTCCATCCCCTCCTTCCACCTCTAACTTTCCATATCCTTCCCCTCTCCCTGTTCATATCCTCCCCTTTCCTTTCTGTGTGCATCTCCTCCTCTCCCCTCGCTCTGTACATCTCCATCTCTTATTTTCCTTTGTCCATTCCCTTTCCCCACCTCTGTCTGTTTATCTCGTCCTCCCCCTTCCTGTCTTTCCTTCCTCCTTTCTTTGTCTATCTTCTCCTCTTTCCTTCCTCTGTCCGTCTCCTCCTCTCCCCTCTGTCCATTCCCCCCTCCACAATCTCTGTCCATCTCCTTCTCCTCCTCCGATTGTCTGTGTCCACCTTCTCCTTCCCCCTGGCTGTCTGTTCATCTTCTCATCCCACCTCCTCTCTAGACGTCATCACAGTCGTCTCAATAGGAAGCTGGTGGTTCTTACCCCTAAGGTGTCTTTTTCCACATTGTGGGTCAAATACTTTTAACACATATTTAAAACGTTTCACGCCTAGTTGTACACATATTTCACCAGTGTTTCTAGCGAATTTCGCCTTGCAGCTTAATGTTTATAACCTCGTATCTCATGAACTATTTGCCGTACAATGATACAATTCTACAGGCACATCCATTGGTATATATGCCTAACGTCTGCGAAATATATTGTGAATAGAGCTGATGGCAAAGAAGGAATAAATGAAAACGTCTTGAATGATGCGGCAGTTTCTCACTCATCTCTGTTTACGACGTCATGTCTCGTGAACTATGTGTCTTAAAATGATATACTTTCATAGGCACATTTAACTTCATATGTCGTTACTGTCTGCTAACATTGTTGCGAATAAAGGTAGTGGCTACGAAGTAATAAATTAAAGGATCACACTATAAGCAGTCAGTCGCAAATGAGCGCCACCACGACCTCTGAAATCAGTCGTGGTGTCACAGGCCCAAATATACCCAACCACTAGACCTGTCGATTGTATTTTCTCTAAGGTCTTCGCAAAGACAACATCACTAAGGAAGTACGTTTTACTGGGAGGGTTACATTTGAGAGAGTATATCTAAATGTCTGAATCATTTTTTATAGTCGCTTCTCGAAATAAAACTTCGTAACACTTACCAAACCATCACCACAAGTGCCACCTAGGCCCCATAGTTTCTGCACATTACATACTGTTATTACCACAGACGCATGGCATGACAGCTATTGATATATTAATATTTAATAACATTAGTCATTTTCTCTTTACCAACACCCAAAACAGTATTTGTCACACAACTATTTTAAAAAGCTACCCCCTACCTCACTTTCAGCGAATGTTGACAATCCATTCTATTCCTTCTACCATTACTCCATCTATGATGATACATACGTTGATAATGTGTAAACTGTAACTTACCTTTTATTTCGCCACTTCTGTTTTTCACATAGATTTCCATATCCCCATTGCACTGAGCAATCATACTCGCTTAACGATTTTAGCGTAGTTTGTTTACCACGGTTGTTGGGAAATCAGCTGATTTTATCAGTCGAATTAACTGTTATTCATAGTACCCTCAGCGTGGCACCCCGAATCATACAACTGTGTATCCTCTTGCGTTCCACGTCGCACTTTCACTTGCGTTCAAGTCGTCCTTGCTATTGTAGCAAATATTCAGTCACGGCCCAGACTGAGAACCAGAGTACTCTCCACATTTTTGCTACTAATGTCTCCGGTTTCAGCTTCAGGAAGAAAGAATCAAAAATGGTTCAAATGGCTCTGAGAACTATGGGACTTACCATCTGAGGTCATCAGTCACCTAGAACGTAGAACTACTTAAACCTAACTAACCTAAGGACATCGCACACATCTATGCCCGAGGCCGGATTCGTACCTGCGACCGTAGCAGTCGCGCAGTTGCGGACTGAAGCGCCTAGAACCGCTCGGCCACCACGGCCGGCAAGAAAGACTCCTCTGCCTTACCTTGCCTGGAGACTGTCATCTTTGTCCGCCGTGGAAGTCACTGACATTTTAAGAGGGTTATTCAGTGAGTAATGCAACACACTTTTTTTATTCAAGATTCCAACACATCATATTACTCTCCACTCTCTTGGCTACAAAATCCTGTTTTAACCATTTTTAAATTAATTTCTGTTCAGTGCGACGGCCTTGCCCTACCTTACTGGGAAGGTGCATTTGCCCGCATGGTACCAAGCTAGTGATTGCTGTAAGAGCCAATGTCGTGCAGCATCAATAACCTTCCCATCAGCCGCATAATGCACCCCCATGGAGTGCATCATTCAGTGGGTCGAACGTATGGAAGTCAGAGGGTGCGAGATTAGGGCTGTAAGGTGAATGAGGGAAAAGTTTGTTAGCTCCTGCAGGCTGCACACACTTGTGAGACGATGTTTGACAAAAAATTATCATGATTAGCCTCGTAACTCACAAGCAATTCGTTGCTACTTATGGTCTTACGTTAGGCGACGAGGAACCCAGCGGGCACACGTCTTTGAGTGCCAACACTGCCAACGGAGATGTCCAGTTCTGCAATGAAGTGTTCGCTTGTGAGTCGTCAGACACCTCTAATGAGACTGTCCGCACGTTCCAACCCTGCAGGACTCACGACTGCTCGCCGCCTGCCGGCACGCGGTATGTCGACAGTTTTGCGCAACCTTGCTGCTTTGATGACAGGCGCCTCCCCCAACGACTCGTCCTGCTTTTGTTCACTGCCAGGTCTCCGTAGACACTCTGCAGTCGCCTATGAATATCCTCCATTCCACGGTTTTCCGCCAAAAGGAACTCAATGGCGCCTCACAGCTTGGATGGCACCTCTGTTACAGACGCCACTTTGAATGCTACGTATAGCACTGCACCTACCGGAACCTCATGAAAGTATGGGGGCTGAACTGGGAACAATCCACGATGTGACACAATCGACCGTGAAAAGAAGTATTGCGTTACTTACTGAGGGTCCCTAGTACATTTGTCATGCAGCCAGAGGTCGTTGTGACGGGGCACTGTCATCAGGAGCTAGGCGGCGACTGAGTTTGTGGCGAGATGTTGTCCTTTCCTCTCCTTTTGAAACTCAAGCTGGGATCGATTACGGTGACAATGATAATGAAAAACATACGCAGACTGTACATTCTATGTTTGCAACAATCCTGAAAAATATGTTCTTGGCTTTCCCGCCGTGTCATGTGGTTAAAATACCACGAGCCTTCGACCAAGCACTACTTGTCCAGTGACAAGTCGAAAGACTACTGACGTCTTGTTGGTGTGTATTTATATACTCTGTTTGCCAGCTGCGGCGTCATTGGTGCTCACTGCATCACCATACGTGGGCATACCTTGACTCTGCCTTCGATCTGCATCAATCTAGCGGTTTCGGGATCCCACGTTGTGTTGAGGGAGCTATGAATTATTGTTTATTCAATTGATAAAATTAGCTGGTTTTAACATTTTTATTCAAAATACTTACATAATATTGGCTAAGGTCTTAATATTTTATCAGTGACTGTACCATCTTCCACATAGCGAGGGTGACATTATGGTTAGTTTCGATGTGGTGCCACTGTTTGCGAATGTGGCTATCAAAGACCTTTGGACTCATTAAAAGTAACATTCATTTCACTATGGACGTAGAAAAAGATTATGCGTTGCTCTTCCTAGATATCCTCGTCCGCCACAAAGAAAAAGGATATCTGGGCTACAGGGTCTACAGAAAATCCGTACACACATGAGTCGCCAGTACCTTACACAGAAGAGCACTGTGTTACAAACTTTGGTATATCTTGCTACAACTACAGGATGCGTCACCTAACGTTTCCACAGGAAACACCTCCTAACCCACAACAAAAACTGAATAACCAATCGCACAGACCGAAAGTGAGGAGAGGAGCTAGTGTAATCTGTTACTACAAACCATTGTGAAATTCACAGAATTATGATTTTCAACACAAACCTTTTTTTAAAATCGGAACCTGTCATTATTTTTAGCCCAACTGATAATATAAAAAAATACTTCATCAATGTCGTTTGTTACAATGTAAAATATTAATTACATCCAGAGTAATATGTAACGTAAAGTTGAGGCTTGAGTGACTCCTCAGCAGTTCAAACGTGTGTATAAGAGAGAACCGACTTAATTAGGGATACAAAAAGAACAGTGATGTAACGTACGTACAAAATAGACATGAACAGCACCTTACGTTCACTTGCCAACATTTTTAGTAGTCTTTTTCTCTGAAGAATACTGTACGGCACTGATTTGTTAGAAGAAAATGTACATTAACATGAGAAAGTAGTTAAACTTACAAATTTGTTTTATTTTGAACTGCAGAATGTAAAACAGTGTGTCCTGACACTTCAGACCAACTAATGTTCAAAGTGGTGCCCATCTTTTGCTGCACATATTTGCAATATGCCCCGTAAATAAAGTCTTACACGACTCAGTGCATCTGGTGTAATGTTGCCACAGGCTACTTCAATACGATGTTTCATATGCTCTAGGGCTGTAGGCACATGGTACACGTCCTCCTTTAACGTACCCACAGAAAGAAGTGTAAAGGTGTACGATCAGGAGAACGGGCTGGATATTTTATGCGTCCGCCACGTCCCCTCGAACATTCTACCAAGTGGCAGCTTAGTGTTCATTGCAGAATGTGCGGGATCATCATGATTTTGATACCACGTACGCCTACGCATTTCCAGTGGGACATTTTCTAGCAATGTTGGCATATCATTGTTTAGAAACTCGATTTATTTTCCAGCTGTTTGGCTGCCTTCAATGAAGTGAGGACCAATGAGATGGCCGCTAATTACTCCGCACCATGCATTTACATTCCAGGTCGCTGTCGCTCTACCTGTCCAAGCCTGCGACGATTGTCCATGGAACAGTAATGACTGTTTCGCAAATTCACAGCACCGTGGTTTGTGAAACCTGTTTCATCGGTAAACAGGTAGAACTGCAACACATTCTCTGTTAATGCCGATTGACAGAAATTCACTGGATTATTAAAATCATCTCCTGTAATTGCTGATGCAGTGACACATGATACAGACGAAATTTGTGACGATGAAGTATGTGCGTTACACTACTTTAACCCATTGAACTGCCTCTAGCGATGTCACGAGCGGGTTCATGGCAACAGCAGCTAACACACCAACTACACCTGCTTCGCCTCTGATGGGTTTTTTACGGACACGTTTGCGTGTCACGACCATACCTGCTGCATACAGTTGTTTGTAGATGTTTTCAAATGTGCGGCGCGTTGGGTGGTCTCTGTCCAGGTACCTTTCTGCATACAATCTACAGGCTGTGGCTGCAGTTTGTGTACACTCGCCATAGATGAGTATCATTTCTGCCTTTTCAGAGTTAGAATAAACCATTTTCACAGTACTGTACACACCGTTGTTCTTGCGACCTTCTCATATTCCTAATGAGCGTACTTCTGTTCTTACTTGAGTACACTACACTATTACAAACGTCCGGCAACACAGTGGTATTTTGAGTACAAGGATTATTTCAGCGCCGGCCGAGGTGGCCGAGCGGTTCTAGGCGCTGCAGTCTGGAACCGCGCAACCGCTACGGTCGCAGGTTCGAGTCCTGCCTCGGGCATGGATGTGTGTGATGTCCTTAGGTTAGTTAGGTTTAAGTAGTTCTGAGTTCTAGGAGACTGACGACCTGAGAAGTTAAGTCCCACAGTGCTCAGAGCCATTTGAACTATTTCAGCAAGCGCTACATGCAAACACTTAGACAGAGAAACTCGTAAACATACCCCTACAGAGCTACTAAAAATGTTAGCATGTGGAGGTAACATGCTGTTCATGTCTCTTCTGTATCTGCGTTACATCACTGTTCTTTTTGTATCCCTAATTATTTCGGTTCTCCCCTACACACACGACTTGACTGCTGAGGAGTTACTGAAGCGTTTACTTCATGTTACAAATTACTCCGGATGCACTTAACATTTTACAATGTAACAAACAGCAATGACTAATTATTTGTTTCTGTTTTCAGTTGTACTAAAAATAATAACAGGTTTCCATTTTAAAAAAGCAAGTATGTGCTGAAAATCATGCTCATGTGCATTTCTCAGTGGTTTGTATTTCACCAGCCCCTCTCCTCACTTTTTTCTGTGTAATTGGTTTGGGAGGTATTTTCTGTGGTAATGTTAGGTGACTCGCCCTATACATCAGTCTCTTAGCTACCTATGCAAGGTCTTCAGGAGCAACGGCTATAGTGTTCACCTAATGAATGAAGTGATCTCGATTAAGAATCACAGTAAGACCACCGACGGGGAGCAGGAAAATAAACTTGTTTTCTTGCCATCCTACAGCTACATGTCGGGCAAAGTAAGCCGCCTGTTGGAAAGAAACAAGATCAAAACGATTCTTAGTTCTCTCAAAAAAGTTTGCAACATCCTAGACCAATTAAAGATGTGGCAGGTCTTAGAAGACCTGGAATCTACAAGATATCTTGCGAGTGTGACCATATATATATTATTCATCTATGCTACACCTCCCCTAGAAAAATACTAAACCTTCAGTCTATATGTTAAAAAAGACATATGTATCATGTAACACAGTTAAAACATGTTAAAAATGTATTTTCAATATTTAAACTAATTGTAAATCTTGAATTCATTAATTCATTCCCGTCTCAAAAGTTATAATAATATACGACATAAAAAATCATGAGAATATATATACGACATAAAAAATCATGAGAATATATATTTGAGACGGGAATGAATTAATGAATTCACGATTTACAATTAGTTTAAATATTGAAAATACATTTTTAACATGTTTTAACTATATTACATGGTACATATGTCTTTTTTTAACATATAGACTGAAGGTTTAGTATTTTTCTAGGGGAGGTGTAGCATAGATGAATAATATGTATGAAGAATGACTGACAGTCTTACTATGATAAAACGAATTACGGTTAAATATTTTTTCTTCATGTGTTGAACTTCTCTTTCTTCATGCTTTTCAATAGGGATTTGTTGAGATTACGTTTCCGGTGCTCTGAATGTGAAACTGTAACACAACTTGTTAAACCTGTACTCACAGGAGTCCCAGAAAATGAAGACTTCATGATAAGGCATCAAAAATTTGGCAAATATTTGGTTGACACAATTGATACGAGCCACTGTTTCATAGGAAGAGGACGAGGGACAAAATGCGACAACATCAAGAAAATTACCTGCTTACTTGGACCGGAGTAATAACAAGTATTACTCTATTAGACAAAGCGAGATCCTAGGTAGACATTAATCGTTTGGATGTCGAGAGTGGTCAAAATACCATTGTGAGCAAATATGAGAGTTTAATTGTTGCAGAAAGAACGTAAAATGAATTGCAGTATTTTCGGGAAATATATTTCTATACAGCTGTGATAAGAAAACCTCTAGACTGTAGAATTAAGTTACTGATTAATTTAGAGGAAGTTAACTTTGGTATACATAATAAGGTATAAGCCAACAAAACCAATTAAGCTGGATGGCAAAGGGTTTAGGTTGGCATCAAGTACAGTAACGAAGCTTCTTCACATAATGTTTTAAAGTAACACATAACAGAATTAGATACTACGCAGACGATATGGAATACACGGTGAAGTGAACTCGCATTAGGAGTAAAGTAAGTTAAAATTGGTAGGCAAACCCACGGGAAGGTGGACTAACAGTGGGTCTGGTATATTAAAATGAAATGGGCGTGACCTTTATATTGCATTTTACGGAATGTATTTGGGACATTAACACCGATGAATAAAGACTGCTCAGTATCAACCTACACAACCTACAGAAAGGTATTAATATTTTATTGGTCAAGCTAATGAAAGGTATTCGAGTGACAGTTTTTCACATGAATGAAAAGGTTTATGACGTCATTAAGTTTTAGAAACGTACGTGGATCATGATGTACAGGGATGATGTATTAGTATTAGGTGTCTGTATCATGAAAATTTAGATATTTGAGCGTATACATTTGCAAGTGAATTTAAAGTGAACCGACAAATTCTTTAACTGGCTAATAATTAGATGAATATAATAAATCATGTGAAAAGTGTCGTGATGAGTGTAAAGCATCAAAAAAAGGGATGTATCCAAGAGATTTATACCAAGTGTAAATCGACTACTAGCCTACATGAGTAGCCTACAAAAAATATTCTGTATGATGCAACACAAAATGGTATATGTATTTATTAAGGAATAATATTATTATCTAATGTATGTAAGTAATTCTCGGGAAAGGAACTCTATAAGCCCTTTCCACAACTGCAGGAAACACGTACTACTAGTATTACAACACAACGAGAATTAGATGTGCGATATAAACGAAATGACATACTGTAAATATTTCAAATATAGAAACACTCGCATAATAGACGCGCTACTAGCTCCAGTATGAGGATGCAAATGAGGTTTGCTTGAAATACACGCTGTAACAGTCTTGAGCGTTAGTTACCTTCTGGACTGGACGTGGTGAGTTGAAGTTAGTCAAGAATGCCCTCAACGTGACAAAGACGCAATTATCCACACCTTACTGACTTCAACGAGGTCGTGTAATAGAGCTGCGAGAAGCTAGATGTTCCTTCTACAATACTGCACACGGACTTGGCAGGAACATATATTGCCACTGTACACGCTGGTCACGCGAATCTACTGGTGCAAGAAGACCGGGCTCCAGACAGCCACGTGGCACTACCGAGAATATCTTGTTCGATGTATGGTTCTGGAGCATCGTATTGTATCTGCAGCAGCAATTTAAGCTGCTGTTGGCACCACGGTGACACAACGAAATGTTACAAATCGGTTACTTCATGGAGAGCAGCGAGCCACAAGCCCTGTAGCGTCATTGCTATAGCGCTATGCCACTCATCCCAAACCGCAACCATTTGCAACTCGAATAGTGTCAAGTGAGAGCCAATTAACCAGCAGCGTGGAGACCTGACGTGTTTTCTGGTGAAAGTTGGTTTTACCTCGGCGCCAGAGGTGCCCATGAGTTGGTTTGAAGTTGGCCAGTTGAAGGCCGGCAACGAAATCGTCTTTGTGCTCCACACACTGGCCTACACCTAGAGTTCTGATCTGGAAAGAGATTTCGTATTACAGCGGCAGCACAATCTTGGTTATCGCACCCTGGTTTCAAATTTGTACGTCAGTGTGGCGATACCACCTGTTGTGGTGCCATTCATGTGCGTATCCAACATAATCCAACATAATAACGCTCATCCGCATACCGCTGTTGTAACCTTGACACGCTCTGCGGAGTGTTGATATGTTGCCTTGGGCTGCTCGGTCACCAGATCTCTCGCCAGTCGAGCACATATGGAACATCATCGGACGACAACTCCAGTGTCATCCACAAACATTATTATTGGTCCATGCATTGACTGACCAAGTGATACAGCCATAGAACTCAGTCGCAGAAACCTACATACGTCACATGTACATCAATGCATACTTGTCTTTAACATTGTGAAGGTTACACCGGTTTCTAATGTACTAACATTTCACATTTTCAATGGCTTATCTCGCGCTTACATAAACCTGCTCGTCCCCTGCAGTCAACTGCATCACTACGAAATAGATCGTCAACAGGCAGATCAGATGGTATTTAAAAACTGTTATTTAATAACCTGTGCCGACAGTGGTGACGATTCACAATATGTAATGTCATAAATGCAGCATCAAAGAGTCTCCCTTTGGCAGCCATGGACCAAAAGAGGAAACTGAACATCCATTGACAGCAGCATCTCTCTACACGCACAGATTCTGTGTGTGTGTGTGTGTGTGTGTGTGTGTGTGTTGTACTCAGTGTAAGTTTAAGTTAACTTAAGTAGTGTTTAAGCTTAGGGACCGATGACCTCAGCAGTTTGGTCCCATAAGACCTTACCACAAATTTCCAAAATTTAACCTCTGATCTTGCAGTGTTAATCATGAAATATGTTACCTGAACAACTGTATTCTTAAACTTTTGTTAGGTGTTGCGACTTCTTTCCGTCAGTATGTAATATCTGTGCGTGTAGAGAGATGCTGCTGCTAATGGATGTCCAGTTTTTTCCATGGCTGCAAAAGGGAGACTCTTTGATGCTGCATTTGTGACATTACATATTGTGAATCGTCACCACTGTCGACACAGGTTATTAAATAACAGTTTTTAAATACCATCTGATCTGACTGTTGACGATCTATTTCGTAGTGATGCAGTTGACTGCAGGGGACGAGCAGTGAGAGTGAAGAGGCAACATAGCTGGAGCAGGCTGCTTGCCGACTGGCCTGAGTGGCTAGTGTGTCTGGTACAGCAGAGTGTACACACTGAGACAATGACCCCAGCACCAACAACAGAGCTATGCCTAGCTGAGTCAACACGAGGTTTAGTGGGTGTGACGCCAAGCTACGACGTTGCGACCACCTTGTAATGCCAGCAGTCTGTTGGTAGAAAAATAATTATAAGCAGTTACTGCAGATCCCTCGCTCAAACAGTGGAAGTCTTTATAGAAGGTAAGAGGGTGTAATAGTTGACACTGCTGCAGCAATGAAAAAATTCAAGTGAGAAAGGCCAGTACCTGCCTAAGAGATAGTGGTATCATTGATACATGTCATACCTTACACAGTATTGAGATTTACACTCCTGGAAATGGAAAAAAGAACACATTGACACCGGTGCGTCAGACCCACCATACTTGCTCCGGACACTGCGAGAGGGCTGTACAAGCAATGATCACACGCACGGCACAGCGGACACACCAGGAACCGCGGTGTTGGCCGTCGAATGGCGCTAGCTGTGCAGCATTTGTGCACCGCCGCCGTAAGTGTCAGCCAGTTTGCCGTGGCATACGGAGATCCATCGCAGTCTTTAACACTGGTAGCATGCCGCGACAGCGTGGACGTGAACCGTATGTGCAGCTGACGGACTTTTAGCGAGGGCGTATAGTGGGCATGCGGGAGGCCGGGTGGACGTACCGCCGAATTGCTCAACACGTGGGGCGTGAGGTCTCCACATCGATGTTGTCGCCAGTGGTCGGCGGAAGGTGCACGTGCCCGTCGACCTGGGACCGGACCGCAGCGACCCACGGATGCACGCCAAGACCGTAGGATCCTACGCAGTGCCGTAGGGGACCGCACCGCCACTTCCCAGCAAATTAGGGACACTGTTGCTCCTGGGGTATCGGCGACGACCATTCGCAACCGTCTCCATGAAGCTGGGCTACGGTCCCGCACACCGTTAGGCCGTCATCCGCTCACGCCCCAACATCGTGCAGCCCGCCTCCAGTGGTGTCGCGGCAGGCGTGAATGGAGGGACGAATGGAGACGTGTCGTCTTCAGCGATGAGAGTCGCTTCTGCCTTGGTGCCAATGATGGTCGTATGCGTGTTTGGCGCCGTGCAGGTGAGCGCCACAATCAGGACTGCATACGACCGAGGCACACAGGGCCAACAGCCGGCATCATGGCGTGGGGAGCGATCTCCTACACTGGCCGTACACCTCTGGTGATCGTCGAGGGGACACTGAATAGTGCACGGTACATCCAAACCGTCATCGAACCCATCTTTCTACCATTCCTAGACCGGCAAGGGAACTTGCTGTTCCAACAGGACAATGCACGTCCGCATGTATCCCGTGCCACCCAACGTGCTTTAGAAGGTGTAAGTCAACTACCCTGTCCCCCATTGAGCATGTTTGGGACTGGATGAAGCGTCGTCTCACGCGGTCTGCACGTCCAGCACGAACGCTGGTCCAACTGAGGCGCCAGGTGGAAATGGCATGGCAAGCCGTTCCACAGGACTACATCCAGCATCTCTACGATCGTCTCCATGGGAGAATAGCATCCTGCATTGCTGCGAAAGGTGGATATACACTGTACTAGTGCCGACATTGTGCATGCTCTGTTGCCTGTGTCTATGTGCCTGTGGTTCTGTCAGTGTGATCATGTGATGTATCTGACCCCAGGAATGTGTCAATGAAGTTTCCCCTTCCTGGGACAATGAATTCACGGTGTTCTTATTTCAATTTCCAGGAGTGTATATCATTACTCCCCGACGTGGTTATTTCGTAGTCATATCTTGGACGGAAGATACTGATTACACCCAGAATGAATTTTGACTCTGTTGCGGAGTTGGTTTGAACATCCTGGCGGACTAAAACTGTCTACCAGACCGGGAGTCGAACCAGGGACCTTCGCCTTCCGTGGGAATGCGATCGAAGACTGAGAATCCAAGTGTAACACACCACCCCTTCTTCCAGAATTGCTACTCTCACAAGGTATGCAGAAAAACTGTGAGGTTTGGAAGGCAGGAGAGAGATACTGTAAAGTTGAAGGGGGGGCCGTAAGCTGTGCTTCGACAGTTCATCTGGCACTGTAGCTAGGTGTATTTAGTTAGAGGAATGGTACCGCCTCTAAAAAAAATTAAAAACAGACATTCCCAACAGTTAAATTTTGAGAGATGTGTGACATCCGTGCAGAACTGCTGAAGAAGAACGACGAAAAAATCGGCAGAATACTTGCCCGTGAAAGGCAAAGCCCATGTTTCGAGTCCCGAAACGGAACACAAACATAGTCTCCCGGTAAATTTCAAAGACTAATTACTTCTTCTGTTTTGCGGAGTATGCGATCGTCGCTGGGGAAACAAAAGAGTAATTGTTTTTGCACCTACATAAATCGTAATCAGATACACGATCCGTGCCGTTACTCTGCTTAAGGATATTTTTTTTTTAATTTATACCGAACTGGACTATTCAGCTCGAAGCATCGGTAACATACTCCATGCCACCCGTCTCAAACCTCAGTCCTACCACTTCGATGGAATTTTAATTATTACATTAAACCAATGCACATAAACATAACGTTTCCCCAGTTTTTGCAACACCGAAAAAAGTAACGGCGAGAGTTCAGAATCAAGCATCATGGACGACTTCAGAAACGAGTGTACGGAAGATTCAGCCTTGGCTCTGATAATGGAATCACTGCAGCACAAATGAAAAATTGATTAGGTAAACCAGGGAAGATTCAAATCAGAATCTTCATTTTGGCGTCGGACTTCAAGCTCTTTCAAATGTTAATACATTTGGTTAACCACTGCGCAACCTCACTTTGAACAACACTGAATTAGCGGTTGCTTTCTGATAACCGTTCTATCAAGGAAAGAAAAACAAAAATGTCTTTCTACTGTAATTTAATCATACGGTCACAATTCATTTACAACAGCTGTCACTGTGCATGAATAAATCGAATGCAACCAAAGTTCATTCTTCACACACTGTCCTTAAAAACACCTTCTGCAGCTCAAACCAGGTGTTGCCCACAATAAAAAATTGCAACTAAAAAGTTACATTTTTCATTTGTCTCGGCATGTTTAATACCTATGCAGCTCGTGATGGTCATAGAGAGAAACCCATGAGACTGGCTGACGTTATTAATTAATTACTTGATATATACAGCTGTATGGAATGCCAAAGGTATTTAGGCAATATTTTCTACAAGTGCTGGAATAAGAACGTAAATTAAATTTTCTACCAATATGGCCTAAGATAATCCCGAATCCTCTACGATCTTTGATACAGTATTGAAATTCGACTGAACTTCATACTTGACCAGCTCTTATTTATGAATAGCTTAAGCTTTTTTAGAGTCAGAGAACAAACACTCCTGTCGCAGTACAAAGAAGGCGAATATGCTCCTCTTTACTTAAAGACTCCAATTGGAATTTGGGATACCAGCTGCCTCATTTCACCTTCCCCCCCCCCCCCCCCCCCCTTGAACAATGGACCTTACCGTTGGTGGGGAGGCTTGCGTGCCTCAACGATACAGATAGCCGTACCGTAGGTGCAACCACAACGGAGGGGTATCTTTGCAAAAACAGACATAATGTCTTATGGGGCAACAGCAATCAGTGAATTTTATAATGTTACTTAAAAACCGTCTTGATTGCAAATATTTTCGTAATGTATCCCGAAGCCTGACGTGGCACAAACTTTGCAAAAACAGACATAATGTCTTACGGGGCAACAGCAGTCAGTGAATTTTATAATGTTACTTAAAAACCGTCTTGATTGCAATCAAGGAGGGGTATCTGTTGAGAGGGCAGACAAACGTGTGGTTCCTGAAGACGGGCAGCAGCCTTTTTAGTAGTTGCACAGGCAACAGTCTGGATGATTGACTGATCTGGCCCTGCAACACTAACCAAAACGGCCTTGCTGTTTTGGTACTACGAACGGCTGAAAGCAAGGGGAAACTACAGCCGTAATTTTTCCCGAGGGCATGCACCTTTACTGTATGATTAAATGATGATGGTATACTCTTGGGTAAAATATTCCGGAAGTAAAATAGTCCCCCATTCGGAACTCCGGGGACGGGGCGGGGGGGGGGGGGGGGGGGACTACCCAAGAGGACGTCGTTATCAGGAGAAAGAAAACTGGCGTTCTACGGATCGGAGCGTGGAATGTCAGATCCCTTAATCGGGTAGGTAGGTTAGAAAATTTAAAAAGGGAAATGGATAGGTTAAAGTTAGATATAGTGGGAATTAGTGACGTTCGGTGGCAGGAGGAACAAGACTTCTGGTCAGGTGACTACAGGGTTATAAACACAAAATCAAATAGGGGTAATGCAGGAGTAGGTTTAATAATGAATAGGAAAATAGGAATGCGGGTAAGCTACTACAAACAGCATAGTGAACGCATTATTGTGGCCAAGATAGATACAAAGCCCACACCTACTACAGTAGTACAAGTTTATATGCCAACTAGCTCTGCAGATGATGAAGAAATTGAAGAAATGTACGATGAAATAAAAGGAATTATTCAGATAGTGAAGGGAGACGAAAATTTAACAGTCCTGGTTGACTGGAATTCGATAGTAGAAAAAGGAAGAGAAGGAAACATAGCAGGTGAATATGGATTGGGGCTAAGAAATGAAAGAGGAAGCCGCTTGGTAGAATTTTGCACAGAGCATAACTTAATCATAGCTAACACTTGGTTCAAGAATCATGAAAGAAGGTTGTATACATGGAAGAACCCTGGAGATACTAAAAGGTTTCAGATAGATTGTATAATGGTAAGACAGAGATTTAGCAACCAGATTTTAAAATGTAATACATTTCCAGGGGCAGATGTGGACTCTGACCACAATCTGTTGGTTATGAACTGTAGATTGAAACTGAAGAAACTGCAAAAAGATGGGAATTTAAGGAGATGGGACCTGGATAAAGTGAAAGAACCAGAGGTTGTAGGGAGTTTCAGGGGCAGCAAAAGGGAACAATAAACAGGAATTGGGGAAAGAAATACAGTAGAAGAAGAATGGATAGCTTTGAGGAATGAAATAGTGAAGGCACCAGAGAATCAAGTAGGTAAAAAGACGAGAGCTAGTAGAAATCGTTGGGTGACAGAAGAGATACTGAATTTGATTGAAGAAAGGAGAAAATATAAAAAAGCAGCAAGTGAAGCAGGCAAAAAGGAATACAAACGTCTCAAAATGAGATCGACAGGAAGTACAAAATCGCTAAGCAGGGATGGCTAGAGGACAAATGTAAGGATGTAGAGGCTTATCTCATGAAGGGTAAGATAGATACTCCCTACAGGAAACTAAAGAGACCTTTGGAGAAAAGAGAACCACCTGCATGAATATCAAGAGCTCAGATGGAAACACAGTTCTAAGCAAAGAAGGGAAAGCGGAAAGGTGTAAAGCGTATGTTCTTGAGGACAATATTATGAAAATGGAAGAGAAGGTAGATAAAGATGACATGGGAGATATGATACTGCGTGAAGATTTTGACAGAACACTGAAAGACATAAGTCGAAACAAGGCCCCGGGAGTAGTCAACATTCCATTAGAACTACTGACAGCCTTGGGAGAGCAAGTCCTGACAAAACTCTACCATCTGGTGAGCAAGATGTATGAGACAGGCGAAATACCCTCAGACTTCAAGAAGAATATAATAATTCCAATCCCAAAGAAAGCAGGTGTTGACAGATGTGACAATTACCGAACTATCATTTTAAGAAGTCACAGCTGCAAATTACTAACGCGAATTCTTTACAGACGAATGGAAAAACTGCTAGAAGGCGACCTCGGGGAAGATCAGTTTGGATTCCGTAGAAATGTTGGGACACATGAGGCAATACTGACCCTACGACTTATCTTAGAAGAAATATTAAGGAGAGGCAAACCTAAGTTTCTAGCATTTGTTCACTTAGAGAAAGCTTTTGACAATATTGACTGGAATACTCTCTTTCAAATTCTGAAGGTTACAGGGTAAAATACAGGGAGCGAAAGGATATTTACAATTTGTACAGAAACCACATGGCAGTTATAAGCGTCGAGGGACATGAAAGGGAAGCAGTCATTGGGAAGGGAGTGAGACAGGGTTGTAGCATATCCCAGATGCTATTCAATCTGTATATTGAGCAAGGAGTAAAGGAAACCAAAGAAAAGAAGCCAAAGAGAAGAAATAAAAACGTTGAGGTTCGCCGATGACATCGTAATTCTATCAGAGACAGCAAAGGACTTGGGAGAGCAGTTGAATGGAATGGACAGTGTCTTGAAAGGAGGGTATAAGATGAACAGCAACAAAAGCAAAACGAGAGTAATGGAATGTAGTCGAATTAAGTCGGGTGATGCTGTGGGAATCAGATTAGGAAATGAGACACTTAAGGCAGTGAAGGAGTTTTGCTATTTGAGAAGCAAAATAACTGATGATTGTCGAAGTAGAGAGGATATAAAATGTAGACTGACAATGGCAAGGAAAGCGTTTCTGAAGAAGATAAATTTGTTAACATGGAGTATAGATTTAAGTGTCAGGAAGTCGTTTCTGGAAGTATTTGTATGGAGTGTAGCCATGTATGGAAGTGAAACATGGACAATAAACAGTTTAGACAAGTAGAGAATAGAAACTTTCGAAGTGTGGAGCTACAGAAGAATGCTGAAGATTAGATTGGTAGATCAGATAACTAATGAGGAGGTATTGAATAGAATTGGGAAGAAAAGGAGTTTGTGGAACAACTTGACTAGAAGAAGGGATCGGTTGGTAGGACATGTTCTGAGGCATCAAGTGAACACCAATTTAGCACTGGAGGGCAGGATGGAGGGTAAAAATCGTAGAGGGAGACCAAGAGATGACTACACCAAGCAGATTCAGAAGGATGTAGGCTGCAGCTGGTACGGGGAGATGAAGAGGCTTGCACAGGATAGAGTAGCATGGAGAGCTGCATCAAACCAGTCTCAGGACTGAAGACTACTACAACAACAACAAGGTCCTTTAACTATTTTCGCAAAAACATTATCATTTTAACATATTGGTGCTTTTCTTAACGTGCAACTCATCTCTCACACCCACATGCTGGCCTAACTGTAGCTCGCTCATACCCAACAGTCTGCAGCTGTAAGTGTCTCACGCTCAGCCACTCTTCACCATCCATTCTCACACACTAATTTGACCCATTTCATTGTCATTATCTCTTCGTGCCTCTTCAATGGTCACTGTCTTCTGCCTCACAGTCAGAGTCACCTTCGTCCTGTCCTACCACTGCTGTCTCTCGTCACTGTCACTGTCTCACTGTTGTTCCCTGTTACTGCTACTATCTCATTCATTCCTTCCCACTGTTACTATACATTCCCACTGTCACTGTCTTTCTTCCTTGCTGTCACTGTCATATACTCTTTCTCTCACTATCACTGGTTCTCACCCACTTTCACTTTCTCCTTCATTTTATTCTCCTCTCAATGGCACTGTCTCCATCACTCCTTTCCAAACACTGTTCTCTTTCTGTCTAACTACATTTCACTGCCATCGTGTCCCTCTCTTTCTCTCACACTGCCATTGTCTCCTCCATTCTTTCTGTATAACAACCACCGTCTACTATATTTTAGCAGTTAATACTCTCCCATCTGTTTCCCGCTGCCACCCTCTCCTTCTCTCTCAGAACAGAAAATAAGGATTATGTTCGCATGCTTATATTTTTGTGGAAATTTTTAAAGGTGCTGAGAAAGATAGGAGGAGACAGCTGGTATCCGACTTTTCACTTAATCTTTTAAACAGGGCAATATTCGCCCTATTGTACTTCTTTAGAGTCAGTAAATTTTTCTTAGTTTATTTATTTGAAGCTGAAATAACACGAAACTAATTTTACACATCTGACCGTATTTTAAGTGTACAAATTTACTCATGTGCTTCGGTACTATAACGTGGAGTTTGCGAAACTCTTCTGGTGATAAGAGAGACACTTCACATCATATTCCTCCGTGCTATGTCACTTTATAATTTACGTCTTCGCCTTAACACGTTTTACATGCACAAATACAGTTACTTAAAACCTCTGAATCTCGGAAATGGATGAGGATATATAGAAAATGTTCGATGTTATTCGAGACGGGAACTTTTCGAATGTATGGTAAAAGATACAGTCATTTGCTGTGGATATGCGTCTTGGAATATGTGACTGGTGTTTGGGCCGCTGCTGACGGCGAAAAAATGGTGAAAAACTCTTATTTGTGATTTCTTCGAAAGCTCGTGATTTTAAGCAAATACCGCATTCATCCATTCATTCACGAGGTACAACTCAATTTAATTAAATCGCTGCTACATCGCGTATATACTCGTCACCAATCAATTTATTTAATTTTTATGAGCATATTTTACGAGTGCGAGTAGAGTAACTTTGAAACTCTTCATCTGGGAAGACATTATAAAAATTTCAGCCATTTTCTGGACATAGCCATCTTGAAATCCTCGGCTGGGTTTTGTTCCTCTATAAAGACAAAAATATATTAAAATATTTTTTGCGGTTTTCCGAGGAACAATCCATGAACTAATGGTTCCTCCACAAGTGCCATCAAGCGCACAGTAGACCACATCAAATGTACAAAAAAATCAACCTATTTTTCCCCATTTGTCTATGCAGAAGGAAGTTTGTAATCCTCATACTTTTATACTGTATTGTAGGATGATGATACTAAGACCATCCTTCTGTCTAGTTCCTATCTCAGGGGCTATCAAAGAAATTTGACCGTACTTTTATCACCAATGGAACCAGAGGTATGAACACCGGAATATCCTATTTTATGAGCAGCGTTTTGGAACATATTGGTAAACATCCTGTCGCATGCATAACGGTAATAACTGCAACTAAAAATGTAGCAAACTGTCTTCCTACACAAATCCACATTAGCACAACGAAAACATAGCTGCGAAGAGATTATGTAAATTAACGCTCACGTTTGACATAAGAAAAAATTTTCATATATTTATCCGTATGTGCTTCTGCTAAATTTTAGAGCCCTACGAAGACGTCTCTCCAAATACGTATTCAGCTTTGTGTGTGATCAAAACCTTTGGATAATCTAGAAGTCTGTTAAATTTAAAATGAGGTGAACGCTCTTTGTAACATCGAAGTTGCATTTACATGTTGATATTTTGTTTACTTTCCATCGGGAAAAAGAAACGGACAGTTATTCGTCATATCGCAAAGGGAAACATCAGTGAGAGTTATCTGTTCATCAAAAAATTCAATTAACGGAGCAGATTTTATGTTAAAGTAATTTTTGATTACAGATCACACTTATATTGTTTCCAACGAAGATAAATAGTTAGCGTAATATAGCATGCAAACAACATCTTAACCTGATAACGTTCTCACGAAAAATGAAATTAAATTACTGCCGCTGGTCTAGAGACAACATTCAGCACAAATAACGAAATCTGATCAGAAAAAGTATCATTCTTCCTGGAGAGCTTTCATATTCACTCTCACAATAATCATTCACACGAAGATATCGAGTTTTAAACAAATGTAATTTTTGACATAAAACTGCTGTAGGTGGTGTCTAATATGCCTCTCAACACCATTAATAGGATATATGGACACACATGGTTACCATACAGATCTCACGGTGGATGAATTTCGGCCCCAAAGCCGTAGACTGCTCTACTCTGCTATTCCCACAACACTGAGATGGGCTATTATAGTCTCGATATCGATAAAATTCGAGTGCGCAGTTTTACATCTTGAGCGCTAGTAAGTCAGGCACTCGAACTGTTCAGTTACAGAGGCGACTTCATTCCTTTGGTTGAAAGCTGTTAAATTAGGCTTTCGGAGCTTCGAATGTCATTTTATGCATGAGCACGCTCAGACTAGCTATTTCTAAGGCAGAAGTATTGTACCTGTACAGATCATGGACTCCACGGGAAATTGTGTTGGCTTTGTTGAAATAGAAGTAGGCTGTAACTATTACTGGAGCTATGGGGCCGATGAATGTTCCCACTTACGGTATGCCAAGAGAATTTTTTTCCATCCCTATAAGGAAAAAGCAATTTGAGTGAAAATTTCCACAGATTCTATGAGGATATCTTGGATATCCTGGAATGGTTTCTGTCGATATTTGTCTAAATCTAGACATAGCCTGCATTGGATTTAGACTTCTGTGCTGCCAGATTTCAATAACAGAGACCATCGAGACCAACTTGCACTGCACTGAAAGTCCTGAGCTCATTCTGTCACCTTCATAAATGTTAACTATTCACGAGTTTTATTGTTTATTTTTCTTAACGTTATTCCAATTTTTACATTCTGGTGACTATCACAATATTCCACATATATCCTCTGTTACAGTACAAGTTGGACGGAGAAGTTTGCTACATTGGTATGAAACAATTAAGAAAAACTACGGAATGCAGAAAAGAATACTTGGACAGGAATTTGAGTGCAAATACTACAGCAAACGACATTCTTCTTTGTTTTTAAAAGGCTGATTTTTACATTCCATACTAAAAAATGGTTCAAATAGCTCTGAGTACTATGAGGCTTAACTTCTGAGGTCATCAGTCCCCTTGAACTTACGACTACTTAAACCTAACTAACCTAAGGACATCACACACATCCATGCACGAGGCAGGATTCGAACCTGCGACCGTAGTGGTTGCGCAGTTCCAGACTGTAGCGCCTAGAACCGCTCGGCCACTTAGCCGGGATTCCATACTAAACTACAATCTAGACCCACACACGTTCGTAGATTTGGTAATAAGGCCAAAGGTCTTTTGAGTAGTTCTTAAATTCTAGTTGAGCGAAAAATGATCACAGGAAAATAATTTTAACCGGAAGACTAACAGAAACACGACGTCTTTAAATTTCTTGCAAGACATGTACGAGTAAAAGTCGCGACTGAAATTTCTTGATGTGTGTTAGAGTACGTGCAAAGCGAAGGGAAAACGTTGGAGATCGTTGTTTTACAGCCACCAACTCAAACTGCGCTAGAGAACGGACAGTAAGACTCATAAGACCCAAAGCCTAACCAGTTGCCCAAGTCGCGACAGATTTGCAAACACTCAGAAATGCAAACAGTTTACTTGAATTTGTAATGCCTATAATCCTGGCAGTTAAGCTGTATTAAGTATTCCATGAATAAATTTGCTTGCTTCCAAGGAAGGGGCTGCGACTTATTTTCACAATACATAATCTGTTGTGGAGAGCAAAAACTGTGACAAACCAGTTACGAGGGGGCCAAAGTAGCAGAATCATCTTACCTTTTTAAGAGCTCACAGGCTTTCGTTGCGCGGTGCGTTCAAAAGTTAGTTGCCGTCATTTCAAAACGATCTCAGCAGCTTTCTTAGAAAGCCCAATGTAAGTGTACGACACCGTATTAGATTCCAACGCTACTTGGGGTTTCTTGTGTAGATGCAGACTATGACGTTAATGAAATAGTCACTTGCACCTTCCTTTATTCATCGGAATTCATTGTTTACGACCATAGTAAAGCAACAGATCTTGATATTTCTTAATACGGATTCTGAATCCTGATTGATGTGCACATTTGAAAGCCGCCATCCCATTCCCTAGTAAGCTTACATAAACCTGCACACCACGTTCGTAACGTTACCGCACACCGCAAAGCGCCGTCGCATGGGCTGCAGTTAATTTGGTGTGGCGTACCGGTTTCACTTCCAGGAGTTGTTGCGCCACCGATGTTACGCAACTCCCTCCTACCGTCACCTCAATGCTGGTGTAGTTTCGTTATTCAGATACCACTCCCACTTTGTTAAAAACTTGCACTCTGTGGGAAGATCGCATTTTAGGCTGCAACTCTGTGTACAGCCATGTAGATACTTGGCTCCTTTGTGACATTCTAATCGGTAAATAAAGTAAAAATGCAATACCCAAACACTGCGATTAAGCTAACCGTATCATATTACAAGACATTCACAGTCTTAAGCAATAATTTCCTCTGACAAATGCTAATAGGCAATAACAATAGCAGAAGTTGAAACTGCATTTGTAACGACCATGAGACACCAGTACGTGAAGTTTTTTGAGTATAATAAAAAATTGGAAAATAGAACAAGCCTTCCTTAATAGCTGACAAACTACAAAACGTGTCTTGCTGTTTTATATCTGTTAATCACCTCCTCAACTGAATAATGAAGGGATATTGACTTACTAGATATATCTGTCTCACGGTTTGCAAGGTTATTGTGGCAGTGTTCTATGAAACACATGAAACTCAAGGAATGTTCGTAGTATGACAAACTTTTACTGTTGCGCTCTGCATTGATTCGCACTTTGAATCGAAGTTGATCACTCTGTGTGTAACCAAATGTGACTCAGAAGACTTATTTAGAGACACTACCCCTTCTGTACAACTGCTCTTTCAAATCCTCTGCCATCTCCCTGGATTGCAGTGCCATCAGCACATCTCAAAGAGTTATTTCTTCTCCATGAACTTTATTTCTTTTTCCAAATTTGTGTTAGGTTTCCATCAAAGCTTAGTGTACAGACTGAATAACGTCAGCGATAGGCTATCGTCCTGTCTCAATTCCTTCGCAGTTAAGGTTTCCTTTCCTTGTTCTGTGATTCTTATAATTGCAGTCGGATTTCTGTACATTTTCTATCAGCCTTTCGCTTTCAGTATTTTATCCCTGATACCTTTATAATTTTAAACACTGTACAACAGTCAACTTAGACAAAATCTTTCTTCAAATTTCTTCTACGCTAAGTAGTAGTGTCAGTAACGCCTCGCGTGTTCTTACATTTCCCGGAACCCAAACTCATCTTCCTCGACGTCGGCTTCTACCAATTTTCTTTGATTTCTTCTGCAAACAATTTGAGACAGCCAGACTTTTTTAGCTGATGGTTCAGTAGGATTGGCACTGTCCACACATTCCTTCTTTGGGACTGGAATTATTAGATTCTTCCTGATCTCTGACGGTATTACGCTTGTGTCGTATATGTTGTAAACCAAGCAGAATCATTTTCACATAATTAACTCTCGTAAGGACGTCCGTACTGAAGTTATGAAGGAGTGTCTTCTACACAGAGGCCTTGGTTCCACTTAGATCTTTCAATGTTCTGTTAAATTCCTGTCTTGCTGTCATATCTACCATCTCATATTGTCTACTTCTCTTTCTATATTATTGTCCTCAAGCTTGTTTCCCTTATATATATCTCTTACATATTCCTTCCACCTTTCATCATTCCCTTCTTTTCTTACTATTGGCTTGCCATGAGAGCTCTTGATATTCATACAGCTGCGTGTATATTCTCCAAAAATCTCTTTAACTTTTCTGTAGGCTCAGCGACTCATGCTTGGTCTATAGCCTTGCATTTGTGTTCTAGCCATTAGAGCTTAGCCACTTTGCAGTTACTGTCAGTTTAATTTATAGGGTGTCTGTATTCAATTTCCCCTGACTCATTTGTTAAGTTCTTATGCCTTGTTCTTTCATCACAATCAATATAGCCTCTACTGTCTTGTGATGTCTACGACGCATTTTCGTTTTCTTATGTGATCCTCTGCTGCCTTATCTATTTCACATTTTCAATCCAACGTTAACTAATGCTTCCTCTGAACTTGTCAACAGTTTCTGCTTTATTCAGTTTATACCAATCCCATTTGCTTGATTTCTTACGTTTTGGTAATTTCTTCAGTTTTAATCTGGAGTTCATAACGAGTAAATTGTGTTCAGAGTCCACATCTTCCCCTGGAAATGCTGTCCATTGTAAACTCTGGTTTCAAAATCTCTGGCTTACCATTACATAAGCAATCTGAAGCCTTCCAGTTTCCCCAAGGGTCTTCTACATATACAACGTTCTTTCATTATTGTTAAACAAACTGTTAGTGGCGATTAAATTACGTTCTGTGCAAAATTCTACAAGGTAGGTTTCTCTTTCGATCCTTATTCGCCTTCTGCTGTTCTTTCTCCTCCTTTTCCTACTAGTGAATTCTAGTCACCAGTTACAATTAAATTTTCGAATCCCTCAACTATCTGAAAAACTTCCTTTACCTCATCGTATATTCTTACAGTTTCCTGATCATCACGGAGTAGTTTGACATATAAAATTTTACTGCTTTTTTCGATGTTGGCTTCATGTCTTTCGGCTACGAAAATGCGTTCACTGTGCAGTTGATAGTGTCTTATCCTTTGTGGATAGCTAACAGCGGACCGACCATAAAACTCCACAATGATATAGCTAATATACATGCTTTTTGTGTTCCATTCATGACAAAATTTTCTTCATCTTGGGGTGGAGCAATTTGCCATATTTCATCATAATTTTCAGTTGATCCAAAGCTTTAATTTATGAGGTTTTCAATGTAATTGCTACCGACTAATGATACGTATATTACATGACTTATAGATAGATTATAAATTTTAATAATACAGGTTGTAGTATGTAAATTGTGTGAAGTTTGATACCTTTTTTACTGGTAGTTTTTGATTTATTAAGGCAAAAACCACAAATTTCATCCGTGATCTCAAAACAACCTAAGACCCTATAGTACATTGTAGATTAAGTATTAGAAATTACTGACGTTTGTATGTGATACTACAGTATAATATTCGTACTAATAGCCCCTGAAACTTAACCATTGAACGGTATTCTGATCCAAATTTCTTATTTATTCAAGCACATTCAACTCATCCCTAAGATGGTATAGGCGCCGCTACCATCACAGTCACTATTTTAGTACTACTACAAAAACGGGTAATGCTGTAAAAGTATATCAAAGAGTTATAATTAAAATTGATTAGATCTACAAAGTCCTTAATTAATGTAAAATCTGACATTGCATATTCACTGCAAGCTAAGAAAAATCTGGTATATAGCTGGAACAAGCTATTCTTAATGGGTCATGTAGGTGTGAGTATGTCAGGCTGGGTCGGTATTTATTCTTGATTATTCTCATAGATAAAAATTTAAATCACGATGTGGAGCCAAAACAAGAATAAGCTCTCGAAGCAACACTAATGAGCATGGAATATTTATTCCTGTTCACCAGAGTCCATAAACTGCTTGAAGATGCAAAACGTGATTTAAAAGACATATCTTTTTGAAGAATTTAATCTTCTATTTCTCATTCTTCAGGAGTAGAATTTATGAACATCTCACATATCGTACCTCCAACTTTAGTATCATAAGCTGAAACAAATCGACTGTTGATGAACAAAATCACTGCTTCAAATGATGAAAACTGGCTAAACATATTACTAAATTCTGTGACCGATATCAAAATGCCTGGCAACAAGATAATTACATTCGCCAACATTTACGTCTTCCGTAGTTGGATTAAAACCTGGAAATCGTGAGAACTTTGGAATTACCACATATTTACCATTTACACTCGCTTTAGCGATTTTTTTCCAGGCAGTTGCGACATAGTATCAAATATCTCTTTCATGTGGGTAGAATGTCCAATCAGTATTGATGCATATTTATTTCCATTATGTAACGATGGTGCTTTCAAACGTTTATTAGATGACTCGATGAACAGTCACCCTGCTTCAGTGTTGTATTCCAACCCGAGGCATCACAAGAAACATTGAACCTCTGTACTGTAGCAAATAGCGTCGCCCATTGTAAACAACTACACATATGAAGTTGGTGTATCCGGTCATGTAAGTTAAATTGTTTAGTTTCCTTTAATTTACGTCTATGGTCACAAAAATTTTGGTAACAGATTAGCGGTTTCGGTCTTTAATGACCATCATCAGATCTGTAATTGTTTAGGGCACACAATGAATATTTCAGCTTAACTTTTGCTAGGACTAGGTCCCGTATGTGGTCACAAAGAGTGGAAAATGAAAGAACATTCTTCTTGCATTTCTTCAACAACTGCATTGGTGTTTCTGGTATTGGACAAGCGACGGGATCATGTGGAATTTATTGAGAAACTGGAAGAATGTTTGTATACCTTGAAGATATAAGAGTTTTGCAGGAAAATCCGTTGACATTTGCTAGAAACCAGTACATTTTGACGTGACTGCTTGACTCACCCCATACCCTACGAACTCCGAATGCCTTATGTAACAGCGCAAGTTTCATGCACATGTAATATAGATGAACCTGGCCCCAACAATTTGTACTTTGCACCACTACTAACGATTTCTTTTCGCTAGCAGATGGAGCGATGGAAAACGACCGTCTATGTGCCTCTATATGAGCTCTAATTGCTTTTATCTTGTTTTCGTGGTCCTTGTGGGAAATATACGTTGGTGAAAGCAGAAACATTGTGTAGTCAATCTAAAATGCTGGTTTTCTGTATAGTGCCTCGTCAAAAGGATGTCATCCTTCGTCGACGGATTTCTATTTCAGTTCAATAAGTATCTCCCGTGGTCTAGGGGTGCCGGCACGGTAGCTCAGCGTGTTCGGTCAGAGAGTTAGCTGCCCTCTGTAACAAAAAAACTGAGTTAATCGATCAACAAAGAACATAAACGGATGTATTACGACGTCCGCCCCGAGCAGATTTAACGAACAAAAGCGAACAAAATGAGATTAGAAAAATAAAAAAAAGGGTAGCGTCTTTCATTCATAATCAAAACGTCTTCGGTCTCGGGTTCGATCCCCGCCACTGCCTAAATTTTGATAAATAATCAGCATTGGCGGCCGAAGACTTCCGGCGTAAGAAGTCAGCCTCATTCTGCCAACGGCCTTGTCAAAGAGGGCGGAGGAGCGGATAGAGGTTCAGGGCACTCTCTTGTCCTAGGGGTGGGAAATTGCCCCTAAAGGCGGAAGAATCAGCAATGATCAACATGAGGATGCAGAAGGCAATGGAAACCACTGCATTAAAGACACGTAACGTGTATCCACAGGACATGTGGCCTGTAATTGAAGAAGTGTTATGATGATCTCTCCATTGGCAAAAGATTCCGGAATAGTCCCCCATTCGGATCTCTGAGAGGGGACTGCAAAGGGGGAGGTTACCATGAGAAAAAGATTGAATAATCAACGAAAGGGTAACGTTCTACGAGTCGGAGCGTGGAGTGTCAGAAGCTTGAACGTGGTAGGGAAAATAGAAAATCTGAAAAGGGAAATGCAAAGGCTCAATCTATATGTAGTAGGGGTCAGTGAATGAAGTGGAAGGAATATAAGGATTTCTGGTCAGATGAGTATCGGATAATATCAACAGCAGCAGAAAATGGTATAACAGGTGTAGGATTCGTTATGAATAGGAAAGTAGGGCAGAGGGTCTGTTACTGTGAACAGTTCAGTGACCGGGTTGTTCTAATCAGAATCGACAGCAGACCAACACCGACAACGATAGTTCAGGTAGACAAGCCGACGTCGCAAGCTGAAGATGAACAGATAGAGAAAGTGTATGAAGATACTGAAAGGGTAATGCAGTATGTAAAGGGGGACGAAAATCTAATAGTCATGGGCGAATGGAATGCAGTTGTAGGGGAAGCAGTAGAAGAAAAGGTTACAGGAGAATATGGGCTTGGGACAAGGAATGAAAGAGGAGAAAGACTAATTGAGTTCTGTAACAAGTTTCAGCTAGTAATACCGAATACCCTGTTCAAGAATCACAAGAGGAGGAGGTATACTTGGAAAAGGCCGGGAGATACGGGAAGATTTCAATTAGATTACATCATGGTCAGACAGAGATTACGAAATCAGATACTGGATTGTAAGGCGTACCCAGGAGCAGATATAGACTCAGATCACAATATAGTAGTGATGAAGAGTATGCTGTAGTTCAAGACATTAGTCAGGAAGAATCAATACGCAAAGAAGTGGGATACGGAAGTTCTAAGGAATGACGCGATACGTTTGAAGTTCTCTAACGCTCTAGATACAGCAATAATGAACAGCGCAGTATGCATTACAGTTGAAGAGGAATGGACATCTCTAAAACGGATCATCACAGAAGTTGGGAAAGAAAACATAGGTACAAAGAAGGTAGCTGCGAAGAAACCATGGGTTACAGAAGAAATACTTCAGTTGACTGATGAAAGGAGGAAGTACAAACATGTTCCGGGAAAATCAGGAATACAGAAATACAAGTCGCTGAGGAAGGAAATAAATAGGAAGTGCAGGGAAGCTAAGACGAAATGGCTGCAGGAAAAATGTGAAGACATCGAAAAAGATATGATTGTCGGAAGGACAGACTCAGCATACAGGAAAGTCAAAACAACCTTTGGTGACATTAAAAGCAACGGTGGTAACATTAAGAGTGCAACGAGGATTCCACTGTTAAATGCAGAGGAGAGAGCAAAATGGTGGAAAGAATACATTGAAAGCCTCTATGAGGGTGAAGATTTGTCTGATGTGATAGAAGAAGAAACAGGAGTCGATTTAGAAGAGATAGGGGATCCAGTATTAGAATCTGAATTTAAAAGAGCTTAGGAGGACTTAGGTTCCAATAAGGCAGAAGGTGTAGATAACATTCCATCAGAATTTCTAAAATCATTGGGGGAAGTGGCAACAAAACGACTATTCACGTTGGTGTGTAGAATGTATGAGTCTGGCGACATACCATCTGACTTTCCGAAAAGCGTCATCCACACAATTCCGAAGACGGCAAGAGCTGACAAGTGCGAAAATTATCGCACAATCAGCTTAACAGCTCATGCATCGTAGCTGCTTACAAGAATAATATACAGAAGAATGGAAAAGAAAATTGACAATGCGCTAGGTGACGATCAGTTTGGCTTTAGGAAAAGTAAGAGAGGCAATTCTGACGTTACGGCTAATAATGGAAGCAAGACTCAAGATAAATGAAGACACGTTCATAGGGTTTGTCTACCTGGAAAAAGCGTTCGACAAGAACGAAGCGCACGTATTAAGAAGGGTGTAAGACAAGGCTGTACCCTTTCGCCCCTACTCTTCAATCTACACATCGAGGAAGCAATGATGGAAATAAAAGAAAGGTTCAGGAGTGGAATTAAAATACAAGGTGAAAGGATGTCAATGATACGATTCGCTGATGACATTGCTACCCTGAGTGAAAGTGAAGAAGAATTAAATGATCTGCTGAACGAAATGAACTGTCTAATGAGTTCACAATATGGCTTGAGAGTAAATCGGAGAAAGACTAAGGTAATGAGAAGAAGTAGAAATGAGAACAGCGAGAAACTTAACATTAGGATTGATGGTCACGAAGTCAATGAAGTTAATGAATTCTGCTACCTAGTCAGTAAAATAACCAATGACGGACGGAGCAAGGAGGACATCAAAAGCAGACAGGCTATGGCAAAAAAGGCATTTCTGGCCAAGAGAAGTCTACTGATATCAAATACGCGCCTTAATTTGAGGAAGAAATTTCTGAGAATGTATGTTTGGAGTACAGCATTGTATGGTAGTGAAACATGGACTGTGGGAAAAACGGAACAGAAGAGAATGTGGTGCTATAGACGAATGTTGAAAATTAGGTGGACTGATAAGATAAGGAATGAGGAGGTTCTACGCAGAATCGGAGAAGAAAGGAATATGTGGAAAACACTGATAAGGAGAAGGGACAGGATGATAGGACATCTGCTAAGACATGAGTGAATGACTTCCATGGAACTAGAGGGAGCTGTAGAGGGCAAAAACTGTAGAGGAAGAGAGAGATTGGAATACGTCAAGCAAATAATTGAGGACGTAGGTTGCAAGTGCTACTCTGAGATGAAGAGGTTAGCACAGGAAAGGAATTCGTGGCGGGCCGCATCAAACCATTCAGTAGACTGATAACCAAAAAAAAGTATCTCTGTAATGATCGTGTGTTGATTGAAGCTGCCGATAGCAAATCCAGCGACACGCGCTTGAACTGCTTCGATGTCTTCCTTAAATCCTACTTGCAGGCGATATCACACACACGAGCAGTACTCAAGAAAGGATCGCACTAGCGTTCACTACGGTGTCTCCTCTACAGAGAATCACACTTTCTCCCAATAAAGAAATTGACCATTCACCTTCCCTATTACCATCATTTCGTGCTCGTTCCACTTCACATCGATCTGAAACCTTACGCCCGGTTATTTAATGCTACATTCGAATATCAGAATATTGTTTGTTCTGTTCAGTTGGTTTGACCTGCATCTTTCTACATTTACAGATGCTACCACTCATCCCACCAACAAGAAATTTTGTGTAAGTCATCATGTACCTTCCCAATTGTCACTCATCGATGATACCTTCCCTTACACCAAAGCATCATCAGCAAACAGAACCAAATCGCAATGACGTTTTTACTACCTAGGGACCATAGACCTCAGCACGTGACGTAAATTTTAACTTGATACGTATACCCGATTCTGATAAAAAAGATTCTTAACAGTCGGTCTGACAGACAGACAGACGGATAAAAAGCGATTCTGTAAGGATTCCGTTTCTACAAATAGAGGCATGGAACCCTAAAAACTACCTCTATGAGCTCACAAGTGACGAGCGCCTACCATAGGATTGCGATATACTGGTGTCAGATAATGTCCTACGTCTTCGAAATTTGGCTTCTGGTCGTAATGCAATAACATAAGTGATCTGGAAGGACAAATTATCCAGATAATGGTTCGTCACAGAAAGTGCATACTTAAAAATTACGAGTTGACCAGCTCTTTCGTACTGGCGTTATAACTAGCTGCAGACACCGAGGACAACGAAATACTGAACACTATAAGGTTCAGGGAAAGCTATTCATACAAGCAGAGGCGTTTAGTGTACTGATAATCAAGCTGTACGTATCTGGCGTGGTGTCTGCTTTTCCTAATGTAGTTCTTAGGATCACACAGATCAGTCGGTAACAACGGAACCCTTAGTCCACCACTTTGTTGTCCATCTGTCTGGCAGTCCGACTGTTAAAAATCCCTTTCTTCAAGAACGAGTAGACTATCACGTTGAAATTTTTGCCAGTACTAAGAAGTATGCTCCTTAGGTAGGGTAAAAAGTTTAGCTTCTAAGTCAGTTCAATCAAGGTCACGGTCATTTATGTCACATACACTCCTGGAAATTGAAATAAGAACACCGTCAATTCATTGTCCAAGGAAGGGGAAACTTTATTGACACATTCCTGGGGTCAGATACATCACATGATCACACTGACAGAACCACAGGCACATAGACACAGGCAACAGAGCATGCACAATGTCGGCACTAGTACAGTGTATATCCATTTTTCGCAGCAATGCAAGCTGCTATTCTCCCATGGAGACGATCGTAGAAATGCTGGATGTAGTCCTGTTGAACGGCTTGCCACGCCATTTCCACCTGGCGCCTCAGTTGGACCAGCGTTCGAGCTGGACGTGCAGACCGCGTGAGACGACGCTTCATCCAGTCCCAAACATGCTCAATGCGGGCAGATCCGGAGATCTTGCTGGCCAGGGTAGTTGACTTACACCTTCTAGAGCACGTTGGGTGGCACGGGATACATGCGGACGTGCATTGTCCTGTTGGAACAGCAAGTTCCCTTGCCGGTCTAGGAATGGTAGAACGATGGGTTCGATGACGGTTTGGATGTACCGTGCACTATTCAGTGTCCCCTCGACGATCACCAAAGGTGTACGGCCAGTGTAGGAGATCGCTCCCCACACCATGATGCCGGGTGTTGGCCCTGTGTGCCTCGGTCGTATGCAGTCCTGACTGTGGCGCTCAGCTGCATGGCGCCAAACACGCATACGACCATCATTGGCACCAAGGCAGAAGCGACTCTCATCGCTGAAGACGACACGTCTCCATTCGTCCCTCCATTCACGCCTGTCGCGACACCACTGGAGGCGGGCTGCACGATGTTGGGGCGGGACCGTAATCCAGCTTCATGGAGACGGTTGCGAATGGTCCTCGCCTCGATCCCTAATTTGCTGGGAAGTGGCGGTGCGGTCCCCTACGGCACTGCGTAGGATCCTACGGTCTTGGCGTGCATCCGTGCGTCGCTGCGGTCCGGTCCCAGGTCGACGGGCACGTGCACCTTCCGCCGACCACTGGCGACAACATCGATGTACTGTGGAGACCTCACGCCCCACGTGTTGAGCAATTCGGCGGTACGTCCACCCGGCCTCCCGCATGCCCACTATACGCCCTCGCTCAAAGTCCGTCAGCTGCACATACGGTTCACGTCCACGCTGTCGCGGCATGCTACCAGTGTTAAAGACTGCGATGGAGCTCCGTATGCCACGGCAAACTGGCTGACACTGACGGCGGCGGTGCACAAATGCTGCGCAGCTAGCGCCATTCGACGGCCAACACCGCGATTCCTGGTGTGTCCGCTGTGCCGTGCGTGTGATCATTGCTTGTACAGCCCTCTCGCAGTGTCTGGAGCAAGTATGGTGGGTCTGACACACCGGTGTCAATGTGTTCTTTTTTTCCATTTCCAGGAGTGTATTTTGATACTCGAGAATTCACACATCAAAATTTACAGATTGCTTCCCGTTACCTCAGAATCATGAAATTTGTCAAGAAGCAAGCTTTCACAGTATAATTGATTACACAGCTCTAAAAAATATATTTTTGTCAGTTTTTATCCGTTTGCCTACGTTTCTTGTGCATGTGTTAACACCATTTTTCTTCTTGAACAGTTTGGTGTGTCAAGTTCAAATTTTTGTCCCATACGAAGGTCTATGGTCCGTTGGCGGTGGAAAAATTTCAAACGTCTAAGTCAGTGCAATCAAAAGATACGGTCATTTATGTTACATATTTTGATACTTGACAACTCACTCATGAAAACGTACAGGGTACTTCCCGTGAACGTAGAATCATGAAATTAGAAAAGACGCACAGGTTCACACTACATGTCCAAGAAAAATCCGAAAATTGTTACTTTGTAATAATATCACACTGAAAAATTTTTTTTATGATTTCTATCCATCCCTTTGCCTGTCCGTCTGTTAAGACCCCTTTTTCTCTTGAACAGGTTGGTATGTCAGATTCAAATTTACGTGACTAAGGTCACGATTTCGTAGAGATGTATAAACATTTGAGCTTCTAAGTCAATACAGTTAAAAGATTCGGCCGTTTGTGTCGCGTACTTTGATAATCGCATATAAGCTACTTCCCGTTCACCTAGAGTCATGAAATTTGACGAGAAGCAGGGTTTCACAGTACAACTATAGAAAAAAATCTGAAAACTGTTAAACTGTAAACATACTGCATAAAAAATATCGTTTTGCCATTAGAACATATATTGTATTCATCATCACAACACACATTCACTTGTCGAATTAATACGCTTCTTTATTTACATGAACATTTACTTAACTTCAATATAGTTCATGTGTCGTGGCGCAAGCTCTTCGGTAACAGTCCTCTTGCAGACAACACCGGTAATCTTGCCATTACAAACTTTAGTCTCACTACAGTCATTAACCTAGACGCTATGTACTGCCATAGCCTGTGATCCGCTCAACAAATGAACTGACAGATGGCAACTGGAAGACTGAAGTCAGCGGGCCCTCTGGTCAAAAATAATGTTCAGATGTGTGTGAAATATTATGGGACTCAACTGCTAAGGTCATCAGTCCCAAAGCTTCCACACTACTTAACTTAAATTATCCTAAGGACAAATACACACACCCATGCCCGAGGAAGGGCTCGAACCTCCGCCGGGACCAGTTGCACATCCTATCCTCCGGTCAGTTTCGCCGGTCTAAATACATGCTGTCGAGAGGGCGTTGGCAGCGTGTTTCTTGTCAATGTGTCTCTCGCCTCTCTCATGATAGGCACGCTTGATCCAGCGCTTACTATCGACCTTCGTGCTACATCTTTGCCGACCGGTGTGCTTGCGACAGCTTACACCAGCACAGCCCAGATCGGGAGTATTTCTCATTTCAGAAAGTGTAGCAATTCTTTTCATTACAATTATTTGTTTCGACAGATCCACACTGTCATCATCGGAACCTATGACTTTCACTGTTGTAACAAGCATGTACATCTAATAATGCTACAAGTATCGGAAAACTTGAGTCTTCAAGAATAATATAACTTGCAGATCGCCCCCAGCGACTGATGTGATGTCAAACATAAGTTTGTAGGAAACCAACAAAGTACGAGTCCTACTCTTTCTTTGCATTTCTTTATTTTATTTTATTTTTGATTTAAGCAAATATATGTGGGTAATAGGTGCACTACTGAGTTTATTACTGGCAGGTGAATGAAAGTGAATTGCTAGGTACTGTATTATCGCTACTGAGGTAATTCAAAAGGCTAAAATGTCAAAGCATTGCTCCAGTACAGGCGTTCAAAAGGCTTTCATTTCATTCGCCATGCAGGTAGTACTGTTCCAGTGAGAACAGCTGGACGTTGCGACACTGCTTCAACAAGGTGCTCAAAAGGGTTTCATTTTATTCGTTACGCAAGTACTGTTCCAATGGGAGCAGTTTGGATGTTGCTACCCGACAGCAGCCCCCTGTGCCGGTATATCGGATTACGCAGGCCGCTCGCCTGATGACGTTACGCGGGCCGCGCTGTGACGGACTGTCAGCGGCGCCGCCGCGTTTTGACGTTTGTCGCCGCCAATACACGCCGCCATTCGTTACGCGGCTCTGCAATTAGCTTTCAGGGCAGGGCAGAGCCGAGCCGTCCCTCAATTACGGACCCGCCCACCCGTCCACAGGGCGCCGCGCGCCAATTTATTTACAACCCTCCCTCTGCCACCCCTCCCTGTCCGTTAGAATTCTCATTTGCTGCCACAATGGGGTCTGAAGCTTTCTGCGACTCTGCCCTTGTTTCTTCACCTTCTGTAGCTCATCCACTTGCGACCGGAACGTCTCTGAGGACGGGCCCGTTCAGGTCAATAAATAAACCGCTGTCTCTATCTGTATCTGTGTCAACGGACCGAGTAAGCTAATAACTTACAACTCACACGAGTAACATTCAGTACTTCAAATGCCGCAGTACAGGCTCAGACACAGGCAGGCTATACATATGGCATCACAGTACATCAATGCAAGACAATCTTGTCACGTGTTCCCGAGGACTTTCGTTGCAGAGGCAGTGGTCAGTGAAAGAACCGTCTGTCAAGTGGCGATACAGTATGGCTATCACCGTTGCGTTTCATCCCAGAAGCCACTAATCACAGAAATGACAGCTTGACGGCCATTAGAGTGATTCTGACAACGTTTTAGTTCATCTGCGGAGCAGTGGAAGAAGGTATCAAGATATGAAGCGACACAGCATATCATATGGAACGCAAATGGGTGTCTGTGCGCCTGTAAGATGGCTGCTCAATCCCTGTAACTTGCTCAGTAATCGCTTTCCTTTTTTTTAGGTCGCACTATTTGTTGTTTTTTACGAAGATAAAATGGACGCTTCCCCCATGAAACAGGGACCTTGCCCAGTTAGGGTAGCTTGCGTACCTACGCGGCGTCATAGCTGTATCCGTGGAGAGACAAGACTAACCCAAGTTTCATAAAGAGGGGCACCAAGGGGTTGGTTCGGGGAAGAGACCAAACAGCGAGGTCATCAGATTAGGGAAGGATGAGGAAGGAAGTCGGCCTTGCCCGGCATTTGCGTGGAGCAATTTAGGCAAATCACTGAAAACCTAAATCAAGATGGCCGGACCCGGGGTTGAACCGTCGTCCTCCCGAATGCTAGTCCAGTGTGCTAGTCACTGCGCCACCTCGCTCGGTGGGCAGCAAGGTTTTAGTGGTTGCATGAACAATAGCCTGGATGATTGACTGATCTGACTTCGTCGTACTCGCCAAGATGATCTTGCCACTTTGTCAATTCGAATAGCTGAAAGCAAGGGGAAAGTACAGCCTTTAAAGCTCCCATGGGAATGCAGGTCCACTTTATGGATTACTGAGGACAGATACTCCGGAGATAAAAATAGTCCCACATTCAGATTTCCAGGCCTCGATTGCGTAGGTGGTTGGTGTTGTCAGGCAAAACAAAAATGGCAATTTACTGATTGCAGTGTTGAGTGGCAGATCCCTTAATCGGATGGACAGGTTAGTGAATTTAAAAACGGTATCGATAGAGTGCGAATTAGTGTAGTGCGATGGCAGAAAAACACGAATTCTCGTCAGGTAAGTACAGGGCTATAAATATAAAATGCCAAGGGTTTAACACATGGTGTACGTCTAATAATCAAAATGAAAATAGGCATTTCAGTTATTGTATTTTAACTTGTAAACACCTAATCGCGCAAGTCTACATGATTGTCCTCTGTTCGGACAAATTTGTGATCACAGTGTGTTGTGCGTTCTGAAGCCTGTTTTCAGGTTGATTTTCTAAAATACAAGTCTCATTTCTCAGAGATTTTTCCCAAATGTTGTATGCCAGTGAATTGTGTATCTTTGCTACGATTTTTCCCAGTTAAGAGTGTGTTGTGATTTATTTTCTTATGATTTGTCTGTAGTTGCATGGTATAAATTTTGTTGAACATGGTGTGATTGTGACCATTATTTTTTCCTACTGTTCTTATTGTCTTTGAATCAGGTGCTATGTTTTCTTTAGTCAACGAATATTTTATTAGTCTCTATAAACTAATTTGAAAATATGTTTCTATGTATGCTTCCAGATGACAAGAGCTATTGTATATTACGCAGTCTTTCATTGTCTGTTTTAGATAGATATTGAATTCGTGCAGTGGTCCATTTCTTGTGATTTCGAGATCTAGTAAATTCACTGTGTTATCTTTTGCGTTTTCTATTGTAAACAAGATATTTTATGAAGGCTATTCCATTCTGAGTGAAACAGATCTGTATTTAGTTTTCTGTGTATTCAAATATAATTAATGTCAGACTTACGTATCTGCCATAGTGCTGCATATCATTAGTCGATTTAGAAATGGTTTTAAGAATGAATTCTCGATACAGTAAAGACAAGTATTAGATAGTGTACCATACCATGAACAAAATTTTTAAAACCAAACAAAATGAAATAATAAAATTCTGCACTATCGCAATACTAACATGATACAATGACTTTATTTGAAGGAACAAAATAGAAATCTTAGAGTCACTGTGGAGCAGCCTGCATCAGAGGAAGCATTAGACAACGACTAACTAAAACGGGGGAGAGCAATAAAGCTGAAGACGAATGGAGATGATGTAGTGAGTGCAGTAGAGGAAAATATAGCTAAAAAAGATAAGGACTAGTAGAAGTCCTGGGATACGAAAGATAAGTAGAAGTCTTAGGGTAACACAGGAGATACTGAACTTAATTGACGAAAGGAGAAAATCTAAAAATGCAGTAAATTTGGCGCGTGAAATGGTCTATGGACGTCTAAAATACAATACTAACAAAAGTACAAAGTATCTTAGCAGGAGTAGATAGATAACATATGCAAGGCCCTAGAAGCTCGCATAAGTAGGGTGACAACGGATGCTACCAACAGGAAAATTAAAGAGATCTTTGGAGAAAAGTGTGTGTGTGAATACCAGTATCTCAGATGACAAGCTAGTACTATGCAAAGAAGTGAAGAATGACAAGAATATGCAGAAGGGCTACACAAGGGACATGGAACAATATTATAGAAATGAAGGGGAGTAGTACATGAAGGTGAGGTGGAGAGTTGATACTCCGAGAAGAATTTCACAGAGCATTGAATGACCTAAATCGAAACAGATCCCTTGGAGTTGATTTCATTTCACAAAAGTTCTTGCGATCCCTGAGAAAGCCGGCCTTGGCAGTTTTACTCAAGCCAGTGTGCATGATACTCTAGAAGGGGGAAGTAATCTCAGCCTTCTGAAGAATGTAATACATACAGTTCCAAAGAAGGCAGGTGCTCACAGGTGTGAAAATTACCGAATCTTCAAGTTCATAAGTAATGATTTCGAAATACTGACATGAATCATTTACAGAAAAACTGAAAAAGTGATAGAAGCCACCCACGGGGAATATCAGTTTAGTTTTCGAGGAAATGTAGGAACACACGGGACAATACTTACTCTGCGACATATCTTCAAAGATATATTAAAGGAAGGCAATTAACGTATTAAAGCATTTGCAGTTTTGGAGAAATATTTTGACATTGTTTACTTGAATACAAACTCTGAAATTTCCCCGGAGGTAGCAGGGATAGAATGTAGACAGTGATGTATGTTCACTACGTGTGCAGAAACGAGACTGCAGCTATATAAGTCGAAGGACTTGAAAAGGAAGTAGTAATGAGAAAAATTTTGGAATTTTTCAATAACATTGTAATTCTGTAAGAGACGGCAAAGGACTAGGAGCAGCAGTTGAACAGAATAAACAGTGTCTTGAAAAGAGAGTATAAGGTGAACAAAAAAAGCAAAACAAAGATAACGAATCGTAGCTGAATTAAATCAGGTGATGCTGAGGGAATTCGACTAGGAAATGAGACACAAAAAGGAACAGATTAGTTTTGCTAGTTGGGTAGTAAACAAATTGTGACTGCCGACGTAGGGAGGATGTAAAATGCAGACTGGCAATAGCAAGAAAAGAATTTCCGACAAATAGAAATTTGAGGACGACTAATATAAACTATGTAGGACATGTTTTGAGGCATCAAGGGATCTCCAATTCAGTATTGGAGGGCAGCGTAGAGGGTAAAAATCGTAGAGGGAGACCAAAAGATTCATCTAAGCAGATTCAGAAGGATGTAGGTTGCAGTAGGTACTGTGAGATGAAGAAGCTTGCACAGGATAGAGCAGCATGGAGAGCTGCATCAAACCGGTCTCCGGACTGAAGACCACAAAAACAACAAATATAAATTTAAGTCTTACGAAGTGTTTTCTGAAAGTAAAGTGTAGTCATAATGAAATTTTTGTTATCTGAGAGGGCTCCCTATGAAAAACGAGTGGCGATAGAACAATAAAAACTTCATGGAAACATTTGTAATGACATGTGGAAGGCAAATAACGAATAAATCAGTGAAATAAAGAGTGAGAAGTTAACATTCGTTAACTACGTACTATGTTTACGTACCCGCTTACAAACGTTGCTCAGTGTGACAACTATCAGATCCGCATCCACGACAGCCTGGAACTGCTCTGTAGATACCATTTCACAATTATTCTTCGCAGCCATTTTGGAATGGTGGACCATGAAATGTTCATCTGTCGCCACATGGCTCGTTTACTACTTTAAGATAGCACATTGCATCCAGCACTTCAGTATACACAGCATTCCCAATGAACCATCAGAGAGATCTGACCTCATATTGTTCCTCCAACTACTATCTTAACAATTTTATATATGGATACTTATTATAGGCGGTCTGGAAACAAGTACCCTGACACCGAGGGCAGTGGTCGAAAGCGTGGCCTCGTATTCGGAGAAATTGTAGTCCAGGTCTCCATTCAGGCATGACGAATCAGGTTGCCCAAAGTTTCCTCAGATCCAAATCCATAGAAATTTCTCCAATAGCTCAGCGATCGAAGCAGCCTTCTGTAGTCGGCTGGGAATGCTGGTTCTAACAACTTCACTATTGATGAGACTTGAAATTCTATATCGTCTCTCCCTTCCTTCCTGTCCTCGTCTCGAACTTTAATTGCAGAACATTATCACTTTTCTAATCCAAATTCACAAAAAAATATTACTGATCTGTTACAGGTACCACATCTGTTGGAAAAATTGATTTGAGGTTCCCAAAGAAACAACGCAAAATAGTATTTATTTGATCTGTAACTTCGTTTTATAAAATATAACGCCTTTTAATTGCTGCAGTCTATATTTAGTAATATTTTAGATATTTTTCGCCTTTTACATTAAGGAATCTTCAGTGGATTCAATCTGGAGTGACACGTTTTGTTTTTATACGTGATACTTACAGATCAGAAAACCGTTCACGTCATAATTTTTAAATTAATAAATTACAAGCAATCAAAATCTGCGTTTGCTCTCATCCGGCCATAGGTTGCAGATCGCATTGTCACTTTTCTTACAAAATCCCGACACATTTTCAGGTCATGATCTTTTTTCTTTTAACTTTTCATATTCTTAAGCTAGATGCTATGGAATATTACTACTTATCTCGCATTAACTGCACATTCTTCTTTCAGTAAATGTGAGTTATTTGTGCCGTAATCGCGTGCTCACGTGGTTTCTCTATTCTTATTCGTTCACGTAACTGTTGGAAACTTAACGTCGTAAATAACGCAAACCTAAATACTTCCTGTTCCCTTTCATCTCTCTTCACTCTCTCTCTCTATCTGTCTCTGTCTCTCTCTCTCTCTCTCTCTCTCTCTCTCTCTCTCTCTCTCTCTCTTTTCCTATCTCTGTCTTGAAGTTAGTGGAAAACGGCTGTGCGGCATTGTTATGATTATTTCTTGGTTGTTACTCTTCTATTAAATATTGTCAATAGTAATTTTTTTACGTACACTTTTTCATTCAGTATGATTTTCTTTACGTTTCGATGTTTTGATGTTTTACACATGCTAATTTTCTTGCAATGTTAGATTTTATAGATTATTATCATTATTTCATATCTTCTTCTCTACAAGTTATCTTGTAAGTATGTTCTCAGAGAAGCTCTGCAGATTGGAGTGATTTGTTCCATACTTCCAGGCTCTCTTACGTTACAGAATGCAGCTAGAAAAAGACGTTGCAGTTTATAAAACGAATATTTATATGTATTGGCTGACTGTCCCGTCAGGTCTTCGTAGAATATTTTGTACATTGTACATAAGGAAAGATGAAGAAAGATAAACTACCTTCAGATAATTGAACTTAATACAAATATGTCTGTTTCGCCAAGCTTAGTACTGAATGATCAGAGACTTTTTTCTTACTAGTCACTTCTACCTGCAGATACTACTCACAATCCCATCCAGATCATGCTGTAAATTATCCCTTCTACTTACATGTCTCATTTTTTCCTTCACCACACCAACAACTACTGTTTTACTTAGACTGTTAAAAACTTTCAATTTGTATAATCACAGCTGTTTTAGTTACCTACATAACGTCACTTGTATATCTTATCTGTTTGTAATATTGGACCTGTTAAAGATAAGATTATTTTGTTCATCCACTACCTGCAGCCACTCCCTTGGAACATGCCACCAAAGTATAGCGTTCTGTTTATTTTCGTCACAGAACAGTTGCAGTCTTGTACACAGTTCGTTATTTAATGTGTGACATATTTTATGTGAGTTCAATAATTTTACGTAACATTTTCACTACAATTTGTTTTAGTACTACACCAAACATTATGAACTGTCATCTTTGGAAACCAACTGCAACACTCTACACTGAACTTGTTTGAATCTTTGATCGCACAAAATCTCATAGTGACAGATACTTACCTTTGCACCTGATGATGATGTAACAGCCGAAAACTGGTTTCTAACATAATAAAATTGCATAATACTACACCAGTGTCGTGCGTAATTTATTTATTTATTTTCATAATGGATATATATTTCCTTGCTGCAGATAATAGGCACACCACGAAACTTTTGTGATGGATTATTATTGTTTCATTGTCCGTCAGAATTAGATTTTTCTGTTTCCTTTTGTCATTTCTTCCGTTTTTTCCAGGAGTCGAGAACCAGCAAAACAGAAACGAAGGAAGTTCACTTATGCGGCGGTTATCGTCCGTGATGTGTCCACGTTTTCTGCTGAACAAGAGGCATTGTACGTTTTCAAATAGTACTAGTCTCAATGAGTGCCGCAAATGTACTTCTTGCACAACTTGTTTTAAAGCTGTACTTCGGCATCCTGCGGGTCCACAACTGTACGGGGAACAGGAAACGACCGCACGACTGCGTCTCCGCGGAATCTGAATAGTGCGAACGGGTGTGCGCTCACCGGCACAGGGCCATTCCGCCAAGTGGCAGATTTCAATTTCAGATAAGGATATGAAATATCGGAGCGACCGAGCGCCGCACCCTGCTACCGATAGGCGACCGCTGCCTCGCGAGATCCCGCCTAATTCCGCAGTTGCGCTCCGGCGACGCCTCCAATTGTCCGCACAATGGCCCGGCTGGAGGCTCGGTCAGGTTCGCTCGAAGCGTCGACCGCTCACCGACTGCAAACGGACTTCCAGCCGCCAGATCTGCCGACCCATACCGTCGCTGGCGTCAGTAGTCGTACATTTCTCACACGATATCCCACTGATTGAGAACATAGATAAGTTCGGCTGCTTTCCCTCAACCACAAAAATTTCACTAATACGAAGAGATATGGCGGCTACCTGCAGTTCTAGATCGTAAGAGAACATCAGTGTCCTAAGTAATTGAAGAAATTGGGATGTCAACCAGCGCCTCGTGATGGGTTAGTCGTTTAAATGATTTTTATTTTTCTTTCTCAGTGATCGGTTCGTACCTATCATGTTCATTTTACGGCGACTTCAGGACACAGAGAAACAAAAATGTTGAGATGTGTGTAAATTTCTAAGGGACCAAACTCCTTAGGTGATCGTTCCATAGACTTACACACTACTTAAACTAACTTATGCTAAGAACAACACACACATCCATGCCCGAGGGAGGACTCCAACCTCTGGCGGGAGGGGCCGCGCAGGCCGTGACATGACGCCTCAAACCGCGCGGCCACCCAGCGCGGCTGCACAAACAAACCCTGACAAGCAAATTTTGTAGTCTCCGTGCAGGAAACTGAGAAAGAGCTAGTGAAATAAGATCACCGTAAGCCACGGTTGTAAATTCGACAGTTTGTAGAAGTTTCTTCTTCAGGCCTAAATGAAATGTAGTTCCGCAAAAGGTTCACTCATTCCCACGCAAAAGTGCCGAACACGCCGTGGTAGACACATTAAAGTGAACACACAAAATCAATTTAGCGAAAATGAAGTACTTAATGGATCGAGAAATGTAGCGAATTAAATACACTGGAGGTGTCTAGGATTCACTACAGGTTAAAGTCAGTCTGAAAGAAGAGGTTGAACGAATTCGGCGACGGAATGTTATGGTTCTGGCCATTTAGAACATCCATGAACTACAAAAACATAAAAAGAAGAAGTATATTCTACAAACGCTTCGAACTGCTGATCACTGTGAAGTTATCCTATAAGATTTTTCTCTGTTTCCCGAAGGTATTTCTCAGTTTTCTGGGAAACACCTCGCAGTGTAAGTACGCTTTAATCAACAGAAGTACAAGCGACTTCCCAGGTCAACAAAGGAACGACTAACAGTTTCTGCTCAGCGACCTTTCAGAGGATCTTGCTGCTTATGGGCCCCCAAAGAAGGTGCCTGGTTCATGCACCCATGTTGACTGCTGTTCTTCTTCAATAAAGGGCTGAAATTAGCACACCAAACCACAACCGGACGTCCACTGTGTGGCGCCGGCCGAAGTGGCCGAGCGGTTCTAGGCCCTTCAGTATGGAACCGCGCGACCGCTACGGTCGCAGGTTCGAATCCTGCCTCAGGCATGGATGTGTGTGATGTCCTTAGGTTAGTTTTGCTTCACAAGAACGATGTTCTCTAAATCCGCGTTGACCATGTGTCAATAATGTCTTCTCTTCGAGGTAATTTATAATGCTCGAACACAATGTATGCTCCAAAATCCTGCTACATATCGACGTTAATGATTTGGGCCTGCGGATTACTCGTATTGCCTTTTTGAATATTTTTATGACCTACGCAACTTTCCACTCTGTCGGTACGGGTCTCTTGTCGAGTGAGTGGTTGTATATAATGGAGCTATTGCATCAGCATGCTCTGAAAGGAACCTATCTGGTTTACAATCTAGACCTGAAGAGTTGCTTTCGTTAAATATTTTAAGTGACTTCACTACTCCCGAAGATATCTGATTCTGAGTTACTCATGTTGGCAGCTATTCCTGATTCGGATTCTGGAATATTTATTTTGTCTTGTTTGGTGAAGGAATTTCGGAATGCAGTGTTTAGTAACTATGATTTAGCAGCACTGTCATCAATAGTATTTCCATTTCTATCGTGCAGAAAAGGCACTGTTTGTGTCTTCACATACGACCAGAATCTCTTTGGATTTTCTGCCAGATTTCGAGACAAAGTTTTTTGTAGAAACTTTATCTCGCATTGAAATAAGCGTTACATCCCGAGCTTCCGTGAAAGATCACCAATCTTGGGAGTTTTGCGTTCGTTTGAATTTGGCATGCTTTTTCGTCGTTTCCGCAACAGTGCTCTGATCTGTTTCGTGTGCCATGGGGATCAGATCCGACGTATTTTAATTTATTTCGTATAAATCTCTCAATTTCTACTGATACTATTTCTTTTAATTCAAGCCACATCTGGTCTTCACTTAGATTGTTGATATGGGAGGAGTGGCCGGCTGTTGTGGCCGAGCTGTTCTAGTCGCTTCAGTCAGGAACCACGCTGCTGCTACGGTGGCAGGTTCAAATCCTGCCTCGGGCGTGGATGTGTGTGATGTCCTTAGGTTAGTTAGGGTTACGAATTTCCAAGTCTAGAGGTCTGATGTTAAGTGAAATAGTTTAGCACAATTCCGAATGATGTTTAATGCGTATCTCTGGTTTTAAATATGTATTTAATCATACATTTTCACCAGCACATTGAGGTTAAATTCAAGTTACCACCAATTAAACTGCCATGTTGCGATTCCATGTAAAGATCTTGATCGCTCAAGAAGTTTCCATGTAATTACTACATGCATGTTTGGATGGTCACATACCTTACAAATGGAAGACTTCATCAGACAAATGGAATTATTATTGTATGAGTTAGGTACGTGTTAGGAATTAGACTCAAGTTTTCTTTGAACCTTCCAGCAAGCTTTCAGCAGCATGATCTTGAAGGTCGGTAACCGTAACAAATTAATAAATATAAATTGGTTATGAACTCGTAAAATATCACAAAATCCGCTACTTCTCTGTTGCTGCACTGTCTAGGGCGACAGCTGCTAATGACTCATGCACGATGTCCACCCCAACATGCAGTTTGTTTTTCCTGCACACAATGGCATCTATCAGCAGGACAGTGCAACGTGTCATACAGCTACAGTGGTTCAAAGGGCACCGAGATGAATTTGCCGTTCTCCCCTGGCCACCAAACTCCACGGATTTAAACCCAATCAAGAATGTGTCTGAACAGCTCGATCGGGCTGTTCGTGCCACGGGTCCTCGTCCGAGAAATCTAGCGCAGCTGGCCTCGGCACTTTAGACGGCATAGCTCCCCTTATCCCTGTCGGTACCTTCTGTCCGTCAGTGACCCTCTTCCTGCACATCTCGCAGCGGTCCAAACTTCAAAAGTTCTTTTTTCAGGCTTCGGCACTTCATCAATTAATGTGAACGGACAGCGTATTTCTGTAGGGCATGACTGCCCTATAGGATCACGTACAAAGCAGAGTGTAACTTTCTGTCACGTTGTTTGGAACAGATGAAGAACGTCTGCGTACGATATGTCATTCTACTTTTCCATAACATTTTATCATTTGCAGAATGAGATTTTCACTCTGCAGCGGAGTGTGCGCTGATATGAAACTTCCTGGCAGACCGAGACTCGAACTCGGGACCTTTGCCTTTCGCGGGTAAGGGCTCTACCAACGGAGCTACCCAAGCACGACTCACGCCCCCTCCTCACAGCTTACTTCTGCCAGTACCTCGTCTCCTACCTTTCAAACTTTACGGAAGCAGAGCACTTGCCCGCAAAAGGCAAAGGCTCCGAGTTCGAGTCTCGGCCCGGCACACAGTTTTAGTCTGCAAGGAAGTTTCATTTAATCATTTCATGCACAGCGATCCTGGCGACGTTTAGAAAAGTGATGTGACTTACTACATAACGTCTCCTTCAACCTCATGTCAACGTATACAGCCCCTGATATACCTCCTCGACCTACACGCTATTGTATGAACAACACTGTGGAAACACATTCCCATCAGACCAAAATTCCTTCTCGCCCACTCCATCTCATAACTGCCTTTTCTAATTATTTTCCAGTAGCAGGAACTCGACTCTGCAGTGATCTCCCTATCTATATCACAGAACTGAATAACATCTCTAGCTTCAAAAGACACGTAATCATTTATGTACTAAAACAACAATAGCGAGTGCCTTCGTTCTATACACTCACGTTACCCCATTGTAAGTAAGTACCCTTCTTTCGCCCGGAGGCTTTGTGTTTTCCTCATTATTTCATCACCGTCATCATCATTCGTGACAGTGGCTAGACTGGACTCTCTAAAAACTGGAACTTCGTACGGTTTCGCATGACCAAGCAGTTGAGCGACCCACAAACCAAACATCATCATCACTATTACTATCGTTATTAGCAGTACGGCTAGTCAACGCTGTTATTTCAGGTAGCGTTAAATACATTCAAATCCTATTTAAAATAATTTTTAGTTCTATTACTATCATTTATGATTATTATAATATGAAAATAAAATATTTATCCTCAATTAATTGTGGTGTTACTTAGACAATCGATAAATACATAAACCACAGATACTAGTGAACACGAGGCCACGCGAAAACACAGCACAAGTAAATGGTACATACAGTATAAATTATCACATTTGATGACATAGAGCCACGCGGGATTAGCCGAGCGGTCTACGGCGCTGCAGTCATGGACTGTGCGGCTGGTCCCGGCAGAGGTTCAAATCCTCCCTCGGGCAAGGGTGTACGTGTTTGTCCTTAGGATAATTTAGGTTAAGTAGTATGTAAGCTTAGGGACTGATGACCTTAGCGGTTAAGTCCCATAAGATTTCACACACATTTGAACATTTTTTGATGACATAAAAGTGGAAACCATTTGACAAAAAATTACCGATAATAAATGTCATTCCACAGTTAGTGACACATTCTACAAGAATGGAAAAAATGAGAGACGAAAAAATCTAGTAATAAGCAGATTGCTAAGAACACCATTCGTACCCCACATTTCGGTAACATTTCCCACATAATTTAGAACACATTTTAAGACATCATTTCCCACGAACAATTAATGCCATTTCACTGACTAATAATTGTCCAAGAAATATTTAACGTATGGCTTTTTTAGAACTCCCTGAAGTGACTCTCCTGTTCTGTGAAATTACGTTATAAGTTTACTGCTGGTACATTTGTGATTTACGGAGGACTGACAGTGGTTACAGACAGGCGATTCAGTAATTCAAAATGATGGTTTACGGGTTTTGCGAAATGATTCTCTGAATTGTCTCGTTTACTGATAATATAATAGTGGTGATGCTGATGGAAAAAATGCTGATTCAGCTTGGTTAACCTTTTGCACAAACAACAGGCCCGTCGCGAAAATCGTGAAATCGAAAATAATGGGTAATTCGAATCACCTCTTGATGTTTACTCGTTCCAATAATTCATGGAATTTCTGGCACTAATCTTGTGGACGTGCCTGTGCAAATTGTCGTAAACGAAGCTCATCTTTATTATGGGCATTAAGAGACATTCACCGCACGTTAACCGCAAGCCACGAGCTTCTGGAAGCCTTTGTGCTATACTGCTTCTCCCCATTCTACTTTCCTCGAGTCATATGCTTTCCCTTTACGTTTAGGAATGTGGTGGGATGCATTGCCAAATGTGCATTGCGTTCTTTGCGAATAGGTTCATGTAATTTAATCCCTTCGTGCGGTCCTATTAAGAAAAAGTTCATTCAAATCACATACAACTATGGCTCAATCGCGCACTGAAATATTATCGTAGGAGAGTAAGAGCCAAAGTATACTTAACTGCTTTCGGCCTGTCGACCTGAAGAGTTTGAATGGTGACCGCTCCATATGCTGTAAACAGAGATGTTTTCTCATGGGTGAAAGTATGAAGTATGGGGCTCATTGAATATCCTTTTCCCGATAGTGAATATTTTAATCGCATGTGCTTACTGACATATCTGCATTGTTGTTGTAAATATATTGTCAACGTTATAGATTATCTTATTCTGCTAGTAAACTTATGTCGCCGGGCCGCGCGGTTCTAGGCGCTTCAGTCCGGAACCGCGCGACTGCGATGGTCGCAGGTTCGAATCTAGCCTCGGGCATGGATGTGTGTGATGACCTTGGTTAGTTAGGTTTAAGTAGTTCTAAGTGTAGGGGACTGATGACCTCAGATGTTAAGTCCCACAGTGCTCAGAGCCATTTGAACCATTTTGCATATTTCACATCAGAGCTGTGGCATGAACTACTACGCACTCCTTGACGTTGGTACTTGCTCCCTTTCTTCGGCAGTTTCTGTCATATTTATGGTTTAACGTTATTTCTCGTTCTAAAGTCAATTTTTATGTTATTCTTTCGGAACATGTGCTCGATTCTATCAGACACCTATTTCTGGTCAATCATTCTTGAGTTCGCGTCATCACGTCATTGCCGAACCCGGCACTGCAACCATCTGCCAGCGAACAGCAAACCGTAGAATGCGATCGCGTGCTGCACTGCTACAAAAGTTGGACAAAAATACGCAAACACCGCTAGAAATTCATGTCTGAACATAAATTAAGATGGTACCCAAGCCTACAAGCTGCGTTACCACAAACGTCACCTGCGCAACCCTCTCTTACGTCGCAAATGTCGCTAGTGGTCAGGATGTTTTTCTGTGTAGTTGTGAATGTCTTATGTCGGAGCTAAGTGAATTCGAACGTCGGAGAATTATTGGTGCTCGTATGCCGGGTGCTTTCGTAAACTTGGTAGCCGATGTGTTTGATGTTTCAAGAGTCACCCTATCGAAGACTTACACAGCACAGAGGGAAAGCGGAAGAATATCATCTGATACGTTACAGTCCAGACGAAAGCGTGCGTTAAGTGAACGTGACAGTCGGTCATTGAGGTGGGAGGACGACAGCTGCAAAAGTCAGTGCAGCGCTTAGTATCGAACTCGCAAAACTTGCCAGCATTAGAAGAACAAGAACTGAGGTCCATAAGCAGGGAATCCACAAGCAGGGAATTGCAGGGCGAGCTGGACTTCCAAAAACCACTCATCACTAATTCAAACACCCAAAGGGGGAAACGTGGTGCGAAGCCATGAAGTCTGGATTATGAGGCAATGGGAGAATGTCGTTTGGTATGACTATTTTTGTTTCACATTATTTCCGACTTCTGACCGAGTTTACGCCATTAAGGTGAAACATGAATGGAACGGCTCTGAGCACTATAGGACTCAATATCTGAGGTCATCAGTCGCCTAGAACTTAGAACTACTTAACTAACCTAAGGGCATCACACACATCCATGCCCGGGGCAAGATTCGAACCTGAGACCGTAACGGTCGCGCGGTTCCAGACTGAAGCGCCTAGAACCGCTAGGCCGCACCGGCCGGCAGTGAAACATGGGAAATGTTACGTGATGTTATGGGTAGACATATCGTGGTATTGGTGTCTTATATACCCTGCAAGAACGCACTGTGGCTAAGAAGTATATGACCATTTTGGATCATCAGATGCATGTCGCGGTACAGTATTTGTTCCCCAATGGTGTTGCTGTGTTCCAAGACGACCCGGCGCCCGTTCACACAGCTCGCCTCGTCCAGGCCTAGGTTTGTGAACGCGAGAATGAACTGTAGCATTTCTCCTGAGCGCTACAGTCACCAGATGACAATATTACTGAGCATTTGTGGTTTAAGAGTGCGTGATCATTATCCACCTTATAGCGTGACATACGTTAGCCGTGAAATATATTGATGCATCACGCAAGAGATTATGAGAACATATAAAAAATAAACTAAATATACGCTAACGAAACTTTGTAACTAGTGTAATGCAATGTGAATTTCTATTCTGTTTTATTTGTGAAACACTTTATAGTATCAAAATCATAGTTAAGTTTTAATACCAAAGACCCTTGCTCCCAGGCCAAGCTTCTAGAAGTGGATAGACTCGGCGCAGCTTCCTGTTAAAAACATGTGAGATTTTGTACTTTACTCTTCCTTGCCATATTCAGATGCCTTTTCTCGTCTTGCTCTAATAACGTTAGCATCTATGTTTCAGTATATTCTTTTTCTGGCTTAAGTAGAGCATTTTCTAGTAACTATGTGTATGGAATTCATTTCGTAATACTTGACCTGTCTGATGGCCATGTTAATCTTCCCAGGGTAGCTTTGCTTATAATTCTGTATTTTTTCAGAGGCCATAAAGAAACTGTTGGCGACGAATTGTTCTACAGTGTAATGATCGAACACGTTACGTATTCGTACGTTATTTGTGCATTATCGCTAAGCAGAACCTCCTTGAGATCTACCTTTCGATTATTTCAGTCAGTTCCTTGCGTATATAATACATGTATATACACGTAAGAATTTTCTTCGGTTGATGGTTTAGTTGACATTGAAGAATGATGTTGGCAATCGATAGACTTGTTTCATGTCTCCGGCCTCACAAAGAGGAACAGTGTGTATATTGATAAATTTCGCTAATGCATAAATATCTGATTTTTATGGGCAGTTATTACTTTCTTTTATCTTAAATTCTGGATCAGGTACACCGTCATTGGGCGTTTCTCTCTCTCCTCGCTGTATTATGTTGTAAGAAGTGCTTTGTTAATCATATCTGTTATTGCTGTGACTTACTGACAAAACTTCCATTTAAAATATAAATAGAGAGACAGAAAGACACTTTAACCCCCATCGTTGTTAATTGAACTTGAAATTGTTTTCCAGGAATGATGGTACAAGACTCCCTTCAAAATCATACAGGACCGGTTTTTATCCATTCCGGGTGAGAGCTGTTTTAAATGCCAATGGTTCTCCTTCACAGTATTAGGTATGACATTATATTGTATTTTTAGTGTTTCCATATTTTTCCCACCTTCTGTATTTCAAACTGACGCTGGTTCGCCCGGATAGTAGTTTCTCGGAACTGCTGCAGAAACAGCAGAAATAAGTAAGCGAAATAAGAAATAAGTAGCAATTCCACCAGAATGCTATACTCGCAATATGCCTGTGTAATAATAACTGAGTGAGAAATTTAGGAAATGGTTAAACTTCATCCATCTCTAATTTTTCTGTGTGGCTGTTGGCGGATATGCTGTTGTACTCAATCAATACGAACAGAGCTTAAGCTTCGTCTTGTAACGCTCTTGGTCCCCTGGGTGGACGCCTATTCCGACACTCGCTGTCATAGGAACAGTTCTAATCGGGAGCTGCCGCGTAGCCGAAATGCGTATAAGCCGTCAAGGAGGCGTCGGCGCAGCTGGGGACGGCGTCTCCGGAGTAATTAGCCCAGAACGTGGCGGCTGTCGGAGGCACATTCCTCGCTCCGTGGCGTTTATTAGCCGCGTCACTCAGCGGCTCGACACGGCAGCAGGGCTGTCGGCGCAGGGGATTTCGCTTCACAAACGTCCCTGCTTCGTGACCGGCGTGAGCGCAGGGGCCCGCCTCCGCCGCGTGTCACTGGCACACCGTCATACTGACCGAGTACTGCCCACATTCTGGAGCGAGTATTGTTGCCTCGGGGACTTGCATGTCAGCATCTAGCTACTAACTGATGTCTTAGAACGAGAGTCCAGATATACATCACTATAGCCCAAAAATGAGTGCTCCAGATAGCGGGAACAGCAACTGAAAGAGTTGAAAACAAGTAAGTCGACAGATCCGGATGAAATCCCATTTCGGTTTTACAGAGATTTCTCGACAGCCTTGGCCCCTCTTCCATTTATCGCAAAACTCTCGCCCAGTGCAAGATATTTAATTTGATATTTAATTCAGGAGAAAGAGATTCAGAAATTTAGCAAGTCAATAACGCGTTCGTCCACCTGTGGCCTTATGCAAACAGTTATTCGACTTGGTATTGATCGATAAATTTGTAAGATATCCCCCTAAAGGATATCGTGCCAAATACAATCCAACTGGCGCATTACATCGTCAAAATCATCCCGAGCTCGTTGGAAGGCCCTGTCCACAATGCTCCCAACGTTCCCAAGGGGAGTATTTTCTGGTGTGTGTGTGTGTGTGTGTGTGTGTGTGTGTGTGTGTGTGTGTCTGCGTGCGTGCGAGCGCGCGTGCGCGAGTGTATGGGTGAATGTGTACTATTTCTCTATTAATTACCTTTGATCTAAAGACTGCGGCGGAACATAGTCCTGTATTGACATCTTATCGACTTAAAACTTGAGGCTGTTGAAAGACAAGGACGCCATATATGGCATCGTTTTTGTTACAAGAGATAAACAATAACTGTAAAACCCTGCAAAATTCAAACGCCCCTGGTAACTTTCCCGAGGTAGAAGTTTCAGTTCAGAGAATTATTGGTAACTCCATGCACTGCCTAGACGTTGTTGTAAGGTATCATTGTAGATTATGGTTGGAAACAGGCACGTCTTAGCTTTGGTGCAAACTTGAAAGTTGCTCCTGAGAACAGCAACTTTAGTACATTCACACAGGTTAGAGTGAGATGGGAAATGAACAAAGCAGTTGGAACAGCAGCCCTCACTCCAGAGGAAGGATTTCATCCATAGGAGGTGGCAAAGCGACGTAAAAGACTGTCATTACTAGTCAAATTAGGATGGGTATAACATATACGTTCAGGGAGTGCCTTCTAGTGGTTACAATGATTACAGATTATTTACCTTAATGTTCTTCTGACTATCCTCTGTTTTGACTTGTCTATTGACGTGTAACCTTAATAGGATATATGCTGATTTTATAGTATATTAGTATCTGTTTACCTGGTGACACGGATCGTTCTGAGTTTCATATAAGTGGTTGCCTTACACCATTACACCATTTTGGACATTGCTCAATCGTTTATGTGGGTTCCATGCATATATTCAATGTTTTTGTTTTTGTTTTACGACTTAAATTTTTTCTTCACATGTCCGGAACATATCTGACCTTACTCGGTACAGGATGTATAGATAGGTCATAATTATTTTGTTTCTGTTGTCCGATTTGTCTAGTAGAACCCGTTAGTTCCTTACATATGGGGAGAATGCGGTATTTTACTCGTATACAATACATACGATTAACTTTTCACTTGGTTTACTGTTCAAATATTTTTCTGTTACTTCATGGATCGATATTGTTGACGTATCCTTTATGTTGGACTGTGTTCTCGCAGGCTAGTACCATTCTGTTTGGAGTCGTAGATTATCTGAGTGTGAATTCAGTGGTTATATTTAGTGCAAGGCAGTTTTAACATTCATTTGTCTGTCTGCAGTCAGCGTTGCAACCTTAATGCCTGTGACGTTTGTTGACAGTGTATTACCGATTGCCTTTTTATGCGGTTACGCAAGTTGCCCAGCGATTTATGTAAGTGGTTGTCTTACACCTTTTTGCCACATTAGCCAGTAGTGTATGTTTGTACCATACAGGTAATCCACGTTTTGTTTTACGACGTAAGTATTAGCATAATGTTCCTTCCCTGCAGGTTTATGTTTTGTTTTACTACATAAGCTCTATCCTCGCATCTCCAGACCATATTTTTCGGTATTCGACGCAAGATATATGGTTAAGTCACATATATCTTTTATGTTTTGTGATTGTGGACCGATTTGGCTGGATGGGATTAGTGGATTACATACGCATTATTACGTACAATACGATTTTTCATCATTGCCTAATTCTTCGGTACAACATTGGGTATATATGAAGTTTTTTTTCCACCTTTGGTGTTACTGATTGATACCTTATCATCACGAATACTATATGTTATGTGGATGTATATCATTAGTTTCTGGCACTGACTAGAGTTAAATAGCAGTTGTCATTTGATATTCGATTTTCTGCGGTATGTGATATATGAATGTATTCACACATGAATGTTGTTGACCCTGAACAGTATTTTACGGTTTCTTCCACATGTTCTGTATATGCTTTGACATGGGTAGTTTTTGAAATATTTTCGACGCTCAGTTAACGCATCTTACATAAGTATGCACCTTTACGATCCGCGTCTGAACATTCTATAACTTTGACATGACATATAGATTCATTTATACTGTCATTTTCATAGCTCTACCTATACTGGCACTTAAATTGTTCTGATGCTGTCCTTTATCAAGACCTAACCAGAACAATATCTCGGGTTTTGTATATTCTGTGTATGGTATGACGCAGATGGTTTGCGGTCTTTTGATACGTTCTAGGACATTAATTTTACGCATATGACATAAATATGCCCATATACGTTTTTCACCTCAGTATTTTATAACACCAACATCAATATATTTTTACTGTCATTTTGATAGCCTTATGTGTACTGACACAGATATTGTAGATTCTGTCCTTTTTCGTGGACTACTTGCACATCGATTAATATTTTTTTGGTTTACTTATTTCTGATGTGGTTTCTTTCATACATGTACCATTTTCTACAGTTATTTTTGTAGACTTGTAGTTCTTCAAGCTTTTGTAGTTTAATGTATCATCTAACTGGCCAATTTTTATTAATAAATTTAATTTATTAATATTTTAATAATTAATATTAATGTTAATACTAATGTTAATGTTGTTTTATAAATAACATTTCTATTAGTAAATAGAACAAATTTTACAACGTATAGAGTAGAAACTCGTTATGGTATACAATATGCAATTCTGTGTTAGGTACTGATAATGGATGCATCTTTGGGTTTTTACGAGTGTCAAATAAGTATTGTAAATTCACTTATACAGTACTGTCTTTCATTCATATTCTGTTTTTAATATGTCTTTGTATTTGCATGACTGGTCAGTTGATGATGTTAACTTTATTTTTTATACTCATTAGCCTGAAAATTGTGCAATAAGTCAACGAAACTGGTTGCAGTATTATAAAATAAAATTAGAATAACGGTTGCAGGTGCTTGGTTTAGTTATGTATATTGCGAAAGGTAGTGACGTTTAGCTTTCAGCTAACACAATTGGGATTTGTTATAGTGTAAAAGTAAGGAGCATTACTGCCTACAGAGAAGGAGAAGAGGCAGGAGCTGTACGTGATTGGATAGAGGCATCAGGTAGATTCTGAGCCTCACGGCAGATTTCCCCATGCCTGTAAAGTGCCTGTGGATAGGTGGGCCGACTACACACATGGAGAAGGGAGAACCAATCCCCCGCCACAGTACTTCAAAAATTCTGGTTTTCGTGTTGGAATGAGTTTTCAGTCAGATCGCTGGAACGCTCGACACCAGCCTCGGGTATGTTTCAATGTATGTCTGTTGTCTCACCTCGAGTGCTACTCAAATGTTTACACTTAGAGATCCTGCTACTGATTAGTACTATTGTTAGCGCTTACCTCAAGGTCTCGGAAACACTTTTGTTGTGCCAGAATTCTTTTATCTTTCTAATGCTCAGAAATAGATTTCAGTCTAGTAGTTGGTGTAAACGTGTAAGATGTCAGCAAATCCAACACCTTCCATGAAAACCCTGACATGATAAGCAAATCCAGTAGTATGTCACATAGCTCCGAATAAATCGTGACATAAAATTAACCAAAGTAATACGAGTAACGAGTGAGCAAATGGAATACCACAGACTAACACAAGAATGCCTAAATGCACGTCGTACTTTCCCACCGTGCGACAGACGCGGTTCCGAGGGGAGAAACATGAAGCCGAGAGCAGAACCGTGTTAAGCTAGAAGGCCCTGCGATAAGGGGCGGATTGGACACCCACGTCGCCAGCTAACCACTAGAGCCACACCACCCGCAAGTTTTAGCATGAAACTTTTTCTCGTCTCTGTTACGTCAAGGACCACCCGCCAGCCCATGTTAAAAGCTAGAGCCCTCCAGAAAAACAGTATAGATGTTACGATAACACAAAAAGGGCCACACCACGTTCAAGTTTTAGCGTGAGACTTTTTTGCATCTCTGTTACGTTGCAAACTTTAATAACATTGTCCCACCACGAAAAGTATAACGTTTCTTATTGGATAGACAGAATTTTTGTAGGCGGAGCTTAAGGTTAACATTGAGACCCTGATTGGTCAGATGAAAACGCAGTCAGATAGTTTTTTTTAACCAACTTCGGTAAATTGTAGTAAGGATAAGTTAGGAGTTAGTTGTTTCCGAGAGGGCGAGCTGGTCGGAGCTGCGCCAGCCGCCGCCCCCCTGACGCACGCGATGCCGCATAACAGCGCATAAAGCTTCACTCAGAACTGCAGAATTCTCATCTGTTACACCTTTTTGCGTAATACTAGTGTCGATCGTAAATTAAAGCTCATGGTGTTCACATTTGCCACTTGAAGTAAAAATCTGAAACACGATTATTTCTCTGTTATATAGTTATTGAGAAGCCACATCAGCCACTGTAATTTACGACAAGTTAGATAAGTAATTAAAGATAATTGAGGGTCACTGTAGACCATTTTGATAGTTTTCTCTTTTGTGAGACTTAATTTAAACCTAGATTATAGATGTGATATGGCATAGGTCATCCTTTGATCCATTGTAGAACTTGGAAATACATTCAGGGAATATTCGTTCACATTTTTGTTGAACACAGTTGGTTTTTACCATCCTGTATTAAAACATTTCCTTTTATCAATAGTGCAATTCATAAACGATGTTTTCTGAGTAGAATAAAATTTCCAATGGTAAACTTAACTGCTTTTTCGACGTTATTTTACCAGCTAACTAAAACTAGGAAATCCTTGAACCCCTTCCACTACATTTAGTTGGTATTAAGATTCTTTTACAGAGAGTGCAGTGGAGCTGACGCAGAAATCATTAAGTATTTGGTTATATCATCGCCAGTCTCACTGAACTCTTCTGAATTTTACATGTCATGTGTGGTCTGGCGTCGCCATAGCAGCAACAGGTCCCAGGTTCAAACTAGTCAATTCTCTAAAAAACATGCTCAGAGCGTCTTTGTGCGAAAGTGGTAGGGAGACACGATATAGAACAAACAGACGCCACCATGAATGTTTAGAAAATGGCGACCCCGCCAGGATGGTAAAATACTATGATTGAAGGTCGACCACATGCCTAACTAGGTCAGAAAAATATCCTGCTGAAAAATTTTCGTAGTAAAATTTTTTTTCTTAAAGTTATACATAGTCGAAAACAGTAGCTGCAACGACAGATAGTAAGAAAGTATTCAATAAATAGAGAGACATTGTAGCAGAGGCAATAGCATAATTAAGTTATGAATTTTGAAAATTGTTAGAATTAAATTTTCTCTCCAATGCAAGCGCACAGGTGGCGGATACATCGTTGACGAGTTGACCCAACAAATAACTGAATGGTTTGTCAAGTCGTGTGAACAAAAAGTTTATGACACGCATGAGATCGTATGAGCGCATGTTGACGCGAAGTAAGGCGCTTGAATTGCTTTTAAAACAGAAAATAAGGGATTCGGAAAGGTTAGCAATGGCAGATCGAGACCTTCACCGAATTGAGGTAGAGACCCAGCATGAAAATAGACAGAGAACAGAGGACAATACAACAGATGATGCAGTATCGCGAGACATAGGACAGATAACGCACCATAACGAGGATAATGTACGCCAAGGCACAGAGAACCTAGATCAGCATACGACAGAGGAGCAGGAAAGTAGACAGTCGATGAGGATTCTAACTTACGTCTTGAATACGTAGAACCCATAGTACAAGTAATCAGAGCTCCCTCACCACAGAGTACAAGGAATGCGAGCAGAAACGTGTCACAGCACAGTTCAATGCAATCGGTTGCGAACCAACACTTGGGCGAAAACACAGAGCGTAGGACGTCGAAACAAAACGCAATAGGACCCACTAATCTGGCAGAATTATTACAACAAATTACGGAAACCATGACAAGGCAAAATAAAGACATAGCGAACCAAATTCAAATTCAGAATGCAGAATCCACTAGACAAATGCGTGAGATTAAAGAACAAAACAAAAAAATTCAGTTACACCGAAGTCATATTGAAGACGATGAAAAAGAATCTCGAGAAGTGATAGGAAACTTAATAACAGGTCACAATCAATTGAGAACAGACATTGACAAGGTACACGCGGACGTACAAACAATGCGTAATGACATTCAGGACGAGATCAAAACATTACGTAACTACACCCAGGGAGAAGTCAAGAAATTAGAGAAACAGATAAACGAAAATACTAGACAAGCAGCAGGTACAGCACGTGAAATTGTTGAAAACAGTGTGTTACACAAACGTATCACAAAAGCAGCGCTGAAAAGATGTGATAACCGCATAGTCAAAATAGAAGCGCAAACGAAGCGACAATTTCAGAAATTGCGAACAGAGTTGTTGCTAACCATTGAACAGGATTGAACAAACACACAGTCTGCAACCACATCCCTATCTGTAACAGCACCGGAAAAACAAGCAATTAAAGAAGATATTACGCATTTGCGATTCCAATTACAGGCGGAAAGTGACATACGTGAAACCAGACAGCCTGCACAGCAACAAACACGTTTCGAAATTCTTGATGAACAAACGTCATCACAAACACATGCAAAACCACAAATGTATGTTTCAAGGCAGTTTGGATCGTGCAATGAAGCAGCAAGGTTAGCCAGACAAGACACCCAACCAATACGTGACAATGGAAAGCTAGGTCGCGAAAAGTACAGTGAAATGCATTCAGCTACACGTTCACAATCGATGGAAGAAAATTATTGCGTACCACTCCAACGATACTACGCAAGGGAAGGCTAAAGTTACAGTGCACAATATCCAATGCATCTACCACAACCGGAAAGAAAGACGGGAGAAATGATCAGAAACAAAAATTGCGAAGAATCGCGAATTTCGATTGGAACTATGACGAAGTACGGCAACGATCATTTCCTCACAGTCAGAGAATTTCAACACTTTCGAAAAGGAAACTCATTACGTCCACGAACTTTTATTGATCAATTCCGAGTAGAATTACCAGAACACTGGACGCTAGCACACAAATTAGACTTCATATGTGCACACATGTCAGGAACAGTCGCAGAAACCATGCAGAATGTTGCAGCGACATGCCGATCGTACGAAGATTTCACAGAGAGAAGTTTCTCTCACGATATTGGTCCAGCGAAGCATAGAACAGAATGAAGTACGAATTATTACAGAACCCATATTTTGAAAATTCAGGAGAGAAGAGTCCCGTGAAATCTTTCGAATTAATGGCAAAGGAAAATCAATGCTTAGATGTACCATACAGTGACGGAGAGTTGATTAAATTATTCGCGATGAAGCTACCATTGAAATACCAGCAATCATTAGTAGGTCGCGGAGGCAATGACGTCGAAGCATTTAAAGGTATTCTAAGGAACTAGAGTTCATATTTTCGGAAGATGACGCTAGAAAAAGACGAAGCGCACGTGAAAACAAAAGCAAAAAGCAGTGGAATCCACAAGACACAGTACGAAGAAACAATAATTACGAACCACGTGATAACTTCGCACCAAGAAGCGACAATAGATTTCAACAAAGAGGCGGTTATGGATTTAGAATAGAATATGGCAATAAATATAATTCACCCAGGAACGGCAACAACTATTACAGAGGGAATAGCGACAACCAGAACGGGTACTGGAGAACCAATAGACCGAGAAAATTATCAACAAAGAAACCACTATCAACAAGCTGAACAAGAAAAGCGAATACAGATAGAAGAGATGGAGGTAAAACCACCAAACCCCGAGAAAGGTTCGAATTGACAGCTAAGCGCCAATGCCAAAGAGAATGACGCACCGACCCAGGACAATTGCAGCACCTTGAACAGAGAAGTAAAAATCTTATCACGAGAAGAGAAGCAGGAAGAAACAAATCAGCAGGGACCAGATGAAAACGAAGACAAGAAAATAATAATATCGTGTTGGGACGAAATTAAATGGGAGAATACTGACGAGGAAGATGAATTACCAGAGGCATGCACAACGAAAGTAGGAGGAAAGGACGAAGTAGTGAATATTCCAGAGCTATTTGAGATGGAAACCAGGGAAAGCGCATTCAGTGAGGATAATGCGCAGTCAACAGAAGTTGAAAATAAGTTATGAGTGGGCACACAACCCAACGTAAGTAATGAAGGAAGTTATGAAGCGATAATTAGAGCATTTAGATGCGATTATGTGGAAGTAGCGAAGAAGGAGAAGATACACGAGGATGACGAAAAAGTAGAAGATGTTGAAGAAAGCGTAAATGAAGGAAGAAATAGAGAAGAGGAAATAAAAGAGAGAGAAGTAGCAGTCGAAGCTTATCCTACAGAAAGTTCGAATTCACAAGGGAAATTCCTGAAAAGACTCATGTATGATTCAGTGGAGGATTCGTTGATGCAAGAAGAAGAAGAACAGAACCAACCCTTTCAAATGCAACCAATTGTGAGGGCCATGGTAAAGCATATCCCAATCAATATTGTAATTGATAGCGGAAGTGAACTGACTGTGATCTCAGAAAATTTATTCATGCAGTGTGATGTCAATGAGGAATTGCCAGTTCTGAAAACACGTAAGATTAAAGTAAGAGGTCCTATTAGAAACAATGCTGTGAAAGTTACGAGACCAACAAGGTTAACTCTTTCGTGCCAAGGTCAAAAGATCGAAGCCAATTTCGTGATTATACCTAAGCTAACTGTAGATTTGATTATAGGTGCAGATTTTTTAAATGAGAGACGAGCAATAATAGATATGGGGAGAGGTAGTGTAACATTCGAGAATGTCACACTTCTCTTTGAGCAAAAGCTAAAGTTAGAAGAAATACCAGTTATAAACAAAGAATCAAGAATGACACAAGATAAAGAGGATGAAAAATTAGAATGGTATGCACAAAAGGGGGAACTCATGTTAGAAGTCCATAAAGAAATCGACGAAAAATTGCAAGAAGTTCATGGTATTTCGGAACACAGTAAAAGATAATTAGAGGGTATTTTACGAGATAAAGCAGAGGTATTTTATACCTAAGACTGGTAGTGTTAAACACTCTCAGTACAAGTTTGAAGATTAATTTTATTACTAGTAAATAATGAGCACAATAATTCAAGATTATGTTCCAGTAAGATCGTCAGGAGAAAGAAGAATGAAGAGAGAGGAAGGTGGGAAAAAGAAAGTAGTTTCAATAATAACACCAATAGTACTATAGATTAAGGTGAAGGGATAAAGCGTAGATAGTCGAACAGCATGAAATACTAAAATGCTATACACCACGACACTACACAAAAATAAAAAATGAATTTGAGGATTCTTGAGTAGACGTTAAGACTCCAAATATCGTAGAATTGTAACATGGAAAGGACGCCGAAATTTGTAAAGCTTTTTAAGAAGGCGTAAAACAAGTAGGTACCAGTCATATGTTAGATGATTATAAGTAAATCTTTTTGTAAGTACCATTGTAAGAACTCCAGCGAGGAAGAGATGCAACGACCCACAAGTTGTAATGCGAGAAGTATCAAGAAAGAAAATTATGTAATTAGCAAGACACAAGGACAGTGAGACCAACAGAGTGACCTTCTTGTAGCGAAAGTGGTCAATAAATTTGCCCACTAGGGGGAACTCTGCTGAGACGCGACGGGACGCCGAACGTCAGTAGGGACTGGTGCACAGACAGACAAACAGACACCCGACTTTCGCCGCTCGTACACCCTGGGGCGCCCCCGACTCAGCGGAGCGAGCAAAAAACGGCCCGACGAGAAGACCGCTTGGGCAAGCCACCACTGGCAAAAAATATGCGTAAAAGTCACACTACTGCTATTAAACAACACGCTGATATACGAAACAGAAGAAGAACTTCCACAAAATAAAAATGACACGCCCAAACAATTTATCAAACTGTTACTAGGAGGAGATCTTCAAAGCGACTAGTTATCAATAAATGTTCCTATATCCTGCCCAGAGAAGAACCAAGAAGCAAGTAAGAAGCAGAGAAAAAGGAGGAAGAACGGAAGATGAAGATTCGCAAGATTGAGACCAAGAAAGAAGATGTGTGAAGAATAGACAACATAACTTCCCAAATCCCTATCCTATTGTAAACTAGTCGTCTGCGAAGTATTACAACGAAAAACGATCTCTTTCAGCTACACATCCCAATGACATTCACGCATATAAAGCCAGTAATCCACGAGATTCTGCACTCACAACTCCATTCCATTATGGGACCTCCACAACAGCAACACACACTTGCGAAGCCAAGAAGGAACGACGAACGAAGCTGTACATCAAATACTTGCCCACATCCATCTCGCTCAAGTCCCATCACCTTCATGCAAAAACATTCACGAACCTCATGCTTAAACATTCATAGGATTGTGTGAATGTGTGAAATCAAATTTTGTGATGTACGAATTGTGCAAAAGAAATGTGTAAAAAAACTAAACAAGTTAAGCACACCAGACAGCTAATAAACTACAAAATAAGTCATTGACTATGGACTTAAGTAAAAAATAGACTATCGATAAAAATATAAAGAAACAATATGCCACTTACTTTCGCCTCATAAAAATAATTGAATAACTATATTTTACTTGTTTTCTCGTTATAAAAACAAAGAATAAAAAAATTATCTTGTTGGATGTTTTCCATTTTTTTTTAACATTTGTACCATTTGTTAGGATAATATCTCAATACTTGTGTATGTATATTTCTTTGTCATAGCAATTCTTGGAAATAATTCTTATTTGTTAGTGTAACAATGTTGAAATGAGTGTCTAGAAACAAAAATATTTTACTTGTACATGATATTTAGAAAATGTGTTAGGAATAGATACTTAATTGCTAGATTTATAAAAACAATATTTCTAAGAAAATCGATGTGAAAGACTCCTCACTTTCGATAACAAACTTCTTAAAAAACAAACTTCACACTTAAATAAAGAAAGAAAAATAATTAAAAAATTAATAATAGCATAAAATATTCTTCTCTGGTCATTTTTAACTATAATGTGGAAGAATATAAAAATATAAATTAGCAATACAAACTAGCATAGAACAGAATAATGTGGCTGAACAGTATGCAACAAAATTTAGATAAATTAGAAAATTTTTGACTGACTTAGACAACGATTCAATCATTGCTTAAATTCAGTGCAAAAATTAAGTTCGAAGGGTGGTGATATGTAAGGTGTCAGGCAAATCCAACACCTTCCATGAAAGCCCTGACATGATAAGCAAATCCAGTAGTATGTCACATAGCTCTGAATAAATTGTGACATAAAATTAACCAAAGTAATACGAGTAACGAGTGAGCAAATGTAATACCACAGACTAACACAAGAATGCCTAAATGCATGTCGTAGCTTCCCACCATGAGACCGACGCAGTTCCGAGGGGAGAAACGAGAACAGAAGCCGAGAGCAGAACCGTTTTAAGCTAGAAGGCCCTACGATAAGGGACGGACTGCACACCCACATCGCCAGCTAACCACTAGGGCTCACCACCTGCAGGTTTTAGCGTGAGACTTTTTTGCGTCTCTGTTACGTCAAGGACCACCCCCCAGCCCATATTAAAAGCTATAGCCCTCCAGAAAAACAGTATAGATCTTACGATAACACAAAAAAGGCCACTATCACCCGCAAGTTTTAGCGTGAGCCTTTTCGCGTGTCTGTTACATTAGGATCACTCCCCAGCCCATGTTAAAAGATAGAGCCCTCCAGAAGAACAGTATGCCTAAATGCATGTTGTACATTCCCACCGTGATACAGATGCGGTTCCGAGGGGAGACACGAGAACAGAAGACGAGAGCAGAACCGTGTTAAGTTAGAAGGCCCTGCGATAAGGGACGGATTGGACACCCACGTCGCCAGCTAACCACTAGCGCCACACCACCTGCAAGTTCTAGCTTGAAACTTTTTCGCGTCTGTGTTACATTGGGACCACCCCCCAGCGCATGTTAAAAGATAGAGCCCTCCAGAAGAACAGTATAGATGTTACGATAACACAAAAAGGGCCACACCACCTGCAAGTTTTAGTGTGAGACTTTTTCGCATCTCTGTTACGTTGAAAACTTTAAAAACATTGCCCCACCACGAAAAGTATAACGTTTCTCAATGGATAGACTGAATTTTTGTAGGCGGAGCTTAAGGTTAACATTGAGACTCTGACTTTTCAGATGAAAACACAGCCAGATAGTTTTTTTTTAACCAACTTCGGTAAATTGTAGTAAGGATGAGTTAGGAGTTAGTTGTTTCCGAGAGGGCGAGCTGGACGGAGCTGCGCCAGCCGCCGCCCCCCTGACGAACACCGACAAGGTAATGAACGCACGCGATGCCTCATAACAGCGCATAAAGCTTCACTCAGAACTGCAGAATTCTCATCTGTTACACAGCCTTTTTGCGTAATACTAGTGTCGATCGTAAATTAAAGCTCATGGTGTTGACATTTGCCACTTGAAGTAAAAATCTAAAACACGATTATTTCTCTGTTATATACACTCCTGGAAATTGAAATAAGAACACCATGAATTCATTGTCCCAGGAAGGGGAAACTTTATTGACACATTCCTGGGGTCAGATACATCACATGATCACACTGACAGAACCACAGGCACATAGACACAGGCAACAGAGCATGCACAATGTCGGCACTAGTACAGTGTATATCCACCTTTCGCAGCAATGCAGGCTGCTATTCTCCCATGGAGACGATCGTAGAGATGCCAGATGTAGTCCTGTGGAACGGCTTGCCATGCCATTTCCACCTGGCGCCTCAGTTGGACCAGCGTTCGTGCTGGACGTGCAGACCGCGTGAGACGACGCTTCATCCAGTCCCAAACATGCTCAATGGGGGACAGGGTAGTTGACTTACACCTTCTAAAGCACGTTTGGTGGCACGGGATACATGCGGACGTGTATTGTCCTGTTGGAACAGCAAGTTCCCTTGCCGGTCTAGGAATGGTAAAACGATGGGTTCGGTGACGGTTTGGATGTACCGTGCACTATTCAGTGTCCCCTCGACGATCATCAGAGGTGTACGGCCAGTGTAGGAGATCGCTCCCCACACCATGATGCCGGGTGTTGGCCCTGTGTGCCTCGGTCGTATGCAGTCCTGATTGTGGCGCTCACCTGCACGGCGCCAAACACGCATACGAGCATCAATGGCACCAAGGCAGAAGCGACCCTCATCGCTGAAGACGACACGTCTCCATTCGTCCCTCCATTCACGCCTGTTGCGACACCACTGGAGGCGGGCTGCACGATGTTGGGGCGTGAGTGGAAGACGACCTAACGGTGTGCGGGACCGTAGCCCAGCTTCATGGAGAAGGTTGCGAATGGTCCTCGCCGATACCCCAGGAGCAACAGTGTCCCTAATTTGCTGCGAAGTGGCGGTGCGGTCCCCTACGGCACTGCATAGGATCCTACGGTCTTGGCGTGCATCCGTGCGTCGCTGCGGTCCGGTCACAGGTCGACGGGCACGTGCACCTTCCACCGACCACTGGCGACAACATCGATGTACTGTGGAGACCTCACGCCCCACGTGTTGAGCAATTCGGCGGTACGTCCACCCGGCCTCCCGCATGCCCACTATACGCCCTCGCTCAAAGTCCGTCTACTGCACATACGGTTCACGTCCACGCGTTCACGGCATGCTACCAGTGTTAAAGACTGCGATAGAACTCCGTATGCCACGGCAAACTAGCTGACACTGACGGCGGCGGTGCACAAATGCTGGGCAGCTAGCGCCATTCGACGGCCAACACCGCGGTTCCTGGTGTGTCCGCTGTGCCGTGCGTGTTATCATTGCTTGTACAGCCCTCTCGCAGTGTCCGGAGCAAGTATGGTGGGTCTGACACACCAGTGTCAATGTGTTCTTTTTTCCATTTCCAGGAGTGTTGTTACTGAGAAGCCACATCAGCCACTGTAATTTACGACAAGTTAGATAAGTAATTAAAGATAGTTGAGGGTCACTGTAGACCATTTTGATAGTTTTCTCTTTTGTGAAACTTAATTTAAACCTAGATTTTAGATGTGATATGGCGTAGGTCATACTTTGATCCATTGTAGAACTTGGAAACCCATTCAGGGAATATTCGTTCACATTTTTGTTGGCGGTGATCGAAGCAACTTCCTGCCATCGCAGAGTTTTTATTTGTGAATTTGGCTGAAACCGATCAGAAATTCCAGACTGGCCGAACACCGACCCCCTCCCCTATGCCTTATAATCAAATACGCTCTCTTTATTCTCTGCCAGGACACGACAGTACCACATGCATGAAGTCTTCCACACGACCTTACTGCACAACAGCGTATTAGCTTCTTTGCCTAAATCTTGTACACGAGAAAACCACAGTCAGATCTCAGAAACGTCCACGTAATTTTACTTACAGAGAGCACTGTTCAAGTACCCCATTGGCTACTATCATACTGAATTCGATTTTAGCCCTGATTCAATCTAAATTTACCGGAAACCTTAGCTCGACTTGAGGCATAGTTTCTATGCTCGAGTATTTTCCATGACTACTGCGGCTTTCAACAGAAACTGATATGGGTTTCGTCGTCCTGTCAGCTACATACAACACCGTGTTGTATGAAAGACTACTCCATTTAAAACAGACCATTACAAGAAACTAGACACTCTTTCCAAAACATTCTACCAAGCTTAAAACATCGCACGAAAGAAAAGCATATGGACGTTCCCGACAATGATTTGCTAAAAAATGTGTCGACGCAATTTTTTTTTCGGTCGGCAGGCACCACATATTCTTGTACTTTCAACTTGCAAGTCGCAGCGCACAGGCGATCTTGCAATTCCACAACACAGTAGAAACTTCAAGGAGTCAATGAGGGAACTGCAAAGACACAAAACAAATCGCATAAACAGTTCAACAAATGAATAAACTTGTTGGAGCTGGTATTCACAGTCATAAAGTTTGTTTTTGAGGAACACCATCTTCACGCAAGAGGCTGTTATAAGTTTTTATTTCACTATTGCAATTTCGGCCTAATATCTTGTATAATCGGCACAACGTCGAGATACATAATGAATCTGTAAAATAATTTTTTAAACATTCTGTATTTTTCAGCAGCACTTAATAAGGGCCTAAGTCAGAAACTGCAATAGTGTAATAAAAACTTATAAAAGTCACTGACGTGAAGATGGTGTCCTTCAAAAAAGTTCAACAAATGGTAGCTAAACGTACATATCACTAAAATGGAAATGTGCTGTTTCCATCCAGAACACTGATCAGCGTTTCATCGGATAAAAATTTCTACAAATGAGGTCACAAATTACTTGGAAGACAGTTTGAATAACACTGTGAAGAACATGCAGCTGGTGGTTAACCCTGACAAGAAGGTATCATAGAAGCTCATCCGAAGTAGCGTCTTTGTTTCACTTTCTCGTTCTTTTTCTCTTTTTTTTTTCGTTCTGTCAGCGCTCGAAGGATTCGTTTTCCAGAGAATAACTTAGCGTTATGAGTCTATCAGGTTTAATGACTACGGCCAGGAATAGCTGCAGCCATGTTTAACGATCCTGTCAGAGAGAAAGTTTGTTTGTAAACTCTTCCGCCGCCGGCAGCGCCGCGCTTCAGGCTGCCAGCCGCAGGCCGCGTATCGCGTGGCCTGTGTGGAGGCGTCGTCTCCTGTTGCAAGGCAAAGGCGAACAAGCGCCTAAGCGACTCCTCAAGACCGAAGGTTGCGCGCCGCGGGAGCTCTGTACCCTCTTCACGATGCAGCAAATATGGTTTTGTGTGACACCTTTGGGCGCCTACGCTTACTGGTAGACTGACAGCAATGACCAAGTGTTGCGGGTATTTTGAAACAAAGTTGTAATCCATTTTCTAAATATTTTCGTTAACACGTCATTCGCGTAAAGCATAATGTAGGATAAGACAAAGATAAAACGAAACTCATCTTGAGATCTTCTCAGTGAGAGCTAAGAGCGGTCGGCTTCTAAGATCAGTACTGCAAAGAGCAGTGATAGGTAACCGGCTCACACGAGAGTGGTTGTGTAAAGTTTTCACTGACGAAATTTTTTTACTGAGAAATAGAAGGTTAACACAATATAGATCCACAATTGATACAAAATTGCAGTTAACTGAGTGAAAGATGGTATGTAGGGTCGCCGTGCCAATGCATAAAATCCACATCTACAGTCACACTTCACAAGACATCTTATGATGCATGGCAGACGGGACCTAGTACAACTTCTACTCATTTCCTTTCTTGTTCCTCTCGAAAACGGAGCCAGGGAAAAACGATAGTCTGTATGCCTTCGAACCAGCCGTAATTTCTGTTCTGTCGTCTTCGTGGTCCTTAAAGGAAATGTATCTTGGCGCCATGCAAGAATGACACTAAACTAAATTGTGTATACAATCAGCGAACGAACTATGAGCTGCTGCTGTTACTCATCTCGGCTTTGTTCTAGGCCTCCAGTTCTAATGAGTAATTGTTGTTTGCAGACATCGTGGAAGCAATTATAGAGAGCAACTAATGCACTGTAAACTGCAAGGTTAATTTGTAACATTTTATTGTGACACTTGTGTCTAATGGTAACAAGGCATCGTATCCGAAGATAACTGCCTACCTACAAATACACTATTTACAGCCTGATCGCCATCACACGAATATTTGTTACACAATGATGACTGAAATGTAAAAAAGATGGTAATAAATTAAAATGTAATTATAGTTGTCTGTAATGTTGAATTCCAGATGTTAGTTTAAATGAGTTACTAAACAAGACGGTCTCCGGCTCCAAAATGAGAAAACATTAATTTTGGTAAATGATTGTAATGACTTTGAAATCACGTATCTTGTGAGAAAGACTCAGCAGAAACTTGAACAATTGGACAAGCGCCAGCTTACGTGTAAACGATATGTATACTATGAACACAAAAGACATTAATTTGGAATGTAATAACGTTAGTTACCATAATGATTACCAATAATGATCAATCACTATCAGTACTGTATAGAAACTGTACTCTGTTACGTAACTCTGATTATTCCGTAAAACTGATTATTATTCCTTACTTATTACTGTATAAATTATTGCTTCTCAAATAGTTGCATTAAAGGCTTTCATTAATCTCAATAACTATTTTTCATTACTAATTTTACGTAGATGGATGCACATAATATTCTTTACAAAATAACCCATAAAATTCTAAAAGTGAATTGACTACGTAAAAACCGCCATATTTTTGACATAGAAAATGAATTTCAGTTAAATCACTTTTAATTTAAGCTGATTTTCTGCAGTGATAGTGCGATACTATCTCAACCATTGTAGGTACTACTGATTTTGAACACAATAAGAACTTGATTAAAAATCAACAGTAAATTGAACTAGCTTTGGTTTCTTTTGACTGTTTATTTCACTTTTGACTTCTCGGAATTTATGGTGAAAGAACAGGAGCCTGCTGATGGTCAGGTAACGAGGTTTCTCTCGACTAGTTTGTTCTTTGACTAAACGCGCTATAATGTCCCAAAAAGGTTACTAAGACCCTGGCAAACCTATTACACAGCTGCAAAATACCGGCTGGATCTTATTTAGAGATAAGTTGCTAATGGAGCGAAGTAGTATCCAAAAAGGTTACTAAGACCCTGGCACACCTATTACACAGCTGCAAAATACCGGCTGGATCTTATTTAGAGATAAGTTGCTAATGGTGCGAAGTAGTATCCATGTCCTATTTGAGAAAGAAAGCACTTTGTAACTTACAAAAACTTTTCACATAATTTCAAACCTTTACGAAACCTATCGTCGCTTACAACTCTCATAAAATGATGAAAGGAGAAAAGTTTGTCGCTTACTACATTTTTGCTGTTTATAAAGTGGAATTGTCGCATCAGGCATTACGTGATCACGTTTAAACTTGCTACTTCTTTGCTACTAATTCTATCCGCAACACATTTAGCAGACAGAATTCACATACGCCGCTGAAGGTGCCTAAAAATTATATCACTGTACGACACAGGGAGAGGGGGGTGGGAAGAGATAGAAAGAGAAGAAAATGCATAGGGGAAGGAGGGAGAGGAGATGGCCATAGGAAATGGACAGAGAGGGAGGAGGAGGAGATGGACAAAGAGAGGAAGGAGTAAAAGATGGAGAGAGGGGCGGGAGAAAATGGACAGAAACTGGGGGTAGAGTAGGCGAACAGAGAGAGGGGGTAGAATGTGACAAAAATGGTGTTGGCAGAGGAGATGGATAGAAGAGAAGAAAAGTGTAAATGAAGTACTAGAATTTGAGTAAATATGTACCCGTGCAACTCCGGATACTCAGCTAGTACATAAATATGGTCACTATCATCTTTGCAAGTTACAGATCGTTATACCGTTTCTACATCCTTATTGATGAACAAGTTCTTCTAATCTACATTATCGTTGCATAAGGCCTGTAGTTTTCTCTGTGTGACACAAAAATGACTCAGTGAGCATCAGTAAACTGAACTGTATCTCCAGCTGGTCATCGCGACGCCGACTGTCTGGAGTGATTAGTTGCTTTCTTTGCGATGGCGCCTCGATTCGTCACACTGACACCAACCTCTAGTGCTATTGCAGATCTCGAGCTCTGCGCAACAATATCTTGTAATGCCTACCCCACACAGCAAGTGGTAGTAGTTATCATAAATTTAAAATACATAACACATAACAATAAACATATTCATAACATATTTTATACTTAAAGCTTCATGTTACTCCAAACATATTGTTGATATTACCTGTAAATTAAATTATTCAGCTGACAGTGAGAAGTAACATCACTCTTGATTTGAGGAATTTCCGATGTAAGTTTCACAGTACGGTTATATCAGTAAATCCCAAACGCAATGATTGTTACTTAAGTCTGAAATACCGTAGGACGCTTCTCGACTACTCTTTACTTTCGTAACTGAACTACCAGAGAAAAAAGAATCGTAACTACAACTATACGTATTTTTGTCAGTTTCTAGAACAATACAGATGTGTTGTAAAGTATCACTATGTACCAAGTCGAGTATTCGTCGATGGTAGATTCGACTTGTCTATGAAAGCCCGTGGAGCTGGTAAAGTCAAAGCAGTGTCGGATACCAAGCTATAGCCCCTGCAGAGCTTGTACTTTTCTTTTTTTTCGTTTATTCAAAATGTATGACTAATTCTTTTCGTATATCACAGTGCCCACTAGCTACTCTCTAGCGGAATCTGTCGACCAGCACTACAGAAATACGCAGTGATACATCACACTGTCAACTGAGATGACATAATGTAGCAACCACCCTGAGTAAGTGAGATATGAGTTTCTTTTCTTCTTTTTTTTTTTTTTTTATAAGTAAACTCTCACCACTGAATGGAAAGAAAAGAATGTATACAGAGAGTAAGTTACGATCATCATGGTGCTGGTGATTAAAACTTTGTGTTGGATGGCACTCGAACCTGGGGCCTTTGCCTTATAATCCGCTTACAATGCCACAGGGCATGCGTGGGAACTTCTGTGATGTTTGTAAGGTAGGAGATGAGCTACTGGCGGAAGTAAGGCTGTGAGGGTGGGTCGTAAGTGGCGCTTGGATGACAGTCTGCACTTGCCCACAGAAGGCAAAGACCCTAGTATCGAGTTCTAGTCCGTCCGAAAGTATCGATAGTAATACTATTTGTGAGACCTAAACAATTAATGATACTTGATGGAGTAAATTCCTGCTCCTGTACTTCATACGACAATAGAACATTGCTGACATCTTGCTGTTGTCAGCTTTCAGCCTCGAAGTGCGAAAAGCTTGTGCCACTACAAGTTGGCTCACGGGGCGAAAGGCTGAGGGGCGAGTGTGTTGACGGCTTCCGGTGGTCTGTGTTCCGTGAGACAGGTCAGGTATGAAAGGCAAAACTGATGGCTGCGAGACCAGATCCGGATTTTATGTCTGCAGAGGGCGTGACATCGCCGCGAAACCATCATTATCGTCACATATGTAACTATACTCGATAACAAAGCAAGGGAGCTGAGCCCCGAAAAGGGGTCGAAACTCATGTAAGAGTCAATCTGCACGAGAGCAGGTAGTCTGCACACCGCATAGAGCCGAGCTCGGAGATAAAACGCAAATTGCGAACAGCGCGAACGACTGAACACCAGCACATGGGAACACAACAAGGCACGAGGTTAAGGCCAGGCCCGAGGCACTGAATTTAGCGTAAAACCTAACAGACCTGGCTCATCTTCTTCCATATCTGTGTCCGCTGGTGGGGATACTAAATCCCTAAGCCCTGAAAACGCTACACAGGGTCGAAAAAGGCCCGTTTTGTGCCGTAATCTCTGTCGGAAGCCGAAGAGGTTGAGAGATTCCGTGGCCTCTGGAGTGGTGGATGACTGTAGAGGTTGGAGGAATGGCTGGACACCTGCAGCGGTGGGCATGAGGACTCACTAACGGCTGAGGGGGCCGCCGGTTCCAAACCGTGGATTCACAGGAACGATTGCTGCCCGTGTCCTATTGCAAGGGGGAAAGTACGACGATGAAGATCCTAATGGCAGTGACCACGGATGTGCACGCAATTAGGAGCCTCTTACCAGGAGAACTAGGACGGGGTCGTGTAGCGGTTTCAACAGATCGCGGACGCAACTGGTAGTAACAACATCCACCACAAAGAAATGCCGACCTTTGTGGCCCACCACTACAACCAGCAGTCTCCCTTCTGCCAGGCGATAAACAGAGCCAAAACGGCAGCCCCATGTGGAAACTAAGGCGGGCCATTACATTCCGTGGCATTAGGATGCAAGCAATCCAAAACATCTTGCAGCTGGTGTCCATGCAAAAGATCTGCCGTACTGTACCCATTAACAACTGTTGCCTGTTGCGTGGAGAGACAGCTAGACAGTGTATCGTTGCAGAACGAGGCAGATATTGACTCCTACATCTGCTTCCTGGACGTTAGCATCAAGCACTCCATTTTGTATATAGAGGCCAGATGAAATGGGTCAGTTGTAAGATGCTGACTTTTCTGCTCCTCATAATATTCAGCAAACAGCTTTAGCATTTGGGCGGAGGGGGGGGGGGGGTGGGGAGGAGGGGCACTGGGGGTGGTTCAGCATCCTGTTTGAGCAGTTCCTAAATCTGCTGTTGGTGTCGCTTTTGTTGCTGCTTTTTCAGGCACCGCTGTCACTGCCAGCACACCAACACTTTGGTGCCACTTACGTATTTGCACCTGGCGTGACAAATGCAAATGTAACTACACTAGCCGATGGTGGCTCGACAACAAAGCTTGGGAGGTGAACCCCTGAACAGGGAACAAAGTGGGATGTCCAAGTTAATCTACAGGGGAGTTAAAAGTCATAGAGATGAGCACGGAGATAACCTGACTACCAGCGCGAATGATTAAACACTAGTACGCAGAAACAGAGTATGGCACAAGCCAAGTGCTAGGACCAAGGTAGTTGGAAACATCAGAAGAAATAATGGGCCTGATCTACTACCACCAACAGGTAAAAACATGGGTCAATGGTTCTGACCATTCAGTACTTCGATAGTGCCAAAGAACACAATGAGGGTTACTATTCCCCCTAAACATATGTTAAAGCATATTGCAGTACAGATGCATATATGGTGAACATTGTGTGTGTTGTAAACAGTTTTTTCTCTTCCCTACCCCCTTTTTTTAATCTTCGCCTAGTTATTCAGACTACCTGTCGAAGTTTCTATTGGACGTTATGCCCTTCCATATTCTTTTAATAACAGAACATTACTTGTCCATGAAATTTTACCTAAAAAGTGATGTTAGTTCTTTAATCTAATTTAAAACAAGTGTTGTGTACGACATTTTTATATTCATAATTAAGAACTTGTCTATATATTTTAACTTTTTAATATTTAGTACACTTACTACAGCTATTAACCTCCATACAGCAAGAGGCTTACCGTTCCTTTAAAACACCTGTGTATAAACAAATTTTGCAGTGTAGTTTTATATATCAGTAACACTGTAATAGAGTGTGCACATTGGCTGTTTCCTCTTCTGTCACCTCCCCCTCCACCCCCCCCCCCCACCTTTCACTTCATCCACTTAACCTGACTACCCTATCTATCTTCCCCTCACACTCCTTATCTACTTAATACCCATTCCTGTCATGGTAATACGCACCATTCCCTCCTTCTGTATGCACCCTTCCCCTCCCCACACTTTCTGCCCCATTTTTGTATCATTCTACGCTTGGTCTTTTCTAACAATCATTGATGCTTTTATGTAAAGGGTTTGAAATTCCAATGATGGCTGTGACCATTTATTTTGTGTAGCTGGCCAATTTTTAATTGTAATTTATAACAATGTATAACTGTTTATTTTATAATTGACCATGTATCAAATATTTCACTCTTGGAAGTTTGCACTTCTACGTATCTTTAATTATGATAATGTAAGTTGCATTTTGACACACATATTGTGAAACTGGCTCATTGCCGACCGGGGTGGCCATGCGGTTCTAGGCGCTACAGTCTGGAACCGCGCGACCGCTACGGTCGCAGGTTCGAATTGTGCCTCGGGCATGCATGTGTGTGATGTCCTTAGGTTAGTTAGGTTTAAGTAGGGGACTGAGGACCTCAGAAGTTAAGTCTCATAGTGCTCAGAGCCGTTTGAACCAAATTGGCTCTTCATGTCATATAATGTAAACACTGGCGTCTTCTGCCCATTTCAGAGATAATGTAACCAGCGCCCCACTACTTGTTCCCATGACACACCACAGATCACATCGTGCAAACTGGGATGTCTTCTTGATGGTCTTTGACTATCGTTTCGCTTATACTTATGTCAGTTGCTGCTTGGACACAGTGGAGCGAACTTCAAAACATGGAATTTGTTCATCAATTTTATTCTGCAAACATATCAAGTAAGTCATGCTAATAGACAGAAAATTAGTCTATTGCACTAATATTCTAGCATTTATTTTTGATAAAATTTATTTATATTGCCGAAGATACATATTTCAACGATCGCCTGGATCTCCACCCCTCCTACTACCTTCTACAAGTCCCTTCAAATCCTGGAACGCCATGTGCTCACCTATCGCAACCGCCTCCCTTCCCCGACGCGGATCCTCAACGACTTAATTCCTTTCCTATACCTCCTCCTCTTCCTTGAATGGAGACAGATCCTTTACACCTCCTGTAAACTTGATCATGCTCACCCATAAACTTGATCCTGCTCACCTCCTTGTCTCTCCCATCCTTTCCCACGCCCGTCCGCTGCTGCACCTGTACACCTGCATCCCACCTGCTCTCCATCTTACCACACTCCATACTGTTGCCCCTCTCTGATGAAGCCCTCGTCCCACATCTAGCCTTACTGCCAGGTTTGATCCTCCCCTTCCTCCTCCTGTGTTTTTCTTCCAGGGCAATCTCTTTCCCTCCTCTCCCTCCTCTCCCTCCTCACTTCCTCCTCCCTCCTCTCTCCCCTCCCCTCCATGGGTTTCCACACAACCCTCCCCCTCCCTTCTTCTGCCCCAGTGGCCTCCCTCCTTCCTACCTTACCTCTTCCCTCTGGCAAGCCCCTAGCTTTTTCGTGTTCACAATATGTTTTTCGTGCGCCGGAGATCGTAGCCACTGTGCTAGTGTTGGTCTTTCCGTCAGTTACTCAGTGTCTGTCTTCCGTTCACGTGTGAAAATCTGTGTCCCCGTTGTGTACAGTAGTGAACATTTTTATACAAACAGTGTGTCTGCCAATGCCTTCATTTATTTTAATATGTGTTTCTCCTGTTTTTCTCTTCCATGTATGTATGTTTTTTTCTGTGGCCAAAGAACGGCATAGATAGGCCGCTACCGGCCCACCTTTGTGTAAAAGTTTTAAAATTACAATAAAGAAAAAAAAGTTTTGACAGTCGCACTGGTACCTCTGTACCACTAGTTTCCGTTACTTACATAAGTTACCCCCCTCAGAAATAAACACTACCATCACCGCACAGGACATCACACTCCTCCCCTGCTCCAAACGGAACACCACCCCTGGTCATGATAGTGTCACCTACCGCCACATCAAGGAATCCCCCCCCCCTTCCCTTCCTGGCTGCCCTTGCTAACCTGTACAAAGTTCTCCTCTCCACTGGCCTTTACCCTGACATATGAAAGATTCCCCTTGTCTTGCTGCTCCCTAAACCCAACAGACCCCCCCTCTGACACCTCTACCTATCGTCCCATCTGCCTCACCTCAATGTTCAGAACTCCATACTCAGAAATCCTATGAAAGTGTCTGGCATCCTGATGTCCTCTTCGAAATCCAGACCTATGCTTTCCCAATCAATTTCGTCCATCTCGTTGCTTGCTTCCTCTTCATCGTCCCTCCTGTCTCACTGTCCATAATTACAACTCCTGTACTTTCTATCCTAATGCTGGCATGCCCCAGGGTTCCATCCTTTCTCCTCTCCTCTCCTCTATCTCCTGTATATTGCCGATATGCCCAAACTCCCGCACCTGTTCACCTCCACCAATTTGCTGATGACACAGCCTTCCTGGCATACTTTTCAATGGTCCCAACGTATCCCTGAACCCTCCTCAACCACTTCACTGTCATGTGCAACCAGTGGCTCCTTCGCATCAATTCTTCCAAGACGTGGGCAATCATCATAGGTAGTACCACTTGCTCCTTCTGGCTCAACGATTTTTACCTCACCATTTTGGTCGTCCTGTCCACCTCACTCCTAATCTGAAATAACTTGGTCTCACCCTCGACCATCTCCTCTCATGGACTCCCTGTCTCCTAATGATCCAAGCAAAGCATACAACAGACTCCACCTCCTGAAACTCCTGTCTGGCTGGACATGGGGACTGCATTCTTCCAGCAGCCTTCGCACCTACTAATCCTTGATTCACCATATCCATTGTTATGCAAGTGTTACTTGGATGTCCACCCATCCCAGATTCTATAAAGCCCTCCAAATCCTAAAACTCCATGCACTCCACTTTGCCTACCATATCCACCTTCCGTCACCCTCGTGAATCCTCTACAAACTCATCCCCTTCCCCCATCTTCTTCTTTTCCTCAAACACATCTGCACCCTGTACATCGTCTGCAGATTTGATCCCCTACACCCCCTGGAGTCTTCCCTCCTCTCCACCCCACCTTTACCTTTACAGTTGTGTCCTGCCCTCTCTACATCTCTACACCCTCCATCTCCTTCCCCAATGGAATTTCCAGCACCTACCCAGATGATGAGCTTCGCTCAGATCTCTTCCCCTCCTACCAACTCTAACCCCACCTTCCCCCATACGCCTCAGGGCTCCCTCTCCCCTCTCCTTCCATTCCCCTGGACGGTTTTCCTCCCTCCTACACACCCTCCATATCCTGTGCCCCTCTTCTGAATCTCTGCGCTCCCTCCTGCCCTGTCTTCCCTTTTCATCTCCTGCCCTGCCCTTCTCCTACCTCTTTGTGTGCTCCCTGCCCCACTTTTCCCCATTCCTCCCCACGCCCTCCAGTTCACCGCTCTGCACCTTCCTTCCCTCCTCTCAGGCCTCCCATCCTTCAGGAGGTCTGTACCAGAGGTTTTTAGTCTTCATGAAAGCTCCATCATTTACTATGTTTTTTAGTGTCTCTCGCTCTGTGTGTTTTTATACTGTGGCTGTCTTTTAATTTGTGGGTGACTACAGGGTATCTTAAGTGCCCCACAAACCGGCAGGTGTATTCTTTTAACTTTATGTAAACTTTTAAACTGTCCCCAAGTGAATGTCCCCATGTTATATTTTAACTTCCCTTATCTCCATTTACTGGGTTTTTATATCCCATTTTTTCGCCCATTTTTATGTATCAGTTCGCCCTTTCACTTATTTGTAAGGCCCCTGGGCTGCAGAGTGGCAGACTGCGCCTGTGCCAGCCCTCCCCTACCCCTATGGGGCAGGGGCATGATATATCAATAAAGGAAAAAAAATGTTTTGGCAACGACTTGTATTCTACTAAAGTTCAATGATCTCTGATACGTAAGTAGAAGAGCTAATCATGCAGCCCATGCTTTAATATAAGTATTTGTCTTGCCATCTTCTGATAATTATATTTTTATTGTGCTTTGATCTGTTGCAGTTGTAACACTTGATAATGAATTGGGGAACAAAACCTGTTGTTCAGTCAAATGTTGGCTATAACTTAGAAATATAACGAATTTTCTCAAAGAGGACAGTTTATTGACACATGGGCAGCACAGGCTTAGAAAATATCGTTCTTGTGAAAGAAAACGTTCTCTTTACTCATGTGAAGTGTTGGGTGCTATCGACAAGAGATATCAAATTGATTCAGTATTTATTTATTTCCAGGAGGCTTTTGACATTGTACCTCACAAGTGGCTTCTATTCAAATTGTATGCTTATGGAATATCGTCTCAGTTATGCGACTAGATTCATTATTTGCTCTCAGAGAGGTCACAGTCCATAATAATCGACAGAGAGTCATCGAGTAAAACAGAAGTGATTTCTGGCGTTCCCTAAATGGTCCTCTGTTGTTCCTAATCTGTTTTGTGGAAACTGGGAACTGACCCTAAATAATGAAAAGTATGACGTCATTCAGATGAGTGCTAAAAGAAGCATGTTAAACTTCCGTTACTTGATAAATTAATCAAATCTAAAGGCCATTATGTCATCTAAATACCTAGAACTTACGATTACGAACAACTTAACTTGGAAGGAATACATAGAAAATGTTGTAGGGAAGGCGAACCAAAGACGTAGTTTTATTGGCAGAACACATAGGCAGATCTACTAAAGAGACTGCCTATACTACGCTTGTCCGTCCTCTTTTGGGCTACTGCTATGTGGTGTGGGACTCTTACCAGGTAGGATTAACGGACTGCATCCAGGAAGTTCAAAGAAAAGCAGCACATTCTCTATTATCGAGAAATAGGGGTGACAGTGTCACAGACATGATACAGGACTTGGATAGACAACATTAAAACAAAGAGATCTCTCGTTGTGGCGGGTTCCTCTCACGACGTTTCTATCACCAAATTTTTCCCCTGAATGCAAATTTGTCTTGTTGAAGCACCGGCCCACAAAAGGAGAAACAATCATCGTAATAAAGTAAGGGAAATCAGAGCTTGGACCCAAAGATATAGGTGTTCTGCAGTAATATGCTGAAACCATAGAATGGCAATAGGCTGTCAGATAAGATTAGGGGGCGAGACTGTCGATGCACTGGTGGCCAGAAACCTTCCGCACTGCAATGATGCGGTATGAGTGTTATTCATGCTGATGATATTTTCGACCCTCTCCAACAAGCAATCACTCTCCGTCAAAATTCGTTAATTTGTGTGGAATGTAAATCAGTTTTATATGTGTCGTAAGCAATAAATTTTATTTCACATACAGTGCCAGAATAAATGGTTAAATGATAAAGGACTTAAAGTTTGGCAAAGAGTAAGCAGTAATATTACCTTGTAATCTAAGTCAAGCAGACGAAATGTGTGCTACCCCTGCTGCCCAGAAAGCACTTTCATCATTTATCAGCAGAGGTGTCAATATGAGATCCAAGTTTATTGCTTCTCGATTTATAGAATCATTCCATTTGAGATTGCATCACAATTTTCTGCGGTTCTGGATACACATGGATCCAGGCCTGTATGTATTGAGAGACAATACCATAGCATCAGAATCCAAATAAAGGGTATCTTACAGGACTTAGTGCATATCAGCAACTTTTTTCTTCTTACAGCCTTACGTGTAGAACTAGCAGCTTAAAAAATACTGAAAGCCTACTCGCTTACGTCAGAATTGAGTCTTATAACTGGGGATGAACTATAAATACAGCTAGGTAATTTTTAAAACATTGCAAAGAACAGCTAATGTTTAGTACTTACATTACCCTTGTTAACAACGTCTTCATGTTTTACACATACAATGTGGAATTTGTGTAGCATTAACACTTTCCTGGTAGTCTTCCTCCCACACAGAGAATTTTTGAGTGGATGTTAAGTAGTCACACAGCTCCATTTTGTTTTAAAAAATCCCAACAGAGTCTTTCATTACTTCCACAAAGATGATATAATAGAGAACGCACTTGATGCATTAGAACATGAATCAAGGATTGCAGTGTTATGATGGTGAGCCCACCTTGCACAATATCCCAGGTATATTGCAGGTAGATGCATTCCCAAATCCTATCCTGAACTTTCCCTGGACTATAGGTGGGTCCCCTAAGGCACTGATACACTAGATAGTGTGACTGAGCTATGTTTGCTTACAAGAGGATGAAGTCAGTTCTTCAAAATCATTGTTATTCTTATCATTATTATTATTTCCATTTGTTTCATTTATTTTGTAGCAATGGACTATATATATACTGTTGATGCCGTAATCTAGAAAGTTCTGTGTCGATGATAGTCTGTACCCGCTCCACAATTTAAAATATAAACTCTGTTCCACATCAATGATATTGATGGCTTTTAACCACCAACAGGAAATTATTGTTAATTGAGATTAGTATAGGTGGAAGCATTTTGAAAATATAATGGAATAATAGTTGTGCATTGATAACTATCTACATTACTATACATACTTTTAGTTACTTCTCATTACAAAATTATCATCTCAGCAAGGCAGCGCCAATGAGTCCCTTGCATCTCTCCATACATTCTAATTACCTTATTCGGTCAAAAATTTTATGCCATTCTTTATCTGATGGAACAAGTTCTGAACTACATCACAGATCAGATACAATAGGACAATAGGAGGCATAACTGATGAGTCACTGCTGTTGTGAATCTGTCTGTGCAGTGTGTGTGTGTGTGTGTGTGTGTGTGTGTGTGTGTGTGTGTGTGGTCGCACTGCTTGTTATTTGAAATGAAGGTAGCTGTCCTTATACAAGCTGTAGTGATTCAGCTACACATGGCTAACAAAATTAAGACCTAACTTGCTATGGTATCTAGATCAGTTATGAATCAAGTCATACGTAGTGAACATCACTCAGCACTGCCACTAAATTTTCGCAAAACTGCCTTAAAACACCGAGTCTATCCTGCTTGTTGCACACTTTATGTGGTGTGGAAAAAAACGCTGTCTGATATCTACTAACAAAAGCTCGACCGTTTTGCCTAACATTTATCTCTGCATACACAGTTAAGTACGGTACAACTGCATGCATATATGGTTATGATGATGTGGCAGTAGGACATTTACTTCAAATTCAACACACAGTGCTCAGTCTGACACTTATTATTATGTTTACTCGCATCTGCATATATAGCACCAACCGCGTGTAAGCAGCGCTGATGTCACTGGCTGTTGCATTCAGCTTAATGGCGGAAATCACAATCGGAACAAATACAGTGCCTAAATAATTACGTATTAAATTCACTGACAGAAATTACAGTGCACACATGCTTCACACTCACAAAAAGATATTTAAAATAGCATGCAGTGGTAGCAACGCTAAAATTATGAATGCAACAAACAGATATAGGATTGGAAACAACTACAGTAATGGAGGTCAACAATGTCTGCATTAATAACAAAATTTCGCTAACATGACATTTATTTTAAAGAAGAAGACAATAAAAGATAAGTTTCTTTGAGCAATCAATTATTCAAAATGACAGTCACAATCGCATTATTTATTTTGCCGCCAACCGGTTTCAACCCGCGATGGGGTCATCTTCATGGCAATTTAGGCTGTAAAGTTATAATATTAGTAAGTAATCATGTACATAATCTGCAAGCAATTAGTAAAAGTAACATAAATAAACATAATTGTATATCCATTTGGTCACTCGCTGGAGTCGTCACCCTGCCTGTGCACGTGTGGTAGCTATGCATGGTTGGTTCTATACATGAGCTAAAATAACGGCCAACACGTGGGCAGACGGTAACGCCCTCGACGGTGACAGGCGCTAGGTACATGCTTAAGTAAGAAATCGTACATTTTAAAGTTCGTACCAGTTGTAATATAAAAAATAATAAATAATAATTATAAGTAATTAAGGTGGATTAGTATGAGTAACTGTTGTTCCATTCATTTTTCACATCATTTGTGGATAGAATAGAGCTCTCTATCTTTTGTGGTAGGGACGCCGTTGCCATGGGCAATAGTACATATGAGGCGCCCCTTAGCCTGCGTCGTTGGGACGCAACCATCATGGTAGCAGCTTCGTATATGTCGTCTGCTGTAATATCATCTTTGCATGGTGTTTTTTGTTATGGTAACGGCGTACCATAATGATTCTTCCGCCATTTTGTTGGAAGTCCATATGGTCTTCTGCTGCGGCGTTATCTTCGCACAGTATGCGTTGTCGTGGTGTGTTCTGGCCGCTATCCATAAATATTGTTCGTAGTAATTAGTAAAAAGTTTTAAAATCTGTGTATTATCCGTTATAAAATTAACGTATTAAAAAAGAAGTATATTAGTGCCCCTTAGCTTACTTGGCTAGCATTCCGTCGTGATAGTAGCCTTCTCGTCCGTGTCGTCAGCTGTAGCTCGTCATTCGATATCTTAGCATCGGTGTACCACAATTCTCCCTTCTTCATGTTGGCGTCGATCCACATAAGTCGTTATATTATGGATACTCATCCACAAAGTTGTTTCTGAATTATATCTTAATTTTAGGACTTATATAAGGTAATCTTTAAACTTTGTCGGTCTTCATTATAAAATTATAATACTATAATCAAATTACTATAAATATAGATAGTCATACAATATTAATGTAGCTGAGAAGGAGAAGCAGTATCGTCAAGAACTAATAATATGTGCGAAGATTTCAAAATAATTATTATCAGAGTTTACTATTTGCTCATTAAGAATTGCCGTTGGATCCTGTTTATTGTGTAGAAGATCTCAAAATTTTCCAAGATGTCCATCATGGGTCCCTTCTGGGCTACATGCAGTACCCTTAGATTTTCTTCTGTATTAATTTCTGTATGTTTCTCGGCATCTAGGTGTTGTCCAAATAGCGATTTATTGCGTGCTATTCCAGTGGTGTGTTCTTTGAACCTAGTTTTAAAATTTCTTCCACTCTGTTCAATGTAGATTTTTTTACAATCTTTACAAGTAGCCGCCCGATGTAGAGAAGATTTCATTTTCAAATCTTCTATGCTATGTTGAAGGTTATTTGCTAGGGTGTTCGAGTAAAAGGCTATCATAACGTCTGATTCCTTAAATAGTCTATTTACTTTATCCGATATCATTCCCATATATTGTATTTTCGAGAAAATTCTTTTTTGGGGTATTTTGGGCCATAGTGTCTGCATTTTCTTTTGTATTGTCTCTGCGATATTGGCATCGTATTCATTAGATATTGCTCTGCTCTGGCATTAATGGTATCTTATTCAACCGATTTATCATCATAACGAGAAAAGCTTTTTTATATCTCATTGGGTGGCATGATTTGGCATGGATTATTGTATCAGTAGTGGTCGGTTTACGATGTATGTTAAATGTATGCTGTCCATTATCGTTATAAATTGTTAGGTGCAGATAATTAATACTTTTATGTTGTTTGTGTTCCAATGTAAATGTAAGTTTTGGATGTATACTATTCATTATTTCTGTCAAATTATTTATTCCTTCTGTTGTGCGATCAAATAATACTAAAATATCGTCGACATATTGTTTGTAATATATTATTTTTTGACCTATATGAGGATAATGTTTTAAAAAAGCTGTTTATTTTTTGTTAACAAAGATGTCTGCTATAGTTCCCACTAGTGAATTCCCCATAGCTAGACCCTCTTTCTGTAGATAAATTTCATCATTACAGGTAAGAGTTGAAACTTATCGTTACCTCAGGTAAATTAATTAACTCAGTTATCTCTTCTTGGTTAAGAGTTTTATGACCTATAAAATTCTCTCTAATCATTGTCATAGTTTCTATTACTGGTGTATTAGTATACAAACTTTTTATACCTAATGTGGAGAATTTAGCAGTCACCGGTGTACAAATATTATGTATTTCTGCCACTAGTTCATAGGAATTTTTCACTGTATATTTCTCATTGAGGTTATATCAGGGACACCGTATGTTATTAACAATTGGTCGTATAAGCCAGATTGTTTGTGCAGTTTTATTTGGGCCCTAAGACTTGGTATTTTCGGGTTCATAATTTTGAGAAGGAATTTTTCTGTCAGAGGAAATAGATTTTCATTTCCGTCTATCATTCTCCGAATTTTTGCTTGAAAATTGGGTAGTGGTTCCTTTGTAATTACCTTAATGCCTTTCTCTTGGCAAAATTCTTTAGCTTTGGAAATGTAGTCACTGTCAGTTATGACTACAAGGGTGTTGCCCTTATCTTCTTTCATAATGGTTGATTTAGTAGTAGTTAGTTTCTTGTTAATGGTCTTAAGGATTCTAATTTCCTGTTCATTACCCCTAAAACTTTTATCTTTCTCTTTTTGAAGTATTCATTCAGTTTCAAATGCTATCCTGTAAGTATCGCGTTTGTCTAATTTGGCTTTTTTACTTGCCATTTTCACTTCGGCGATAATTCGTTTCCTATAATTATTACTTATAGAGGGATGTTGTATTTTAGTACATTATTAAGTAAATTAAATTCAACTTGTGAAAAAACGATTTTGATTAGATTTGCAAACCTTGGGCAAAATTTATCGTGGTATTCAGAAAATTCTAATTTAGGAGCGACTTGTTCACTTATTAGTTTCTGTATTTTTTCCTGTTTTAATTCTATACTGTTTTTCCTATACTGATCTATCTTTTGATCAAATGCATTGAGAATAAGTGAAAATGTTAATTCATACATTTCATACATTCTAATATTCAAACAATCTTTCTGTTTGTACGCCATCCTAACCTCATTTTTCATGAAAAGAATGTTAATTCCCCTTTGTACATCGTATGTTACATGACTTATTAATAATAGTCTTAGCATACTTCGGAATAATCTTCTGTTGTAAATACTTTCTATTAAACGATATTTTAATATTTAATTTCGTAATATTAGTTCTCCTACTACCTGACTTGCTAGAATGCATAAATTTTTAGAGAACATAGCTGTGTGGAGGTAACAGCGATTAATTTGCTTGTAATCAGTTATTTAAAATGACAGTCGCAGTTGCATAATTTATTTTGCCGCCAACCGCTTTCAACCTGCGATGGGGTCATTTTCAAGGCACTTTACACTGTAAAGTTATAATATTAGTAAATAATCATGTACGTAATCTACAACAAATTAGTCAAAGTCACATAAATAAACAGATTTTTATACCCAGTTGGTCACTTTCTGGAGTCGTCACCTTGCCTGTGCTTGGATGGTAACTATTCATGGTTGGTTCTCTGCATGAGCTTAAGGAACGGCCAATAACACGTGGGCAGATGGTAACGACCTCCACAGTGACAGGCAGTAGATACATTCTTAAGCAAGAAATCGTAAATTTTATACTTTGTTCCAGGTGTAATATAAAACATAATAAATATTAATTACAAGTAATTAAACCTCAAGAAACTTACCGTTATTTAAAATTCAAGTAACTTTTGTGCCCATGGCAACGGCAATTCCTAATGAGCAAACAGTAAACAGTGAAAATAATTATTTTGAAATCTTCGCAAATATTATTAGTTCTTGACGATACTGGTTCTCCTTCTCAGCTATATTAATATTGTATGACTATGTATATTTATAGACGTTTGATTATAGTATTTTAATCATATTATGAAGACTGGCAAAGTTTAAAGATTACCTTATGTGGTACACCGATGCTAAGATATCGAATGACGAGCTAGATGTTAAGTCCCATACTGCTCAGAGCCATTTGAACCATTTTGTAGACGACTTGTTGAAATCAGCTCCGTCATGTGTAGAAGCTGCAGATGGATTATCTCATGTCCAATTTTACTTCCCACTTGGCAACGATTTGACCAGTGGCATCTTATATAGGCCACTGGATAGTTGGACATCGTTACTGTTGCCAGCACTCAGCTTTGCACGAACCATTTATTTTGTTTCTCATGCAAAACGCTGAAGTAACACAGTTCAGTATATGGTTTTAACGTTATATCGATCGCGGAATTAGAATCTGTTCATTCACCATGCGAATAACGTGACCGCAAACTTGCCACTGCTGGTGGTGACATGCACACTCATAATAAACATTTTTATACGCATGTGGCACTATCAACGTTGCACGCACACGGTAGTTAGCGTCGGCGCGAATATGCATTGAAATTATAAAGTATTTAAAATTCACACGGCACTGTCCCTGCGAACACACCGTAACTACAATGTCTTCTGTCCATAGTTATATTGTCATAGATATGTGACACTGTTTGACGATTTTAAACAGTCCAGCTTCTTTGCCTACTTTAAATGTTTTTACTGTCGGTTACAGGAAGGAGAAAAAATGTATTTCGTGACTGTCGTTCGCACACACGATCTACTCACACTATTCGATCCTCACTATTGATATTATGATCGCTCTCGTTCTGCTTGTACAATACCTCAGTGTACATTTTCCAATGAATGTTAATCCAATAAGTGATAAACAAAGAATCAAAATATTTTACATCTTCAGTAAAGAAGAAAACCTAATTACTAATGTCCAAGCGGGAAAAATATCAGTTGCATGTTATTATTTTCATTAAACAGTTACGCGTTACATTATAGAAGAAAATAGACACTTACTGTATCACCAGATATTCCTCTGCAACTGTGGAAAATACAACGAACAGAATAGGAAAAAGTCTTACATAGGTCACAACTAGGGACGTCTTCACAACGCATAGCGCCAGCTTGTGGTGAGGCATGACAATTTCAAAAAACAGCTGCCTTGAGAGTGCTTTTCCTAAATTTCATTCAAACTCATACAAACAACATTAAGCAAGTGAGCACTAATTTTGCTCACATCTTTAATCGACAAGATGTCACAAGGAACATACATGCTGCTAAATTTCATCGCTGAAATAAAATTCATTGCTTTAATTGTCACATACTACAGAAAGATTCTTCAAAGTTGCTGCTACAGAGTCTGCTGATATGAAGAGTTGTGAATACAACAAGGTTTAGTACAACATCCGAGAACTCTCTTTACCTATAATATAAGATAAAAACATCGAAATATCTTAGCGTTTAATGCAGCTAATGATATTGATAGCACTCATTACTTTGTGTGCATGAAAGGTTTATATCAATTTAGCTCAAACACGTAGCTAGTGATTGAATCACGACACAGACACTTTAACAATTTCGGCAACAAATAAATAGCTTGAATTTGTACTCACAGTAACCAACTAATCAACAGCCTTGCCATTGAATAAGTAGTAGGCCATTTGGAACGAATTAGCAACACCCAGCAACTAGGGGAGTTAATACCAACAGTCTTTAAAAATCTTGCTCCCCATCAAATAAACAAACTTTCAGTATTTAAATGAATAACAAATAAAACACACTACGCCCCACTCAAACTCTTCAGTGGAAGCCAAGCCAAAAAGAAGATTCCATTAACTGACTAGCACTGAAGTCACACTAAACCTCATCTCTGTCTTCCCAGACACACATGGAGCAAACTTATACAAGATAAGACTTTGAAGGGAGCTCATCAGTAAAACCGGTAGTGGTCCTAACTTGTGCCACTGACAGTTAAGGTACTAGACTGGGGCACAAGGTGGTATATAATGTGGTTGCCTTAGTGATACACTGTGCACCAAAATATTAATTCAAATGGCCAATTGAAAATTAAGTACGTATAAACCAGCATTAATTAACGAGGAGTGACACCAGGTCGCTCGAAGGGATAACAACACTTAATTGAAAAGACGAATGCCGGAGGCGGCAGCAACATCAAACGCATTCTCCGAGTTTTAACCAGGAGTCACTTCCCGCTATACAAGTAAACATTTAACCAAGCACAATGAAGTAACGCCAAAGATAAAATTCAAATAAAACCTCCAGAAGATTATAAAGGACAGGGAACCCCAACTATTTTATTGTAAAAGAATTAGCTCTCCCCAAAGGCAGTGTAAACGCTAAGGACACACTTAAGAAGCCACCAAAATTTGTTACAAGAGGTCTTATACATTTGCTCCTTCTCTTTAATAGAAACCCAAGGCTCCTTACCTTCTGTTGGACGTCCGGTATGGCTCGTGTAGGATACATCAGGCAGTAACCCAAGCTAGGCGGTCGCAAGGCACTGCGAGCAAAATCAGGAGAGCAGACATGCAGGCAGTCAACACATATCGTCCGTCCTGAACCGGCAGACCGCGTACAACCAACTCCACATTTACGTGGTTGCTTCCCACTGTGTACCTCGCGGCGTCTCAGCAAGTAGCCGGAGCAAACGTCAACTGCCACTCGCCCTGCAAATGCGGAAAACAACAAGGCAAGCAGAGATAAGAAACATCAAAGGATCGATAGTGCACATCCCAGAGACTGGCGCGCCAGTAAGGAGCGCCAGGGCTCAACCTCCCCCGCTCAAGGATGACCTGCTGGCGCCCGGTAGAAAAGAGGAAGCACTACTTCGCGGGCTTCACGTGACTCAAGTTTACCCTAGACAACTTCCCGGTATCCACTTGCTATACTGACAGATTGACCGGCTCTAAAACCTTAATGACAACATACGGTCCCAGGTAACGGTATACCAATTTTCCAGACCCAATCCCCCTGGGGTTTCACCCTGTCAAATTCCTCACAAGTAACTTAACGCCTATCTTAACCTCAAAGGGACGTCTACCCCGATTATAGCGTTGTGCTTGTCGCTGATGGGCCAATTGTATGTTGTTGCGAGCCCGCCGCCAGATCTCTCTGAGTGTATCCAGCGTAATAGAGACTGGTAATAGGTCACTGATTTGCCAAAGGTTGGAGAGGGGCGAATTGAACGGATAAGCGAACGTTAACTCCGAGGGAACTGCCTGTGAAGCTTCGTGCTGGACCATATTAAATGCGGAATTTAACCAAGGGATAGTGGTATCCCAACGACGAGATGAATTATCATGGTAGATAATTAATACTGCCTTCAGGTTGCAATTAACTCTTTCCTTAAGGGAAGCTTCAGGATAATAAGGTGTAGTTGTGAAATGGTGGATACCGTTACGAAAGCAATAATGTCTAAATTTCCGGGATGCAAAGGCCGGTGCATTATCACCGAGCAATTGTTTGGGCGTCCCGATTGATGAAAATATGCTAGTCAGGTGGGGGATGGTTATACTAGCAGTAACCCCACTGCTGGTAAGTAACCAAACGAAACGTGAGAAGTCGTCTACCGCCACGAACACATAACGGTAACCAGCCCTTGTCCTAGGCAAGGGACCCACAAAATCAATAAACATCTTGTCCATAGGTCGCTGCTTCCGGTGAGCCTGCAGCAGCCCTAAGGGCGCGTTCGAACTCCCCTTTCCCCTTTCGCACTCGTGACATTCTCTGACCAAACGACGCACATCCCGGTATAGCGATGGCCAAACCACGTGAGACCGCACCTTGCCCAAGGTCTTATAAAGACCAAGGTGCCCTCCTAACACCGAATGGTGGAGATATCGAAAAACCGGAGAAACCAAATCTAGAGGCAAGCAAATCCTCAGCTCGACCGGCTTCCTAACCTCCTTACACAAGACACTGTTCCTTAAAGAATAACCCGGCAAAACTTCTCCAGCCGCAAGCTTTTCCTTAAGAGGGTCCCAAAATGGATCTTCATTTTGCTTGGTCGGAGGTTGACAAACAGCTCGGGAATATCAGTGAGAATACTATTAACAAGAGGAATAATCGACTCGTACTGCTCGCTTGACTAAGACTCTTCGTCTTCAAAAAAATGGTTCAAATGGCTCTGAGCACTATGGGACTCAACTGCTGTGGTCATTAGTCCCCTAGAACTTAGAACTACTTAAACCTAACTAACCTAAGGACATCACACACATCCATGCCCGAGGCAGGATTCGAACCTGCGACCGTAGCAGTCGCACGGTTCCGGACTGCGCGCCTAGAACCGCGAGACCACCGCGGCCGGCTTCTTCGTCTTCATTAAACATTCGACAAAGTGCGTCCGCCACCTGATTATCAGTTCCCTTGATGTGGCGCACCCTTAATGGGAAGGCGGAAATGCTGACTGGCGATCCTTCCGGTTTTACAACCGGAACACATCTTAAAGCCTGGTTATCAGTCTCTAAATCGAACTCTCTATGTTCTACACTCCTGGAAATGGAAAAAAGATCACATTGACACCGGTGTCTCAGACCCACCTAAACCTTTCTGTTCGAGCTCTGATTTCTCTTATTTTATTTTGATGATCATTCCTACCTATGTAGGTTGGGCTCAACAAGATATTTTCGCATTCGGAAGAGAAAGTTGGTGACTGAAAAAGGTCTCGCCGCGACGAAAAACGTCTATGCTGTAATGACTTCCATCCCAACTCGTGTATCATATCTGCCACACTCTCTCCACTATAACGCGATAATACAAAACGAGCTGCCCTTTTTTGCACCCTTTCGATGTCCTCCGTCAATCCCACCTGGTAAGGATCCCACACCGCGCAGCAATATTCTAACAGAGGACGAACGAGTGTAGTGTAAGCTGTCTCTTTAGTGGACTTGTTGCATCTTCTAAGTGTCCTGCCAATGAAACGCAACCTTTGGCTCGCCTTCCCGACAATATTATCTATGTGGTCCTTCTAACTGAAGTTGTTCGTAATTTTAACACCCAGGTACTTAGTTGAATTGACAGCCTTGAGAATTGTACTATTTATCGAGTAATTGAATTCCAACGGATTTCTTTTGGAACTCATGTGGATCATCTCACACTTCTCGATATTTAGCGTCAACTGCCACCTGACACACCATACAGCAATCTTTTCTAAATCGCTTTGCAGCTGATACTGATCTTCGGATGACCTTACTAGACGGTAAATTACAGCATCATCTGCGAACAGTCTAAGAGAACTGCTCAGATTGTCACCCAGCTCATTTATATAGATCAGGAACAGTAGAGGTCCCAGGACGCTTCCCTGGGGAACACCTCATATCACTTCAGTTTTACTCGATGATTTGCCGTCTATTACTACTAACTGCGACCTTCCTGACAGGAAATCACGAATCCAGTCGCACAACTGAGACGATACCCCATAGCCGCAGCTTGATTAGAAGTCGCTTGTGAGAAACGGTGTCAAAAGCTTTCCGGAAATCTAGAAATACGGAATCAAGTTGAGATCCCCTGTCGATAGCGGCCATTACTTCGTGCGAATAAAGAGCTAGCTGCGTTTCACAAGAGCGATGCTGATTACGTGTCAATAGATCGTTCCCTTCGAGGTGATTCATAATGTTTGAATACAGTATATGCTCCAAAACCCTACTGCAAACCGACGTCAATGATATAGGTCTGTAGTTAAATGGATTACTCCTACTACCCTTCTTGAACACTGGTGCGACCTGCGCAATTTTCCAATCTGTAGGTACAGATCTATCGGTGAGCGAGCGGTTGTATATGAGTGCTAAGTAGGGAGCTATAGTATCAGCGTAATCTGAAAGGAACCTAATCGGTATACAATCTGGACCTGAAGACTTGCCCGTATCAAGCGATTTGAGTTGCTTCGCAACCCCTAAGGTATCTACTTCTAAGAAACTCATGCTAGCAGATGTTCGTGTTTCAAATTCTGGAATATTCCATTCGTCTTCCCTGGTGAAGGAATTTCGGAAAACTGCGTTCAATAACTCCGCTTTAGCGGCACAGTCGTCGGTAACACTACCATCGGCACTGCGCAGCGAAGGTATTGACTGCGTCTTGCCGCTTGTGTACTTTACATACGACCAGAATTTCTTCGGATTTTCTACCAAATTTCGAGACAAAATTTTTCGTTGTGGAACCTATTAAAGGCATCTCGCATCGAAGTACGTGCCAAATTTCGCGCGTCTGTAAATTTTAGCCCATCTTCGGGATTTCGCGTTCTTCTGAACTTCGCATGCTCTGCAACAGCGTTCGGACCTTTTTTGTGTTCCACGGGGGATCCGTTCCATCTCTTACCAATTTATGAGGTATGAATCTCTCAATTGCTGTTGCTACTATATCTTTGAATTGGAGCCACATCTCGTCTACATTCGCATAGTCAGTTCGGAAGGACTGTAAATTGTCTTTTAGGAAGGCTTCTAGTGGCACTTTATCCGCTTTTTTAAATAAAATTATTTTGCGTTTGTTTCTGATGGATTTGGAATAAATGGTATTGAGCCTAGCTACAATGACCTTGTGATCACTAATCCCTGTATCAGTCATGATGCTCTCTATCAGCTCTGGATTGTTTGTGGCCAAGAGGTCAAGTGTGTTTTCGCAACCATTTACAATTCGCGTGGGTTCGTGGACTAACTCCTCGAAATAATTTTCGGAGAATGCATTTAGGACAATCTCGGAAGACGTTTTCTGCCTACCACCGGTTTTGAACAAGTATTTTTTGCCAACATACCGAGGGTAGGTTGAAGTCCCCACCAACTATAACCGTATGAGTGGGGTATTTATTTGTTACGAGACTCAAACTTTCTCTGAACTGTTCCGCAACTGTATCATCGGAGTCTGGGGGTCGGTAGAAGGAGCCAATTATTAACTTAATTCGGCTGTTAAGTATAACCTCCACCCACACCAATTCGCACAGAGTATCTACTTCGACTTCACTACAAGATAAACCACTACTTACAGACACAAACACTCCACCACCAGTTCTGCCTAATCTATCTTTCCTGAACACCGTCTGAGACTTCGTAAAAATTTCTGCAGAACTTATTTCAGGCTTTAGCCAGCTTTCTGTACCTATAACGATATCAGCTTCTGTGCTTTCTATTAGCGCTTGAAGCTCAGGGACTTTTCCAGCGCAACTACAACAATTTACAACTATCCTTACAAGTTAGGAAACAAATAACTTACTTTTTTCAGAATAGCGGAACGCCTATTACAGCACTAATCCGTGAATGATTGTTGTTGGCTATTTGCTTTGCCGCAACAACTTATTTGAATATTTCCAATATTAAAAGCCACAGAGCCGCAGCAATAACTCACAAAGTTTTAATTTTAATTATATTATTTATCTTCAGTGTCATTTTAATTTATCTGCAGACATTAATAACAGTTTTAATTAAAGTCTTGTGGTTACCGCTTAACGGGTATCTTTTATGTCAGCTACGTAAATTCACAGAAATAAATTTACTCCAAAATGATCACTGATAAATATGCCACAATAATATTTCTCAATGCGAATTCAAGACATTAAAGCGGTATTAATTTCAATGAAATTGCTATGCAAAAAGAACCTGAGATGTTTTGTTAACATACGAGCTAGTACGGTGCCTCACACGGCTATTTAAGTGTTTCATATTGCTCGAATTAAGCTTTCAAATAATATTTCCACAAAAATGGTTGTGTAATTTGCCCGTGATAAGTTCTGTTGTCACTTTAGTATGTGTTGCGTTATCTGATGTGTATCTATCCTTGCAGATCATACAGCTTAATGAACTGCACACGTACACATAAATAAAGCACACCACTTAACGTAGAGAACGGAACACAACATACAGATTTAAAAAAAACATAAGTCTTACTCTCGTTGTGCCTGGCTCTCATTTACATCCATTTTCTCCATCTCTCTATTCCTTTCCCACTGCCTTTGTATCCTTTAGTCATTACCTAACACTGTTCTGCCACCGTCAACTATGTTCCAACGTCAATGTGTCTCTCTCTTCCTCTCACACTGCCATTGACTCCTACATTCTTTCTATACCATAGCCACTATATACCATGTCCCAGTATTTATTGCTTTTCCACTTCCTCCCCACTGCCACTGTCTCCTTCTCTCCCTCTTGCCAAACTTTATTTTAAAATTTTTTAAAGGTCGTGTGGAACATAGAAAGAGGCAGCTGGTACCCCGTTTTTTAGTCATAGTCTTTCGAACAGAAGTATATTCGTCTGTTTTATGCTCTGATAGGAGCATTTTTTCCGCTGGTTCCCGTCTTCTCACTGCAACAGCACAGCATGTCATTCATATGATCAGAACTTTATTGGGCAGTAAAATTTTGATTGTTTACTTATGTGAAACTGAAATAACTCAATACTAATTTTGTACCTCAGGCAACGGCCTTACAGTGGGGAATACAGCGGTTCCCTTCAGCCGGCCGGAGTGCCTGAGCTTTTTGTAGGCGCTACAGTCTGGAACCGCGCGACCGCTACGGTCGCAGGCTCGAGTCCTGCCTCTGGCATGGATGTGTGTGATGTTCTTAGGTTAGTTAGGTTTAAATAGTTCTACGTTCTAGGGGACTGATGAGGTCAGAAGTCAAGTCCCATAGTTCTCAGAGCCATTTCAACAATTTTTTTTTTTTTTGTTCCCGTCAGATCACAGAATTTAAGCGCTGTCGGTCCTGGCCGGCACTTGGATGGGTGACCATCCGGGCCGTCATGCACCGTTGCCATTTTTCGGGGTGCACTCAGCCTCGTGATGCCAATTGAGGATCTACTCGACCGAACGGTAGCGGCTCCGGTCAAAGAAAACCATCATAACGACCCAGAGAGAGGTGTGCTGACCACTCGCCCCTCCTATCCGCATCCTCAGCTGATGATGACACGGCGGTCGGATGGGCCACTTGTGGCCTGAAGACGGAGTGAGTGAATTTTATACCTCACATCGGACTCCACAAGCACAAACATTTCCCAGGATCCTTGAGATGATATCGGAGATACTTACCAGCTTTATTTCTCTGTGCTATATCAATATATAAACTAAGTTTTCGCCTTACACCGGATTTCACGCTCGTCTTTTATGCACAAAAGTTGGTTAAATTTGGACCTCTGTATCTCGGATATGGATAAAGATATCAATAAAATATCCAGGTTTTTAGAGATTGGGATCTTAAAAATACGCTCTAAAAATTTCAGGCATTTGCTGTTAAGAGCCATCTTAGAATCAGCGCCTCGATGTTGGTACGAAAAATTGCTACAGAAACGGTTTTTAGGGTTCTAAGGAACCTCCCATAAGGTAATAAAGAGTTTCGAAAACGCGAATGTGGTACATCCAGATAAAGATCTAGAGATTATACTGTCGAAATCAAAGCAATTTGCTGCGATTATTTATTTTTTAGATTTCGCCTCATAAGTGATTTTACATCTAGAAGTAGAGTAATTTTGAAACTCTATGTCTCGGAAATAGATAAAGATAACAAGCAAATTTTTAAAGTTGTTCGACAACTGGGTCTAAGAAATACATCACACAAATTTCAGCCATTTGCTACTTACAGTCCTCCTGTAATCCACAGCTCGGGTTTGATACGAAAACATTGGCAAAAAATACATTTTTTTGTTATTTGCTTAGGAACCACGCAGGAACCGTTAGTACCTGCATGCGCCCCTTAAAGCCCACCGTAGACCGCATCGAAACAAAAAAGAACTTCCCATTCGATCGATTTGCTAAACAGTAGGAAGCGCATAATATTTATGCTTCACCCCAGTAGTGTAGGATAGTAGAGCTAACAAAGAGAACTGTCCAATCCGACAGTCGAAACCCACCCTAAAATTTTTTACACAGGCATAATACACCGAAAGAAACCCAATGTCAAAATTTTTGCTGATAAGACACACTCCAAGTATTTTTTAAGGAAATTTGCGAAACTCGTAGCTCGCCAGGCGGCAGGAGAAATGTGTAGCCCTCCGTCGTTGTTGCAGACAGCGCGTGTGCAATACAGCGGGCACATATTCTTGACTGACGGCACGTCGGTAAATAGATAACACTCACAACTCAATCCTCATTTATAAGTGAATTTCAGTTTTCATTGATAGTATGTCTGCCACAATTATTCACAGCTATTATTCACTCGAATTTGTAAATCTTTAACGCAGACTTAAGAACAAGCAGCGGCCATTCCAATATTACTAGGTGTTAACAACTAAATTACTTTGTTTCTGATTTCTTCGTGTATACTTGTTACTAGCAGTTGTCTCTGTGCAGGTTCCAGTGCTTCACAGTAATGTGGAAGCTAATTAATGTTTTCATCGTTACAAAGATGAAACTTCTCCTAAAGACATAAATTTATTTATTTATTTCTAGGAAATTCTATCGAATAATGTCGACATTTCGATAGGAATTGTGGAAACATGAGAGGTGCAGGAAAGAACCCAGACTATTCTGTTGAGTGTTGTTCAATGATTTTGTGCTAAGTGACGTCCAGAACAAAAGTACAGTACCTTGCAAGAAAGCCTGTACAGTAATAGCTTTCAGCGAGAAGGAAATGCCTACGCATTTTTTTAGTTAAATATGGAGGAAGGAAACGCTTATACATAATCGCTATGCAAAGCTGGTGTCATTTAGTAAAATTTGAACACGAATTGTAGAAATGGAAGAAATTTTTACATGAAGTATAAAATATACGTCAAAATGAAACTCGCAAAAGTGTGGAAGAAAAATTATTCGGAACATTTAGAACTGCACGTGAAAATCTATGCACCGTTACTGAAGGAAATGTACGGAGTTGGGTGCTCCGAATTGCAAGTGAGATGAACAATACTCTTATCGAGACTTCTTCGAGGTGATTATACAGATTCAGAAAATTATACAGGAAAATCTGTAGAGGAGGCGTCTTTAATAGATAATATTATAGAGAAATTCGTAGCTGATGTGAAGATGAAGCTTCTCGTTACGACCTGAAACGCTGCATCTAAAGCCAATCAAATTTCGTGTAAACCACATTTTATCGTTTCGGGCGAAAAAAAAAAACCTCGCACCCTTTCTCCAACAGCCTTCTACCCACTGGATCTCCTGCTCGCGGAATGTCTGACAGCTGAGTCAGTTCACATTACTAACTGATAGAATCAGTGACGTTTTTATTTGATTTTGTCAAATCTGGAGACAGGCCATCTGTTGTGTTAAAATGTGTGCTTAAAACTGGTAGATTAAGACAGCTAAAATTCCCTTAGCGATTACTAGTTTCGAATATTTGATGAAACATCTGAAGATTAATAAAAATTATTATTTAATTTAGTGTGTATCAGACACCAGGCGTTACAAATGGACATAATCTGTTGAGCTGAATTACTCTTCTTGTTATGTTCACACCAAAGTAGGTCGTTAGGGTTACGTAATTTATGAAGTTTGCCATATATATCTGTAGTGCTCATATTGCGATACTTGTGTTCAAACTCAAGGTACATGACTGATACACACTGATTTAAGTAATTTTTGTTATTGATCTGAAGAAGCTGGTAATCAATGAAGGAATTTCAGCGAACTTGATCTAGGATTTTTATCCACACATTTGAAACAATAACTTGAAAGAAATTCATTAAAAATGTAACTGGTGCGACTACCTATGTAACAGAATTACAATGATTTACGTTCCTTCTTTATTTTATTTTCTAAATTAGTATTCAGCAACTACACGCTAATGATAGGTTGACAGCACTTACATATTCAGTAGAAGACTGTACTATTGGTTTGCTGTTGTTTCCACTGAATGTAATTGCAAATAGTATAGTATTTCTCTTCATTACTTCTCTATATTTTCTGATAACTTAACAGGAATATGATTATTTCACTGTGGTGCTTATAACCGAATGTCAACAAGTTTGATACAATTTTATAGGTGCCTGGCTTAAAGAATGAGAGTTGTCCTGCTCATTTGACTCAGTCGTTCGTTTTCTCTGCTGAACTCCTAAAAACTCTTTCTTTGATATAATTTTTGAGAAAGAAATGATGTCAGAGCGATGACGATGGCAGTATGCATGCTTCGTGAAAATATTAAATCTCTTCCGTAACTGGATATTCACACTAGTAGTGTACACAGGAAAATGAAGTGCAAGCAGTGTTATTAATTCGTTGTTTTAAATATGGTAGGCATACAACGCAAAAACGAGAGAAACATTAAACAACAGCTGTTTACTTTCAAAGGATGCATCTTGCTGGAACGCGCGTAACACAACAGTTCCGCCAAACCTTCGCCCATCAGGCTTCTTTTTTTCTTCAGAGAGTTAATTTCCTTGCGCATTTAACAGAGCGGACGCATTCAGCTATCAGCTCAGCTACAAAACATGCTCACGCAACAGCGGCCTGCCCATCTGCGTGGCCCACTTTTAATTAAAAATTGAGCAAACAAGGTAGTGCGCCCGCGGACAGCGCGAGCTCTCCAGGGCGAGCCGTCACACAACAGCCAGCTCAAAGCACACTCACGGAATTTCATTCCCGCCCCTCGTCTACATCTGCATTAAACATCTACAAGAGAAAGGCACAGCGAAGTGCGCTGCGGGGAATACTTTGCATGTCTTAACGACATGTCAGCGTTTGGAGCGTAGCAAGAATGAAACTCCAGCGTGCCTATAAATTGAACGTTATCTTCACCATGACCTGAGGCGCATTATGCTTGTAGTTGCACGACACCCTCTTAACTCCCACCGGCAGGTTCCTCTTGGCTGTCTGGAAGTAGATACATGCGATATATTCGCCATCTTCCTAACATTATCACTGATGCAATTCGTTATTTTTGTTACCGTTATCAATGAGTTCAACATATCTACGCTGCTCGTCCCTGTAGTGCTTTCAATCCACCATGAAACTGATCCAATCATTAGAGCAATGTTCTGTAGCACGATGTACAAAAGCTTTCTAGGGAGAGTGTTTGAAGGCCAACTTCAGTTTCTGCTAGTCAATAACAAAACATTGTTTTCTCTCGCTGTACACTAAGGGACATCATTCTAATACCTTCAGAATGAAGCATCATGATTATAAACTTCCTGGGATTTCACGAAAGATAGGAACAGAACGTGTAGTGGACGTAGAGGTCATTTGAGGAGGAATATCAGCTGCTATCGCAGTAAGATGAGGCAGGAAATCTGTCATAGTCTTTTCAAAGGAACCATCTCAGCACTCCAGCAACTTTAATCATTATCACTTTTTCCAAATGCGAATCCAGATTGCTGTCCACAGTGCTATGTCACCTGGTACAATTTATTGCATTTTTTTCTGGCGACGTGCGCTGTTAATGATCTACTCGTAGCAATGAAAAAACAGATTTGATGTTGCTTACAACTGGTGCCTGTATTGTATGAAAAGGTAATTTCATTTTCCCTCTTTAACTCCAATTGATTTTGTCAGCTATTTACATGTGCTGCGTAAATCAGTTCCCTGAACGGTAGGACACGGGCGATTTGCTACCCTGTCTAGTACTGTTCGATCTCGGGCTCCGTCTCCAATCACTTACACGTCGACAGGACGATAAATTCCTTCTTCCTCTGTCGATTATTTTCTCCCGTGTTCCCGACACGGTGACTATGCGTTTACTCCCAAGTACTTGCAATCATTACGGAAGCTAATGTGTAACTTCAGTTAAGTACTGTAGTGTTAAAACACGAGACTGCTATTCTGGACGAAAACGGCAATCCTAATTATCAATTTCACTTCACGTGTCTATGAAAATGATTACTTTAATACTCCACAGTCGATTCATTTGCCATTTCTATCGAACTGAGGTTGTGCTACGCCTGTCGTATCTTAGAAAACTCCACTGAACATTAGCGTCACTCGCGTCTACAATGCCAAAGTAAATCTGGAATTACGGAAAACTACCTTGACACTGGCCATCATATGAAGAAAGCCAGTATGAATATTTTGATAGCTACTTGGATTTAGATTGTAAGAGAATCCATTAAGATCAAATTTGCTTGTGGACAAATAAAGGCGGGCGAAACTCTGTTAGGGAACCCACTCTCTCCTTCGCGAAACAACAAAAATCGTGTAATTCTTTCCACAGTGAATTAGTGTTTACGAGGTAGTCATCTCTGGGGCTAGGATCCATGCTGTGCTTCACTGGCTTCCTGTACGCTTTCTTGAGCGGGCTACGTGACGTTTCCGACTTTTTGTAGCTGTCGCAGATGCAGTGGGACTTCCAAGCAACCAGTTCTGTGCTGTGGTATTTCCGACCGGGGCCTCCCCAACGTTGTGGATTTCTTTTAGGGACGGAAAAGCCGCGGATAAAACATTTGTCGTCTGAAAACACCACGTTTATGTCATGGGTCGTGGAGTCCACGACACCCTTGGATTCAGGACACGTGTCTCCCGCGGTTAAAGAATCTGACACATGCCTCCAGGATCGTATAGAAAATGGCCGCCCATGCGACACGCGTGTCCCACTCCTCCCGCAGTCAGGGTGGGACGCAGTACTTCCGTTCAAAGCAAAGCTTCTAGTCGAAGCAGTAAAACAAATTCTGCGTTTGTCGCATTTAACCAGAGAAATGCATGCCGAGATCCAACACAATGTGCCTCTAATGTTTAAATGAGAATTTGTGGTTTTTGTAAGATTTACTTTAGCCTTAGTTAGGATATACCACGAGTAAGTGATCCATCTCTCTCCCCAAAAGTATTTATAAATTTAATTAGATGAAATTATATGGTTCCATAGACCTTTTCAACTCTAAGACGTTATGACGTAGGTGTACGTATGCAAACTGAAATGACAAATGGAAATTTCTTTGAAGGCCATGATTCGAACCTTGGTTCTTTGCTCACTAGGAAGATGCGCTAGCCGCTGCACCATTCTCTCACAGTGGCTTTGCACAACTGCCCAGACTACCCTAGCATACCTCCCTCCTCAGTCCTAGTTGTCGCTCACGCCTCATTCCCTTTAGTATTCCTCCTAAACTCCAACAATATTTCAGAGAATCTCCAACTGCACTGGAATAGCACCTCAGCATGGAACGAAACGGGGAATCCTGCCCTGAAACACAGGCATAGGTGCTTTAATCAAATCAAACTATGTGGCTCCAGAGATCTGGATGTACGTACGCAGAGTGAAGCGACAAATAAAAATTTGTACGAAGGTGGGGATTAGAACCTCAGGTCTTTTGCTCACTAGGGAGAAGCACTTACCACTCTGCCACCCTTACGCAGTGGCTTTGCACAACTGCACGGTCTACTTTAGCACACCCCTGACCTCAATCCTAATTCCCATTCACGCCTCAGCCCACTTGGTATGCTGTTCGAGTATAAGGGGAATACCAAGTGAATTGAGATGTGAATGGGAATTTGTATTGAGGAGGGAGGCGTGTTACTGTAGTCTGTGCACAGTTGTGAAGCCATTGTGCCCGCAGTGGTTAGCGCATATGCTTAGCGAGTGGGAGATCTGGGTTCGAATTCCAGTGTTGCTAGAAATTTCCATTCGTCGCCTCAATCTGCATGTATATATCATAGCCGTCTGAGACCTGAAAAGGTTTCTGGAACCATAAAGCTTCATTTCATTGAAGCACCTATGCCTGTGTTTAAGGCAGGATCCTCTGTTTTGATTGATGCTGAGATGCTATTCCAAAACGGCTGGGCAGCCTTTGCAATGAGTTTAGGGAGAATACCAAGTGGCTTTAGTCGTGAACTGGAATTTGGATTGATAATTCGCGTGCCTCAGGTTAGTCAGTGCAGATGTGCAAAGCCACTGTGCCACGGTGGCGCAAGTTCAGCACACCTGCTTACTTTGAATTCCCGCTTTAGTACAAATTTTTATTAGTCACTTCAGGCTGCTTAAATGCCTTTACAAACTTATTTTTATAAATACATTATTTGTATTTTAGCCCGCCCGGTTGGCCGTGCGGTCTAACGTACGGCTTTCCGGGTGGGAAGGAGAGCCTGGTCCCCGGCACGAATCCGCTCGGCGGATTTCAGTCGAGGTCCGGTGAGCCGGCAAGTCTGTGAATGGTTTTTAGGCGGTTTTCCATCTGCCTCGGCGAATGCGGGCTGGTTCCCCTTATTCTGCCTCAGCTACACTATGTCGGCGATTGCTGCGCCAACAAGTTCTCCATGTACGTGTACACCACCATTACACTACCACGCAAACACAGAAGCTACACTCGTCTAGTGTGAGACGTTCCCTGGGGGTTCCACCGCGGGCCGAACAGCACAATAACCCTGGGTTCGGTGTGGGGCGGAGGAAGGGTTAAGTGGACTGCGGTAGACGTCGTGATGTTGCAGACCACTGCGGCTGCGGCGGGCTCTCCGTCGTCTGTAGGTCCCCGGTTAACATAGCTTAACATAACATAACATTTGTCTTTTTAATATATTCAGAAATTTAATACGTGTGCCAGGGCCAGTGACGGCGTGCCAAACTGCATGCGTGGCGGGTGTTCGGACGACGTGTGGGACGAGGCTCAGTCTGTCTCGGCTTTACTCGCCACTTCTCAGAAGTACCCACTGCAGCGCGACATTTTATTTGCTATTCCAGTGTCTCTACAGCTCTGTCCGGCCGAATAGTGGAGTCAGCGCCTTTTACCGACCGCAATTTGTTTTTGGTTTGAAGGAAATTCACATGTCCAGCGGCTGTTTGCACAAAAAGAGGCACGCTAGAAATCTATCGTCCCAAGCTTTTACAACTGAATGGGAATGAGACAAGGGACGGATGAAATTTCTTAATAAATAGTATGCTGTCGCATAATCGACAGGGACTGCCAATTTGCTATGAAACGACATTACAATATCATGTAGAAACAACCAAAAGTTTATTTGATAAGGAAAGAGCAAAAAATTACAATGATCGACAGATGAGCACTTCGTGCTAAATTTGTAGGCATGGAGCACGTGAAGAAATTAGCGGTATGGACAGTAAAATTTCTGAAGACGCACACATTATTCCACTGTTGTTGCAGCTGCTTTCGATGGAACTGAACGAAGAATGTGGAGACTTTGTACAGCGTGGTCCATTGATAGTGACCGGGACAAATAATTCACGAAATAAGCGTCAAACGACAAAATGCAAAGAACGAAACTTGTCTAGCTAGAAGGCGGATACCAAATGGCGCTATGGTTGGCCCGATAGATGGCGCTGCCATAGGTCAAACGGATATCAACTGCGCTTTTTTTTTTAATATGAACCCCCATTTTTTATTACTTATTCGTGTAGTACGTAAAGAAATATGAATATTTTAGTTGGACCACATTTTTCGCTTTGTGATAGATACAGCGGGAAGCCGGTCCGGCGTCCTCGCCTTGCTCAAGAAGGGACACGATGCGAAGGGCCTGTCTGACAACCGGAAGCGTGCCGAGAGCTGGTGGACACCTGCAGCCATTAGGACGGAACGCCAAGAATGTACGCGCGAAAGCAATTGAATTCTTTTGGCCTTGCGGCAGCCATTTTACCTGCCTTAGGAAACTGGGATATGCCGACAATTCCAGCACCCCACGGGCACAGCGAGGAGAGTGCAAAAAGCGAGTGGAATCGGCGCAGGAAGGCGTGTGAAAGGAGCTAGCATTCTTCGACAATGAGAACATTCCTTGCGGCAGATTTTGAGACGGAGCCCAAACATGAGTCTGACAAGGGCTCACGCAGAGAGAGCGGTTATAAAGATGTGTTGTGTAGCTGCTCTCCCAACAGCCTCGGAATACAGGAAAACATCTTAAGAATGTGACATTGTGAGAAAGATGCCAATTCACGAGGCACACGCCAGCCCAAGCCAGACAGAAAATTTCTAACGGAGAAGAATGCCTATGATCTGTCATTGGGTTGCATTGAAAATTTCGCCCGCCAATGACAACGCCGAAAGGAAGAATATTACTAAGTGGAGTTGAGCTGAGAGAGGGGAGGAGAAGACAGAAGTGAGGGGGAGTCGTGGAGACACAGCGGAAGCGAGAGGACGTGGGTGCTCTTCCACCGATCGCCAACATCAGCCTTCCGATGCAGTGATAGCACAGCTTCGACCACGGAACCGACGACGGGCAGAAAACGCGGAGATCGTAACTGGGACCCACTGCAAAGCCGCGATTGCTAATGAGGACAGCCAATCCGTGCAGCGCAGCTCCGACGCGACGCGACTCGCCGCGCCGACGCAGCGCCTGCCGCCGACAGCAATATACGACGAACGATAACAAGGATGGTGAGACGATTCGTTCCCTCCTCCTTCCCCTTAATAAGTGAATCGTGTTCACGCCCAGTCAAATCGGCCCTGAAATTTATAATTTAATTTTTGTTTGCATACACAGCACAGAAACATTAATACATTTCTTTCATGTTTTGATCGTATATGCAATCTTTTACATTCATACAAGAACCCTTTCACAACAAAACATTTGTGATTTATTTCATTTAATTTCTCGCGTTCACTAAAAATTTTGACGCACTATATGGGGCCACCTGATTGGTAATTTTCATTGTATGTGATGTCACAAAATCATTTCTCGAGTTCACTACAGTTTTGGCACTCAACGTGGAGCCACCTGATTGGTAATTTCCATAGTAGGTTATGTCACAAAAATAATTTCCCGAGTTCATCACTTCAGTACCTTCACACATTATATAATCAAAACAATCCGGACACCCTCAAAACATACACTTTTATTATTAGATGCTTTATGCTGCCACGTACTGCCAGGTAGGTGTTACAAAACATCGGCGTTACAAAACATCCCAAAGGTTTTATAGGATTCAGATCAGCACTCTGTGCAGGCCAGTCTATTACAGCGATGTTATTTTCGTGTAACCACTCCGCTGCAGCCCGTGCATTTTGAACATGTGCTCGAGACATTAGACTTCGTGACAGAGCAGTATGGGGAACACACGGATGTCGAACGTGGTCAGCTGATTGTGTGTCATTTGGGTCATACGTCCTTACGCGAGATTTCCCCACCCCTTGGTCCACTATTTGCGGTATAAAGTGAAGCGTACATGCCGACCTCGTCTGTTGACTGGAAGAGACCGCCGACAGTTGAAAGGGTCGGAATGTGTAATCGGCAGACATCTATCCAGGCCATCACACAGGAATTACAAACTTCATCAGGATCCACTGCATGTACTATGACAGCTAGTCAGGAGGCGAGAAAACTCGGATTTCATGGTTGAGTGGCTGCTTATAAGCCACACATCACGCCGGTAAATGCCAAACGACGCCTCGCTTTGTGTAAGGAGCGTGAACATTGGACGATTGAACAGTGGAAAAACGTTGTGTGGAGTGACGAATCACGTTACACGATGTAGCGATCCGATGGCAGGGTCTGGGTGTGGCAAATGCCCGGTGATCGTCTTCTGCCAAAGTGTGAAGTGCCAACGGTAAAAGTCGGAGACTGTGGTGTTGTGGTGTGGTCTCGTTTTTCATGGAGGGGGCTTGCAACCCTTGTTGTTTTGCGTGGCACTGTCGCAGTACAGGATTACATTGATGTTTTAAGCATCTTCTTGCTTTCCAGTGTTGAAGAGCAATTCGGGGATGGCTGTTGCATCTTTCAACACGATCGAGCACATGTTCATAATGCACGGCCTGTAGCGGAGTGGTTGCACGACAATAACATCCCTGTAATGGACTGGCCTGCACAGAGTCCTGACCTGAATCCTACAGAACACCTTTGCGATGTTTTGGAACGCCAATTTCGTGCCAGGCCTCACCGACCGACATCGATACCTCTCCTCAAGGAGCATTCCGTGAAGAATGGGCTGCCGTTCCCCAAGAAGCCTTCCAGCACTTCACTGAACGTGTGAGTGCGACAGTGGAAGCTACCATCAAGGCTAAGGGTGGGTCAACAACACATTGAATATCAGGTTACCGATGGAGGGCGCCACGAACTTGTAAGTCATTATCTGCCAGGTGTCCGGATTCCTTTGTTCACACAGTGTACATCAGTTGACCAATTTGATTAGTGATTAACAACATGAACTAGAGAAGTTCTCGTATATGAATCTCCAACGGTTCTGATAAGGTGACTCACAGATGACCAGTCGAAAAATTGTACTCTTGAGTAACCCACAGTGGCTGTAGTCTCGAAACAACGTGAACATGTTCGAAGAAAATTCTACCATCCGTCTAGTGCACTTATCAATGGAGCGAACGTATTATGGTAGTTCGTGGACTCATACTTAAGTCTAGGTCAGATTTCAAAATGAACATGTCTTCAAATTAGATTGTGATTAAAGTGAGTAGAAGGGGAAAGAAACTGCTTCTACAGAAATATTACACTTTTTTATTCCAAAACTTGTTAAAGGCTGGCATAGCGCGATGGAAGTACAACATTAATGATGGGAAATGTTTCACCACAACTGCCTCCTTTGAAGACACATCATGAAGAAACAGCTGGTGCCAAAATTCAGATGCAGAAAATAATTTGTGATCTGAAGAGGAAAGCTACAGAAGATGTATTTGAAAGACAATTAAAACTAACGTCTGATCAAAGGAAATGAGAACACACTTAATAATTAACCATTAGAGATCACTACAGCTTACGTACATCCATTTTCAAAGCTAGGTAGAAAGTTCTATCGACACTATCTTCTATCATTCACGAGGTTCATGTTTCTCTGAACACATTAAGTTTGAAAACTACAGGTGGGGCGAATTTTTTGTTACGTAATGATGCTGACAAAAATATTGTAATACACTGTGAAAGTGAAACCTGAAACTACTTATCGCCGCAAATAAATGTTGATGGAACATTCAACTATTGTACAAAGTATATTTGTCAGCTATATACGATTCATGATCTTGTTAATGGACATAAACCCATCTTCTCAGTATGTCTTCCTAACAGTTGCTGATGAATTTGGTAATCTAGGTATGGAGTTATATTCATAAGACTGATTTCGGGCTTTGAAAAAGCGTTGTGAAAGCTGGAAGTGAAGTTTGGATTGATGTAAGAAACCAAAGATGTAGATTTTCTCTACCATAGAGCACATGACTACTTTCCAACAAATGAAATTAGTAAGTTTTTGTCGCATATGTGATTTTTTGACCCTTAATCCTGAAATGGCACGTCTTATGCAGCGAACTTCAAAACTAAACAAAAATATATAGGAATGCAACGTGTGAAATTAGTTCCCCACCAAATAAAACTTGAAAGTACATAACTAAAATGAAACAAAGACTTTAGTCACACGTCAGGGGCTGCCAAGATCTCGCCTCACGCGCCGTTCCCAGGCACAAGTGCCATAGCGCTGAGTCTGCCTACGTATTTGCACCACCGCCACGTCGCGCTGTCTGTGTGTGTCGATGACGAAAGGGAGGAAACTGCGAACGCGCTGCATTTAAATGGCAATGCAGTGGCACTACATATATTTCACATTTCTCAATGACATAGATCAGAAACAAGACGTCAGTATTATTTAAAATATTTTGGCGATCTGAAAACATAATGTATTTTTTATCTGGTACAGACTGGCGGCATACGTACAAACAAAGACAGTTTCACAAATTTTCCCACTCAGGCTACGATGCAATCTTGGTTTGTTTACTTTCATAATCGTAAATAGGTCTTTCACACACTTATGTTGGTGGAAATATTGTAACACTTTTGCAACCTCATTACTTGGACGTGAAAACTGTACACGAGGGAAAAATGTAGACGTCCTGGACATAAAAGGACTTGTCGTTGAAACGGGAATTACCCTGCTGGCCAAACAATCACATCTGGAGACACGCACAGGCGAGCTTACAGGCGTAACGGTAAACGGTTCCAAAAACAGCTCGAAAACAGATATGAAAATGGCAATGCTGCCAAAACGTTCATAAAACTATTCTTATAATTCCTTCAATGAATTCTTCAAACCTCGTGTTTTATTTAATGCCAGTGAGCTTAGGGAAGTTGACTGAGTTTGTCATAACTTGTCCCTCCTACAATGCGAGTTTTTAAAAAATATGTCACCACCAAATCAGAATTAAATTGTTTGTTACCTTACGATGTCTTACTTTTGCGAAGTATGCAGTCAAGTTCACTTAAAATGTGTGGTTTGCAATCCATTCCGGATGTTCCACTTTCCGTTCAGTCTTGCTCCATAAATTCAACAATAGTGGATTTTAAATTGAAAAATCGTTCCAGGAAAGCCCCTTGATTAAATTAACTTACTTTTCGGTAATATACAGGGTTGTCCATTGACAGTGACCGGGCCAAATATCTCACGAAATAAGCATAAAACGAAAAAACTGCAAAGAACAAAACTCGTCTAGTTTGAAGGGGGAAACCAGATGGCGCTATGGTTGGCCACGCACGCGGGGACTCGCCCCAGGGAGTCCGGACCCTCCCTCCTCCACGGCCGCTCGCGGCGACTGGGCGAAAGTGTCTGTGGTACAACAACACCATTACAATAACTTTGGTTGACATAGGCCGATTGACACAGCGTATAGCCTAAATATTCCCTTTCCAGCCAAAAATATTTCTTTTTTTTCCGTATTGAGTTGCCCAAATTATTGTTACGTTATTCATTTTGACTTAATTTTCTTATATCAAATAATATTCGAAATTCGTTTTAGAGAAATTTGAGTTGGCTTATTAGATTAAAAAACCGTTCTTCGTTACGTTTTAATTACTGAAAGGAATTGGTATTTCGAAATTTATTTTATTGTTTCATTTATCCCAATGTGAAATTTCAATGACAACATACTTTATACCAGTGGGGAAAATGCTCCTCTCTGAGCGCAAAAAAGGCGTATATGCTTCTGTTTAAAAGACTCTGGCTTAAAAGTGAGGTTTGTTTTCTTTCGTAAAATACATAAAGGAAAGCGCATTAGCGGACAAAGTACGAAGATTTCCAAATCATTTTCAATTACGAGCTAGTTTGTTGGTTTGCGTTGGCTGTGCTTTCTGCGGATTCTGTTTTTAGACATAATATTGAAATAATACCTTTGCGGAATTCTACACTTCGTAGGCGTTAGTGCCGATATGTCATATTTACGTGTGGGAAGTAGTATTCTCTCTTAAAAATTAATCGTTGAATAACAGAAACATCATACGCCTCAATTGCAGTGTAACTTGGAAGGGTACAGGAATGAATAGCAGTTCAAAAAATGGTTCAAATGGCTCTGAGCACTATGGGACTCAACTGCTGTGGTCATCAGTCCCCTAGAACTTAGAACTACTTAAACATAACTAACCTAAGGACATCACACACATCCATGCCCGAGGCAGAATTCGAACCTGCGACCGTAGCAGTCGCACGGTTTCGGACTGCGCGCCTACAACCGCGAGACCACCGCGGCCGGCTGAATAGCAGTTGATTTTTAAAAAAGCTATTTTATTGACAATATACGAAGTACTACAAGTATTAGCGATCAGCATAACGACAGATTTCGCTTTTGAAAATCCGTATATTACGGTTCGAGTACGTTCCACAGTCATTGACAACATAACTGCCGGCCGGGATGGCCGAGCGGTTCTAGGCGCTACAGTCTGGATGTGTGTGATGTCCTTAGGTTAGTTAGGTTGGTTGGTTGCTTGGGGAAGGAGACCAGACAGCGTGGTCATCGGTCTCATCGGACTAGGGAAGGATGGGGAAGGAAGTCGGCCGTGCCCTTTCAGAGGAACCATCCCGGCATTTGCCTGGAGTGATTTAGGTAAATCACGGAAAACCTAAATCAGCATGGCCGGACGCGGGATTGAACCGTCGTCCTCCCGAATGCGAGTCCAGTGTCTAACCTCTGCGCCACCTCGCTCGGTAGGTTAGTTAGGTTAAAGTAGTTTTAAGTTCTATGGGACTGATAAACTCAGAAGTTAAGTGCCATAGTGCTCAGAGCCATTTGAACCATTTGACAACATAACTCTGAATTTATTTAGTACCTACTGTCAACTGCACCGGCTAAATAGGCATTGCTGCTTGTATACGCGCATTCGCTTATCGTCCCTCTTCTGCGGTGACACAAACAAACTCTCATCACATACACGTTAATAGATCATGCCTAAACAAAAACCAGCAGACACTTGAGGACAGAAGCCAAGTATCTACATCGACTAACATAGTTCGAAAGTCAACGTGTGGTGCCTAGCGGAGGGTACCTTTTACCACTACTAGTCATTTCCTCTTCTGTTCCACTTGGAATTATAGCAAGGGGAAACGAATGTCCATATGCCTTCGTACGAGCTCTAGGTTCTCTTATCTTTGAGGTCTTTACGATAAATGTACGTTCGTGCCAGTACAATCATCCTGCACGTTACTGCTCATCATGTCAACCGGATCATTTATATATTAGCGGAAAAATGCTACTATCGGGTCACAAAAAATGCGAATATATTTTGTAATGTTTAAAAGAATCTGCCTCATTCTATCTTCCCCGCACTTTTAAAAATTATCCCAAAACTTTTGGCAAGGAGTATATTCTGAGGTGACAAAAGACATGGGATAGCGATATGCACATATAAAGATGGCTGTACTATCGCGGACACAAGGTATAAAAGGGCAGTGGATCGGCAGAGCTGTGATTTTTACTCAGCTGGTTCATGGGAAAAGATTTCCGACAAGATTATGGATGCACGACGGGAATTAACCTACTTTGAAGGCGGTGTGGTGGTTAGAGGTGGTCCCATAAGACATTCTATTCTGAAAATCGTTAGAGAATTCAATATTCCGAGATCAACAGTGCCAATAGTGAACCGAGAATACCAAATTTCAGGCGTTACGTCTCACCATTGACAACGCAGTGGCCGACGGCCTTCACATGACGACAGAAAGCAGCGGCTTTTGCGTAGAGTTGTTTATGGTAAGAGACGAGTAACTCTGCGTAAACAACCGCAGTAAGCGGTACCCGTGCCCGTTAGGAGGTTGGGCTCTAGCCGACTGGAACACCGTAGTCCCTCCGGATGAGTATTCAACGACTTACTGATTCCATGCCATGTCGGTTTGCTGCACTATGCCGTGCAAAAGGAAGTCAAACACGATATTTGGAGGAATCAAATGGTTTTTGTCACCTCAGTGTATTCACGTTTTTTTAACAAATAATAATAATAATAATAATAATAATAATGTCGTGTGACGAGGGCCTCCCGCCGTCGGGTAGACCGATGATGATTAGGACAATACAACACCCAGTCCCTGAGCGGAGAAAATATTCGACCCAGCCAGGAATCCTTAGGATTGACATTCTGTCGCGCTGACCACTCAGCTACCGGTGCGGATCTTTAATAAATAACTCACCTCAAAGTCGCACAAACTCCCATAACTACAGCTCACTCATACCCACTAGTCCATTGCTGTAAGTCGCTCATACCCATCCACAGCTAGTTTTCCTTTCTCGCTCATTCATTCAGACCCACTTACTGGCATTATCTCTTTGTACCCCTCTGTCATTGTCTCCTGCATCCCAGTCACAGTCTCCTTCTTTCTGTCCTACTACGTACTACTCTCCCCTGTCATTGTCGCTGTCACCCTCTTGCTCCCTCTCACCTCTAATTACTATTTGTTCCTCCGTCTTACTCCAATGAGTGTAAGACGGTTGAACCAATATTAATTATTAACGTATGCATGAAACGACGTGGGTAAATGACGGAAGATATAAGTTAGAATTCCTGGAAGGAAACTAGAACTTCATGTCTCAAATGTCTCAACGCCTTACCAAGTGATCAACAAACTGTTATTGGGCCCACAGGAATAGCCTCCTTCCCCGAAAAGTGTCACTGAAACTCTGAGAGGCTGATGTTTTACAGCCTTGCTGAAAAGAAATGTGTACGTTTTTGATGGTAGGTTCTTCCGCTTCTTTTCTGTGATGGACGCCTTAACGCCTCCTTGTCATTTCCGAAGAGGATATCACCACTACCCTGCTCATTGACGTGGTGCGCAAGTCGCAAAATGAAGGAATAACGAACCGTCGACGACGAAGTCATTATAGACGAACTACCAGATCGGATCGGTGAAGGATGGGGAAGGAATTCAGCTGTGTCGTTTCTAAGGAACAATCCCGGCGTTTATAATGGCTCTGAGCACTATGGAACTTAACTTCTGAGATCATCAGTCCCCTAGAACGTAGAACTACTTAAACCTAACTAACCTAAGGACATCACATAAACCCATGCTCGTGGTAGGATTCGAAGCTGCTACCATAGCGGCCGCGCGGCTCCAGACAGTAGCGCCAAGAACCGCTCGGCCACTCCGGCCGGCCCGGCGTTTATATTAAACATAATTGATGCCTTCGTTTTCTTCAAAGAAATCCCATCTGTCTACAATGTCCACAATTTGATTGCTTTTCTGGCGCAGACAGTGATGGAAATCGTCGGAATCTCGAATATTTTATAAATTAATGCGATAATTGCACGACGTACATGTAATGTAAGAAATCCTCCCGAATGACTTCGTGATTTTCCCAGGATTTGCCCTAAGCGCTTTAGGTAAATCATGGAAAGCCTAAATCTCGATCGCCGAATAGGTCATGCTACGATACTCCAGCGTCGTTATTACTATGCTTACGACAATTTCTGCGCCCAATGATGAGCTGCTTCCAAACTGGATGCAATCGATGGGTACGCGGCATCCAGCTCTGACATGGGCGACATGCTGCGGTGCGCTGTTTGCACGAGACTCCGGCCCGCTGTCGCATTGCTGACTGCGACTGCTCATCTTGGTGGCAGCGGTTTCACCCGAACCGGAGTTCACATCGTGGAAGAAGGGCTTGGTTGTTGTTCAAATTCCAGTTTTTCGACGATTTTAACGACGGAATACGGAATGTCCTTGTTCTTGATACTCTGTCAAAATTCAAAACGGAATCCTGAAGAAGCTCTACGCAAGATCAGAATTAACTGAATGTGTAATAAACTTAATGAGAATTCAGACGTTCCTGACTACGAAATACGTCTCCCATCCGCAGCTTCTTCTCAATTAACAGGAAGCGGCCAAGGATTCGTCAGTTGTACGTGCAACACGAGATGCCAAAATATGAGGTGCCTTTGTGTGAAAAAGAGAATTTAATGCATTTCAAAATATCACTCTAGTCTTCAGTGCTGCAACAAGTAGGCCATGCCAGTTCTTCTTTGTGTTTCATCGGTAACAGTATTCTGTTCGCATTCTCCTGTAAATCGTGAAATGTATGTACCAGATCAAGTTGCCAAAATGTAAAGCTTTTTTCTGTGAAGAAGAAAAGTGATTACGTACCGTACAAAGTTCTTCAGTCTTAGTTCTGCTTTCATTGTTTTCCGGTAAGAATATCCTGCGCTTTATTTCCTAGTTTTGTTATTTCAGTTTCAAATGCGTATTAATTAATAAAGACTTCTCGTCTTGCATTCTTTTAACACTCTGCTTAAATAGGACTGTTCCTTCTGTATAATGCTTTTCTAAAGGATGTCTAGGAAAAGCGCGTATTTAATAGTTTTCTAAAACCATCAGGTATTCAATAACTTAACTAGGCATTCCAATGAATGCCGGGATTTCACACATTGCCAGTTCATAGAAAGCGACAAATTTATTGATCCTTGATGTATTCACTAAGCTAGGCTTCATAATTCAGGAACGGCTGAATCAGATTCATATTGAAAATAAGATGCATTTTTTATGCAGGAAGTAGCATTAAAAACTATAAGGCATACATTGCGTTGAAGCCAAACGCCATGCTTAAATACTATACATTACACAGTACTCCATTTTCCTTCAATGACAAAGTGGAACATGAACTTGACCGACTAGAGCAGACTGGCAATACCGAATTCATTCGCAGTAGTCAATTGGAAACGTCAGTTGTTGTAATGCCAAAATTAAATAGTACATCGCGCACCAGCGGTGATTTCAAAGTGACAGACGGTGTGCTATCTGCCATAGATTCCTATCCAATTCCGATTCTGGAGGAACTAATTCCTAAATCAGCTGTCGGTTTACGTTTTACAAAACCAGATCTGAAAGAGGCCTACTTACAGCTACATATGCCTGAAGAAACACTATTTGGACTTTCCATTTGCGATTTTCACTCCATGGAGTTTGTTCCAAAGTTATTTAGAACAATTAATTAGGATGGCTCATAACGCTGTGAACTACCTAGATGATGTCATAGCCGCTGTTACATATTAATTATAAATAGAATAACCTTTGGGTGCAGGATAGCTTTATAACTTTTTTATTATTAGATCGATATTGGGAATTACATTCTCATCTTCAGATACATCTACGGACACCCATTTTCTGGTATGGAATATATATAACTTTACTACCCATAACAGTGGATCGTGGCAAAAGAGCCGCATTTGTTTATTAACCATAAATAAAACAATCTCTGGCTGCAGGATGATTTTATATCTTTTTTATTGCATGATCGATTTCGGGAATTTCGGTTCCATCTTTAGATGCCCTTATGTACGGATCCTGGCCTGAATATACATATTTACTGTCCATCATAGTGGATCCTGGGAAAACAGCCGTGTACATTTACTAATTATAAGTAAAATTGCCTCTGACTGTAGGTTAACTTTTTTATTGCATGATCAGTTTAACCTGCGTTGCCACTATCCACGATCACGGATAGTCAAAATACACACACTGCACACAAAGAAATGGGAACTGTACAGAGATACGCCTGAAGATTGCAATGCACTCCCCATAATGGTGCACGTAATTAAAAAAGTTGTAAATTCATTCTGTACCCAAAGGTTATTTTATTTATAATTTTTAAACATCTACAGGTGTGTTCCCACCATGCACTATGATCAATAGTCACTACGTGTATGTGCCCAGCAGGAAACGGAAAAAGTTAACACATGCATCTGAAGATGGGAATCGAATTTCCGAAATAGATCATGTAATAAAAATAGTTTTAAGACAACCCCGAAGCCAGAGACTGTTTTATTTACAATTACTAAGTATATTCAGCTCTGTTTTCACCATCCACTATGACAGATAGTGAAGAGCTGTTAAACAATTTCGAATTTGTGTTTAGGATTTTAGCAGAAGCCAATTTAAAATGTAATAGCGGGAAGTATATATTCATCCACCGAGAATTTCAATGCTTAGCACACTTTCTGTCTCAGAGAAGTATGAGGGAGACTCCACAACACACAGAAGCCATAAAAAAAAACAAGCAATAATGTGCTGTAGTCGGCCAAATTAGGTACTAGAGGAAATTCATTCCATATGCTGAATACAGAAGCGAACTGTTTTACAAAAGTTTATGGAAATGCACGAAATGGACTTGAAAGAATCAATGCCAACCTGTGTTTGATAAAGTAAGACGTAGATTTGACAAACTAAGACAAAGTTTACTAAGAGTTAAATACGATCCAAATAAAATGTTAAAAACGGCATCAGATGCTTCTGAATACACAAATGGTTCAGTTGTGTCACATAGACGGCCGATCATGTTTTGTATCCAAAGCATTGAGAGTTGCTCAGAGAAAGCACAGCTAATTTGAAAAGGAAAGATCTCTGCTGTTAAAAAGTTTCGTGAATATCTTTTCCGCCTCAGATTCATTTTACTTACAGATGTCAACCACTGGCGGCTGTAATTCGACCAAATAATACTGTTCCTTCCGGAATACCTCAACTTTTGCCCATTTGTACACTGTTTTTATCAAACTGTGACTTCTAAATAGTTTTCAGGTCCAGAGCACAACTCGCAGATCAAAGCTACTATCAAAACTGCCTATGGGGCTGGGTTCAAATGTTGATTCTTCTGCTGATGTATGTATTGCTTTAGATTCAATTAGTCAAGACACTGTGGAAAATTTGTCTCGGAATTTCAGTTTTATTGCGAAGCTTGTGCCAAAAGATCAGTGTTTTCTGAAATCAAACAATACTTTCAATTGAAGTGGCCTTTAGGTAACACGTTAATCACTCACCCAGAAATGGAATCATAAGCACATATGATAGTCTCACATGGTGTCTGTGTACAAATGTATCATTCTGGTACATTCAGAATCAAGAAAGACATGTGCGGTGATCCCTGAATTTATGCCAAAAACACCAGTCAGGTTTTCTTCGACAATATTTTCCGTGACTATCGGCATCAGAACCCTGTCACATTTACATGTCAATCATTCTCGACCATATTTTGAAAGCTACTGGATGACTGTTGTAGATAATTTTTCAAAATTTCAGTATGTGATGGAAATGTCATCTATAATTTTTATGAAAACTATTCAGTCTTTGTCGAAGATTTTCTGTATTGAAGGATTACGAAAATCAATAACCATTCACAATGACATTCAGTTTTCGTCACAGGGGCTCAAATTTAAAATGAAAGAAAGGGCATTCCACAATTCAGAATCGCATCATTGCATCCTGAAGGAAACGAATTGGCTGAAAGTTTTGTACAGACATTCAGATCACATTTGAGAAAGTTCACTCAGCAGTAGAAAAATCGTTAATTTTTCTTACGTAATGCAGAGCCACTCCACGAAATACAAAATATATAGCTGAAAAATTTAATGGAACACCACATCATACTCTAATATCTATCCTAAGTCCACTTACTCATCCACAGACCACGCATCGACAATAGTTGAGACAAAATATATAGACATGCACAAACCAAAGTCATACATATTTCAGGAATTCAATGTATGGAGTATGGCAGTGCCAGTCTCCAGGGTGGCGCCACATAGGTGTCTTTAGTCGCCACAGAAGGTCCACGTCACAGGCAGTAAATCGGGTTGCCACCTGACGTCAAACAACCAGTTAACAAACGAACGTTCTTCCAGATAGTGGATAAGCGAGCACACAACTCCACCCGATTTGTTGCTGCAGTTGTCATTAGTTTCCTATCAACCATTGGACAGCTAACACGTTGGCACTGTCATAACAGAATGTCGAAGTAACTGCCGAGTTTTGCAGTGCGTCTCTATTCATAAAGCAGGGCGTAAGATACGATCAGCGACACCACATCCAGACTGGAACTACTGTTAGATTAGTTGCTCAGCGTCCAATGATGACTGAGTTTGGTTTTTACCAGTGTTGAAAATTTTTATTTCACTGCAACACCTCATCATCATCACACTAAATCCGACCGGAGTGGTCGAGCGGTTCTAGGCGCTACAGTCTGGAACCTCGCGACCGCTTCGGTCGCAGGTTCGAATACTGCCTCGGGCATGGATGTGTGTGATGTCCTTACGTTAGTTAGGTTTAAGTAGTTCTAAGTTCTAGGGAACTGATGACCACAGAGGTTAAGTCCCATACTGCTCAGAGCCATTTGAACCCAGCCCATCACACTAAAACTTAGTATGTGTACACACCAAGACAAGAAAAACGACGAAAAAAGAAGGAATTAATCTGAATGGGACGGGAATCGGTAGATGTGATGTACACAAGAACAAATTATTACAACTTCAAAAAAACTGGATGGTTTATTCAGAAGAAAGAGCATCACAATTTGAGCAAGTCAGTAACGAGTTGATGCACCTCTTGCCTTTATGCAAGCAGTTACTTGGTTTGCCATTAATTGATAGACTTCTTGGAAAGCCTTCTGAGGGATATCGTGCCAAATTCTGATCAAATAACGAGTTAAATCCTCAAAATCGCGAACTCGTAGGAGGCATGGCCTATAATGCTCTAAACGTTCCCAAATGAGGAGAGATCTGATGATCTTGCTGGGCAAGGTACAGTTTGGAAGACATGAATACGCAATAAATAGATAGGTAGACAGTAAACCCTCTCGCCGTGTATAGGTGGGCATTAATCTCGCTGAAATGTAAATACAGAATGGCATGCCATCAAAGGCAACAATGGTGTATGGGGGCCGCGAATGCCAGCCAAAAGGGTGTTACTATGAAATGAAATGACACCCCTGACCATCACTCATGGTTGCTGCACTGCATGGCATGTGACTGTCAGACTGGTATCCTATCGCTCTCCGGGACATCTAAAGGTACGTCTTCGTGTCTAACTTACTGGATGACAATTATTGAATTACATAAAGTAAAATAGTCATAACTTCTGAACAGTTAGCGTTAGGACGTTAAAACTGCATGGTTGGCCGCGGGTCATGATGGGAATTAGTATGCGACGAATCCCAATTTCGTTTGGATGGGTTCGTCAGTAAGTAAAATTGGCGCATTTGGGGGACTGAGGATCCGCATTTCGAAAAGTCTCTTCACCCTCAATGGGTCACTGTGTGGTGTGCAATGTGCAGTCACTGAATAATCGGTGCGATATTCCTTGTTGGCATGATGACTACAGAGCGGTAAGTGAAGGTTTTGGAACATGATTTCATCCCCAGGAACCGAAGTGACCTTGATTTCTACAAGATGCGGTTAACGCAAGACTGAATTCCACCCCGTCGAAGCAGGAGAATGTTTGATGTCCTAGAGGAGCACTCTGGGGACCGCATTCTAGTTCTGGGATTCCCAGAGGCCACTGGCACGGGCTTAGATTGGTCACCATATTTTGCGGATCTGAACACATGCGACTCCATTTTGTGGGGCTATATTAAAGACAAGACTTACACCAGTAACCCCAAAACCATTTCTGAGCTGAAAACAGCCATTCAGGAGGTCATAGACAGTATCAGTGTTCCGACACTTCAGCAGTTCACGCAGAATTTCGCCAATGATGGTAGGCATATCGAACATGTCATAACCTAAATCCGAGTATCTGTAGGGACGTTTACATGTTGAATAAAGTGTGTGCACGCTGTAGTTTGCAACTAATTTATCTTTTTTTCATATAGTTCAATAATTGTCACTCTGTAGTTAGTGAATACAACACGTAACATATTTAATCGTTTATGGTGACGTTTTCTACATGATTAAGTGTGCAGCAATTTACCCATCTCGGTAGTAGTAAGGTTTCTCCAGCTCTATGCTTTGTAAAATACTTGTAACAGACACTTTCAGTTGAAGCCTGAAATATGTTTTCCACAGCACTTTGCCTATGTAGAAACTGATAGTATGTTGCGCAGTCCCAATTCGTGTGTGCGAGTTGCGTTTGCATGAGTGTGTGTGTGCGTCTGTAAATGTGTGTCTATTGTTGACAAAAGCCTTAATGGCCGAAAGCTATAATTGTGTGAATCTTTTTGTTGTGCCTATCGCGACTCAGGATCTCCGCTCTATGGTGTGTAGCAACTTCCTACTCTAATGTTGTTACATTCCATCCTAGATTTACCATTGTTTGATTGAGGCAGTGTAACTATCGAGAAGGTGGGGTCGATAAGGTGCTGTGTAATAAAATGTAACATATTTACCAGGGAAGATATTTACTCATAGAAATAAGTCATGGCCTTTTATTTATACAAACATACAATTTATTATTCGGTACACAGGAGCTTCTATCCAGAAAATCAATGGGGTGGGAGACTTTCACAATTTGAATATGTACAATACAAAGTTGATTAACTCTAATTATTCCTTTTCCTCGGCTTCCGCATGTGTTATACAAACATATATGCCCTAAAACAGAAGAAAAGAGTCTTAATTAACCAAATTACATACTAATAAAACTAATAGAAAACTCCCAGCTGACGTCTGCTTGCGGAATATTTATACCCAAGCTTGCACCAGCAATACTCCACTTATTAGGCTCAAGCACCAATCAACAAAAAATTTGTAACATCACAGGGTAAAGCTCTAAATAAGGTATATCTTGCACTCTTGACAATTTGATAAAAGGTTTCACAAAAATAATTAGAAACAGAACACTTCAGCGCACTTAGTTGAGATAAGAAAATTCAGTTTGTCTCTGTTACGCTACCATTTTTTGGCAAAACTTTCACTGACAATTTAATTCCAATAAATTAGCAAGTCCAGTCAATTCAAATCAACCCCAAATTAGAAACAAGAGAAAAAGTATGGTTAAAGGCAGAATAGCCACATCCAATTTCTATGTTTCCACGTTAAATTCTTCTTCTGGAGGTCTGTTTAAATGTAGCTGAGAGTCTTATTGAACACAGACTGAGCAGAGTCAACCTGAGCGGGAAGGGGTAGGCGGAGTCTGGCCATTAGGAGAGAAGCCGGTCGTCTCAAACGTCGACAAGGAGGTGAGATGCGCAAGTTGAAAGTCGGAACAATATATTACAGTAGGTCTAAACTCCGTCAAAGAGGCACCATCTATGTTGTAGTCTAAACAACGGCAATTCATTGTTTTGTTTTTTTAATGTGAGTACTTCATTGGCACTGGAAAGACACACTCTGAGCAGACAATGAGAGATCACATGTTGTGGTGCCCTGCAAACAGCATAAGGTCAGCACTCTGGGAGACGCTAGGCAAGAAGCAGTACAAAGACAGAAACTTCTGAAGTGGAATGAGACAGGAGGCCATTACTCCTTTCGTGCTTAAGAATACAGGACCCGCAGCTATCACGCTTTGTTGTTAACTCCGTTAATAAATAGTAAGGGTTGCTACCACTGGATAATATGGATAAATTCTAGATTGGGAGAAAGAAATCAGCGCACGCATGTGCAGGAGACCCGGTTGGCTAGAAGCTCGAGACAGGATGCACCCGAATGTTTGAACGAAGCTATTCGTGACATCCGCGAAGCGTTACAACATGAAACAGGAACTGTGAGATAATTTCTGGAAGTTGACCGTCTTATTTCTAATTCAAGAAAATTTTCACTAAAGCGCCTGCTAGAATTTTTGTTTTCAGAGAACTGACTCCAAAGTTATCTCCGCCTACTTTAACACGTTGGGGGCTGTGGTTGGAGGCCGTATTTTACTATGCTTAAGATTTTAATGAATTGAAATAAGTAGTAGAGAGTTGAGATTCCGAAGACACAGCTTCTACACAGATCGCTCAAGAGTGTTTCAACTCAAGAGATGTAGAAAATATAAACTGGGTTTACACCAATCTTTAGTTTTTCTGCAGACCTAATGGTTCAGGAAAGTGCTCTAATTGTTATCTGTACCACAATCGATGGTATCTGTCATTTTTTAAAAATTGCGACATTCTTTCTGTTTCGATAACATCACTTGTGGGGAGTTGTTATTCGAATGTTTTAACAGGAAGCAAAGAGAGACTGATGTGTCCTGTGACTCGGAATATATCTCCAGTTTCATTTTTATCTCGGGTACAGCAATTTCGACGAAACTGTTTCTGTTCAACTGTGGCATACAAAGTTCTGCCTAGAAGTTGTGAAAGTCCAAGAAAGACACTTTTAGAAAATGGTAGCAAATAAGAAAACCAATTTGCAACATGTCAAGTATGTTTTAACATCGATGTTCAAAATATTTTGTATCTCTCCCAATCTTGCTGAATGTTTGCGTTAACAAATGTGAAGAAAGTTATAAACTGGTGAGCATTGATGATATTTTTTAGCATTGAACATTATATGGAACAGTACTGAACAAATTAACAAATCTTCGAATCACCCATTTATTAATGCTTGTTTTCACATATTATTCCTAGATACTGTATGTTTGAAGATATATTTTCAGTCTCTGAGAGACTGACATGCACTTGCCGAACATACGTCGGATATGATGAGCCATGTTAACATCAAGCCTTCTTTTACATTATCATTCCAATGTTGATTGTGAGGTATTATTCATTTAAGAGTGAAACTGTTAACGGTCTGTTTAGTAGCAAGTAATGGTGGTGAGATTTCTGATATGATTACTGTTTTTAGTCCAGAGTTACAAATTCCCAATGAGACACAAAGATAAGACACTCTCTTGAGTCACAGTAAATATTTCTTTCGCTTCAGTTAAAGATTCGCCATCATATATAACGAATTATATTCTATTAACCAAAAGTTATTGAAATTGCTGACTATGTTTAAAAGGAACGCACTACTTCATTACTGCAAAATATTGTGGCTGCATATCATTTCTACAGCTGTATATACATTCAAACAACCTGTTTTCTGACCAAAGTTTTGTAATGAGATCTTTCCAAAAATCCACAGATTTCCCAGGCCGAAAGAACGACTTGACTGTGAAGGACTAGATATTGGTGGAATGTCTAAACTTTCTCAAAATTTAAACAGCATTTGGGAATGAAAGAAGAATGATTGAAGAATCACCCCACTCCCGACAAATCTACATGTTCCGCTCAATATCTTAAAATATAAATTCTGTAAATCAGTGTCTGGGATTATGATGACACGTTTTGGAAGATACAGATTTTATCGTTCCAATGGATAGATTTTATAGTTCCAATGGATCAGCAAACATTGCTTCTATTGCGATACAATAACAAGTCCTGTGTTGAAAGAATGCGAGTCATTATAACTTGGTAAACGAGAGCGAATGGTCGAGTAATATGTTTTGATGTATGCCCACGGGGAATCATCATTAATCTAGCGGAGAAACGGCAGAAGTGTGGGAAAAAGAGAGAAGAGGAATATCATGTGGACCAGTTTGCACAAGTCAAATGCTTGTGAAATTACACATCCCATAGGCCACATTGAAACAGAAATCCACTTTCAGGGATGGTAGAATGGACCAAAACAAGAAAAAAAATGCCTAGTTGACATAGGCACCAAAATCTTTAACTTAAGAATCATGAACATTTCTTCATCATAGTTACTGTAAAACACATCTCATCAACTGAACAAGTACTCATACCTCTTCAGGTATCGAATTTAAAGCCCTAGTTTACCAGACACCTTTTCTTGTTCTGGTCCGCCCTAGCACCTCTCTAAATGTGGTAAGCAAAGAGCATCCAGTAGAAGAGCCTTTCTTTTTTACAGTATCGAAGATGAAGAATTGCTCATAGTTAATAAGATATTCATTTTGGAGCCAAGTTTACTAGACTTTTTTTATTGTTTTGGCCCATACTACCACCTCTGAAAGAGTCGGTTCAATTCTGGTTGATCCAATTTGTACTATGGGATTGATCCTATTTGTACTATGGGACACGAGTTTTGAAACACCCTAGATATCGGATGACCTAAAAAGCTACATAGAAACACGATTGAGAATAGCGATAAAGAAGGAAGCGTTCAACATAACAGGAAATTGCTAGTCGGATCACTAAAAAAACCCTGTTCAACAAATTTGTCAATACGTTTCAGGGACCTGGAAAGCGAGAAAACATGAGGAAAGAAAGCTCACGTTTCTGGAAATGTGTTTGTGGGTGTGTGTTGAAAGGTAGGATGAGGAACGAAGTGGATTTGAGAAAAGTTGGGGAGAACAGAAACCTCCTAACCATCGTAAGGAAAACAAGACACGGAGATGTGGCAAAGTACCACGCTTAGATCTGTCGCAATGCAGAAGACCTACTAATGATGATAGTGAAAAGAAGTATACGGACAGAAATTGTGTCTAAATTGGGCACTCCATAAAAAAATGCAAGTATTATTAACTGACGCATACGCACCGTAAGTAACAACCGAAATCGTGTGGCTAAAGGTATAAGTAGACCACGATGGAAATAGTTCTGCAGAAATATCCAAATGCGTCACTTTGCCTCAGAGGCGCCACTTAAGTGATTGTTGCGTGGCAACCGGGGAGTATGCATAGAGCTGCTATATTTGGTTCTGGGTCGAAGGGCGGACACCTGACGTTCACGCATGCAAGACGCGATCGAATAGCCGACGTAAGGTCTATCCAAGCAGTCTGCCTCGAGAGCGCGGAAGGCCTGTATTACGGCTCACAGATAACGAACACCAAGCTCCGTACCAGCGTAAGCACTGACCTTACAGTAAATCACTCAAATTGGCTCCCTTGTGCTCAGCTTGTAAACTGTATGTGAAGTGTTCTTCACTCTGCAGCACAGCGTTTACTGATCTGAAACTCCCTGACACCTGTGTGCCGAACCAGTGGCTTATCAATCCAGGCAACATCCGCAGTCCGCCCCTACGGCTTCGATTCAGCCAGTACGTTTTTCCTACTTTCCAAGATTCGCAGAAGCTCTTCACTGCACTCTGTTGCTAACATAGAAAATGCAGTCCTTAAAGATTAAGCGCTAATCAGGTTCCACATCTCAGTAAGCATTACCATTACATAATTTAAGGAACGATTTAGAGTTCAGATAGGTTACATGTAGACTGCAACTAAGCAACCACCTTTCGTAACAACGTTTGCCATCACTTTAACATTGCACCAACTCTAAGTTGTCTCCTCGTGATAGTTGAGAATCCATGAATGTGCTGGTACGATGTTTCCAGAAACTTTAAACTACGTCCTACAGCAAAGAGAGAAGTGATCGTGTAAAATAGTTTTATCGATGAATCAGAATCGATTAACCAGTTGATGAGGCACTAGAATCGTATTTGCAGCTAGAGGGGTCCAAATCTCCGTCCGGTTATTCAGATTTTTCCCAAAATAATTCTGACAAATGTAGATACAGTTCGCTCAAGAGTGCGACTAATAGTTAGCGTTCTCCAACTTATGCAGTATTTCAACTCTAATGTCCTTGACGTGGATGGTACAGACATTCAACTTTAACTTGCCTTCCTCATTTTAGGTTTCAAAAATGACTTGTTTAATTTCTTTCCAGTAGTGGAAGCTCTGATCTTCAAGTCAACAATGTTTAGAAGCAAAATCAATTGTCATAGTTTAAAATCCCAGTGACTATTAACAGCCTGCGACTGTTTCAGAAATATGAAATGGTTTTCGAGAGACCGTTACCGGATTCAAAACGTCAATATGAGTAGTTTTTGTGTCAACAAGCAAAGCTCAAGTACCTCAGGCGTACAAAAACATAAAGTCAACTGTTATATATTTTGATAAGAGGACTTCGTGACTTATTGATATGGTACTAAAATTTTTAAGGCCATTACCACATCGCCATATAACGTTCAGACTATTATTAATAGTTGGTGAGGTACACTGAAATACATGTCAAGCAACTCGTAGACTGTTTTCTGTTCCACACCTTACAGATACACATAAACTAGGCTATTATATTTTTGGCTGGAATGTACGAACAAAGGCTAAAAATATAAATATTTTCATTACCCCTGTTCGACCGCTGTTGTTGCGTGGTTTCCTATGTTTTTAAGGAAAATGCCCATTTCTCCAGGCCTTTTCAAGCAATTTTTTTCAGGGCTCAAGAAATCTTTCTTCTCCCTGATTCCTCATACGGACACTGCAGTCTCTCATAACTCTACCCTACATTCATTCTACATTATAGCCTTCTAGTTTCACACGTTAATTAAATTTTCGCCTTCTTTTTCGTACTGAATATCAGCTAACTTCTATCAACAACTATATCTCGTCCTGCTCTGTTTGTGAAGTCGTCACTTATATCTAATCTGTAGTTTTTGACATTGATTTGGTTTCGATTCTGATGAGAATAATCTTGTTGCGGAATGGTTTACAGTAGCCCAACTCGCTGTCTGCCCTACCTCATTGCTCATAACGAATCCTACTTCCACTATACTATTTTCTTATGCTATTCGTATTACCTCGCTTGGCAAATCCCTCTTGGACATATGGCTGAGAAATTAATCTAAAACCTTTTGCCAATGGGTAGGTCATCACAGCACATTTTGTTAAAATCCACTTTCCTATGGATACAGATTGTATGTTCCCAATTTAGGGGTCCCTTCTGCCTTATGCATCCCCACGCCCCTCTCCACATACATGGGCATTACCGCAGTCGAAGGGCACTTCATCACTAATCTCAATCAGCTCTTCCGTTCTCTTACGGCAAGGCCACTGGCAAAATGAAGGGACTCTTTATATCGGAAATCTTCGCTTTACAAGGCTAGCAAAGTTTTTATCATTTAAGCAAAATTCTCTTAATTTGTTTACTTGGAAGCTACACTACACTACTACGTATGTATTCCAAATCCAAAGGATGTCTATAACAACTGTCTTGAATGTGCACAGTGGTTAGTTCGTATTTATTCTACTGGGATTATTCACCTGTTAAATGAAATACATTATGATGTAATGAAATGCACGTGGAGGCTTGAATTTATAATTAGTTCATAAGGTTACTTCAAGCTAAGGCGGTTCAATTAATTTTGGCGCCAGTACACGGCATAGTGTGCACAAAATCCTGAAATGTAAGATATTAGGAAAATAATAAGGAATTTTATGTTCCAGACAGACCCAGGAAGGCGCTGGAAACTGTTGAAGATTACGATCAAGATGATATGGATATATGAGACATCAGGCAAATGAACAGTATCTTTAAGACCGACCAGAGAAGCCTACATAGTCATGTCAAACATTAATGCTAGGAACTAGATGTATTTCATCATTGGAAATAACTATAAATAGCAAGAAAAACTCTAAAGTGTGTGAGTGACTGAGAGCAAAAAGACCATCATGGCTAAAGACCTCTGATACCGTCACCAGCAGAGCGTGAAGAGGATGGCAATGGTGTACATGGAAGAAATGCTTTCTTTGTGCCATTTTTAAATGGCAGCTTATGCCCAAACTGTAATGCAACCTAATTTATATCCTACAATGCTCGTCCTTATGACTGGCATGAATACTGCCGGCAGCATCACAACATCCAGTGAATGCACTGCTGCTTACTTCTTATCATTTTCTTTTACTATGGTGATGGAGAACTTCTATTTTCTGCAGCCTTGGGCACTTTCTTTTGATGACCCGCGACAGGGAAGTTAACTCGGTAGGACCAGATTGTCTTAAACTTGTTGTTGAAAGCCGCGCCAAGCAGATTTAGAACAGGAAAGTTACAGTGTCCCACGTCCACACACCAGGCGCACCGGAGGGCAGTCCACGTTCCAAAATAAATGCAATGTGTGAGACGGTAGGAATCTGAAATCCAGGTGAAAAACTCAGAGCTTAAGACCATGAGACTGGCCATTTGCCACAACTGTTTGTTTAAATCCGAGTAAGAGGGTCTGTGATTGGCTTGCTTTAATTATTTTGAAAGATGCGCGTTTTTCTGTGCATGTCTACGTGCAAGGTCCCATGGTTGGCCGGAGCTAGAAATCTGTCATGTAGTGGGAGAGCTTTCCTGCGGGAGAGCTTATCTGCCTTCCTTGCCGCACCGTACCATTATTAGTTAACCATAACAAAATCAGCGAGAGTAGGAATTTCTTGAAATTGTTTACAGAATTATTGTTGGTCGTAACTTGTAAAGTGTGATGCAAGCGGTCGGCGAGATTCCTGTGCTGCCTGAGCCAGCTAAGCTTCGTAATGTCGGAACACACTAGCCGGAGAGAAGTCGAAGAGAACGCTGGGTAGGAGGGACGTGGAAGAACACACTTGCTTCAGGGACGCCCTCAAGACGCACTTCACTTTAGACAGCAGCAGAGAGCGATTTCTCTGACTTAAGAGTACAGCACAGATCCTGAACAGGACTCAGAATTACCAGCTGCTACTGGAGCCGTCTTTCACACTCGCAATCGCCGAGGAGAGGGGGGCATGAAACTATTTAAATTTCACCAAGATATAATTCAGCAGTTTTCAGATTTCCGCCACTTAGTTGCACCCATCATGCGCTTTAGAAAATGCATTGGTGTTCGTTCATACTTTTCTTCAAATCATTAACGATTCTCGCAGCCACTGGCTGTATCCCCGATATAGTTGCATGTAATGCCTTTATGTGTCCAACTATATGTGCCAAACGTTTAGTTCATAACTTAATTATCTTCTTCATTTATTAAATTTTTATATACTTAGTTCAGTTTGTAAATCATTTATTTGACGTATTATGGAAATAAACCAAACTGTTGTAGTTATCGCTCGTTTCCTTTGGAGTTAGACGAGTCCCTTCATTAATATATCTGCGTGGGGTTTGGTAACCCTACTTTCATGTTTAATGAGGTCATCCATAGCAATTTTCATTTTATAAGACGTTATCCATTGTGTGACATTGATTGTCCTAAATTTGCTCGATCTTCCTTTTCCTGTAAGCACAAGAGATCAGACTTGGCGTATCTTACGGAAGCTAAACAGCTAAACCAACACTTCATACTATGTGTTCTTTTCCAGCACTCCAGTTCAAAGAATTCAAATATTCTCCCCGCCTTTTTTGACCCATAGTTTACTTTCACTGATTACCTGTTGCACGTTCTCTAGCCACTGGGGTTTGGGATTACAAACTACTGACTTGCATTAAGTCGTTTTGGTGCCAGGTTAGCTCACTTGCTAATAGATTGCGCCTTAATGTCAATGCGATCGTAATTTTTAGGTCTGCCTGTCTGATCAAGGGACAGAGCCTTGTAGAACTTGTTGCTTTGCAGTGCTGAAACTGGAACATTCGCACGCAGTCTCCTGGAACCGATCTTTCCAATGCCCAAGTGTGTGCAATATGTTTCAGAGAGGTATGCAAGACATCTTAACCAGGAGGACTTCTTCCTGTTGTAGCAGTATGCTTTCCTTTCCCACGAACTTCCGTTGTGGACTGAGTCGAGCACAATGCCTACACCAGTGCGTGAAATCATAGACCATAACAGACTCACCTGCATATTGAATCATTTCACTACTATGATCTTCACTACGTACACATATTTATATCGTTGGAATACAGAACAGCAACAATCTCCAACTAGAGACTCGTTTTCCAGAGTAGTTTGATTCACATTTCAGTACGAGATTTTTCTAATCTCATGTTAGCTAACAGTTTGTTCATGAATAATACAATTTACTTATTTCTTTAATCTCTACTAAGAAGCTCTGTATTTGTGAGATTTCAGTCTTCGTAGAATAATTACATAATTACACAGATACTGTAGGTTTCCATCCCTGTTCCATATTTTGATGTATCTTATCGGATGCAAATTTAGTTAAAGACAATCGGACACTGTTTGGGAGCGGAGGGGATAGGGGAGGGAGGGGGGGGTGGGCGGGGGAAGAGCGAGGAGGATAAGCAGGTAAATACGAGAAGGTTAATAACTGTGACCATGTCCCTAGTACCCATCCAACAGGCCTGTTTGATTAAATTAGTGTGATTGTTACTTATATCAGTTCAGTAAATAGATACACATGGCTAATAAAGGGACCAAAACCCTTGCGTTCCCATCAGACCCATCATCACCTTAATAATTGGTGCTTTGTCCTTATTGACTCCCAAGTTTTACTGCTCCCTAAAACGACATGCACCTTTCCTATCTGATTACCCATCTAACACCAAATCATGTACTAATCACACCCCCTAAAACACATAGATCATCTTCGCCTGTTCTACATTTTCTGCACACCGGACTGCCAAAACACTTTCGTATGTCATGTTTTCGAGTAACCTAATCTGCTGTCGCGCTTCTGTCATAATGTCCTATAATTCCCTCCATATCCGAATACTACGTATCTCTTTCCTAGGTAATTTCAACCTTTCCCACTCGCAGATCACGAAATCATTCTCGAAATCTATCCTTCCTATTAGACATAGCACACTCTACACTTTCAACCCCAAATGAAGGGCAGCTTTCCCTGCCTAGCAGCAGTCTAGTCCACTTCCCAATACCGACATCCCAGCCGTTAGCTTTTTCCCGTAAACACACCCATCACGTATCCTGTATCATCGTCTCCAATCCCACATCCTTGCGTAATACTACCGTCTAGTATTATGGTGAAACCATAGTCGTTTCCATAGATATAGAATGAATTTGTAGCATCCAAATCACATCACGCATAGTTATCTGATGTTGTTGTTGTGGTCTTTAGTCTTAAGACTGGTTTGATACAGTTCACCATGCTATTTTTTCCTGTACAAGCCTCTTCATCTCCGAGTAACTACTGCAACCTATATCCTTCTGAATCTGTTTAGTATATTCATCTCTTGGTCTCCCTCTATGATTTTTACACTTCACGCTTCCCTCCAGTACTAATAAAGGGACCACAACCCTTGCATTCCCATCAGACCCATCCTCACCTTAATAATTGGTGCTTTGTCCTTATTGATCCCTTTATGCCTCAAAACGCGCCCTTTTACTCAACATGTGCCAAAAATTCCTCTTCTCCCCAATTCTGTTCAGTATCACCTCATTAGTTAGTTGATCTACCCAACTAATCATCAGCATTCTTCTGTAGCGACACATTTCAAAAGCTTGTATTCTTTTCTCGTCTAAACTGTGTATCGTCCATGTTTCACGTCCTCGCATCGCTACCCTCCTCCATACAAATACTTTCAGAAAAGACTTCCTGACACTTAAATCTACACTCGATGACAACAAATGTGTCTACTTCACAACGCTTTCCTTGCACTCGCCAGATTACATTTTGTATCCTCTCTCCTTCGACCATCCTTAGTTATTTTGCTGCCCAAGTAGCAAAACTCATCTACTACTTTAAGTGTCTCATTTCCTAATCTAATTACCTCAGCATGCCCTGATTTAATTTAACTACATTCCATTATCCTCGTCTTCGTTTTGCCGATGTTCATCTTATAGCCTCCTTTCAAGACACTGTCCATTCCGTTCAACTGTTCCTTCAAGTCCTTTGCTGTCTCTGACAGAATTACAATGTTATCGGCAAACCCAAAGGTTTTTATTTCCTCCCCCTGGATTTTAATTCCTACTCCATATTATTCTTTGATTTCCTTTACTACTTGTTCAATACACAGACTGAATAACATCGGGGATAGGCTACAACCATCACTCCCTTCTCAACCACTGCTTCCCTTTTGTGGCCCTTGACTCTAATAATTTCCTTCTGATTTCTGTACAAATTATAAATGGCCTTTCGTTTCCTGTATTATGCCCCTGCCTCCTTCAGAATTTGGAAGAGAGTATACCAGTCAACATTGTCAAAATCTTTCTCTAAGTCTACAAATTCTATAAACGTAGATTTCCCTTTCCTTAACGTAGCTGCTAAGATAGGCCGTAGCCTCAGTATTCCCTTGCATGTTCCTACATTTCTACGGAATCCAAACTGTTCGTCCCCGAGGTTGGCCTCTACCAGTTTTTCCATTCGTCTGTAAGGAATTCGTGTCAGTATTTTGTAACAGTGATTTATTATACTAGTAGTTCAGTAATTTTAACACCTGTCAGCACTTACTTTCTTTGGAATTGGAATTATTATATTCTTCTTGAAGTCTGAAGTATTTCGTCTCACTCATAAATCTAGCCCACCAGAAGGAAGAGTTTGATCATGGCTGGCTCTCCCAAGGGCATCTGTAGTTGTAACGGAATGTCGTCTACTCCTGGGGCCCTGTTTCTATTTACGTCTTTCAGTGTTCTGTCGAATTCCTCATGCAGTATCATATCTCCCATCTCATATTCATCTACGTGCTCTTCCAATTCCATAATATTGCCCACAGATACATCGCCCTTGTATACGCCCCCTATATACCCCTTCCACCATTCGGACTTCCCTTCTTTGCTTAGGACTGGTTGACCATCTGAGCTCTTGATATTCATATAGGTGGTTCACTTTTTTCTAAAGTTTTCTTAAATGCATCCGTAGGCGGCATCTACACTCCTGGAAATGGAAAAAAGAACACATTGACACCGGTGTGTCAGACCCACCATACTTGCTCCGGACACTGCGAGAGGGCTGTACAAGCAATGATCACACGCACGGCACAGCGGACACACCAGGAACCGCGGTGTTGGCGGTCGAACGGCGCTAGCTGCGCAACATTTGTGCACCGCCGCCGTCAGTGTCAGCCAGTTTGCCGTGGCATACGGAGCTCCATCGCAGTCTTTAACACTGGTAGCATGCCGCGACAGCGTGGACGTGAACCGTATGTGCAGTTGACGGACTTTGAACGAAGGCGTATAGTGGGCATGCGGGAGGCCGGGTGGACGTACCGCCGAATTGCTCGACACGTGGGGCGTGACGTCTCCACAGTACATCGATGTTGTCGCCAGTGATCGGCGGAAGGTACACGTGCCCGTCGACCAGGGACCGGACCGCAGCGACGCACGGATGCACGCCAAGACCGTAGGATCCTACGCAGTGCCGTAGGGGACCGCTCCGCCACTTCCCAGCAAATTAGGGACACTGTTGCTCCTGGGGTATCGGCGAGGACCATTCACAACCGTCTCCATGAAGCTGGGCTACGGTCCCGCACACCGTTAGGCCGTCTTCCGCTCACGCCCCAAAATCGTGCAGCCCGCCTCAGGTGGTATCGCGACAGGCGTGAATGGAGGTACGAATGGAGACGTGTCGTCTTCAGTGATGAGAGTCGCTTCTGCCTTGGTGCCAATGATGGTCGTATGTGTGTTTGGCGCAGTGCAGGTCAGTGCCACAATCAGGACTGCATACGACCGAGGCACACAGGGCCAACACCCGGCATCATGGTGTGGGGAGCGATCTCCTTCAGTGGCCGTACACCTCTGGTGATCGTCGAGGGGACACTGAATAGTGCACGGTACATCCAAACCGTCATCGAACCCATCGTTCTACCATTCCTAGACCGGCAAGGGCACTTGCTGTTCCAACAGGACAATGCACGTCCGCATGTATCCCGTGCCACCCAACGTGCTCTAGAAGGTGTAAGTCAACTACCCTGACCAGCAAGATCTCCGGATCTGTCCCCCATTGAGCATGTTTGGGACTGGATGAAGCGTCGTCTCACGCGGTCTGCACGTCCAGCACGAACGCTGGTCCAACTGAGGCGCCAGGTGGAAAAGGCATGGGAAGCCGTTCCACAGGACTACATCCAGCATCTCTACGATCGTCTCCATGGGAGAATAGCAGCCTGCATTGCTGCGAAAGGTGGATATACACTGTACTAGTGCCGACATTGTGCATGCTCTGTTGCCTGTGTCTATGTGCCTGTGGTTCTGTCAGTGTGATCATGTGATGTATCTGACCAGAGCAATGTGTCAATAAAGTTTCCCCTTCCTGGGACAATGAATTCACGGTGTTCTTATTTCAATTTCCAGGAGTGTACCTTACCCGTAGAGATATATGCTTCCACGTCCTTCATTTGTCCTCTAGTCACACCCGCTTAGCCATTTTGCACTTCCTGTCGATATCATTTTTGAGATTCCTTTTCGTCTGCTTCACGTACTGCATTTTTATATTTTCTCCTTTCATCAGTTAAATTCAATATTTCTTATGTTACCATGGGATTTCTACTATCCCTCGTCATTTTACTTACTTGATCCTTTGCTGCCTTCGCTATTTCATCTCTCAAAGCTACCCATTCTCCTTATACTGTTTTCCTTTTCCCTGTTCTTGTCAGTCGTTCCCTAATGCTCCAGCTGAAACTCTCTACATCTTGTAGTTCTTTCAGTTTACCCAGGTCCCATCTCCTTAAATTTCTACCGGTTTGCAGTTTCTTCAGTTTTAATCTACAGTTCATAACCAATAAATTGCGGTCAGACTTCACATCTGCCCCTGGAAATGTCTTACAATTTAAAACCTAGTTCCTAAATTTCTGTCTTGCCATTATATAGTCAAGCTGAAACCTTCCGGTGTCTCCAGGTCTCTTCCACTTATAAAATCTTTTTTCACGTTTCTCAAACCCAGTGTTAGCTAAGTTATGCTCTGTGTAAAATTCTACCAGGCGGCTTCCTTTTTCATTCCTTACCCCCCGTCCATATCCACCTACTACTTTTCCTTCTCTTCCTTTTCCTATTATCGAATTCCAGTCCCCCGTGACTATTAAATTTTCGTCTCCTGTTTGAATAATTCCCTTTATCTCATCATCCATTTCTTCAATCTCTTCATCGTTTGCAGAGCTAGTTAGCACACAAACTTGTACTACTGTGACAGGCGTCGTCTTCGTTTCTATCTTGGCTACAATAACGCGTTCACTACGCTGTTCATAGTGGCTTATCCGCGTTCCTATTTTGATATTCGCTACTAAGCCTCGTCCTGCATTACCCCTATTTGATTTTGTATTTATAATCCTGTATTGAAATCAGGAGTCCTGTTCCTCCTGCCACCGAACTTCACTAATTCCCACTATATCTAACTTTAACCTATCAATTTCCCTTTTTGAATTTGCTAACGTACCTGCCCGATTGAGGGATATGGCATTCCACGCTACGATACGTAGAACGCCAGTTTTATTCCTGTTGATAACGACGTCCTCCTGAGTAGTCATCGTCCGGAGATCAGAATGGGGGACCCTTTTTACCTGCAGAATATTTTGTCCAAGAGGACGTAATCATCATTTAACCATACAGTTATTTGACAGAGGCGGCTTTTTTCTCATTCTATCCTTTTCCACGAAAGTTTGAATGACGGATGCATGTTCGCTGCCAGTTCTCTCCACCTGAGAGACGTAACTAAATAATAAATAAAATAAAAATATGAGGCAGGTTTTGTTGCGTCAGACTGATCTGACTGAAAACTACTGCAATAAACGCAACGTTCACTTCAGCAGGCGTATTTTTTAACTCATACGATTTTGAAAACTGTTATAATATAAATACCTCTGATACCTTTCTGTGAGAAAAAAAGCGGTTGTGACTGTGGAGCAGACCGTGGGGGAATGGCGATTTAAGATTAACGTTCGGTCTGGTTAGTTGTTGGCGAAGAAACAGCACATAAAATGATTCGCGGGATTCGTAAGAGATAGTAGGTAGTGCTTGCAGACACTAAGAAACAACAGAAAAAATGTAAGATATAAATGCAGATCATCATTCATGTAGCCCTCGTATGGTCAGTAATGGATGGTAGATGATTCACCATTACCAGTCCTTCCCCACGCTCATCCCCTCCTGATCCACTTCCAAATGATACGTACAAAGGTTGGTTTCCATATGCTCTGATCTAAGGTATCTGACTATGCTCTCATACTGGCTTGGGAGATATTGGTCAGATAAAGTAAACCCATACGACAAAATATTAGTCATCTGCTTAAAAGAGGAAGCTACTCACTTTGGACTGCTGTAGCCGGTTATTTATTTATTCGTGCTAAAAGCATTGCATATATATAGACAAAAAGAGAAAAGCAGACAATATATAAAGTCAATACATACAAAGGAAGTATAGACAATGTGAAGCAAATACAGCCAAATAATAAAAGTTATACACAAACATTTACTATAATCAGGCCAAAATTTAAAGACCTCGACGGAATTGTCCCTGGCCCACCACAGATCCTCCAGCGTGCAGGAAACTGGTCACTGAGGACAGGTGTAGAGCTATTTGGTGGTTTGTTAGGCTCTACATTCGCATACCGTTGATGGGTGCCCCCAAGTTAGTTCCATTTCGCCATATTATCACTTATTCTACCCACACCACTTCATACTCTGCTGAGGGACTTCCACGTCTTCCAGTGAAGGTTTTCGCCTGGGGGAGAACCTCTGAAGGTAGGATCCCTAATGCTATATCTGCGTTTCCAATTGGCCAAAGATTTTGTCGTGCCATTGACGGTGATGTACTGCCTTTGACGGAAATTTTTAGAAAGCTCCTCCTGGATTTCAGCCTGCTTGGGGAAGTTTGGTGTCCATGCAACGGGTCAGCGGCGTTTAACTCCACTTTGGTTCTTTCTGTGTTCGCGGCAATCTTGCGCCTTTATCTGGTGGGTTATCCCCGTCAGGCTATAGAGCTTGTAGGTAGGCGTTGCTCTCAGGCATCCTGATGTTATTCTATACGTCTCGTTGAGGGCAACGTCCACATAATTGACATGACAGAACTGTACCAAATAGGGCAGGCGTATTCGGTGGCAGAGTAACATAGTGCAAGTGCCGATGTTCTGAGTACTGTCGAATGGGCACCCCATCCGCTAGTTGTGAGTTTTCTGATGATGTTATTGCGAACGGATACTTTTTGTTTAGTGTTTAGACAGTGCTTCCTAAATATAAGCGCACGGTCCAGCGTGACCCCCAGATGTATTGGATTATGAACGTGCTCCAGCTCCAAGTCATTTCCTTTTAATTTTCTGTTGGCGTCTTTGTTCCGTAGATCAAAATCGCATACTTGAGATTTAGCCGGATTCGGTTTCAGCTAGTTATTTTCCGCAAGAATGTGAAGTCCATTAGTGTCTCTCTACTGTTTCGAAGTCTCTGGCTTCAGATATTAGCTATAGGTCGCCAGAATAGATGCAGCTTTTTGTATTAAAAGGTGTGGCTGATCGTTACGATGGATGTTGAAAAAGGTTGGTACTAGGAAGCTACCTTGAGGCAGATCGTCTTTTTGTATTCTCCATCTACTTTTCTTGCCTTCTTGTTTGAAATAGAATCTACGGTTCTGAAGGACAGCTGGAAAATCCATAATTCCTCTTTAGTTGATATAGTTTGTGCAAAATGATATTGTACTGCACAGTAACATAAACTGCGGAGATATCCACGAATACTATTCCTGTGACCAACCACCACACAAAACCATCCTCGATAATCTGTGTCAGATTTAGTATTTGTGCTGTGCAATTTTTGGTTGGTCCAAACCCAGCTTGTTGTGGAATCAGGTGTGGCTCGGTGACAAGGCCGCTATCTTTTATAAAGACGGCACAAAAGAGATACAAGGCGGAAGTTCTTGGCATCGAAAGCTGGATTCCAGGATTTCAGTTTGGCGATGATCCTTGTTCTTCTTAAGATTTTCGGAAACTGCTGTCGTGTTAGGCAGTTATTATAGAATTTCCGTAGCCATCCCATAGCCGTAACCCAAAGCGCTTTATCTGCTCCACTAATAAACTTTTTAATAGCAGCTTTCAGTTCTTCCAAAGTAAACTTAGTGGACAGCAATTTTGTTTCTAGATTTTGTCGGATTATCCTTGTTCTTTTTGTTTTTTTGTTCTTTTTTTTTCTTTCCTCCTTCAGTTTTTCCATTCAGCAGCACCTGGTGGGCGGCTTCAATTGCGGTAACGTTGGATCTTACTTTGGAGACAGTACGGTCATTACTGAGTCGTTTGAGCAGTATCCGAGCTTTTCTGCTGCTCTTAGACATGTCAATACTCTCTACCGTTTCAGGTGTGTAACACTGTTACCAGCCGGTTGCGTGATCCTCCGACGCTGACGTAAAGCAGACTTCACACTGGACGTGTTTCCCATCGTGAAACACGCCAGACGTGATTTCGATTCTGGTTGGTGCACACTTAGAAACGAGCTGGTGCAGAACATGGAACCTGATCCTCATCGTGATTTGCGAACACAGCGCTCCTCAGGGGAAGTTTTTGGCTACATCTAGCTTGCAAATGGCTGTACGTTGCCTGTTTTAAAACGCACATTTCCTGTCTTTTTCATACATTAATCATATTTTTTCTGTCTGTAGTAGATATAAGTGAAAATCTCGGTGTCTAGGAACCCGGCGGAAGGTAGAAATGATAGGTCCGTGCCCAGTCATTAACATTACTTTCTAAAACTTCCATTACAAAAAGCGCGATAGAAACCAACAGCAGCCTTACACATAAAATATAATTTATTTCGTCATTTTCACTTTTTAGTCAAACTCTAACGTCATTCATATACGTCACCATTTCGATTCTACGAATTCTTGAAAGAAGAAAGGGTAAACACTCCTTGAGCCATAACTCCCACCGATATCCTTGGTTCACGCTGGTTTATCTATGTGACAGGGTGCGGCGGTGCGTGAGAGAGGCAGTCGGTAACGAGCATTGGGCAGCGAGTGACACGGCATTTACTGTGGCAGCACGGCTGCGTGGGACAGCGTGGGTGGCGTATTTTCGACAGCGGAAGTGCTGTTTGGCTGGGGGCAGGAAGCAAACGTGGTTGCTGCCAATGGCTGCTGATGTTCCTATGATCCCGCCGTAGTCGGTCCAGGGAACAGACGGAATTATTGCCTTGCTGCGCTGTTCGAGTTGATATTAAATGGTGAGCCACTTTCTCTGTTCTATGTCTGCCTAGCGAGCTCATGCTCTACGCTGTTAAGGCGTTAACGCCCTTGTGTCCAGCATTAATACAACTTGTGACGATAAAGTTCGGTGAATGGAGGCAGAACGGTCGATCGGGCAACACTGGCGACTCACAACGCTGGACCTGCGTAGCGGCAGGTGTTGACAAACTGCCCCCATCGTAGTTCAGTTGAGCATCGTGTGTGTTCGATGTTAGACCCGTTGGACGAAGTGCTTGTTTAGTGAGTTGGATCTCAACTGAGAACAGGACAATGAAGAGCAAAGGATCAATTTAAAGTTTTGCTGTAAGCTGGGAAGACACCAAAAAAAGTGCTTAAAATGCTGGTACTTGTTTATGAGGATCAAGCACTGTCCATGAAGTGTGTGTACGAGTGGTTCGCCCGTTTTCGAGGAGGCCAGGAAGTGTTTTTGAAAATCCCTGTAGCGGACGACCGGCGACCGTCTTCAGTGATGAAAACATTGAGAAAGTGAAGACATTAATCACGAACGACAGTCGATTAACTGTGATGACGATACCGGATGAGTTGCAAATGGCTCTGAGCACTATGGGACTCAACTGCTGTGGTCATCAGTCCCCTAGAACTTAGAACTAATTAAACCTAACTAACCTAAGGACATCACACACATCCACGCCCGAGGCAGGATTCGAACCTGCGACCGCAGCAGTCGCACGGTTCCTGACTGCGCGCCTAGAACCGCGAGACCACCGCGGCCGGCGGATGAGTTGCAGATGAATCGTAAATCCTTGTGACAAATCCTTACCCAGGGGTAAGGGAAGAGCAGTATCCAAGCTTTTCTGCTGCTCTTAGACATGTCAATACTCTCTACCGTATCAGCTGTGTAACACTGTTACCACTTGTGCCACATCACTTGACTGACAATCAGAAGCAGCCACATTCACAGGATTCACAGGATTTTGTCGAAACTGTGGGTGCGACAGCCAATTTCTTGAATCGTATTGTAACTGAGGATGAAACCTGGTGTTTCCGGTACGACCCTGAAACGAAACAGAAAATCACGGAATGGCGATCTCCGACATCACCTCGTCCGAAAAAGGTCAGAGCCGAAAAATCACACACCAAAACGATGCTCCTCACCTTTTTCTGTAGTCATTATCCACAAGGAATTTCTCCCTGAGCGAATAACGTTGAACGCTGCACGGTACGCTAAAATGTTGACCCGTTTCATGCAACGTCTATGGTGAGTACGACCCCAGTAGACACAACAAGGTTCCTGGTTTTCGGTTTCCGACAACGCTCGCCCGCAGACAGCCAATATCGTCGAAGAGTTCCTGGCCAAAAAGGGGGTGGTGCAGCTTGAACATCCACCATACTCGCCACGTCTCAATCCTCCAGACTTTTGCCTATCCCCTCGACTCAAACTCCTTTCGAAAGGAAAGAGATTTGACTATATTCCTGACATTGAACGAAACATGACGCGGCTTTTGAACAGCATCCCAAAGGAAGTAATTTTACAAAGCTTCCAGTACATGTATCGCAGCGCTCTGTTGTGCATGGCTATTTCGCAGGACAGTAAGGTAACTGTAGTTCATAGTTCATCTGCGTTTGTGTTACAGAACTATTCACCGAACTTTATTGGCAGAGGTTGTAGTTGCACCGACTTGGTGCCTCGTCCGAGCTCGTTGTTTGGTCCTGACTGTACCCTGGCTGTTCGGAACGTAGCGTTAAAAAGGTAGTCGTCGGGCATGCAAAAAAAAAGCCTGTGAGCTCTTGATTTTTTTCCTAAGGCAAGATTTTTGCTGTTGCTTATAATATTAGTTATTTTATTTTGTCCATAAGATTAAAATTTGTAAAATGGGAATTGGCTGATCAGCTGTAACTTGGTTTATGCCAGGTAGCAAGAGTCGATAGTCGTTTGTTTGTTTTCAAAGCTAGTGGCCGCTTGTTGGCGTTAGCCAGTCAGTCAGGCAGCAGTAGCCGGCCGAGACACAAGCAGCAACAGGCAAGTAACCAGTACTGTGCCTTTTACGAGTTCCTAACCAGAAGCGAATTTTATAATATCATGTGTGCCTTAATAGTTTAGTTTCGGTGGCGTCGGAAAGTAAACCGATTTTGTGACATATTACAAATTCCTAATCAGGGATGAATTATTTAGTTTCACCTGAGTACTTCGGTAGATAGACTTTTGAATCTCTACGTATTAATCTAATTTATTAGACACAATTCCTGAATATTGGTCAGGGTCTACAGTAGAGTTGCGCAGCACGTACCGATAGCCCGTTTATCTGCATAGTTTAGTTTTCCACTGTCTTTAGTCGGCTGGCTTAAGCGAGGGGGAGTCTTGACCAGAATATGTTGTTAAAATTCCCACATTACAGCAGCTGAGGATTGGAATTAATACTTAATGACAAACTGTGAGCGTTATCCAACTTCTGACTTCATTCGGACAACAGCCTCAGCCTAGTATACGTGATGTGATAAAAAAGTAACGGGATTTTTATTTTTCTAGAAGATTACTTATTTATTCATCAGCGTTATAATACACGTTTGCCATAGCTTTTTCCAATCTTGGAGGCACTTCTGGAATTCACTTTTACTTATGGTGTTCAGCTCCTTCAGCGATTAGGTTTTTATCTGTATGATGGTAAAACTACGTCCATTCATGCTTCTCTTCAGCCTCGGGAGTAGAAAGAAGTCGCAAGGTGCCATATCCGGTCAATACGGAAGGACTGCGATTGTTGTGTGCGGATGCGAGCCGAGTTGGTGACACTTCGCTCTAAGCTTCAGGCTGCGGTGGCTTCGGTTACAGCTTGAGGCTGCAGTAGATGGGCACCACTATCGTGGGCCGGTCGTGGGGATCCAACGTATGTCCAGCACGTCCGAGTCCCTCGATCGGTCCTCACCGGTGGCCAACCCACTGCTCACACTGAGGTTTCTCACTCACCTGTGGTCGAGTGGGAGGACGCACCGGGACGTAGCAGGCGGCGAAAGATTTCCCAGGTGGCCGCACGTAAGTCCTCCCCGGTTTGTCTGACAAACAGGTGCCAGGTGCTGTCTGTGGCTGATTCTGTTGCTGAGCCAAACGCTGTCGCCTGTTCTGTTTCAGAGGAAACCTCTCAGCCTCAAAGATCCGGACAATCACAGAGGGTAGGTTTATTGATGGTTGGGAGCTCCAACGTTAGGCACGTTATGGAGCCCCTTAGGGACATGGCTGACCAGAAGGTAAAGAAAACCCATGTGTACTCTTTGTGCATACCGGGTGGAAATGGCTCAAATGGCTCTGAGCACTATGGGATTTAACATCTGAGGTCATCAGTCCCCTAAAACGTAGAACTACTTAAACCTAACTAACCTAAGGACATCACACACATCCATGCCCAAGGCAGGATTTTAACCTGCGACTGCAGCGGTGGTGCGGTTCCAGACTGAAGCGCCTAGAACCGCTTGGCCGCATCGGCCGTCCATACCGGGTGGAGTCATTCCATATGTCGAACGGGTCCTCCTGGATACCATGAAGAGCACAGAGTGCAGCCAACTGCAGGTCATTGCTCACATCGGTACCAATGATGTGTGTCTCTTTGGATCAGAAGAGATTCTCTCTGGTTTCGAGCGGCTGACAAAAGCGGTAAAGGCTGCCATTCTTGCTTGCAAGATGAAAGCAGATCTGACCATTTGCACCAAACTCGACAGCACCGATTGCGGACCGCTGGTGCAGAGCCGAGTGAAGGGTCTGAATCAGAGGCTCAGACGGTTCTGCGACCATGGTAGCTGCAGATTCCTCGACTTGGTTGGGTATCAGGTTCCGCTGAATAAGTCAGGTGTCCACTACATGCAGGAGGCGGCTGCACGGGTAGCAGAGGCTGTGTGGCGTGGACTGGGAGAGTTTTTAGGTTAGAGGGTCTCGTGAAAACACAAGAAAGGCTTCAGTCACAAAGGGTGCAGGCCGAACACAGGAATAACGTAGATGCAGGAAACATAGGTATAACTGTTGTAAAGTGTCGTAGCTCTGTTGAGAAGGTAGGTGCCAGTGCTCCAAGCGCTGATAGAAAGCATTGATGCTCCAATCGTTATAGACAGTGAAAGCTGGCTAAAGCCGAATACAAACTCAGTCGGAATTTTTACGAAGAACCTAACGGGCTTCCGAAAAGATAGGCTAAACACGGTTGGCGGTGAAGTGTCTGTTGCTGTTAGATGTAGTTTATCGTGTCGCGAAGATGAAGTAGATAGTTTCTGTGAGTTAGTATGGACAGAGGTCATTGTTGGCAACCGGAATAAAATAATAATTGGATCTTTTACCGACCTCCCAATACAGATGATACAGTTGCTGAAAGTTTCAAGGAAAACTTCAGTTTGATTTTAAACACGTAGCCGACTCATACGATTTTGGTCGTTGGTGAATTTATTTTACCATCGATATGATGGAGAAAATACATAATTAATTCCGGAGGTACGCATAAAACATCACCCGAAATGGTGCTAAACGCGTTCTCTGAAAATTATTTCGAGCAGTTAGTTCTCGAGCCCACGCGAACAGTAAACGGTTGTGAAAACACACTTCACCTCTTAGCAACAAATAATCCTGAGTTAATAACGAGCATCAAAACGGATACAGGGATTACTGAACACTGGGTTGTCGTAGCGATATTGAACATTGTAACCATAAATCCTCCAAAAGTAAACGAAAAATATACCTATTCAAGAAAGCAAATAATAATTCCCTTGACGCCTGTCTGAGAGACAATCTCCATTAATAATATAAGTGTAGACCAGAGGTACCTTGAATACAAAGAAATAGTATCGGCAGCAATTGAGGGATTTATGCCAAATAAATTAACAAACGACGGAGCTGATCCTCTTTGGTACACAAAACGGGTCAGAACACTGTTGCGGAAACAACAAAAGAAAAAAGACAAAACAGACGAAAATCCCCGATTGGCGATCTTTTACACAAGCTCGAAATTTTGCGCGGACTTCAATGCGAGATGCTATAATAGTTTCCACAACGAATCTTTGTCTCGAAACCTGGCATAAAACCCAAAGAGATTCTGGTCTTATGTGAAGTATGTTAGCGGTAAGAAACAATGAATGCCTTCCCTGCGCGATAGAAATCTAAGACAAAGCAGAGTTACTAAATACTTCCTTCATAAATGTCTTTACAATAGAAGACGAACTAAATATTCCAGAATTCTAATCAAGAATACCTGCCAACATGATTAACGTAGAAGTAGATATTCTCGGAGTAAAGCAACTTAAACTACTTAATGAAAGCAAATATACTGGTGCAGACTGTATACCAATTAGCTTCCTGTCAGAGTATGGTGATGCAATAGCTTCATACTTAACAATCATACACAAGCATTCGCTCGACGAAAGATCCTTACCCAAAGACTGGAAAGTAACACAGGTCACACCAATAATCAAGAAAGGTAGTAGGGCTAATCCACTTAATTACAGGCCCATATCATTAACGTCGATATGCAGCAAGATTTTGGAACATATAGTGTGTTCGAATATTATGAATTACCTCGAGGAAAACGGTCTATTGACACACAGTCAGCATTGGTTTAGAAAACATCGTTCAAAATGTTGTGGGGAAGGCCAACCAAAGACTGCGTTTTATTGGCAGGACACTTAGAAAATGCAACAGATCTACTAAGGAGACTGCCTAAACCACGCTTGTCCGTCCTGTTTTAGAATATTGCTGCACGGTGTGGTATCCTTACCAGATAAGGCTGACGGAGTAATCAAAAAAGTTCAAAGAAGAGCAGCACGTTTTGTATTATCGCGAAAAATGGGAGAGAGTGTCACTGAAACTATACAGGTTTTAGGCTGGATATCATTTTAAAAAAGATGTTTTTCGTTGTGACGGAGTCATCTCAGGAAATTCCAATCACCAACGTTTGCCTCCGAATGCTAAAATATTTTGTTGACACCGACCTACATAGGAAGAAACGATCGCCACGATAAAATAAGGGAAATCAGAGCTCGTACGGAAAGATATAGGTGATTGGAATACTACAGAATTGTAAAGGTGGTTCGATGAATCTTCTGCCATTCATTTAAATGTGATCTGCAGAGTATCTATGTAGATGTAAATGTAGATGTAGATGAATTTGTGTAATGTGCGGTAACCAGAAAGGTTTTTAGAAGATAATTTGTGTCTAATTCTAAAATGATTTGACTTTACTGAGATTGACATCACAACAAGGCAATGTTGTGTGAGAATTTTCCTTTAATATTAGTGGTCATGCACAAATTTTCCACAACGTATGAGTCGTTAAACTGAGTGGTCAATAGTAATCTTAGTTGCTGTTACCTGTTAATCTGGTGCTAATAATTGTCAGTGATAATTTTTATGCAATTGAACAACAATCGTCTCTAGCTAAAGAGTAGTGGACCAAATAAAAGGGAGAAATGATAATTTTTTCGTTTAACTGCCGTTAGCTTTTTTAAGAAGAATAAGAGGGGAAGAATTTTTTAGGAGTGCGCCCTCTCGTGAGATTGTTGCCTTGCCGCTTTATTAAATGCTGATTTAATCATGTTCGATTCTAGTTAGTCAGTGATTATGATAATAACCGGCGAAGCTTGTTTTATGTGTTTTGGAATAAATTAAAAATTAAAACGTTTATCCTCTGTTGAACTCGGTTTTCTACTCCCTAAGTCCCTTGGCCCTGCTTTCTTACCTACCACTCCTACGGTAAGCAGCGCAAGTTCGCCTATAGATAAATCAAATAAGTCGGTGAACAATACGAATTAATAAAATTACAGAACCACCATCGAATGAAGGAATGACTTCCAAAGTAGTATTGAAATTTTAAACGGCCAACCGATTCATGGTACAAGAATTCAGTTGCAGGTTGTGTTGTCTAACGGCTTCTCGGGACAACAAAAATTGTATTTTCAGTGCTTCATATAATAGAAGATCAGATTTAAAAATCTTAAATACTATCATAATCTACTCTAATGAGGTACAATGTTAAATTAAAGTTTTAATGCAGTAAGACAGTTATTACATAAATCTTGAGGAAGCGTAACTCAGTGCGTGAGAATTACTCAGACTATATTCATCCACAACTTGAGGAAGAAAGCACTTATCGACTTTCAGGGAAGTTTGTACACAATGAAAAATCTTAACGAAACTTTTTCTGACTGAAATCCCCCACAAAGAAATAAAAGGAAAAAGTTTGTCCCTTAGCACGTTTTCGTTTGTCATGTAGTAAAACCTCAGCATCTGGCAAGACGTTTTAATTTATTACTTCTTCACTACGAAATTTATTGGCATTATATCGTTGTACGAAGACTTGATAAACATTGAGATTCATAAAAAAACTAGTTTTTGCTTAAAACGGAACACAACGTACCCACACTATACTCAGAGTTATTGATAAAGAGCATTTTGCGACTTCCAAAAAGCTTTCAACGTAATTTCAAATGTTTTAGAAACCTATTTCTCGCTTCCATGCTTAACGACAAATTTTTAACACTAACTCATTTGTAAAGTTGAAAAAGAGTTTCTATCACGAGAAATATTGGTTTGTTGGGTACGTTTGCCACTATAAACATCTTTGCATGCCTGGACATTTCAGTGAGTCGTACGTATTCGACTTCCAGAGGTTATACTATTGAGTAGAGCTCGGGCTGGTGAGTCACACAGATGAGAGAGAGAGAGAGAGAGAGAGAGAGAGAGAGAGAGAGAGAGAGAGAGAGAGAGCTGAGTCGTCCCAGACTGAGGAGCATGGATAGCGGATGTGCTACACAGGAAATGAATTTTATTTGGTATGTCAATAGGTATCTCTCATAGTTAGCACAATAAAACCAGAAGGGAAGATCAGTCTTTGTGTCGACTTTAAAGCTGCAGTTAACGCTCAAACAATATTTCTTCCTTCCGGCTGGCACATGCTAATGAGCTTATGGATCATCTGGCAGGTGGAGGATTCTTTTCAAAAACTGATTTAGCTGGTGCTTACACCCAACTTTTCCTGCATGAGGAAACAGAGCAAATGATGTCTAAAGTCTCCTCCTGTTCATATTACTTACATAACTTCATTGTATCCAGACATACATCGGAACAGCGTCTCAAAAATTTGGAATCTCGTTTTCAGTTTTTAATTGACGCAGCACTCAAGTGTAATTTGCAGAACTGTTGATTTCTCACTATCTCACTACTGAAATCGAATATTTGCAATATGTCATTGACGCCCACGCCATTTGTCCGTCGACTAAGCGTTTAGCGGCCATACGGAGATTACCTTCTCCTACGAAAACCCCAAGCTGATCTTGCAAACTGAAATACTAGTTCAGACTGATTCCATTTGCAGTGCAAATTGTCTGTTTTATATCACCTTCGGAGTAAAACTGTTCGATTTAAATGGACTAGAAATACGAAAAATCTTTTCGGAAACTGAAAGACGTTGGATAGTCGCCCATGTCTTACGGATTCCGATCCGCAAAAACCAGTTGTGCACTTGATGCATCATCACATGGAAAGGGTTAGTTTCATCTCACAAGACTCACAACAGGGAAGTCGTTGAACAAGCATCAAGTCAGCTACAGTCAGCTAGAAAAGGTAGCTTTGGCTGTAATTTACTGTGTTACAAAATTTCTTCAGTATGTGCATGGTAACACTTTTTCTTGTGATTTATCATAGCCCGCTGAGTGCTGTTTTCCATCTGGCGAAAGATGCACCTGATCGTACAGAACAAAAGTTGCATGGTAGTCACTTCTTTTTTTCAATTATCAGTACGAAATTCGTTATCACCCTGCGAAACAGCATGCAAACGCAGACGCTCTGTCTCGCTTACCTGCGGGAAATGACTCGGATTTCGACAAAACAAAATTGATCATTCTGATTCGCAAGTACTGTAAGCTTTTTCCCATGGATTCACAGGAAATCGCACAGGCTACTTAGCAATGACTATTACTGCTTAAGTATTACACTCTGATTACCTCATAACTCAAAATCTGTCTCAAATACCATGCACAGTCAACTGCCTTTCTGTTCAAAATGATGTGATTTTATTGCATCCTACCAATAAACAAACCCGAGTCCTGATTCCCTCATCTTTGTAACAAGATTTGTTGAAACTAGTAGACAGAGGACAAGGGGAATCGTGAGAACTAAGAAGCTTGCACGGCAGGATTGGCTGTGGCTCGGGCAATAACTAGGCATAACCGCGCCAGGAATTTCTCAATTAATGTTAAAAGCTTTTTTCATTTCTTGGTAGAACAACATTAGAATAAATAAAAAGTGCTAGTTTTCATTTGTTCCAATCTATTAATTTATTGTGTCAACCGGTTTTCGGCTTACAAGGCCATCTTCAGACATTTTTAAATTGACCTCGACCTGACATTCAATGGCATCGTATTCATATTGGTATGGCTAGCACTTTCTGAAACATATGATGGCTCATTATCGTTGATGCACACTGCAAATTTCCTTTGATTGCTCCAGTGAATGTGACTGCTAGTTCTAGCATTATCAAAGCTGTTGTTCCTGTCCTGTGCTTACAAGGTTTGAAAGCAAAAATTGTTTTGGACTATGCTCCGCAAGTTTCTTCAATGGAATTTTAACAATTTTTCCAACAAAATGGAATTCAACACATATCTGAAAGGCACCACTCGCTTCTCAATCTAACGGTGAAGCTAAACCTTTTCCCCACACTTTCAAGACGCAAATGGCCAAACTTCATGCTCCACACGCAAGGCAGAAGGATCTCTGTTGTTTCTGAGCACATATAGCACTATGCCTACTGACGATGCAAACTTTCCAAAAAAGAAATCCCCATGAAGCACAACGTTTTATATACTGTATGTAACATCCTAACAAGTGTGAATCTGGCGTCGTCGCTCAGACGTCTGGCTGTGCTCATTATACCATTTTCAGTGCATTGGCCATCTATCGATGGCACCAAAGGAACTAAGTTTTCGATATTATAGTGATCCTGCCATATATTTTCATTTCAGAGATACATATACTGCATCCCAGTCTGAAGCGACGTTATCATCCCGTCACAAGTACCAGTCGTACCTCACACTGTACCACGAACTGTAGGCCCTCCACGCCTCCAGAATTCATCCTCCCCCTTCCATTGCTCCCAAAGTACGTACTTAGTGAGCAAGGCCCACCCCACACCCCAAATGCAGTGGACACTGGTCCCCTCCCCCCAGCCAGAGAAACAATAGCCTCCTCCAGCTCCTCTCATGCAGAAGGGGTCCCTTGGGACCCTCTCTCCCAAGGTTTCCACTAATGCCACAGCAGACACTCTCCAGTGGTTATAGGAGCCAAAACTGCTGGACAAAGGGCTTCGTAGTCTTCCTCCATGCCTGAAGCTACTTCAGAGAAGTTCTCTCAGAAAGACCCTAAAGATGGCAAGCAAACAAAGAAATCAGCTACGGAAAAGTACCCTCTGGTGGCCCCCACACCACCACTCCCTACCATTCTGCCCCTGTGGATGGGGTGGAGATCTCAGCATCCCCAGAGGACCTGGATCACGCTGATTCCCCATCCTCAATAGGAATCGATACAAATAATCGGTGGCAGCAGTTGACCCTGAGGAATAACCTGCCTCCTTGCATGCTTTATGCTTTCCGAATCTCACAATAACGCCATCTTTCAGTGGAATTGCTGGGGTTGTTCCTCCGGCTCGCTGAGCTATGGCGTTGAGCCTTACACCTGTTTTCTACATTGTCCTCCAAGAAACCTGGTTCCTGGCAAAGTTAACCCCTGCCATCCATTTCTATAAGGGATTGAACAGTGAATTTATTTTCAAAACCTTTTCTTAAGAAATTACTTTATTTACTAGCGATTCATCATGAACATTAACACGTTTAATCACACTATGTGAGCGTGGAAGTAGTTCCCAAAGTGTAACGCTGAGAACCTTACCACTCCCTGTTAACACGGCCGTAGTCACGACTGCTCACAACCTCTGAAAGACTATACTGGTGCAAATCTGCAACACACCAGATTACGTTAAACAAAAAATTTTAACAACTCACACAAACACATTAACTATGCATCCCGTAAGAGGGATCGAAATGGTACAAAACACTCACATTAAAAATTATTTGCCACCAAAAGTGCAACTTGTTTTTGAAAGAACTCTTACGGTGGAAGGGAAGCAACTTTATATACTAAAATGACCATTTAAATAAAATCCATGACATGCAGTTTTACATAAAATTTACCAAAATGCTCTACATTACACATATACCACCTCGCAATATGATAGGTAAGATAAAAACATATTTCAGGAATTTGGCCTTAACACCTTGATTCTATAAATTCGTTAATACTGAATCCGACAAACATGACAGAGGCAGCTATTAACGTATGGCACCTTGACAGGGGGATTACTGAACAAGCCGAACCGCAGATGGCTCTAACCTGCCCCAACTCCACAAGGGATACGAACCACCCAGTTCATAAATAACCACCTTCCCGCGGGTGGGAAACGGAGAAGAATGGTGGGACGACCCCAAAACAAAGCGGCTGGTGGCCTCACCAAGAAAACAAGTAGAATTTAACAAGTAAATGAAACAACATATCTCCATTCACTTAACTTCTAATAAACTTTGATTTCTGGCGAAGACCTGGCGCAGCACCCCCAACGCTCTCCCGAACCGTCCGTTGCCAGCCGCTTCAACGGACGCAGAAAGGCGCGCCGATCTCCCATCTCACGGCGTCGCAGCTCGCCCCGGCCAGCCTGATGTGGTTTGACTCCTGTTGCTCTTATGTCGACGGTGAAGCCACTACCCCTTTCTATACGGCGCGGCCCAATGGACCTCACATGCGCCGACGCTCAAGGCGGACCAGTCATCTTGTGTCCAAGTGCGCGACCGACCAACCGATCGATCCACCCGCCAAGCAACTCGAGCAGACAGGCGGCCTAACGGGTACTAGCACGCCGGACGACAGACAGACGCTGACTGCCCCACACTGACACGGCTTACCCACTGACCAGACTCCCCTCTTGCCGAGCTCATAGCGCCCCTTAAATGCACGTGAACTGGCAACTTTTCTCCTTTCCCACCAGAGGGAGACAAACTGCTATTGCCACAGCGGCGCCACCGCCAGGAACAGAAGGCGACGGGCTGTACACTAAGCGCTGCGGCGCGCTCTTCAAAACAGCAAATTTTACAAGAACAGTAGCGACTTTAATAGAGAGTCAGGTGGAGGCTGTGTCTATGTCCTGAACTCAGTATGCAGTGAACCTGCAACCCCTCAAACCACTCTTGAAGCTGTGACTGTCAGGATAAGGACGATCCAGGAAATAACTGTCTGCAACATATATCTTCCTCGAGAAGGTGCAGTACCCCTGAACTCCTTGGCTGCACTGGTTCGTCAACTCCCTAAACCTATCCAACTTTTGGGAGATTTTAACACCCATGATTCCTTGTGGAGTGGCACCGTGCTTCCTGGCTGAGGTAGAGATGCTAAAACTTTCCTGTATCATCTCGACCTCTGCCTCTTAAATACTGAGGCCCACACACATTTCAGTGTGGCTCTTGGCACTTATTTAGCAATTGATTTATGCAGCCCAGGACTTCTCCCATCTGTCCACTGGAGCACCCATGATGACTTGTGTGTTAGTGACCATTTTCCCATATACCTGTCACTCCCCCAACGCCATTCCCCTGGTCGTCTAACAAGATGGGCTTTAAACAAGGCAGACTGGGAAGTTTTCACCTCTGTTGTCACCATTGAATCTCCTCCACATGGTACCATCAATGTGGTAGTTGAATGGGCCACTATAATTACCCTTTCTATGGTAGAAAACAAGATACCTTGTTCTTTAGGGTGCCCCCCAGCGAAAGTCAGTACCTTGTTGGTCGCCAGAAATCGCTGAGGCCATTAAAGAGCGTCGGCGAGCTCTACAGCGACATAAGCGGCACCCTTCCTTAGAGCACCTAATGGCTTTTAAAGGACTCCGTACTCACGTTTGCCAGCTTATAAAAAGATGGAAACTGGACTGTTGGGAGAGGTACTTCTCGACCATTGGGTGCCATATATCACCTTTCCAGCCCACGACAGGTGTCACTGGCATTAACATTAATGGCGTGCTATCGACACACGCAAATGAAATTGCTGAGCACTTTGCTAAGCACCGTGCTCGAGCCTCCGCTTCATTGAACTATCCCCCAGCGTTTCGCCATTAAAGAGCGTCGGCGAGCTCTACAGCGACATAAGCGGCACCCTTCCTTAGAGCACCTAATGGCTTTTAAAGGACTCCGTACTCACGTTTGCCAGCTTATAAAAAGATGGAAACTGGACTGTTGGGAGAGGTACTTCTCGACCATTGGGTGCCATATATCACCTTTCCAGCCCACGACAGGTGTCACTGGCATTAACATTAATGGCGTGCTATCGACACACGCAAATGAAATTGCTGAGCACTTTGCTAAGCACCGTGCTCGAGCCTCCGCTTCATTGAACTATCCCCCAGCGTTTCGCCATTAAAGAGCGTCGGCGAGCTCTACAGCGACATAAGCGGCACCCTTCCCTAGAGCACCTAATGGCTTTTAAAGGACTCCGTACTCACGTTTGCCAGCTTATAAAAAGATAGAAACTGGACTGTTGCGAGAGGTACTTCTCGACCATTGGGTGCCATACATCACCTTCCCAGCCCACGACAGGTGTCACTGGCATTAACATTAATTGCGTGTTATCTACACACGCAAATGCAATTGCTGAGCACTTTGCTGAGCACTGTGCTCGAGCCTCCGCTTCATTGAACTATCTCCCAGCATTTCGCACCCTCAAACTGGAGATGGAACGCAAAGCACGCTTGGTAACTGAACGTCACAGTGAACTCTGTAATGCTCCATTGACAGAGTGGAAGCTCCTCAGCGTCCTTACACATTGCCCCTAGACTGATCGGATCCACAGTCAGATGACCAATCTTGTCATCTTTAACCAGATCTGGTGCGATGGCATCTTTCCATCGCAAAGGCGAGAGAGACCATCATTCCAGTGCTGAAACCCGGCAAACCCGGCAAATACCCGACTGATGTGGATAGCTATCGGCGTATCAGCCTCACCAATGTTCTTTCTAAGCTGTTAGAATGTATGATAAGTCGGCGATTGTGTTGGGTCCTGGAGTCACGTGGCCTACTGGCTCCACGCCAGGGCGGTTTTCGCCAGGGTCGTTCTACCACTGATGATCTAGTTTCTCTCTACCATCCGAACAGCCTTTTCCAGACGCCAACACCTGGTTGCCATCTTTTTTTGGTTTACGAAAAGCCTGCGACATGACCTGAAGACATCATGTCCTTGCCACTTTATATGAGTTGGGTCTCCAGGGCCCGCTCCCGATTTATTTCCAAAATTTCCTATTGCTCCGTACTTTCCGATTCCCAGTTGGTGCCTCCCAAAGCTCCCCCCCCCCCCCCCCCCCCCCCGCCATATCCAGCAGAATGAGGTCCCGCAGGGCTTTGTATTGAGCGTATATTTTTAGTGGCCATTAAGGGTCTAGCAGCAGCTGTCGGACCTACCGTCTCACCTTCTCTGTATGCTGACGACTTGTGCATTTCGTACTGCTGCTCCAGTACTGGTGTCACTGAGCGGCGCCTACAGGAAGCCACCCACAAGGCATAGTCATGGGCTCTAGCGACTTTTCAGCTGTGAAGTCATGTGTCATGCGTTTCTGTCGGCGTCGTACATTCCATCTGGAACCAGAACTTTACCTTAACGGCGATCCACTCACTGTAGTGGAGACATACCGATTCTTAGGACTGGTGTTCACCTCAATGCCCTCTGCTGCCAGAGCAACATCAATTGGGGTGTAGATCGCTCTACATTGCTGCAGCTCTACAGGACCCTTGTTCAATGCCTCGTTGACTATGGGAGTCTCGTTTACGGTTCTGCGTAGCCATCACCGTTGCGTTTACTCGACCCAGTGCGCCACTGTGGCATTCGACTGGCAACAGGAACTTTTAGGACGAGGCCAGTGACCAGCATCCTGGTGGAGGCCGAGCCCCTCCTTTGAAGATTAGGCGTTCACAACTGCTCGCCAGTTACACTCATTCGTAATTCTCCTGAGCATCCGAATTACCCTCTCCTTTTCCCACACACGGCGGTTCATCTCCAGCCCAGGTCAGGGCTTACAATTGCGGTTCGTGTCCGATCTCTTCTGTCTGTAATGGTGTCCTTGCCATTACCACCTGTACTTGAGGTCCATTTACGTACACCTCCATTGTATACACCTACGCCCAAGCTTCGCCTGGAGATTTCACAAGGTCCTAAAGACTCGGTTAACCCTCATGCTCTCTGCTGTCACTTCCTCTGGGTTCTTGACATGTACTGGGACCATGAAGTGGTTTACACCGACGGCTCGATTCTTGACATGTACTGGGACCATGAAGTGGTTTACACCGACGGCTCGATGGCTGATGGTCACATTGGCTTCGCGTATGTTCATAGAGGACATATTGAACAGCACTCCATGCGAGATGGGTGCAGTGTTTTCACTGCAGAACTGGCGGCCATTTCTCGTGCTCTTGATCACATCCGCTCATGCCCTGGTAAGTCGTTTCTTCTCTGTACTGACTTCTTGAGCAGCCTACAAGCTATCAACCAGTGCTCCCACTGCCATACTTTGGTAGCGACCATCCAGATGTCCATCTATGTCCTGGAACGGTCCAGTCGTTCCGTGGTGTATGATTTCTGTGGACTCCAGGCCACGTCGGAATCCCAGGAAATGAACTTGCCGACAAGATGACCAAACAGCCTACACGGAAACCGCTTCTGGAGATCGGCATCTCCGTAACTGACCTGCGATCATTATTATACCGCAAGGTTTTTCAGTTTTGGGAGACGGAATGGCATAATCTCAGTACGTAAAACAAATTGCATGCTCTTAAGGAGACTACGAATGTGTGGAAGTCCTCCATTCGGGCCTCTTGCAGGGACTCTGTGGTTCTCTGCCGGCTCCGCATTGGCCGTACGCGGCTGCCATATAGCTATCTCTTCAGTCGCAAGGACCCACCTCACATAGGACTGTAGTCCACATCTTGCTAGACTGTCCAATTTTAGCCCTTCAGCGGCGGAATTTTTACTTTCCCAGCACCCTACCTTGGGTGTACATTTTAATGTGTTACAGAGTGGCTGGCTCATCCTCTTTTACTGTTGTGATCAGCCAACCCAGTCCATTTGCCCCATGGTTTCAATACCTTCTTCTACTCTTCATTGTGGTTTACTTTTCTCCGTTTTTTGTTCGTTCCATCCGTTTTTTTATAGTCGTAGATCCCCATTCCTTTTCCCCCTTTTACTTTCGCAAACGTATTCTGGGTGTTTTTGTACTTTGATCCCTGCTTGCGTCGGATAAAAGGGACTGATGACACTGTAGTTTGGTTCCTTTATACCCCAAACCAACCAACCAACCAACCGTCCTGGCGAGCTTGCTCTTCCACCACTCACTGTCTCTGGCGGTCTGGCGGGAGTGCGCTACGCATACACTCCACCAGAGCTCGTCAAATTCACATGATCTCACTGCCTGCGACTCTGACTGGTGGTATGTCTTTTTAAGCAGCCACACTGCCACACTGAGAGCTTCCCCCCCCCCCCCCCGCCCCACCCCACCCCACCCACGCCCCCCTTCCCCATATTCAGTGAAACTACAGTCTTGCTCCGGAAGACTAATGTGAGGAAACTACATCGAAATAGCGCAACGCTGCGAAGTATTAGTACGTAGTTACCAGTGATTTATCGGATTTTATCAGCGTTCAAGATAAGTTCTTTCTATCAATAACAATACTCGCACTGCATGAAGGTTGTTCATTTTAACTGAAGACATTGAAATATCTCGAAAACTACTCATCGGATCAAAAAAGTAATAATTCCAAGCTGTTTGTCTCGGAGGGTGATATCCAGCGATATCATAATCGATCCACCCTCCCAACTCCAGTCCGTTCGTGGGTGGCGGGGCAACTTCGACATCTTCAGTGGGAAGCTCCGTTTATTATTGCAGATTACGATTCTACGGTAAAATCTAACCGGCTACTCGACGCGCCACTGTGACCGTGGCTCCAGGCCAACGCTACTCTCCTTTACCAGTTATAGTATGTGTTAAAAAAGTATTACCGCCAACTTCAAAAGTGATCTGCTTTTCAAATGACCGTACGCAGGACAGAAGTATATCTGGAAGGGAATGTCAGCACAGGCGTTTCTGATGGGGTCGACTATGTCTTCACTGCCTGTTGGCACTTGCTGGTACAACTTATCTTTTAAATATCCCCACAGAAAAACATTCGGCGACGTCTGAGACGGGTGTTACGATTAATCAAGGAAAACCCCCAGTTGGGAAAGAGCCAAAATTAGTTGGTTACTGTCGAGTTGCAGTTTACAGTTTCTTTATTTATTACTTCAACCATTAAAAGTCATGTCTTTATCACTTGACCAGGAACAGATCCAAAAAAGCTACTAGGCCGTTTCAAAACAATTTACTTTACATAAACTTCTCATGGTTGGGATTCACAGTCATATAATATTTCTTAAAAGACATCATAGTCGCCGTTGACTGTATACAACGGCAACTATTACTTTACAGTTAACGGCCAAGCCGTTTTACTTAAAACCGACTTTGGTAAAACATTTAATAACAAAATTTGATAACAAAATTTTCCAAGTAATGAAATTAAAAACTTTACTTTACTGTTAATAGCCAAGCCTTTTTACTTAAAACAGACTTTGATAAAGCATTTAATAACAAAATTAAAACTTTCAAGTAATGAAACAAACAAAAACACCAATTTGCATACAATTTCGCTGCCGAACATGTAGGGAACGAACTTCTTTTAAACTTTGGCACAACCAGATATTAAATTACAAGAGCCCGCTAACAGGGAGGCAGAACTAGCATTTTCAAAGGATGCCAAGTAGATTAAAACAATCAAAGTAAAGATACAGTCATTCACCTTTTACAATAACTAACAATTTTAAAGCCACGTAATTTTAAAAACCCACCAATGAAAGGCAAACTTAACCTTTTTAAACAGTGGCCAAAAAAATCTGAGTAAAATACAGATATTTAATATTTTACAATAACTAATAAGTTTAATACCATATCCTGCCACCAAATTGTCCTGGGATAGAAATAATTAACCGACCGGGTATGTGTGCGGCCACAATTGTCTCCCGAAGGATGCTCAGGCTAGAAGCGGACTAACAGACTCACAACGCCTCACATTCAGCAATCACATCGATCTCATGCGAGGCCAGGGGAGGAGGAGGAGGAATCAAATCAGGAACCATAATTCCTGCCCAAAAATACACTTCCTCCCAGCCAGTACTAATAAGAAGTCAAAAGATAACTGTCTATAATTATACCGGCGACAGGAACAGGAAATCCGAACGCAGGAGGCCACAAGGCAGAAAAGACGCTGGTTTCACATACCAAAATTGTTCAATTAACATCTAAACCTTTAACCAACTTAGCTTGCAGTTTATCAGAGAAACAGCAAGTGAACTGCGATGCAAAGGTTCCTCACACCCGACCGTGTACACGTCGCCAGCGTACCCAACTGGGCACAGTCACGCAGCCACGCGCTCTGTCAGCGGGGCCCTCGTCTTCTCTGCACCCACGGCGGCGAAATATCACTCCTCAGCTTAGGCGAGTTACTAGTCCATAATTCCTCCGTCCAGACGGAAAATTTAAAGACAGCCGTTGCCGCTCCCACCTATTAGTGACTCGGAACCACAGCCGTGGACCCCGGGTGGGTCACAGCAAAAGCTTACAGCCTTGTCCCGTCAACTCGTCCCACTCCTCTCGCACCGCCATGATGGACCACGCGGCTTCTCGGAACAACAGCCAACTCTCCACCGCCACGCCACGCCGCTGTCACATCGTACGACATTGTCTCATTCCCGATTTTAAAAACCGACCGACCGACTCGTCACCACTAGGAAACTAACCGGCCATCCCCCCCCCCCCCCCCCCAAAGATCTTATTCCCTTACATAAGGCTAACAGGAAGCAACGACTCGAAGTTCGATGAGACCAGACACGCCGCCAGAGGGGAATCTCGACAGAATCGTACGCAGCATAACGATAAATATGAAAGTAACCAGCGGGAATTTTGTACACTCCATTAATGCATTTTATGCTGGTTAACGCTATATTCATCGGAAAACAGTACATCGGCAGAGAACGTTTGGGTCGTTTACTTTTGCTGACATGCCCATTCACAAATCACTATACGGTTATGGAAATCGGCCCCACGAAGTTCTTGATGCAGTGACAAGTGGTTCAGATGATAGTTGAGACGATACAGTATTGTGACAATACCAGCTTCGTACATATCGGAATCGCGGTGGATTGTGGATTATCGGTGGATTGTGGTGAACGACCGCTAGTAAAATTAATTCACTATCTTCTCCTGGAACACGTTGGCTTAGTTTTTTTTTCCGGTCTGTGCGCTGACATCAGACGTAAAGGCTTTCACAACCTTGTAAAAAGCGAACGATAGCTTCCTCTCGCTAACGCTATGCATAGAAGGCAACAGCAGCTTCAACATTTTTCCTACATTCAACCTAAACCAAGATCCTTTAAATTTTTTCTTCTGTGGTCGCAACATTCATCGTCCACGTGCACGTCTATTCTTCAAACGGTAGGTAGGCGTGCAGGCAATAAACACTGCGCAAGTATTGTAATGACCAGAGCCGCTACCTGTTCTACGTCTGCTCGGTATGTGAGATCCGGTCACAGTGTACTGCCAGTTATGATGCGTCGTAGTTCGCTACGCAGCCAAGGTGGCGCGCCGAGTGGTCCCCCCGGGCGGTATGTCGGAGGAGTACAACGTTGCGAATGAGGTTTCCAAAGGTGGGGTCTCAGACGGCACTGGATATTCGAGGATCATTTAGTAGCGTCTCGTAAATTACTATTGCGTTCCCATTTCTATACCTCCTACTACAGCCCAATTGTGGCGAAATAAATAAAATTCTTCAGACAAAACGTATGTAGATTTTGTCGTACAATCGTAATCTGCAATAAAAAAACGATGGTTTCTACTGAAGATTTCGAAGTTTCCCACTATCACGCACGCACGTGGTGGGGTGGCGGGTCGAGTGTAGCATCGTTGGATACCCCCTCCGAGACAGACAACTTGGAATTGTAACTTCTTTTGATCCGATGTGTGGTTTTAGAGATATTTCAGTGTCTTCCGTTAAAATGAACAACCTGTATAACTCAGCACGACAGAAGAACCTGCAGCTCTTCAAAGATACGTTGACATCAGTTATTAAGCGCACATGTGGTAAATAAACTTGTTAATGTGTTACCTAGTAGTAGACGTCTGATTGTCTTCGTTGACTACTTCATTACCCATACATAGCAGCCTTGCTAGGGAGGGTGTTATTCCTTGGTACACTCATCAGACTTTCTCTTCTAGCCAGTCTTGCAATAGAAGTTTAAGCTATTTTCTTATAAAGTTTTTCATTGATGGTATATACCTTTTATGCGCTACAGTCTTTTTCTCAAATTATAAAAATTACTTGCGGAAGTTAATGTTTCCGAAATGTGAAAACGTGTTCCAAAGCACAACATAGTCTTGTGCCTAGGAACAAACATTGTATTGAAATTTAAAAGGTTTGCTTAAGACAAAATCTAATCCATACTGTATTTAGTCATGTGTCTGTTACTTGAGGAGGGTTTTATTCCTTAGTACACTCATCAGACTTTCTCTTCTAGCCAGTTCTGCAATAGAAATTTAATGTATTTTCTTATACAGTTTTTGAATGACGGCATGTACCTTTTATGTGCTACAGTCTTTTTCTCAAATTATAAAAATTACTTTCGGAAGTTAATGTTTTTCAAATTTGAAAACCTGTTCCAGAGCACAACATAGTCATGTTCCTAGGAAAAAAACGTTGTATTGAAATTTAAAAGGTTTGCTTAAGACAAAATCTTATCCGTACTGTATTTAGTCTTCTGTCTGTTACATTATTACTCTGCTACACACAAATTATTAATCAGCAAGTGAAATCATGTTAAGTAGAAGTGTTATCAGAAGCCTGTCACAGGTTCAAGATGTTTCAGAAATACAAGCTAAGAAAACCAATTGAAATTTCTCTTTTCAGCACTGATTAACTTGTTAAGATATTAAAAAAAACTCTTCGTTTTCAAATATCACATGTTCATTGGCAAAAGACCTTCTGTTTCAAGATACAAGATGGTGCACGACAGACAAAGAATGGCTTAACTTTCCACATTCCATAAAAGTAGTTCTAAAAATATATAGCATTTTATTCTCCATCAAATTCTGTGACTGACTAATTAACAATATACTCCGAATAGACGTAATAAATCGTACAGTATTTATATTAATAGAACGCGATAGATTTAAAAATGATACACAAAACACAACTCATGTCCAACAACAAAACCTGTAGAAAATGGCGGAGGTTGCTTATGGCGGCCTCTAGTGCTCATCCCTTCATGCGATTCTGAAATCAGTCACTAGACCAAGCACCGAACATAAAACATCAAGTATATTTTAGTACTCTTTTACCTACGACATTGTCATCAACGTACATCTTCATCGAAATTGTGGTCAACCACACAAACTCGGGGGAGGGGGGAGAGGGGGGAGGGTTACGGCCACTGAGTGAATATATAAAGGGTTGGGGTAATAGATGCAGGAATCCTGCACCACCATTCATAGCAAGGTCCGAGTGGAGGTGGTTTGCAGTTGCCTTCCTTCGACTTCTTATGGCGTGTTGTTTATCTGTGCCAATCAAATGATTGCGATGAGTGTTTGTACAGTGTACTGTAATGCTGTGGTTGTGTTATTATGTAAGAAAAGCAGGGAGTGGGTGAACCCCGGCACATAGCCTACTCTGGGCGATCACCATCAAGGGATCCCCCGAACCTTATGACACAATCGGGCTGAGTGCTCATCAAGTGTAGCATACCCTCTCTTCGTGACACTGTGAAGAAATTTAGAATTTAATCTAAGTCACTGGCACAAAAACTTGTGATCAAGAACTTTAAGCCGCCACCTCTCCTCCCCTAGCTGGGCAAACACTGGCAGCGCAAATTTTTTCTATCATCAACATTCGAACGGCGTACCTCAGGGTCAAACACCACCGCACAAGCATACGTTAGCGACGTCGGCTGCGGAGGTAAGCCACTAGTGAGCGAACACTCAGCAAAAAAATTAAAAAGCTAGATTTCCATTTTGATAACACTTCCTCCGCCATCGTACACAAAGGTGTGCACTATTATGTTGGTTCGATCTTCAAAAGGCTTCCTGCAGAACTGAAACTTTTGAAAAATAAGCTACAATATGCAGTCTGTGTTGAAAGCCTTCCATCTGAAACACTCGTTTTAATCTCAATCGATATATGAAATAATGAATTCGCCAGAGATGATAGGTGTATGTTAGCCTTACGGGTGGCAACAACTCTGCGATCCCGGCGAGCCGCATCATGGCCACTGCAGAGCCTAGGCGGGGAGGCAACCCACGACCAGTGCTGCCACATGAAAACGGACGCCTGGATCAGTAGCCTCCCCTGTGTGTTCGCCTATCTCTTTACGATTTTTTCGCGTCTGTACAGTATTGGAGTTCAGGTTGTGTTTTCTGGTATCGACTTCTGTACGCTCTTAGGACAACCATTGCTGTGGAAAATTGTACACTTAACAATTTCTTTGAGACTATAGCAGAAATGTTTCATCTCGCCAGTCAGTATCGGTTACCGTAGGTCATAATTAAACTTTAATAGAAAAAGATAAGAATTTACTTTGTCAATTCTATGAATAGCGAACAACATAAAGAGGTAAAAAGGAAATTACTTTCGACAACAATTGAAAGCAGCACTGAGTAATGCTTTGTCGGACTGCTTAAAAGTGCAGGGTTCAAGTGTTACATTATGACCATTACCTTACTGCTTTCGTGCATATGCTACAGTAACATCTTGCTTAAAAATTATTTTTAAATTAAAAGATTTTTAAAAATTATGAAACTGTTGTCATAATACGAAACTTCACCAGAAGCGTAAAGACAATTGATGTATTAAAATAAATTGATGTATCAAAAGTTGTGGTCAAACCTCAAAGTAAAACTTTTGTTTTATGTGAGTTTTACAAAACCTTAAATGGCTTTGAAACCAGGAAATTCATGCGGAAACATTGAGCGCAAATTTTCAGCAGATTATTATATATATTATAATAACAGAAACGAAAATAACCTGAAGTCCACAATCGAAAGAGAGCAGGAAGCTGTGACATTTGAACTCGCGTACTGTCCATGGCTTGCTAAGTACAGGGGCGCGTCGCCGGATGTACTACTACAGCGATCAGCAGGACGACATGGCAGACGCAACAAACACCTCAACTCAGCAGATCTCCATTACACTGAAGTAAGCGAAAGTGGAGAACCCATCGTGACTGTTCAGTAGCTTATCACTTCCCTTTACTTCCAACATATAAATTTCTAGCTCTTCCAGGACGTCAAGATGGGTATTGTTGGTGACTGCAAGTAGAGCCTGAAGATATTCTTTAATAGTGCCGACGGTTTGTCGCTCCTTTCCGTGTATAGAGCCAGTGCCACTTTATTACAGACGTGAGAGTACTCTTTGCGATTCATGTTGTGTGATCTTCGGTCCAGGTTAATGTAACTTTTGTCACTGTACTGAAACGATATGTTATATGCCTTTTTTTGCATATGTATTTATTTTAACTACAAGTCTGTGGCGAATCTTAGTCCTCACGTTAGTTAGTTGGTTTCATGTTCTAAGGATCATTTGTACGATAAATCGTAATAATGTGGAACGAGTCATTTTACATTCCCATTGCTAAGTTGCAAATGTGGCTACATGCTGAATACATAAGTATCTTCTTTTTTTGTTTCTTAATTATTATTAAACACACAGATGTGAGTTAGTAGTTCCTACCAAGCATCTTTACAACAATAGTAACATAAATTTCTCCACAGTGTAGAAGGACAAACGGTTTCGGTGTGTTTCATTGGTTGTTCTGAAAGCGAAATTAGTTCCTTTCCTGCAGAAGACATACTCTACCTCGTCCAATGTGCTGCCTGCGTATATTATGCCAAATATTTTCCTTTAAGTTTTTGCTTGACCATGTGTATTCTTCTGTTGTTTGACTTTGCATTTGAATTGCATACCTCATTCTGCATTTTCTGTGCGTCGTTGTCATTTCTTTGCCTAAAAAAATCACTTCTATCTCTGTTTCTGGTTGGAATGGGTTAATTTCAAACGGTACGGAAAGTAATTTTTTTAGGGTGTCCTTCTGAACAAGTAAAACAGATGTTATATTCTTGTGCTTGTTTCGATAACGATTAACAGTGACAGGTATGGTTTAACGATATTGTCACATCGTAACGACAATCAAGTCCAAACCTGAAAGTTGGATCGTCAATAAAGTAAAGCACTTAGAACAGAAAGCACACTTATTACAAACACCAAAGTACGGTTAGAACAAATATGAACTCCTGGACGGAGAGTGCTGCTTTTTATACGAACAGTGAACATTCCAGAATGAACAAACATAACCAACATAAGAAATGCTGACAAGTTTCAAAGAATGACAAAAATTAAATAACAAATTGGTGTTGATAGCTATGTTTGAACTGACGATACGCAACACGTCAGACAGCGACACTAACCTCTACTCCCAACTTCATGCAGTCTAAAGGACGGCAATATGAAACATTGCTTGTGACTGAATAAAAAAAAAATATTTAGTGTATAGTCACTACATTCACGACAGAACGCCATTTTCTTCCAAAAGCTGACGTCACGATGTTTCGGAGAGGGAAGCTGGCCGGCCAGGGTGGTCGAGCGGTTCTAGACGCTACAGTCTGGAACCGCGCGACCGCTACGGTCGCAGGTTCGAATCCTGCCTAGGGCATGGATGTGTGTGATGTCCTTAGTTTAGTAAGGTTTAAGTAGCTCTAAGTTCTAGGGGACTGATGACCTTAGAAATTAAGTCTCATAGTGCTCAGAGCCATTTGAACCATTAGAGAGAAGCTTAAGGCAACCCTGTGCAACTACACTACGGCCATTAAAATTTCTACACCAAGAATAAGTGCAGATGATGAACGGATATTCATTTGACAAATATATTATACTAGAACTGACATGTGATTACATTTTCACGTAACTTGAGTGCATAGATCCTGAGAAATCAGTACCCAGAACAACCACCTTTGGCCGTAATAACGGCCTTGATATACCTGGGCATTGAGTCAAACAGAACTTGGATGGCGCGTACAGGTACAGCTGCCCATGCAGCTTCAACACGATACCACAGTTCATAAAGAGTAGTGACTGGCGTATTGTGACGAGACAGTTGCTCGGCCACCATTGACCAGACGTTTTCAATTGGTGAGAGATCTGGAGAGTGTGCTGGGCAGGGCAGCAGTCGAACATTTTCTGTGTCCAGAAAGGCCCGTACGCAACCTGCAACATGCGGTCGTACATTATCCTTCTGAAATGTAGGGTTTCGCAGGGATCGAATGAGGGGTAGAGCCACGGATCGTAACACATCTGAAATGAACCGTCCACTGTTCAAAGTGACGTCAATGCGAACAAGAGCTCACCGAGACGTGTAACGAATGGCACCCCGTACCATCCCACCGGGTGATACGCCACTATGGCGATGACGAATACACGCTTCCAATGTGCGTTCACCGCGATGTTGCCAAACACGGATGAGACCATCATGATGCTGTAAACACAATCTGGATTCATCCGAAAAAATGACGTTTGCCATTCGTGCACCCAAGTTCGTCTTTGAGTATACCATCGCAGGCGCTCCTGTCCGTGATGCAACGCCAAGGGTAACCGCAGCCATTGTCCCCGAGCTGATAGTCCATGCTGTAGCAAACGTCGTCGAACTGTTCGTGCAGATGGTTGTTGTCTTGAAAACGTCCCCATCTGTTGACTCAGGGATTGAAACGTGGCTGAAAGATCCTTTACAGCCATGCGGATAAGATGCCTGTCATCTCGACTGTTAGTGATATGAGGCCGTTGGGAACCCACCGATTCCATATTCCGCCAACAGTCATTGGATCTCGACCAACGCGAGGAGAAATATCGCGATACGATAAACCGCAATCGCTATTGTCTACAATCCGACCTTTATCAAAGTCGGAAACGTGATGGTATGCATTTCTCCTCCTTACACGATGCATCACATCAAAGTTTCACCAGGTAACGGCGGTCAATTGCTGTTTGTGTATGAGAATTCGATTGGAAACTTTCCGCATGTCAGCACGTTACAGGTGTTTCCACCGGTTCCAAATTTGTGTGAATGCTCTGAAAGGCTAAACATTTGCATATCGCAGAATCTTCTTCCTGTCGGTTAAATTTCGCGTCTGTAGCACGTCATCTTCATGGTGTAGCTATTTTAATGGCCAGTAGTGTATGTGTGTGTTCTGTCATTTTGCATAATATTAATTTTGTGTTTGGATTGTGTGCAATAAGGGGCGCTGAGTCCACACTCCACATTCCACGACAATTCTAATCTGTATTACTGAAAGACATCCTGTACCAGGCACTCACTTCTAAAGGTAACAGATATCAAGCGACTAATTATAAGAGACAAATATATGAAATAAGTCTGATAAAATGAGAAGAGGGAGTATGCGATAAACAATAATCAATGTTGCTGTCGTTGTTGTAGTTATGGTGGTGGTGATATTCGACTGATTTGATGCAGAAATCCTTGCTACTTCTTCCTGTGCTAGTCTCTTCATCTCTGGATAACTACCACAACCTATGTCTGTACCAACTTACCTTATTCAAGTCTGCATTTTCCTTTACATTTTTACCCCAAACTTCCATCCATCACCAAAACGACAATTCCTTGACGCATCAGGATGTTCCCCTATCGGCCTATGGCTTCTTTTAGTCAATCTGAGCCATAAAGTCATTTTCTCTCCTCACGCTGTATTCAACCTACTCATCAAATCTACAGCATTTTGTAGCACAACATTTCAAAGTTTTCTGTTGTCTTCTCGTATGAACTACTTGTGTTATTTCACTGAAAAAATACGGCAACCAGCCACTTTTTAATGCGTTTTTTTTATTTACGCCAATATGCATTTCGGGTTTGCACCCATCTTCAGCTGGCAAATTACATGGATCTTTAGTTACTACAGTAGTACAATCTCGACAGCAGTTTGGATGCTGCAGCAGGCCTGTGCAAAAGCAACGACTCCAATCATTTACTTCAATTTCGCGAGTTTAAAGTCACACACTACCAGTTGTTCATTTTACTTACATTCTCCTCTCCTTGTTTTTTCCTGGCTTTTCTTCTTTTTTGCAACAACACAAACACTTTTTATCACGTATTTTGCTGCAGCATCCAAACTGCTGTCGAGATTGTACTACTGTAGTAACTGAAGATCCATGTAATTTGCCAGATGAAGATGGGTGCAAACCCGAAATGCATATTGGCGTAAATAAAAAAAAAACGCATTAAAAAGTGGCTGGTTGCCGTATTTTTTCAGTAAAATATCATTATCCACGGCCACGGAGCTCAACAGTCCAAATAAAATGGACAAATTGTTATTGGTACTTGTCGTGTACTTTTCAATTTCAAACAAGGCTACACTACAGATAAATATCTTTACAAAAGAAGTCGTAAAATTTAAATCTACTTCATATGTTTACATATTTCTCTTTTTCATAAGCTTTGTTCTTGCTGTTGCCAGTCGGCATTTTGTATCCCCCTACTTCAGACGTCATCAGTTATTTTTCTCACCAAATAGAAAAACTCATTTACTACTTTCGGTGTATTGTTTCCTAATGTAACTCCCTCACAGTATCACTTCAATTAATTTGACACTATCCCATCACCTTTGCTTTACTTGTACTGAAAGTTATTTTATAAGCTCTTTCCGAGAATCTTTCTGAGAACTGGATGGCGAGCACAATCGTTATCAAAAATATTGTTGAAAAATAAATTGAAACAACATGTGTATGTGTTTTAGTAATTAATTGTCACCATCTGCCTTCCACCGTGTAACACCAACAGCAAATTAATCACATTTACTAGAAAAAAGTAAGAAACGTCACCTACTGAGAGCTATCACACGTATTAAGTGAATTTAAGTGCTACAACTTCCGAAAACACTCCATTCTGTTCTCCGCGACTACATAATAAACGAGCACGTCGCTATTGGCTGTTATTAAATTACTTTTCATGCAAACATCCTGCAGCAACAAATTTTAAAAAGGGACATCTTGTACACAGTTTTCCATTGAGACGGGACCGGCAGACTTGATCCAGCAGTGAGCTTAGACGGAACTGCTCAGGACTTGATGAACGCACTGTGGAGGGACGTCAGATTTTAATATCACGACGACAGCGAAACGCGGCCCTCCGTAAATAGGGCCTAGATATTGGAGATTCGATGGGACGGAATAAGGCCCCAGATTTAAATTCAACGCGGAAATAACATTTGAGTACGAAAAGGGAAAAAAGAATTAGAAAGAGAAAACTTTGCTTAGCTCTGTCTCCCTGGGACTGCAGACCAGCATAAAACGGTTATACCAGTTCAGAATTACGTATGTAAGTTGTTCCGGGAAATGCAATTGTAGCGTGGAATAAGAAACACTGACATGAATGCAAATAGTCTCATAACAGGCTATTGCAATATTCATAACCACACGAAAGCCATGTATCGGGTACGTTGATTGCTTAGCAGACTATCTGATGAGGGACTAAAAAATGGAGAAGACTAAACAAGCGGCGTGCACGTGCAAAGATCTTTACTGTTGTGCTATGAATCTAAACGTGGTGTCCACCATGTGGTTCTGTTGTGGTGTTTTAGTGTGATTGCAACTATCCATAACAAGAAAATGAATTGCCAGCTTACAAACAGTGTGAAATCAAGCAGCATAACACAAAATGAAATAAGGATTCACAATCACGGCACCCAAGAATACACACACTGGAAGCAGACGACCCGAAGCTTCAACGAAGCCCTACGCAACCAAGAAATAGCCTAGAGATCACTTAAGTTAGCATTTTGTTTACGTCTCTGGTATTTCAGTGTTTTGTATACTTTCGAAGCCAGATGATAAGCAGAAAATGCGTCTCAAACAAATGTAAGTAGCCCGTAAACATTATGTCTGGTTGCAGTTAACCAACATAGTTTTGATTATAAGATAACAAAGAAAACCTAATACCGCTAACATACCAAATGATAATTATAGCACATTATTTAATTAGAACTTCTTTACAAATTCTTAGAATGCTTATGACTGCAGTAAATATACAGAATTTCAACTGTAACATCGCCACGGAAATCTAATATTCCCAGTAATGCAACTAATAATTCTGAAATATTATTTAAATTTTGTTACGTTATAAATTCTTAGAAAGCTTTCAGTGTAACTACCTCTTATCTATGACTTGCGACACAGTAGTAATGAAGTGAAGTGTGAGAAAGAAAATGTTGCATTTCGTTCGTTTTTTTTTTTTTTTAAATCCCCGATCTTGATCGGAAACGTACTTCAGTTTACTATAGAATTAGGTTTGTGATGATGATCTTCAGATCTGTTTCATGATGTAAAATATTAATTCAGATAAATTTGCAATGTAAACTACACACGGTCACATACTAGACAGTGCTGCCTTATGTGCTTAGGTATTAAACACAGACTAAATAAACGTATCTGAAAGTAAGCAGTTAAAGAAGTCCATGAAATTAAAACAACAACGCCATGACTGTGACAGCAATCAAAATCAAATGCAGAATTCTTCCAGTATGTCAAGAAATAAGAACTGTAATGTGTAGTCCAGCATTTAGAGACTTCATACACGAACAATACACTAATGGGAATGTTTATTCTATTTTGTACCATTTACTTATTTTATACGTCCAGTTCTGTAGGACCAAATTGAGGAGCAAATCTCCACGGTCATGCAACGTGTCAGTACATGAAATTACAACAGAAAAGTAATAATAGATTAGATAAAATGTTTACTAATCCTAAAAAGACGACATGCTGTACGTTTATATCAATGCAGTCAACAATTTAACACAGGAATCAGTACAATGTTTCAAGGAACTCCTAGACAGGAAAGGGGTAACCCGTGAGGAAATACTTCAGTTTATATTTGGAAGCGCGTGGATTACTACTAAGATATTTTAATTCTTGTGGTACCTTACTGAAAATGGGCACGAGAGTCAACGAGGTGCCATCCAAATGCAGATTGGATTTCTGCCCAGTATAAACTGAGTGAAAGCTTCAGTTCTTGGTAATAAGCAGATATTTAAACAATATATATAAACTTAGAATCCAACGTCAGTATACCCAAACTAATGAACAAGAGTCGACAAGACGATCGCGAACTTCACCACTTCTTGCCCAAACCGCACGTTTCTGAGCCAAATATACCCTTTGAGGGTGGGAAGAGGCAACCCAAAATATAATACCTTACGTCATAAGTGAATGAAAATACGCAAAGTAGACTACTTTTTGTGTCGAACTATCACTTACTTCAGATACTGCTCTAATAGTGCAAATGGAAGCGTTAAGTCTTCCAACAAGATCCTGGCCATAGGCTTTCCACAAGAGTTTACTGTCTATCTGAACTATTAGAAATTTTAACTGTTCGGTCTCACTAACCATATGTGTAATTAAAACATCAGGTTATGTTTAATTGTGTGTTAGAAACTGTAAAAACTGAGTGTTATTGTGATTTAGAGTTGTTTATTTTCAGAAAGCCATAAAGTTATGTCTTAAACAGCACTGTTTGAAAGAGTGCCAATATTTGCGCTCAACAAACTTTATTATCAAGATAGTGTTATCAGCAAACATAATTTTTCTTAGAATCACCTTTAATACTAGAAGATATATCATTTGTATAAACAAGGAACATGAGTGGCCCCAGTACTGATACCTGGGGCTTCCCCCATTTAACTGTGCCCCACTCGGACACCACCTCGTATTAGTTCTCAATGTTGTGAAGAATGCCGTTTAGCTGTCTGTTCTAAAAGTAAGACGTGAAAAAATTATGATCTGATTCCCATATTCTATAATGATGCAACTTCTGGAGTAATATTTTGTGATCTACACAATCAAACTCCTTACTTAAATTTTAAAAAAAGATGCCTAGCGGTCGAATCCTTTTGTTTAATCCACCAAGTACCTCGTATAGAAAACATAATATAGTATTTTCATCTGTTAAACCACTTCTAAAACCAAACTGTATGCACATATTACAGCAAATGATGTGAAATGATCGGTTAGCGTTACACACACACCCTTTTCAATAACCTTAGCAAGCACTGATGGCATAGAAATAGGTCGAAAATTATCTACATTATCCCTTTCCGCCTTTTTCCTGAGCGCTTCACTACTGACTATTTTAATTCTTCAGGATACTGACCATTCCTAAAGGCAACATTTCCTATAAGGCTAAGTACAGGGCTAATGTGTGCTCATTATTCTGCTAGATGCTCCAACATATCCATGAGAGTCTTTAGTCTTCAGTGGTTTAATTATTGACTTAATTCACCCTTCTCAGTATCAAGGAGGAATATTTCAGATACCAGTCTCACAAAAATATTTTCCAACACAGTTATATCGTTCTCTTTAGAGAACTCAAAAGCTATGTTCAGAAAGTTATTGTTAAATACTGTGCATATAAATGACTTATCAGTAATAGAAATCATTTTACCACGTACTGACTTCAAATCGTCGACCTTGTGCTTTTTACCAGACACTTCCTTCACGGCTGATCAGTTGGTTTTAATTCTGTCCTGGGAATCGGCTGTTCTGTTTACATACCACATACTCGTTGCCTTCCTAATAACATTTTAAGCACCTTACAGTAGTGTTTCTAGTGGGTTACTGTAGCTAGATTGCGACTACCTCTAACACTCTGATATAACTTCTATTTCGTTCTACATGATATCGTTATCCAACCACGCTGCCTTTTAATGCTTGCATCCTGCCTTGAACTTTCTAATAGAAATCACCTTTCAAAGAGCTTGAGAAATGTGCTAAGGAAAGCATTATATTTGTCATGTATGTCATCGGCACTACGAACATCCTTCCACTCTCATTTCTTAACAAGGTTTAAAAAACTCTCTACTGCGGCTGGATTAGTTGTTTTTACATAGTTTGTAATTATATATAACATTTTTTTATTTAAAAAACCTTTCAGTGCTAAAACTTGTGCAACATCGTTTGAAACGCCAGTCACCCTTTTACTAGTAGTATGCCCATCTAGTAACGAACATGAATAAATATATTGTCTACAGTTGTGCTACTGTTTCCCTGAATTCTGGTTGGAAGAGACACAATCTGTATTAGATCATATGAATTTAGGAGACCTTCTAACATTCTTTTTTCTTAGACAATCACAAACAAAATTGATATCGAAGTCACCACATACAACTAACTTCTGGTATTCCATATAAAGTGAATAAAGAATTTACAAATCTTTAACATAATGCAGCGCGTCAGCAACCGTGAAATGTACAGAAAATAAACAATTTTTTCAGCCTTCAGTTGGCATTTAATTTTTACTCGTTTACCTAGGTTTCGATTCCAGTAATGGAATCTTCTTCAGAACCTATAAATTAAACCACATACGGACATGTATTACTCACTGAAATGCATTATGAGTCTAATGATTGAATAACAAAGAAATCGTGATACTTACAAAAATTAAATTATTTTTAATCTGTGACATGGCCAATGTTTGGCTCTGGAGGCTGAAAAAATTGTTTATTTTCTGATAAAGACTCCTCTCTATCTTGAGCAGAAATCTTCTAAACTCAGAGTTTAAGGATCAATACATAATAACAATTACAAGTTTAAATGCGAACTTTTTTAGGTTAGGCTTTACCGTGACTGTTACTGACATTAAATGCCCCTTCAATCCCCCACCATTAACTGAAATTTTTACTATGCACTTGATGGTTCAAATGGCTCTGAGCACTATGGGACTCAACTGCTGTGGTCGTTAGTCCCCTAGAACTTAGAACTACTTCAACCTAACTAACCTAAGGACATCACACACATCCATGCCCGAGGCAGGATTCGAACCTGCGACCGTAGCAGTCGCACGGTTCCGGACTGCGCGCCTAGAACCGCGAGACCACCGCGGCCGGCATATTATGCACTTGATACAGACGTTGTAGTCAAGGTCAACGTATATAGGACAGAGTTAGGGTAGGGAGGCGGAACAAGCGCTACGTGATACTGTGTGCTTTTTAGGAATTCTTTTCACTGGTTGAGATTCTCATGACTTTTCAAGTATATTTCACAGACATATCTCCTTAATATATTGTAACAAGTTGAGTGTTAAATGTCTATTACAAACTTATTACATCCTTCTAAGAAAATGTACTCTGGTTAAGAAACGAGACGGCAATTCTTGGAATAAGACAGCAATACAGTGTTTTATTAGCATTTTGTAACACCACAACAGGTGTTGTTATATGACTAAATGAGTGCCAAAACAAATCTCCATACTACCTGACATACAAAATTGTAAAATTAAATCAATCTTCATGCAACTAATTAATATCTGCTCCAACAACTGCATTCCTGTAAAAACAATATGGGTCGATACATTTCTTTTTAGTCTTATGTGCACGTCCTGTGTCCTGATTTCCATTTCTCACCCTTCCTGAAAGTGTGTAATCAAGTGTGAATGAATTGAATGAAGTAGCAGACGAACCAGAGAAATGGTGGATTTCTTAATCTTCTACCAACCTAAACGGTGTCAGTGGAAAGAAGAGAGCAGGAACAGGAGGGCTTGGCCAAAGATGAGCAAAGCTAAAACGTTTACGTAGCAGAGGTTGGTCATGGGCCTCTCCCACCACCTCGGATGGTTCGGACAAAGCTCCGTACGACGGTTAAAGAGAGTTGTTCGGAAGACAGATAAGCGACCAGACGTTGCTTCAGAACGTCTGTGTCGAACGAAGGACAAAGAGGTATTTGAATGTGTTAATAGTTTCTAATCTCATCAATTTCTTTTCCTAGTTGTTTTTGTGTTATCATTTACGTTCTGGTTACAATTGTTGGTTCAGTTAATCAGTGGACTTATAAGATGATTTTCGTTAGGCGCGACCACATGGTCTATAGAATCAAATCGTAGCACAAGCCTTAACAATTTCAGCTTGCGGTGTTATTTTATTTGTGGTGGACTTTCAAATTATCAGTAAAATCGTATCGAGCGTACATTTGGCAAAGAATGAGACGATTTAATTCGAAGCGCTTCACGCAATGCTATGCAGCCACCCAAAATCCTGCTCGATGTCAACCACAAGGTACATACAATACTTCTCACAAAAATGCTATCAACATTTCGTTTGGCATGTGTATTTAGTGCACGTGAGTGTGTGTGTGTGTTTAGAAACTGAGCAGTGACCACGTGCTCCCCAGATATCCCCACCCCACAGGATTCGCCAGCCTAAGGTGAACGTGAGGCTATAGGCTCGTTTATGAAAATGTATCAACAATGTTTTGTCTGTCTATTAAATACAAAAGACTACTGTTAACATGCGAAAACTTAGCCAAAATAAACATTTCATCATTTGAAGATATTTCCGTGTTAGTTTAATTTATTGTTTCCAATATGGCAAAAAATAGTGTCACTTTTGTTTCATTGATAATCATGCTACCAAAATACGTAGTTCTTGAGACAAGAGTAGCTAACGGGACGTAGTGTTCCCTGACTGCCCCATAGTAAATCATTGCGTTATTTGTTGCGACATTTTCAAACTCAACCTGTTAAGGGATTGTTTCCTAAATTTTAGATGGGCGTAAACCTATATTCAAACAACGGTCAAAGTCAATAAGAGTGTAAGTAGGCTGTTTAGGTTTTTTTTATTGGTAACGCCGCCGCCACGTAGCGCTCTGTATGAAAATCACTGGCTGTGCCGTGTGCAGTCTGTGGCTGGTTGGCATTGTTGTTATACTCGCCATTGTAGTGTTGGGCAGCGGCAGCTGGATGCTAACAGCGCGTAGCGTTGCGCAGTTGGAGGTGAGCCGCCAGCAGTGGTGGACGTGGGTAGAGAGATGGCGGAGTTTTGAAATTTGTAAGAATTGGTGTCATGAAGTGATATATATATTATGACTACTAAGGTAAATACATTGTTTGTTCTCTATTAAAATCTTTCATTTGCTAACTATACCTATCAGTAGTTAGTGCCTTCCATAGTTTGAATCTTTTATTTAGCTGGCAGTAGTGGCGCTCGCTGTATTGCAGTAGCTTGAGTAACGAAGATTTTTGTGAGGTAAGTGATTTGTGAAACGTATAGGTTAATGTTAGTCAGGGCCTTTCTTTCGTAGGGATTTTTGGAAGTCAGATTGCGTTGCGCTAAAAATATTGTGAGTCAGTTTAAGCACAGTCTTGTATAAATTTTTCCAAGGGGATGTTTCATACTGTTTTGTTGCTCATGTGTGAAGTTGATGTTTCAATAGTTATTCTGATCTTTTATGTATGTACTTATGTCATTATTCATGTAACACTGATGTATATGTTATTTCTATTCTTTTGTAAAGCCTGTATTACTGCAAATGTTATCTGTACTATTATGTTCTTTAATGATATTTTTTTGTACCTTTGTTACTGTATTCTCATGTTATAAAATTGTAATTGACACCAGTTCATCAAATTAAGTAACTTGTAAATTACATTTCACTGCACACGTTTCTGTTGGTCATAGTATATGGACAATATGTGAGAAGTAGGGACTGATAGTGTTTGCACGTGTGTTAATAATTCAGTAAGGGACTGGATAATAGCATTGCTGGTTGTAAGAACATTTCAAAAACAATTTTTGTGAGTGCACAAGTGGTGGTTATGGACTTGCTATATTATCCGCAAGACTCTTCAGTGGTGATTGTGCACCTGCACAGTCAAACAGACGGCTGCTGGCCATCTCTACAAGGACTACAGTGGGTCTACACCTTTGACGACCCAAGTCATATTGCGTTTCGCTAAAAATATTGTGAGTCAGTTTAAGCACAGTCTTGTATAAATTTTTCTAAGGGGATGTTTCAAGAGAACCTACCGTCAAGTTACAATTTAAAATAAAACGAATTGGTTATAATTTTCGATCACGTTATTTACTACAAAATTATGATCCCATTATTAATCTCTTATGCTGTAATCATAAGTGTAATCTTAAGAAAATCCTATAAAAATACGTTAATTGTAAGCTAAACCTAGTCACCACTTAATACAGTAACCCTATACGAGGCTTCTCAACGCTTAATTTCCCTTCATCATAAAAGTAAGTAGAACGATTCGGATGCCAATTTTATATGCTGTAGCACTTCCCTAATCAGTGAAGTCCTCATCTGATGGTTCAGCAAAATTTTAAGTTTCCTTTGCCTTTGCTCTTTGTCTCATCTGGTGCACATAATCTTCAGCAACGAATGTGGGAACTTGATAGAGAATGTCTGGAAGCAATTCTCCAAATAAATTTTAATACGACAAAAATAAGAAACATACGGAAAAAGTAGGATAAAATAACATTTGTAACAGAGAAACAAGTGAGGTTTTTATTTGTACCAGTTCAGGCTTGTGACTGGATGGAGAGAAGAGTGAAAATTGCACTTAGTTCCTTGATAAATAGTTTTTCTTAAACTAAGCGTCCGATGTGTCTGAGGAGTAAAGTGTACAGTCAGTGCGCATTAACAATTTTTACTTATGGTACTGAACCATGAAATTCAGCGTTTAAACCATTCAAAAACTGACGGTTACTCAGCGATCAATGGAGAGATGCGTGTTGGACAGACAGCGAAACACGCTAGATGGTGAGATGTAATTATTACTGCAATGAAAATGAAATTAACGTGTACGGAACATGATAGGTGACCCATCAAGTTCTCTGCAGGATTACAAGAGGCGGCGAACTACTGGAAGATAGATACATGGCACTCGCGAATGAGTAGAACCAGTACGAATGTGCGTAGGTGTAGACTGCAGAAGCTAGAGAACGTCTCATCCAGAGGTGGAGCTTAAATGGCTGCCAATAATTACAACGATATTAATGCTGATTATGATGACGTCTCTACCTGAAATAACAGGCACCGAGCGATATGGCATTCTAGCCTCGTATTCGGTAGGACGACGGTTCAAACCATTGTCCGGTCATCTACATTTAGGTTTTCCGTGATTTCTCTAAATCACTTAGGAGAAAATGTCAGGATGATTTCTTTAAAAGGGCACCTTCACCATCCTTTCACAATCCGAACTTGTTGTTCCGTCTCCAGTGACCTCAATGCCGGCAAGAAGTTAAAATTTAATCATTCTTCGTTCCTTCCTTCCTTCCTTCCTCCTTCCTTCCTTCACATAATAGGCGGCTAAGTCACTCGATCAGGTTCAGAAAAGAGCCGAATGCGTCATACTAGTGGAGCACTATTCTGGCCCCATCAGTTGACAATTTCCTACGGTCCACACTTACGACAAGGCCTCGGGACACTGAACTTAGGAATAAGGTCATTTGGATATCCACACGACAAAAAAGAATAAGGCGCACCACGAAAGAATTGTCCGAGTGGGACGAATATCGATAGATGGGATGTACATATACAGACAAACTACATTACAGTTTTAGAAAAATTGGATAATTTATTGAAGAGAACGAGCTTCACAAATTGAGGAAATAATAACGCGTTAGTCCACCTATGGCCCTCATGCAAACAGTTGTTCAGGTTGGCATCCCACTGCCGTCCGTGGGGTCTCCAGACACGTGTTCGCTGGTCATCGATGCTCAGTTCGAAACGGGACTCATCACTGAAGACAATTCTGTTCTAGTCAATGAGATAAGAGGCATAGCTACAAAAATCCGTCTTGTGTACAGAGGTCAGTGGTAGTCGATCCAAGTAGCGTTTTGAGCTCAGCCCCCTTTCTGTGAGCCGTCAATTAATGGGATTGAAGTCACTGAAACATCAGTGGCATGTCGGATAATGATCAATTCGTGGCCTTGTGTGCCTCTCTGACGATTGCTCGATCCTCTCGTTCGTTTGTCTCCCTAGGTTGGCCGCTGCCTTCTTGATGCTGTGTTTGGCCATGGTTCACCCATTCCTGCCAACATTGGCAGATAGTGGCTTCGTTACTATTCAAATGCCGAGCGTTTCGCCGATTGCTCCAATCGGAGTCCAACTACTCGCCCTCTCTTAAACGCTGACATATATGTATATTGTTCCCTCGCCTGCCTCCAACGCATATGTACTGCCCAACTGAGTACACGGAATAAAATTCTCAAAGACGTTATGCTCTGGTAGCGACATGTCCACAGTTCTCTATCCCTCCCAGTTGTGTGGTGAAATCGCGCTGCAGCATCACACTTACATCTGTCAGCCGTCAAAGTTTAAATCTGACATTTTCCGTCAATACCTACAGAAAAATTAATTTGTGACCGACTTCCTCTGTGGTGCGTAGTTTCTTTTCTTTTTTTTCTTCTCTTTTCTTTTCTTGTAGAGAGCGGTTCAAAGGAACACTCATTACAATCTTATGATGACATCCAAGTCTTTCTAATAACTCATTATGTTATGCAGTCCCTGTTGCTACCGAGTTATAGTAGCTGAAAATGCTCTGACGAACATTAGCACAATGTATTAAGAAATATACGAGTACGTCCTTAGCAACAAACAAGAATGAAGCTCGTAGCCACGAGCCATGGGCTGTACTTGTTTTAAAGATATTGTTATCCACAGCAATGACGATCCCTTAAGTATCACCTTTAGGTAATCAGTAAATGTAGTTTTTCAGACTTGCAGTATGCTATGCTGAAAACCTAAGGGCGGATTCAGAAACTCTCCAAAACATTAAAACCTGAAGAGTAACTATAAAGAAATTAAAGTTTGTTTAAATTAGAAGAACTACATAATGATAAAATTTTATACGAATATTACACCTTAAGCACAATTATGTAATTCAGTAACACAGTGAGTGAGGTAGGGAATGGTTCAGCTGACTTACATTTAGGGGTATAGCATTTTACAGTAATTTTTTACGCGTCACCATCCCATATTTCTAGTGTTTATTTCCATGAATCAAAGTATTAAGTATTTTTAAAATTATTTAGGATAACATCCTGGTGTGAAATCTATATGTCATGCTTCACATTAATTTACAGAGATATTCGTGAGTTATCTTCACAGAGACTGTCACATTTTCAACCACTCGTCTAAGGGAATGGCTAAGAAAAATGGACACAGCTACAGAAAAACATTTCACTGTATGAACTCATCTACAACACACAGTATGACACAAGAAATGAAAGTCAGCAAATGACTGTCGACCTTCAGCTTTGGCGAACATATGGAGCATAGGTTGTTTATCTGACTAAAGAAGTTGATAAAATAATATTTCGTTTTATAACCGACAAGTAACTGAGTCGAACGTCAAACACTTATTGGTTGGTTGGTTGGTTGGTTGTTTGGGGAAGGAGACCAGACAGAGAGGTCATCGGTCTCATCGGATTAGGGAAGGATGGGGAAGGAAGTCGGCCGTGCCCGTTCAGAGGAACCATTTGCCTGGAATGATTTGGGTAAATCACAGAAAACCTAAATCAGGATGTCCGGATGCGGGATTGAACTGTCGTCCTTCCAAATGCGAGTCCAGGGTCTAACCACTGCACCACCTCGCCTGGTCCAAACACTAATCTCATCCAATACGTCCAATACAGGGACCGACTCAGGATATGAGAGATTTAATTTAATTACTCCTTCTTAACGAGCAAAAAATAGGCTCTCAGCACTATGGGATTTAACATCTGTGGTCATCAGTCCCCTAGAACTTGGAACTACTTAAACCTAACTATCCTAAGGACATCACACACATCCATGCCCGAGGCAGGATTAGAACCTGCGACCGTAGCAGTCACGCGTTTCCGGACTGAGCGCCTTAACCGCGAGACCACCGCGGTCGGCCTTAACGAGCAACCTGTTTTGTAGTGAGAAGGGAATCTTGGTTTCCCGCCATGTGTCAGAAAACCATAGAGAGCCTAAAACAAATTGAACGCATGTTCTCGGTAGCTTGTTCTATACCACTTTACCCTGATGACAGTGAGAACTCACACCGGATGTAGTTCCCGAGACAGAAGAAGCACTGGTTTTTGTTTCTGGTTCATTACCTCTCAACATACACTTAAAAGTCGCGAACAGTAAGAACAACATACAAGGTCTTAAAATCCATGCCGAACAGTCTCTGAGTCGTACCCAACAGGATTGAAGTCTGATGAGCTCACAGACCAGTCCACCAGACTCATGGAATCCCTACCTTTCATTTATGTTGGACTTTCATTCGAATCCTACGCGTTAAGTTAAAAGAGAATTTTTAATCTACGGAATCTTTAGCGTAAGATGTAGTCTTTTAGTCTTACTTTCCTCTTACAGTTCAGGAGTTACAGGATGGTACGTCGTTTTGCTAAACGTACATTGCTCTCTTTAAACTCTTGGCCGACAAATGGGAATATATGATCTTTCTGCGGGTTTCTGTATAGTTTGCCTGTACTGGAGAATAGGTGACTTTGTATCTTAAATCTCCAGCACTCGCTAGTGTGGTGGTGCATGATCTGTAGTTCTGCGGTTCTGACCCATTCAGTGCCAGAAACGTTCTCCACTGTATTTCATTAGGAATGCAAGAGGAAAAGGTTCATCACTAACAGTTTATGATCACAAGATTATGTGGCAGAGCTTGGGATGAACTCCAAGCCTCCACAAGTTGTCTTATGGAGTAAGAACGTGCCATACAACTGATCGTTACGGCAGTAGTGGGCCGCAAATGTAGTGATTGTTTCATCTACCAGTAGGAAACACAGATCTACGTGACAATACCCGTAGGGTGAAAAGGGTATGCCTTCAGGACCGACCTTTTATTCCAGCCACTATCTTCCCAGCGCATTATACGCCGCCTTATAGTTTGTAACGAAACTTAAGCAACACTCTGCATTCGATTTCCTCAGTCTTATTATTATCACGAATAGCATGGACTTTCACATGGTTTGTACATCAAACTGTTACCAGATAACTGCACTGATTATTCTTATTAGAAAGGCGGGAAGCTTAAATTTTAGGACCCTTCGCTGTTAGAACCAGGTGATGCAGACAAATCACGGAAACCTAATTCAAGAGGGCTGGACGAGAATTTGAACCCCGTCCTTCCAAACTGGAGACCAGTGGTTTAGAAAATGCGACACGTCGCTCGATCAGTTTAATTTTAATCATAATTCCGTGTACTTAGAGACTTGCATTAAAATTGTTTCTATATGGAAACTGTTTAATTTAAGAGCAGCTAAAGAATTTAAACACAGAAATACCGTGTACCTAACGAAAAACCAATCCGTAAATAAAATTCGTTTTAAAACTAAAAAGATGCCGTAACCAGTTTTAACTGGAAGCCGGAACATTCACAGAAAGTTTTGTATACAGAGCTTCATTCTCTTGCGATAAAATGCTATAGCCTTTCAAAAAACAAGAAGTTTTGTATTCATTACTTCATTCGCTGGTGTTAGCATTCTTAACACCGTAATTCAAACATTTAACGCTTGGGAAAGAATTCGTCAGTACTACAGCCGATGGAAATACGCAGGCCTGTGACCAACAGTATTTCGATTAAAATATGCCTGGGGCCCTTTAGACTTAAAGTTCAGTTCGCATGCAGATATAATCACATCAGCATCTTTTCATGGTAAGTATAATTTCGAAGCATAAGGTATAATTTGTTTTCTACAGTGACGACATACGTAAAATTCGCATCACACTTGCATCTGTGTAACTGAAGTTCATCAGTGCGAGTCAACAACTTTAATTTCCAACGAGGGACCCAATGTCTGCACACGTATATAAGAAGAATGAGATTTGAAAACCGACACGATCAAAATGATTTTGTTTTTCTGCCGTTTCTTTCTTTTACACAGATTACGTTGCAATTACACCACAAAAACAATGCAGAGAGTGGAAAGCTGATAGGTAGGTTTCCTACACCCCTTAGAAAATGATTTTATGTAATCTATAGATGGCAATAATATGTTTCTTTCTTATTAATGTACTGTATACAGTACATGACGACGAAATCCATCTACCTGTTCCAAACAGTGACCCCAAATTATAGGGCGCCCAAGGAACGAGGACATACAAGGATATCACCAAGAAAAGAACACCTACGCAGCGGAACAAACAAAAACAATAAGCAACCAGTATAAACTATCAATGTAATGTCACTCCTACACCGTTTATGAACGCGTATTTCGCAGCAGGTACACCGGTAATACATGTCACGTAATATTCATTTGTGAATCAAGACATAAATAAGAAAATTAATACTTGTCAAAATATGTTTAGTACGATAAGAAGAACATTGAAGAGTAACATGAAAAACAAGTGTAAATAATAGCCGGCCGGGATGGCCGTGCGGTTCTAGGCGCTATAGTCTAGAACCGCGCGACAGCTACGGTCGCAGGTTCGAATCCTGCCTCGGGCATAGATGTGTGTGATGTCCTTAGGTTAGTTAGGTTTAAGTAGTTCTAAGTTCTAGGGGACTGATGACCTCAGCAGTTAAGTCTCATAGCACTCAGAGCCGTTTGAACCTTTTTTTTAAAAAATAATATTTCGTATAGTCATGTCACTACCCACAGTACCAGCTAGAGCAAAAAAAAATCGACATTAAGATCAAAAGACATCTTGAAAGATCAAAAGACATATTGAAACATCCGAAATGAAGTTTCTTAGATCAGTGAAAGGCTGCACAAGAGAAAGAAATGGAGAAATAAAGAGAGAGGTAGTGAGAGGTAGAGCCAATAACTGAAAACGTAATACAACGAAAGCAGAATGTGAAAGAGCATTTATTGCATATGCAACCTCAGAGAGTCTCTCGACAAGTGATAGAATACAATCCAATTGGAAGGGAGAATGTGGGAAGGACGATGGAGAGGCCGGAAAAGGTAGTAAGGCCTAAACCTGAATTCACAGAAGAGAAAGGAGAAGAAAGAGAAGAAGTAAGTGTTTAATGCAGGGCAAAGACTTCCACAGACTTAAACGTACCAGCTTATAAAATTCCCTCCTCTTTTCAGTTTCGAACGACATAGCCATAAGTCCCAAACCTTTCGTAAACTCTCCAACGAAAACCACATTTTCTTCTCAATTCTCCCCAAACCTTTGCCGCAACCGCACCTGCATCAATATATTCCTAACTCACTGTACTTCCACACATCCCATATGCTACCCCAATAAGACGTTAACCAGCTCCTCCTCCCGGCTCCATGCCGACATCAACCAGTGGCACCATTTCAGCCCTAGGTCTAACCACATCTATACTGATGATTCGCGACCTTATGTTCATTGCAAACAGCAACATTGTTTACTGTCTGCTGGCATTGGGGGTACGTGACGCACTAGTAAAAGTGCAGAGACGAATGGTTAATCTTCACAGCGACAGGACAGGCCAAAAATTGTGTATTCCACTGACATTAGCGACTTTGAAAAGACCAGACTGTTATGACCCATCACATCGCACCAGCATCTAGGAACCAGCAAAGTTGGTCCACTGTCCACGTGCTACTGACGTCAGCATTTCTGGAAAGCGGCTGATGGACGGTGAGTCCACGAATAGCCGCTCTATAAAGCAAGATAGGCGGCGTTCTGCAGTATACTTGAACAGTGCTTGCGCGGGTATTTTGGAGAACATTTTTCAGCGTACGTTATTGAACAAAGGGTTTTGCTGCACAGGACTCCTCCGTGTTTTCATGCTGACCCAACGACATCGGCACTTACGATTGCAGTTGGCACGGGTTCATCGAGACTGGACCGTAGGTCAGTAGAAACGTGCCGCCTGGCTGGATGAATTAGGTTTCTTGTTACAGCAGGTCGAGGGTCATGTCCGGACTCACCAGGAGAATGGCTGGCTGACACAGGCACCATGCCACGGACGCAGGGTGGTGGGACAGTATTACTCTATCAAGGACATTCACTTGAGCTTCAGTACAGCCTTTGGTACTAATCAAACGCACTACGTGAGCGTTATTACGAACCACCTGCATCCCTTCACGTTCCCCCGACAGCGATAGCATGTTCCAGCGGGATAATTGTCCACGTCACAAGGCGTGAATCGTGCTACAGTGCTTTGCTGCTCATGATGCTGAACTAATGTTGATGTCTTGCTCATCTAATTTTGTTGATCTGAACCCGATGGAAGACGTCTATTAAGCTACTGGGTGTCAGACCACAAACCACTGACCCGTAGCTTATAGGAATTGTGTGAATTCTATGTACAAATCTGGCGCCACATTCTCTTGTGTTACAATTATCATCCACCCCCACCCAGTCCGAATGGTGACTCATGTGAGAGAAAAATGATTGTTAGTAAACCTCCGGATGAGATGTAGTTGTAAGGTACCAGGACATGGGCACTTAAACGTTAGCTTAACAACATTAGTATTAATAATAAAGGGACTGGCAAGGGCACCAGATCATGACTCTATTGAATTATGATAAATATGAGGCACTCTCGAGCAGTACTCCCTGCATGTCTGCATGATTGAGCCACTAACTTAAAGCGTTGGTGAAAAGCGTCGGAAGTTGAGAATTGTGCAATGGAAAGTTGCAGATGGCCGTAGCTCGCCAGGCCGCCGTAGGCGGCAGGTAGGGCTCGCCCGGAAACGAGGGATAATACGGAGCTTTTGGGGATAGCCCGCTATCCGGAGCCACCTGTGCTGGGCAACATGTGGCGAAAACGGGAATTTCGTTTGCCTAGGGGCGTTATGGCCTACTCGATCATTGGGTAGATCTCAATGGAGGGATTTCGGCGATGATAGAGCGTTCGACATTGGCCGAAGCTGAGTATTCTCCTCGCCGCGATTTCGTACGCGTGGGAGATGGGAGAATTGTGGAGTGGACTTCACCTTCAGCTATCGAACGGTACGGACTTTTAGACGGCGTCTTGGCCATTATATCTGCGGTTAGAGCTCTTTGTGGGCTCAGGCTTCTAACAAAGTACCTAATATTCTCGATCTATAAGTTATCCTTGCGAGGTGCCGAGTATTTATCAACGCAGCTGCCGGTAATAGGGGCGCGTAACTGCAAATTGTTAATGTGCCATTCTCAAGAGTGTGTGGGTGGACAAAGAGACTCACATATATTTTTTTTGGTAAATTTTGTCAGTTATGGGGAATATCAAATTAAAATGCCAGTATTACGATCGAATTATCGACTTCATTGTAGCTAGCATTTACATGTCCCAGTAAGCTTTACATGTTCTCTAGTCACTGCACAGCTTGCCCAGACGGGAAGGAAAGAAGGTTTGCAGTCTCCTATGTCAGCGACGGACAAATAAGCTTACATAGTATCTCTGCTATTCTCGTCGTGGCCATTCCGTGAGACACATGTGACACGAACTAATACGTTGCCCAGTTCTACTTGGAACGAGTATCTGGAAATTTTAACGGCAACTCTATGTGTGATGCACAACGCCTCCCTTTTAGAGTCTGTCACTATAGTTTGTTGATCACCTCCATAACGCTCTCGCACTTACTGAACGATTCCGTTACGAAACGCATCTCCCTTTTTGGTTATATCTTTTGTGCCTTCTATTAACTACGGAATGACGAGAAATCTGTTACTAAGTCCCGCTGAAAAGCTCCAAACACACGCTTTCCCTCTGTCTCTCACAGTCTCTCTCTCTCTCTCTCTCTCTCTCTCTCTCCATTACATGACCGCTGTACCGGAATCCAATATCAATATTAGGTTGCCTATTGTAAGTAGGCTGTTTAGGTTCTTTTATTGGTAACGCCACGTAGCGCTCTGTATGAAAATCACTGGCTGTGATGTGTGCACTCTGTGGCTGGTTTGCATTGTTATTGGCTGTTGTAGTGTTGGGCAGCTGGTTGTTAACAGCGCGTAGCGTTGCACAGTTGGAGGTGAGCCGCCAGCACTGGTGGATGTGGGGAAGTGAGATGGCGGATTTTTGAGAGCAGGTGATCTGGACGTGTGTCCATCAGAAACAGTACATTTGTAAGAAGGGTTGTCATGAACTGCTATATATATTATGACTTTTGAACACTATTAAGGTAAATACATTGTTTGTTCTCTATCAAAATCGTTCATTTGCTAACTATACCCATCAGTAGTTAGTGCCTTCAGTAGTTCGAATCTTTTATTTAGTTGGCAGTAGTGGCGCTCGCTGTATTGCAGTAGTTCGAGTAACGAAGATTTTTGTGAGGTAAGTGATTTGTGAAACGTATACGTTAATGTTAGTCAGGGCCATTCTTTTGTAGGGATTTTTGAAAGTCATATTGCGTTGCGCTAAAAATATTGTGTGTCAGTTTAGTGTTGATCAGAACAGGTAAAGAGCGAAATGTCTGAGTGAGTTCAGTTCTGCTCAGCTGTTTGAAAATCAAATAATGTAAGAGGTTTATCAGCACAGTAATTCAATAATTTTTCTAAGGGGGCGTTTCATATGTCGACCTTTAGCCGAGGATACCTCACTGGAATCTTCTCATTTTTTCCTTGTATTTTCTGTAATTAATGTAGCTTTTGTTTATTGCTAGAGCGAAATTATAGTGAGAATATCCTTTGTAGTTGTAGTTTTTCATTGTTGTACAGTAAAACCGTTGTGGCATGCATGTAGATTTGCACCAAGTATTTCGCAGCTGCGCTTGCAATTAACTAGATATTATTTGCTATGTTAATGTGTTCTCTTATTTTTGCTCTTCAAATTGTGTTTTTCTGTGTTGTGTGAAATATTGTGACAATAATGGCGTGCGAAAAACGTAATACTAGGCTTCAAAGTGAACTGAGAAATGACAGTGAAGACTAAAGCAGTGTGTCAGCGCCACCATGTAATGAACTAACTAATGTTCAAACTAGTAATTTGGTAATTGTGCATAAGGAAATGGATCGGGCGGTGTAGACAGTGAAACAATTAGTGAACAGTGAAGCATTATCGATCAATCGGTCGGCAACAGTTCGCCTCAGGAATCCGAAATGACAGGACACAATGTTGCAAATACTGTAGATTTAGGTTTTGCGTCCTCACCGCTTTCTCAAATACGTCAAGACACATTTTCTGCTCGTCAAAATTTGAATGTTGCCGGTGCAAATGCACTGCCGAAAAGCATAGAGGAACAAATTCGTGACACTAATACATTATTATTTCAATTAATGCAACAAATGAAACAAAATCAGAGACAAACACGGTAACAAATGGAACAAATTCAGAAACAAATTATAGAAACACTTCAACAAACACGTGGAGATTTCACTACTGAGTTACATGAAATCGAATCGAAATGTCAAAAAGTCTGTAATGACGTAAAAACACAAATTTGTGAGCATTTCCAACCTATTTTTTCGCATCATGAAAATGCATTACAAAATCACGAAGCAGCTATAAAGGAACTGCAAACTATTGTTCATGAAAATCACGACACCTTACAAGCTAAAATTGACTCAGTTGCATCTACCGATTCAGTTACGCAACTTGCAAAAACTCAGGTAAACTTAAAGGACACATTAGATACGATTTCAACACAAATGGACACTCTGAAACTTGGTTCAGAAAAACACACTGAGGAAATAAGTACACTATCGGATCAATTCACTAACTTATCTGGAAAGGTAGATGATGATCTGAATTACACAAGACCTGTAGCCATCACTGTCACAGAAGAGTATGAACAAATTAAGAAATTCAAACAAAATCCGAATCAAATTAATACCCAACACAAAAGAGAAATCCGGGAAGTACAAGATCAGTTGGCACAAGTAATACAAAAATTATATATTTCAGAGGACATTCGCGCTCCAACACGGGAAGAGGAACTTAGAAATACGTAAAAGCCACAAAATAATAACACAGGGCATTTCGGAAATTATGAAAGAAATTGGCAAGGTGCACCGAATTTTGAGAAGGAACCGCCGACACGACGTAACAATGACCGATATTCTACTCGCCGACACGATGATTTTGACTATAAGCTGTTCATTGATACACGTAAATTCAAAACATTTAAGAATTCTGGCAACGACATTCATCCACAACGTGGCTACAATTCCCTCATTGTTTCCCTCCCAACTGGTCATTAGAGCATAAATTAGAATTTATGTGTGGATAATTAGAGAATGAACCAGCTTAAAGAATGCGATCGGTCATTCACGATTGTCACAGTGAAGGAGAATTTTATTATGCCTTCCTCTCAGCATATTGGTCTCAAGCTACACAAGACCGAGTAAAACATCATAATGATGAAACATTTCGAACAATCTGAATTTTCCAGTCTTGTGAAATATTTTGAAGACATGTTGCACAAGAATCAGTACCTGTCAAACCCATACAGCCCCTCAGAACTCATCCGCATTTGCTTAATCAATTACCGGAACATTTACGGCATATTATTTTGGCAGGACGTTGCAAAGACGACATTGAAGCTTTTCAGGGACTCTTACAAGAATTAGAAATTGACACTGACAATCACGGAACGCGAAAAAAGGAACACAACAATTACAGGTCACACCCGTCACAATTCTGCGATGAAAGAAATAATAACTGGACACTACAAGGCTATTCTCACAACACAAATCGTGACCAAAACAGACACCACCCGTGTGACAACCGTTTGCAGAGTAGTAATAATTACAGGAAAGATCGCACTTCCGTAGTAATGAATATCACAGAGACAATAAGAGAAACAGACAATATGTGAACCAAAATAATTATTATCAAGGGAGACAGAAAAGCTTCAGATACAACGGTCCTCCGCGTAGCTACCACTCGGGGAGTTCTCCACCACGTGACCGACAAGAAATTAATTACAGAAATTACCGACATGACGGCAGACGATATAATCATAACGACAGACCTGAATTGCATCAGAACTGGCGAGATTCAAACAGGGCTGGGCCCTCTCGACAAGGTGAATTTGTAGAAGTTAGGTCTCCTAATCCCAATAACGACGCACGCCAACAAAGAGACAGACAATAACTCGCACCGCAAGCAGCCACGCGCACCGGCTGGGCTTGAGAAAAGTAACACAGAAGGCAACCTCCAGAAAAATTTCAGTATTGTGTACATTCAGAAAGCCGCCTTTGAAAACTTCATCTCCACATCTTTAAAGGATATTGCTCATGAACAAGATAAAGATCCGATCTGGAAAGACATCAAAAGTAAATGGCATGAAAAGACACACATTCAGATTCGGCATTATTATCTGGTTAGAAACAACGTACTCTTCAAATGCTGCACTGTTGATAACAAGCTAAGAGTACTTTGCATTCCAGACGATTTAGTTAATAAGCTCATTTGGTACATTCATTTGAGCTATGCACATTTTGGTCCACGAAAATGTTATCATATTCTTCGGTCGACTTGTTATTTTAACAACATGGAAAAGAGAATTCGAAAAGTCTTGTCTATTTGTAAACTTTGTTAAAAGGCTAAACCATCTACTGTCTCACATCGTGCTCCGTTGTTTCCTATCATTCATTCTAAATTAAAAGAATTTGCTGCTGTTTATCTCTTGGGACCCCTTGTCAGAACATCGAATGGATTTTCGTACGTTCTAGTCGCTGTTGAACTTACTTCAAAATTTGTTTCTTTCACTCTCTTAGGTAAAGCCACTGGACAGTCTGTATCCAACGCCTTTGTTAAAAATTTCTTACGTGAAGTTGGATACGTTAGTGAAGTCATTTCAGATAACGGATCACAATTCAGGTCTGCTGTTTGGTCACGCATGCTTCGGAACCATAAAATCAGACCTGTTGTTATTTAATTGTACTCACCACATTGTAACCCGTCTGAACGGATTATGGAAGAAATCAATAAGCTTTGCAGACTTTATTTTCACAGAAAGCATCAGCATTGGGACAGATATTTACACTTATTTCAAAACGTGCTGAATGAAACGCCTCATGACTCCACTGCTTTACCAAATACTCTTGTACTGAAGAATAAAGAACTACCGAACAGAATCAGAGAGCTTGTACCTTTCCCGAATACACGTAAACTTCGACACAAAGACATAATTGATTTGGCTATTAAAAACATAAAATCTGCAGCAGACAAAAGCAGAAAACTACACGGTAAAGCAAATGCAAAGAAATTATATATTGGTCAGAAAGTTCTCATTAAAGCTCATTCACTGTCACATAAGAAGAAACATTTGAGTCACAAATTCTTTCTAGTTTACAATGGACCTTACAGAATCCGACGTATACCACATGATAATTGCGTTGAAGTTGAAATTCTGCGTACCAGGAAGAGTAAAGGCTTACACCACATTTCACATGTAAATCTGTTTATTGAAAGATAATCTGTTTTTTAACTTAGTCTCTGCCGTAAGACTTTTCACTTTACGCTACTAGTACAATTTGTCACACTGGAAAACTGTAACAATGTTTTGAAGTTAACTATCCAGTCTAGAACCTAGGGAACATATTTAGACAGTATTTACGAGTGCATTTTTATAGTGAACAGACGACACAGTGTTATTGTGTGTGTACATTCTTACTTGTTAGTTGCACGATTACGTAACGACTATAAGGCTCACATACTTACAACGTATACTGGTACTGCTAATGAGATTTTAATGTAACATTTTGGTTTACTTGAAAATACATTCTGGATTTAAAGTACTTTCTTTGAGATACCAGATGTCACAGTGGTTAGTTTATGTGACAGCTACACGATTTTATCACGACGCTACTAATGAGTGACAATTTACAATGTCAATAAAATTCTTCTGGGTTAGAGACCGCATTGTCATTTATAAAATTCCAACGTTTCGGCGTCTGTTGCAAGACGCCTTCCTCAGGGATTGTTGCTAACTGCTGAATGTGCGCAAGTGTGGGTACATATATACTATGGAAGAGTGTTGTGATTGGATGTGAGGATAAGGAGGAAGGGTACTGGGAGTTCATTTTATTAGCGTTTGCATTGCGTCTTGTTGCTTTTGCGGTGTTTCTGTTTTATATCTGCACAATTTTTCTGAATTCTTCTGGAAAGGAAAACATGTTTTAGTAGTAACTATTGTGGTATAGCTACAATGAGACAGCCTTTTCCGTAGCACAACAATACCTTACAGTACAGTACTTTCTTCATCACGGCAATAAGCGTAATAAGTAAGATATCTATACGCAAAGCATTTCACTTTTGTTTATCATGAGGTAAGTACATTGACTTCTGCAGAACTTAGCTTTCGGAGGACGATAACTACGACACTTCCACAGAGATTATCTTACAACAAGACGCACAGTTTAGCGCTACAGTACACGTATTTGAGTGATTAACTTTGTACTTAAAACATTCATTTTTAAAGATTTTTGAATTACAATGATACAAAGGTTTTCCGTGATACATTTCATTCCATTGATGTAATCTGTAACATTAGAGGGTGTAATTACATTAATCCTCAGGGAGGTACACTCTTACTTTGTGTACCATGTGTGTGGCAAGCACAAGGAGCCCTAGCTAATATGGTATTTGCTTATACAACTTTACACATCGGTACCATATTTCTCTAACACAGAATTACACAGCTATGTGATCATTTAACTGAGAGAGACAAACATTTATTTTACTACATCTGTGACAGATGTTTACATAATTACACAGTTGGATAACTTCACACTTATGAAATTGCATTTTGTCTGTACTTTGTGAACTATTCATATTTTTTCGGAACCATTGTGATACTATAAGAGCTTTGAATGTTGTATTTGGTATGGGATCATGATTTTTCAAGTACGTTTGAGGTAGATGACACTATTGAAATGAGCAGGGAATCTTTTTAGGTTTTGAAATTATTGCAGAAAGCTACGATGTTTTTGAGATTTGACTGAGGTGTTATTATGTTATTATTACGATGACGGTGTGTATTATGTTGTTGAGGAATGTTTATTATGATACGTATTTATTATGATGAAATGTTGAAGTGTCGACGCAAGATTGAAGTGTCGTAGAATATGTATATGTGTAATAAAGTATGGAATAATTAGTAGTGGTTATGGTCTCTGGTTTGTGAAAAAGAATGATGGAAACCAAGAATCGTACTTTAAGAGTTATGAAATGTGTGTAAATGCGTGAATGTAACACAATGCCTGCGAAAATTTTTTGGACACTGTTATATTCATAGGATTTTGTTTCTACAGATTTGCAATGCAAATTCTCGACCTGTGAAATTTTTATATGAGGCTGTCACTGTAGTGCAAACTGGTGTCGTAAATATTTCGGTAAGAAAGTTAAGTGACCACCTTCACCTAATGCGTCGTGGGCACCCAGCTGCGCGACAGTCGCCTGGAAAAAAGCCATTAGTGTGTGCCTTTCAGACGTACAAGTGGAGAAAAAAAGAGGGCCATTATCCTCGCTATTGACATATCTTTGTAGAAAGCATCGCAAATACGACACGCTCAAACTTGAAAACATATGATTACATGGTGGAGCTCTTAATTTATGATATTTGCTAAATTGCCTAATGAAATGATGAGAAACATTTTTACTTCTATGGTCTTTCTAGTTGAGAGTTTTTACTGCCTTTGGAGACGCCATTTGCCTAGTGAATGACGTTTCACAGATTGCTTTGTATATATTTGCTCATTTCGTTTAATATCTAGTTTCTAGGTTTCTAGCTGCACTGCAGCAATGGTTAAAATAAAATTTAATAGATGTACTAATATACATAATTTATGCCTAAGGTCTAGTAAATAACAATTTTATGACCTAATTCCAAAAGAACGATGGAGCACAAAAAAGACATTTCCACTTCACAGGAATTGCATACATAATTTTTGTCAGTGACTTGGTAACTTGTCTGCTAGAGTAAGTTACAGTGATGCATCACTCTAGTGTTAAGATGTGACATAGGTATTAGACATGGCCTTCGTTACTGTAATATTACTTCTGCTTGAACTTTGTCATGTTTAGGTATAAGTTATTGCATTTCCTGCTGCTGTTTGCCAGGCATAGTGTTACTGAATTTGTCTTTGTATTACTCTGTTAAGCTAGTTTTACAACTGATTTTATTGTTTGCTGCACATTGCCTTATATTAGTTGTAATATTGCAATTACTCTGCTAATTTAGATTTACTGCTGCTTGCTTTGCCACTTTGCATTTTCTGTCATTGCTATTTGTGTTAATTTGTTATGTGCTGCTGCATTGCCTCGTCCCTTAGTAGATTTAAGTTAGCTTAAGATGAGGTAGGCTATATAATAGAACGAGTTGTGATAAATTGGAAGAAATGCATTGAGAAGCTATAAGAAAATGGTTTGGCCAGAAAAGTATTTTGAAAGAGGATATGAACAAAAAAGTAGGGTTTAGGGACAACAGGTTTAGGTAGGATTTTCTTGGAAATAAATGATGAGGTAAGATAATGCAAAATAAATATTGAGGTAAGAAATACGTGAACATATAAATACAGAAAGCATGCTTGGATCGGATTTTTTTGGTGGAAAAAAATGTTGAAATAAGAGGAAAAATCTATGGAATGAAGTTTTGGGTTGGACTGCAATACCAAGTGTCACACTGAAAAAAAAAAACCTGTCCTGTACTTCTGTGTTATTATGCTATGTGAATTTGTGTTTTTCCTGTCTTTATGTGTTTAGCTAATAAGAGCTACGTTGTAGAAATTTTCTCATAATATGTTATTTACTTTGTAGATATGTTTAGACATTATTAATTCTGTTCTGTTTCAATGCTCATGTGTGAAATTAATGTTTCGGAAACTATTCTCATTATTTTATATATTTACTTATGTCATAATTCCTGTAACACTGATGAATATGTTTATTTCTATTCTTTTGTAAAGCCTGTGTTACTACATATGTCATCTGTACTGTTATGATCTTTAATGATGTATTTTGTACCTTTGTAATTGTATTTTTATGTTGTCAATTTATAATCGTGTAGACACCAGTTCTTCAAATTAAGTATCATTTCATTGTACACATTTCTGTTAGTAATAGTATATGCACAGTATGTGAGAAGTTGGGACTGTTAGTGCTTGCATGTGTGTTGATAATTCAGCAAGGGACTGGTTAACAGCATTGCTGGTTCTAAGGACAATTAAAAAGAAAACTTTGTGAGTGCACAAGTGGTGGTTTATGGACTTGCTATATTATCTGCAAGACTCTTTCATGGTGATTGTGCACCCGCACAGTCACAACAGTTGGCTGCTGACCATCTCTACAAGGACTACGGTGGGTCTACACCTTTGATGACCCACCAATACTATTATTTCTACAAGGACTACAGTGGGTCTACACCTTCGATGGCCCACCAATACCATTATTTCTACAAGGACTGCACTGGGTCTGCAGCTCTGGTGGCCCACCAATACCATAATATCTACCAGGACTACAATGGGTCTGCTCTGTGATGACCTACCTACCAATATTCTTCAAAACTTCGACTGACTGCTGTGGGTTTGCTCTGTTGTGGCCCATTACCTGTCTGCATGTCAAGAGTCAGCACTGTCTTTCATTGGAAGGACAACACTACTTCTTCAAGACTGCATGAAAATCCACTACTTCCGTGTGCATATTCTTTTACTGCTCAGACTTTGAGGAAAAAAAAACACTCCAATTTTACTGTGATGAATGATCAGGACTGTCTTTATGGACTGTGAGAAAATTTTAGCATTTGACAAACATTGTATCAATAAGTGTGTGCATTTGATATCTCTGTTATTGTAATTACGAAAAATTTTATCAAATCATTATTGACCACTGCCCAAAACAATTTGTAAAATTTTTTTGGGGAGCATGGGGGCTATGTAAGTAGGCTGTTTAGGTTTTTTTATTGGTAACGCCACGTAGCGCTCTGTATGAAAATCACTGGCTGTGATGTGTGCACTCTGTGGCTGGTTTGCATTGTTATTGGCTGTTGTAGTGTTGGGCACCTGGATGTTAACAGCGCGTAGCGTTGCGCAGTTGGAGGTGAGCCGCCAGCACTGGTGGATGTGGGGAAGTGAGATGGCGGATTTTTGAGAGCAGGTGATCTGGACGTGTGTCCATCAGAAACGGCTGTCATGAACTGCTATATATATTATGACTATTGAACACTATTAAGGTAAATACATTGTTGTAATTTCTTAGACTTTCCCGGAGATTTGCTGACATCTCGTGGAAATCGGGTTTTCTGCCGGATATCAGCGTCTTCCAAACACGATATTTCGACGTCATTACTTGACGTCTTCATCAGGTGTTCCCTGAGACTGGCTGCTTGCTGATTTTCTGAATCCGTGCTAACTATGTGTCAATAAATCATTTTCTTCGAGGTACTTGATAAGTAGGTCGGCATGTCTGGTCACCGAAATATTGTGCTCGTTGGACGCTGTGAACCGGCAGCGAACAGTAGACTGTTCTTTCAACGAATACGCCGGGAGAAAATGAAGACTCACAGCAGCATGTTTTATTGCTTTTATAGTTTTCAGTACTCAGTTTATATTTATCTGAACTGCAGAATTGTACTTGTGTTTTAAATTATATTAAACTTGAGAGCAACTGTTTGGGTGCTGCCTGTCCGTCAGGCGTGTGACGGAATGGGCATGTAGGACACTGGCGAGCCGGCGGGTTTGAATGAGGGCTAAACGGGGGAGACAGACGTGAAATAAATGACAAAAAGTGTCTTTAAGCACACCGCCCACTGGTCTAATGAGTTTCCTGTGCAGAAACAGATTATTATCCGATCTCAAGAGAGAGAACTATATTTCTGAAACGACGATGTTCCTGAACCCATGGCAGTTAAGTGAAAGTTTATCACGAGTCCACAAAAGCTATATTTTAAAAATCTGCCGCTTAAAGTGCAGACAATTTGCTCCATTTATGTACGATGTGAATGTCAAATACGAGAGAAAAGAAGTCTAGCTGATCAGCAAGCAAATAGAGAAGATTACAATGAGACTTTCCTGTTGAAAAATTTCCGCGAAAGCTACTGTGTCTGTGCTTCCTAAGCACACAGGGAGTGTCTGCACTGTACACACACCAACGTCATACAAGCCCTGGTCCGTGCTTTTTCAAATCCGACTATTTATCTCTTGTCCAGGAAGTTACATATCTAGTAATTTATTTACGGGAATATACGATGCAGAGATGAAGATACTGGATACGTGGTCAAGGTTCGAATCTCCGTTTGGCTATATAGCTTTAGATTAGTTTTGGTATCCTTAAAACATTATAAGCGAATGCCGGAATGATTTTTTGGCTGAAGGCGGCAGCTGATTCAGTACTCTATCCTTCTCGATAGCTAGTCTCCATTATCGACGACTTATTCAACTTTCTTCGTCCCCCCGGAATTTAGGAAATCTAAACACACAAGCAAAAGTACAAATGTAGCCTGGAACAAAATATTGCGCGTAAAGAGCGTGCATGAAAAATCTACGCAGCGTTGGTGTAATCCCAAGAGTTTCTGTGAATATATGGCTGCTTTAGTCGAGCCCATTCAATTCGACAAACAGATCGTTACGCGGTGGAGTAAGACCACCTCATCTAAATCACCGTAATGGAGTGCTATAATTCGTGAACTGCTGATAGCAAAAGAGATCCTGCTGACGATAAACACGGCTTTACTGCTGCAGCAGCGAGCGTTCGCTGTCTTTTTACTCCTGTCGTCACCGATCTTTGGCACAGCCGATGCACAGGCGCTGTCACCTCTCACTACTGTTAGTAAAATCCATTTGCCTAACATTTTCGTTGATAATGTTTGCCGTTACTATAAATCAGGTAGATACAGCTTCTACTTTCTTCTTCTTGTATTGTGCGACTGGAAAAAGGGTTTCAGCGTATAAATTCAGGCTTTTCGTGGTTTTTTTTAAATTGCATAGTAGTTAAAATGAAACGTCCGCTATTTGAGGGAGTGTAGACGGAAAACTATTTGCCATATGAGTACCCAACTTTACAGAAAGCATATTCAGCCTGCGCGCTGCAGGATTTACGTTGTTAGTACTGTTATTGTGATCACCTGCACCGGTACTAGTACGGTAAAGTAGAGTTGAAATAGAAGCATCAGTGTGTATTACGGTTATAGAAAGTCGACATGGATCTGGACAAGGTGAGCTGCTGCTCTTCACGATTATTGACTCATTAAAATATTACGGAGAGGTCCTATTTCCACAGCAGAGTTAAGGAATATGTTAAAGGATTGTAAATAATATTACAAGTTCATATTTGTTTCTGTTATATGTGTTCGAGTATCTTTTATGCAATATATATATATATATATATATATATATATATATATATATATATATATATATATATGTGTGTGTGTGTGTGTGTGTGTGTGTGTGTGTGTGTGTGTGTGTGTGTGTGTCTGTGTGGTTATCCATTGATCGTGACCGGGCAAAATATCTCACGAAATGAGTCAAAAAGAAAAAAAAACCGCAAAGAACGAAACTTGTCTAGCTTGAACGGGGAAACCAGATAGATGGCGCTATGGTGGTTGGCCCGCTAGATGATGCTGCCATAGGTCAAACGGATATCAACTGCGTTTTCTTAAATAGGAACCCCCATTTTTATTACATATTCGTGTAGTACGTAAAGAAATATGAATATTTCAGTTGGACCACTTTTTTCGCTTTGTTACAGCGTGGTTACCTGTAAATAACACATTACTGCAATAAATTCTCCAAATGATGTCCGTCAACCTCAATGCATTTGGCAATACGTGTAATGACATTCCTCTCAACAGCGAGTAGTTCGTCTTCCGTAATGTTCGCACATGCATTGACAATGCGCTGACGCATGTTTTCAGGCGTTGTCGGCGGATCGCGATAGCAAATATCGTTCAACTTTCTCCTCAGACAGAAATTCGGGGACGTCAGATACGGTGAACGTGCGGACCATGGTATGGTGCTTCGACGACGAATCCCCCCTGTCATGAAATATGCTATTCAATACCGCTTCAACCGCACGCGCGGTATGTGCCGGACGTCCATCATGTTGGAAGTACATCGCCATTCTGTCATGCAATGAAACATCTTGTAGCAACATCGGTAGAACATTACGTAGGAAATTAGCATACATTGCACCATTTAGATTGCCATCGATAAAATGGGGGCTAATTATCCATCCTCCGATTATGCCGCACCATACATTAACCTGTCAAGGTCGCTGATGTTCCACTTGTCGCAGCCATCGTGGATTTTCCGTTTCTCTATACTGCGTATTATGCCGGTTTACGTTACCGCTGTTGGTGAATGACGCTTCGTCGCTAAATAGAACGAGTCCAAAAAGTCTGATCGAGCCGTAATTTCTCTTGTGCCCAGTGGCAGACCTGTAAACGACGTTCAAAGTCGACCCCATGCAATTCGTGGTGCATTGAAACATGGTACTGGTACAATCCATGTTGATGTAGCATTCTCAACACCGACGTTTTTGAGATTCCCGATTCTCGCGCAATTTGTCTGCTACTGATGTGCGGATTAGCCGCGACAGCAGCTAAAACACCTACTTGGGCATCATCATTTGTTGCAGGTCGTGGTTGGCGTTTCACATGTGGCTCAATATTTCCTTAAATAACGTAACTATCCGGCGAACGGTCCGTACATTTGGATGATGTCCAGGATACCGAGCAGCATCCAATGCACACACCCGTTCGGCATTTTGAACACAATGGCCATACATCACCACGACATCGACCTTTTTCGGAACAGTCTATTTTAACACTGGTAATGTATGACGAAGCAAATACCATCCGCACTGGCGGAATTTTACGTGATACCACGTACTTACACGTTTGTTGTTATTACAGCGCCGTCTACCATAAAGCGAAGAAAGTGGTCCAACTAAAACATTCATATTTCTTTACGTACTACACGAATATGAAATAAAAATGGGGGTACGTATTTAAAAAAAAACGCAGTTGATAACCGTTTGACCTATGGCAGTGGCATCTAGCGGGGCAACCATAGCGCTATCTGGCTTCCCCCTTCAAGCTAGACGAGTTTCGTTCTTTGTAGTTTTTTCGTTTGATGCTTATTTCGTGAGATATTTGGCCCGGTCACTATCAATGGACCACGTTGTTCTGTTGATCTTACGTTAAGTTGTGGCACTTTAATAAATCTTTGCGCAATCATTTAGAGGTTGGCTGTACATATTTTTATCCAAACAGAATATAATTAGGAGAATAGCTCCTGGTAGAGGATGATGGGCAATCGCGCCACAAATTGCTGAAGAAGGTGTTGTTGCCACGGCTAAGAATGCTGGTTGCTGTGTGAGATCACCAATCAGTGCAGAGCTGTGTCAGGAAAGCTGAACATTCCATGGTCCACCAGCTTACGCCGGCTCCTCTAGCAACCAACAATACATCCGAGGGAAATGACCACGTAGCACATAGGTATCAGTCTTCTTGCAGGTAGAGCAATTCGGCCATGGCATGTCCGGCCATCAGATGGTATCTCAGGCGGCGATAAAAGTCGCTGGTCCCTCGGACCCACTCTCCTCCGCAGGCCGTGTGTCGACATAGTGCCTTCGGTATTCTGGCGCTTGCGCTGCTTTTGGCAGCCGCTCTATCCATCACGTGCAGTTCAGTGTCGTCTGTCCACATTTCTGACAATGTTCTTTAAACGATCGATGAATACAGCATTTTATTATTTACATTTCTCCCATTCATGTTACCTCTTTAATTATTTTTAAATTCACGTTACATGTGCCTCATTGCTCTCGTTTCTGTATCATCTACACTGGGAGTCCAAAAGTAGAGCAGAAATCCGAAATTTTCCAAGGTCGCGTCTATTTTGCCACAGAACAATATAATCAGGAGGTGGTAAAGTAGAAACAATACAAAGAATATAGAACGTAAACAACTGCGTCAGGCATAACGGCGGCTACATATGTTCTTCGTTTTTTTTTCCAACACACCGTATTTACACACATTACGACAACTGATTAACGCGCTCAGTATGGGGTGCAACCACCTCTGGCAGCGATACAGGCCTGACAAACGACGGTGTATGCTGTGAATGATGTCATCAATCTCATGTTGAGGCAATAACCGTCATTCTTAATGCAGCGCTACTCGCAAGCCTTGAAGAGTGGTTGGCGGATGCTGAGGTGATGAAAGCGGTCTCCCTAGTACATCCCAGACGTACTCTATGGGATTTAAATCGGGAGAGCGAGCAGGCCGGGCCATACATGCAATATCTTCCGTTTCCAAGAATACATTAAACACGTGTGATACTTGAGGCTTAGCATTATCGTCCAGCAATACGAAGTCTGGGCCCACAGCATCTCGCAACAACCGCACACGAGGTTCTGCCACGATACCTGACAGCAGTTACTCGTAAACCAAGGATATTCAAGCGAACAATTTCACGAAAAGGTGTTCGAGTGGTTAACATTATTCCTGTCCACACTAATAATGAATCATCATCGATATCACTTTTCAGAATGGTTTGTTCCCGAAACAGTGTTCCACGTTTCATCCAAATGCGTATCCCTACATCTACATTTACATCCATACTCCGCAAGCCACCTGACGGTTTGTGGCGGAGGGTACCCTGAGTACCTCTATCGGTTCTCTCTTCTATTCCAGTCTCGTATTGTACGTGGAAAGAAGGATTGTCGGTATGCTTCTGTGTGCGCTCTAATCTCTCTGATTTTATCCTCATGGTCTCTTCGCGAGATATACGTAGGAGGGAGCAATATACTGCTTGACTCTTCGGTGAAGGTATGTTCTCGAAACTTTAACAAAAGCCCGTACCGAGCTACTGAGCGTCTCTCCTGCAGAGTCTTCCACTGGCGTTTATCTATCATCTCCGTAACGCTTTCGCGATTACTAAATGATCCTGTAATGAAGCGCGCTGCTCTCCGTTGGATCTTTTCTATCTCTTCTATCAACCCTATCTGGTGCGGATCCCACACTGCAGAGCAGTATTCAAACAGGGGGCGAACAAGTGTACTGTAACCTACTTCCTTTGTTGTCGGATTGCATTTCCTTAGGATTCTTCCAATGAATCTCAGTCTGGCATCTGCTTTACCGACGATCAACTTTATATGATCATTCCATTCTAAATCACTCCTAATGCGTACTCCCAGATAATTTATGGAATTAACTGCTTCCAGTTGCTGACCTGCTATTTTGTAGCCAAATGATAAGGGACCTATCTTTCTATGTATTCACATCACATTACACTTGTCTACATTGAGATTCAATTGTCATTCCGTGCACCATGCGTCAATTCGCTGCAGTTCCTCCTGCATTTCAATACAATTTTCCATTGTTGCAACCTCTCGATACACAACAGCATCATCTGCAAAAAGCCTCAGTGAACTTCCGATGTCATCCACCAGGTCATTTATGTATATTGTGAATAGCAACGGTCCTATGACACTCCCCTGCGGCACACCTGAAATCACTCTTACTTCGGAAGACTTCTCTCCATTGAAAATGACATGCTGCGTTCTGTTATCTAGGAACTCCTCAATCCAATCACACAATTGGTCTGATAGTCCGTATGCTCTTACTTCGTTCATTAAACGACTGTGGGGAACTACGTCAAACGCCTTGCGGAAGTCAAGAAACACGGCATCTACCTGTGAACCCGTGTCTATGGGCCTCTGAGTCTCGTGGACGAATAGCGCGAGCTGGGTTTCACACGACCGTCTCTTTCGAAACCCATGCTGATTCCTACAGAGTAGATTTCTAGTCTCCAGAAAAGTCATTATACTCGAACATAATAAGTGTTCCAAAATTCTACAACTGATCGACGTTAGAGATATAGGTCTATAGTTCTGCACATCTGTTCGATGTCCCTTCTTGAAAACGGGGATGACCTGTGCCCTTTTCCAATCCTTTGGAACGCTTCGCGCTTCTAGAGACCTACGGTACACCGCTGCAAGAAGGGGGGCAAGTTCCTTCGCGTAGTCTGTGTAAAATCGAACTGGTATCCCATCAGGACCAGCGGCCTTTCCTCTTTTGAGCGATTTTAATTGTTTCTCTATCCCTCTGTCGTCTATTTCGATATCTACCATTTTGTCAACTGTGCGACAATCTAGAGAAGGAAGCACAGTGCAGTCTTCCTCTGTGAAACAGCTTTGGAAGAAGACATTTAGTATTTCGGCCTTTAGTCTGTCATCCTGTGTTTCAGTACCATTTTGGCCACACAGTGTCTGGACATTTTGTTTTGATCCACCTACCGCTTTGACATAGGACCAAAATTTCTTAGGATTTTCTGCCAAGTAAGTACATAGAACTTTACTTTCGAATTCATTGAAAGCCTCTCGCATAGCCCTCCTCACACTACATTTCGCTTCGCGTAATTTTTGTTTGTCTGCAAGGCTTTGGCTATGTTTATGTTTGCTGTGAAGTTCCCTTTGCTTCCGCAGCAGTTTTCTAACTCGGTTGTTGTACCACGGTGGCTCTTTCCCATCTCTTACGATCTTGCTTGGCACATACTCATCTAACACATATTGTATGATGGTTTTGAACTTTGTTCACTGATCCTCAACACTATCTGTACTTGAGACAAAACTTTTGTGTTGAGCCGTCAGGTACTCTGTAATCTGTTTTTTGTCACTTTTGCTAAACAGAAAAATCTTCCTACCTTTTTTAATATTTCTATTTACTGCTGAAATCATCAATGCAGTAACCGCTTTATGATCGCTGATTCCCTGTTCTGCATTAACTGATTCAAATAGTTCGGGTCTGTTTGTCACCAGAAGGTCTCATACGTTATCGCCACGAGTCGGTTCTCTGTTTAACTGCTCAATGTAGTTTTCAGATAAAGCACTTAAAAAAATTTCACTGGATTCTTTTTCCCTGCCGCCCGTTATGAACGTTTGTGTCTCCCAGTCTATATCCGGAAAATTAAAATCTCCACCCAGAACTATAACATGGTGGGGGAATCTACTCGAAATATTTTCCAAATAATTCTTCAGGTGCTCAGCCACAACAGCTGCTGAGCCCGGGGGCCTATAGAGACATCAAATTACCATGTCTGAGCCTGCTTTAACCGTGACCTTCACCCAAATCATTTCACAATTCGGATCTCCATGAATTTCCTTCGATAGTATTGCACTTCTTATCGCTATAAACACGCCTCCCCCTTCACTGTCCAGCCTATCTCTGCGGTATACATTCCAATCTGAGTTTAGGATTTCATTCCTGTTTACATGTGGTTGCAGCCAACTTTCTGTCCCTAGTACTATATGGGCGTTGTGACCGTTTATTAATGAGAGCAGTTCTGGGACCTTTCTATAGACGCTCCTGCAGTTTACTATTAGCACATTAATATTGTTATTCCCTGTTGCATTTTGCCTACTCCTGCCTTGCCGCGTCTCAGGAGGCGTCTTGTCGGGCCTAGGGAGGGTATTCTCTAACATAAAAAAACCCATATGCACTCCACACGTACTCCGCTACCCTCGTAGCCGCTTCCGGCGTGTAGTGTACGCCTGACCTATTCAGGGGGACCCTACATTTCTCCACCTCGAAAATCACTGTCCATAGCAAATTGGGACTCATCTGCGGACAGGACATTGGCCCAACATTCGATGGTCCATGTGGAGGTACACGCCAAGCAGGCCTCCGTCAATAAAGGCCACTCTGCCGAAGCCTTCTGTACAGCATTTACCTCGCTATAACATGTATAGGGGAAGGTGCGGAGGCAGATGCCAGTTGCTGTGTAGTACCAAGGAGGTACCGTAGTGCCTTTCTGATCTTACACGTGGTCGGCCTCGCCCTGATCTTCTGGTCTTCGGGATACAGTTTCCATCTCTATAAACTGTCGCCACATTCGAAAAACAACAAAAAGCTATCGGGCCACGTCAGATTGCGACTGTCCTGTTCCCACTCTTCCTATTGTCCTCCACCGCAGTAAGCCTGGCAGGCGTCTTCTCTGTGCCATACCACACTGTCTGTGGCTGTGAACACAGCGACTGCGGACGTGGGACTACCCGGCAAACACTGTCGTTTGATACGTGCCCCGACGCCATTGTTGGTATGGTTGTTCGTTGACCAAAATGCCTTCTCCCGTGTAGGACACGATCGTACTGACATATGTTAACAGTCTGCATGATTATATCGTGAATTAGATACAGAACGGGGAAATAGTGGTTTGTTGCTTTAATTTGGGACACCAGTGTATGTTAATATTACGTTTTACTGGCTGAAGAGTAGGTTATTTGTAGCACTGCCGCCCCCTCCCCCCCCCCCCCACCCTCTCACGCCTAAGTGGGATTGGGGGGGGGGGGAGTAAGAATAAAGGAAAAATAAATTTTCTTCACTCCGAGTGGGTTTCCTGGGCCGAGCGCCGAATTCTGAGTAGCGTTCCATCAATCGGAAACTCACTTTGGAGTCGCCCCAACGACAACGCCGATTTCAGAGTCGGTAATCGGCTAGTGGCCCAGCAAGAATTCGGGTCTTTGTTTAATTAGCGCTACTCCGGACTTGACGGTGTTCCGTCATACTGGAACTTTGATAATGGATTGTCGTTCCGGAGGTTTAATTTGTACTGATTTCAAGTCAACAGTAGTGACTACAATCTTTAAACTGTCCCGTCAGAATCTGAACTTTAGCTTGCGTAGTGCGTTATGTGTTTACTAATTAGTGACATTATCCAATAGTAGTTACTTTCCTAACGGTCAGCTTTCAGACATTATTGATGTACACTCATATTCGGGAAAAGCAGAACACCATGAAAGAATAGAGGAAGGACGCTCATAATCACAGGACATATACATTAATATTTTCTGCATAAATGATTACCATTTCAGTCACCTGGGTCCAGCATGTGTCCTGTTGCCTATTAGGCACAGGGTTCGCCATGGGTCCTGATAAATTTTTCCACGTGTGATGGCATCGTCGCGTTTAACGCGCGAACAGTCTAGCCAGCCACGCTGCATTCATCTGGTTCCAAAGTTCATCTGTCGTACTCGGCATTGAGTCACAGCACTGCACGTGTTGTTTCACGACCCCACACATTTAGAATTGGCGATAAGTGTGGTGATCTGGCGGGTTAGGGCAAAAGGCTGAGAACCTGTGACACCAACAAGGCACTTGTTCGTCCAGTAACATCTGTACTGTTTATTCTTATGTAAGATGAAACAGTCTTTCTGAAGTAATCAATTCTTACATTGTAGTTAACACACGTCGGAGAAGATATTTTCTTTCTTGTTACCGAAGCTCGTTCTACCAGATCTATGTGAACATTTCCTGTCCACAAAACCAGGCAGATACAACACCGAAAAGTGCTGTGAACAAGTGCAGTTGCAGGTAGCTGTGGATCTAGAGCGTTGTTTGTAGCCTGTGGTGTAACAAATATTACCCTCTCGGGTGGAAATTAAAATATTCTTTTCCAATGGTTTATTAGTTACTTCTCTTTCATACGTCCTTAAAAATATTCCCACAAAGTTTCATTGTCCTATGATAACTGGTTTCTCATGGGCCCTCTCCAGAAGGGAAACTTTAATTATTAGGACCCTGCCCTTCAAGAACATGCCGCCATGTTTCCTATTATAGGTCCATCGCCAATTACGTGTTGTCAAACTAGACTTGGAAGTATTGTAAATGCCTGCATCTGTGAATGTTTGTTGTTCTTGAATTCTAAAATAATAATGGTGACGATGCCGTAGGACACATGAGCCTGATGCTGGACGCCATTTAGGCGACTTACGTATGCTTGAACCAACAGCACGCGTCGTAACCGGACTGTGGCATATTCCAGTACTAACCAGGCCCGCGATGTTCAGCTTAGGTTATCGGGATTTCCTGTGTGGAAAGGGTGTTAGCTTCTCAAACAGATTGTAATACAATTACACATCTAATATCTTTGTAAAATAATCCACTTTGGTCACCATCGTTGCGTATTCCATATATGTTTTGACGCAACTCCTCAGAAAAAACTCAAGTTTTACTAGCGCAAATTAAAACCCAAGGGTCTATTTTCCTTTGTCCTTGTGTATATTACCTGTTGTCGCTACATAAATAATGGTCAAATATGTGTGTATAAGAGCTTCCGGGAAACTGGCTGTAAATAACTTGCAAATAGTACTAACGTAGATTAAATCATAAGAAAGACAACAGTTGGCTTTTAGTTAGCCAATTAAACATGAGAAATGGCTCTCATCGAAGCAAATATAGTGCTGCAGGTACCAGGTTATGATTGCTTATCATTGCTATGCGAGACATCACTGCATACAAAATTTCATTGGGGACGAAAGAACACAAGCAACTAGCACAGCACGTGTTGGTCCGTACATCCGGAGTATTTGGCACCACAGTCAACTTCACCTCATCGCATTGCGCAGGGAAAACTTAACGACCTCTGAAGGGACTTGAATGAGTCACAGGCGCAGTTTGATTTACTGTCTTCACGATCGCAAGTATGGAATTTTCTAGCTCAGAGTGTGAAAGTGACTTCATGGAGGAGGTGCCAGGGTTAGTTTGAAAACATTTACTCTTCCTCCAAGGAGATTGTGTACTGTTATAATATCAATGTTTTGTTTGGACCGCTTTGTCATGTTCACAACTCTGATGAGTGGAGAGTCTTAACTGACTCCTGGAAATCATGGTTAAAGTCAATCGCCTTTCATAATGATAATAAATATCCCTCAGTTCCAGTTGGATATTCGGTTAACAAGAAACAGACTTACGAAATTATGAGAGAGTTACTCATTTACTTACACTATGATATGTATAACGGAAAACTGCGTGCAAATTTGAAAGTACGAGAAATATGGCTATTGACTGGCACGTGACAAGATTACACGAAGTACTGCTGCTTTCTTTGCTGGTGGGACAGACGTATGTAACGCCTACACTCCAGGTAGAATGAGTCCTCAGCTGAATTTTAGTATGGGGTTAATTAAGATATTTGTAAAAGTGCTGGATAGAGAAGAGAAAGCTTTTGCACACCTGAAGACAAAGTTTCCCCTATATCAGTGGCGCAGAGATTAAGGAGGGTGTATGTATTGGCACCCAGATATGACAGCTTAGGTAACTTGCTAAGCGAGACTAAAAAGGATGCAGGGAATGCATTCAAATCAGTGGTTATGCCCTTTATTGAAAATCACAAATCTGATGACTATAAAGAGATTGTGAATAACATGATAAAATATTTCCAAAGTCACATTTCCATGATTCCAGTCTGACTTCTACACCAGAAGTAGGGGGAATACAAGTGATGAACAAGGGGATATTTTATTTTTGCGACAACATGATTAGAACAGTCTCAAAAAAATGGTTCAAATGGCTCTGAGCACTATGGGACTTAACATCTGTGGTCGTCAGTCCCCTAGAACTTAGAACTACTTAAACCTAACTAACCTAAGGACATCACACACATCCATGCCCGAGGCAGGATTCGAACCTGCGACCGTAGCAGTCACGCGGTTCCGGACTGAGCGCCTTAACCGCGAGACCACTGCGGCCGGCAGAACAGTCCCGATTTTTCGGTTCTGACGAAGGTATTCTGGATGTTACCCTTGGTTATCAAGCGAGTACTAAGCTGAAAGCAGCCTCCCAAACGTTCTCAACTGGGATCCCCTCTTCCCTGCTCGCTGCCTGCTGGGAAATGTGACAGTAAATCAGGCAAGCCTCTCTCCGCTCCCTAGAGGAGAAATCAAAAGTGCATCGCCATAATGAAATATAGGAGTATTAGTGACCCTAGAAGCTCTTTTTTAAGCACGAAAGGAAATACTTTTTTATATTTTTGCAGTGACACCTTCTAAGACACTGCAGTTCTTTGTGGGCTCCAGTATAAGCGATGGTCCAGAATTATCCCCAAGTTTTTGCAGAAGTAGAAAAGGTTATTTCCGTGTCTTTTAGGACTAAGTGTGGAAGAGATTCTCTGAACTGAGTGATAATGTCTTTTGTGAGCATCGAACAAGGAACCACTTGATTGCGAGGTCGCAAAAGGCCAATGATGTTTACGGCATTCGGCGCCCCACTTATCTACCACGCAACCACAATATTGTTTGGTAGTGGCAGCATGGGACTGAGATGGAGGTGTCCCATTGTGGAAATAGCTTGAGGCTACGGAGCGTAGTTGAACTGCTCAGTCGACGAGTAACTGATAACAAAGCTACAGTGCTAATGGTGTTGATAAAGAGCACACGAATGGCAACGATAAAACAAACCTTGCATTATATCTACAACAACAGTTTCGACGAAGCTGAAATTTCGTCAGAGAGGAACCCAAGGAATTTTGCAGAGTGACAAAGAAGTGGCAGATGAAACATTAGCGTTTCTGCAAGGTGATTCATTGGAATGAGCAGTATCGTATACGTTCCACGGCGGGAACAATAGAGATGAGGAGTACCGTGATGATGATACGTGCTTAACAAGTGAAAGTGATATTGAAATAAGTGTGGCCCAAAGTAGTTCATCATCGTTATCGGATAGAGAGCCAAAGCTCCCGTCTCCTAAGAAACGTAGCAATAGGCAATCGTTGTGCAGGGAGCGGGTACTAAAAATAATTACGTACATGGACGAATATCCGCAGCACAGTAAAACAACAGTTACGAACATATTTCGAATACGTTCCCAGCAATATGACAATGTAGTGCATAAGAAAAAAACTACGGATATTCAACGGAGCTCAAGGCACACTTGTTACGAAAACTTTTTTTGCACGTTTTAAGAATGCTCGATACAATTTACCGAATGTGCTTTATAGTGACATACTACGTAATGAGCATCAAACAGCACTTGATATAGATTACCGTGATTTCAAGGGAAGCAGTGGATGGTTGCATAGTTACAAACAGTGCCATAGAATTTGAAGACGTAAGGGAACGAAATTTCACACTTGACGATGCATAGCAAATTGCGGAATCGGCCCGAAAATTTGTAGATGAGATAAATAATTTTCTCCCGTCGTTCAATAAGGACTTTGTTTTCACCTCCGACGAATTGGGACTTAAAGAGGAAATATATATGAAAGGAAAACTGGAAATTAGAGGTTCCAAGAGTGTTCTGTCAAGATCAACCAACATTAATGCCTTAACGCATTCGTATACAATTATGCCGACTGTTATGGGATGGTGAATTATGGCTCGTAAGTTATTTATTGCGTTGTGCGAAGTTGGAGATGCTATGCCCCTCCGTATCTTTCTTGGGCGCGTGATCTTCCAAGGGCAGTAGGAAATAATTACCGCTAGGCACAGCAAACAAGAGTAGTAAAATGGGCATAAGAGAATTACATATATGTGGTATGAGCACTGTTTTTGATCTATAGCTGGTCAAAATAGCTTGCTTTTGTTTGATTGCTGGTCTGCATATAAAAATCATTCGTCGTTAGAGCAAACTATTCCTTCTAAAAAGTATGTGACATTGCAATTCATTCCACTCGAACCACTTTACAAATTGAGCCTCTGAATATTTGATTTTTCGGTGTCTGTAAAACATGTTATCTACAGATACGCCTTGAAGGATAGTGAGTATTATGATAAGCTCAACGACAGACTGTTTTGCATTCGGTTGCATGCGATCACATTCCATCAGTTCTCGTCGCCCCTTTACACCAATATGATTCTATACGCATTCTATAAGAGTGAATTCCTAGCTGAATGTCCTGCACGGCTTACAACGCCCAAGGAGTTCGTCTTCAACCTTGATGGGGCGAACCTGTATGATCAGTGTGGTGCGCCATTTTTCATTCGGTGTTCATGGTTCGCTGTGAACATTTCTTGAATGTCGATGCTGTCCATTTTGCGAAGTGTAAAACATACATCCCACAGAACGTAGCTCTCTACAGCTCACAGACACACACTCTCTGTCGTCCTTCTGATGCATATTGTGATTCATTAGCAGCTAATTTTTTTCCTGTCATAATTGTTAACATAGTACTTTCAAATAAGCCCTGCCAAAGACTGAGAGCATAGTTTGTATATCATTAACAAATAATGAGAAAATTAATGGGACCCACACTGACCCTTGCGAAGCCCCTGATACTACATCCCTCCGTTGTGAGCTTTTCTTTCCAGTCATTACACTCTTAGTGGAATGCAAGGTATGAGTGGAACCATTTTATAACACTTAAAGGAGTTGAAAGCTTTGTCGAAATCCTAAAAAGGCGAAATTCTCGCCTGTTATTTGTCTATACCTTGTTTCGATGCATCAGTCACTTTTATATGAGCCGTCCTCGTGCTGTGATTTTGCCGGAAATCAGACTGGAATACTTTTAGAAGGACACTTGATGTTAAATAATTAGTAAGTTGTTCGTGGACTAGATATTCTAAAGCCTTGAATTTTTCTGTTAGAATGCAAATGGGACTACAGTCGGAAGCCTGTTTGACAAATTTCTTCTTGGATTATGGATTTATGAATCCTTGCTTCCATGTTTTTGGGAGGGCTCTAGTGGGTCGAAGAGGCACCTGATCATTTGCACTGTTATTTTATCATGTTCTGCAGATTACGAACGGATTTGTGCATTGGACTCACTGACCGTATCAAAAAAAAGAAACACTGATACTTCAAATGAGTCAATAGTTGGCGGACTTAGGCATTGGTCACGTAAAGACTTCGAAGTTGTCAAGTAGTCATTTAGCTCCTCAGCAGGAACTAGAGGTATCGATACAGAGTTATGTTTGCTTATTGCTAGATCTGGCAGAAGTTTGAACAGAACGATGGATATGTGAGAGTCCTGAGTTGGGGAGTGGGCATACCTGAGTTTTTTACTTGCCACAGATTGGCTAACTCGATTGTGTAGACGCCTGTAGGCGAGATGTTATCGGAGATCCCTTTGTGTGCTACTTCTCTGACCATAAAGTGTTTGAGGTAGTCTGTTAGCCAAGGTGCAGGTCTTCTTCTTACTCCTACTGTTCTTAGAGGAGCCTGTCTATCACACAAATTATTGGTTTTTCAGTGAAAGTAGAAACTTCATTATTTATGTTGAAGCCACTTCCTACCCTTCTCTGGAAAGAACTAGCATAGGTGTCAGCAGAAAGCTCAGGCATATTCATGAGTTTAATGTCTCTAAAAGTGGCCACTTGAGGTTTGTTCTTTGGGCGTGGGAAAGGGTGGGTCGTTAATACTACATCACGAGCAGACAAGCCAGGTGCAGAGATTTGATTCATGCGAATTGCTCTGTTTAGAGATTTGGTTGCGAAAATGTCGATAAACGTGAGAGTGTCTGCTCTATGACGAGTAGGAATTAGTGCAGTGAGTAGATACAGTGTGAGGTTCGAGCAGGAGTCCTCAGTTCGGCAAAACTCTCTAACCCATTCACCTTTATTGAGAACTACCTGGGGTACCCGACTTCGCTCAGGGAGTTGATATGAGACTGTGTTGTAGTTGGCACAAAAGAATAAACTTTAAAGCGTAAGATGTAAAAAAAGTTTATTGGAAACAAATTCTAACTATTTACAATACATGTTAAGGTACAAGAATTAGAATTTTTTTATTAAAAACGTATTCTAAGTATTTAAAATACCAGTTTATAAACATCATTTTTCATTTTGTAATCCGGGATATATTTGTAGAATTTTTTTCAATTTCTCACTTGAGAGCTAGGTACTCGTATAGCTAACCCACGATGGGTCTTGCTTTATATACCTTTACCAATGGATGGTAGACCCACCAGTGACGAATGGTTCACGATTTTCCAGAACATCCCACAACAATATATAAGTAAATATACTAATTTCATCATTATTAAAAGATTATTAAATTAAATTTATAATTTTAATAAAATACCTAAAGTAATTTTAAAATCAAATTCTAGAATAGAGTGTGACACTGAAGATGTTAAGGAAATATTTTTTTTATTTTTGGGTATTTATAAACATAAGTATATTATTTTTTCAGTGTAAATGTAAACTTTTATTTAGACTATATAAATATTAGAAATGTTAAAGAACTTTAAACGATAACAGAAAAAGTTATCAGCATTGATGTTGGCTTTAAATTTCCTTAATTGGAACTTTATAGTTCAGTTATATTAATAACATTGTTCCACAAGGACCTGGCATGTTCCTGAACATTCTGGAGTCCTCCCTAATGTTTGACACTATTGACAAACATTCCAGAACATCCTAGATCAATGTGAAACATTCTGGAATATTGTGGAATGCTCTCGAATATTCACGAATGTTTGGGAATCTTCTAGAATATTTTCAAATGTTCGGGAGTGAAATTTCTAGAGGGTGAAACTTCCCAGCCCTTAGATCTTCAAAGGCGTGATCTTCAAGTGAAAAAGGTAGCCTACTTCATGGATGGGAGACACAAAGCTACCACATCATATAGCTGCGTTGTTCGTACCGAGACTCTTTTCTGAGTTTTAGCGGCACGCATATTGTACACTTACTTCTACAATATAAATATACTGATTTTAACAATGTACCGGTACACACAGGAGACGTGATGAGAAAACCAGGCGCCTGCAGGTTTCCCCGCTACAAGTTGTTCTTGCGTCTGATAGATCATCCGGATTCGGAGAGTGTCAAAAGGGGTTGCCGGTCTGCTGGCACCTAGCTAGTCGTCACGGGTGTTGTCTGCACTGGTACATTTTTAAAATTCTCAATTGATTCTCATTTGCCGAAATGAGAGACTCTTTGGTGTCTCATTCACCCAAGTGTCAGTTTCGCATCGTCACGATCACGCCACAGGACACAAAACAGGACCGCTGAAAAAGCATAAGCACCTTTAGCTACTTCGGATCATGTTCAGGTTTCGTCAAATGGTTTTGATTGGTCCCTAGAGGTTCCAGCCTGTATAGGACAGCAAAAATTGCGATCGCATGTGCCCCACACTGGTGCGATCACGTTAGACGGGGATGTTCTTAGAGAATGGTCAGAATGGCCGTGAGTGTCGGCAATTTCATGGGTTGTGAAGAACTTCTACCAGATGGTCATCGCATGCCAAATGTCCTTTCTCACTACGAAAGTAGTGGCTTCATTGACGCACTTTATGGCACTCCCCGCGGCTATTTCGCGCCGATTCTGAGCGGTGGTGATCTGGAATGTTTTTTCTAGCCCACTCGTAAGAAAAGCACGTGGTTCCAACGCTTAGTGTCTTGGTTGTGATCTTCACCACAAACGCGTCAAAAGAAGGGGTGGAATATGGGTAAGAGGAGGTGCGATGACCTTCCAATTATGTGAAAGGTCCACAGTAGGACTGAATAGAATGCTGGTGAAGTTTGGTGCATATGTGACGTTTTTAACCCATCTAAAACTGCGTCGTCAAGCCCGAGGGGGACGCCACAGGGCGCCACGCTTTTGCACCATTCCAGAGAAATGTTCTTGCACGTTTGTGCCAAATTTCATATTTCAGCGTCGCACTGTGTGGCAATTACAGGGTTTCGAAAAAGTGATTATTAATTTCTGTTGTGCTGTGTAACTAGTTTAAAAATTGCAGAATTTTGCTCACCTTTAACTCTGTAACTGAAGGATTAAAACTATTCTCAAAATGGTTTTAATACACTGAAGCGCCAAAGAAACGGATGTTGGCATGCGTATTCAAATACAGAGATATGTAAACAGGCAGAACACGGCACTGCGGTCGGCAACGCCTATTTAAGATCAGAAGTGTCTGGGGCAGTTGTCAGATTGGTTGCTGCTGCTACAGTGGCAGGATATCAAGATTTAAGTGAGTTTAAACGTGGTGCTATAGTTGGCGCACGAGCGATGAGGCACACCATCTTCGAGGTAGCGATGAAGTGGGGCTTTTCCAGTACGACCATTTTGAGAGTGTGCCGTGAATGTCAGGAATCCGGTATAACATCAGATCTCCTACATCGCTAAGGCCGGATGAAGATCCTGCAAGAACGGGATGAGCGAGGAGTGAAGAAAAGCGTGACAGAAGTGCAATCCTTCCGTGAATTGCTGCAGATTTCAGTGCTAGGTCACCAACAAGTCTCATCGTGCGAACCATCCAGCAAAACATCATCAATATAGGCTTTCGGAGCCGAAGGCCCACCCGTGTACCCTTTATGACTGCGCGACACAAAGCTTTACGCCTCGCCTGGACCCGTCAACATCGAGGTTACACTGTTGAAAACTGGAAACATGTTGCCTGGTTGGACGAGTCTCGTTTAAGATTGTATCGAACGGATGGACATCTATTGGTACTGAGACAACCTCATGAATCCATGGGCCCTGCATGTCAGCAGGGGACTGTTCATGCCGGTGGAGGCTCTGGAAAGGCGTGCGGCATGTGCTGTTGGAGTGTTATGGGACCCCTGATACGTCCAGATACGGCTTTGACAGGTGACGCGTACGTAACAATCGTGTCTGATCACCAGTATCCTTTCATGTCCATTGTGCCTGTACTGACGGACATGGGCAATTCAAGCAGGACAATGCGACGCCACACACGTCCAGAATTTCTATAGAGTGGCTCCAGAATCACTCTTCTGAGTATAAGTATTTCCGGTGACCACCAAACATCCCGGACATGAACATTATTGAGCATATCTGGGATGCCTTGCAAAGTGCTGTTCAGGACAGGTCTCCACCCCCTTGTATTCTTAGGATTTATGAACAGCCCTGCAATATTTATGGTGTCAGTTCCCTTCAGCACTACTTCAGGCATTATTGGGATCCATGCCACATTGTATTGCGGCACTTCTGCTTGCTCGCGGAGGTGCTACACGATATTAGAGAGATTCTTTCGCTCTTCAGTGTATATTATACAGCACTTACTTGTGTAGAATTCGTAAAATTTGCAAACTGTGCACAAAGAACATCTCCGTTTCTCACAACAATAAACTCCGTAGAAAATGCCAGAAATTGCTTACGGCGGTTTCAAGTGCGCATTGCTTCATCTGATTCTAAAATCAGTCATTAGATTGAAACGCCGATCAGCTAACGTGATGTGTTCCTAGATACAAGATATTCCAGGTACAATATCATCCAGTTCTTCAGTAAGGATTACTGTATCATCGGCCAAAATCTGAAGTTGCTTTTAATATCGTCTGTCAGGCCATTAATATACAGCACGAACGGCAACAGTGACAACACACTTCCGAGAGAAACGCTTAAAGCTGCGTCTGAATCTCGACTCACGGTGACTTGCTGCGTCATCGCTACAAAGAAGTTCACAATGCACTCACAGAATTTCTTTTCATATCCCATATGTTGGCACTTTCTCTCCTCATAAACGCTGGTGTAGTGCTGAGTCAGATCCTTTTTGTAAGAGAAGGTGTAACACCCCACCCGTTGCTTGTCCGATTTTTGGGTGTATTCGCCCCTGACAAACATCTTACAGAGAAATTGGGAGTGGAATTGTACGCAAAAATGGATAACGCTAGATTTAAATGTAGCCCTGTCACCCCTAATTAATCTGCGGTTGTAGTGTTGACGATAAATGTCACCTATTTTTGCCGCGCGGGATTAGCCGAGCGGTCTTCGGCGCTGCAGTCATGGACTGTGCGACTGGTTCCGGCGGAGGTTCGAGTCTTCCCTCGGGCATGGGTGCGTGTGTTTGTCCTTAGGATAATTTAGGTTAGGTAGTGTGTAAGCTTAGGGACTGATGACCTTAGCAGTTAAGATTTCACACACATCATCTGACACCTATTTTTACTTCCAAACATGAACGATCACTAACACTTAGGGTGTTCAATGACATCAAACACATACACAAAGCCGGCCGGGGTGGCCAAGCGGTTAAAGGCGCTACAGTCTGGAACCGCGCGACCGCTACGGTCGCAGGTTCGAATCCTGCCTCGGGCATGGATGTGTGTGATGTCCTTAGGTTAGTTAGGTTTAAGTAGTTCTAAGTTCTAGGGAACTGATGGTCGTAGAAGTTAAGTTCCATAGTGCTCAGAGCCATTTTTTGAACATACACAAAAATAAAATAAAGCAAAAGCGCGAATTCAGGATCAACTACTGAAAGTAAAGGCTCTACTGAATCACAATATTTTTATTATTACCTTCAGATCAATGCTGAATAAAACACAATGAACAATTTACGAATCATCCCGCTAACTGGCTTTGGCAGTAACTGTGTTAAAATCGGTCCAAAACGCGATCTCTTATAACATATATACGAAGAACCACTACACTCCAAAGCACCGTGAAACCTCTGTGGAAACAGAAATTGTAGTTGATTCAAATATTTAACGTTACTCCTAACACAGGCCGAAGCGGGGGGCGATCTCACCATAATATTCCTGATGTAGCGGCGATCTCCGACGGCGACAGCGTGGCCGTGCGGTCGGCGTGTGGCGTCTCGGAACGTACAATCCTACAGTATTCGAACACCAGACTGTTGTCCGTAAACTTCTCTAATTGCGACAATGTTTCCGTCAGCAATCAGCTGGCGCGGCTAACGTCCTCTGAGAACGAAAGACCAAGAACGGAAGACCTCTACCGAGAGTCCAGCTAGATCGCTCTTCACTGTTGATTTCTCACCTCAACTTTTACCGAGCGAATCACATCGCTAGAAGCTCTCAAAGTACCCAGTTTTCCAGTGCCGACCAATGTACGGCCTGGGAATAGAACTCTTTTCCATAATTCTTTTATTTCTACAAAATTTCGGAGGTAAACTCCGCCCTCGCCGGCTGGGAAGAACCACAGCTGTGGGCAATAACAGATTTACTGGAAGTATTCTCCCAAGAGACCACTCGAGATTTTGCCGGCAAGATTCCCCATCCTAGCGAACACAGATTCTTGCATTGAAAGTTTGTTATTCGGAACTCCTGGCCTGCCCCACTTGAGTTACTCGAAGGCGTAAAATTAGTGGGACATAGGCGAGAGCACGCACAGGAAAGCCTGTCCAGCTATCCACTGCTCTGTATTGGTAAACACTTGAACACCTGCAGCGGCGTGTCCCTCAGAAGTTGGCGACCACTGTGGCCTCTCTAACGGATTATAGAAATCCCCCAGTTCACCATTCATACCGTCAGGCTGTGGCCTTTGGCAGTTAGTCGCGGACGTAGCCGAGCTCTGTCTCGCGTACTGCCTTTCCGCAAAATCTTACAATCACAAAATCGTGGAATTCTCAAGTGCCGATCCGTTTCCACATAGATTTCCTACACCGTAATTTAGAGTATTACTCCAACAAAACCTAAAGTGGTACGTTAATTGGACTCATGTAAGGTGCAAGGCCGTTGCCACCTTACAAAGACTCTCAAGCTGCCATATAAGTTTCACACTGACGGGGGTAATAATTGTTCATTTAGAGCGTACCAAGTGCGTTGTCAGAAAGCAGTGACAGAAAGCACAGCACAGCTCCGTACTGCAGTGGGAGAGCGTAAGCGGGGCGGCGAGATGCGCTTTTGTCGGCAGAGCCGCAGGTGGCAGCGGGCTGCGCGCCGCGGCGCCTGCTGAATTATTCTGCCGGGCGGCGGCAGCGGCTGCGGCGCCACGTCGTGAAACACGGACTCACTCCCCAGCCCTGAGTTGCGCGCAGCGCCCGACAGCTACAAACGGCCCGCGGCGCCAGATTATTCCGCGCCGGCTGGCGTTTTATTCCCGCCATCCTTTACTTCAAAGAACATCGCCAGTAATTTAGGCTGATTTATCGCCGAATTATTAAGCTTCACCCTCATTTCTCGCTTTCCCGCGCGCGAACATGAAGTAGCAAAGTGTTTTCAGACCTGCGGCGCAGAAGGGTGCTCAGAATCGCTCTTCAAGTGGCTGCACTCCATTTCACTTACCGTACCACACCAGCCGTGGAGTGATCATCGAAATTCTTCACGCCGTCTCGAAAAGAATATTTTCTCCGCCTTCCTAACAACAATGGAGTGAATTACTTTTGCATCTATAACTTTTTGCCACTAGTTATACAACCCGTATCACTGTAAAGTGTATGGAAGAGAATTCTATTCATTGTATCGTGAAATATCAGTTTAGGTATTGCACGACTTTCCTGCTTCACTAACGTCTAACGCTAGTTGCAACCCTCTGCCGCTAGAGGACTTCAAACTGTAGCGTGTAACATGCTAGTGTGTAACGTAACTACGCCCGTGCGTAAAAGACTCTCTCAAAACCCTAAACGATTTCGAAGATGTCGTTAAAATATGGAACACCTTCTCCTTCAGCATGACAATGCCCGGCCACACACGAGCGCTGCGACATCTGCAACAAAATGACTTGCGTACGCTGCCATTGAGCGTCCTATACAGGGTGCTCCACTGATGGTGACCAGGCCAAATATCTTACGAAAGAAGCGTCAAACGAAAAAACTACAAAGAACGTAATTCGTCTAGCTTTAAGGGGGAAACCAGATGGCGCTATGGTTGGTCCACTAGATGGTGCTGCCATAAGTCAAACGGGTATCAACTGCGTTTGTTTCAAATGGGAACCCCCATTTTTATTACATATTCGTGTAGTACGTAAAGAAATATGAATTTTTATTTGGACCCCTTTTTTCGCTTTGTGATAGATGGCGTTGTAATAGTCACAAATGTATAAGTATGTGCTATCACGTAACATTCGGCCTGTGTGGACGTTATTTGCGTCCTAATACATTACTCGTGTTAAAATGGACCGTTTACCAATTTCGGGAAAGGTCGATATCGTGTTTCTGTATGGCTTTTGTAATCAAAATCCCCAACGCACGTGTGTTATGTATGTTGCTCGGTATCCTGGACTACATCATCCAAGTGCCCGAAACTTTCGCCGGGTAGTTACGTTAATTAAGGAAACAGGAAGTGTTCAACCACATGTGAAACATCAATCACGACCTGCAACAAATGATGGTGTCCAAGTAGGTGTTTTAGCTGCTGTCGTGGCTAATCCGCACATCAGTAGCAGACAAATTGGGCGAGAATCGGGAATCTCAAAAGCATCGGTGTTGAGAATGCTACATCAACATCGATTGCACCCTTACCATATTTCTATGCACCAGGAATTGCATGGCGACGACTTTGAACGTCGTGTACAGTTCTGCCACTGGGCACAAGAGAAATTACGGAACGATGAAAGATTTTTTGCACGCGTTATATTTACCGACGAAGCGTCATTCATCAACAGCGGATGGCAATCTAAACGATGCAATGTATGCTGATTTCCTACGTAATGTTCTACCGATGTTACTACAAGATGTTACACTGCATGACAGAATGGCGATGTACTTCCAACGTGATGGATCTCCGGCACATACCTCGCGTGCGGTTGAAGCGGTTTTGAATGGCATATTTCATGACAGGTGGATTGGTCGTCGAAGCACCATACCATGGTCCGCACTTTCATCGTTTCTGACGTCCCCAGATTTCTTTCTGTGAGGTAAGTTAAGGGATATTTGCTATTGTGATCCACAGACAGCGCCTGACAACATGCGTCAGCGCATTGTCAATGCATGAGTGAACATTACGGAAGGCGAACTACTCGCTGTTGAGAAGAATGTCATTACACGTATTTCCAAATGCATTCAGGTTGACGAACATCATTTTGAGCATTTATTGCACTAATGTGGTATTTACAGGTAATCGCGCTGTAACAGTATGTGTTCTCAGAAATGATATGTTCACAAAGCTACATGTATCACATTGGAACAACCTAAATAAAATGTTCAAATCTACCTACGTTCTGTATTTTAATTAAAAAAACCTACATGTTACCAACTGTTCGTCTAAAATTGTGAGCCATATGTTTGTGACTATGACAGCGCCATATATAAAATAGTGAAAAAAGTAGTACAACTTAAACATTCGTATTTCTTTACGTACTACACGAATATGTAATAAAAAATGGGGGTTCCTATTTAAAAAAAAAAACGCAGTTGATATCCATTTGACCTACGGCAGCGCCATCTAGCGGGCCAACCATAGCGCCATCTGGTTTCCCTCTTCAAGCTAGACAAGTTTCGTTCTGTGTATTTTTTTTTCGTTTGACGCTTATTTCGTAAGATATTTGGCCCGTTCATGATCAATGGACCACAATTATACAGCCCAGACTTGGTCCCATACAATTTTTATCTGTTTCCAAAACTTAAAGAACATTTTAGAGAACTTCACTTTTCTTGTGAAGAAGCGGTGCAAGCAGAGATGAAGTTTTAGCTCATAAAACAATATCAAGCATTCCACAGTGACGGTATCAACAACCTGGTCTCTCTTTGGAAAAAATGTGCTCGTCGCCAGATGACTATCTTCAGAAATAATTATGTAGACAAGAAGAATAAAAATGTAGAATGTAAATAAAGTTTGTTTTATTTAACCGTCCATTGTTCGTGTGAATGGCACTCGTCATTTAAATGATTTTTTCGCTCTGTCTGACTGGGCTCGATTGAGTTCGTGGCATTTTCATTATGTTTCTCGTTAACTCTCCGTCTGTTAACTTCAGCCATCATTGGCTTTCAGTTAAGCAGGCTTGCATTGTTTATGAAACATTATCATAGCTTGGAGGACACTGGTCAACCGCGCGACCTCTTCTGCTACAGTCTGCAACAAACTAAGTGTGTTACTATACTGGCTTTCTAGATTCGATCCAACTTCCATATGCGTGATATTAGGCATATCTAAACTAATTACTGTTAATTTACTTTTTACGTAGAATACTTACGTACAAAAAGTAAATATTCTCTATTCTTTTAGTTTGTGGAATAAATGTCAAAGGTTGTAAAAATACCTACGACAGAGTTTAGCAGAGATGCTTATGTATGGCTGGAATGCTTCCATTAGCTGTGTGATGAAGATGGTGACAGTGATAATGCTGTCTTAGAGAAAGCGAAATGTGTACAAGAAAATTGTCATGATTGAGGACCAGAACAAGAAGTGTTAGAAAATGCTGAATGTAAATCATAGGAAGAAGTAATTCAAGAATACGTATTTCATTTGGAAATAGATGCAATAGCTATGTGGAGAAAAAGTAAATATCCTAATAGGTACTATAAGACCTTGTAAAATTATTTCGTATTTCTCCGTACCAGAAAATTAAGCTCGTATAACAAAGATAGAAGTAGAAACCACAATCATATGTTTGGGTGAAAATATAACGCATGTTACTGCACCATGTATCAATGAAGTTCATGGTAAATTTTCTAGGGTAAGGTATGTTAAAAAACAGAAGTTAGAGAAATCAGAGCTTTCTGTGGCTTTTAATATGTGAGCGGATCTCTGAGACGTTCTGGAAAGGGTTTATCAAATTTGTGGCATAAGTAAAAGGACAACGGACTTGAAACAAGCTACTTACGCATGAGTGAAAACCGATTCAGGTTGCAGTTAATATGTCTGAGGTTTGATAGTATACCTGATAGAGGGGTTCGCAGAAAGTATTACAAGTTGGTTGCTGTCACAGAGGTACATGAGCTATTTACGAACAATTTCAAATGGCTCAAATGGCTCTGAGCACTATGGGACTTCACTGCTAAGGTCATCAGTCCCCTATAACTTAGAACTACTTAAACCTAACTAACCAAAGGACATCACACACATCCATGCCCGAGGCAGGATTCGAACCTGCGACCGTAGCGGTCGCGCGATTCCAGACTGTAGCGCCTAGAACCGATCGGCTACCCCGGCCGTCAAACAATTTCCAAAAATATTTATTCTCTAATGTATACCTGACTGTATTTGTGTGTTAATAGTATTACATTTAGGTTTAAATAAAACACTCCTAAAATAATTCATGTACACCTCTCAGAGTGTCCAAATACAACGTTTATGTTGTGGATGATACGTGGCATCCGCGCGAGTGACTGTGTCAAGAATTATCGCGCGACTAATACAGGGTTAAAAAGCTATGAGAGTTTTCAATAAAAAATTCGGAGGCATAACTTTTCAGCACGCCGTAGTAATTAATGTCATCTTCTAAATATTCAAGTAATACGTTTCTCTATAGGGAGAGCCTGTAACGCTGTTACATCCACAGATAGGATTCACTTTTTTTCCTCCACGTGTTATTACACCTCGGAAAAGCGTTTTCTAATTTTTTCTGTGCCGTATGGTTAAAATACACAGACTGGAATGTAAGAGTAACTACTATTTTTCCAGATATTTAGCAACTGTATGTAAATGAAGTGTGTTAGTTAATTAGCTAAGACAGACGAAATTCATGATATGGTTACGAATGGAAACAAACACGACACTAGCGATAATATCCTACAATATTATACCAGTGCTTTTGCCACTATGTATAACGGACGGAAGAGTCAGTCAAGGAATATGTGTTTGAGAGAATAGTCTAACTTCAACATATATTCCATATGATATATCTACGATGATTTCATATCCAAAGTGCCAAGAGAGTGGTTTTGTAATTAATATAATCACATTTACGTTATTCATCCATTACTAGAAGTCAATTAACTAATTACTCCTAGCAAACCCCGCCAACGGCCTGTGTCTAGCTATGCCAACCACACTACCTGTTCGCCATATTCCTCGATGGGAATTCTGATTAATTTAGATTATCATTATGAACACCATGTGATAAACTCAATAAACTTAGTACTAACGCAAATTTGTCCTATCGATTATTGCCTGACAAGTTACGTTTCAGCGTGTTAAATGACACAAAGAGTGGCACAATTTCTGCAACTAGCAAGAAACTAAGTTACAGACAAGCGATGTACATGTACATTCCCAAGAGTTTTCAGTTATTTACAACAAGTGATAAATAGCCTTATGCTAATAACGGATGGTGATATGAAAATTTAATTTAAAAGTAAGAAAAATTATTTAATGATAATTCGATTAGAAAATTTAGTTGTGATACTGTAATTGGACATAATTTAATGAGCTTGCCAAGAGGATAAACAGAATTTTCAAAAACGATTTTTTTAGAATGAAGCAAATAGAAAATTGACTTGCAAAGAGCCCAGAATTACTACAATTTAAATTAACTACATCATATACCTGTAATATTTTCAAACCACACATACCTTAGTCTCTTTCACTTCACATCAGACGCTGTACAAGCCTTCTGTCAGAGAGCTGGGTGACATTTTCTGTAGCCTGTTCAGGGGACGACGGTTCAAATCCCCATACGGCCATTCAGATTTAAATCTTCCGAGAGTTCACTAAATCATTCAGGGGTTACTGAGAGAGCACGTATTCTCCCCACATGTGTTTCCTGACCGAGTACGAGCTTTACATCTGTAATGACCTTGTCGTCGACGGGACGATAAACCGCAATTGTCCTTCGTTTCATTCGTTCACTTCTAATATATTGCAGCTTAAGTAGGTACAAAAAGCGTAACGCACAAATGCACTACGCTAAACACGTCTCTGTTTATTGTTGTTGTGGCCTTCAGTCCAGAGACTGGTTTGATGAAGCTCTCCATGCTACTCTATCCTACGCAAACATCTTCATCTCCTAGTATCTACTGAAACCTACATCCTTCTAGATCTGCTAAGTGTATTGATCTCTTAGTCTCCCTCTCCCTCTACGATTTTTATCCTCCACGCTGACCTCCAATACTAAATTGGTGATCCCTTGATGCGTCAAAACATGTCCTACCAACTGATCCCTTCTTCTAGTCAAGTTGTTCCCCAATTCTATTCAACACCTCATTAGTTATGTGATCTACCCATCTAATCTTCAGCATTCTTTTGTAGCACCTCATTTGTAAAGTTTCTATTCCCCAGACTATTTATCGTCCATGTTTCACTTCCATACATGGCTACAATCCATACAAATACTTTCAGAAAAGACTTTATGACACTTAAGTCTGTACTCAATGTTAATAAATTTCTCTTCTTCAGAAACACTTTCCTTGCCATTGCCAGTCTACATTTCATATCCTCTTTACTTCGACCATCATTAGTTATTTTGCTACCCAAACAGCAAAACACCTTTACTACTTTAAGTGTCTCATTTCCTAATTTAATTCCCTCAGCATCACCCGACTAAATTCGACTACATTCCATTATCCTCGTTTTGCTTTTGATGATGTTCATCCTGCATCCTCCTTTAAAGACACTGTCCATTCCGTTTAACTGCTTTTCCAAGTACTTTGCTGTTTCTGACAGAATTACAATGTCATCGGCGAACCTCAAAGTTTTTATTTTTTCTCCATGGATATTAATACCTACTCCGAAATCTCTTTTGTTTCCTTCACTACTTGCTGAATATACAGATTGAGTAACATCGGGGATAGGCTACAACCCTGTCTCATTCCCTTCCCAACCACTACTTCCCTTTCATGGCCCTCGATTCTTTATAACTGCCATCCAGTTTCTGCACAAATTGTAAATATACTTTCGCTCTGTGTATTTTACCCCTGCCACCTTCAGAATTTGAAAGAGGGTATTACAATCAACATTATCAAAAGCCTTATCTAAGTCTACGAATGCTAGGAATGTAGGCTTGCCTTTCCTTAATCTGTCTTCTAAGATATGTCGTCGTGTCAGTATTGCCTCACGTGTTCCAATATTTCTACGGAATCCGATCTGATGTTCCCCGAGGTTTCCTTCTACCAGTTTTTCTATTCGTCTCTAAAGAATTCGCGTTAGTATTTTGCAACCGTGATTTATTAAACTGATAATTCGGTAATTTTCACAGCTGTCAACACCTGATTTTTTTGGGATTGGAATTATTATATTCTTCTTTAAGTCTGAGTGTATTTAGCCTGTCTCATACATCTCGCTTACCGGTTGGTAGAGTTTTGTCAGGACTGGCTCTACCAAGGCTGTCAGTAGTTCTAACGGAATGTTGTCTACCCCCGGGGCCTTGTTTCGACTTACGTCTTTCAGTGCTCAGTCAAACTCTTCACGCAGTATCATATCTCCCATTTCATCTTCATCTACATCTTCTTCCATTTCCATAATATTGTCCTCAAGTACATCGCCCTTGTATAGCCCCTCTATATACTCCACCCATCTTTCTTCTTTCCCTTCCCTAATAATTCGAAACACCACGTTTCTTTCCTGTGAGCCAATACATCCTTCATTCTCTCATGCCTCGCTCTCACAGAGACTGTTGAGATAAAATCAGACTGAAATGATCCTGAACACGTGCAAAGAAGTTGTAATTTTTTCCAAGAATCCATCGGAGAAAGGAAGGGGAAGACGTTTTGCAACCAGAGTGTCCTGTAACATATGTAGAGCCCCTAAGAAAGATTCCAGCCAATTCAAATCACATTAATCCTCACTGGGTAATGAAATGTGAATCAGTATCAGTGACTGCCATTTCTTCACAGCTTAGATTACTGTTCCCTATGTTAAATTGCATGAATAGCTAAATGACAAGCCAAAGCATGCTGGAATCCGCTGTGAACGTGCGGGTGCGCTGTCAAAGCCATCAAACGTTTCCGCAGAATCGTCTTTCACGCTCAGGGCGAAGGGAAACGCCAAGCAGTTACAGCGTGTGGCGAGACTGCTTCTTGTGTAATGGGAGATGAATTAAAGCAGTCTTGGCGCCGAGCGTCTGAAGCCATAAAATGCCCATTACATCTCCAGGATATGCAGGACTAAAGAATCTTAAAACTTTGATCACAGCTGCTAAGGTTCAGTGACCGTGTCAGAATTATATTCTAACAAATAAGCCCTCGGTCACAAATATTAAGTCAAAATTGACCTGGTTTCGACGCTACTATGAGCGTCGTCTTCAGAATTAGACTAACTGTACTAAAACATTAGGTATACAGTACATTAATAAAATTAAAGTTTGTACTGACACGAAATAATGCAGTACTTACAAGTCATATATTAAAAAAGATCTGGGCCGGTAAGGCGACGTCATGAACACTTAGAAGATGGCGAGCCGCTAAGGGCTGCTCGTACTGTGGACAAGGGTTGCAACAAGACTGAGGTGCCCACTTTAGAAAGTGTGGGCAAGTAAACATGGTGTTACTACGAGCGCCATCTAGTAGCCGCAGAAACAACTAGGCTACTGTAATTCAAAATTAGACATATGAAATTGTGATGCCGCTGATTCAGGCATAACGTAAGCATTAATAAGGATGAAACTGCATATTTATCTGCTTCAAATAGAGATACATTTTGTAACGTAAAAACGTTAATTGTGACATACAAGAAAACAGCAAAGTTGTGACAGGAAAACAACATTTCGGTAAACTGCATGAGGAAATCTGAATCAAAGATAAAGCAATGGCTTTATAGAGTCAAAAATGTTTTTATTGCGCAGCTGCAGCTGTTCGTTGTGAATGAGGCCATCATGACGAGATAGATGTTCGAAAATCTCCAATTCCACTAAGACATCTAACCTACGCCTCTTCTTTTACCTACGCAGAAAATTGTTATCGCCTATGGCATTAGGCACGTGTCCAGTAATTAAGAGATGATCGGCAAAGGATGAATTTAGGGGACTCGTGCCGTTCTTTCTCAAAAGATGTTCTTTATATCTGACGGTGAAAGCACGTCCGGTTTGCCCTATATAATAGGAGGAGCAGGTATCGCAAATGATCTTATAAACGCCAGAACTTTCTGTAGGGGAGTGAATGAATTTCAAATTATGAATGAAATTTCTCTTTAGATTATTATCAGTAGAGAAGGCAAAAGAAACTACTCATCAATATGAACCTACAGAAAGTTCTGGCGTTTATAAGATCATTTGCAATACCTGCTCCTCCTATTATATAGGGCAAACCGGACGTGCTTTCACCGTCAGATATAAAGAACATTTTTTGAGAAAGAACGGCACCAGTCCCCTAAATTCATCCTTTGCCGATCATCTCTTAATTACTGGACACGTGCCTAAAGCCATAGGCGATAACAATATTCTGCATACCGAAAAAGAAGGGGCGTAGGTTAGATGTCTTAGAGGAATTGGAGATTTTCAAACATCTCACTCGTCATGATGGCCTCATTCTCAACGAACAGCTGCAGCTGCGAAATAAAAACTTTTTTGATTGTATAAAGCCATTGCTTGATCTTTGATTCAGATTTCCTCATTCAGTTTACCGAAATGTTATTTTCCTGCTACGTCGTTGCTGTTTTCTTGTATGTTATAATTAACGTTTTTTCGTTACAAAATGTATCTCTATTTAAAGCAGATAAATATGTAACTTCATCCTGTCATTACTAATGCTTTCGTTACGCCTGAATCAGCTGCATCACAATTTCATGGGTCTAATTTTGAATGTACAGTAGCCTAGTTGTTTCTGCGGCTACTAGATGGCGCTCGTAGCAACACCATGTTTACTTGCCCACACTTTTTAAAGTGGGCACCTCAGTTTTTTGCATCCCCTGTCCACAGTACGAGCAGCCCTTAGCGGCTCGCCATCTGACAAGTGTTCATGACGTCGCCTTTCCGGCCGAGATCTTTTTAATATGTGACTTGTAGGTACTGCATCTTTTAGAGCCAGTACAAACTTTAATTTTATTAATGTACAATACACCTGATGTTTTAGTACAGTTAGCCTAATTCTGAAGACGACGCTCATAGTAGTGTCCAAACCAGGTCAATTTTGACTTAATATTTGTGACCGAGGGCTTATTTCTTACAATATACTAAAGAATCTGTTTTTTTTATTCATTTACGTATAAAAACTGAGTTGTTTTCGAAATCAGGGAAATAAAAAAAATTGACCCATAGAAGATGACACATTGGTGTCGAAACATGTCTGGGTAAATATAAAAATAAACCAATTGTGGTTGCATAAGGCTGATTGCAAAACAACCCAGTTTTTTAAATCGCAAACACGGAAAAACGAAAGAAGTGCATCGAACCTAACTAAAATGAGTATAATTGATTTTTTTTAATCTGTGTGGTCACAGGAGGCAGAGTTCCGGAATAATGTCTTAGGAAGTGAACTGGGAAATGTGTAAGGTGTCAGGCAAATCCAACAACTTCCATGAAAACCCTGACATAATAAGCAAATCTAGTAGTATGTCACATAGCTCCGAATAAATCGTGACATTAAATTAACCAAAGTAATACGAGTAACGAGTGAGCAAATGGAATACCGCAGACTAACACAAGAATGCCTAAATGCATGTCGTACCTTCCCACCGTGGGACTGGCGCAGTTCCGAGGGGAGAAACGAGAACTGAAGCCGAGAGCAGAACCGTGTTAAGCTAGAAGGCCCTACGATAAGGGACGGACTGGACACCCACGTTGCCAGCCTCCCTCTAAGACTACCACCCGCACGTTTTAGCGTGAGACTTTTTCGCGACTCTGTTACGTCAAGGACCACTCCCCAGCCCATGTTAAAAGGTAGAGACCTCCAGAAAAACAGTATAGATCCTACGATAACACAAAAAGGGCCACTACCACCGGCTAGCATGAGACTTTTTCGCGTCTCTGTTACATTAGGACCACCCCTCAGCCCATGTTAAAAGATAGAGCCCTCCAGAAGAACAGTATAGATCTTACGATAACGCTAAAAGGACCACACCAGCTGCAGGTTTTAGCATCAGACATTTTCGCGTCTCCGTTACGTTGCAAACTATAAAAACATTGCCCCACCATGAAAAGTATAACGTTTCTCATTGGATAGACAGAATTTTTGTAGGCAGAGCTTAAAGTTAACATTGAGACCCTGATTGGTCAGATTAAAACACAGCCAGATAGTTTTTTTAAACCAACTTCGGTAAATTGTAGTAAGGAGGAGGGAGTTGCTTCCGAGATGGCGAGGTGAGCGGAGCTGTGCTGCCCGCCGCTGCCCTGACGCTGCCTAAACACTGACAAGGTAATGAACGCACGCGATGCCGCATTTTTGAGCGCATAAGGCTTCACTCAGAACTGCAGAAGTCTCATCTGTTACACCCCCTTTTTTGCGTAATACTAGTGTCGACCGTAAATTAAAGATCATGGTGTTCACATTTGCCACTTGAAGTAAAAATCTGAAACGCGATGATGTTTCTGTTATATAGTTATTGAGAAGCCACATCAGCCACTGTAATTTAAGACAAGTTAGATAAGTTATTAAAGATAACTGAGGGTCACTGTAGACCATTTTGATAGGTTTTCTCTTTTGTGAAACTTAATTTAAACCTAGATTATAGATGTAATATGGCATAGGTCATCCTTCGATAGATTGTAGAACTTGGAAACCCATTCAAGGAATATTCGTTCACATTTTTGTTGAACGCAGTTGGTTTTTTCCATCCTGTATTAAAACATCTCCTTTTATCAATAGTTCAATTTATAAATAATGTTTTGTGAGTAGAATAAAATTTCCAATGCTAAATTTAACTGCTTTTTCGACGTTATTTTACCAGCTAACTAACCCCTTCCACTAAATTTAGTTAGTATAAAGATTCTTTTACAGAGAGTGCAGTGGAGTTGACGCTGAGATCATTAAGTATTTGGTTATATCATCGCTAGTCTCTTCTGAATTCTACATGTCATGGGTGGTCTGGCGTCTCCTTACCAGCAACAGGTCCCAGGTTCAATCTAGTTAATTCCCTAAAAAACACGCTCAGAGGGTCGTTGCGCGAAAGTGGTAGGGAGACACGATATACACTCCTGGAAATGGAAAAAAGAACACATTGACACCGGTGTGTCAGACCCACCATACTTGCTCCGGACACTGCGAGAGGGCTGTGCAAGCAATGATCACACGCACGGCACAGCGGACACACCAGGAACCGCGGTGTTGGCCGTCGAAGGGCGCTAGCTGCGCAGCATTTGTGCACCGCCGCCGTCAGTGTCAGCCAGTTTGCCGTGGCATACGGAGCTCATTCGCAGTCTTTAACACTGGTAGCATGCCGCGACAGCGTGGAAGTGAACTATATGTGCAGTTGACGGACTTTGAGCTAGGGCGTATAGTGGGCATGCGGGAGGTCGGGTGGACGTACCACCGAATTGCTCAACACGTGGGGCGTGAGGTCTCCACAGTACATCGATGTTGTCGCCAGTGGTCGGCGGAAGGTGCACGTGCCCGTCGACCTGGGACCGGACCGCAGCGACGCACGGATGCAGTGCCGTAGGGGACCGCACCGCCACTTCCCAGCAAATTAGGGACACTGTTGCTCCTGGGGTATCGGCGAGGACCATTCGCAACCGTCTCCATGAAGCTGGGCTACGGTCCCGCACACCGTTAGGCCGTCTTCCGCTCACGCCCCAACACCGTGCAGCCCGCCTCCAGTGGTGTCGCGACAGGCGTGAATGGAGGGACGAATGGAGACGTGTCGTCTTCAGCGATGAGAGTCGCTGCTGCCTTGGTGCCAATGATGGTCGTATGCGTGTTTGGCACCGTGCAGGTGAGCGCCACAATCAGGACTGCATACGACCGAGGCACACAGGGCCAACACCCGGCATCATGGTGTGCGGAGCGATCTCCTACACTGGCCGTACACCTCTGGTGATCGTCGAGGGGACACTGAATAGTGCACGGTACATCCAAACCGTCATCGAACCCATCGTTCTACCATTCCTAGCCCGGCAAGGGAACTTGCTGTTCCAACAGGACAATGCACGTCCGCATGTATCCCGTGCCACCCAACGTGCTCTAGATGGTGTAAGTCAACTACCCTGGCCAGCAAGATCTCCGGATCTGTCCCCCATTGAGCATGTTTGGGACTGGATGAAGCGTCGTCTCACGCGGTCTGCACGTCCAGCACGAACGCTGGTCCAACTGAGGCGCCAGGTGGAAATGGGATGGCAAGCCGTTCCACAGGACTACATCCAACATCTCTACGATCGTCTCCATGGGAGAATAGCAGCCTGCATTGCTGCGAAAGGTGGATATACACTGTACTAGTGCCGACATTGTGCATGCTCTGTTGCCTGTGTGTATGTGCCTGTGGTTCTGTCAGTGTGATCATGTGATGTATCTGACCCCAGGAATGTGTCAATAAAGTTTCCCCTTCCTGGGATAATGAATTCACGGTGTTCTTATTTCAATTTCCAGGAGTGTAGAACAAACAGACACCACCAGGAATGTTTAAAAATGGAAGATCGCGAGATGCCGAAACCTCGCCAGGATTCCGCCAAAACCGAATAGTTAAGGAAACGTAATATGGGCTACCATTGCCTCATGTAAGTAATTTACAAGTTAATCTCAAAAACGACTAAGAGAGGGATACCAATATTTGGTAAGGCAACTTTCTACTGGTTGGCACTCACAAGAATTAGTAATCAGCTTATCACAAATTAAGCGACGCTGATAAACGCAGAACGGAGAGATTTCCCTTTCAGAAGCGCTCTGCAGAGAGTTACTTCTTAAGCTGGAGTCTTCTTTAGTAGACGTTTTCTCGTGCAGGTTTTCCAGACTGGTTTGTTCACAGGCAGACCGGGAGGGCAGTCTTCTTTGCAGGATGGCTTCACTTTTAGACGACTTCTCAGAAGTCATCTGGGACAGAAGGCTTTCATCAGGCTAAGGTGAACTTAGACCCAGACTGTGACGAGTTGTTCGTTCAGAGCCAAAGAGTGATTTTGCACGCACTTTGGCCACTACTTGCACATTATGAGTTTGGTAAGATCCGGTGGCAACCGTGAAGCGACCCGTACAGAAAGACGAATCGCTTGTAACGACATTCAGTAATTTCAGTCTTCATTATGAATACATGTTTCCATTTAGATGTTCAACATACTTTCAGCTCTGGCAATAGAAGCACACGTACAGCCTTCTTTAGTGTTTTCTATCTCTATGCACTAACCTGCAGCAATAACGATGGGACTTTCGGGACCGTAAATGTTCTATCCAAATACGCATCCGCTTGAATCATTCCAGATCCCTTACCGAAGATTGCCAACACAATTCTTTCAGTGAGTCTTAAACCATTTCTTATGAATTAAATTACGTACGTGTATTAAACCGAGTTTATTGAGTTCTTTGTCTAATTTCATAATTACATGAATTCGTTTACCATTGTTTTTAAATTAGTTGTAAAACTATCGACTACTGTGGAGTATCATAAGTAAGCGTAGACTACATTAATTTTCCTAGTATCCTTGGTCAGTTAAGATCATAACCACATCGCCTGTAAATTAGGTGTGTTGTATATCTATTGGGCGTTACCTCATTTCGATCGCTTTGTTTGCGTAATTGATCAGTGTCTTACTACATTCCTCTAGAAACAGAAGGCCGTGGACACTCTATAAACTGAATGAGAATACGTAAAGGGCTGCACAACTTACGGAAGATTTTTGTTCTACATAGTTATCCTGCTGTCACTTATTTAAAAAATAAACAATATTTATAAAAATCGTAATTTCTAATGTTTAATTCAGGATTTTTTAGAAAATTGTTGATTTGTAGCGTTGTTGTAAACATGAAAAAGCTACACATTTGTCATACTGCACTAGAAAACACAATTTATTAAAAAAAAAGGTAAAACAGAAAAAATAACGCAAAGAAAAAGCATGTCATACAGTACTACAGTACTTCGTTGAGAATACATAAAACATGTTTTTGTTATTAGTAAACAGTAAACAACTTTCCTACTAATCAGTAATAACAGAAAACTCTTGTTTTTGATCAAGATGAAAAACGTTCTGTTGAGTACAAAAAACAACAATAACTATATAGAATACTTATATATGTGTATGTAAACAGGACTTGCATCAAAAGTAATTACTTTGGTTATATAAAACAGCAGAAATTACGCGATCGACTATTTTTATTATTTATGAAATGCAATTTGTTTTGCATGGATATAAAATACACAGTGGACTGACACTGAACGAGGTGTTCTAATTACGTGCAAAACAAACAAAGAGAAGTCGTCAGCTCCCTGTTTCCCACGCACTGATGTATGCTTCTTTCCCTACCAATGCTACAAGTGTTACCGCTAATGCTACCATTTACTACGTCATTTGTTTACTAGACCAAAACTGTTTGTTGATGAGGCTATTGTGTATAAGAAAGTGTTGTTTTGGGTTGGGTAACTCTACGAGGACGAAGGATAATTTGGATAAAATTTCTGTTTAACATGATGAATGGTACCTTGCTGTAAATGTGTAAAAACGTAAGTTAATGCAGATGGCAAGGAAAAATAATCAAAGGTTTAATACAGTAGTACTGATGTGCTTATTGACAAAGCCACGTCTATTAAATATGTAGGTGCGGCGCTGCAAAGCGATATGAAAAGGAGAGAGCACACAAGGTCGGTTGTAGGAAAGGCGAATAGTCGATTGCGGTTTAAAGCGAGAATTTTAAGAAAGCGTAGCTCAGCTATGGTGCAGACCGCGTACAGAACATTTGTGCAACCATTCTTGAATACTGCTCGGTTGTTTAGGATCCCCACCAAGTCATATTAAAGGAGGAATGCTCCGTGAACTCAAATGGGAATCCCTGATGCGTAGACGACGATGTTTTCACGAAACGCTGTTTTGAAAGTATACAGAACCGGGAATTTGCAATTCGTTGTATAACTGCTCTGTTGCTGCTAACATAAATTTTGCCTAAGGAATAGGAAGACAAGGTAAGACAAACTAGAGCTCGTACAGAAGCGTATCTATTTGCACGCGTAACAGAAAAGGCAATGACCAGTAGTTGAACAAAGTTCCCTCTGCCATGTACGGTAAGGTACCATGCGGAGTGTGTATACAGGGGGCGTTGGCAGCCCGTACCGATGTCGTTCCATGCAACTCTCCATATCTTAGCTGGCCCTCAAAAAACACGTGTGAGATTTTCATATTCTCTCAGTCGCTAAGCGCAAACTATTAGTCCTACAGAAAAAATTAACAGGCTTTTTTGTAGTAAATTAGCCATCGGGCTTGGGGCAATCGTAACACCAGTTCCGTCAGATCACGGAAGTTAAGCGCTGTCGGGCTTGGCTAGCACTTGGATGGGTCACCGTCAAGTCCTTCAAGCGCTGTTGGCAAGCGTCGTGCACTCAGCCCTTGTGAGGCCAATTGAGAAGTGGCGACTTCAGTCGCGAAAACTGACAACGGCCGCGAGAGCAGTGTGCTGACCACATGCCCATCCACATCCGCATCCAGCGACGCCTATAGGCTGAGGATGACACGGCGGTCTGTCAGTACCGTTAGGATCTTCCGAGACCTGTTCAGACGGAGTTTAATTTAGTTTTATTGTAAAATTTAGTTCAACTTTTCACTGGGATATATTTTCGCTAGAAGCCTTTGTTTTCTAGTTATTCAAAAAAACATGCTTAAGTTATCTGCAGACACAACCCCACTCCACACTGAATCCCCACAGGCCAGTATGTTGTTTACGGCATTCCTTCCTGCCACTGTACAAAAATTTGCGACTGCACGAACTATTTCCCAATTTCGACTCGTTTAAGTCTTCATTGACTAGCCATACTAGGCCACCAGCTTAGTCGAGTACTTAAAAAATGTTAAACTGACGTTTTTTTCTAAATTTTACGTAACAACTCTGTGAATTTTAAAGGCATAAAATGAACAATAACATCGTTGTATTTTTGAGGGCTGTTGATAACAAAACCACTATGGTTTTGGCGTGATAGCCGAATCAATACTGTCCAAAAAATATCGAATATCTGGAATAATTCGTGTAGATGGAAATTTTTGTACGGTGGTGGGAGAGACTACCATGAACAACTTAATGTAAATGCAGCCTGTTGGATTAGAGTCGTGGTAGATGTGCGTTTGAGAGTACGGTGTAGGTGAATCTGAAGGTCACCTTTGTACAATTTTCTTGAACATCTCGAAAAAAGTGGCCTGCAGCCAAAACGTATCCCAGTACAGAATTTAACTACATCAAATTTCCTACAAACATGTTCTGTTCATTTTTTCGTTTTTTTTTTTTTTTTTTTTTTTTTTTCGTAGGACTAATAGTTTGCACGTGGCGAGCGAGAGAATGACAAAGTCTCGCGCGCGGTTTCTGAAGCCTAGCTATAACATTGCGGGTTGTATGAAACGACATTGGTAGGGGCAGCTGCATGACCACCTATAGATGTAAATGTGTGTGCAAAATAAAGCAGCATACGTCAGTTACTGGCAACTGCAATGCCAAAGTCTCCGTCTCAGCGCGCCCCCGAGGAACACAAAAACCTGTATTTAAGATTAATGCTCTTTGGGTAATTCGATAAATTCGGCTGCTTATTTACTAGCAATGCAACCACGCGGTTTTTCTGTCCCTACAGCCAGCTCCTCTCTCATGCATACTGTGTGTGTGTGAGAGAGAGAGAGAGAGAGAGAAAGAGAAAGAAAGAGCTGAGCTGCCCGGGCCCCCGTGTGGCACATGCCGCTCTCTGGGAATGCAGCGCCAGCAATTTAGCCTGCGCCATTGTTGCGGTGCGGCCGAGGGCCGATTGATTCGCAAACGCCGGTGGCTGCATAGCCAATCAATAGCAAATATCTGCGCCAATTGTCTGGCATCAATACGGGCGGCGGATGATTGGACAGCGCCGCTGGACGCCTCGCCGGCCACCGGTGCTGGGGGCCCCGTATAATGCCGGGGGCGGAGATACGCACACAAAGCGCCGCCCGTGATCCCTCGCTGACCTGTGGCCAGCTGCACCTGCCACCACACAGCTTACAACCCGGCGGTGTTCACACCACAGCCACCAAGTCAGCTCCTCACGATGCAGCCAGAGTAATTAAGCACTTGCTGAATGTCACTATTTGACGCAAAGCTTCCGTAATGTTCGACTACGTCTCTCTTTCCTAGATGTCATGACAGATGTTCCTAAGCAATATTCATCCAAAATCTCAAAGCTCTACAAATTGCTTCCTAAAGCGATTTTCTTTTCTAATCTGCAATATGTAAGGGCCTCTTGGTTGGTAACGCTACGTGGCCTTCCGTTATGTGCAAGTGGAGTACCTTATTTGGAATCTTTAATTTTCTTAATTAGGACTTGCATATCTGGCGAAAACAGAGTTCCGCTACACGCTCCATACATGCATTTCCGAAGTAACGTTGTATCCTTGTTTTAACAGTGCAGTATCGTGTTTATCCTCCGACACCAGACAGCGGCTTCCGATTAAAATGTCCTTCGCTATACGACAACCACATAATGTGTGCACGAGTACAGATTGTGGGGCAGACACGATGACATGAAGTTTGGGTCTGGCCGTGAATCGTGCAAGTACAGCCGAAGCAGTTACAGCTTCAACTCACGCAAAGCGAGCAATCTAGTTTCGAGTTGTAGTCCACGATAAATTTTCACTGCTGTCATTCACTTACATATCCGACGATTGTTCGTAATCGCAACTGCGAGAAAATTACATGTGCGGATACCTTTGTCTCTAGTGAACAGGGCAACAAAGTTTGGTCTATTACTTAAAAAGTTCTTGGAGCCTTTTGCATATCTGAGAACCTATTCCGAGTGTTCAGATCTTAGAAACTTCGGAACAATTTTCCAGTTCATATGAGAAGTAAGAGAGTGCAGTCACTCCTTCAACCGATCTCCGACCATTACAATGCAATACAGCAAAGCATTAGTAGTCAAAATTCTAGACTGTTAGAGCCAACCATGAATGCTTGTGTGCGTTACATCTGCACATCAGCCTATCTATGTCAGTGCTTCATACGTCAACTTAAGGTGGTTGCGGCCATACAAGTCACTTGACTTTCAAAAGCTATGTTCTACTTGGCTGAAATGGTTCAAATGGCTCTGAGCACTATGCGACTTAACTTCTGAGGTCATCAGTCGCCTAGAACTTAGAACTAATTGAACCTAACTAACCTAAGGCCATCACACACATCCATGCCCGAGGCAGGATTCGAACATGCGACCATACCGGTCTCTCGGTTCCAGCACGTAGAACCGCACGGCCACTCCGGTCGGCAATGTTCTACTTCCTCGGTTCCTCAATGCTGATGTACCCCAGTACTTCTAATCACAGATTAAGCACCTGTCATCTGATTGTAGATCCTATACATCTAATGTCCTACCTGTGCCCATCCACAAAACAAAAACGTTCGCAAGCTCCTTTTTGTTGCCACAGTCCGCCTTTCGAACAAGTTACTCTGCACTCTGCGCACAACTCAGTGCCTTGTTACACTTAAGAAAAAGCTTAAGCACTTTCTTCCACCAGCCTCATAGTCTTTCCCCAAAATTGACGAGTATCGCCAGTTTTCCTCTGTCAGACACTTTAGTAAATCCTCCTGTCTTCTCCCAGTTATACTTCCTTACCATTTCATTTCATTGTCAGTTACACTACTTACTTTCCCATTTTTCTCGTGTTTTATCACGTTCGTCTTTGTCCCCGTCTTTGGCCTTTCTCTAATGTCTGTTACTGACAGAGCTCATCTACATCTCTGCAATTTCTCTTTCTTTTTGTACTTGTCAAGAAAGAATATAAACTGCTTTTTGAAATAAGACGGTTTGTGTTGCAAAGTGTTTTTATCTATTTATTGGAAATGACGCGTTTCGCATCATCAGACTAACCTAGAGGTGTAAAATAATATTGTTAGGCATAGATACATTAAAAATGAGAATTGGAACAGTATGAGGCAAAGTTCCAGGCTGTGTAGCTAACAACAACTGTGAACTTATGTAAGCAGTAATGTGGTGAGCCAGTAGCTGCCCTTTTGAAACCAGCATATGGCATTAAGATAAAAATTATAGTTAAACGTCGTCCTATCGTCATAAAGCAAATAAAATCATTAAGAGACCTGAAACCGGAAATAAAATGCCAAGTATAAATACAATATCTACTAGAAAGAAAAACAGTGACAAACCAAGAATATTTAAAAGCGCTTACATAATACGGAGACAACCGCATTCCGAATTACACAGCATGGTGCGTCACTTACAGCCCACGGAATATAAATACAATGCGGTCGAGAACACAAGGTATGTCAGACATCGCAGCTGGCCGTACACACATAGAGCCGTAAAGACAGGATTGTGCAACCGTAGATGGCGTTGGTTAACCAACGTACCTAAGAAAAGTAGTTCCACAGCTAAATCACATATTCGGAAAACAATAAATAGGGTGAACACTAAAATTATTAAATATTATTGTAGGTGTAGTGATTAAACAAGTGCAAAGACACAAGCTGTGGCCTATGTCATAATAATTCCTAAAAGTGACTCCTATATAACAGGTACCTTGTAGCATGCTTATCGTAATAAATGTAGGGGAACTCGGGGCTGAACGGGATAATTGTTGTTGTGGTGGTCTTCAGTCCTGAGACTGGTTTGATGCAGCTCTCCTTGCTACTCTAGCCTGTGCAAGCTTCTTCATCTCCCAGTACTTACTGCAACCTAAATCCTTCTGAATCTGCTTAGTGTATTCATCTCTTGGTCTCCCTCTACGATTTTTACCCTCCACGCTGTCCTCCAATGCTAAATTTGTGATCCCTTAATGCCTCAGAACATGTCCTACCAACCGGTCCCTTCATCTTGTCAAGTTGTGCCGCAAACTCCTCTTCTCCCCAGTTCTATTCAATACTTCCTCATTAGTTATGTGATCTACTCATCTAATCTTCAGCATTCTTCTGTAGCACCACATTTCGAAAGTTTCTATTCTCTTCCCGTCCAAGCTATTTATCGTCCATGTTTCACTTCCATACATGGCTACACTCCATACAAATACTTTCAGAAACGACTTGCTGACACTTAAATCTATACCCGATGTTAACAATTTTTTCTTCTTCAGAAACGCTTTCCTTGCCATTGTCAGTCTACATTTTATATCCCCTCTACTTCGACCATCATCAGTTATTTTTCTCCCCTCCTTTACTACTTTAAGTGTCTCATTTCCTAATCTAATTCCCTCAGCATCACCCGACTTAATTCGACTACATTCCATTATCCTCGTTTTGCTTTTATTGATGTTCAGGGATTTTCTCTGCCTCGTGATGACTGGGTGTTGTGTGATGTCCTTAGGTAACTTAGGTTTAAGTAGTTCTAAGTTCTAGGGGACTGATCACCATAGATGTTAAGTCCCATAGTGTGCAGAGCCATTTGGAACATTGATGTTCACCTTATATCATCCTTTCAAGACACTGTCCATTCCGTTCAACTGCTCACGGGATAATTAATGTTTAACAATTTGTATAAAATTAGGGAACACAAGCAAACACTTCTTAAAGTTAAAAAAAGTAGTGTAACCTAATATACCATATTTTAAAATCACTTGAAACAATACTTTTTTACAATTTTTCAAGGAAAGTGTTGCATATTTCCCATTCCGCCCCACCCATGGGGCAGGACGAGATAAGGTTACTTTTTTGTTAAATTATTACATAAACGTTGAATTTAAATTACGAATATTGTATTAAACTACGACAAAATGTTGTATAAAAGGCAATTCAGACTAAGGAATGTGTAAATTAAACTATTAAAAACTCATTCTTCAAAATAAGAAAATATTTTAATGTCATTCTGAAAAATGTACAATGCTCAATAACCACCAAACCACTAACTACTAGTCCTGTCGATAATAGCCACCGATTTATCTGCTCTTCATCTTCACTGACTATGCCAGCACATGAATTGTGTGCCCACTTGAAACACCTCTGGCATGCGACACAGCCCTCATTAGAAACGAAGTCCGCACAGTAGAGACACTCAGCATCGTCTCTCTATCTCTGATTCTCTCTTCTCCATCATCTTCTTCCTTTTATTTTTCCTAAAGTCTTTGATGTCCTCTGTTTTGCTTTTGTTGGGTGTACCGTTTGATATTTTTGCCTTACGTTGCATTGCACCTGACGTCTCTGTCCTGACATTGTTCGTACTTGTGCACCCTCCTCCTTTCTGTAGGCCTACTTTACGAGCGACAGCATTCTGCAGTTCCTTCTTATAGGGAGAATCTGTTAATACGACGGTTTTTTCCTTTTCGTCTTGTTGTCCGCCGAGTATTTTGACAGATTAGTGGGATTGGAATGACAGCCTCGGGCGATATCTGGAAAGTTGAGTTGTTCGGCGAACATAGCTGGTTGGAAGAGTCCGGCATCCATCAACATCCAGGTTGGGGGTCAATGATTGAGCCTTGGTCAGTCTTAGTCGTAGGCCTATTAGTGGCAGGTTCAGTAGACACTGGAGAGCCTGTTATCAATGCGTTAGATTGTCCATCTGTAGTGTTTGTATTCGGACTTTCGCAGTTTTAGAACTGCATATCTGTTGGCGCTGAATATCTGACACATTCAGGTCAGACGGCCATATTCCAGTTCTCTTAAAGCCATTTATAGCCGTCGGCATCGTTGCAGCACGTAAAAACGCTGCCCGAAATAGCGATGATATTTGGAAAAGAGTGACAACTTTTCCTGGATGGCTCCGTAACCATGTTTTTAATCTCTTCGCTGTAATAACAACTCAGAGGCTTGAAAAACGTTACGTCCAGTGGTTGTAATTTATTTGAAGCGTGTGGCGATAAACAAAGGAGAACCCATTGTCTCTAGCCATAACAAACAGCTCCAGGTTTTTAGTGTGAGTTGAATGTCCATCAACAGTTAGAAGCACAGGTGATTCTTTCGTGGCCTTAGAAAATCCCACAAAGTTTCTAAACCATACTAGAAATAATTCGCTAATGATCCAATGATTTCAGACCAGCCTCCTGGAGGCAATCCAAGCTCAAAATTTTGTTTCTTTTTCTTCCTTGGAAAGATAAGCATGGGCGGCATGTATAGCCCCCTTGCAGACATGCAGATGACTGCTGCAACGGTTTCTCTACGTTCTGAAGATGTTAGGCTCCTACTTGCCTTTTTCCCTTAAGTATTATTATTTTAGACTGACTTTTAGGATTAACTGTCAAGCCACTCTCCACAGTTGAATATTTTGTCAGCAGTCAGCTTGTACTTACCAATAAGATTATTGAGAAGAGAGTTAAATTGTGAAACTGCTACTTTGTTGAATCCCTTTGCTCGAGCACCAGAAGTATTTTCTGGCTTGCGAATAGACAGTGTAGGATACCTCGTAATAAATCCTTTAACCCCATCTTGCCAGCTAGACAAGTTTGGTTGTAAAATCTGTGTGGTAAGCCATTTCCTTGGGCTAGTTGATAGGCTAGTGATCTGAGATCTTTCATTATTAGACCCAAAAGTCTGCTTTCCATTGACATGAGGTATGTTACCAGCTCATGTTCTTGTTCTGTTCCACCTAATTTGTCAATTATGTAGTCAGGATTATTCGTAGCTTTACGCACATATTTTTGCAATGTTTATTTCGGTACGCTGAACTGCTTAGATGCTTTGAAAATCCCATTTGGAAATATGAAACGGCTGAAACTGCCATTTCAATCGCTTTTACGCCCCATTGCTCTCTATCAGTCTTCTTCATGTACGTTCACACCATCTGGAACAGCAAGGTGGAAAGAAAAAAGAATATAGTTTGCTTTCTACTTGCATCAAAATATGGCAGGGCAGAACGGGACACTAACCCATTCTGCCCCGTCCCGTTCCGCCCCAAGAGCACTTTTGAGGTTAACAATTTTTATGGAGTGTAATAACTGACTATTTAAACGCATTAAATAACTAAAGCATAACAAATGCCATGCACTTTAAGGGAATGTGTCAGTTTAGGGTACACAATTAACAATTAACAGCTTACCTGGTGTTGAAATTCATCAAACGTTGGAGCAACGCAAGCGGTAACTTGACGGTCGACAATTCACTTAGATCTCTCACTTCAAACTAAATCAAAATGGCTGCCCTGACTTCCGTTCCATTCGTAGAAATAGTTACATGCGCATACAACAGGTTGCAGCACAATCCAGTCTAGAAAAGAGCAACTTCCCAGCGTGCCCCGCTATCCCGTTCTGCCCCGAGTTACCCTAGTTAATACATGTATAATGTATGGCAAGATGTGAGACAGAGCATCATGGCCCAAACTTGCCACTATAAATAAATCAATAAATAAAACAAAAGTAAATGAAACACAGAACATAGCTCTGATTAATTCAGAGTCGGCCATTGACTCGAATAAAGATAAGCATCAAGATTCTCTTTTTGTTAAATTATTGTTTTGAAATGAGTAACGACATTGTGTTTCAGGAACTTTTCGAAAGTGACATCAGGTAAGACATTACCTCGGCTGTAGTCGGTAAACAATTTCCTACCACTACAGTAGAGCTTTCGTATATGTAAAGAAACCCAGGCTCTCTCAAACATGCAGAATGTATAAACATTGAGGAAGAGACGCATCCTCATTATGAATAGCCATCAATAGTACAGGAATATTTAGCAGGTTACAAACATTTCTAGAAAGATCTAAGGAGAACCTACAGAAGTGGGCCATCCTGAAAAAGGGAGAGACCTATTGTAGACATACTGAACTTTGGACGACCGGGTACGTGTAGAATTGTCTACGTTGTCCACATAGTTGTAACCTACTCTGCTCTGCTTGGTACCACTGATACTACTGTTACCAGTTCATAAGCCACCAAATTAAATACGCCAAAAGAATAAAAAAAATTACAATCAACGTAATTTCAATACAAGTCTTTACTTTTACACCATGTGCGTTTTTTTATTTATTCTCATGTTATGATAAAAGGTATCCTTAATTACGTGCTTCATATATCGTTTTTTAAATGTTAATATGATTCGCCATTTCGAAGAAACATACAGTTTAATAAATTTCTTCTGCTGTGCGGTACAAAACGTAATCCCTGTTAAAGAAATATGTTGCAAAGAAAAATCTATTTTTAGTTTCTTATTGTGAAATGAGGGGGGACACTGTGTTACTTGAAACTCACCGTTAGCATAACGGCAAGAACGCACTTGATCTGTTCCAAACTACAAGCAGAATGGTATAAGGGTATAACTACACTACGTGATCAAAAGTATCCGGACACCCCCAAAAGCGTACGTTTGTCACATTATGTGCATTGTGCTGCTACCTACTGCCAGGAACTCCATAACTTCGACCTCGGTAGTCATTAGACATCGTGAGAGAGCAGAATGAGGAGCTTAGCGGAACACACGGACTTCTAACGTGGTAAGGTGATTGGGTGTCACTTGTGTCATACGTCTGTATGCGAGATTTTCGCACTCCTAAACATACCTAGGTCCACTGTTTCTTATGTGATAGCGAAGTGGAAACGTGAAGGGACACGTACAGCACAAAAGCTTACTGGTTGACAAAAGTGTACCGGTCGACCTCGTCTGTAGACTGACAGACACCGCTGACAGTTGAAGAGGGTCGGAATTTGTAATAGGCAGACATCTATCCAAACTGCCTCAGAATCCACTGCAAGTACTATGACAGTGAGGCGGGAGGTGAGAAAACTTGGATTTCTTGGCCGAGCGGCTGCTCATTAGCCACACATCACGCCGGTAAATGCCAAACGATGCCTCACTTTCTGTAAGGAGCATAAACATTGGACGATTGAAAGGTGGGAAAACGTACACAACGTGGCGATCCGATGGCAGGGTGAGGGTATGCGAATGCCCGGTGAACGTCATCTGCCACCGTGTGTAGTGCCAACAGTAAAAATCGGAGGCGGTGGTGTAATGGTGTGGTCGTGTTTCTCACGGAGGGGGCTTGTACCCCTTGTCGTTTTGCGATGCAATATCACAGTACAGACCTACACAGATGTTTTAAGCACCTTCCTGCTTGCCACTGTTGAAGAGCAATTCGGGGATGGTGATTGCACCTTTCAACACGATCGAGCATCTGTTCATAATGCACGGCCTGTAGCGGAGTGGTTGCATGACAACATCCTTGTAATGAACTGGCCTGCACTGAGTCCTGACCTGAATCCTATAGAACGCCTTTGGGATGTTTTGAAAGCCAACTTCGTACCCGGAGGGGCTCACCGACTGACATCGATACCTCTCCTCAGTGCAGCACTACGTGAAGAAAGGGCTGCTATTTCCCGAGAAACCTTCGAGCACCTGATTGAACGTATGCCTGCGAGAGCGGAAGCTGTCATCAAGGCTAAGGGTGGTCCAACACCATACTGAATTCCAGCATTACCGATGGAGGGCGCCACGAACGTGTAAGTCATTTTCAGGCATGTGTCCGAATACTTTTGATCACATAGTGTGCCTTTTATAGCTATACTAAGTCATCTTTGCACGCCTTTACACATTAAAGCTCGTTTTCAGAGTGTGACTGTTGTTTACTTTTCACTGTCAACATTTCATGCTTCGTAATTTCGAAAAGGTGGTTGTAGGAAAAATTTTCAGTTGTGAAGGTTTGTTGCGAAACGTAAACTGGGAGCTAGTTGTTATCAACCATATATTTCATGCTTCCATGTGATACACACATGTAAACTTCTCACTCAAATAGCACACAAAGAGAATCTGAAGAGGTTTTGGCTCGATAAATTTCATTCTCCAAAATATAAGTACAAGGGACTAGGGAACTATCATTGTAGATAGGAAAAAGAGAAAGAATGAAAACGAATTTTGACATCTCCAAACCGTTTGCGGGCATGGAGAAAGCCTTAAGGAGTGTAAGATAGAACAGTATGTTCCAAACCTTGGAAACAGTGATTAAGTATAGACGATTAATTTACAATATCTTTAAAAATCAACTGGAAATAACAAAAAATTGCAGAACAAGAAAAGTAAGTTTGTGCTGAGAATGGTTTGAACAAGATTTCCACGTAAGATCACTATTACTTCATTTTTGAAAGGAAAATCGAAGAAAGTGGAAGAAAATTACAAAAAAATCAATAAAAATACTAGGGTTCAGACAACATAACTCATTTTCACTACTGAAGACACACTTAATAGCTTAGATGAATTAGACAGACTGCAATTTTAAGGCAGAACATGGGATAAGGATTTAAAATAAGTTCAGACGAAAGTTCCAGAAGTATGGTAGCTACTTGCTATTAAACCTGAAGGAGACTCAGTATGAGAAATAGTGGAATAATACTCACGGCTAGTAACAATGTAGTTTGGAATATATGAAATAATAAAATGTTGGCAATAAATAAACGCAAACAAAAGTTTCGTTTCCAGGTAAAGCAAACCTGCTAATTTAAAAAATTGGTATTGAATTGAGAAAGTTTCTGAAACCATACATCTGCGTCCATTATAAAATGAAAATGACACGTAGAGTACACACGAATGAACTAAAAGCATTTGAAATGTTTAGTACACAAAAGTTTTAAATATTAAGTGGACAAATGAAGTATTAGAAGAAATATCCAACGAAAGATGTTTTATTAGAAGGGTCATCAGTGAAGCGTCTGGAGCGATATTCATTAGTATCTAACTTGGAAGTGAAAGGAACAGCAGAAGCAGAAAGTGTACTGAGTTGCAAACACTAGTGTACACAAATGAGATTATGGAAGGTGTTTTTAGTAGGTATGTAAAACTGGAAAGATTAGCACACGGCAAGAAGAGATAGAAAACAACATTAATTCAGTTTTATGCAATTTAGAAAGAGGATGCATAACGTACAACATTATACACAGTACTGTAGTGGTTAATAAAAAAAGAAACAGAGAAAAGAAAAGAAATGATTCAAAAATGAGGGAAGAAATGGTGAATAAAAAGGGGGTTTTAAAATCGTAAATGACCGTGAAAAAGGGAAAGAATGAAAAGCAAATCGGACTTCGTGTTACAGCAAAGCTATTGTTAGGGTGGTCCTTGAGGCGTTTTTGAGCAAAAGTTAAACCAATTTCCACTACAGAAATTATTGAAAAGAAACAGAGAATAACGAAATTTAATTGACAGGGGAAATGGCATAGCTTAGAGTTAATTCTTTACCATGTTAACATGTCTTCTTGTTTCGTGCGGCGTCCAGGTCTTCAAAAATCTCCTACTTCATTTCTGCGAGAAAAGTCTGCTCCGAAATCTTGCTATAGGTTTCATTGTCCAGGAATTTTTAATGTACACAAAACCGTCTGGATATTAAATGTAATTTATTTTACGTTGCTTCCCTCCTCCAAATTTCATAACAACTTCCTCAATATGTCTACACATTAAAATCAGATCAAGACTAACTATTACGTTTTTTACGTCAGCATCAGATCACAACTGCCTTAAGCTTCGGCTATCAAGAGACAATAAAGAAGCGGATAGAAAACAAAAAGAAGTTACTATCTGCCGTCGAGCGCTCATACCGCTGCGACGGTATAATTTTTATTTGAGGGAACGAGTGTAGCGCGGCGAAATTCCAAGTCCCGCTACATCGCCCCCTCGACTGTCACGCTAAAGCATTTAGCGTGGCAGGCTAGCAAACAATATAATAGATATACGTAAAAGTCAATATATGCATATACACTCCTGGAAATTGAAATAAGAACACCGTGAATTCATTGTCCCAGGAAGGGGAAACTTTATTGACACATTCCTGGGGTCACATACATCACATGATCACACTGACAGAACCACAGGCACATAGACACAGGCAACAGAGCATGCACAATGTCGCCACTAGTACAGTGTATATCCACCTTTCGCAGCAATGCAGGCTGCTATTCTCCCATGGAGACGATCGTAGAGATGCTGGATGTAGTCCTGTGGAACGGCTTGCCATGCCATTTCCACCTGGCGCCTCAGTTGGACCAGCGTTCGTGCTGGACGTGCAGACCGCGTGAGACGACGATTCATCCAGTCCCAAACATGCTCAATGGGGGACAGATCCGGAGAGCTTGCTGGCCAGGCTAGTTGACTTACACCTTCTAGAGCAAGTTGGGTGGCACGGGATACATGCGGACGTGCATTGTCCTGTTGGAACAGCAAGTTCCCTTGCCGGTCTAGGAATGGTACAACGATGGGTTCGATGACGGTTTGGATGTACCGTGCACTATTCAGTGTCCCCTCGACGATCACCAGAGGTGTACGGCCAGTGTTGGAGATCGCTCCCCACATCATGATGCCGGGTGTTGGCCCTGTGTGCCTCGGTAGTATGCAGTCCTGATTGTGGAGCTCACCTGCACGGCGCCAAACACGCATACGATCATCATTGGCACCAAGGCAGAAGCGACTCTCATCGCTGAAGACGACACGTCTCCATTCGTCCCTCCATTCACGCCTGTCGCGACACCACTGGAGGCGGGCTGCACGATGTCGGGGCCTGAGCGGAAGACAGCCTAACGGTGTGCGGGACCGTAGCCCAGCTTCATGGAGACGGTTGCGAATGGTCCTCGCCGATACCCCAGGAGCAACAGTGTCCCTAGTTTTCTGGGAAGTGGCGGTGCGGTCCCCTACGGCACTGCGTAGGATCCTACGGTCTTGGCGTGCATCCGTGCGTCGCTGCGGTCCGGTCCCAGGTCGACGGGCACGTGCTCCTTCCGCCGACCACTGGCGACAACATCGATGTACTGTGGAGACCTCACGCCCCACGTGTTGTGCAATTCGGCGGTACGTCGACCCGGCCTCCCGCATGCCCACTATACGCCCTCGCTCAAAGTCCGTCAACTGCACATACGGTTCACGTCCACGCTGTCGCGGCATGATACCAGTGTTAAAGACTGCGATGGAGCTCCGTATGCCACGGCAAACTGGCTGACACTGACGGCGGCGGTGCACAAATGCTGCGCAGCTAGCGCCATTCGACGGCCAACACCGCGGTTCCTGGTGTGTCCGCTGTGCCGTGTGTGTGATCATTGCTTGTACAGCCCTCTCGCAGTGTCCGGAGCAAGTATGGTGGGTCTGACACACCGGTGTCAATGTGTTCTTTTTTCCATTTCCAGGAGTGTATTTATAGGAAAGGCCACGTGCATCCATAAGGGATAATCTTTGTCAACACTTACTTTCTAAACCTATATACTACATACAATTATTACAGTTTGGATCCCTTTTACAAAATTAATATACATATATTTGAATAGTGTGTGTTTGAGCGAGCTGCTCGCCAGCGCAGTTAATGTTGTGCGCTTCCAGCGTTGGTTTCCCAATGCATCTCTGGCAGCATATAGTCTTTGCGCATGCGCGATAGCATCACTGAATGTCGCGTGCCGCAGTTTCAAAATCGCTGTGTTATGGAGTCTTGCACAGTATTCCCTATCACATAGTGTTCATTACAAGTTGTCCGGAGACACCATAAGATTGAGCGTGTGCGTGATCTGAAGCAATGTCCATGTCTTCTGTTACGATACAACACCCCATGTCCTTGTGCGTTTTCATGACTATTGTTCCCGGGGCATATATGGTCGATGTAGTTTTTAGCCTCCACATCGCCTACGACAGGTTCTGAATTTTTTAGTCGCCAAAGCATCTGAAGGCCGGCCAGGAACAACGGCGTCGATGTTCGCAAAGGTAGGTGTTTCATCACGTTGTTTACACTTGCCAACAAACGTTCATCAGCAGTGTGAAAATCCTCATTATTGTCGAAGTAAATTGCAGTTTATATCAGTTTACAAACAGTTATTTGGTTTATGCACCATAAGTTTCACAATTAACACAAAATTCGTCGTTTGTAACGTTCACAGTTTAACAGAGTTTGCAACACTTTTTTGCCATATTTACATTTTAATAAAGTTCACTGTGTCCCAGCATGTTTACATAGTTAATTGTGAAAGCTTGACAATATGCAAAGTTTTAACACATATACAAATACATATAAATTTACAAGAATATGCATGTGAAATATTTACACTAAAATTATGCTAAGTCCCATTGGCTTTCTTTTATTGGGGTGCTAAGTTTCTTTATTCAGGTTTGGGAGTGCCAAGGGATATCAGACTTAATATTTAAAGCATGGGCTTTCCTTCATTTATTATTTCTTTATTTCCTTTGATTCCATATATAGCTAGTGGTTGACCAGGCTTGCAGTGCCATCAATATTCATGTATTTTTATTCATACCTGAAAGTTTACTGTGTCACAATATATTCTTACATTCAATAAATAAACAATACCCAGCTGCAGGAGGTGGTAGGATAGTGGAGAAAGAAAGAAAGATAGACTGAAGAAACTATTCACTACCTATAATCTACCAAATCCTACAGCTAATACATAAAAAGAGAACATAATACATTATAACGTTTTCATCACCTTCAAGGGGTATGTGAAAGGAGGTGCTTACAATTTACCAAATCATGGGTAAATGTAAGTGTCCTTACGTTAAGTCTGTGTAGTGTAACATGATGACAGATTCTCTGTTTGTGTTGTGATTGTTCATATGACGTAGTGTATTGTGCCTTAACAAATCTTTGCATGAGTAAATCGCATATCTGCTCAATACTTCCTCAGTATCTCCTCTTCTTATGGATACCGTCTATACAAATGGAAAATACATCTCACACAGATTCTCTCTCTCCTAATGTGTATTATACAATAACATATCAAATTTCCTCTCAAGAGTTCAACCATGAACTTTAGTGAAGGTGAAACATCATGTATGTTGTGTGTATATATATCATTTCTTTCTATAAAACATAAATAAAGAACATAGTATCATAATTGACATTAAAATGTCTCTTTCTCAGTGTCCGTTGCTCGACGTTGGTTGCACAAGTGGTCACTGCTCCTTTGCACTTACCTTGCATTACCTGAAAAGTCAAATGTTGCTTTCAAAGTAGATGTAATTTTGTCATCTGTTCGCTTAAGTGGAGGTGTTGTACGAGTCGCAAAAACGGCCTTAATAACTCTCCTATCTTCTGCTTCCTCAGGGTTATACAAATGTATTCACATGAGGGCTGTGTAAAAACTATATTTCTTTCAACTTAAGTTGAAAGGTTTTCTTCCGCACAATGGCTTACCAAAACTTAACGAAAGGTTACTAAGTTACACTTCGGAAATAAATTAAAGTTAATGTGTTGTCAAGTTACAGTCTTTTTACACTTCTTTCCACAGCTGTAATCATCATTACATTCACTCTGCTTTTCTTGCATTCGTTCATTTTCAAGGGCACTGTAAATAGATTCACATTTAACGTATTGTACTCACGTGTTCTAATTCATCACAAATGTTTTCTTTCAAACTGAAATTCTTATGTAATCTTAAAGATGTAGACTGTTTACTCACTTCTCTAAGTAGTACGATATTACCAAAACATTCTCACTCATTCCTTACTCACATATTCATCATTATACATTAAACTTATTCCTCATCATAAGACATTAATATATCACATATGTGGGGCCATCTGGCACTTCCATTCTCATAAAACTCCAATACCATCTTCCTCAAATAATCTCTTGTCCCCATCAACTACTTCACAGTAACTTACCTTCTTATACACTCCTGGAAATTGAAATAAGAACACCGTGAATTCATTGTCCCAGGAAGGGGAAACTTTATTGACACATTCCTGGGGTCACATACATCACATGATCACACTGACAGAACCACAGGCACATAGACACAGGCAACAGAGCATGCACAATGTCGGCACTAGTACAGTGTATATCCACCTTTCGCAGCAATGCAGGCTGCTATTCTCCCATGGAGACGATCGTAGAGATGCTGGATGTAGTCCTGTGGAACGGCTTGCCATGCCATTTCCACCTGGCGCCTCAGTTGGACCAGCGTTCGTGCTGGACGTGCAGACCGCGTGAGACGACGCTTCATCCAGTCCCAAACATGCTCAATGGGGGACAGATCCGGAGATCTTGCTGGCCAGGGTAGTTGACTCACACCTTCTGGAGCACGTTGGGTGGCACGGGATACATGCGGACATGCATTGTCCTGTTGGAACAGCAAGTTCCCTTGCCGGTCTAGGAATGGTAGAACGATGGGTTCGATGACGGTTTGGATGTACCGTGCACTATTCAGTGTCCCCTCGACGATCACTAGAGGTGTACGGCCAGTGTAGGAGATGGCTCCCCACACCATGATGCCGGGTGTTGGCCCTGTGTGCCTCGGTCGTATGCAGTCCTGATTGTGGCGCTCACCTGCACGCCGCCAAACACGCATACGACCATCATTGGCACCAAGGCAGAAGCGACTCTCATCGCTGAAGACGACACGTCTCCATTTGTCCCTCCATTCACGCCTGTCGAGACACCACTGGAGGCGGGCTGCACGATGCTGGGGCGTGAGCGGAATACGGCCTAACGGTGTGCGGGACCGTAGCCCAGCTTCATGGAGACGGTTGCGAATGGTCCTCGCCGATACCCCAGGAGCAACAGTGTCCCTAATTTGCTGGGAAGTGGCGGTGCGGTCCCCTACGGCACTGCGTAGGATCCTACGGTCCTGGCGTGCATCCGTGCGTCGCTGCGGTCCGGTCCCAGGTTGATGGGCACGTGCACCTTCCGCCGACCACTGGCGACAACATCGATGTACTGTGGAAACCTCACGCCCCACGTGTTGAGCAATTCGGCGGTACGTCCACCCGGCCTCCCGCATGCCCACTATACGACCTCGCTCAAAGTCCGTCAACTGCACATACGGTTCACGTCCACGCTGTCGCGGCATGCTACCAGTGTTAAAGACTGCGATGGAACTCCGTATGCCACGGCAAACTGGCTGACACTGACGGCGGCGGTGCACAAATGCTGCGCAGCTAGCGCCATTCGACGGCCAACACCGCGGTTCCTGGTGTGTCCGCTGTGCCGTGCGTGTGATCATTGCTTGTACAGCCCTCTCGCAGTGTCCGGAGCAAGTATGGTGGGTCTGACACACCGGTGTCAATGTGTTCTTTTTTCCATTTCCAGGAGTGTATTAACCTAAATATTAACTCATTCATACTGATCATTCATTCTTACGTCCTCATTCATTCTGCTACATACCTATGTCATTACTGATCTCAATAGCTATTATCTCCTGTCATTAGAGTGCCTTGAAATAATTAACTAGTTGTTGATTCACCTTATAATTTAAATTAACAACCAATGTGACCTGTGTAGATCTCATTCCTATATCAATATATCTTCTGATTCAGTAAGTGTACTCACCTGGGTTTACATTCTCTTCATAATTATTTGTACAAGTGTAACTGCAGTATGTAATTTCCATAAATTAACGTTTGTGTTCTTATGCTGTATAACTTAATGTTCGTGTTTTCAATACAAATATTTACGATCTCGTTCTTACAGAAACTTACTCATGTTCAACTTAGTTATCATTAAATTATGTTGCTTTAGTGCACAAAGGGTTTCAAATGTCTGTGGGGATGCAGCCCCTCGGCTTGTGAGATAATGGGTAATCTAGGGAGTAACAACCTGAGTGAGGTATGCGTGCTATTCTGAAAGGACCTGAATATAATAGCTGTTATTTTCTGTTCAGTTGTTTTAATTTTGTAGACTTGGGATGTGACCGCAAAAGAACAAGGTCATCAACCTGATAGGTTTGTGTTTTTGTGTTCTGCTGTCATTTTGTCAGCGTACCTGAGGAAACAAACCGTCTCAGCCGTTGCGCTCTTACAACACCTCACGACCGAAGCACTAGCGCTTAGCCCGGTCGTCGACTGTTTTCGTCGTCCACTGTGTTTGGCCAGGTTCATTGACCAGCTCCACTATGTTTACATTCCGGTCGGTTGGCGCCCACGCGTCAGCTTATGGCGCGCCGCAATTGTTATTGCTACTTCGTGGCGGGGAGTGCATCACTGTACTGGGAAACGGCGGCGGATTCCGTGGAGGGTTATGATTTGTCATGCGTGAATTTTGTGTGTGTGTGTGGGGGGGGGGGGGGGGGTGAGGAGATTAGTGTTTAACGTCCCGTCGACAACTAGGTCATTAGAGACGAAGCGCAAGCTCGGGTGAGGGAAGGATGGAAAAGGAATTCGGCCGTGCCCTTTCAAAGGAACCATCCCGGCATTTGCCTGAAGCGATTTAGGGAAATCACGGAAAACCTAAATCAGGATGGCCGGAGACGGGATTGAACCGTCGTCCTCCCGAATGTGAGTCCAGTGTGCTAACCACTGCGCCACCTCGCTCGGTTGACGTGAATTTTGTGTGTTCCACATATTCTGTCGGTGATTGTTGGGATTGTTATTGTTTTGATGGTAATTATGTCTGTTATATGGCACGTTCCTGTCAAAGTAGCCCGGGTTGTACCGGTTATTCTCATGTCTCCCATTGCGGGTGTTGTTGTACTGTCAGTGATTTTCATTTTGCATGTAGTTACCATTTTGATATGGGTGATAATTATTGCTCTTATTATTATTCCACGAATTTCTGTGGTTGTTCCTACCGTCATACACGTTTCTATTTGAATATGTTTCGCGCGCAGTACTGTGTCGCGGTGCGGAGGGATGGTTCCACCAACCACCGTCACTACGGTTCCTTTGGGGTGGGTGCTGATTTTGGTTACAATTATGAGTAAAATTTGAATGGCGTGAATCGCCTCTGTAAACTTCGTCCATTTGATCTAAGAAGTTTAAGAAAGTCTTAACGTCATTCTCCGGTACTCCTATTGATCTGTCTCGGTATGGAAAGGGTAAGTGACTCTATAAAGTGTCAACTATCGCTGGCAAGTCGGCTGGTTTGGACCAGCACAGTGTCTTGTCTAGCTACCTCTCAAAGAATTGTCTTAATGTCTCTTTTTTTAGGGTCATAGGTCTCGGGGTTGCACACTTCTCTCCTTAGACTCTGTTGCTCATTCTCGGACCAGAATTCGTCCAAGAAGGCTTGTTCTAACTGTTCAAACGTAAGGCACCGCCGCTTCATAGCGGCGCCCCACTTAGCTGCTCGTCCTCTCATGAGATTGTTGACGTATCCGATTTTATCGATTTCTGACCAACTACGTGTAAAAACACCGTCAAATGATCTAATAAACACAATAGGGTGGACTTTGTGCTTGTTCTCACTGGAAAATGTCTGGAAATACCCATGCCTTACAAACGTGTCCTCGGCCATGCCGGTTGTCATAACTGTATTGACGTGGTTTGTGTAACTTGCTACTCTATGTGTCGTACCGTAATATTGCTCGTTTGGTGGAAAAGAAAGCGGCACATTGTAATTCTGATTGGAAATAGGTGATTCCGCAAAAGGTGTTCTGTCTGTGTCACTATCCATGGTTTCAGCTGTTTTGTCGTTCCCTGACGATGCGTTTGCACCAATCACCAAACACGGCACAACATTGTCTCGTAATTTTGTCACTTCGTCTTCTATGTGTTTTGCCTCGTCTTTAACATGTGTCTTCGTTTTTGAAAGTATGTCCTGTGTAATTGTTTCAAGTTTCAAGTTTGTCCAGATAATCGTCACACAATTTACATTCATGTACAATTCTTTCGGCCATGTTGGTGTCGTTGTTTAGTGACGCGAGGTCCGCTCGGTCTTCTAATTTTTCTATCTTTTCTTTGTGGTGGGTTTGTTCAAGAACTACCATTGTCAGTTGTTGGGTAATATTTCCCACTTCTTCAGTCAGCATTTCTTGGGTGGTGCTAGCTGAAGTGTGGGCCTGAGCTAACTCTTCCACACGGGTGTTCACTTCCTGCTGCACATTAACTATTTGAGTTAACTGATTCTCACATCGGGTGATATTGTTTTTTGTTTCATGTGTGCATGTAACCAAAGTTTCTTCCTGTTTAGTGACTTGGTCGGACAATGTCTCAAATCGCTGGCTGAGCTGTTGAGTGGTATTATTTAATTCCGTCATCTGTTTTGTCGTTCGTTCAAAATTTGCGGTCACAGTATGGTTTAATATGTCAATTTTCTGACTAACGTCTCGTTTCATGTCTGCAAATAACTCTAATAGTCGGTCCAGTTTGTCAGTTTCCTGTGTCCGATTTGTGTCACATCGCTGAATTTGTCTCATACTCGGTTGCGACATTGATGTTAACAATGGCGCTGACGGTCTAGCCTCGCGTCCATTCCACATTTCGCCATTTAAAGTCGCCATCTGTGTATTATCACAAATGTTGCGAGTTTGAGGCAAAATCATTGCATTGATCTGTGAACTTGTCCATGGAGGGAAACGCGGACTTTCTTGTTGGTTGAAAGATGAATCTACTTCACTTAACTCATTTGCTGAAACTACCGCTACCTTACCACGTTCCATTGTAATAGGATGTATAATCATAAATCAAAAAGGGAATAATATAAGTGTGATTAATAAAGATTTGACTCAAATTTAAGATGAAATATTTTCTCGTCAATGTAAATGATTGCTCTATTGCAAAACAGTGGTTGAGAAAAATGCAGCAGGGCGGACAAAATTTTTCGTAACAAATGACTGTTTGGCGGTCAAATTCACGATCTTCATATGCTACAACAATACTATAATTACCACAAACTACGATAGAGATAGATAATTTTGGAAAAATCTAGAAGAAAACTACATGATGCGTGGAAAGGAAAAAATGGATTCCGCAGTTGGCTATTGAATGTTCGAATGAAACATAATTGTGTGACTCACCATTAAATTTGCTGTCCTGCAGCGGGTGGTCAAACACTTCTGCGTAAATCGTATTCGTCAAAATATGGATTTTCTTAATACATCTCCATTGGATAGTCACCAAAAGGTCTCAAAATAACAGTGATGCACCAAAATATGCCATGAAAAGAAAAACAGATTGAATTAGTTACAAAAATTATTTACAATATTGTTGTATAATCATTTGCTTAGGCACAATAAAGTTGGTGTTTTAGTTACCCTTTAAACTTCAGGATTTTTGGTTATTCTCTGTTGGGAAAAAATACAAATTAAAGTTTCAAATTTGCTCAAAAACGACACATCGGAAAATTGCGTCCTGTCGCGGGAGCCAGTTGCAGTGGTTATTAAAAAAAGAAAAAGAAGAGAAGAGAAATGAAATGATTCAAAAATGAGGGAAGAAATGGTGAATAAAAAGGGAGTTTTAAAATCGTAAATGACCGTGAAAAAGAGAAAGAATGAAAAGCAAATCGGACTTCGTGTTACACCAAAGCTATTGTTAGGGTGGTCCTTGTGGCGTTTTTGAGCAAAAGTTAAACCAATTTCCACTACAAAAATTATTGAAAAGAAACAGAGAATAACGAAATTTAACTGACGGCGAAAATGGCGTAGCTTAGAGTTAATTCTTTACCATGTTAACATGTCTTCTTGTTTCGTGCGGCGTCCAGGTCTTCAGAAATCTCCTACTTCATTTCTGCGTGAAAAGTCTGCTCCGAAATCTTGCAATAAGTTTCATTGTCCAGGAATTTCTTATGTACACAAAACCGTCTGGATATTAAATGTAATTTATTTTACGTTGCTTCCCTCCTCCAAATTTCATAACAACTTCCTCAATATGTCTACACATTAAAATCAGATCAAGACTAGCTTTTAAGTTTTTTACGTCACCAACAGATCACATCTGCCTTAAGATTCGGCTACCAAGAGACAATAAAGTGACGGATAGAAAACAAAACCAAGTTACTCTCTGCCGTCGAGCGCTCATACCTCTGCGACGGTATAATTTTTATTTGAGGGAACGAGTGCAGCGCGGCGAAATTCAAAGTCCCGCTACAGTACCTAACGAAACTGAAGTTAAAGTCCACAAAATTCTTACATCATCTTAAACAAAAGTTATAAAAATACATGTTTATAACCATTTTTTTATTTTCATAAAATGATTGAGGGATTGGCGATGTGACTGAGACACTGAACTCACATGCATAATGACCAGATTCAAATTCCCGTACGATCACCCAGATTCAGGTTTCGTAAATCTTGTGAGACAAATCACAGGACGGTTCTCTTAAGCCAAGCTTGTGCCAAATTCTTACAGATATTGTTGTCGAAGGGACTTTAGATCATAATCTTCCAACATTTTGTAATAATGACGATCAACACAGCACAATCACATAAACATATTGTAAGAGTCTTCACATCTTCACAGAAGTACCGCTGGATGAAGTTGTGCAAATTCCACAAAATTTCCTCAGAGCAACTGTCCGACATCTTCAGGTGGTTGAACCTTCCTGGTGACTACGTATGACTGACAGTATCCGCATTTTTTTTTCTTTATTGGATTTCAATCCCCCCAGAGAGGTGGGCGGGCTGGCAGCAGCGTAATATGGTGTTCCACAGCCTACAGAAAAGTTAAAAAACCTAATGAGAACAGAAACAAACAAGAGAAACAGGCGATAAAACGGTGATATTGTTAAAAAACTGGAAAATGGCGGGAAATTGTGGAATTTAAAGTATAAGAACACTGTGGTGACGATGCACATAAAGACACACAAAAAGTAGAGGCACAATTAAAAAAAAGCGACAATCTGGTTACTGTTCGTACAAGATAAAAAATACAACTAGCGAAAGTATGGTGTCTGTTCGCAACACTGACAGGGGACTCACAACACTGAACACCCACTTAAAACAGCACTACACAGGTGACACGGTGGCAGAGGGGGGGGGGGGGGAAGGGGAGAACCCGGACCTATGAGGGGGAAAAGGGAGGAGGAGAGGAAAAAAAAGGGGAAGCCAATGGAGGGAGGGGACATAGAAAAGGGGGGCTGAGTGGGCGCGAGGAGAAGGGGGAAAGGCAGTGGAAGGAAGAGCAGAAAGGACTCAGGGGAGAGAAAAGGGGCAGAGAGAGGGTAGGTGGGGAAAAATGGGATGGAAGGGGAGGAAGAGCGAGCCTGGGGATAGGACAGAGGAAAGGAGGGGCAGGTGAGGACCAGAGTTGATAAGAGGGATAAATGGAGGGAGTAAGTGTATTATTTGGAAGGGGGAGTTGACAGAACATTCCTTGGGAAAGGAAACGAAGGGTGTAGAGATGGAGGATAGGGAGGACACAACAGTGAAGGTGCGGCAGAGGGTGGGGGTTGGAGAAGAGAATCCAGGGGATGAGGGGGACCAAGGCGGGGGAAGGTGTAGTGTATGTGGATATTTTAGAGGAATAGGAGCAGATGGAGGAAAGGAATCACGTCGTAGAGGATCCGCATGGGGAACAGGAGGCGTATACTGCGGGCGAGGCAGAGTGCATGACGCTCGAGGATCTGGAGGGACTTAAAGAATTTGGGGGGGGGGGGGGGGGGGAGAACACCGTCGCGAAGAATGCACAGGCGCGGCAATCACGCATGCGAAATGATATGCAGATAGATGGCGCCATACTCAAATTCCTTCTGACGAAAATCGCAGAGCAACACCCCTGCGCGTGCACTGTACTAACAGTGCAGCCAGACGTTACTCATTGAAAATCCATACTAGACCAGCTTTATGACGGTTCTGTTATCGAAAAATCTTGATTTTCTCATCTTTATTTAATAGCGGCCAATAATGGATTCCAGGCTGTGCGCAGTTGACATCTCGCATCCCTGTTCATGAGGTTATCAGCCATAAAGAAAGGTATTGCTCCCTTAATCACTCAATCCTAGAAAGATAATACTGGGATAAAGCTTCCATCTTTTCATAAACTATGTCCTGTATTCAGTGTTCTGTTATTGCCGATTTCTCCGGTTGGCGTAGACGTGTATGACGACGGTGTTCATCGCAGCGTTCTTGTACTGTGCGACATGTCTGGCCTGCATTGGCCGCCTCACATTAACAATGAATCTTGTACACACCACGTCTTCTCAGGCCAAGATCATCCTTAACCGAACCCAACACGTTCTTCATTTTTGCAAATGGTCGAGAAACACACCGAATGTCGTATCTTCTTAGGACTCTTCCGATTCCTGACGACATGGCACCAGAATACGGCAAGAAGGCCAAAGTGGTATCTTCATTATACTCCATGGATTGAACTCGCTTGGGCCTGGATGCGTTACGTATCTGTCTCTCAGAATAACCGTTTTGTCGGTATACTGTCTTCCAATAATGTATCTAAGTCGACAGGTTTTCGGGATCAGATACCACATGTCCTCTATGAACTAACATACATAATGCACTGCCGCATTGTGCAGGGCGATGGCAGGCTGTGGCCTGGAAATATAGATCTGTATGAGTTGGCTCCCGGTAGACACTGTGTCTCAAGGTTCCATCTGCTTTCCTTCGTACCAGAACGTCAACAAAGGGTAAACCACCATCTTTTTCCACTTCCATTGTAAAGTTTATATTCGGATGGAGCGAATTTAAATGCTGAATAAACGTAGGTAGAGTATCAAGTCTACGTGGGCAGACCACAAATGTATTATCCACATACCGCAGAAAGCAAGAGACTTAGAGAGTGGCTGACGGTAGTGGTTTTTCTTCAAAATCCTCTATAAAGTAATTGGCCACTACAGGAAACAGAGGGCTTCCCATGGCGACACCGTCCATTTGTTCAAAATATTGGTCATGAAATAAGAAGGATGTTGAAATAAGCATGTGTTTACGTAACGCCACTATGTCCTCCTCAAAGTTGTTTCTAATGAGATGCGTTGACCTGCATATGGTGCCTCACATTGACAAGGAATCTTGAACACAGCATGTTCCCTCAGGCCAAGGTCATCCTTAACCAAACCCAACAGGTTCCTCATTTTCGCAAATGGTGTCCCGCAAGGACATCTTTGTAAATGTACAACATCAAAACTTGCTAAGAGACTCGAAGATTGCAGTAAGAGTTTTCAGGCGTCCTATAGAATATCCAGAGTTTCGAATATGATGGTCGCACTTGCTTACAAGAGCTCAGAGTAGAGATGTTAGATATTTAGCAACAAAATAAGTAGGTGCTCCAGTGTTACTTACAGTGGGACGGAGAAGCACCTCATTCTTATGGATCTTTGGTAGGCCATCGAGTCTAAGAAGATCTGCTGCCTGTTGCAGCAAACCATTGAGGACTTCCTCTGGAATCGAGATCTACATGATGGATTCCAAAGTCTTTCTCTGAACTCTACCAGTCGCATAGCTTTTTAATTTACTGAATGCAGGATCGTCGAGCAGTTCGTATATCTTGTTATTATATTCTGTGCGTTAGAAAAGTACAGTAGCATTTCCTTTGTCTACAGATAAGATGGCTATGTGTTGTCCTCCTCTAAATTCTCGTAGAGCATTTCTTTCATCTGAGGAGATGTTTAAGTTGAACTTCTTAGATGGAGCTGCAATGAATATCAGCGTCATACACGCCTACGCCAAACGCAGAAGTCGGTAACTGCAGAACACTGTCTGCATACGGATTATGGCATGATTTACGAAAAGACAGAATTTTTATCCCCGGCATAGTCTTTCTGGGATTACGTCATTAAGGAAGCAATACATATCCGTACAGCTGAAAATATGATCAACAGGGATGATGCTTTGGTTTGTGGAGTGCTCAACTGCTCGGTTATCAGCGCCTGTACCAATTCCTAATGTTTACTAAGTCCAATCTCGTCACTTGCACGAATGATGATGAAATGATGAGGACAACACAACCCGGCCGGGAATAGAAACTGGGATCCAGTGATCCAGAGACAGCAACGTTAACCACTAGACCACGAGCTGCGGACTGATCTACAGCGATGCGAGATCGCAACTGAGCTCAGCCTGGAACCCTGCATTGGCCGCTATTAATTCACGACGAGAAAATCAAGATTTTTTGTAAAAGACCCGTCATAACATTGGTCTGCCGCTTTGTTAGTACGGTGCACGCGCAAGATGGTCGCTCTGCAATTTTAGACAGAGAGCTTTTGAGAATGGAAAATCATTTCGCATGTGTGATTTACGCGGAGGATGTTCCGTATACAGCGGCGTCGGCATGTGGATACCGTCACTCATACTTAGCCACCAGCATGTCGGACAGTTGCTCCGAGGAAATATCGTGGAATTTGCACAAAGTCATCCGGCGGCAAACCCGTGAATGTTATCTAAAAACATCAGCCGGGAAAGGTCTAAGAGCCATATATAAACACATTGATCTGATTGACTTTTTAGCATCTTACTGGTTTAACTTACGGCTGATTATGAGCATAAATTTTATCTCAGACCCACAACACGTTACACACAACAGTATACTCATTCCAGTTGGTATTAGGAACTGGGAGTAACACTCCTGAACAGGGAGTGCGCTGTTTTAAAATTTACTAAGAAATTAAAACTAAATTTCGTACAGGTAATCGATAGCACACTGGACTCGCATTCGGGAGGACGACGGTTCAATCCCGCGTCCGGCCCTCCTGATTTAGGTTTTCCGTGATTTCCCTAAATCGCTCCAGGCAAATGCCGTGATGGTTCCTCTGGAAGAGCACGGCCAACTTCCTTCCCCGTCCTTGCCTGATCCGACGAGACCGATGACCTCGCTGTTTGGTCTCTTCCCACAAACAACCCCAATCCCCCCCCCCAACCAATCAACAGGTAATCGAACGCAGGATCTTGCCCTGCGTTGCGTTATTCTCACCAGTTGAACTTTCTAGGAAAGCTTCATAGCCCGAATCACCAATTATAGCAGTGCCTGCAGTGCACAAGAGTCCTAGTTCAGTTGTCTGACGTATAGTTTTAATTTGTAAGTAATGTTCAAACATCTTAATGTTATTCGGAAGTACCAATCAAGAATGTCAGATATAGCTATTTCAAAGTGAGAAATTAGACTAAATAACAACGATAGTCATCGTTGATATGTTACCATTACCACGTCCACGGGTGTGTCTAGATCGCCGAAGACAGGACGACACTGAAGAAGTGGAGGGGTTAAATGGAAGGGGGAGGAGATATACGGCAGTGACGCGACTGGTGTCGTTTTGTCGAAAAGAGATGTCGCATCGAGACACTCAAGATTGTTGTATTTACAAATAGCGGTATCGCGAGGGTAAGATCCATTGAAACGTTATGAGTAGCATATGAGACATGCTGCAATAGGCGCCGGCCCCGGTGGTCGAGCGGTTCTTGGTGCTTCAGTCCGGAACCGCGCGACTGCTACGGTCGCTGGTTCGAATCCTGCCTCGGGCATGGATGTGTGTGATGTCCTTAGGTTAGTTAGGTTTAACTGGTTCTAACTAACGTAAGGACAGCACACACATCCATGCCCGAGGCAGGATTCGAACCTGCGACCTTAGCGGTCGCGCGGTTCCAGACTGTAGCGCCTAGAACCGCTCGGCTACCCCGTCCGGTAGTTAAGTAAGGTCTTTTATCATTTTTATATGCCATCTCTATTATATTCTACTCGGACCTACGCTTAACGAAGTTATGTGTGGACTATGCGTTTCATTTAATCATAATTTTTCCCTTTGTGATCGGCACCCTCTATTTCATGTACAAACACTACTTGTCTTGCATGAAATCCATTCTGTTAGTTTGGCTGTGGCTAAGGTGAACTTTCTGCTCTCTCTGAACTTATAAATGGAGGGCTGAATCGTTGGAATGCACAGGACATTATCGGAGGGGAAAAGGCGGGGGGGGGGGGGGGGGAGAAGCGAAGAACGAGGAGAGGATTCCAGTTGTTTCTGTTTTGGCGTACGTGACCCCGAGCAGGCTAGTGTTTCTATTGGTTGATGAAAGTTCACGGTAAGAGCTTTGACTTCATTCTGAAAAATTTGTCTGTTAAAATGGACACACAAGGGATCGTTGGGCGTGCTTTTGACGTGAGCCGATTGGGCTACTGCTTTGCGCCCTGAAGCTAGACCCGTGATTTCCAGAAAGTGCGTCCTTTTGGGGGTGCTAATAAGAGAACGGGAGGCGGTTGATGTCGGGGCGAGCTACATTGTGAACGTGTTGGAGGTGCTGATGGTCGGTGGAACACGGTGTACAGACGTACCACGAGGCAATTACCGTAAGACGCAATGCAATTGCTTGATGGCGTACTGCAAGTCTGGTCGCAATCACTAACTGATATTCATTGTTCTCTCGCCCTGCTCTTGCCCGGTCGGAATCGGTTAACGGAATTATAAATTTAACAGCCTTGCGAATGTCTGTGAATGAGCAATAGCAACTTTCAGTTTTGTTCTTTGCCTCAGCAACGCTTATCTCTGTTGCAGCATGTCGGATCACGCACACGCTCATAGAATCCTTTCTATTATTCACATAGAGGTAACGCCCATGCCGATAATTTTCTGTTATTTGTAAAGGACAGTAACATTAAAGAACATTGCTTGTTACGCAGTTCCATTTTCCTTCATGTAAAAGTAACCGTTAGTAAAGCCAACGATTTGAATAGAATTAGAAATATGAGGTATAGCCTAACATTATCTTTGTCTCCATAAGGCCGTATTGTGCTGCTTGTTTCCGTGGCGCTTGGTTAAAGAAATAACTTAACGTGTTTTTAGGGCAGAAATTTCACCTACTTTAAGTAACCACAAAGTGGCCATTGCAGAACTTCATTAGTGGATAACTTAAAAGAACAATAATAATTACAGTACCTTTTATGCCAATTTTTAGGCAGAAATAGAGATTTAGATCACTAGTTTACCATCAGATCTCTCCATGAAATCAAACACTAAACACTGAACTCACAGCCGGCACCTTATAAGGTTACAGGTTATTTTTTGCACTAGGTACCTGAATTAATCAACATTTTCATCACAAATTTTCACTTATCTTTTCACTTATCTTTCTCACAGCAGGTGTCCAGTTCTTTGAACAGATTCTTACATTCTTAATTGCTTTCATAATGCAGGGCCACAGTCATAATATATTTAATGTGTGTAATGGTGTATTTTAATACGACAGTATGCCATCATTTGCAATGTATAACACTTAAAACACTTGAGAATGGCACTTTGAAGCCGAAGTCATGGTTATGTAAGTGTAAATGTAACAATGTAAATAAACAACAGTCTAATGGCGGTACTGACTTTAAAGCAAAAAAATTCTTAATTGCGTCTTCATCAGCAAAATGTATACTGTACATTTGATTGTCATACCTGCTATTGTCAGCACCACACTGCTACTGGAAGCAATTTCGAATTAAATCGTCCAACAGACAGCATTGTTGTCTAATCACTCTCCCAGTTTTAGTGCCTTCTGTCATCTGATCGCTTCTCCTAGCTTTTAAGGATTAGAAAAACGATGACGCTACTGCGACGGCAGCACGCTTCTTATATATCAGTCAGCGGTTTTCTGGAGATAAACAGAGCATAAGAAGCACCCGAGGAGCGCCAGAGCGAGTATCAGGCCGATAAGGCGGACGGCGGAGCCAGTGGTGGGGAACAGCAGCTGTGCGGGCCGTCCATCCAACCGTAGTCTGTGTGGCTGCGCCTGGGAGGCGGCGGGCGGCTGCCCTGCACGGCGCGCCCGCCTCATTTGGCGGGCTCCCAAGTCCGCCGACTCTCGCCGGGTCACCAACCGCGCCTCCCCGAAGGACAACGTTGCGGGTCGAAACTTGGTACATGCCCCAACCCTTTCTACCTCCACCCTGTTCGTGACTACAACGCTTGGGGAACAGCACCAGCACCCATCCGGCGCTACGCTGGTAATCCACACGGCTGAGATGACATCGGGGCAAGGCTCTGCACTGAGACCCAACGGACACCTTTAGCAGAAGGCGAAGTGCCACGGTGATGTTAACGTGAAGTCTGGGTTGCAAGAGACATAGTATATGAACTCTACAAACACACTGTAATCTTACCCTCCCACATATCACCATTAAAATTCTCATCCTTTGCACAAACATATACGAAAGAATAACTTTTTTCTTATCTTCATTATCTCGTTGTTGTGGATGACTCAAAGTCTTGTCTAGGGGTACATTCTTGCAGCTGAAATTTCGATTTTGTAGCTTCTTCATGACTACATAAATGATGAAGATTTGGCTGTATTATTCATGAATTTTATTCTTTGTCACATCTTCCAACATTACACCTTCTTTATCTTTTCCACATTCAAAAAAACCAATAATTGCACTGTTCATGAAAAACTTACAAAACGTCTATTCCCATCAGAGGCATGCTCACCATATTCTGCGGTACTCATATTATTCCAAAGAGTTTACAAATAAAATCAGTTTACAGATTTTCTCTACCAAAGAAGAATCTTCGCTAAAATATGTCATTATTTTGTAGATAAATCCAGAAATAAATTTAATGATTAGCGTTAGATTCTGCAATTAATAATATGAATTTTAAGTAGGCCACAAATTTTGTAATTTCAATTGTTTTTAAAAGAAGAGTAATTTTAACTGTTGGTACATATCGATTTAAACACATTTATTTCTTTTCTATACATTTTAACCATGAATATAATACATCGTATACAAAATCATATGAATTCTTTTGAATGTCGGGCTCCATAAGGTTCCCTTTCTGTGCAGCGACCGTGGAATATAAAATTATAAAGAATGTAGCAACCAGTCGCAGACACATAATTTATTTATCTTGTAGCAAATCAATTTTCGACTGATATCAGTCATCATCGGTGCATTTTTCTAACCGATGCATCCCATAAGTAGAAGTACTGTCCTTGGCAGATTTCTATCATGAATTCCTTTAGTGAAACTGCTGAGATAATTTTAACCTATGCAAGAATCGATAATATCCCTCGTATCAGTTATCTCTATTAAAAAAAAAGGTGGCAGATTTCTATCATGAAATTCTTTAGTGAAACTGCTCAGATAATTTTAACCTATCCAAGAATCGATAATATCCCTCGTATCGCTTATCTCTACTAAAAAAGGTGATGTTAGAGGAGGGTGGCTCATATAACATCATTTTTTCGGCATAATTTCCCTTGAGTTTACACAAGTAACGAGTGTCGTTTGACCATTAAAGGAAAAAAGGGCTTTTCTTTTTACTACAAACAAATATGTGGCTTTTGAAAATGGGCTAAGTCCGAAACCTGTCAGCCGGTGAATAAATATCAGTTCTGGTGTTAAACAATTAAAAACGTTTTGCTACAACTTCATGATTTGTTATCACAAAGTTTTCATAACGTGATGTATACGAATGATATTCGTGGTAAATAAATCCGTCACAGTTGTAAGTCTTACACAACAGAAACAGCTATACACTACCACTGTTTCGTGGTGTTAGCCTCTGAAATATAACAGTCGTAGGACGTCATGCCCGTTCCCAGACAATTAGTACGCATCTCTAGGAATGAGACTGGAACAGATGACGAGTTGCCACGTTATACGGGTCTTAAGTTAGTGTTCATAAGATACGATCGTTGACGTGACCCTGCTGGAAATGGCTATTCAACATGCTCTGCTATGCCAGCAACACTTCCTTGTCTTATTTCATGCTGACAAGTCCTAGTACAACTCTTCGTGGCATAATGTCCTTTCACACCTCCTTCAATGCGGCTTGTAGTGGCACATTATCCTATTAATATAGTAGTATAGGCATTTCTTTGCACCGTTGTGGCGTGAGTCAGTCGGCGGCTAGCGGGCAACGTGTTCGTATCGTTTGAACTGAACGAAGAAAGGAGAACAGCAAATTGTATAACATAGCTTCGGTTGTGGATGTGGATACCTTTGCCGCCTTTTTCAAATAGCACAGGACACCGACACTGCCGCCACCTTCATCTCAAATTACCATTTGAAAACTATATAATTGCATGGGCCAGTTATGCCATTTCTTTTTCAGTACTAAGTTTGCGGTTTGTAAACTTTGTGTTGAGCGACCGTATTCTGTCTTTAGTCCTAGACAGGGTCCTATTCCAAGTGCTACGGTATATCCGAGTATCCTATTTTATTGTGCTGAAAAGTCATTTCAGTAAACTTTCGCTACAGTTAAAAAACTTTGTGGATTAGTAAATTTCATAATTATTCAGTGAGCATAAGTTCTAAAGTACTCCATGTATTTTTCATAAAAGAATAGTTAAATGTCACCAAAGTTCAGTTGCCATGAAAACATTTATAATATTCGGCTTAAAAATCTCTTTTATTGAAATTTCTTTGCAGTGTTGCACGTACAATCGGTGACGACCCTCAACAGTTCTGGCTGGTAGACTTTGGAGGCCCAGCCTAAGAATTAATAATTGTGCAGGTTTAAAAGTAACAGTGTTTATAATTTCATGTGTATATTTAATTATTCTGGCATTGTATTGTGACTAAAATATTCAGCCTTGATCTAAGTCTACTGATAGTTGTTTCTGGGTACCGTAACGGGATATCCTCTTTTAGCATTACTTTCCCTGAACAGTAGTTGTCGAAACCAGTATTATTTTTCTAATTTTGGAAAGGTCAATGTTATCTCAGTCCTTTTCTGAAAAGTTTCATATAATTTTATACACAGTATATTACATTTCAATCTGAAATTTATGAAAATAAATTACTTTATAAAATGTTTTAGTCTCGATGCTATAATCGGTAAGTACTAGTTTTGAACGTACAGTTAAAATTATTTATTTAGAAACATTTGAAATTACGAATTATTGGCATACTTAAAATTTCCATTATTAACTATGCAATACTGTATTGGTTACCATGTTTATTTCTAGGTTCATTTATGAAATAGTAATCTAAAGTAATAATGCAACAGAAACTGACAAAAATTCTTTTGGCAAGGAAACTTGTAAACCCTTTGGAACATGGTTATTTCACCAGACTGTGAGAATGGTAAGCATGCGTCTGATGTGATCGGACGTATTTTTGTGTTTTCTGCGAGAACTGTAATTTCGGTTTGGTTAATGAGAAAAAGCAAAGGATTGTATGATATAGTAAAATGTGAGAAAATATATTAAAGTAAAAACAAAAATTCAGCAACAACAATCTTCAAATTAATTTAGATCAGTCCAACCATGAGGACCTACAATGTGACATCTTTAGATTCAAGAATCAGACCCCTAAGTAAGAAGAACTGGAGACAACTCTACATGAAAAGCTAAGTAAACTACAAAGTATATTGTAATCTTCGCTCCTCTATGTGGACACTAGATGGAATTACGAAGGCGGAGGGAGATTACAGTACCCATTTTAATTGTTGAGAAAGTTTTAAGTTTCATATTACAGCATTAATGAGGTGCACTTGCTAGCTACCTAACATTTGTGTACTATAATAAGCAACTAGCTGTAATTATTCGAACTATACTAGGAGTCACATGTCCCAGTTGAGCTAAATAGTATAAGGTTGTGAATGCTCCTTGAAGAAAACAAATAACAATAAGAATTTAAAATGTAATTACCTGACAGGCAGTTCAAAGACAGTACTTTCCAACAATTAAGCTGAGATAAGGACCTCTTGTCCAAGTTAATATTGCTCTACATAAGCAGTTATTTAACTATGGCAATCAGTAGCTCTCTGTTTGAATATATAGATAGTAAGTATTATTCAGAGTCAGTTGTTGCAAAAATGGTTAATATTAGTTCTCTGTTGTTCATGCCAAACTACTGTTATCTTGCTTGAGAAATTACGCCAGTACTTGGTATCTTATTTGCAAAATACGATTTCTGCATCAAGTTAACTCAATACCAATAGTTAACCGTGCTAGTATGTGGGGCAACTTTGTGTAATTAGGCCGGCGACCGTTTCCTTTTACGTATTTGCAGTTTACATGACAACTAAAGAACATTGGGCCCATTCCCGTTTCTTTCTGTTTTCGTTTCCTTTCAATAGAAATGTTTTGAGAAACGAAAATAGTCCGACACTTTAATCACTACGTGCACTATACCTGAAACGTCGGTATTGCTAATTTAGCAGTAGCCAGCAGCCTTATACAACCTTGGGTGGCTGGCTTCATGGTCGAACACAGATAGGATCTCCTGTGGAGCAAGCCACTGGTGAAAGCATTTTACAACTTGATAGTGAAGTGAGAAGAAACGCTTTTCAGCAGAAGACTCTATGTTGCTCAATTGTAGAAAGCTGATTTTTCTCCGGAAAGCACTGGGCATCATAAATAAACATCTCAAAAATGGAATGGGGACCGACAGTTTTGGACCTCTGAAAGCATAAGAAGCCACTGGGCATTGACTTTAAAAAGACAAATGTTTACACGATATAACAGTATCAAGGATTAGCTCACTTAAATAAACTACAAGTTAGACAGAGAAGTTCAGCTGTGCCAACAAAGACCATCTCATTGGCCAAAGAAAAAGTTACTGGGGGAGAGAGAGACAGAGAGAGGGAGACTGTGAAGCGACTTTTCTCTGTGTAAGATGGTAGGACGAACGATTTTGGTTAACCAAACAGGGCAAAGTGCAGGGAAGGGGAATAGCATATTCTAAGGAGCATTTTTATCAGTCACCACTTGGAAGGGCTGGAGCCCAACCAATCTGAATTCAGTAAGAGACTCAAAATGTGCCATTGCACGGTTTCCTTCTTGTTAGCATTCGAGGTGAAATCACTTCATCTTGGGTTTCACCTTGAACTTCGTCGTCTTCAGCTCCATCGCAGGGCCGCTGAGAGCCGCAGGCCTTCCGCCGTCAGAGCTGATGTGTCGAGAGACTTAGACAAATTTTGTACTGACTTGCACCTTGCCGCTGGCGAGGTCATGGGTGCCGCTAATGTCTGATTTTGCAGCCACTGCAGCCTCCGTGTACAATCCTATGGCGAGATCGAGTCGAACTGCAAGACAAGTTACAGGAAAACGAAAGTCATTTTATAACTTTTCGATAACTTCAAGCTTCACTTTGAAGACTTGTATTTCAAATGAACGAACATCTGCTTTCAAGTCCAGCCACATGTGTGGTCTATTCCCTTCTAGTAGTATCTGTTTTCAGTTAACATAACGACAGGCAGTGGGCCACTTCACAATTATTATTAATCCACTAGTGTAATTAGTAGCTTCTTCCCACCAATCCCTATGTCAGATATGCCAAGGTCTTATTACATTAATGTTGCCACTGCTTATCAACTATTATGTGAAAAAGTTTCTCACAATAAATAAAAGTAATTGTGATTTGTGTCTCATTTAGTAGTTGCAAGTTGGTTCATCCATTGTTTTGAAAAACACTAATATTTTTGCAACCACTGTCATGCTTATAGATCATGAAATCTAGGGGCACCTTGAATTTTTGGTGACTCTGTCTAAGATTACAACTTATTTAAGCAAGCGTCACCTTGCACTTTACTTTATTGGTCATTAACGCCATTCCTCACGAGGGGTTGCATTTGGTTTAGTGTACGGTAGCTTCCTGTCTGGTCTGTGGGCATCTTTGCACCATGATGTTGAACAAAGTTGCACTTGCTAATTGTTCGTTATATGTGAAACCATGAGAACTGGTACGGATCAAGTACCAGGCGTAATGCAATAGACACTCTAATTCGGGTTATATTTATCAAATACTGTTTTATAATGTTTAAAATGATCACTGCATTTATAAGTTAGTCTACAGTTATGGATGTAACATCTGTGGCTTTTCCTTATTATGCCCTCAAACGAATTTGTTATATATGATGTAGAAGCGCCTGGTGTCTGTTTCCATATCTGCTCGATCAGGATTCAAAATTCTTGACCAGTACTCCATAATTGGTCACACTAGTATCTTGTATGTGCTTTCCTCTACAGATGCACTCCAGTTTCCTAGAGATCTCAACACAAGTGTAAGTCTTACATACCTATTTTCTTCTACTGATTTTAAATATTTGTCCCATTTCGTATCACTTCTTATTATGGCTCCTAACTATTTAATCCTCTCTTTACCAGGTATTCGGGTTTTTTAGAATTATATTTTGTTATGTAGGTCAATACATCAAATATAAAATTTAGGTAAGTACAAGTACTTTCAATAAACAAATGTTTTACACTATTTTCACTGTAAGTGATTGCTCAGTGAAACCACTGGTAAACATGAGATGGCTCACATTTTGTTATACACTGAAAAAGAGCACATCATATGTCTGAAACGTCCTTCTGGTGTTATGTGTCTCACGGTTCCACAGAATGCACGCCATCTCGATGTTTTCTATGTAGGTATACGTGCAGCGTGTATTTCATTTACCCATTTAGCCTGAGGAATGCGTCGTTTGTAACGGCTGATGGTGTTGTTGTTGGCACAAGAAATTCCATGGAGCCAATTCCATGCTACAGCATGTTGTGCCGCTATTCAGTTTTCATAACCATCTGCAGTAGGCGGTGCCGCCATGTCACTTTTCATAAAAAATGTTGCCGTTTACTCATTTTGATGAGTTGATACTTCTTCCGGTACCTGGTATAACAAATCACTCGCCACATCAACAACACGTAGATTCCATGACACTGTTGCTAACTTAGCATGGCAGCGCTTACAGGCTGAAACCACAAATTAGCACCTTGTATAGTACAAGAGCTGACTTCTGAAACTGGTACACTCCTGTAACCTACTCGTACTTTCTGTAAGCTTGTACGTTTTAAGCTTTTTAAGCTTTCTCTACAGTAATTAACGTTCAAAGTAGCTAATCTTTGAGTATATACAGTTATGTCCAGATAAATCAGAGCACTTGGAACGACTAGACGCAGGCCATTCAAATTCACACGACATGTACATTAGTATGTTCTGCAGAAATGATTAGCATTTGAACCATGTCGGCCGGCGGGAACAAGGTCAGCATCGATATCACGGCGCATCAACACCTGCCGGTAAAACGTGGCTGAAGCTCTCGTTGTCAATATAAACCGAAAGTAATGGATCAGTGTGACTTCAGCAGACGTGCAGGATGCCTCGCAGACATATTCACGAATAGTATCGCCAAATTAGTGAGTTTGAAAGATGGCGGATTATTGGCAAGAGCTAATGTGATGCATCCATCTGAGAAATTGCTGCTCTTGTGGGACGAAGCGTATCGGTAACGCATCAGGTGCGTGCAGAATGGTTCACGGAAGGCCGTAGAACACGACGAGATGGGTCAAATGGTTCAAATGGCTCTGAGCACTATGGGACTTAACTTCTGAGGGCATCAGTCCCCTAGAACTTAAAACTACTTAAACCTAACTAACCTAAGGACGTCACACGCATCCATGCCGGAGGCAGGATTTAAACCTGCGACGAGATGGGTCAGGTTACACCATCCACATCACCCCTTCAAGAAAATCAACACATCATTCGAATGGCACTGTAGGACAGATCTGCGTCCCCTCCGCCACTGTCACAACGCTAGAACAGTGTAGCACATCGTTCGCTCTCACGGGTGACTGTCCGTCCCCATTTATTATGGCATGGGTTATGTGCGCGTTGTCCACTTCTCCGCCAAACTTTGACGAAAGTGCAGAAACATACTAGACGGCAATGACGTATGAAACGACGTCACTGGTGATGGGAATATCATCAGATAGTGTTTTCGGACGAATCCAGATTCTGTTTATTTGAAAATCATGGCCGCATATTGGTTCGCCGCTGACAGGGGGCCGGTATTACAGTGACTGCATTCTTGGCACAATACTTACAGCGCTATATCAAGACTTTATTGTGTGGGATGCTATTGCGTACAACCGCAATGTTGGTGTGTATCCGTGAATGACAGCCTGTGACACGTAGCCATAACTTCTTGCACGGCACCCCAGACGCCATTTTTCAGCAAGATAATGCACGACCACATGTTGCTGCATGAACACGTGCTTTTTCGTTGTCACGGGATGACAGCCTTTTGCCCTGGCTCACTAGATCACCACACCTGTCGTCAGTCGAAAATGTGTGGGATATGGTAAAACGACGGGTGTAGTTCTGCGACCCAATGCCAACCACCATAAATGAGCTTTAGAGCCAGGTGAATGCGGCATGTATGGCTATACCAAAGGGCGCTACTCGCGTCTTATGCGCGTCGGTGCCATCGTGCATGGCCCAAGTTATCAGGGGCCATGGCGGACCCTGTACTTACTAGGCAACAAGACACACGTTGAACTTGGATAACTGAAATGCTAATCATTTTTGCATAACATAATAATGTATGTGTCCTGTGAACATGAACATCCTATCCATAGTTGTTCAAGGTGTTCATGAGTGAATAATTTTAAATTTTATTTTGCTTAACCTGTGACTTTACAGTCTAACTTACTATGAATGTGGATTTACTTAAGAGTACACATCAGCCACATAAAAATGTTCTCAACTTTACTTATAGTTGGCAATTTCCATAATTTCAGTATTGTTAATTGAGTCTTTGCTAACTCGTGGCCTGCACTACGCGGCAGTTTCATAGAATCTACTTCATGGTGTTTTATATTTTTATTCTTTAGATATTTTTTGTCTTTACATATTTTTAACACTGTGACTCTTTTTTATGAAGAAAAACACTCTTATTCAAAGATCAGCATTGACTCTTAGTTTTTGACACAGCTACCTGAGAAGCAAGCGTGGCGACTGCTTGGCAGGAATAAGAGGGTGATTTTTTTCCCACCGTGCACAAACTCTTTGTATTGTTCGATGAGAGGATACGGAGCAAAAAATGTGTGATGAACTTATGTCCGGAAATGTATGAGTTAGATGCTAGAGACCATTTATTCAGTCATACATTGTTACAGAGACTGCTGTTAAATATGCGCTGTAACAAGCTGCCACAGTTATAGGATGCGTTGAAAACGATTTCCATGTGCTTCAACGCATGCAAGTACGCGCGTAGCATATCCTGTCCGTCCCACACGTTTACATCAGCAAGGCTGCATTCGAACAGTGTCAAAGGCAGCATGAATACCCTTCTCCAGGGTCTCCACATCTGCAATGGGCTCTGCATACATGATGAAATGGCCTCATAACCAGAAAACGCACGGCTTGAGATCCAGTGAAAGAGCAGGCCATGCAACTGGACGCCCTCGCCCGTTCCATAGACTAGAGAAGACACGATTTAGAAGCTTTCGGACGTCAACAGCGAAGTGGGCTGGAGCATCATCATGTAGAACCCATATGACCCTTCGAATCATCAGTGGCACTTCTTGCAGCAGGGGAGGCAAAGTCAACCGCAAGAAACGCCGATAGTTCCAGCTGTAAGGCGACGTGACAGGAACACTGGTCCCAAAATAGGTCGCCTACTATCTCAGCCCACAACTTCCGCCTGCAGTGACGCTGGTGATTCGCTGTCACCATACCATGGGGGTTCTGCATACTATCCCACAGATGACTGTTACGAAAGTTGAAGATGCCACACCGCGTAAAGGTGGCCTCATCTGTGAATAGGGTGGATGACACATATCCCGGAATTGTGGTTTCCTGGTGAAGAAATCAGCGACAAAACTGAGGAAAAATATCGCTAGTAAGTGGAAAGGGTAGTAACAATTGTCATGGAGAACGTTCCACACGCTCGTCTGGTATACCCTGTTCTGGCGGGCCAACTGCCTGGTGCTGACACGATGGTAGCCTTCAACTGTGTTAATCATATTGTCTTTCAAGTCTGGTGTCCGAACATTTCGGGTACGTCCTTGATGATTTCCTGCTTCCTGGAACGACCCTGTCTCAGACGAACGACGAAACACTGTTGCAAACATCGAATGCCGTGTTTGTTGTCTGCGGGGATAGGTCTCCTGATACAACCTTGCCGCTCGCCGCCCGTTGCCATTTGCCTTTCCGTAAGTAAACACCATATCGGTAGGCTCTCCATTCGAATACGGTACCATCGTGTACAACGCTGTATCACATCCACTACAAGTGAGTCAGCAAGAGAAGTGAATTGGACGCAACATTACCAACTACCATGGCAGGAAAGGGCGCTAGGGCATGACGTATGAGGAACAGTACCACCTTCTAGGAGGCAACCAACCATAATGTAGCTGTGGCTACAGTCCGTATTGTACAGCAGTCACTGTAACAATGTATGATTGAATAAACGGTCTCTAGCATGGAAAGCATGCATTTCCGGCCATAAGTTCAATTAGATCTTTTTTGTTCCGTACCCTCTCATCGATAACTCCCTAGACTTTGTACACGGTGGAAAAAAATCACCCTGTATACACTCTAAGAAAAAATAAAAGTAAAAGAAATAGGAGAAAGGAAAGCCGGCCATGGTGGCCGAGCGGTTCTAGGCGCTACAGTCTGGAACCGCGCGACCGCTACGGCCGCAGGTTAGAATCCTGCCTCGGGCATGGATGTGTGTGATGTCCTTGGGTTAGCTAGGTTTACGTAGTTCTGAGTTCTAGGGGACTGATGACCACAGCAGTTGAGTCCCATAGTGCTCAGAGCCATTTTGAGGCAAAAAAGGAAAGGAAAGGGACGCATCACCGAAGGAATTATCCGAATGAGACGAAAATCGACAGATGTGGTGAACATGTACAGACAAACGAATTATCACAAATTCCGAATACTTGGATTATTTATTAAAGAGGAAGAACTACACAAACTGAGGAAGTCAATAAGAAAGAAAAAGAACGCATCACCGAAGGAATTATCCGAATGAGATGAAAATCGACAGATATGGTGAACATGTACAGACAAACAAAGTATCACAAGTTCCGAAAAGTTGGATTACTTATTAAAGAGGAAGAACTACACAGACTGAGGAAGCCAATAACGCGTTGGTCCACCTCTGACCCTTGTGCGTGTTATTGATTGATAAAATTGTTGGATGTTCTCCTAAGAGATATAGTGAGAAATTGTCCAATTGGCGAGACAGACCGTGAAAAACCCGACCTGGTTGGAGGACACTGCCCACAACGCTGCAAATGTCCACTGTTGTGGGGAGATCCGGCGATCTTTCTCTCCATGTCAGGGAATGTAAAGCATAAAGACTATCAGTAGAAACTCTCACCGTCTATGTGTGGACATTACGTTGCTGAAATGTATGCCCAGGATGGCTTTCCATGAACGGATCGTATGGTACTGTCGACGTACCACCATAGTGCAAGGGTGCTTCGGATAACAACGAAAGGTGTCTTGCTATGAAATGAAATAGTCCCCAGACGATCACTACTGGATGTCGGGCAGAATCGAGAGTGACAGTCGGGTTGGGTTAGTATCCCACCGCTGTCCAAGGTGTCTCAAACACAGCCTCGGCCTGGTATCTCACTGACTGAATTTTGTTCTTCGGTGATGAGTCCAGTTTCGAATTGAGCCCCGATGACGAACGAAGACAGGACTTTTTTATTTTTATTTTTTATTTATTTTCTTTTTCTCTTGGAGTGTATTTTAAGGTTACATTTAACACCATATGTTCCGCATTATAGAAAGGAAATATTATGTAAACGTTTCTGACATTATTGTTTTGACTCTGTACGGTGATAGAAATGGAAGAGGATGTAGATGAAGATGAAATGCGAGATACGATATTGCGTGAAGAGTTTGACAAAGCACTGAAAGACATGAATCGAAACAAGTCCCTGGGAGTAGACAACATGCCATTAGAACTGCTGACGGCCTTGGGATAACCAGTCCTGACAAAACTCTACCAACTGGTGAGTAATATGTATGAGACAGGCGAAATACCCTCAGACTTCAAGAAGAATATAATAATTCCAATCCTAAAGAAAGCAGGTGTTTACAGTGTGAAAATTACCGAAATACCAGTTTAATAAGTCACAGCTGCAAAATGCTAACGCGAATTCTGTACAGACGAATGGAAAAACTTGTAGAAGGCGACCTCGGGGAAGATCGGATTGGATTCCGTAGAAATGTTGGAACATGGGAGGCAATACTGACCTTACGACTTATCTTAGAAGAAAGGTTAAGGAAAGGCAAACCTACGTTTCTAGCATTTGTAGAATTAGAGGAAGCTTTTGACAGTGTTGACTGGAATACTCTCCTTCAAATTCTACAGGAAGGGTAAAATACAGGAAGCGAAAGGCTATTTAAATTTTGTACAGAAACCAGAAGGCAGTTATAAGAGTCGAGGGGCACCAAAGTGAAGCAGTGGTTATAAAGGGAGTGAGACAGGGCTGTAGCCTATCCCCAATGTTATTCAATCTGTATATCGAGCAAGCAGTGAAGAAAACAAAAGAAAAATTCGGAGTAGGTACTAAAGTCCATGGAGCAGAAATAAAAACTTTGAGGTTCGCCGATGACATCGTAATTCTGTCAGAGACAACAAAGGCTTTGGAAGAGCAGTTGAACGGAATGGATAGTGTCTTGAAAGGAGGATATAAGATGAACATCAACAAAAGCAAAACGAGGATAATGGAATGTAATCGAGTTAAGTCGGGTTATGCTCAGGGAATTAGATTAAGAAATGAGACACTTAAAGTAGTAAAGGAGTTTTGCTATTTGGGGAGCAAAATAACTGATGATGGTCGAAGTAGAGAGAATATAAAATGTAGACTGGGAATGGCAAGGAAAGCGTTTCTGAAGAAGAGAAATTTGTTAACATCGAGTATTGATTTAAGTGCCAGGAAGTCGTTTCTGAAAGTATTTGTATGAAGTGTAGCCATGTATGGAAGTGAAACATGGACGATAAATATCTTAGACAAGAAGAGAATAGAAGCTTTCGAAATGTGGTGCTACAGAAGAATGCTGAAGATAAGATGGGTAGATCACATAACTAATGAGGAGGTACTGAATAGAATTGGGGAGAAGAGGAGCTTGTGGTACAACTTGACTAGAAGAAGGGATCGGTTCGTAGGGCATATTCTGAGGCATCAAGGGATCACGAATTTAGCATTGGAGAGCAGTGTGGAGGGTAAAAATCGTAGAAGGAGACAAAAAGATAAATACACTAAACAGATTCAGAAGGATGTAGGTTGCAGTAGGTACTGGGAGATGAAGAAGCTTGCACAGGATAGAGTAGCGTGGAGAGCTGCATCAAAGCAGTCTCAGGACTGAAGACCACCACAACAACAACGGTGATAACTTAACACGGTACTGGTAAGATGGATGGTTTCAAGTACAAACCACTGCTAAACAAGAGGATAGAGCTATGTACTGAAAACGATAATCACTAGGCAAAAGAAAGAGAAAGTGAGACTGGAGACTAAAGCGAATGTGCTTGTCGCTGTTCCAGTTGGCAGTATTCGGGAACATGTATTAAAATGTGACCTACACGTAAATTAGAAGAGGCATCAATCCTTACAACAATAAAGTAATTGAAGTTTTTTGTAATGTATAGATCCAACGAAGAAAAAACTTACTGATAGTGGAGTCCCGAAGAACTGCAATCTGCATTGGTGATGTCAAAACGAGGAAAGACGGAAAATTTGTGCTTTTAGACACAGAGTATTGGAAGTTGTCAGGAGCTTCCAGTTAACGTTGAGGTTCTTCTGCCACGGTACTGGTAAAGTGGTTGTCGGCCAAAAGTTATGCTTTCAGGTACAAACCACTCGTAAACAAGAAGCGAAATGTTTTCCACAAGCTCATCTGCAGCGACATATCCCATTAGAGTAGGACGTGTTCTTGCCTAAATATTGTTGTGAAAGAACGAGGACGCAGTTTAGCTGCTGTGCAGCGCAAATACAAATAAAGCGAATTTATGGCTTCGTTTCAGAAACGAGGGGACAGCAACGCGACCATAACTCGCCACGTGACCGGGCGCCGGCTGGAAACACCGCAACCGCAGTGCGCGTGGGGCGGCCGGGCCCGGCTGGCCAGCGGCCGTATTTATGGCGGGCCGAGTTCTTTGTAGCGTGGGGGCGGCGCGGCGCTGCGCTGCGCGCTGCCACACTGCATAGCGGGCGCGCTTCCGCCGCTGCCGCCGCGCCGGCTCACACTGCTGCGGCGTTTTGTGTTCAGTCTGGCAGTAAATACGGCCAGCCCCGGTAACGGCGGATTACAGCTACACCCCCTACCGGCGCAGACACCACGCATTTTTAATTCATTTTTTTCATAATCCCCTTATTGTCACCAGAAGTGCCGCAGCTTTTCTGATTAACTACAATAATCATCATAATAATAACTCGCTTTATTCATATAATGTAAAATTGTCCGGCAAGTCGGAAAAAAGAGAGGTATAACAGCACCTAAGGGATTTGGAAACGGAGCTAAATAAATCAGTATGTTTACTCGTAACCTAATTTGAGAAGGCTTTTTCCGTGGATACATATAGGTTAAAAAATAAAAGTATTCATTTGTTTGGTAACAAAGCGTTTAGAAGGCAATGTCATTTATTACGTACTGTTACGTAATAAACGTCACCAATCAATTTCGAAATACTAGTAATTCGTTTTGAGGTGAATTTCGTAAACACCGCGAAAAATGCATACTTGAACATAAATGCAGATGCTAGGCAACCATTCGGGTTGCGCTGTTGTATTTGACCAGGAACAGCATCTCTACAGTGTCCTCATACACGGTGTTACAAAAAAAGTACGGCCAAACTTTCAGGAAACATTCCTCACACACAAATAAAGAGAAGATGTTATGTGGACATGTGTCCGGAAACGCTTAATTTCCATGTTAGAGCTCATTTTAGTTTCGTCGGTATGTACTGTACTTCCTCGATTCACTGCCAGTTGCCCCAAATGAAGGAAGGTAGTGCATCAACAGATTAGTGTTCATCATGAACGTAGTTCAAATGGCTCTGAGCACTATGGGATTTAACATCTATGGTCATCAGTTCCCTAGAACTTAGAACTACGTAAACCTAACTAACCTAAGGACAGCACACAACACTCAGTCATCACGAGGCAGAGAAAATCCCTGACCCCGCCGGGAATCTAACCCGGGAACCCGGGCGTGGGAAGCGAGAACGCTACCGCACGACCACGAGATGCGGGCACGAACGTAGTTTTGCGCTCAGTGCAATGTATACAAATGCGGAGTTGGCAGATGCCCATTTGATGTATGGATTAGCACGGGGCAATAGCCGTGGCGTGGTACGTTTGAATCGAGACAGATTTCCAGAACAAAGGTGTCCCCACAGGAAGACGTTCGTAGCAATTGACCAGCGTCTTAGAGAGCATGGAACATTCCAGCCTATGACTCGCGACTGGGGAAGACCTAGAACGACGAGGACCCCTGCAATGGACGAGGCAATTCTTCGTGCAGTTGACGATAACCTCAATGTCAGCGTCAGAGAAGTTGCTGCTGTACAAGGTAACGTTGACCACGTCACTGTATGGAGAGTGCTACGGGAGAACCAGTTGTTTCCGTACCATGTACAGCGTATGGAGGCACTATCAGCACCTGATTGGCCTCCACGGGTACACTTCTGCGAATGTTTCATCCAAGAATGTGCCAATCCTCATTGCAGTGCAAATGTTCTCTTTACGGATGAGGCTTCATTCCAACGTGATCAAATTGTAAATTTTCCCAATCAACATGTGTGTGCTGACGATAATCCGCACGCAATTGTGCAATCACGTCATCATTACAGACCAGAAGATCAGGGCGAGGCCGACCACGTGTAAGATCAGAAAGGCACTACGGTACCTCCTTGGTACTACACAGCAACTGGCATCTGCCTCTGCACCTTCCCCTATACATGTTATAGCGAGGTAAATGCTGTACAGAAGGCTTCGGCAGAGTGGCCTTTATTGACGGAGGCCTGCTTGGCGTGTACCTCCACATGGACCATCGAATGTTGGGCCAATGTCCTGTCCGCAGATGTAGGGTCCCCCTGAATAGGTCAGGCGTGCACTACACGCCGGAAGCGGCTACGAGGGTAGCGGAGTACGAGTGGAGTGCGTATGGGGTTTTTTTATGTTAGAGAATACCCTCCCTAGGCCCGACAAGACGCCTCCTGAGACGCGGCAAGGCAGGAGTAGGCAAAATGCAACAGGGAATAACAATATTAATGTGCTAATAGTAAACTGCAGGAGCGTCTATAGAAAGGTCCCAGAACTGCTCTCATTAATAAACGGTCACAACGCCCATATAGTACTAGGGACAGAAAGTTGGCTGCAACCACATGTAAACAGGAATGAAATCCTAAACTCAGATTGGAATGTATACCGCAGAGATAGGCTGGACAGTGAAGGGGGAGGCGTGTTTATAGCGATAAGAAGTGCAATACTATCGAAGGAAATTCACGGAGATCCGGATTGTGAAATGATTTGGGTGAAGGTCACGGTTAAAGCAGGCTCAGACATGGTAATTGGATGTCTCTATAGGCCCCCGGGCTCAGCAGCTGTTGTGGCTGAGCACCTGAAGAATTATTTGGAAAATATTTCGAGTAGATTTCCCCACCATGTTATAGTTCTGGGTGAAGATTTTAATTTGCCTGATATAGACTGGGAGACTCAAACGTTCATAACGGGTGGCAGGGAAAAAGAATCCAGTAAAATTGTTTTAAGGGCTTTATCTGAAAACTACCTTGAGCAGTTAAACAGAGAACCGACTCGTGGCAATAACATATTAGACCTTCTGGTGACAAACAGACCCGAAATATTTGAATCAGTTAATGCACAACAGGGAATCAGCGACCATAAAGCGGTTACTGCATCGATGATTTCAGCCTTAAATAGAAATATTAAAAAAGGTAGGAAGATTTTTCTGTTTAGCAAAAGTGACAAAAAGCAGATTGCAGAGTACCTGACGGCTCAACACAAAAGTTTTGTCTCAAGTAGAGATAGTGTTGAGGATCAGTGGACAAAGTTCCAAACCATCGCACAATCTGCGTTAGATGAGTATGTGCCAAGCAAGATCGAAAGAGATCGAAAAGAGCCACCGTGGTACAATAACCGAGTTAGAAAACTGCTGCGGAAGCAAAGGGAACTTCACAGCAAACATAAACATAGCCAAAGTCTTGCAGACAAACAAAAATTACGCGAAGCGAAATGTAGTGTGAGGAGGGCTGTGAGAGAGGCGTTCAATGAATTCGAAAGTAAAGTTCTATGTACTGACTTGGCATAAAATCTTAAGAAATTTTGCTCCTATGTCAAAGCGGTAGGTGGATCAAAACAAAATGTCCAGACACTCTGTGACCAAAATGGTACTGAAACACAGGATGACAGACTAAAGGCCGAAATACTAAATGTCTTCTTCCAAAGCTGTTTCACAGAGGAAGACTGCACTGTAAATCCTTCTCTAGATTGTCGCACAGATGACAAAATGGTAGATATGGAAATAGACGACAGAGAGATAGAGAAACAATTAAAATCGCTCAAAAGAGGAAAGGCCGCTGGACCTGATGGGATACCAGTTCGATTTTACACAGACTACGCGAAGGAACTTGCCCCCCTTCTTGCAACGGTGTACCGTAGGTCTCTAAAAGAGCTAAGCGTTCCAAAGGATTGGAAAAGGACACAGGGCATCCCCGTTTTCAAGAAGGGACGTCGAACAGATGTGCAGAACTATAGACCTATATCTCTAACGTCAATCAGTTGTAGAATTTTGGAACACTTGTTATGTTCGAGTATAATGACTTTTCTGGAGACTAGAAATCTACTCTGTAGGAATCAGCATGGCTTTCCAAAAAGACGGTCGTTTGAAACCTAGTTCGCGATATTCGTCCACGAGACTCAGAGGGCCATAGACACGGGTTCACAGGTAGATGCCTTGTTTCTTGACTTCCGCAAGGCGTTTGACACAGTTCCCCACAGTCGTTTAATGAACAAAGTAAGAGCATAAGGACTATCAGACCAATTGCGTGATTGGATTGAGGAGTTCCTAGATAACAGAACGCAGCATATCATTCTCAATGGAGAGAAGTCTTCCGAAGTAAGAGTGATTTCAGGTGTGCCGCAGGGGAGTGTCATAGAACCGTTGGTATTCACAATATACATAAATGACCTGGTGGATGACATCGGAAGTTCACTGAGGCTTTTTGCAGATGATGCTGTGGTGTATCGAGAGGTAGCAACAATTAAAAATTGTACTGAAATGCAGGAGGATCTGCAGCGAATTGACGCATGGTGCAGGGAATGGCAATTGAATCTCATTGTAGACAAGTGTAATGTGCTGCGAATACATAGAAAGATAGATCCCTTATCATTTAGCTACGAAATAGCAGGTCAGCAACTGGAAGCAGTTAATTCCATAAATTATCTGGGAGTACGCACTAGGAGTGATTTAAAATTGGAATGATCATATAAAGTTGATCGTCGGTAAAGCAGATGCCAGACTGAGATTCATTGGAAGAATCCTAAGGAAATGCAATCCGAAAACAAAGGAAGTAGGTTACAGTACGCTTGTTCGCCTACTGCTTGAATACTGCTCAACAGTGTGGGATCCGTACCAGATAGCGTTGATAGAAGAGATAGAGAAGATCCAACGGAGAGCAGCGCGCTTCGTTACAGGATCGTTTAGTAATCGCGAAAGCGTTACGGAGATGACAGATAAACTCCAGTGGAAGACTCTGCAGGAGAGACGCTCGGTAGCTCGGTACGGGCTTTTGTTGAAGTTTCGAGAACATACCTTCACCGAAGAGTCAAGCAGTATATTGCTCCCTCCTACGTATATCTCGCGAAGAGACCATGAGGATAAAATCAGAGAGATTAGAGCCCACACAGAAGCATACCGACAATCCTTCTTTCCACGAACAATACGAGACTGGAATAGAAGGGAGAACCGATAGAGGTACTCAGGGTACCCTCCGCGTAACGGCGTCTGGCCACCCACTCCACTAACATTCTTCACTCCTTATAGCAATGCTGACCCTGGAGCAGATTAGGACAATGCAGTGATGAAGAAGCGAGGAAGTGGAAAAGTACACCAATCGAAGTCCATGCAATATTCTTAAAATCAAAACATTCTAGTGGTTATGATAAAATATAGACAAAGAAATTGCGTCAAATTTGCGCCCAAATTCATTTCTTTCAGCATTCTCGAAAAATTTAAACAAGGTAATACTACTAATCTGACAAGAAATAATACGTTGTCTGAGTCACAGTTCGGATTTCTAAATGGTTCTGATACTGAGATGGCTATCTACACATACACCGAGAATGTGCTTAACTCATTAGACAATAAGTTACAGGCTCTTGGTATAATTTGTGATTTGTCAAATGCATTCGATTGTAAATCACGGTGTACTTTTAGGTAAATTATAATATTAAGACGTAACAGGAAACGCATCAAGATAGTTCAAATCGTATATCTCTGACGGAAAACAGGGTGGCAGCAGGAAGGAGACATGAATACAGATATCACGTCTCATCCAAATCGAGACTAGTCACCTGTGATGTCCCACAAGGTTTCGTCTTACAGCCTTCACTTTTGCTTGTGCCTATCAATGAACTGTTGCGAACCAGCCACTACTTGGCACCAATGTTGTGACGTTAGAGCGATGGGGTCGCGTTATGATAAGAAAGTCGGGGGTAGGTAGTTAGAGAGTGACTGGTTCAGTGCATGCCTGGAGCTATCAACGATACAGTGATATGTGCAAAAACATTTATTGGTCGAGCAGAGTTTGCCAAGGTATAACTGTCTTCAGAGCTGCAGTAATTGGCCTGACACGTGTGCACGTGCAGCAAATGAGTGCTGACGCCTCTTCACAGATCAGTACCACAATAGCATGCAGTGCTGGCATTGATGGTGGGGTGAGGAAGGCAGCATCAGCTCAAACGTTTTACAGTGATCCAGTACGCCTACCACCTAAGCGCTGTTGAAGACAGCGTGACGTGTGCTCAGGTGAAGACTGCTGACAAGGGTCCAGGATGTCTACTCTCGTGAAGGCTAGCCTTGGTCACTCACGGTTTATCGACCAAGACTGCAGCAGGCGCTCACGAATCTGTCAGGAAGCTGCGCAGAAGCTCCCCGCCTGGTCGGTGTGAAGATGGCAGATTGAAGATCATTCTAATGGCCCACTGGTGGAGAAAGGCTGTCAGCTCTCCACTCTTATCATCCACGATGAACCAGTTGGCAGTAGTGACAGACCACGACTCTGGCACGCATCAGGCTGGCTGCGTCCTGGTGTTGGAGTTGGCAAGCAAGTAGCACGCAAGACATCATCGTTCAGCATTTCGTGGTTACACTGACACAGTAGACTTTTCACGCTATCAGGTTTTACCGACACAGACAGAATGGCAGCACGACAGAATATGTTCCGAATCTACAATTGCCGTAATGCCTGCAACCAGTGATTGTCGATGTCTAAGCATGTTTGTTGTCTTTTATCGGCCCTGTTTGTGCTCCTTGCCTCAATGTGGCAATTTCAGTAATGATTCTATGATGATTTCAATAACGATTCTGGATCGCTGAGTTCGATCCTTCCTGTCTGTGTTTGATTTCCTGCCGGCCGGTGTGGCCCAGCGGTTCTAGGCGCTTCAGTCTGGAACCGCGTGACCTCTACTGTCGCTCGAATCCTGCCTCGGGCATGGATGTGTGTGATGTCCTTAGGTTAGTTAGGTTATAGTAGTTCTAAGTTCTCGGGGACTGGTTACCTCAGGTGTTAATTCCCATAGTGCTCAGAGCCATTTAAACCATTTTGATTTCGTATCAGCGCTCTGTCAGTGTAGTCACATCATATTACTTCACAGAACCTTGTTAGGTAGCACAGTAGTGCTTGCGTTTCTATCTCTCCAATTCTAAGATCTGTTGCATCGGTAGTATGCCTTGTTGACATATCGACTCGCAAACTAGGCCACTGCTAACGTACTCTGCTCCGAGCTCGCTTGGTAGTATTTTAACAAACTTATAAGCCTGCACAATGATATTTCTCCCATGCGCAACAGATCTTTTCTCAGCAACATTACCAAATACTAATTTTGCTCGTTTTCAAATGATACAAACGCTGCAATATATAGCAAATAAAGTTCAGTCATAGGAAGAGCAGTTAATGAAATTGCCATCGACATTAATAATTGGGTCCCAATTAATTCTTTGTCATCAAGCTTTGAAAATCTCAGTGTATGCAGTTTAGAAATTGTAAGAGGCTATCCTCACTACATGTCTAAAATATGACGACAAGTAGATGGAAGAAGAAATTTTACAAATTTTATGTGTACACCTATTTCTGCAGCTTTCTTCTTTCTTTTTGCTTTCTCTCCATCACCTTTGCGTTTCTTCTTTCGGCTCCATGGCTATACGGGTAGAATCAACGGTAGTGAAGGAGTGGCCGGATGCCCTTCTGACATCATCCCTCTCGAGTGCAGAATTCGTGCAGACCATCTGTTTGCATCTAGATTATCCCACAGAACTGATGAAGCACCTAAACGAACCTCTGTTTGAGATGCTAACGTTGTCAGACTGCGGTGGTACAAAAATAAAAAAGCTAGCATGCTTTTAGTCCACAATGTCATGCGGGATAACTTTTGGATTAACTCATAAAGCCGATACAAAGTTTTCTGAATTCAAAAATCTATAATACGAATTATTTTTGGCGTGAACCCCAGAGCGTTCTGCAGAGACCCATTGGAGCAATTGGATATACTTACTGCTGTATATGTATTTATTTATCAAATTTCTCTTTAAAAATATATTTCTTTTCCAACCCAGGAGTTCATTTCAAGGGATTGACACTAGGAATAACCCGCTTCTACAAGCGAGGTCACTAGCGCTTGCCTGTACGGTGACGCTCGACTAGGAGGTAAGCCGGTTAGAATTCTGGAGTGTGATGAAAGAAATTTGCACTTCAATTATTGGAAATTGGAAATTTGTGGTAATGACCTTGTGACCAAACTGCTGAGTTCATCGGTCCCTATGTTTACTCACTACATAATCTAACTTAAACTAACTTACGCTAGCGACAACCCACACACCCATGCCTCGAACCTCCGTCGGAGGCAACCAAGCGGCCCGTTACACGGCGCCCCAGACCGCACGGCTACTCCGCTCGGCTTTCAAGTATTCATCGGGGGTACGTGGCGGAGAAAGCCACTGTCCTGGGTTAATTTCCCAACTTCTCCGTAGTGTTTCATGTGGCATGTGCTCACGGCAACACGGTTCAATGTAAGGTGTTCATCGGATGGAGACGTTAACATAGACGGCCTCGTTGGTGGTTAATTGAGCAACAGCCAAGGTGGAACTGTGACCTTGTCATTTAAGAAGTTCACAGCTCACGTGAAGAGACAACGAAATTCGAGAAACGTGGCTGTGTACCGGCACCGGGTTCTACCATCTGCTTGTCATCGTTATCACCCTCACCATCATTATCATCAGCAGCAGGAGCAGCAGCAAAAACACATCATTATCATCATACTCACGTACACTTCATAAACATACGTCCGACACTACACTTCATTCCTCCCGCGGTCAGAAGAAAGGGGCCAGTTCCTCCCGAGCCGGCTAAGGTCCGGAAAAAGATCTTTCGTAGCGCGTCGGTTGATTTGGCTGGAGTTTGTGGTCAGCCTGAAGGGCCGTTGGCATCCTCGTACTTGATATTTATGCCCAGAAAACCGCGGTAATCCCGGCCCATTCTACAGTACATGCTTCATAAAGAGGCAAACAAAGCTTTTTAGCATATGTACTTATAGCAGAAGCTATAAAATTTTGCGTTTGTCGTGAATATCGTTAAACGTGACATTGGGATCTCGTTTATTACTCGTCAAGTTGTACCAGACCGCAAAAAGTCCGCAAAATGATCGATATGAACTAGCACAGCGTCAATGAAGCACTGAAATTGGCTGCAAGGTCTCCTATGAACGACAACACATAATAAAAGGTGCGTGACAGCTTACTGAAAATGGATACGGAGAATACTATACACAAGAGAGAGGAAAGTGTGATCAAAATGCAGATTGAATTTCGTCTAGTATTCATCAAATGAAAGTTGCTTTTACTTCGAATTAAGCTCATGTTGTTAAAAACAAACATCATTAAGGAAAACGACTGTCGGGCAACCAGTACTTCCAGCATTACCCAGGGTGCACCACGAGGAAGCAAGCTGTTTTACAGTCCATAAATATTTACATATTTTTTCTATTATTAAATATATTTATAAATTTCTTCATTTATATCCTAATTATATGTGTATAAACATTTTTTTTAACTGTGTAATTCCTGGCTTGGTTGTGAGGAAAACCAATTTCATGCACTGAAATCTGGAAACGTTTGTAGCTTTGAAATTTTGACACTTCCTGTACCATGAATTTCCAGTCTGGACAGTTCCTTTCCTTTGTATTGGTTTTTGACGAATTTATTGCGATTTTAGAGTCGAGATGAATTTGCTTCCTCATTTTAAGAAGTCTGTAAATACCTACCCTGCTGTAGTAGAACTGATTATCTTATTTGCTGTGGAAACTTTCACAAGCGTTGGTGGTTCGCTTCTAATACAGCTTAGTTTTGCCCACATGAATGGAGGAAAGAGTACATTTTTTCTACCTAAGTTACCACTAAGTAAGCTTATGCCTGACGACATACATCGGTATGCTCCTACCAACTGAATTCATTATCAAGCTGTAATCCCAAGCATTTAACACTGTCAACTTCTATTATCTGTTTATGTACTGGAGTTAGGCTTTTACAATTTCTGAAATGCACACTCTGAGATTTTCAAAGCTTGACGACAGCGAATTGACTAGGATACGACTATTAATGTCGATGACAGTTTCATTAACTGCTCTTCGTATAACTCTACTTGAGTTGCTATTTATTGCAAAGTTTGTATCATTTGCAAAAAAGCAAAATTAGTATTTGGTAATGTTAATGAGGTAAGATTTGTTGAGCAAAAGAGTAAATTTATTGTGTAGACTTTAGCGCTGCGCTGGTGTGCCTATCATTATGAAAACAAGACACACTACCAGTGTAACAGACCTCTGCCAATCATTATGTCGACAAGATATACTACCAATGCAACAGACCTTAGACCGGAGGAGACAGAAACGCAAGCACTGCTATGCTCCTTAACAAGGTTCTGTGAGGTAATACCATGTAACTTCACTGCCATGGTGTTTCTAGGAAATCAAACATAGACGGGAAAGATGGAGCTCAGCGAGCCAGAATCATTATTGAAATCGTCACAGAATCATTATTGAAATTACCACAGTGAGTCAAGGAGCAGAAACAGGGCCGATAAATGAGGACAAACGTGCTCATATATCCAGAGATACGACATCGTAGGCCATGGCTGCAGCCATTAAACATAGATGCAATTGGAGGTCGAAAACATATTCTGTCTTGCTGCCATTCTGACCGTGTCGAGAAAACCAACTAGCATGACAGTCCACTGTGTAAATGTAACCACGAAATGCTGATGATTGATGTTTAGCATGCTACTTGCTAACGAACACCAAGAGGCAGCCAGCCTGATGGGTACCAGGGCTGTGGCCATTCGCAGCTGCTAACTGGTTCATCGTGGATGCCATCTTCCCAACGACCAGGCGGAGCGCTTCTGTGCAGCATCCTGGCAGACTCGTGAGCGCCTGCTGCAGTCTTGGTCGATAAACCGTGAGTGACCAAGGCTAGCCTTCACGACACTAGACGTCCTGGACGCTAGTCAGCAGTCTCCACCTGAGCATGTCACGCTGTCCTCAAGAGCGCTTAAGTGGTACACGTACTGGGTCACTGTAAAACGTTTGAGTTGATACTGCCTTCCTCACCCCACCATCAATGCCAGCACTGCATGCTGCTGTGGTACTGATCTGTGACGAGGCGTCAGCACTCATTTGCTGCACATGCACACGTGGCAGGCCAATTACTGCAGCTCTGAAGACAGTTATACCTTCGCAAACTCTGCTCTACCAATAAATGTTTTTGCACATATCGCTGTATCGTTGATAGCAACAGGCATGCACTGAACCAGTCACTAACCACCTACCCTCGTCGTTCTCATCATAACGCGACCCCACCGATCTGACATCACAACATTGGTGCCAAGTAATGCCTGGCTCTCAACAGTTCATTCATAGGCACAAGGAGGTTTGACGGCTCTAAGATAGCACCTTGTGGTACCTCACAGGTAACTAGTCTCCAACTGGATGATGCCTGACATAAATTTTCACGTCCCCTTCCTACTGCCACCCTGTGTTTTATGTCAGGGACATACGATGTGAACTATCTTGAAACAATTCCTGTTACACCTTAATATTATAATATACTTAAGAGTACACGGTAATTTATAGTCGAATGCTTTTGACAGATCACAAAACACACCAATAGCCTGTAATTTATTGTCTAATGAGTTAAGTACATTCTCGGTGTATGTGTAGATAAATTTCTCAGCATTAGAGCCCTTTACAATTCCGATTTGTGACTCCGGCAACATATCATTTGTTGTCAGATTATTAGTATTAGCTACTCTAAAATTTGCGAGAACGCTAGTAGAAGTGAAACTGGGTGGAAATTTGACGCCATTTCTTTGTCCATATTTTATTATAACCACTAAGATTTTTTGATTTTAAGAACTTTGCATGGACATAGATTGGTGTAGTTTTCCTTTTCCTCGCTTCTTCATCATTGGTTTGTCCTAGTCGGCTCCAGGGTAAGCATTGTTATAGGGACTGAAGAATGTCATTGAAGTGGGTGGCCAGACGACATGTCGCTTAGGTGCACCCCACCTGTATGCGTCTGGAGTACAGTACATATTCAAGTGTGAGATTGTTTGCTAAATGTTTATGCACATGTATTTGAGACGAGATGCTACAACGAGCCCAGTATATACATTGTATAGGCTGTCCGGCGCACCGATCCTCATCGTTAACACACTGGGAGGATTCTATTTGGTTCCGGCCCGCCTCCCCAGACCCTGGAAGCAGCGCGTTTAGGCCCTCGGCTATCTGGGCAGATTTCTATTGTTGTGTAAAGCACACAACGCACATTTATTACAGCAATGGCAAACTGATCTCGAACATTCTTCGAGCGATAAGAAATTCTCCGTTCTCCATTTCCTATAAAGCGTATCCTATAAGCCACCTAGTTCGAGACAGCCGGTTTTTAAATGTTCTTTTGTTGTTTGTTAAAATCTTTCCTTCATAAGGACACATTAAATTTTCAGATATACCAGTTGCCTCGTCTCCGACAATGAGACACATCATCGGTACTCCCTTGAGCTACATGAGGCTTTTCCCTAATATTTGTAAATTTTTACTAACGATATTTCCATGCCAGATTGATCGCATAAAATAAATGAGTCAGTGTCTTTTCGTATGCTACAGCATCCATTTAGGTGAACTTATAATCCGCAGCGCACAAAACAATTATAACGACAGAGAAATAATTTTTATAGTTATAATAAAGCACATTTTTATGAGAAAAAAGGCATAACGTATTCTGCGTCTATCTCACAAGACTGATCGGTCACGACTGACAGTCAGCTGGCTGACGTAGTTGGCTGCTTAAAATGGCGACTGCCTAGTGCATTGTAGCCCACACTGCTGCGGCTGCCCGCCTATAAGCACCTTTACGTTTGTTTCATTTGTTACGCTGTAAATGAATTTAAGCTGTGCTCAGCTTCAATAATGGTTTCAGCACTGCAGTGCTTTACTAGGAGTGGTGGTGTGCCCTTAATTTCGTCACAACTCTGAACAGATACAACAAGCTGGAGGGGGATCGACATCAAAATATTCATAAATGTCAGTGCCATTTTAGCAGCTGACTGAAAGCGAACATTAATCCACCAGCAGTTACTTCATGGAAATGTACAGTTCCACAGCTGAAACAATGATCTTCAATAACTTTCAATATTCGGTTTCTTTATACTGTGGTAACACTTGGTGAATATTAGGTATACAGCACGCACCTAATCAATAGAAACATGGAAAATCAACAGCTAAAAAGAAATTCTAATTCTCAATTCATTTGAATACTTGTAGAGGCAGCTAGTGCCAGTAAGTTGCGTCTAAGCTGTTTCCTTACCCGCATGGTAAGGCCACTCATTGAGTGAGTACCGCGTGATAGTAGCGAGTCAGTGAACTGTCAGCCGCTTGTTTCCGCGTGTGCGCGCGAAGTGAGTGATATAGATGAGCGCTCCCACGCGCATTTTCAATCGAATTTGCCACGCGACTGCAGTGCTCTACAAAACACCAGGCAGGTACCATGGACCACTTTCCTACGCCATCAACGTGACAGCAATCGAGACCGATTGTCATCCTGGCGCCGAGGGCTGTACTTAGGGAGGGGCATGGGACCTGAGCAGATGGTTCACTCTGAGTGGGCTTCCTGGTCCAGACACCAAATGCTTATGTACTACGGTCACTACGAGGTCACTGCCGTCTGAGGCAACCTTCTCATCCTAGACCCTACAACATGGTCACCCTGAAGAGGGAGTGGCCCCAGTATAGTGACCGACCAGCAGACTTGTAATATTTAAGTGTTTGACTTTACTTCCGCTTCGCCGGACTTAGAAGTTCAGAAATTTTTCTCACTGTTGACTTTAACTCTTACTGGTACCTTCCAGACTTCGTTTAAGCACTAAGTGTGCTGAGAAATTTTCATCGGATTTTGTTTCTACACTAAGTGTGCCAAGAATTTATAATTGAGAATATTTTCCTTCATCACCAGACCTCTGCCTGAAGTACTGTTGTATGTTCGAACCAGAAGAGTTTATTTTGTTACTGATTGTTTCGAGATTAGTTTCAAAGAAGGAAATTTGTGCTTCCTTAATTTAAATAGACTAAGTGTGATTTTATACCTGGACGTTCACTTTTTCAGATGTTCAAATGTGTGTGAATCCCTAAGGGATCAAACTGCTGAGGTCATCGGTTCCTAGACTTACACACTACTTAAACCAACTTACTTTAATAACAACACACACACACATACACCCATGCTCTGGGGAGGAGTCGAACCTCCGGCGGGAGGGACCGCGCAATCCGATACATGCACCTCAAACTACGCGGCCACTCTGCGCGACCCTTTGTTTCTTGATTGCCTGTGGAAGATATGACAGCACACATCTGTTACCAATGTATTATTTACTCTTACTTCATCTGATATTCTTCATCTCTCATTCATTCAGTCTCCTCCTTTTCTATATGCCATATTGTCTTTATTTTGTTATCTGACGTGACTATCTTTTTCTCGTAATGCATTTCCTTTGATTTCCTTTTCAGTATCTAAAATATTTTCAGTATTTATTGTAATGAGCTGTAGTATCAAAATCAGAGCTGTATTGACTGGGAGATACTGTTCCTTTTTGTGTTGTACGATACATTTATTCCTTGAGTAATCCATAGCTTCTTTTCAGACATTTGTCCAATCGAGCTAATTTTTTGAGATAAAAGCATTCAGGTACGGCAAAGACTTTTATTAATAAGGTGTTTTGTTAATAAAGTGTGTTTTTTTCATTCATGACATGGGTACTATATGCATCACTCCAGTCCGTGTATTTCAGAAGTTTCAAAAAATAATATACCGGTTTACCGACTACATTCTTGAACTCAAATATACTACAATTCATATCATGATAACACTGGGCAAATAAAACTGCTTTTCATGGTATATTATCTGTGACTGGTTTTGAGCAGTTACCATAGCTACATGAATGGGAAAAGTTACAGTAGGAATTAAGTTAAAGTATGATGTTTATGACCGCAATAAATTCCTAGTGGAGTGCTTTTTAAGAAAATGTACATTAAAATCACCACAGTACACTATTTCTCTGTTGTTGTTTTTTTTTGTGCTGTTGAACAGGCGAGTAGCACTGCAGGGTGTCTTACCAACAGATTAAAATAACCTGCAGGTGTACTGTATCCACTTACTGTTATGAAGGGTCGTCATCACCATCATCATCATCTACGTTCTTCATTTAGGATCGATCATCTGTTCTGGCGTCAGTTTCTTACAAGCTCCTTCGTATACTGGGCGAACATACGTGCCTAAACCCGTTGGGTATGTACTGCAAAGCGTTTTTAGAATATCTGCCTTGTTGCATTCTGTTTACGTGATCCTTCCATTTCTGCTTACACGTGTCGATTTGAGACATTGTGAAAGACTTATTAAGAAAATATACTTTCACCGCGCGTGCCTCCATATGTTGCTGTAGGCAAAATTTATTAGTGTTGCGACGATACGTAACTGTTACTGCTAGTGTAGTTGCTCTTCTAAACAGCATCCAATACGAGCAAACCAGTTGCGTCTTTACCTATGGTTACTCGTACTTTAGGTATTTGGGTTATGCATGGCTAGCACGGCTATGTTGTCACGCTGTTTAGCTGCGCACGTCTGCTTTCATGCGTTGCAGCTGATTCGCTGCAAATAATAACCTGTAGCTGTAATCCAGCAGTTCAATAGCCCCTGCATTGGCTGGAAACGCTAATTCGTAAAATACACAAAAATACAAAATAAAACCTAAATGAACAATTTAATAACAAGGGTTTTATTATAGCCTCTGTATTTGACGTATATGGCTGACAGTTATCTTGAATAATGTTTATCCAAGAGAGGACATCTCAAATAAACGGGAAGTGGCCCCACGGTATTTAATTAAAAGACAGACTGATACCCTTGTCAAATGCAGGAAAGTTAACGTTGAGATTGCTAATAGAATGGTAGTAAAATCCCTTACTGAATTTTAATCAAAGATGTGCGAAAACTAAGTCCATTTCGTAATCACAATACACGAAATACTCACCAGCTGAAAATAGTTCAGAGTTCAACATGATGATTTACAAATTATCACATGCGATACAAAGAATAGTAGCTCTTACGCTGTCCATCCTCGGCTTCACAATACAAACGGAAAAAGCTAATCCTAAGCTGGTGCACATTCAGACCTCTCGAAATATAAAGTCCCTTCAGAAGTTAAAGTATGGTAGCGGCCATTGATCACGCAGAACCAAACACCTCCACGACCGAATAACAGCCATTACCACAGGCAGGTCTGCTTCCTTCCAGAACTCGCGTTAAAGCGCCGAATCACTCCCTTGAGTTCTCCACTCTGAAAGACCCACTCTCCAATTGACTCCCGTAGTGTTCCGCTACTCTCTGCTTTCCCGTTAGCTGAATGACGTACCCGCCAAAAATACACCGTTCTTAAATTCTACAGACATAATTTCACACAACTTCCCGGACTAAATAAATATATTACAGCAATATTTAAATAAATAAATACTATATACGTTCGGTCACACTCAGATCATTCGCAATAAATATAAATAAATGTTTGTCCATAAATAAATATGCCTATATTCTTGTGCAAGTGCGCTCGCAATAAATGACAACAGATTGTCGTTAAATACTGAGTAAACAACTATTTATACCAGCTTGTCATAAATGTCCTTTGGCTCTCTTTTCAACAATGGTGTCAGCTAAAAAATGCAACTGACCACTTCTTAAATTATCACGATTTTTTAATCGAACTTACAATCATCATTTAAATGAAGTTATTGGCAACATACTAAGTTGTTCACTAAATGGATACATAAATCAATATGGAAGATAATCATGCAGTATTCATTCGCTGTATTATTGTGGAGAACATGATGTTCTGACAAACATTATAACAATTAAAAGATGTATAAAACGTAATAAGAAATAAAATAGTTGCAGAAATGTAGCTTCCAGAGATGACAGTTACAGTGTAATGTTCTCGTCTGAGAAGTCTGATGCTGTAATCACATAAATCGTTCGAAAAGTTGATAGTTCAGAGGTTCCTTGTGAAAATATTTATTGGCTGTGAATTGAAAATATTGTTGTTTCACTGTATGTGCCTCATTTGTGTTCAGAATTACTTTAATACTCGACTGTAAATTATTAGACTTTGATAGAGCTGTAAGAATCCATCTTTCAACTTCTATGACAACCCGCCGTGTTTTATGCATCTCCTGCAGAGCGACCAAGCGAGCTACAGCCATCCAAATTCGCAGCTTAGGGATTTACCCATCTCCGGCGCCGCTGCTCGTTTTTGTACCTGGACTCTCCTATGCCGATCAGCTAGCGCGACTTGCTGCAATGCACCTGACTCCTTGGCGCGTCGGTGTCCAGCCATACAATTTCATCTTATTTCATAGCAATACTAGGGCGGCCAATTAGATTGCTTGCATACAATATGTGCGTTCCTAAATTTATGACAGTTCCTGCTGAATGTGGTAACTTGTGCTTTCTCCATTTTTGTTTTACAAAAGTGAGATTTTGACCTTACTCTTGTAACACTTAACACATCTGTACTACCGGTTACATGATTTTCGGAGTGTCAGATTATGTCGAAAGAATCGGATGTATCGAATTCGTCGGTGCATCAATGGCTTCATGAATGTTAAGCTTCGCCCCTGAAGATTTTGAAGCAATTAGGACAGCCGGAATTTCATATTAACTACGATATTATTGGATTGAATTAAAATCTTTGTTGATTGCTGAAAATTTTTAACCAACCGCTGTTTGTACTGATGCAGTATGTCAGAATTATGCTGTTTAGTTTCGTTCCCAAACTGAAGGTTTATTTCAGTCTTAATCCCTCTGCAATTTTTATTTCTCTGTGTCCTCTCTCTCCTAAATAAAAGGTGACTCCCTGAGACACGTAACGAGTGGAATCTTGCGACTCATGACAGTACCTTCACACATCCCTAAGTTTTCTGTTATCAGCCTAGCCAACGTACTCTTTCCTTTCCAGTTCAGATGAAAGCCATGCTTAGAATAATTCCATCTACTGACAGAAACAATAGGAATAACTCCAAATTAACGCTCCTGACAGAAGGGTACAATGATATCAGTGATAGTATCTCAGAGCAGCTACCGACCCAACACTGAACACTAGTGAGTACCGATGCTGTTCCAATCTTTATCATGTCACTTTCTGTGTTGTACCAACGATATGTCAATACTATTGTCCATTCCACCCAATGAAACAACCGTCTTTTCTCTGGTTAAATCTTTATGAAGTGAAACATGAGGCATGGATGGCTTCCAAACCATACCTGTAGGATTTCCAAGATTGATGGTCAAGACATATTAAAATAACACTGACTATAGTTATGAGACTTTTGAATGTTACTAATCTGAGTTCGGCTGAAAACCCCTCACAACAATTACACTGAAACTTCTGCCCAGAACCTCCAGATAGCACAAGTATTGGAGGTATATTTCGCAGGGCAAGTTGACTGACAATAACAAAGATTATCGTAATACCCTAGCCGAATATTTGAAACTCTACTAAATTTTGACACACCAGATTAATTTTAGACTACCAAAAGACCTTACAATACTCTGACCGTCTACTGCTTTCAATGGAAGAAGTTCATTAAATCGTCGAACTATAATGAGTGGTCAAATGAAAAGGTACAAAACACCGTAACAAGCAAAACGGTTCAAACCTGCATATGCTGCTTTGCGATAACGTAGTGAGACATCTAGGGAAGCGAGTATGCTGTAGTCACCTTCCTCTAAAAAATTAAAAGCTGTGCCCTCAGCAGGCAACGTGATTTTCGCCGTCTCTTTCGACGCACGAGGTCCTATACTCATCGAATTCCTCGAGCACGCAAAAACCATTAACAGTGACGTGTATTATGAGACGATCGGTAGCCTATGCAAGCCCTTCGGGTACGTACGGCCTGAGCTCGCGGATGGAGTGTTTCTGCTTCACGATAACGTGCGTCCACATGTTTCCAAAGCCACAGAAAGTACGACTGCCAAGTTGAAGTCTCAACAGCTTGACCCTAGACGTCTCGTCCTGCGACTTTCACGTGTTTGGTTCACTAAAAAACATCTCAAAGGGAAGTGCTTCAACTCGGACAACGAACTGAAGGAAGTACTGGAGGACTGCTCCTGTGAAAGCCACAGGAGTTCCGGGAACGGAATCCTTCGGCTCATGGAAACGTGGGATAATTGTGCTCGAGTCTCTGATGATTACTTTTGAATGAAGATTTCAATTATACCCACTTTTTCTTCTGAACACTCCTCATATTTAAACACAACAAAGCAGTTGGAAAGGACGTTATTGTATCTGAACTGTGGTAGTATTCTAGTAATAATGCAACGAAATAATAATGTAACGAAAATGATTAAAATCAGCAAAACGAATATTTACCGCCTGACTGGACGACGATCTAAAACTACTCCCACCTTAGGAAAAAGAGTCGTTATAGCTTGAACAACCAATAGAAAATCACTCTTATCCTAGTAACGGATGAAATTGTATGTAAGGTGTTGCTGGCTATGGCAGAAAAACATCTGGACGGTCAAACTTAGAACTCCTGGAAAGTTGCCGGAAGACTTTTTGCTGTCTTGACAAATCATGCAAAATCTTACTCCGAAACAAGCTACATTTGATGACTGAGTCGTGGTAAAAAAAATTGCTGTTTTGAAGAGAGCGCCGCAGCGCGTTGTGTGGAGCAGTCTCCCTCTGGTGGGAAAGCGGAAAAGTTGCCTGTTCAAAGTGCATTTAAGGGTCGCTATGAGCTCCGCAGGGGAGCAGTCAGTCAGTCTGAGTCAGTCTGAGAAGGGCAGTCTATCAGTCTCAGCGAGTCTGGTCAGTTGGTCAGCCGGGTCAGTGTGCGGCAGTTAGTGTCAGTCAGCCGTTCTGAGTTCTAGTATGTCTGTCGTGTGGATCAAACCTTAAAGCCGGCACGATGGGGCGAGTCTGGTCAGTTGGTCAGCCGGGTCAGTGTGGGCCAGTCGGTGTCTGTCTGTCGTCCGGAGTGCTAGTATGCGTTAGGGCGCCAGTCTGCTCGAGTTTGCGCAGGCAACGGGGATTGGCGGTTGGATCGATCGCTTGGTCGGTCGCGCACTGACACACCAGATTACTTGTGCGCCTGGAGCGTCGGCGCATGTGAGGTGACCACGTGAGTCCAGTGGCCTTGCCGTATAGCGAGGCGTAGTGGCTTCGCGGCCAGCACGAGAGCGACAGGGACCAACCTACGACATCGGTCTGGCCGGGACGAGCTGCGACGCCGTGAGACGGGAGGTCGGCGCGCCTTCCAGCGTCCGTTGAAGCGGCTGACAGCGGACGGTTCGGGGGAGCGTTGGGGGTGCTGCGCCAGGTCTTCGCCAGACATCAGAGTTATTAGAAGTTAAGTGATTAGTGATATGTTGTTTCAGTTACTTGTTGAACTCTACTTTTTTTCTTGGTCAGTCTCTCGTCCCCAGCTTGCTCGTTTGTCTCTCGCTCGCATTTGTTAGGCAGTTAGTGTCTGTCTGTCTGTCTGTCTGCCGTATGTTAATAGCTGCCTCTGTCATGTTTGTATGATTCGGTGTTAACGAATTTATTGCTTAAAGGTCGAACTCTTGTTTATTATCTTGCGAGGTGGTATATGTGAACTGTAGAGCTTGTTGTACATTTTATGTAAGTCTGCATTTTATGGATTTTATTTAAATAGTCATTTTAGGTTATAAGCTTGGCACCCTATCACTGTAAGATCCCCTAAAAATAAAAATAAATAAAAAATTGCCCTTTCGGGGGCTAATAATTTGAAGGTTGTACCATTTCCATTCCCGTTGCAGGGTGCATACTTTACATGTTTGTGTGAGTTGTAAAAAAATTTTTGTTTAAAGTAATCTGGTGTGTTGCAGATTTGCTCCAGTGTAGTCTTTCAGAGGTTGTTGTGAGCGGTCATGACTACGGCCGTGTTGAAAGGGAGCAGGCAAGCTTCTCAGCCCGAAGGCTCCTACTGTTCAATTGTTCTATGCCTCTAAATAAAACTGTAACTTGATCTTTCGATGGTGCTTTTCTGCTTATAATTGTTAATCTGTTATGAAAAGGATTTTATGAATAAAACTTACATTTGTTAAAAGTAATTTTCCATCAGTTACTTCCTGGCACCTATATCCACGTTCACCTAGTGTGATTAAATGTGTCAATGTTCGTAATGAATCGCCAATAAATAAATTCTTTAAGAAAAAAAATTTTGAAAGTAAATTCACGGTTCAATGACTTTAAGACATTTTACGACTGTTGACCGGAAAACTCTTGGCAAATACTTTAGTGAATGCAACTAGACATCAAAACTCTCAAAACTTATTTTAAGATCCCGAGTAAGATACAGTGCTGAGCAGTATTTGATGAGGAAGTGCCCGATAGTTTTAACATTAAGACGCAGGAAATGCCTGCTGGCTTTTACATTTTAAATAAGGCACAGATGAGGGGGCGTGCTTTTCCCCCTTCTCTTCCATTATGTTCCTGAAAAAGTAGTGAGAGGATTGTGCAAAGCACAGTGAGATAGAATCAGAAGAAAGAAGGGCTGATGGACTGTTTAGCTTCTTTACATGATAAAGTGTTAATTGCCGACTCTCTAGAAGTGGACGCTTTCCATGTCAGTGTCCTGCCATGGGCCCAAACCAGGAATTCGCATTTTGTCACGATGCTACTCCTTCGTTTCCTCTGACTAACGGGTACATTTTTCTTTATTGGAGTCTCTTGAAAACTGTAGATGTTATTCAGGGTCTGCCTTACAGTCCTTGTGTTACTGAAATCCATCAGCTCCGCCACTTTTATATACGATTCTGCCTACATCAGGCAAATGGTATAGAGCTTCCTGTTTTACCAGTAGGTAAACATACTATTACTGATCATCTTTACACATGGGCCTAAAAATTAGGGAGATTCATCTCTCTGCGAGTAGAGTTCGGAATTATGTCTCCGATATTCCCCATGTGACAACACTAATATCTTTCTAAGAAGAAAACCGTTTATCGAACCAGTATTAAACAAGCTGATTGAGAAATATCACTGGAATAGGCCACAGTCCAGGAGATGGATATACTGAAATGCCTTAGCGAATAGTTTCAATTCAACTTGTCAAAGAGAGTGACCTTCTCTGCGAGACCTAATGCGATGCAAGCAGCCTAACGTTTGCCAGTAAAACACCTAGAAGAAGACAAGCTAATTGCGCCATATTTATGAGGAACAGCAAGCAACATTCTCAGCCGTGAAACCTTGTCTGCCTTATAGAGTCCGTTGCTAAATAAATGGGGACTGAAAATTTTGGAAGTTAGAGGAAATAGAATTCTTAGAAACTTCTTGGACTCAGTATTGTCACATGGAGAATATCCGAAGTCTCGTCTCAGAGAGATGCGTTGTTTGATTTGTTATGGTCATACGAAAACACAGCCAACTGCCTTGCCGCAGTGGTAACACCGGTTCCCGTCAGATCACCAAAGTTAAGCGCTGTTGGGCTGGGCTAGCATTTGGATGGGTGACCATCCGGTCTGCCGAGCGCTGTTGGCAAGCGGGGTGCACTCAGCCCTTGTGAGGTAAATTGAGGAGCTACTTGATTGAGAAGTAGCTGCTCTGGCCTCGGAAATGACATACGGTCGGGAGAGCGGTGTGCTTGAAACGTCCCCTTAGAAAAATTATACACGACTGTGTTTAAAATTATACACGACTGTGCTTAAACTGACACACAATATTTTTAGCGCAACGCAATCTGACTTTCAATAATCCCTACAAAAGAATGGCCCTGACTAACATTAACCTATACCTTTCACAAATCACTTACCTCACAAAAAATCTTCGTTACTCGAACTACTGCAATACAGCGAGCACCACTACTCCCAGCTAAATAAAAGATTCAAACTACGGAAGGCACTAACTACTGATAGGCATAGTTAGCGAATGAAAGATTTTAATAGAGAACAAACAATGTATTTACCTCACTAGTCATAATATATGTAGCAGTTCATGACACCAATTCTTACAAATTTCAAAACTCCGCCATCTCTCTCCCCACGTCCACCACTGCTGGCGGCTCACCTCGAACTGCGCAACGCTATGCGCTTTTAACATCCAGCTGCCGCTGCCCGACACTACAATGGCAGACAACAATGCAAACTAAGCACAGACTGCGCACAGCACATCCAGTGATTTTCATACAGAGCACTATGTGGCGTTACCAATAAGAAAACCTAAACAGCCTACTTACATGCTGACCACATGCCCCTCCGTATCCGCATCCAGTGACGCCTCTGGTCTGAGGATGACACGGCGGCCGGTCGGTACCGTTGGGCCTTCATGGCCTGTTCGGAAGGAGTTTAGTTTTAATTTATGAAAATACCACCTATCGATCAATAACCCACTAATTAATCAGAAAACGCTATACCACTTGGTTCATGGAAACAGAAAAGAGAACAAGGGAAGTGGAGCTGACAGATTTAGTCCTTTCAGACCTGAATTTTTTCTGGAGAAAGGTTAATTTTCCTTTGTGTGGTAATACGCCTAGGTGATTTTTAATGATCTTAAATGCAATATGTCTACAAAAGTAACTACCTGTTTCCAGAACATACTTTTTACACTTGGCTTTACTTTATGGACTAAAATAACTAATTATAAATTATTCTCTTTTGTAATAAACAGTAACATGATGATTCAATAATCACCATCCAAAATAACAACATTCAGTTACACAGTGGAGTGCAGCGAACCAACCACATCCCTGTATTCTGGTGGTCACGAGATGCTGTGGACTGATACATTGACTGTCTGTCATTGTCATAGTGATGCTCAACAGTTGGTAGCACTTGCCCATAATGAAAAGGTTAAACATTCACAAATATGTACTTCAGATTTCCATTTGGAAAAAAATACTTCCGTTGGTGCTGAGTTATACTAAAATTTAATGTACACAGCTGTAGCCAGACGGCCTGAAATGGGTTAAGTAACAGTGAGACTCTAAAGTGACGGAAAATAATATCCATAGTTTTCGAGAACCACGAATATAAAAAAGTACTCTTTGATCACAAGAAAGAGAAGAGGGTCGTCCATAAGAAAGGAAGGAGCAGCGTCATGAGAATATTTGACAATAAGGAGATGAACGTAATATATAATGTAGTTAATTAAAAGACAAGTCACATTCATTAAGAAAAATACTCGGCGACAACGTATTAGATGATACGTGAACTGAAAAAAAAAATATCGTGGAAGAGCTTAATTCATTGGACTTTGTAAAGCTCGGTAATTGCTTGTGGGAACATCTGTTATTATTAAGTCGACAAACTCTGGGAGGTTGTAGGGGACATCAAAACAAATATTTTCCCCTAATGTCATTTTTTTTCCTGTGAGGAGTATTTAAATCGGTAGAGGAAGATGTCTCTGGCGGAAAATTAATTAAACCAACAAACACTTTTCCATTTTTTATGACCAAGAGACAACAACTAGGTAGCAATACGCACCAATTAAACAGTCTCCAACAACACCGACAGACACATTAACGAAGAACCGCACTTCATGAGTGCTAGTAACTGTGGCATGTGGGGTATCCTCACTCCAAACACGCGAATTGTGCATGTTGAAGACTCCATCACGCCCGAACGTTGCTTCATCGGGAAACAACACAGAGGATGGAAATGACGGATGCATTTCACACTGTTCCAGGTACCACTGCGAAAACTGTGCTCTGGGTGGATAATCAACTGGTTCCAGGTTGTGGACACGCTGTAAGTGAAATAGACGTAACAACTGCTCTCGAAGGACTGTTCTTACATTCGTCTGATTCGTCCCCATGTGACGTGCAATTGCACGAGTGCTGATTGAAGGATCCCGCTCAACATGCTGCAAGACAGCTTCCTCAAATCACAGCGTTCTTACCGTGCAACGGCATCCCTGTCAAGGTAATCTGCTAAATGACCTGGTCTCACGCAGACGTTGGTACGCAGCATCGAAGGTCGTATGATGCGGGATACGGCGATTAGATATCGTTGTTGATGAACCCGCTGTGAAGCTCGTCCGTTGTGGTGCGCTATGTAGTACGCACCAACCATATCAGTGTACTCACTCCAGGTGTATCGCTCCATTAGTAAACAGAGACAGTGCACTAGTACACTGGTGGACAGCAGTTGCCTTCAACTGAAGATCGTAATGCGGCCTCTAACAACTGAAGAACGTAATACGGCCTCCAACGGTTCAAATAATCCTCGTAGGAAAAAATTACATTAGGGAAAAATATTTGTTTTGATGTCCCTTACAACCTTCCAGAGTTTGTTGGTTTAAATACTTTTGACCCTGTATGCTTCCTCGGCTTAATACCAATAACTTGCAAGTTACTCAATCGTAGCGGGAAAAGGCCAAATTTTCTATTTACAAAGAAAACCACTTCTCGAAGCAGTATACCGAGAGTCTCTCCTAAGAGTATTCAGGCTCATTTTCTCTGGCGTTCAGGAAGATATCTGAGATTTCGTTTTTACTTTGATTAGTTGGAGTCAGCCCAATTCATGCTCCTCGTGTCTTCCTTAAAACACCCATTATCAACAGAAAGTGCCGATTTGTCTCCCATTTCAAACAAAATGAAAATTAGTTTATTCCGGCGTTCGTTTTTCGGTATATATTACAAGGGACAGAAAACACGAAGACTGGACAGCAAGCGGTAGCAGTGAGCGTGGGCCAGTGCGGTGCTGTCGCTGCTCGTGAGCTGGTTGTTCACCGTGTTTTGCTGTCCCTGCCAGTACACATCGTTAAAACGAATATCGCACTACATTAATCTTGCACCGCGCTATCGAGTGGACACGTAAAATTTCGCTTGAAAAGCTTTTTGTTTGCAACGAGAAGCAAACCGGCGCTTTCCGTCGACACTGGGCGCCACGTGAAAGACTCGACGACCACGACTTGTATGGCCTGACTCCAGCTGGAGGATGCGGAAAAGAAGTGGCAGACATCTGCCGAAACACCAGAGAAAATGCCCCTGAGGACTGTTAGGGTTAGGTGCCCTGTTACATCGACACTTGCAGGGCCCTTGCCTAGACTTTTAACTTTCGTTCATTACATAAAGCGGTTAACTTCTGGGCTGTCGCTACGTAGTAACAAAAATGCAATGTCTCAGCTATAACAAAGAAAATTAGACCTAAAATTTTAAATTCAAGGATGGCTTCATTTGCTGAAAACATTTGCTCCGCGATCGTGGAAGAGTAGCGCAGTGCAGGCTTTCTGATGAGAAAATGTACCACACAACAACTGTTCGGCATTAAGCTCGAAAATTAGCATTGGCTCATCTTGAGAAGTTTGGAGCCTCACTGCGAAGAGAATCCGGTTCATTTCGAAAGGAACAAGTAAGTCTTGGCGAAAGTTCTGCTTTGTTGCTGGCAGGTCTTATCGATCGTAATTTGAAACAGGACGTGAGATAAATTTTTGTCACGAAGTACTAATTTACATTGAAATGAGGCTGCATGCTAAAAGATTATTTTCAATTTTGCACGCTAAGCGTAGAAGGCATTTTGTTATCTGATTACATTACGTGGTACGAAGTAGTTTAGCTGGACTAGGAAGCAAGTACTAAACTGAGAAGCCGCATCATGTAGAGGAATAGAAGTGTTCTCACCTGTAATGAACGTACACAAACCAGTGCATACTCATACTGTGATTACTTTTTAGACCAGTTTTATTTGTTCTCTACTCTGAATATAGAAGTACATTCAGTCCTAACTATGCATCAGATAACAGTGCTAATTTAAATATCAATCATTTTAAGATTTTTCTGGAAATGAATTGCAACAGTTGTTCAACATTTTCATAGTTGGTAGCATTCTACTTGTTGTAATTAAAAAACACACGTAACTGTATTACTAGACATTATTCCTCATAAAATAACTTTTATCCACGTCATCTTATCTCGTTTATATAGGAATGTGTAAAGCGAAGAGAAGATGTGCCCAACAAATACGACATTCGTAATTTTGCCTTAATCTTGTGGGCAAAGTTCCCTGTTACGTTGTTTGTCAACCAACACTAGACAATAAAAGCTATGTAATAGCAGTTTCACTTCCTGTAGACGTACCAGTAAGAGTTCGTTTTGCAATTACATGACGATAGTATCTGTTCCCGAAAGAACAGTTACCGTAGATGACCATGCAGCTTTGCTAGAAATGAAATGATAATTAAATGGACACCCTAGCTGCAAACAGGCGTTGATGTACTTCATTAGGGACATGTTGAAAATGTGTGCCGGGATCTGTTGCTTACATGGCAGACGCTCTATCCATCTGAGCCACCGAGGGCACAGAGAATAGCGCGACTGCAGGGACTTATCCCTGGCAAACTCCTCTGTGCCCTCGGTGGCTCAGATGGATAGAGCGTCTGCCATGTAAGCAGGAGATCCCAGCTTCGAGTCCCGGTCGGGGCACACATTTTCAACATGTCCCTAATGAAGTACATCAACGCCTGTCTGCAGCTACGGTGTCCATTTAATTATCATTTCATTTCTAGCAAAGCTGCATGGTCATCTATGGTAACTGTTCTTTCGGGAACAGATACTACCGTCATATATAGTTAAAATATGGCTTCCCGGCCATTGACTTCTTGTGCGAACGCACACACTATGCCCGAACTCGTACGGGACTTGGTAGATTAATCTGCCACGAGTAATGAGTATGATCGGCAAACATCTCTTAGGCGCACTCGAATGTAGTGGTATGGACATGTTGGGAATGTGGGTCTCACGGGGAGCGTGCAAGGGATAAGTCCCTGCAGTCCCGCTATCGTCTTTGCCCTCGGTGGCTCAGATGGGTGGAGCATCTTCCATGTAAGCAGGAGATCGAGTGCGGGTCGAGGCACACATTTTCATGTCCCTAATCAAGTACATCAACGCCTGTTTGCAGCTAGGGTGTCCATTTAATTATCATTGCACTTTTGCAATTACCTGTAGTGAGGCAATGATGACATCTCTCTACATTATGTTTGCGGATAGTCTGTGAAGACCTAACCCGCCAGAGTAGCCGAGAGCGCAAGCAGTCGGGTCTCAGCCGTGTTAGTGAACGAACGTGCGCGAGACTCTGTGCGGCGCTCCGCCAGCGGGCCGTTGTTTACTCTCGCGGGTAGTGGTATTGCAGTGTAAACAGATCACCTCGAACGACGATGGCCACAATTAAAGTAACTTTCGATGCCCAGTACACACGACGAAGGCATACGAAGTAGAGCGTTTCCTGCGTGAAGTAATGCACGTCGATCCAGAGGAACTTATCGGTATACATCTTTCGATCGTTCAAATGGTTCAAATGGCTCTGAGCACTATGGGACTTAACATCTATGGTCATCAGTCCCCTAGAACTTAGAACTATTTAAACCTAATTAACCTAAGGACATCACACAACACCCAGCCATCACGAGGCAGAGAAAATCACTCACCCCGCCAGGAATCGAACCCGAGAACCCGGGCGTGGGAAGCGAGAACGCTACCGCACGACCACGAGATGCGGGTTCTTTCGATCGTCTCCAGCACAGTTTACCTGAAACTTGGCGATGAAGCAGAGTGCGAACGACTTCTTCGCCGTTCCATCGATAGATATCGTTTTCACCACTCGGACGGCAACGTGGGTGTAGTGACTGTCGGCCACGCACGGCTCGGCGTTCGGATCATTATAACACCTCGGTTCAGTTTACAGTGATAAAAGCTATAGATAGAATAATTTAAAATTAAGAATAGAATTTTTAGAGGGGAAAATAGTGTAGAATCAGATTTTGGTAATTGCACACCAAAATTATAGTATATCAGCGAGTAGTTTAGCGTCTAAGTACAGGAAAGCAACGGGAGCTCCGTCGTGGAGAAGGCAGTGACGTTAAACTCTTGTGACGAAAACCCTATAAAATGGCCTGATCGTCATTATTGCGGCCTTTTTTCCTTGATTGTTTCGTTAAAGGGTGGGGAACCCGTGTCAGTTAGCGATACAATAATTAGATTGGACTTTATCGTGTTAAGATTCACGATAAACTGTTAGAATATTACGGAGATTAAAAGTGATGTAATGTACGATCTCTGACTGTTGGTAGCAACGGAATATTAAGGGGATTTTAGGACTTTAGTGCTAGACTGGAACTTTACGAACATATAGACGACAGAAACTCAAATTATCTGCTGATACGAGTGAATTCAGAGGTACCGGTATTCAGATATTAACGTGTGAAAAGTGTCGTGTTCTGTTAGTTGCGAATCTGGACGTAAAGCTCGTGCATATCGGAATTTGCGGACTATTTAGATTCCTCCATGCTAGGAACCTTTTAAACAGACCATCATCCATCTTGATCCTTGAATATAGAGTGAAAGTGAAATACATGCGTGTTGTACTTATTTCATTTACCTACTACTAATCAGTGAAGGTTTTACGGAACCAAAGCTATTAAGCAGTATGTCAGCATCATCTAGCGGAAAGCGTAGGCATTAACTAACTGAAGTGAACGTTTACGTGTTTTACGGACTGCTTAATATGAACTTTTGTGACTCTTTGACGTCCCCACTCCCTCCGAAAGGTGGCTCAAGAGGTCTTAATCATAAACGGGGAGAGTTTTAGCCGGGCAAATTACTAAATAAAAGCTATATTTACAAGAATCGCAGTAATAGCAAAACACAAGGCCCGCATCTCACTGGAGAGTCGTCGCTCTCACGTCGGGAAGTAAATCCGGAAAACCTACCGACGATACGTATCTACGAGCAGACGTCGACTTGGAGTACCTAAAACGGGAACCACAAGAGAGTTGGGGACGCTTCAACACACGAATCTTCGAGGTGCCGTTTGAAGTTCCGGCCACGCATGTCGTGAACGCGCTGCGGCCTTACGGGGAAGTACTAAGTGGCATACGTTCGAGACATGTCCTGTACTGAATGGAGTGCGTCAGGTGCGAATCTAACTGCGTAAATGCATCCCATCTTACGTGACTGTAGAGTGATCGTCATTTATGACGGTCAGCCGCGGTCTTGTTCAGGGTGCGGGCAGGAAGGGCATGTACGCTCTGAATGCCAGCAGCGGAGCCTCGTCCAGATACCACGTGCAGGCACGACGCCTAAATCGCAACCAACAACGCTGCCTATTACATGCGTTGAGGCAGCGAGGAACATGTCGCGCGCGGACGTTGTTCCGTTCCAGTTACAGACCCGCGGGCCCGGTTTCCGCTCCCACACCGACGCAGCCTCCATCGGAACCGTCGCCGTGCTCGACAGCAGTGACCACGTCTGCACACTAACCGTGTGAGGAAGAAGGTGAGCATCAGCAAATCGATTCGAGCTCTGACACGGTGATGTGAGGGGGGTGGGGGGTGGGGGTGGGGGGGGGGGGGGTTTCTACTGTTTGTCGTGATCCATAGGCCGCGGATACTCTTTCCCGCAAGCAGAAGTCGCCCAAGGGACGAAAGAAGAAGAGGCTGTTTGCAGAAAAGATGGTGACACGTTTCAGGAGGATGAGGGTAATCCATCTGCGGCCAGGGCTGGGGACCTCACACCAACGGTTCCTGGTTCGCTGCTGGCAAAGTCCGCCCAAGTACGATGCTCAGCTCACAGATGAGCCCCCTGGCGATTTTGCGACAGCAACATCGGATGAACGCCATTCGTCGCCTAACGTACCACACCTCCAGCCTGGTGATTGGGCGTCCGAGATGGAGATTGAAAGAATGATATCAGACTCGAGCGACAACCAGGTGCCTGCGGCCGGCGGATCGTCGGAGGGACATTTTGTCTCAGCTCATCAATAATATATACAGTGCGGGTGACAGGGACGGTCGGATGGACGCCGTTGCGCACACTGGCTTAAACTACTGCAAGATGCGTCATCGTACTATCAAATGACACGGGTGTATAGGACAGGCACAGTCAATGTCAACGGCGTTAGCCCCACGATCAAAACTCAGTTGTTAATGGACATGATTCGGGCGGCGACGTTATCGTGTTTCTTCATCTGCGCCTGGATGTTTGTGGATATGCGTCTTACGTCAACCCAATTTACTTTGTGGTGGTACGGCTATATTACTACGCGATGGCGTTGAGCCAACGGATATTCAGTTTTTGCCGTCAGTAAGAGGCATCGGCGCAGTCCGTCTTGTGAATCTGTATGCCCCGTCAGATACTGGGAAGCGCCGAGAGCGAACACTCTATTACACCGCTGCGGTAGCTCCATTGTTTCAAGGCGCTACAGAGCACCTGGTGGTGGACGGCGACTTTAGCAGCGTCTTACGCCCTGAGGATCAGGCCCCTCACTATGTCCCATGTCCAGCCCTTCATGTTATGGTCAGAGATCTCGCTTTGAATGATACATGGAAGCTAATCCACGGTGACCGACGCGGTTATACACACTTCACCAGCCACTCGGTCATCAGGTTGGACAGGATTTATGTCCCCCGAGGTCTTCGGGCAGCAACTGTCGATGCTGAGCTGTGGCCCACTGCATTCACCGACTATCAGGCCTTCATCTGCGCCATGATTCTGCCACGACAACAGACGAGCCGTAGTAGAGGACCTTGGACGTTCGCATTCTGCGGGAAGAGGCTTGCCGTGTAGCCGTCACTGATACATAGCACAAATGTGAGCGGCGGTGGCGTTCCTACGATTCCACGACACGATGGTGGACATACTATGCCAAACCAGCTCTTAGCCGCATGCTCATGGCGAATGGACGAGACAGGGCGCTTCGGCTCCGATCCACCTCTGAGTTTTACTAGACGGTCTTGCGAGAACTAGCGTCACAACAACCTTCGCTAGAGCGCCAACTGGCCGTCGGTAGGAGGGTTCGATCGAGATTGCAACATTCCATCCCAGAGGAGCGTGCCTCTCTTTATCGCATCGTCAAAGAACGGATACACCATAAGAGACGCCTCATGACGGCAGTTATTTCTGCGGACGTGCATCGGGCAGAGACAACACAACACCACATGCCGTGCCATCACAAATTATTACCGCTCTCCCTATCCAACAGATGACATTGAGGACGTGCTGCACGAACTGCCACCTTCGGGTAGGGCGCAAAGCGGCGCCACATTCTTGGAGGCCGTCACGTGGGAAGAAATGCGCAGAGCCCTCTCGCGGGGAGCGAGAAACAAATCACCGGGGCCTGATGGTCTTCCACTTGAATTTTGTAGCACCTTTCCTGACCAGATGGGGGACGTTTGACGGCAGATGTGCTGCGAACTCCTGGATCCCGACTTCCGCGTTCCCCCCCCCCCCCCCCCCCCCGGAAGTTTTTGAGGGCCTGATCACCCCTGTGTCAAAACCAAACGGGGGGGGGGGGGGAGGGGGGGTGCAGACCGTAAGACTTCCGGCCGTTGACGTTATTGAATTCGAATTACAAGCCGTTCGCCCGCATTCTTCGTTCCCGCCTATTCGCTGTTGTCAAAGATGCAATTCATGTCGACGAAACATGTCTTGGAAGTGGCGTTAAGCTCTTATAGAGATGTGGTGGCGCTGGCATGCTGCTTAGAAGACGCCCTCGTGGCAGTTGACCTAGACCACGCATTTGACCGAGTTGAGCACCATTTCTTGCAGGCTGTCTTAGAGAAGATGAAACTATCCCCAATACTGACAGGTGTGGTTCTCCATCCAATCCACGGAGCCCCTTTCACAGTTCTGGTTCTAGCGTGCACCTCGTGGCTTACGACAGCGTTTGGTGGACATTCGCCTCCGCGAATGTTGTGCCTATGCGGACGATGTACTATTCTTGGCGAGGTCAGCAGAAGACATATGTACGGCGATCGCGTTGCTTCAGCAATACGGAGAGGTGGCCGGGAGCCGTATCAATCTGCAGAAGTCGCACTACATGGATGTGAACAGAGGATTGCGTATGAGTACGCTAGTGCACATTAGCAAAGTCCCGGCGATGAAGTGTTTGGGAATGACCTTCCACGGGAACGTGTAGCGTACAACAGCAGATACGTATTGCAGAATAATGTGATCCGCATGCAAATTCGTCTCCATAACTTTCGAACACTTGACTTGATCGTGCGGGTACATTTTGTCAACGTCTACCTCGCTTCGAAACTTAATCATTATACACACATTCTCCCAATGGCCGCTACGGTAGCTGCCAAGTTCCAGGCGGCCTTCGGTCATTTCGTCAGCGAGGGTGGGGTGTTCAAGAACCGTTGCGATTCGCTAACGTTGCCCATACATGCAGGTGGCATTGAAATGATAAACGTGCACAACAGGGCGTGCGTTCTCTTCCTGCGAACGATGCATCTCCTACGTACTTCGGACAAGTACACCCTCCCTTGTACACTGATTCAGGAGGTAATGCCTCAGTCCCTCCGTCCGTCGATTCCTGTTGGACATATCGCACCAGCACTGTCACATTCGCACCTATCTGGTCGACATGAGTTACCTGTGGTATGTCTAACCGACCAACCTAGAAAATGGCTCTGAGCATTATGCGACTTAATTTCTGAGGTCATCAGTCGACGAACCTATAACCAAGGTCTTCTACTGCTAGTTTCAACGGACGCTGCCTGCTAAAGTCGTTGAACGTTGACATCCGGCTCTTCTTTCCCACCACGGTCAGGGCGCTGTGGTATGTGGTAACGACTGAAAAATTCCCCACCCGACAACGTTTACACACGATACATGTTGCCGAGGAACCTCTCTTCCCTAGATGCGCCGCTGTCGACCCGACATGGACCGTTTCTTTTGCGGTACGGCTACCGACTGCTTGCTCCTCACACGACGCATGTTGGCATTGTTGTTGCGACGGACGCCTCAGTCCGTAGAGCCCACCGAACTGATCCATCCCGACGTCACTTCCTTCACTGCTACTCGTCATTACGTCACGGTGCGGGTTAAGGGTACGGCATTGTCATAGTATTTTAATGAGAGCGTTGCAGGGTTGTTAGATTTCTGGCATTATTTAAAGAGTAACTACATGATTTTACCGCGCAAAACGTCGTATGGTACGGACTTTGCGAGTTCCCTGATGTCGTTGTTTACGCGCTGTCCAGACCATTGGGGTGTACCAGGTGTGAGAAGACACTGAGATATTGCTCATGATGGACTGATGAAAGACATCAGCCGTAAATATATGGTGTTACACCCTCGCTAAACGAGAAGACGACCACGACATCCCGCCATCGGGCTGCTGTGGTCACTCTCGAAAAAAAAGATAGAACAAAAAGAATTACAAATAAAAACATAAGAACAAGATATAATAAAGTATTGTACGCCTTCCTTTATCCTTTTCCTTTTTTTAATAAAATGTTCAGAGGCATATTTAATTTTTGTTCGCGGGCGGAGCCTGAAATGGTGGCACACGACCGTCCTAGTTAGCTTCAGGGTGAAGGTTTTTGTTTTTAGGTTGGATAGGTTTTTGGGGGTAGTATATGTGATAGAGGCCAATGCGTGAAGTGGAAGAGGTATTTATGTACGTATAAAAATAGAGCGTAAAAAAAGATGGTAGAGCGCTAAAAAAAAGAGCGCTAATGCGCTGCTTCCTGGACTCGGGTAGGCGCGTCGGCCCCGGATCGAATCCGCCCGGCGGATTAACAACGAGGGCCAGTATGCCGGCCTGCCTGGATGTGGCTTTTAGCGGTTTTCCTCATCCTGCTAGGTGACTGCAGGGCTAATCACCACCTTACGCCTCAGTTACACGACTCGCAGACATTTGAAAACGTTCGCATTGTTCCATGGCTTACACTAGACGCAGACAGCTGCCGTAGACTAATTCCGTCCCGGGAGGTATGGGGTGGTGGCACGAAGCACAACCAAGCACCCTCTGCAACTAACACTGCCAAATCAATAGCAACAGGTTAGGTTAGTGCTGTTTAACGTCCCGTCGACAACGAGGTCATTAGAGACGGAGCACAAGCTCGGGTTAGGGAAGGATGGGGAAGGAAATCGGCAGTGCCCTTTCAAAGGAACCATCCCGCCATTTGCCTGAAACGATTTAGGGAAATCACGGAAAACCTAAATCAGAATGGCTGGAGACGGGATTGAACCGTCGTCCTCCCGAATGCGAGTCCAGTGTCAATAGCAACAGGGCCGACACCGCGTGACGCGGGACAAAGGCCCCAAGAAAGAAAGAAAGAAAATCTGGGGAGACCTATTGCAAATGATTCATTACTTTCGGAGATCTACATTTCCCAAATTATTACATGAAAAAATATACTTGTTACATGATTAGAACCGCAAACTCGGCAAATTTGAATTTTCCTCTCTACAAATGTTCGTCGAGTGCCCCTCAGGTCACTTGACACTCGTCAAAGCTGTAATCGAGTTCATTCCATACGTTACGCATCAACATCCTTTCAGTGGTTATCGCATCAGCATTGGCACGTTCTTTAAGATGTTCCAGTGTTCTTGGCAGTGGAGGTACGTAAACACGGTCGATAATGTACCTCCAGCGGAAAAACTCACGGGGCATTAAGTCAGGCGATCTAGGGGGCCAAGGGAACAGAGCCACATCGTACTCATCACTGCGCGAAAGCCAGGGATTTGGGAGTTCGCCTTTTAGGTAGCGATGAACACTAAGGGTCCAATGAGGGGGCGCTCCATCTTGTTGGGATATGAAGCTAAAACATATCAAGGTAAGAAGTACCCGTCATAGTCCTCTTACAGAAGAAAAACGGTCCACAGAGATTCGTCTGTGACACTGCAAAGACAACGTTAACATTCGGCTAATCTGGTTGATCCGCCAGTTTCATGAGGATGTATAATGCTCTATGTCCTCACATTGTGGCGATTAAACGTTCCAGATAAATGGAATATCAGTTTGGAAGCACTGGAATGCAAAAGTGAAGGCACCCTCCGTTATCTTCCGGTTTGATTGTAGCAAGAAGTGTAGTCTATATGGCCGGCCGGAGTGACCGAGCGGTTCTAGGCGCTTCAGTCTGGAATCGCTCTACCGTTATGGTCGCAGGCTCGAATCCTGCCTTGGGCATGAATGTGTGTGATGTTCTTAGGTTAGTTAGGTTTAAGTAGGTTTAAGTTCTAGAGGACTGATGACCTCATAAATTAAGTCCCATAGTGCTCAGAGCCATTTGAACCATTTTGATTTGTAGTCGATATGTTACGAAACGTAACAGCCATCGAAAAATCTTCTACACAATTTTCTGAGGTATTCGTGGCTTTCGTGGACTATTGACGATTTTGGACTGCGAAAGAAGCTTTTCCTCACCCTTTCCACGGTTGCATTTGGGGCACTCGGTCGACCTGTATGTTTCTGTTTACAAACACAACTAGCGTCCCCGAAACGTCAATTCCAGTGCCCAGTGCTCTCTTCACATGACGGTTCTTTTCCATACTTTCTTCTGAACGCACGCTACACTACTGTAACAGATAAACATCTCGCACAACACATATCGCCGTTTTATGAAGGTACTGCATACGTATTGCAAATTGGGTTTAAAATAACAGGCGGCAGGTCGTGTAGTAAGAAAATTTTGACAGCGACGGCGCCGTGTCGTTTCCAGTTGAGCAGTAAATATAGATGACAAGTGTGGACCGAGCGAATTTTGTCAGGAATTTCCGACGAGGAGGGGGAGAGAGAGAGAGAGAGAGAGAGAGAGAGAGAGAGAGAGAGAGAGAGAGAGAGGACTCACAGCTCCTGCTTTTATATAATCCAAAAACAAATTACGGCAACTGCCTTCAATTTGCTTTACAGTTGCGATACATAAACATTTCCCTGAACATTCTTTATCGGAACAGCAAAAAGTACGTTCCTTACATTAAATCCTGATCTTTTCTCCTTACTTTACAAATTTATTTACAAAGAGTAAATGTATTCTTAATGTATTTTAGCCTTAATTAAACGATTGCGACATATTCTACACCACTGGCCATTAAAATTGCTACACAAAGAAGAAATGCAGATGATAAACGGGTATTCATTGGACAAATATATTAACTAGAACTGACATGTGATTACATTTTCACGCAATGAGGGTGCATTCATCCTTAGTAATCAGAACCCAGAACAACCACCTCTGGCCGTAATAAAGGCCTTTATACGCTTGGGCATTGAGTCGAACAGAGCTTGGTTGGCGTGTAAACGTACAGCTGCCCATACACGATACCACAGTTCACAAGAGTAGTGACTGGAGTATTGTGACGAGCCAGTTGCTCGGCCACCATTGGCCAGATTTTTTCAATTGGTGAGAGATCTAGAGAATATGCTGCCCAGGGCAGCAGTCGAACATTTTCTGTATCCAGGATAGCCCGTACAGCGCCAGCAATATGCGGTCGTTCATTATCCTGCTGAAATGTAGGGTTTCGCAGGGATCGAATGAAGGGTAGAGCCACGGGTCGTAACACATCTGAAATTTAACTTCCACTGTTCAAAGTGCCGTCAATGCGAACAAGAGGTAACGGAGACGTGTAACCAATGGCACCCCATACCATCACGCCAGATGATACGCCAGTATGGCGATGACGAACACACGCTTCCAATGTGCGTTCACCGCGATGTCGCCAAACACGGATGCGACCATCGTGATGCTGTAAACAGAACCTGGATTCATCCGAAAAAATTGCGTTTTGCCATTTGTACAATCAGGTTCGTGGTTGAGTGCACATCGCAGGCGCTCCTGTCTGTGAAGCAGCGCCAAGGGTAACCGCAGCCATGGTCTCCGAGCTGATAGTCCATGCTGCTGCAAATGTCGTCGAACTGTTTGTGCAGATCGTTGTTGTCTTGCAAACGTCCCCATCTGTTGACTCAGAGATGGAGACGTGGCTGCACGATCCGTTACAGCCATGCGGATAAGATGCCTGCCATCTCGACTGCTAGTGATACGAGACCGTTGGAATCCAGCACGGCGTTCCGTATTATCCTCCTGAACCCACCGATTCCACATTCTGCTAAAAGTCATTGGATCTCGACCAACACAAGCAGCAATGTCGCGATACGATAAACCGCAATCCCGATAGGCTACAATCCGACCTTTATCAAAGTCTGAAAGGTGATGGTACGCATTACTCCACCTTACACGAGGCATCACAACAACGTTTCACCAGGCAACGCCGGTCAACTGCTGTTTGTGTATGAGAAATCGGTTGGAAACTTTCCTCTTGTCAGCACGTTGTAGGTGTCGCCACCGGTGTCAACCTTGTGTGAATGCTCTGAAAACCTAATCATTTGCATATCACAGCGTCTTCTTCCTGTTGGTTAAATTTCGCGTCTGTAGCACGCCATCTTCGTGGTATAGCAATTTTAATGGCCAGTAGTGTACATTTTTTTTATTATGTCATTTTGTTGATTTCTTTTCTCGTTTTGTTATTTTCTTATGTCCTTTTCTTAATTTCTTCTCTCGTTTTCTTAATTTCTTCTTTTCTTTATTTCTTTGTATTTCTTTGTATTCTCTTATCTCTATTCTTTAATTCCTTGTCTCTTTATATTATGTATTAATTCATTTTTACTTTTACTGTATTTAGTTTTCTTGGTGTTTCAGCTCTCTGGGTCACTCTGGGTTGCTCTCTGGAGCACTATGGCATTTTCTATCTCACACAGACAGCAAAAAAATACCTATTGTTTTATAGTAAATGCCCCATCCCAGGTCATCCAGATACTGATGCACGTTTAACGTCGCTAGCTTAGCATTGGCGTTTCGCTGTGCATTGGCTTTGCAACGTTCTTTTGTGTTAACGTATCACTGCAATGCCTCTTCGACGTTATCATCGTCACCGTTGGCTTCGCAGTGTTCCTGTGTATAAATAATTGAAAGCAGTAAATATTGACCATACTGGGCTGTTTAATAAGCTGCATTTTCTTGGAGGTCCATGTGTGTTTCGTGGATTGCGAATGCAGTTCACGTGTGATGTGTCAGCTGTGTTTGGAGACAGTACATGGTTGACCTTGTCTGTTGTATGGGGCAGTCATGCAGATTACGGTGGCCTTGAAGCTTCCCCCCCCCCCCCCCCCCTTTAGGGGGTATTGCTAGCCATACACTCTGAGGATAGCGTCTTGCAATAGTCGCCGAAACGTCGGAATTTTATACTTTGCAATGCGGTCCCAAACCCAGAAGAATTTTGTTGACTAAATAGTAGATCCACAAAAGAAAGAAAAATAGAAATGTTAAAAATTGCCAAATAAAAACAACCCCTAGAAAAAGTAACGGCGTTTACACCGTTTTATCGAATAAGTTATTAACAATTGTTTATTAAAAATCATATAAACTCTACCGATAAATAGGATACAGCAGCTGTTTGTGTATGAAATCCTCTAACAAATGAATAATTGGCCTAAGGATAATTGAAACTGTCGATTGATTATAAACAAAATTGTTCGATTACGACTGGTATGTGCCCAAAACAAAATTCTCCACGAACACACGACGCAGTTTGCCTCTGCATGGATAACTGATACTAATATTTAATTGTCCGTATTCATTTAATGATAAATTAATAAATTAATATTTACAAGAAATCATTTGATTAACGTAATGGGCAACTGGCGAGGCTGAATCAAGGAGCGTATTTGACTAGAAACGATTGTTTCGATGTGTACAACGTTGAAAATGAAATAAGAAAATGAATTATAAGACACTGTGTAAATGAAATGAAACCACCTTTAAATGTGTTTTCTCAATATTATTTAATCCATTCACTTCAAATGTTTAAATCTTGTGAAATGACTGTGTATAGAAATGATGGTTAGGCATGCAGATATTAATCTGAGCAAAGTGTTTTCAAGTAATATAACTGAGAACATAGTATGCTAGAGGGAAATTAATGGGATAAGGTCGATCGTGTGAGTAAAATGCCTCACATGTGTTTCTGGGTTAGGCACATTTCTGTATTGTTTGTTCAGAAATTGCTTATTTTCCGTATAACGTTTGGTGATTTTGAGACTTGTAAGATGAGAACGCTAGACAAGTTAAGTGCCTAAACTTTCTTCGTGAGCTTTTTATTGCATGGGGCTTTGTTTCAATCTGAGTGCACTGTACAACGCTTTTGGTTTTATGTTAGTGATTGCCTGCAACTAATCTGCTCACTCTGTTAGAAGCGTATCTTCTGTGAATAAAACATCGACAAAAAATTAAAAAGTGTGGTAGGCCTACATTACCATCATAAATAAGTTATTTAACTCATTATACTTACTCATATTTTATGCATGTATCATTCACCTTGCTGACTGCGTAGCAAACAAAGTAGATAAGAGCTAGTTACTTAGTCACGGCTGGCGGCGGTTTGTTACCAGCCCGACCCTTGAGACTAAAACAAGGTACAGGAGAAGGTGTCGTCAGATGCGGTTCACCGAGCGCCTCTTCTCCGGTGCTCGTCTGAACAGCGCACGGCACCATAGCGAAACAGCGTGTGGCTGTGCCCACCGGTCAGTGGCAGCACGAAGCCTCGAAGCTACTGAACGAGGAACACACACTGACAGCACGTCTGCGGAGTAGGCAGCCGCTCTCGAATGCGACCACACGATACCCGTTGCTAAGTTGCAACGTCAGATACATAACACAGAGATGACTGCAATCGATAATGAGCCGATACATTTCAACATACTGTCATATGGTTGGAGCATGGGTTTCTCAAGAGCAACTGATGTGCCCATAGAGCGTAATGAAATTTAACAGAAACATAAATATCACTAAGTTTTCTTTTAAATCTTCATTCTTTTCCCGAGTTGGTGGCAAGAGGATGACTATAAGTTTTCCTACTTTCTTACAACATTGATGCTCATATTTCATCTCTTGTGTTGAGGCCACCCGTTGTCTAATGGGTTGTAGAGGTCAGGTCGGTGGTGGACATTGCTTGTTGCCGTCCAGTGCAGTGTAAAGAAGGTCTCATCCACCTGCTGGTTCAACAGATCACGGAATGTAACCAAACGTAACGCAGTAGCATTTACCAGATCAGTCAGGAACCTCAGTTTGTTACCAAGCCAAAGTGTTAACGCAATTTACTGATTTACCAACCCTGGCCCTTAAGTAAAATCAGGAGAACGGGAGAGGGGTTAGAGAAAGGCGTACTAAAGCTGGATCAGAACAATGACAAATATAGGAATCCTGTTAAATCATTTGTAACTATTAACGTGTAAATTTGGTTCACCATTAAGGATCTTACATTTTTTCTTATATATAATAACTACAGTGAATCAACAAATTTTGTGAATTTTAGCAATGATTTCTCGTGTACAAGAAATTTAATGACAGAATAAGAGTCGTCTTCATTGGAATAGTTAAAGATTGAATATAATGTGAAATTATAATTTAAAAATAGTTACTACTGCTAGCTGCTGGCGAAAACTGAAGGTTATATAAAAAATACCCATTAAAACACTGGTCTTTGACTGCATCTTTACTCTTTCGCGGCATTCCTTACTCAGTATATCTGTACCATATTATTAAAAACTAAGTAAAGAAAAACTGTGCCTGATGATTTGCGCTGGGCGAATATCTGAGCAATGAAAGAGGAAAAATAATCAAGTTGATCTACAAAAATATTATCTTACAACGACATCATTAAAACTGCAATAAATTAAGTTTTCCGATTCCTGATGCAGTCATCACGTAAAAAGTCGACTGCTGGGCAAAGGAGACAGGACGAAAAACACACAGAGACACCACACTCAAAATTTATTTAAACTCTCGTAGCTTCCAAAAATGAGAATAAATTTTCAGAATCCGCTGTGGTACGAAGAGAAAAACTTAATTTTGCAGTAACTTTATTTTGGATTCACTATTAACATTTGATGCGATATGCATGCTTTAAAATCTTCTAAGAACAGAAGACTTTGCACTGTATCTGTATGGTTTGGTTGTTCTCCTCCAGTACTTGACAGACACGTCCCGAAAATACTCCTATATTACTCCGTACTGTCTTCTGTTAGGAAGGTTCTCCATGTATTTATAAGAAACAGTCAAATGAAAACGAGATAGATTGAAAAAAGTATGCCTTCCTTCAGGGCACCAAAAATAAGTAAATTGCTTGGAGGAGAGGTCGTGACTTTATGGAGAATATGTAATGGGTTCCCAGCGAAACTTCTGCAGTTGAAATAAACTTGTCATCATGTGAGCGCGCCCACATTCGTGGCCGTCGGTTTGCTTCGGATGAGTATGTGCACGCCTGGGTGCAATCATGGTTCCGTAGCCAACCGCACACATTATTCCATCAAAGCATTGTCTCACAGTGGAATAAATATAATAACTTTTGAAACAATAAACAGTTTACTTACTTTTATTATATCTGTCTCGTTTTCATATTATTGTCTCTTATACAACTTATCTTCTGATTTTCTTCTTTGGCTTTCTTTACAGTTTTCTCCCAGGGGCATTGATTTGATATAAATTTCCTCCAAATGGCGTCTACTCTTCTCATAAGGTTTCTCAATCAACTTCTCACGCTACAATCACTTCAGAAAAAATACACTGACGGAAAAAGAATTACAACACCAAGGAGTTGTGCGACATAAACGAAAATTGGTATGCGTTTTTTTTCTTTTTTTACGTCTGTGAGATGGCATCTGTTCAAATTCAGAGGCAACCGCATAAGAGCGGCGCTATTAGCGCAACTATGAGGATGCAAACCGAGTTTGCTTCAAACAAGCGCTGCAACGGTCCTGAGCGTTAGTTGCCACTGACGTTGCATGTGATGAGTTGATGATCGTCAAGAATGCCTTCAAGGCTAAAAAGACACCATTATCAACGCTTCACTGACTTAGAATGATGTCATGTAACAAAGCCGCGAGAAGATGGATGTTCCTTCTGCGATACTGCAGAAAGACTTGTCAAGAATGTAGCCATTGTACATGACTGTTTGCAGCTGTTGTCACGAGAAGCCCGAGCTCTAGATGGCCAAGTGGCAGTACCGAAAGCGAAGACCATAGTGTTAGGCGTAGTGTCCTGGCGAGTTGGAATGCATCTGCAGCAGCAAATTGAGCGTTAGTTTGCTCCACGGTGACACAACTCACTGTTAAAAACCTGTTACTTCAAGGGCTGCTCCGAACCAGACGCCCTGTAGCGTGCATTCCACTTACCCCAAACCAAGCGCCATTTGAGACTTCAGGGGGTGTCAAGCGAGAGCTAATTGGAGGGCAGGGTGGAAATCTGTTTTCTGACGGAAGCTGGTTCTGCCTCGGTGCCAGTGATGGCCTTATGGTCGTTAGACCAGTTGAGAACCTGCAATCAACCTGTGTCGATCACCAGGTCTATCTCCAATCGAGCGCATATGGGTCATCATCGGACGACAACTCTATCGTCATCCACAACCAGCATTAATCGTCCTTGTATTGACGGACCAAGTGCAGCAGGCATGGAACTCCATCCCACAAACTGGCACCCACCACCTGTACAGCACAATGCATACACTTTTACATGCTTGTATTCAGATTTCTGGCGGTTACACTTGTTATTAATGAACCAGAATTTCTCATTTTCAGTGGCTCACGTCGCGCTTGCATGAAACTTTGATCCTGCAGTGTTAATCACTTAAATATATTACCTAGACAGATGTATTACCTAACAGAAACAGTGCGAAAACTTGTAATGGCCTTTCGGGGCAGTATGTGCTGTAAAAAATTGTAAACAAAAAAATCGACTTAATTTACACTGAACATAGCCAATGAGACAGTTGCGCAATCAGATTCAAGCGCCCCGCCAGATGTAATCAGTACATGAAATGTATTCGCAATTGCGAATGTGGACTACAATCAGCTGCATAATGAAATGACAACAATGAAAATTTATGCCAGACCAGAACTCTAACGCGTATTTTACACTTATCGCCAGCGGTTGCATTACCATTTGGCTACCCAAGCACGCCTTTCAGCCAGACAAAAACTTCCACATGTCGTCAATGATGTGTCTAAAATTGTACTCATACATCCATTATGATATTCGGGAACAGGGGAGATGACATCTTGGGTTGTCGGGTGTTCTGTCGGATATCATCGTCGTACTTGCACGATATTTCGGTCATGTAGCTCGTAACCTTCATCAGATGCGACCTGAGACTGCTCCTCGAGTGGACCTGGTCCAGTATTTATGCCTGTGGCCTTCCCCCTCCACCAACGGCTGCAGGCGCTTCCTCTGTGGTCCGCGCCCATTCCCTGCGACCTGCTGGAGCGTTGCTGCTCCGTTTTCCGTCTGCTGCGGTTCTAGGTGTTCCCTCTGCGGTCCGCGTCCACCAGACCCGCTCCTGGGGGTTTCATCTACGGTCTGGGGTACCAAGCGTTCCGCCTGCGGTCCGCGCCCGCTCACCATGACCGGTTGGAGCGTTGCCGCTCCGTTTTTTGTCCGCTGCGGCTCTGGATGTTCCCTGTGCAGTCCGCGCCCACCAGTCCCACTTCTGGGTGTTCCATCTTTGGTCTGGTGCGCCTGGCAGTCCGATAGGGGCTCGTTTCCTATGTCTCTAGTTCTTCTGTTTGTGTGGTGTTGCACCTGGCCCCATTGCTCCTTTAACAATTCCAGAGCCGGATCCCAAGCTCTGCTTCGCTGGTACCTTGTGTCAAGGTTCAGCCATTTTGATTTCTATCGATTCTCTTATAACACTGTCCCAAAATCTCGGTGTTTTTGCTAGAATCTTGGTATCCTCATACTTCATGGCCTGATCTAGTTCAAGACAGTGTTCAGCTATGGCTGACTTAGTCATCTGTCTTAATCTAGTGTGCCTCTGATGTTCTTTGCACGTGATCTTCACAGTTCTTGTCCTCTGCCCAATGTAGGACATGCCACATTGACAAGGTATATTGTAAATCCCTGATCTTCGTAACCCCAGGTCGTCTTTGACACTCCCCAGCAGTCCCCCGATCTTGTTGTATGGACAGAAAACACACTTGATATTGTGTTTACGGAGGAGCCTACTGATTCTGGCAGAAATAGAGCCAGCATAGGGTAGATATGCCACCTTCTTTGCTTCATCTTGTTCTTGTTCAGGAACCTTTGGTATAGTGGTTGGTTGCAGTGCCGTCTCAATTTGTCTGTCCATGTATCCATTCTTGGAGAAAACTGTTTTGAGACGTTCTATCTCTGTAGGTAGATTCTCTTGGTCTGACAGGGCATGTGCTCTGTGGACCAAAGTCTTCAGAACCCCAGTCTTCTGTGCAGGGTGGTGACAGCTGCTGGCCTGCAGATATAAGTCAGTGTGTGTTGGTTTTCGGTACAAACTGTGGCCAATTGATTCATCTGCCTTCCTCTGGACTAGTACATCCAGAAATGGCAGCTGGCCATTCTTCTCCAGTTCCATGGTGAACTTGATATTAGGGTGTCATGAGTTAAGATGTTCAAAAAACTCATTGAGCCTGTCCATCCAATGTGGCCAGATCACGAAGGTGTCATACACATACCTAAAGAAGCATGTGGGTTGAAATGTGACCTTCTCCAATGCCCTCTCCTCAAAACTCTCGATAAACATGTTGGCAACCACAGGGGACAGTGGAGTGCCCATAGCTACACCTTCAGTTTGCTCGTAATATTGGTTTCTGTACAGGAAATACGTGGATGTCATTGTATGACAGAACAGGTCCAACTGAGCACCGTCAAATTTCTCTGCAATCAGTTCTAGTGAGTCCTTCAGTGGGTCCCTGGTGAACAGCGATACCTCATCAAAACTAACCATGATGTCCGAATCTGTGATATGCAGTTGCTTGAGGCGTTGCAGGAAATCTTCTGAGTTGCGGATGTGGTGAATACATTTCCCCACATACGGAGACAGGAGACCTTTCAAGTACTTGGCTGTTGTGTACGTAGGTGCCCCAATATTACTGACAATGGACGTAGGAGCACGCCCTCCTTGTGTATGTTATGCAGACCATACAGTCTAGGTGGCACTGGCGCTTTTTCCCGTAGTTGTCTGACGATCATATCGGGCATCCCTGATTCCTTCAAGAGAGCACTAGTCTTCTTGGCTACCTTGTCCGTGGGGTCACATATCAGAATTCTGTATGTAGGGTCCTCCAGAAGTTGGCGTACTTTCTCATCATAATCCACCTGCTGCCAGATGACAGTGGAGTTTGTCTGCTGGCAGTACCACCGTATGCCCTATGCTCGCTCTATTTCTGCCAGAATCAGTAGGATCCTCCGTAAACACAATATCAAGTGTGTTTTCTGTCCATACAACAAGATTGGGGGACTGCTGGGGAGTGTCAAAGACGACCTGGGGTTACGAAAATCAGGGATTTACAATATACCTTGTCAATGTGGCATGTCCTACATTGGGCAGACGACACGAACTGTGGAGATCAGGTGCAAAGAACATCAGAGGCACACTAGATTAAGACAGGTGACTAAGTCAGCCATAGCTGAACACAGTCTAGAACTAGATCATGCCATGAAGTATGAGGATACCAAGACTCTAGCAAAAACACCCAGATTTTGGGACGGTGTTATAAGAGAATCGATAGAAGTAAAAATGACTGACGATCTTATGAACCTTGACACAGAGTACCAGCTAAGCAGAGCCTGGGATCCGGATCTGGAATTGTTAAAGGAGCAATGGGGCCAGGTGCAACACTACACAAACAGAAGAACCAGAGACATGGAGATGGAAAACGAGCCCCTATCGGACTGCCAGGGGCACCAGACCGAAGATGGAACACCCAGAAGTGGGACTGGTGGGAGCGGACCGCAGAGGGAACAGCTGCAGCCGTTGGTGGAGGGGGAAGGCCATAGTCATAAATACTCTAGGAGCCTGATGAAGGTTACCAGCTACGTGACCGAAATATCGTGCAAGTACGTCGCTGATATCGGGCAAAACACCCGACAACCCAAGATGTCATTAGATCGCCGGGAAAGCCTGAAGAGTTACAACAGAGGAGATATTTTATTTAAAAGTCGCTTACCCTGTGTCGGCGGATAAATGTGATATTGTAGAGCGTGCGCGTTACCTGAACGAGGACGCAAAGTTTTTTTATATATATGCATCCATTCCCGAAGGAATTGGATCGTAATTCCGAATAACTCAGGCACTGCAAGTCGTAGATACAATCAGTATCAGCTCTTGTCGTATCGTAGAATGCATACTGCTCAGCCATTGGCTCGGATACGATCCTTACTGAAGTCCCACGTCCGTTTTTGGTTCGCTGTCTTGTTCAGTTTTAGGAAACCAAGCGGAGAACACGTCAGTGGTGGGCCGCTTGAATTAGCGCACAAAACAGCCTGATTGGCTAATTTTGATGACGAAATGAAATGTCGTGTGGCTAGGGCCTGCCGTCAGGTAGCCCTCTCGCCTGGTGCAGGTCTTTCGAGTTGACGCCACTTCGGCGGCTTGCGTGTCGATGGGGATGAAATGATGATGATTAGGACAACACAACACCCAGTCCCTGAGCAGAGAAAAATCTCCGACCCAGCCGGGAATCGAACCCGGGCCCTTAGGATTGACAGTCTATCACGCTGGCCACCCAGTTACTGTGGCGGACACTGATGATAATTAACTCAGAGAACTGTGCAACATATCTATTATTATCTTAACAATTATTTCTCAGGAGAGTCTGCCATGCTATACCCTTACAAGTTTTTCAGACTGTTTCTGACTGCGCTATGTTGTTTCTGAAGTGTAATGGTCGCTGTTTCAACCGATAATATGTCCAAGCAGTCCGTTCTCTCTCTCTCTCCCTCACTCACTCAATCACTCACTCACTCAGTCTATCTGCCCTAGCGTTTACGCACTTGTACCGCCTCCGTTTGCTTTTGGTCATTTAGCAAATTTGTGTTATTTTGACTTAATGGGCGAGTGACGTTTTAGTCGCCACAGACGTCAGTTAACCTAAGGGAGGGAATTCGTTCGCGCCAGCTGCGTGAGAATCGTGTGTTCTCGTGTTAACTGTTTGTGTGTCGTATTTTCTTAGGCGGGGATTCGGTATCAAGCCAGAATTCGCCTAAACGAGCGTGGAAAAGCGACTGAAGACCATGCGCTGGCTGGCCGGTGTATCAGGCCAACGGTCGCTTATTGGCTGCACGGACTCTGTTCGGATTCTGCTCACCTCTTTGTCGAGCAAACTATCAAGCTTCGCATTAAACTATGCGAACATTAAATCCTCCCTCTTTTAATTACTTACTATGTCATTGCTTCTAATTCTGTGCGATTTACATTTAGCATTTCAAACAGCCGAAATTATTAAGTACATCAATATAGATAACGGCTAAATCATTTAGAACCCAATACGATATAAATTTTAGTTTATTAAATCTGAGGAACATGCTAATAGTGACGAAATAAAAGCCCAAGTATGGATATGCATGCAAGATGTATAATTTGTTATTCTAAAGAAGGGAAACAACTCGTTAATATATGTGCGATATTTTAAGAAGAACTATGTAAAAGCAGATTCACACAAGCCATGAAGAATCTGAGTGCCGCTATCCCACTTACAAGAAAATTAGAATTTTATTTACTACATATAGTCATAACGACGTCATCTGTAACCTATTTTGCATGGTAGGAATTCCACTGGATATTAGTTAGGTGAGCAATTCTGCGGCTTCAGCAGCGTTGACTGTGCGTCTGGTTATGGCCTGCGTGTTAAACAGCTGGTAGAGCGCGTCCCGCTCTCAGTAGGGTATAAACGGGGACCTTTTACTGTGGAGTCGACAACATGTTGGTTGGACCATAAACCGAGAGAGAAATTTACCTTTCAGAGATGCACTTCGCCTCAGGTTGCCGGATAGTACAAGTTGCACATTGACCGAAAATCAGAGACGCCAAGCTCTGCGGATTCAATCCTCTCATCAAAATATCCTACAATTGCCTTCACTACCGTTAGGATTATCGCCATCGATATATCTAATCCCGCCACCGTCATCGACTGCCGACGCTCTTAAGATGTTCGCCCTCATACAGTCATCGGATTTCACCACTTTCGCAGGTCATTTCCTTCACCAGTCATCACATGCGCCAGTCACCGCACTACCTGTCATCGCAATCGCCAGCGACAGTACCAGTGCAGGCACTATTCCAGTCATCAACATCATCAAGAGCCGTGGCCGGAGAAAGCACTAACTCTACGCTGCAGACACCAGGACGTACCCGCAAATATCTCTTCCAGACCCCATAAAATAATTCCCTTCGGGCTCCAATCAGATCCGCAAAGAAAACGCAAACTCAGTAGCATATCTACCAGTGCACGTACGCAACACGCAACCTACTCTATTCCTCCAAACCTATGTCATCCTACGTACCCATCCATTGTCCTCTTCCACCACAAACCTACTCCCTAGACTTGACCGAAACGTTCTCTATCTCAAAACTTTTATTCATGATTGCAGAAAAATGTACATCGAACACCAAATCTTTAAAACCATCCCACGAAATTATTTTTTCCATATATAACCCTTAGATCCGAATGTTCACAATCGACTGCCCTTTCCCCTGCCATCCTTCGCACTTTCTAACCCCACTGCAAACTCATGCAGCGGAACTGAACGCAGAGGCCTTAAGAAAACTTCTTCAGTGGTAAAAAAAAGTGAATAATGGTGATTATGTACGAGTGGCGTTCAATAAACAAGGCAATACATATTCCCCTGCTAATTCGGTTCAACCCCTATACTTTCATGAAGTTCCAACCGGCGCGGCGCTATACGCAACCTTCAAAATGGCGCCTGTGACGGAGGTGCGTTCAAAACAAAGATCTGTCATTGAGTTTCTTTTGGCGGAAAACCAGAGCATCGCATATATTCATAGGCGTTTGCAAAATGTCAACAGAGACCTCGTAGTGAATAAAAGCATGGTGATTCGTAGGGCGAGGTGTCTGTCAGCACAAGGAGGTCGCGTAAACCTGTCAGATTGCCCGCGTGCCTGCCGGCTGCACACAACTGTGATTCCTGCGATGTTGGTGGGAAGCTGAACTTGGATTTTGAGGAGGTTACTGATGCAAAAGACATTGGCACCGACGTCGACGAGTAGAGTGGTGCCAGGCGGGCATGCAGGCCATCCGAGTAAGGTTGCTTAAATTTGTCGTATTGAGAGGAGATTATGTTGGAAAATAGAATTTTCTAGCCAAAACAATGGAGAATAGAATGGTGTATTGGCATCCTGAATAAAACCAACATGACTTCAGAAAAAAAGTGTTACTGAACTGTGATTTATCTTCAAGGAATATGCTTAAAAATTTATTTTATTTGGTAGCGATGTATCAAGAACTTTAACACATTTAATCACACTATGTGAGCGTAGAAGTAGTTGCCAGGGAGTAACTGATGAAATCATAAGCAAATTCCTTTTTAAAAACCGAGTGAGGTGGCGCAGCGGTTTGGCACACTGACCTCGCTTTCGGGAGGAAGACGGTTCAATCCCGCGTCCGGCCATCCTGATTTAGGTTTTCCGAGATTTCCCTAAATCGCTCCAGGCAAATGCCGGGATGGTTCTTTCGAAAGGGCACGGCCGACTTACTTCACCATCCTTCCCTAATCCTATGAGATCGATGACATCGCTGTTTGGTCTCTTCCCCCCAAAACAACCCAACCCAACGCTTTTTAACAAATGGTAATTTATTCACTTTAATGGTGCCTAAAGCACCTTTTAAAAGAAACAGATTTAAAATTATAATCATAAATCACCTTCTAAATATCAAGTTACTATTTATTAAGAGGCAGAAAGAAACAAATCTTTGACTGTGTGAGCTTTCGGGCTGAGAACCTCGCCGCTCCCTTTTGACACGGCCGTAGATATGGCCGCTCACAACAACCTCTGAAATACTACACTAGTGCAAATCTGCAACAGACCACTAAAAGTGTTAACAATTCACAGAAGCACACAAACTATGCACCTCGTAGGAGGGATGGAAATGGTACAAAACACTAAAATTAAAAATATTAACTTTGCCACCGAAGGTGCAACTTGATTTTAACTTTTAAGAAAAGTCTTACGGTGCAAGGGTGGCAACTTCATATATTAAAATGACGATTTAAATAAAAGCCCATGAAATGCAATCTTATATAAAATTATACAAGGTTGGTCACACAAGTCAACATGCTCTACAGTACACAGATACCGCCTCTCAAGATGTTAGGTAAGATCAAAATATATTTCAGGATTTAGGCCATTGCACTCCAAGCAATAAATTCGTTAACACACCGAATTCGAAAAACATGACAAGGCAGCTATTAACGTGCGGCAAATTGATAGGGAGATTGCCAAACAACCCGAACAGCAGGTTGCTCTAACCTGCCCCTACTCCACAAGGGAAAATCGGACCCCTCAATTCATAAATAACCACCTTCCCGCAGGTGGGCAAACGGAGAAGAATGGTGGGGCAACCCCAAATCAAAGCGGCTAGTGACCTCACCAAGAAAACAAGTAGAATATAACAAGAGTAAATCACACAACATATCACCCATCACTTAACTTATAATACACTGTGATTTCTCGAGAAGACCTGGCGCAGCGCGCCGATCTCCCGTCTCACGGCGTCGCAGCTCGCACCGGCCAGACTGATGTCGTGGGTTGACTCCTGTTGCTCTCGTGTCGTCCGCGAAGTCACTACTCCTCGCTTATGTCCGCGGCCCACTGGACTCACGTGGCGGCCTCAAATGCGACCACGCTCAAGACGGACAAGTCATCTTGTGTCTCAGTGCGCGACCGACCAACCGATCGATCCAACCGCCAATGACCGTTGCCGGAGCAAACTCGAGCAGACTGGCGGCCTAACGCGCAGACTCAGATGCAGGAACTAAGGCCCGACCGGGCGACGGCTCGCTGAGTTCTCTTATTGGCGGAGTGGAAAGACTCTCATTCTGCCGGCTTTAAAGGTTGATCCGAACGACAGACAGACACTAACTGCCTAACAAATGCGGAAGAGAGACAGACCCAGACTCACCGACTGGCGAGCTCATAGCACCCCTTAAATGCACGTGAACAGGCAACCTTTCCCCTTTCCCACCAGAGGGAGACAACAAAGCTGCAATTGCCACAGCGGCGCCACCGCCAGAAACGGGAGGGCGACTGCTTCACTCTAAGCGCTGCGGCGCGCTCTTCAAAACGGCAATTTTTACCACGGCTCAGTTACTTTACTTCTTGAACGCACCTTTCACTTTATTGGAAATAACTGTGTGCGTGTGCGTGTGTGTGTGTGTATATGCGATGATAAATTATTGATCTGCTTCTTTTATTATCCTAACGTCTGTTATTTATGAGACGCGACTCACCATTTGGTGCAAGACTTACGAAGCGAAATGGTGAAACAGAAAAACTATCGCTGTTGCAAAAGATATTAAATCCCCAAATGGTGCAACAGTTCGAGTTCTCGAGCAAGAAATCAGGGACGTCAGTGCGCATCGACTGAGCGACCCACACCAGTCTTTTTAGCTGAACGCACGGCTGCGGCTGGAGCTGCCTCTGGCTGGGACCGGACGGGCCGCGCCGGGGCGGCAGCTCTTTATCAGTGCCAGGCAGCGCTTAACCTGGCCGCCCGCGCTGACGGATTGGCCGCCACCTCGGCTTTGCGCGGATCGATCGCTGTCCAGATCGCGTCGGGCGCTCCATCTCTGACGGGATCCCCTGCCCAAATCCGCCCGTTAAGGAAAAGCCGAAATCCCGTCTGAAACGTCGAGTCTTTCCACAGCCCACACTAACTATGGGTACCTTATGAAACTGCGCCATAACTACACAGTGGCATACGGTTTTTCAATTACCTGAAATTGCCAGTGTTGCCACTGTTGCAGAATTCATTCGGAAGGGTTTTTATGAAAATTCGCATGGAAAGATACTATGATTACTAGATTCGTCCATTAAATGGCCATATTGATATCACATAATACAGAGCAGTGTCTACATTAGTCATTAAACGAGACTCTTTGTCAAAATGCAATGATGCACAGCGCATTTATATTATAAGAACTGTTTTTGAGTTTGGGATCGCAAGCAGAATCGTGACAAAGATTATCACTTCAATCACCGCTTCAGACGCAGCTTACAATTGTATGGTTTGAGGATGGACATTTGATTGGTCGAAACAAGTAATCGTCCAAGAATGAGATTTTCACTCTGCAGCGGAGTGTGCGCTGATATGAAACTTCCTGGCAGATTAAAACTGTGTGCCCGACCGAGACTCGAACACGGGACCTTTGCCTTTCGCAGGCAAGTGCTCTACCATCTGAGCTACCGAAGCATGACTCACGCCCGGTACTCACAGCTTTACTTCTGCCAGTATCCTCCGTCTCCTACCTTCCAAACTTTACAGAAGCTCTCCTGCAAACCTTGCAGAACTAGCACTCCTGAAAGAAAGGATATTGCGGAGACATGACTTAGCCACAGCCTGCAGAGTGAAAATCTCATTCTGGAAACATCCCCCAAGCTGTGGCTAAGCCATGTCTCCACAGTATCCTTTCTTTCAGAAGTGCTAGTTCTGCAAGGGTCGCAGGAGAGCTTCTGTAAAGTTTGGAAGGTAGGAGACAGATACTGGCAGAAGTGAAGCTGTGAGTACCGCTCGTGAGTCGTGCTTCGGTAGCTCAGATGGTAGAGCACTTGCCCGCGAAAGGCAAAGGTCCCGAGTTCGAGTCTCGGTCGGGCACACATTTTTAATCTGCCAGGAAGTTTCAAGTAATCGTTGTTTGCATCATTGTGACCCAGGCAAATAAAAAGTTTTGCTAAAGAAGAATGAAATACTACATTCTGAATTAGAAAATGTTTATTTCCGTACTATTTAAGGTTAGAACGACGCCTATAACCAAATAAGTTAATAAATAACATTTTGGTGTGAGTGAAGATCATTGTCTTGTACTTGTTCGAAATTTATTAGTCGAATTTTTGTAAGAACAAGTTTCTTTTTTCTTCCACGTTGAAGTTAAATAAAATGTTGTGATAATGAAAGGAAATCAGCTCAAGTAAAACTTAGGTCCATTCATGTTGACTGTTAGGTACATTGATATTCACTGTTTTACTTCTGATACAACATGTTTGCAAAAATCATAGCTTACACTTGCTTTAACGCTAAATATATAAATTTCCATAACTGAATTTATAGAAAATGGACAAACCTAACGTACACTACAGGCCATTAAAATTGCTACACCAAGAAAAATGCAGATGATAAACGGGTATTCATTGGACAAATATATTATACTAGAACTGACATGTGATTACATTTTCACGCAGTTTGAGTGCATAGATCCTGAGAAATCAGTACCCAGAACAACCATCTCTGGCTGTAATAACGGCCTTGATACGCCTGGGTATTGAGTCGAACAGAGATGGATGGCGTGTACAGGTACAGCTGCCCTTGCAGCTTCAACACGATTCCACAGTTCATCAAGAGTAGTGACTGGCGTATTGTGACGAGCCAGTTGCTCGGCCACCAGTCACCAGACGTTTTCAATTGGTGAGAGATCTGGAGAATGTGGTGGCCAGGGCAGCAGTCGAACATTTTCTGTATCCAGAAAGGCCCGTACAGAACCTGCAACATGCTGCCGTGCATTATCCTGCTGAAATGTAGGGTTTCGCAGGGATCCAATGAAGGGTAGAACCAAGAGTCGCAACACATCTGAAATGTAACGTCCACTGTTCAAAGTGCCGTCACTGCGAACAAGAGGTGACCGAGACGTGTAACCGATGGCACCCCATACCATCACGCCGGGTGATACGCCCGTATGGCGATGACGAATACACGCTTCCAATGTGCGATCACCGCGATGTCGCTAAACACGGATGCGACCATCATGATGTTGTAAACAGAACCTGGATTCATCCGCAAAAAAGACGTTCTGCCATTCGTGCACCCAGGTTCGTCTTTGAGTATACCATCGCAGGAGCTCCTGTCTGTGATGCAGCGTCAAGGGTAACCGCAGCCATGGTCTCTGACCTGATAGTCCATGCTGCTGAAAAAGTCGTCGAACTGTTCGTGCAGATGGTTGTTGCCTTGCAAACGTCCCCATCTGTTGACTCAGGGATCGAGACGTGGCTGCACGATCCATTACAGGGATGCGGATAAGATTCCTGTCATCTCGACTGCTAGTGATACGAGACCGTTGGGATCCAGCTAGGCGTTCCGTAATACCCTCCTGAACCCACCGATTCCATATTCTGCTAATAGTCATTGGATCTCGACCAACGCGAGCAGCAATGTCGCGATACGATAAACCGCAATCGCGATAGGCTTCAATCCGACCTTTATCAAAGTCGGAAACGTGATGGTACACATTTCTCCTCCTTACACGAGGCATCACAACAATGTTTCACCAGGCAACGCTGGTCAACTGGTTTGTGTATGAGAAATCGGTTGGAAACTTTGCTCATGTCAGCACGTTGTAGGTGTTGCCACCGGCGCCAACCTTGTGTGAATGCTATGAAAAGCTAATCATTTGCATATCACAACATCTTCTTCCTGTCGGTTAAATTTCACGTCTGTAGCACGTCATCTTCGTGGTGTAGCAATTTTAATGGCCAGTAGTGCAATTTATCACAAAGTATGATTTGTAGGCAATGTTGGCGCAATGGCTAAATTGGAGGTTCAGCTGCTGTTAACGTTGTAGCGTGCAGTGCTTGGCATCAGACCTGAGCTGTAATGTACTGGTCTAGAGGTGGCGCTCGTCAATCCCAGTACGACGATCGTCTGTGCTTTATCAGTCGGGGCACCGCGCGGGATTATCCGAGCGGTTTAAGGAACTGCAGTCATGGACTGTGCTGCTTGTCGCTGTGGAGGTTCGAGTCCTCCCTCGGGCATGGGTGCATGTGTTTGTCCTTAGGATAATTTAGATTAAGTAGTGTGTAAGCTTAGGGACTGATGACCTTAGCAGTTAAGTCCCATAAGATTTCCCACACACACACACACGCACACATCAGTCGGGGCCATAAAATTGTATCTGCGTTGTTATATCGCCCACCAGACTTACACTCGACTCCTGATGCAGCTGAAAAATTCGGAACCAACACCAGTTCTCCAGTACGTAAGTTCCCCAATCACATTATAATCGTCAGACAAGACGGCAACCATCCATGACCGTTGGTGTGGCAACGATCCTATGGAACGTTACAAACGCCTTCACTGGAAACGGTCTAGAATAGACAGTTCAGAATCCTATTCATGTCGGAAATATATTAGGTGTAATGGAAACAAATACACTCCTGGAAATTGAAATAAGAACACCGTGAATTCATTGTCCCAGGAAGGGGAAACTTTGACACATTCTTGGGATCAGATACATCACATGATCACACTGACAGAACCACAGGCACATAGACACAGGCAACAGAGCATGCACAATGTCGGCACTAGTACAGTGTATATCCACCTTTCGCAGCAATGCAGGCTGCTATTCTCCCATGGAGACGATCATAGAGATGCTGGATGTAGTCCTGTGGAACGGCTTGCCATGCCATTTCCACCTGGCGCCTCAGTTGGACCAGCGTTCGTGCTGGATGTGCAGACCGCGTGAGACGACGCTTCATCCAGTCCCAAACATGCTCAATGGGGGACAGATCCGGAGATCTTGCTGGCCAGGGTAGTTGACTTACACCTTCTAGAGCACGTTGGGTGGCACGGGATACATGCGGACGTGCATTGTCCTGTTGGAACAGCAAGTTCCCTTGCCGGTCTAGGAATGGTAGAACGATGGGTTCGATGACGGTTTGGATGTACCGTGCACTATTCAGTGTCCCCTCGACGATCACCAGAGGTGTACGGCCAGTGTAGGAGATCGCTCCCCGGGTGTTGGCCCTGTGTGCCTCGGTCGTATGCAGTCCTGATTGTGGCGCTCACCTGCATGGCGCCAAACACGCATACGACCATCATTGGCACCAAGGCAGAAGCGACTCTCATCGCTGAAGACGACACGTCTCCATTCGTCCCTCCATTCACGCCTGTCGCGACACCACTGGAGGCGGGCTGCACGATGTTGGGGCGTGAGCGGAAGACGGCCTAACGGTGTGCGGGACCGTAGCCCAGCTTCATGGAGACGGTTGCGAATGGTCCTCGCCGATACCCCAGGAGCAACAGTGTCCCTAATTTGCTGGGAAGTGGCGGTGCGGACCCCTACGGCACTGCGTAGGATCCTATGGTCTTGGCGTGCATCCGTGCGTCGCTGCGGTCCGGTCCCAGGTCGACAGGCACGTGCACCTTCCGCCGACCACTGGCGACAACATCGATGTACTGTGGAGACCTCACCCTCAACGTGTTGAGCAATTCGGCGGTACGTCCATCCGGCCTCCCGCATGCCCACTATACGCCCTCGCTCAAAGTCCGTCAGCTGCACATACGGTTCACGTCCACGCTGTCGCGGCATGCTACCAGTGTTAAAGACTGCGATGGAGCTCCGTATGCCACGGCAAACTGGCTGACACTGACGGCGGCGGTGCACAAATGCTGCGCAGCTAGCGCCATTCGACGGCCAACACCGCGGTTCCTGGTGTGTCCGCTGTGCCGTGCGTGTGATCATTGCTTGTACAGCCCTCTCGCAGTGTCCGGAGCAAGTATGGTGGGTCTGACACACTGGTGTCAATGTGTTCTCTTTCCATTTCCAGGAGTGTAGATACGACCTCTCAGGCTATCCATATCGAATGGGGCAGTTGTAGGAACGATGAGTGTCAAAGTACAAAGGGCAATTAAAACAAACAGAAATATTTATATTTTGCGTAGACTAAGTGAAGTAGCAGTAGTGTCATATCTCAATAACGAACTTGAAATGTTAGCTGAGGACAGGAGCATGTAGAGCAACTACGACTCAAATTTAAATGATTAGTTGGCCATTAACTGTGTAGATACGTACCAAGCAGAACAGTTCATGATGGGAGCGACCGCCCCTAGTGCGCAGTCACCGTAAAAAAGATTTATAAAGAAGCGGTGATACTGCTAACAGGTGTAAAACAAACTATGCAGTAGTGTAAATCAGTATAAAGGGAGGATTCCACGAAAGTAATAGTACATTGTCTGAAGCATATAAGTATCGAATTTACTAAAAATTTGTACATACTTTAAGACATAAACAATGATGACGATAACATATTTCCTCTCATAAAATGAGTAATAATATAAGGCATTGGCATTTCCTGGATGCAAATTGGTATAAAGGCATTCATTGTCCTGCTGTGTTATTGTATTGTCAGTTCTTTGCCCATCCACCGTTCTTCCTAATTACCTTAAAAATTCTCTTCGGCATTGATTTTGTTAGGGCTTGTAGTTCTTGCAGTGAAATTGTCGCTCATTCTTCTCGTATCGCTCTTTTCAGCGCACATGCGGCATCAAATTGTCTTCTATCGCGATCGACACGCCTTGCAAGTAAACCCCAAAGGTTTTCCACGGAGTTCATGTCTAGGCTGCGAGCAGGCCAGAGCAAGACATCGATATCTTTGTCTTCAAACCATTTTTTGGTTGCAGCAGTAACATACACAGCTGCGCTATTTTGTTGAAACATTAGATTTTCGCCCCCTAGGCCCTTATGCATTCTAACCGGTTCTGTCTCTATCATCTCAGCGTACGTGTTACTGTTCACTCAAGTGTTCACCCAAGCAATGCGTGACTTACCTTTAGCGCCAAAGGTTACCCAAATCATAACACTTACACCATTAAAATTTCTGCTCGTTCTTACCCGCTGCTCTGCTCTGAGATCACACTAATAATACTGAAATTCATCCTACCCATCTAAACTAAAATTCTTCTCATCACTGAAGATCACTGTAAGTGATTTTGAAGTCTAAACTCCAATGTAGCCTGTTTATGATTGGTGTTAGTGCCAGTGTCAGCAGTGTTTTCTGAAAGGAAGTTCTTTGTCACGTGACAATTTGTGGCACACGTCTGGCAGTTACTGGCAACTGTAAATAAGCAACAAGGTGAGAAGAATAACGTCTTGTGACCCTTGCTTTGCGCAAAAGTAACCTTTGCCATGTCTCAGACAATTTTCTACTTTGCTCATATTTTCGTTTGGTCCATATCATGGATCCAGTCTAAAGAAATTATAAATTACAGTACCTCAACAGTTCAGCTTTTTGGTAATTTGACGATTCGAGAGTCCCGTTTCCTTGTAAGTTCGATTTTTGCTCTTTCATCACATGATCACTGTTTTCGAGCGGGACATTGTCACAATCGTAGTTATGTATGCAACACGCAGTGTCACTAATGGTGTTTCCTTCCTATCTGCCGTAAAGGTACGTACCCACTATAACCGCTCTTTTACCTGAGAATTATTTTATTAGGCTTATTCTCATATACGGGATAGGTGATCGATAGTATCTGTATAGCATTGAAAAAGTTTTAATTAAAATTATTGATATCTAATCTCTCGTCAGAATAGCGCCTCAGGGAAGTCAAAGACAGATAAACGCGGCTATTTTTGTTTCCAAATTCTACTATATAAACCACGCGCGCGTACTATTAGCTCTCTTGTCTCGTTTCTTTCCTCTGAATGAGTCGACGCAGCTGCGGTGTGCAATGTAACTGGCATTTCCGGGTGATATGCTAGGGAATCGATGAGAGCGCTTCTGTTAAACTGCAAGAAAATTGACTATAGTTAATTTATACGGAACAGACTTTCACCGTAAGGTCACGGACTAAGAATATATGAGGAATTTTGTACGCAATGAAACGTAGCGCTCAGAATTAAATTCTATTATATGCCGAATAACCGATAATAGGATCTGTGGACTATACGAATGGACGTTAAACTGAATATATGAACGAAATTGGACACTAACCTTTGTGAAAGTAAAAGCGCCGAAGCTTGAATGACTGTATCTGAGTATAGTAATGGACCATAAAGTCTTTGAGTGACGAACTTTAAAAATCATGGACATTTTAGTCGCCGTAAGTGCTGATACTAAGTGTAGTATCAACCCTCCTTTCTCGATATACAAAACTCAGCCATTCATGATCATTTAATTATTATTAAATATTGTTAGTAAAAAAACTAAAGCGATTTCCATAATAGTGTGTGTACCACTCAAAGATAATCATAGACAAGCTGCAAACTGTACCTTTGGATGACGGAAGGTTTCATTATGAAATATTAAGAAGTATAAATTGTGACTTAAAAACTATTTAACATTTCATTTCGAATCGGACAGAAATAACACAGAATCAGAAACAGTGTGGATACGTAGTAACGTCAGAAATAGGAAATTGAAATAATAACTAACATCCAAAGACGTTATTAACCATCTTGTCTTCGGTAACACAGCAAAAAATGAAGGGTGGTCGACTGTCCAAAAAGTCAACATTAATTATTATGAAAACCCGAAGTTTAGTCGCCGTTACAGTGAAACCGTTTATGGCTGATCCATCTGACGTCTAGATATAACGAGATGTCGGGCATATACAGTAGATAACAACATTGATACCTTACGTCAGAGAATTCGACGACAGCAGATCGACGGAGGGCGGCTACGCCGGACGCTAGCACCGCACACAGCCGACTACCTTTACACCGAGTTCCACCCTATAGTGCCTGAATCGTTGATATCTTGTTATATACTGTACTACTGACAACAAATTCGATACCATTTGACTGTATTTGTCGCTGTAGTGGATTATACACTTAGCTTTACACTGATTTACACTACTGTAGGGCCATCTGCTTTAACCTTGTCTGGCCTCTAGTTTAGGCCAGCGCCCAGACAGCAGTGTGCTGCGGGCTGCCGGACTTCCAAGGCGCCAGCGACCCAACTACAGCATTTATACTTTACGCTGCTGTCGTTGGTATTAGCTCGCCTCTGTGAATAACGTGTCTCTATAACGATTCACTGGTTCTCCTGCACCAGACAGCTTTATAGGGCGCCCCCTAACCGCTCAGCTGACCCCCAACATCTGGAGTTCACAGTTACAGCCTGTGCTTAGCGCCGGCGCCGTGGACGGTACCACTATGTACAGGGCTCCATTCACCGAACGCACACTACCTACCTGTCACAGCCCACAGCCGCGCATTCCGCTTCCAAACAGCCGAGAGTGATCACGGGTGAGTCAACCACGGACTACGTTCAAGTAGGAATGTTTCCTCGCTACGTCAGTGTTACCTTAACCTGTACAGACAGTGTACTATGAGATAAGGAGCTAGCCGGCGTGTAGGCTGTTAAGTTTTTATGTCCATGGTGTCAAATCCTTATCATATTAGAACTATCTTTTAGTTGTATTAATCTGGCAGCAGCTTGCTGTTGAACTTGCTGCAGTACCGTGTTAATAAAGTCCCACTGTTTTTTGGCTTCTTGGGCACGTCTACTCTTTATCATCCTACCTCAACCATAACGAGTTAACTAACACTGTTATAGGAAGTGAGTGAATGAAATGCGTTTAGCAGTCAAGCGAGCATTATGTGAACCATTCAATGACTACCGTAGCAGAGTACTGACGAATGATCTATCACAAACTCAAGGAAATTCGGGTCATATGTAAAAGCTGTTAGTGGTACCAAAATTAGTGTGCAGACACTCACGAAAGAGACAACTGAAATTATGGGTATTAAAGTAGAAACTATGATGTTTAACTCGATTTTCAAATATTTCTTTACAAAGGAAATCCTAGGTGTATTGCCCCAATTAATGATATACGTTTCACAACAATCTGGCTCTTGTCAGTGAGAACTTTCAACAACTATAAATGAAACTTGTTCCCGACACCTTGGAATAAAATGTGCGGACCGCTGCATCTTTTGTAGCAACAATTTCACAATAAATTTCACTTACGTAAGACATAGAGCAACTATACAATAAAGGAAATTAATGTTCTGAGTTACTAAACAACATGTTTTAGAACTGAGCTTCGCAGTGTATTTTGCTTATTCTTAATTGAAATAGTTTTCTTAGCGGCAATCGAGATGGTTAACAGAGAAAACACGCTTCGCAAGAAACCTGACCACACTGCCTGAAACGAAATATGTCACTTTTCCTTGCGAATATTAATGGCTGCTTTTAAAGGATAGCAATTCCTACCATTTACTTTGGTTATTGAGTTTTTAAGAATGCTTAGCCTCAATCAAGCTCATGTAACAGTCACACTTAGTTGCACTTTCACGCAGAAATATTTCATTGCTGCAACGCTTTCCAAATTAAACTATGATGCTTTGAAAGTTCTGTATAACCTTAGTAATCGTCAATAATAACTTAGCTCGCCAACTGATGCCACTGCCTAAAAATAAAGACAGTTATTTGTCCACTGTTTTCGTGTACAATTGTCTGCAGCTAGCTTGAATAAATCGATTAATCACTCACTGTTGCCATTCCATTCGAGGGAAATTTTCCAAGCTCACATTTTATCAGCATCTTGAAACTTCTTGTTTTGTATCGGGATTCGACTGCATATGACAGTAGGCGTCGGCAAGAGGGGAGGGAGGACGATGCGGCAACTGCCCTTCCCCATCTCAACCCCCTGGAATATACATTACAGAGTTATAAATCATTACAGAATTTTCATACTCTTCTACAATTGATTTCACGTTATTCAGTGAAATCTCACCTGTAAAATTTAGTTTCTTGTTACATGATAGTGCCGAAACTGACCAGTTCTTCCATATTAAGAAAGGCATATTAAGAGTCTTGCCTCCATCCATTTTCCCTGTCCAAGCTCGCATAAAGGCACCTGAACGATAGCGCTTACGTGCTGTGCAACGAAACAGCAAGACACTTCTTATCGAAAATGGCGCTCTCAGCAGCATATGTTCCAGAGAACCAGCGATGCATAACGGGCACCACCAACAACGTCCTACCACTATCTATGGTAGCACTCCATACAAGGCATCATACAAAATGCTTTATCAAAATAATAATAATAATAATAATAATAATAATAATAATAATAATAAGAGTAATAATAATTACTGGTCTCCAACGTGCCAGAGGCGAAGTAGGACCATAACATTATTTTTAGTGAAATACTTGGTTGGTGTAACGTCGTTAAGTTGCATTGTAAAGTCTGCTTTATTTATTGATGGTGACTAGTTCCGAACTTGAGTCCATTCTCAACCGAGCCCTCGTCGAAAGTGATTGAATGCAGTTATTTCCCATACGTTGAACAACCACAGCAAATAATCCAAATGGTAATTAAGATACTTAAGTATACAGTAGACAAGTTACAGTGAACAGTACAAAGAGGATTCTTGTCTGCTATATACTTACGTATCTCCAGTACCATTTGGATTATTTACTACGATTGTTCCAGGCGTGTGTACATAATTGTACTCAATCACTTACGAAGACGGGTGGTTTGAGAATGGACGCAGGTCTGAAACTAGTCATCATCTATAAATAAAGGAGACTTCCTAACGCAACTTACGACGATATTCGAACAGGTTATTTCACAAAAGAATATTATTAATAAGCTTTAGGACACGCAGCATGTATGTACGTGTTCTTCAGCGGTTAACGTTTACCGTGTCGCAGCGGTGCAGCATACTGTTGTTACACAGCACATATCGTACTGAAAGTTCTGGTCGCTGATTAATGAAACCACCCTGTAGTAATACAAGGCGAACAGGCACAATACTCGTAGAAGTCACAAGATAACAAGTAAAACGAAATTGTACTGAGGCAAGACTAGTGAGAGCAATGCTCATTGATTTCAAAAAATAATAAGTAAATTAACCTTGTAGCTGGCAACAGTGCACATGGACAACGGCGACACAGTGAAGTGCACTATTAGAGTCTTCTTCATTCCTTTCACCCTCTTTGGGGTAAGCTGGATCCATCATTTCTTGGCAGGTTGCTCTTTACTTAGTGCCCAGTATTTCTTCATTTTTTCTGATCTTGTTTTCCTCTCTTCTTCCGAGATGAAGGGTTTGAACTTTTGTATATATTTGTCTTGGAAACTTATGTCTTCATCTTTAGTAATTAATTTAGCTGTTCGATCGATAAGTGAATTACCTGAAATATTTAATTCTACTAGGTCTTTCTCAGTTTCTTTAAAACAGTTGGGTTTCGTTTTGCAGTTACGGAAAAAGGCAAAGCTTTGTTTGGTTAATATGTTGGAATTAATTCTGAGAAGATGACCATAAAAATTTATCCAGCTTGTTCGCATATCTGAAAGTTTTCAAGTTTCCTTGCAGAGAGTTTCATTCTTGCTGTATATAATCTTATTGCCTTGTAATTTTAGCTCCATGATTTTTTTTTTAAATTTTGCTTTCCTTAAGCTCAAGTTTCTCTATTTGGGCTTTGAAATTCATGTTTAGTGTTTCTGCTACATGCAGTGCTTCTGGATTAATCACTGTCTCGTAATGTGTAATTCTGGACCCCCATGAAAGGGATTTTTTGTTGTATGTATTTTTTGTTTGTTGAAAGGCCAATTCAAGTTTATTTTTTCTGGATTCCATTTCTTTGCTTTCGCCAGCGTTACAACTAATCCATTGTCCGAGATATTTGAATTCTTTTAGTATTACAATCTTTTGTTCGAACTTTGAGGTATTTACGTGAGTGCTTGATGTTTGTCAATATCGTAGTCTTTTCAAAGGAGATGTGAAGACCTATTACATTGTACAACAGGTGATATTTATTTTTAATGGTTCTCCTACACAGGACAAGTTGTAGGACAAGTTAAAGGATCTTGAAACCTAAGTAGAGACTGAGGTTAGCGTTTATTCATTTACACTAGTGATTGGCATAATTAGAACGAAATTAACAAAGAACAAAATTCTATATAACTGAAACAAAATTACAAAATGACCCCAACACAGTATGGAGGTGTGAAGAAGTTTACAAGCAAGTAATTAGGTGCACAATATATGGATCGTGCTGTCGAAATTGTGACACCATTTTCTTTCACTAATGTTCTGACTGGTTTGATGCGGCCCTCAACGAATTCTCCTGCGCCAACCTCTTCTTCTCAGGATAGCGCTTGTACACTTGCACTCTACCGTTCTAAACTATTTGCTGCATACATTCCACATTTTGTCGTCACTTGCGGCTTTTATCTTTCCACAGTTCCTTCTGGTACCTTGGAGGTCACTCCGTGTTGTGTTAAAGGGTGTATCATCCTGTCCTTACTTGATCTTTTCTTTGCATATTCTTCGGGGAATCTCTCATTCCTTATCTTACTTACCAATCCATCTAATTTTCAACATTCTTCTGTACCCGCCCTTGTTGCACTCGGAATTGTGTGGAGAACATTTTTAAACCTAATGATAGGTCGCCCTTGTCATAGATTCTACACACAAGTTTCAATGATCACTTGATTGCCACTTCCCCTACAGAGATTCTGAAGAAATATTTTCTGCGCCAGCCGCGGTGGTCTCGCAGTTCTAGGCGCGCAGTCCGGAACCGTGGGACTGCTACGGTCGCAGGTTCGAATCCTGCCTCGGGCATGGATGTGTGTGATGTCCTTAGGTTAGTTAGGTTTAAGTAGTTCTAAGTTCTAGGGGACTAATGACCACAGCAGTTGAGTCCCATACTGTTCAGAGCCATTTGAACCATTTTATTTTTTGCTTCCTTCGCCTTATTTGGTCTGAAATCTTCCAGGGCTCTTCCAAATGGAAGGGAGTTGGCTGTGTTAGCACAAAACAGATGTGGCGTTCGCCTTAAGCGCTTTATCTGAATTGTCGGACGGTGATTATGAACCGACGTCGTCTCGAGTCCAAGTCAAGAGCCCTCACCACGGCACTACCTCACACAGCCTTTCTGTCTGCATATTCTGCAGTTGGTACAACTGCCCCGCGCCCTTCCGCGCTCTGTGTGAGGTGCAGTACCGCCTCTGGAGACAAGAGAACGGCTCCTGCAGAATTCCTTGTCTGCTGGCCCGCAGCACGTGCCGTGCATTCCTCGTGAGTCGCGCCACCCCACACCAGCCACGTATCTCGCCGCACGGGGAGCGCTCTCCATCATGCCCCGCGCAACCACCCGTGCGGCTGGTCCCTACCGTCTGCTGGCATGTAACGCCTCCACCAGCTCGCTACCTTCACGGTCTGAACCTGCTGGCGTGTTGGGTGTTCATAATTTAACCTCCGCTACTTGGGCCAGCGTAGATGGACAACTATTTACAGGAGTTATGTTCGACTGTGCACTGCAGTATTTGTGTTACTCGTATTGTTAACGTCATGACATGCCGTTGGACCTCTGTATTGGTCCAGCGAAGTAGGGTTGAAAGTTAGGTATCAGTGTCTATTACAGTTGCAGAAAGTCAACATTGGTCTGGACAAGACGAGTCGTGCTTTAGTCGCAAAGCGTTTAGTCAAAACGGCAACAAACAGCGGTGCTGCTCTACGCAAGTATCGGCGCATTAAAGGAATGCGGAGAGGTCCTATTTTCCAAGGGAGTTGAAGAACATAATTTAGAACTTTGAATTAAATTGCGGTTTGAGAACTAATCCTGGAAAAGACAGACTGCCGCTTCCGCCACAAACTGTTGAAAAAGTTACTGTTGCCATGGCTGCCACTGGTGGACGCAGTGTGTGATCTTCAAGCAGGTGTGTCCCGACAGATGAACATTCCGTGGTCCACCTTCGGAAAAAAGATGCGAACAGTTGTGGAATGTCATCTCCATTTCGGTTCGAGAATGCAGATGGTCGCCACATTGAATAAAGTTTGCAAGCTTGAATGTAAACATGTTATGCAATTAACAAATCTTACCCTCTCATGTAGAAGTTAAAATGTGCTTTTTAATGGTTCATTTGTTATTTCTTTTCTGCGTGTCCTTACAAATGTTTCCACCTAGTTTCATTGATCTACAGCCACTCGTTTTTTCATGGGAATTCCTCAAAAAAGTGACAGTTTTACTATAACCATTCTGCAGTGGAATGTACGCTCATATGAAACTTCCTGGCAAATTAAAACTGTGTGCCCGCCCGAGACTCGAAGTCGGGACCTTTGCCCTTCACGGTCAAGTGCTCTACCAACTAAGCTACCCAAGCACGACTTACAACCCATCTTCACAGCTTTAATTGCGCCAATTGGTAGAGCACTTGCCCGCGAAAAGGAAAGGTCCCGAGTTCGAGACTCGTGCCAGCACACAGTTTCAACCTACCACGAAATTTCATATCAGCCCACACTCCGCTGCAGAGCGAAAATCTCATTCCGGAAACATCCACAAGCTGTGGCTAAGCCATGTCTCCGCAATATCCTTTCTTCCAGGAGTGCTACTTCCTCAATGTTAGCAGAAGTGCTTCTATGAAGTTTGGAAGGAAGGTAGGTACAGGCAGAACTGAAGCTGTGAGGATGGGTTCTGAGTCGTAGTTGGGTATCTCAGATGGTAGAGCACTTCCCGCGAAAGGCAAAGTTCACTAGTTCGAGTCTCGGTCCGGCAAACAGTTTTAATCTGCCTGCAAGTTTCATATCAACGCACACTCTGCTCCAGGGTGAAAAGTTCGTTCTGGAACCTTCCATTTATTAGGGAATAAAAGAGGGCAACCAACGAACGATTTGGAAAAAGAGTAGGTACGTATTGAAAGTGGAAAAAAATACATGTTCCTTGTACTTGCCAGATTACTGGCTGGAGAAAGAGGTACATGGTTCAAATGGCTCTGAGCACTATAGGACTTAACTTCTGATGTCATCAGTCCCCTAGAACTTAGAACTACTTAAATGTAACTAACCTAAGGACAACACAAACATCCATGCCCGAGGCAGGATTCGAACCTGCGACCGTAGCGGTCGCGTGGTTCCAGACTGTAGCGCATAGAACCGTTCGGCCACCCCGGCCGGCAAGAGGTACATGATTCAGATGTAGACTTAAATTGTAAGCTACAAATTAAAACTACACCGAACAAACGTAAATAGAGTCGTTTTCTCTGTGTAAACGTATATGTAGAAATTACTAAAGATCTTGTTTTTATATTCTCTATTCTGCCAAAAATCGTGAAGGACTTCTATTTACTGCAAGAAATGGTTCAAATGGCTCTGAGCACTGTGGGACTTAACACAGAGGTCAGCAATCCCCTAGACTTAGAACTACTTAAACCTAAATAACCTAAGGACATCACACACACCCATGCCCGAGGCAGGATACGAACCTGCGACCGTAGCAGCAGCGCGGTTCTGCACTGAAGCGCCTAGAACCGCTCGGCCACAACGACCGGCCTTACGGCAAGGTATTTTGCATAATACACTTGGCACAGTTAACTTATAATTCCTCATTTTAGTAGCAAGATCATATGAAGGTATGATTCCATAATGGATATAAGCACATTTCAAGTCTCATAGCTAAGAAGTGTCCTCCGCTGCATTTGATAATCCAGTAGGGTCTGTTTATGCTCTAATCCAGCAGGTTCTACGTCGCTAATAACCTAATGATCTGTATCTAAACTTGCTTAAACATCGACGACATCGACAGCTTTCCATCTTCAACATGCAACTTTTGTTAACTGAAATTAGTACAGACACAAATATCTTTTTAAAAAACTCTGATAAGACACTAGTTACACACTGATATGTATCTACATATGACACAAATGATATCACATATGGTTAGTAAATTCTCTCGTCAAACTCAGTAAGCTGCTGCCATCGATTCTCTCATCCCCATAGATTCGTATATGCTTACTCGCTGCTGTGAGTGTTTTGTGCGTGCGGCGCCACCTCTGGTAATACCCGACCTTTTGAAAGTGTACTGCTGCCACGGCGCGTGACAACTTAAAAAACATAGCTGCCTTCATACTGCGCGAACATTAACACAGTTTTATATTGCTGTAAAAAGACAGAAAAAACGAACACAAATGTGTTATTCTGTGGTATGAAATGTGGGAAAAATTCTGCTAATCAAAAACGCTACAAATTCTAAAGGTGGCAGGGGTAAAATACAGGGAGCGAAAGGCTATTTACAATTTGTACAGAAACCAGATGGCAGTTATTAGAGCCGAGGGACATGAAAGGGAAGCAGTGGTTGGGAAGGGAGTAAGACAGGGTTGTAGCCTCTCCCCGATGTTATTCAATCTGTATATTGAGCAAGCAGTAAAGGAAACAAAAGAAAAATTCGGAGTAGGTATTAAAATCCATGAAGAAGAAATAAAAACTTTGAGGTTCGCCGATGATATTGTCATGCTGTCAGAGAAAGCAAGGGACTTGGAAGAGCAGTTGAATGGAATGGACAGTGTCTTGAAAGGAGGATATAAGATGAACATCAACAAAAGCAAAACGAGGATAATGGAATGTAGTCGAATTAAGTCGGGTGATGCTGAGGGAATTAGATTACGAAATAAGACACTTAAAGTAGTAAGGGAGTTTTGCTATTTGGGGAGCAAAACAACTGATGATGGTCGAAGTAGAGAGGATATAAAATGCAGACTGGCAATGGTAAGGAAAGCGTTTCTGAAGAAGAGAAATTTGTTAACATCGAGTATTGATTTAAGCGTCAGGAAGTCATTTCTGGAAGTATTTGTATGGAGTGTAGCCATGTATGGAAGTGAAACATGGACGATAAATAGTTTGGACAAGAAGAGACTAGAAGCTTTCGAAATGTGGTGCTACAGAATAATGCTGAAGATTAGATGGGTAGATCACATAACTAATGAGGAAGTACTGAATAGGTTGGGGAGAAGAGAAGTTTGTGGCACAACTTGACAAGAAGAAGGGATCGGTTGGTAGGACATGTTCTGAGGAATCAAGGGATCACCAATTTAGTATTGGAGGGCAGCGTGGAGGGTGAAAATCGTAGAGGGAGACCAAGAGATGAATACACCAAGCAGATTCAGAAGGATGTTGGTTGCGGTAGGTACTGGGAGATGAAGAAGCTTGCACTGGATAGAGTAGCATGGAGAGCTGCATCAAAGCAGTTTCAGGACTGAAGACCACAACAACAACACAAACAAAAACAATATGTATATGCCTGCGGATAGGTGTCTGTATCTCAAAGATTAGCTGGAATCACAAACAACAATGTGATGCCATCTTTTAGAATTAATTGAAAGGAAAATGTGTGTGGACTACAGTAGCTCACATTGTATTCCAGGGTCAACATGAATCCCTGTGACAGGAATTTCTTTCCCCGACTTTTGTACCGGTTTGCTGCATGTTACTGAGTTTGGTTTTTGGCTTCCGCCAATAAACTCAATCAGAAGGGTACCCTTCCTCTCTTCCAACACATAGTGTGCGGAAGTTCCTTTGAGATAAATGCCTAGCAAAGTTTCATTCCATAGACTGCTGATCTTTTCTCAATGTTCTCCCGCGGAATTCACGTCTGTGGCAGTGGAAGTGGTGCAATGGGTAGCATACTGGATTCACATTCGGCTGGATGATGCGTCAAATCCGTGTCCAACAGTCCCAAACCTTCTTCCTTATTGTAACAAAGTTCTTTGGTGGACAATCGCCTTTCCCCGCATATCGTAGTAAAACGTGAGTGAAGGAATGAAAGACTACAGGCTACATGCAAACTGGTGAATAGACATGCGAAGCTTTCAATCGGTGAGCACGCTTACTATGCAATATGCGCATCAGAAAAATAACTTAGTGCAATCTATTCTACCATCTTCTCCTTCATCCGACGTGTAATGTGCGCTATTATGTCGTCAGATAAGGTAATATAGTCCTGGCGGCTGCAACCACCCAGAGCCCCGAAGAAAGAAAAAGGAATGTTTCTTTGTTTATTTCTCCATACACAACCCTCTTAATTCCCTTTTTTTCCCTTGTGTATGTCTGTTAGTTAATGAATGCATGCATGGGACTGCTTTGAAGCTGTATTCACATGGTCAGAGTTCGTAAATACGGTTTGCATTACCAAACTAGCGTGATAGTAGGAAGTCATAAAAGTTTTGAGTTGTCAAGTGTTGATGGGGCGAAGACTACGTCGGTGATCTCCAGGAAAGAGGTAGTACTCTGCCCCTAGTCTGATTCAAAGTTCCCCCTGTCTATTCACGTGGTGAATGGTCTTCGTTTGCCAGCCATCCAGCACCCTTTCTCTAGCGTACGGATTGATGGTATGAGTGGATACTTTTAGCAATCCACTAACAGTGAGAGATATTAGTGTTACTTAACTTTTTTTTGTCGTCAGTCTTCTGACAGGTTTGATGTGGCCCGCCACAAACTCCTCTCCGGTGTCAGCCTCTATATCTCAGAGTAGCATTTTCAACCTACGTCCTCAATTATTTGATGTATATATTCTAATCTCTATCGGTCGAAAGGGGAAAACTATCAAAAATAAAATTTCTTCCACTGACGAACATAGGAAAACAACGTGACTGTTTTACAGCATAACTGACATGCGAAGCCTAAGTAAATAGATGAAACATACAAGCATCCACGCTAACGTCAATTCATTTCATTTTCTTCACGAGAGAACTGTTACAGCCTAACTAATTATTTTTTCATTCGATGTCACTTTCCTACAACCCAAGATTGGTCTTCCTCAGACACTATGCACAGGTTTTACTGCGCCGTATGTCTTCATTGCATTGTCGTACTGCGATAACTGCGACAGTGCAAAGAATACTTCTAACGTGGCTACAAACGCTGGCGCCAGCTGTCGATAGTAAGTTATTGGAGTCTTCAGTCTTGTTCGCGATTAAGAGAAAGCTAACTTCGCTCAAGTGGTCCTCGCAGAACACAAATGCCCACAGTGCTCGCGGGCAAACTCGCGGGCAGCTCACGTACCCGACCATGATATATGGTATATCAGTTGATCATGCATTCACCCTCCCCTAAAGTCTGCTTATTAACTTGAGATTCGTAATTTTCAGATTTTTTTTGATCATAAGTGTTCATTATGGTGTCACTTGAGCACTAACTTCACCACTTTTCAGAATTTGCTTGCTGTACTAGAGCTGCGTTATTAAAAAGAAAGATCACATTCGTAGTCTCAGATGAATACTTACACGAGGCAGAAAGTATGATAAATTTCTCAGTTTTTGAACTTTCTGGAGGTGAAATACATTGACCCTAGCCCAGTATGTGCCAACCGCCCCCCCCCCCCTCCAACCCCCACACCACACCACCACCAACCTAGCCCCTGTCCCAATATGCTGCTACAGCAAGGTTAAGCTGAGCTCTTCGTAAGCAAGGTTACAGCATGTATAGTCAGACGAATGTCTATACAAAGCAGAAATTCCTATTAGTTCCCTATTTCTGGATGTCTCCAAAGTTAGAATAATTTTTCCGTCAGATTATCACACGTCCCCCGCCGTCTTATTAGGGCAAAACTGTGTTGTTCAAAAGCTCACGAGTACTTTCACGAAAGATAAATTTCTTTTACTTTCCCATTCTTCAGATTTTCTCAGAGCTAGAGTTAAGTTGGCCATCAGCTCGCCTCGTGCCCCTTGGTACAGTGCTAGATAAGGCGTAGCGCCGTATACCGATCCTGCCTTGGAGGCGATTAAGTGGGAGATGTGTCTCAGAGCTGGAGAGTGACAGATGGTGACGCGAGACCGGACGCGCACGTAGTTTATGTATCAGCCGATAGAGGACAGTATTGGATAGGGGACTGTGATTCAGTTTCGATTGTGCCCACTAGAGTGCACTAAAGTAATAGAATGTTTTTATAAACTGTTCTAGTATTTTCATAAAGTGTTATTATGTCTTTTGTGTATGTAAAATGTTATAAATGTGTTTTAGCAGTATGAATGATGCGTGAGTGTGGTTTAAGGTTAATATGAAGATAATTGTTTAACGAGTTATGTAGTAGGATTTAGTGTGGGAACATTTCGAAGAAGTATGGATATGGACAAAGGGGACTTTTGTAGAATATTTTTGTAAAGTAAGTTTATGGTAAAGAGAAAGTTAATTCAGGTATAAATAACAATAGTAAATAACTTTATGCATAAACAAAACTTCAGCATATTAGTAATTACGTTGGTAAAAAGTGCAGCCGTTAGGTTTACTATTTTGCGATTGGTTATTGATGAAAAGCGCGGACTGACGCGGGAGAATGTTGTTTTGCTATTGGCTGTTGAGTTGACTGACCAATGGTAAAGCAGTATTCTTCGCGCGCCTTTCCCTGCTGGTAGAGAAGACTTAGAGTATTCTAGAGAAGACTTGGAGCCTAGCCATGAAATACTTCGGACGTGTGTAGTAGCAGTTCCGATGGAAATGATAAGTTGCTGGATCTAGCAGTGTTTCATACATCAAAAGTGTTGCAAAGTGACGGCAGAATTATTCCGATGGGTGTGTAGAAATATCGGAAATTTTAAGTGAATTTTGAGACGAGAAAAGACATATATTCTGGCGTATTGAGCAGGTCGGTGGCTAAAAACTGTGACTGCATTAGGTGCCGACAGACTTAATATTTGGCGATCATTCTCAATCAAAAACAATCAGTATTTTTGTAGCTATTATGTTTTCGGAAAATGCAACACCATAAACTTGCTAACGTGGGTGAAAGGCATTATGAGTGACTGTGTTAAGACTAGCACGGGCTTGGCAGTGAACCTTGTTCACCTAAGTTTCAGAATATATTAATTGAGGACAACATTTCCAACCTTTCATTTGTGCGAAAACTTTCTCCCTAGACGTAAATTAGTGACTTCAATTGCAGCCTGGTTTACGTCGAAGTACAGTAGGTTTCACTCAGCTTTCCTACTGATGATCTGCTGAGACAATGTTCACAGGTAGGTGCAGGTTCGTCGTAAAGGGACGGAAACAACCGCGTCGCCGCATAGAGACAAACCATATTGTTCATCAAAGTGTAGATCAGAAAGTATTGAATGTAATGTGTACCTACATGTGTGTTGATTCTCATGTAATTTTCATATTTTTGAATATCGGAAAACAAACCTCCAACTTTTCACTGTTGCCACATTGTGGTACATATTAGATCACCAATAAGCATACTGTGCACTGCATAGCATAGTTTATATATTGCCGATATAAATGATGTTACAATCTAAGAACAGTGACAAATTCATGGCTTTATTATCTGATGTCAACGATTTTACATGCACTTAATATGATGCTGTAAAGGTCTTTAAGAGCCTGTAATGGTCCATCGACCGAAACTGGTTGCTTAATAACGATTTTAACAGGAGTCTAAGTCAGTGACCACGACATTTTTCAGATATTTACGAGCTGTGAGGCACGGCCTGAATATATTAACATGAGCGTTCACGATTCGAACTGTTCATGAGAAGTTTGATTATAAAGCACTGATGTTTACAAAATTCATGAATGCCATGAATGTGGCGTTATTTATAATAGTGAATCATATGAATAATGTCCAGTAATGAATCAGTGTTGAGTGAAATAACAAGTTTACTGTTACAAGTCTCAGTTTATTTATTTCCACACTGTGTTTTTAGGATCTGCATCTTCATCATGAGGTGTATTTATAGGAGTAAATATGACATGTGTGTGTGTGTGTGTGTGTGTGTGTGTGTGTGTGTGTGTGTTGTGTTAGAACTTTTGTGTAACCTATGACACTGTCTCCAGTGTTCACAGGTTCATTTCCTTGTTGTGATACATTACATATAAACCACTACACTTCGTTAACACTGTTTATCTGGTCTGCCTTATCAGCAGATCACAGTTGCGTCAGGGGCCCCATCTGTCTAAAACCTCACTGACATCGCTGAAGCCTTAGACAGGTTTGTTAACAGAGCACACACACACACACACACACACACACACACACACACACACACCTACACACCTTCACACACACAAATCATTGTCAAATCTCGTTTGCTGACTTAACAGAAACCTCCCTCTCTTTCACACATACACACACTTATAAATCTTCCAATATCAGCCTAGTATTTTACCAGACATTAAAATGGAACCAGTATCGTACGTGCCGTTAAAACGTAACAGTTAATCAATACTATCTGCCTACACTAAGGTGACACTCGCCGCGGTGACTGATAGGAACGGGTGTAAACGGGAAAGGCCATTACGGTCGCTCTCAATAATCACGGCTTCGAATGCAACTTAGTTTGCGCGTATGTTATATACCGCATCTTGTTCTCTGTACCACCCACTTGACAACTAGCAAAGTTCGATATTTGGTCAGCACTTGGCACAAGGCACGATGCCACCCCCAAATTAGATATTTCCACGTCTAAGCTGTCTCTGTTGTTTATAAAAACAGTTATAGATTTGTTCTATAACAATACAGAACAGAAATTGCTCTCATATTGGCACTAATGATCTAACTTGCAGCTTAAGCTACCATTTGCAACACAGACCATAAATAACGAAGACCACGCACGCCCCTGTCTCTGCTATGTTGAGGTTTGAAACCAACACTTGATTCGACTAGAACGCTGAATTTCCATAACTACGACCTATGTGAAGTAGAGTTGACACATTTTCTCACATATAGCTGATATTAAACACTAACTTTGACTATAAAACAACTTGTCGTGTTGCTGTTACACATGTAGTAGCATAATTATCCTAAATTCTCCGAAAGTCCTAATATTAATGTGATAGTCATCGTTTTAACATATGCCCAGCTGAAACGTACTGAAAGTTCTTTTCACAAGCGATGGATTTCATTTCTTCAGTGAATCCCTATTTTAGTTGCACTGTGATTCTGTTATTTTACCGCAGATACGGTAGTAGAAAACTGCACTTTCATAACTGAGATTTTCATCAGCTGTGGTGGCTGTACGATATGGCGCTGTTGCCGATACAATACAACTATCCTAGCGGGTATCTGTGCTGTGTAGATATCCAGAACCTCATCTATGGGTGTGAGAAAGTTCGTGTAACCACTGACACCTGCCTCTTCATCAACTGTAGGGAGCAAAATATACTTTCCTGAGCAGATATAAAGGTCATTACCTTTTTCTCTAGTCAAAGCACAAAACCTCATCAAAAAGGAGAACCTTCAAGGAAGTAGAACTACTGAAGGTTTACATAAACCAAAGACAAGCAAGTTGTAGACCTTAACCTGTACTAACATTAATATACTTTCCACTGTACTGCTCAGCATTATTGATGCCTACATCACCTAAATTTAATCAAGGAAACTAAAAATAAAGTTGCTACGGTATTTTGAAAAAAGATGCTGCTTCCATAGTTACACTAAATATCTCATGTTTATCTCCTACTGGTAGCTCAATATGTACTTGATTTCACCTTTTTTATGAAGGAAAATATTGGCTTCCATTTGTAAATCATAAGTGTTAACAGTGCGTTATTGCTTGACATGATGCTTTACAATGAACACACTCACAGGGCATGTACATCTTTAATTCTTGAATGTAGATCGTCGGAAAATGTTTAGGAAGAGTAGCTATTGAGTGAATTTTTTGTTTGAATTGGTAGGAATTCCCATTTTCTTCCTTCATATTGAGTTGGTGCTTAAGTTCACGGCATTGTTCAGTAAGCACAACAGATACACATAACAGAGATTTTAGTCATCAATAATATATTCTCCTTCACTATTTACAACAATCTGTCAACGCTGAGGTAACTCTGTGATTCCACCACTGTAGAAATCATGTGATTTTGAGGCGAAGAATTCGTTGAGCCATGTTCGGAGCGCATTTTCATCCGTAAAGGTAGTTAGTTGGGGGTTGTCCGACAAAGAGCGGGAAATGTGAAAATCTGAGTGTGCAAGTACAGGTGAATAAGGTTTGTGTGGGAAGACTTCCTAGCTCAACTCCTGTATTGTGTCTTTTGTCAGTCTAGCAGATTGCGCATTGGCGCTATCGTGGAGTAGCATCACTTCACACAGTCTTCCTGCTCGTTGTTCTAGCATTGCGTCTGTCTCAGTTGATGACAGTAAATGTCATCAATGATGGTTATACCTCGGGGAAGCTATTGGTAGTGCACCACACCGTCGCTGTTCCACCAGATATGCATAACATTATCTTTCGTGGATGCGCGCAGGTCTATGTACACGAAGTTAATGCGTTGTTTGGGCTCAGCTGTTCCTTTCTTTTCCTCTTCTTAGCGTAAAGATACAATTTTTCGTCACCATTGACGATGCAGGACAGGAATGGTCGGTGTTTTTTACTGGAAAATTGATGGAGAGCAAGCAGAAATGCACTTAAGGTCCTCACTGATTTTTGTGGTTTTCCGCTTGCAGGATGCGGTACCCATAACCCTATTTTTGTACCTTTTCCATTGTGCGAAAATGTCGCACGGTGGTGAAATGATCACAGTCTATCACAGCTGCCACTTCTCTAATGCACTGACGGGGATCATTGTGGATTAATGCGTTTAAACGATCTTCACCAAACCCCCAAGATCCTCCAGAACGTGGAGAATCACTAATGTCAAAATGATCCTCCTCAAAAGGAAGAAACCATTTTCTTCCCGCACCCTGTCGAAAGGCATTATCCCAATACACGACACAAATGTTTCTGGCTATTGAACTCAAACAGAAGAACATATCGGACGTGCTCCGATTTCTCCAATTCGCACTCCATTTCCTAACGACCACAGCTCCAGTTACTATCTCACTTCTCCAAATAACAAACCGAAAATATCTAAACTCGAATAACTCCAGTAAACTACATAAGAAAAATGACAATCGATAATTAAACCAATAGCAACCAGAATGACAATATGCAAAACAAAAGCGTTACGAACTTCCGCTTCAACTTTACATTACATGGAAACATGCTGACTGCAATGTCTTTGTAACAGAACCCATAACTCCACTCTGAACGCTGGGCAAAATGACAAAGTGTACATGAAGAATATTATGAATGTGATTGTGTACATCACATCTTTTTGTGTGCAAATTCCTAACCACAGCATGGTGTAGGTTCTTACTGTGGAGTCTCACTCATAGTGAGTAAAACATTTTTCAACGGACGAATGTAACTATCAAGCAGAGGACTGTTTGACACACATTCATACAGCTGAAGGAAAATATCATTCCTTACGTCCTGCAAAGGTTAGATAACTAATTTTCTAACAGTTTTTTTACGTTAATAATGAACATTTGTCTAACGCTTTCTGGTCCATTTTGCACAGATAATATTATCTTTGGATATTTAGACATATCTACTTTTTACTATTCAAGGTATTCCACCCCTCCTTCAGCGGGTCTTGACTGACGTACCAAAGTCATTTCTGGTGCAGATCTGCTTGTGATAGCATCACACACTGCTAAAGATGAATGTATACTATTATACCTATAACAGTAGTTCTTGTCGAGTGAATCTGTAACGTCCCCCGCAGCAGATTATTTTAATATAAATAAGCGATTTTTAACTTTGTTTTATCCTTGTTATGTCTTCTGAAGTTCGCGGCCGTTAATTATAGTGGATGAATGTCGCAACCAGCTGGTTGGATCATTCACAGAGTAAGCGATCTTTTGTTTGCTATATACAACAACATCACTATATGTGGCAAAGTTCACAAAATATAAACTCTTATTTGTCGTAAAAGCCAGATATTATGGATGTAAACGAATTTGATTTCTTACGAAAGCATAAAAAATCATTTCACACATATTGTTGAAGAATCGTCGGAAACTAATGCTTGCTGCCTGTCAAACCTTTACTTTTTCTTTTATTCCTGTGGAAGCTATGAACTGAATGACTAACAGAGCAACAAAACAGGTATTCTCTGAACTGTAATTCTGTTGATTGTAAACAAATCTCTCAGTACTCTTCAGTCGGCCACATGTAAGAATGATAACCATCGCTTTAGTATGAAGAATTTTGGAGAAATTAGGTTAAGTACACTACTACATATGTAATAACAATAACATGTTGTTTTATTGTTAGAATCAATGTTTGATTTTAGCTAAAAATGAGAAAAGCTGCAACTGTTAGATTCACTTCTCATAGCACATAAAACTGTTACAGAAACTTGGACTCGCACCCCGAATAGCGTGACTGAGATGGTGGGCTTCGTTTTTATGATGTCGTGAACAGTCTACGTTGTCTATGGTCTAGCGCTGACAACGAGCATATTTCACTCTCTGCTCCACATGTGCTGCAAGGTGCTATGAATCACACAAATTAAATATTTCCAAGTCTAAATAGTTCTGTAACAGTAAAAAATACACTTTACACAACTGATGTAACTTACAGGTTAAGCTGCACTTGGCTACGATCAAATTTTTATATTTGTATCACTCATGGTGCAAGGCTCGAATTATACATTAAGATGCACACATGACTGTGTACTCTTAAAATAGTCACAGCACTGTATCTATGTCTCCAAATCGCCTGCTCTGTGTATCAAAAAACCTAAAGAATTTGTAAACACTGGGTTTGCAAGTGTGATTTTTTATATGTTTATTTATGTCATTTTAATTTATTTATTGCGATTTCCGTTGAGCCCAATAGCAAAGACTTAAGATATGGAACAAGTCAGTGTTATACAATATTTACAATACAGTAGAGCACAATATTGTTCCTTTAATATAGAAATCATAGCAGCTAATGTTACATCATAATACATGAACAGAAATAATAATTTGTATACACAAATTTGTGAGTCTATTGCTTGTATTAAATGGCTCACTCGTCTATACAATAAAAACTTATAAAAGTACTAGCCCATCTGCGCTAAAAAAAAGACAGTAATTGAATAGAATGTGTTTTGTATCAAGTACTCCAATTTGCTCTTGAATTCTGGTGTTTCAAGAGCAATCCTTTTGAGTTTCTAGCTTCTTTGGTGCCCAAATAGTTTACTCCTTTCTGTACAACGATAAAGTTTGACTGGTTGCTATGTAAGTCCTCTTTTGACCTTATACTATAAACATGGTATTAACTATTACTTTCGAAGAGAGGGTGACTTCTGTTGATTAAACAGGGAAGAGAGAAGATACTCTGAGATGTGGCTGTAAAAATCTGGTGTCTCCAGAACAGATTCCTGCATAAGTGTCTTAGATGCACTCCACTTATGATCTGTACTGCTTTCGTCTGAGTGATGATTTTTTTTTCTTTTTTGCCAGGGCTTATTATCCCAGAAGATGATGTCGTAAGACAATGGTAAATGAAAATGTCCGAAGTAAGCAGCTCTGATGGCGTCCTTATGTGTAGCTGACGCAATTATGCATAAAGCAAAAGCTGAAAAATGAAGTTCTTCTTCCAGATCTAGAATGAGATTGGACCAGTTTAGTCTGCTATCAAGATACGCATTCAAGAACTTAACAAAGTCCACTTGCCGTATACTTTGTCCATTACATTTTATACCTACATACTTTTGTTCTTTCTGTGTTGCATGAAATTGTACATAATGAGTTTTATTGACAGTTAAAGAGAGTCCATCACAGTTAAAAAATTTAAGAATCATTAAAAGCACATTTAGCAGATGTTTCAAGGTGTTTCCCTGCATTATTATCTAATACGACAGAAATATCATTAACAAAGAGGGTGAACTTGCTACTGAAGTGGTACAGTGTGGAAATTCGTTTATAAACATAATGGTTAGCAAGGCCCCCAGCACCAAACTTTTTGGAAATCCACTGCTGATCGTGTCCCATTTGAATGACGCTTGAATTCCAATATTGTCAGTAATTGTTACCCTCTGCTTCCTATCTGGAAGATAAGATTTATTCCATATCCCCATTATTCCACTTAACCAATAAAGTCCGTTTCATTCAAAAGTATTTTGTCGTAGACACAGTCGAAATCCTGAGATAGGGCTCTTAGGATTCTGACTACGGCCAATTTGCTTTTAGGAGTTTGCAGAATCTGTTCTGTGAAGGATATCATCAATTGATGGGTCTTACGGAAACCAAACTGACGCTGAGAGGGAATGTTATGGCTGTTCTGGTGAACAACAGTTCTTTTGAAAATTGGTTTCTCTAGTACCTTGCGGAAACTTATTAGCAGGGCTATTGGGTGGTAAATTGATACATAAGTTTTTCACATTTCTCGAAAAGTGGTTTCACACCGGTATATTTTAATCTAACTGGAACAGCACATTCAATTAGGAATTCATTAAATGTGTGGCAGGGGACTGCACTTGTAGATCCATGACGGTGCCTAAGGATTCATACTGAAATATTATTGATCTAAGAAGAGTTTTTCGCTTTCATCTCTTTGACTGACTTTAATTCCAAACAGCCTTATCAGGTTTTTATAGACATTCTTCGATTCTCCAGTTAGCACAAGGTAATCATCTGAAGACAACTTAGCGACTTCTCCCGAGTTTGCATGTTTCCGAAGTTCTGATAGACATGCATCTGGTTCGATGAACTGCATAGCAGCAATCGTTGTAGCGGCTTCGTTTATATGAGAAGCGATACCACGCCCTTGGCTGTCTGTCACAAGAATTAGTTTTTTCTTTGATTATCCTTTCTGCGGGCTTTAAAATTGTAGATGAGAGTTTGGGGAGCAGCTTCTTGTTCCTGCTTATCTTCTGAACTATAAATCACCTCGGCACTGCTTATTCGAGCATCTGTCGTGTGCTGTTTTTGTGTGCTCGCGATGTTTATCTCGGAAATCTTACAGAGCTCGGGGACTGTGTTTTGTTTCAGCCTGGATGACCCACACTTTAACACTTGTATGTAATCTAGATTATTGTTCACCGAGGGGTCCACTTTTCCACATCGATAATGAAACATGCTTTTACAGCAAACAGACACGACACCAGTCTTCGTTTGTTTTCGGGCATTTTTTTACGAAGTTTAGAACAAACACTTCCATTTTCCTTCGATTTTCTTAAACTATCAGCGATATTGTGTTCTGCCGATTCACTGTATGATTCATGCTGTATTAGTTTTTGTTTGTGTGATATTTCTGCTACAATAATGAAATAATTTCGGCAGTGGATTTATTGTCCTTTAGATTTTGATGATATTCTTTGCACTCACATTTCAAACAGAACAAGATTTTCTGTTTTGTATCAACATTTACACAGCTGAGAAGACGTACAGTCCTACATTTAAAGCATAATATACCTTTATTTACTCCCTTTTTGCAGGAGCTTATATTTTCAAGCACTAAGAGAGTGTACTGCTCTGTGACGTGTGCTTGCAGCGCATACCACGTCATTCACTTCTGTTTGCTTCTGCCACAAGATTTCCAGTAACTTTTGATATAATGAAGAATGAAATACACTTATCATCACGATAAGTATTAAATTTTACATGTTTTGAACACTTTTCCGCTCTATTTTTTATTTTTCGAATTGTTTACGGAGCTAAATAGTTCGTTATCTGTACGCGGCGCTATCTTCGAATCGGTGAGGTATCACGACAGAGAAAAGAACTTGTGGCCACTGGAGACAGTGCCACAGATTACGCCAGAGTCGTAACCCAACATGTGCATACCATATAAGCCCACATAAATCCACCTCATGGCGGTTAAACCTTCGAAACTCTTTGAGAAAATAATTATTTACTGGTAATAGTAAGATTTTGTTTCATTCAATGTGAATAACACTCACTGTAAAGCCTAGATTAAAATATTTTATTTAAAGCAAATAAATCAACAGTTGATTTCTGATCAAGTTGGTGTTCGATAGCGCCACAAAGCTTCACCTTCTTCATTCCCATCTCCCTCATTTAGCGTTCAGATGCCTAGTATACATGCAACGCCAAGTAAATTGCCAGTATTAATAAAGCAAAAGACACAAAATAAGTTAGCATATTCCCCAGTAACCTGTTGTTTATACATCAAGCCTTCATCTCCTCACTTACTTATTGACAAGTTAACCTTTATCTTCGGTGTTACCCGTTATGTGTGATAGGTACTGAAGTTTATAAATGGATTGGTTCTTGTATATGAAGCCTTGTTAATGACTGTTAGGCATCCTGGGGTGCGAAGTATTTTATCCTAGACGACTATCATCCCCCAATAGCAACGACCCCACCCTCTTATGACGTTGTGTGAATAGAATAAGCAACCAAAACTTGCAAAACATTCCCAACTCCTTTCAGCACAGTGAAGAGCGGCATACACATTGGATTTAATACATTTCACATCAGAAAGAGATACAGCACAATCATATTAGAAGTTGATCTGCTCTTACAACAAAAATGGATATATAAAGCAATGTATGCTCATATATTTCACGCAGGACAGTACGTGATTCATCACGGCAAACAGCAAACGACATTGACCAGACGTTGTAGGATGCGGCCTGTAGTGTTGTATATGTTCGAGCAGACAAAAAAATGTGACTGACACCTTGTTATTCGCCATTGTCGCACAGCGAGTATGCGGCCGGACCAATACGATATTGATGCTTCCTACAACAGCCGTGGCTGAATGTGATGCCTCTTATAGTTGTCGTGGGCCTTCTGCAACATCGAATTTTCTAGTTAAGAAATTGGGAATGGATGTAAGCATCGCTGTGATTGCTGCTTGCTGTGCAGCTACCTCAACATCATCTTTCAAACGTGGAAGTTGAGCAGCTGTGAATTTTCCTCATGTTGCCGTTTTATAGGTGGATTGGTGAAAGGGTCTCTTGACCGTCGGCTAAGTTGACTTTACTGGTGGATTCATCCACTTGGTCTCCGTCAGTGTTCAGGTGCTGAAGAGTACCGTAAATGGCGTTGGAATCACCGTGTAGTAGTGCAGAGTGTTAGGCTGATCCTCCCCTTCAATGTACAGGCAGCCGTCCACCCGCACCCATGACAAGATGCATAGTTTTAAAAACGACTAACACACCGTTAAATTTGTCACAAGGAAAACGAAACTACATCCAAAAATAAGTTAAATTCTAAAAAACTAATTTCACTAGCGAGCTCTGCGGAACCGTCGTTGCTAGGCAACTTAACGTGCAGGTTAAGACGCACACAACACCGTTTGCTCTCAGAGTGCCTCAATGTTATAACCACATCTATAAATACCGCTATAACTTACAGGTTAAAATGTGCTTGACAATTCGACTGGCAGTACAAAACGAACTTCCGAGTAGGTTTTCGACAGTTACCGATCGAACTATGGTATTAAGGCTCTCTAAAATGTTTGTAGACTGTGTCTCCATAATCAGCTACTAAATAGCATCAGTATGTATAGGATGTTTACCAGCCTACCAATAACTTTTTGCCACTTCATCGCAATAAATAATACTAGAAAAGGCGAATTTTGGCAATATCTTTAGCATGATGTAACATTTAAACTGCATATTTTCTTAATACGCAAATATAATTTTCAAATGCACCAAAGGGATGTTAGTTTGGTAAAAACTGTTTGACTTCCTCGTATCAAAGACAGTAATGCACATAGAGGAAAGTTCGATATCTTACCACGAACGAAAACTTAATCTTTGCACGAAAATTAAATAGCACTTAAAATTGCTATATTACTTATCAAAATAAGTAAAGATCTCTTCTATAAAAGCAAAAACACCCTCAAGTCGCTTATTGGTACTACCGATCTAACTTTCATGTTAAAATGCATTTGTTGACGATAAGACTTCAATCTTTGTATTAAATTTGAAGAAACCAAAAACTGGCTGTATTATCTTTTTTATAGCAAGACAAATCTTTTTGGTACCACTGATCAAGCTAACGGGTCAAGGCGCACTTGCCTATGACAATACATCAGTGTTTGTACCACACCTTAAAGTAACCAAAACTGGGCTATATTATTTGTCAAAAAACTTAAAGATCGCTTTTACAACAGTGCTCTTTCTACCAAAGTAATCAATGTTATCCCCATTTCTGAACTGTCTGTATTATTTGTCAAAAATTCGCTTTAGTTGGCTAAAACTGGGACAAAACCTGCCTGAGTCCAAGGATTTGTGCACAGCATATGTGGTAATCGGGATCTCGCTCCCTGGTGCTGGGCTCTGTACAACGCTAGGCACAGTGCTTGTATGCACACTGTACAACCCTCGCACCAAGAGTCTTCTGATCAGAGCACTTCAAATGCATTCACTGCAGTCACTCGCCCTGCTACTGGAACCTGAACAATACTGGAAAATCCGTTTGCATATACCATGTATCACACTTCTTCTAGCTGAGGGCATTCGAGAATTTTAATTTTGCTTTTTATTTGCTGCATAGTAATATTGTTAAGACATTCCACATCCTCTTGCATGTAAGATGAAAACTCTTCCCCAGATATTATACCAGAATTTGCTCACAGAACTTAAAGCTTACTGCTGTAACAAACGAGTAATCGTTATATGTAGTTATTAGATTAGCTTTAAACTCAAAAAATACCTTTTCTGTTGCTAGATGCAGAATCTCGAAGCCACCACATTTATGTGCAATGTAACCGTACTTTAAAGCACAAGCAACAGAGGTAGAGTTTTACAAACAGATTTTCCATGTACCCACGAATAGAGTCATCTTTTTGGATCCACAATTATCTGTAAATCCTCCAACATAGGGCCATTTTCCATTGGCTTCTGATATCTCGTATCGTTTCCAGTCACATCCTAATTTTTCGCTATATTGTGTTTAAAGTAATCTGCAAGCCTTCCTTGAATATCTGCACTGAATTGCTTTCTTCCGGGAACAAATTTTGTTCCTCTTTCATGGCAATTTTTTGGTCAAATACACCAGTTTTCATTAATTTTAATTATATATTTATTTCTTTATATTCACTTCAGACTCTTTCATTTAAAGTTTTCTTTTGTGTACACATGATACGTTAATTGCGCTTACGGCAGACATTTCAGTCGTAGGGAATGGTTTAAGCCTGTTTAACAAATTGTTTCTTTTACTTGAGACATGCAGAATTACCTTATTTGTGGGAATCAAACCTAATTTGACAATATCTATGTTTGACGGTATTGTGGACAACAGCCTATAATTTAACACTTGCATTGTCCTTGTTGGACTCTGAGTTAACAATTTCCACATAGTTTACTGGTAATATCATGTTCTTTAGCAAAGGAATATGTAAAAGTCTCTCATAGACGTATATCATGGACACTTTATAAAATCAATAGAATGTCAATGTACAGTGCAATTTGTTATAATTTTGATAGATTCTTACCTGTAACCGAATATAAAATGGCTATGTATGGGCAATTTTTTACATTTTGTTTGCTGCTTGTCTATAACTGAACAAAAAATTATGATATACGGGGTAGTTTGTTATAATTTTGTTCCGTTCTCATCTTAAGCAAATATAAAATGGTGACATACGGTGCAGTTTGTAACAGTTTCATTTAATGCTTACCTGCAACTGAATATAAAATTGTGACGTATGGGGCAGTTTGATGCAATTTTGTTTCATGGATACATATACTAACAAGTGTAAATGGCGAAGTACAGAGCAATTAGATACAGTATTGTGGGTGACTGGATCATGATAAATAATACAGACTGTTTCTGATTTGTTTAAACTGTGGTATTTAAAGTGTGGTACAAAGAACAAAGTGATGTGATCAACAAGTGTTCTTAATATATATGTGCGATCAGTAGTATCAGTAAGCAACTCAAACGTATTTTGATAAGTAATGCAGGCAACTTCTGGTTCATCAAAGTGTAGTCCCAAGGACAAAGTATTGTTGACGTTTTGTACCGCTACAAAAGAATGAACTAGCAAATTGTGATTATGGTCCCACATCAGCTGTAGAATATTTCAGAAAAAAATGAAAATTTGTGCTGGAGCTGGACACAAATGCAGAGTTCCTGCTTATCACAACCGGTTGCCTTAACAACTTCGGGTATCTGAGCACGATACCAGATGTGTACCAAATCTCCATTTGTCCAGATGTCTACTCTCCATTTCGCTTACACACTATTACCTTTATTCCCATACAGAGTGAAATACTGTTTTTTCACGTTATTTTCTTGCTATGGAATGAAATACTGCAGTGCAGTGACTACTACACTCTGTTCACGATCAACATCTGCATTCAATTTAGAATGGACTTACAAACACTCCAATCAGTGGAAAATCGTGGTTCGAGTCCTGTTCTGGCACCGATTTTCATTTGTTCTGGAATATTCAACAGCCTTGCACTCAGTGTGGCACAGATGTCGAACTTGTCACATTTCCAAATGCAACTGAACCTGTTAGTTAGAGCAGCAGATCAGGCAATTTAGATGTGGAAATTTCGGGGCATCCGTTGTGTCTTGCACCAAACGGATTATAAAGATAGATTTTTAGCATACGATTTTGTGTTGCATCCGTTGGAGTAGCGAGGTGAAGGAACACTAGAATATATCAGACACTATAGAATGATTAAAAGGTAAATGTACTTATTTACAATATATTCAGTATAAAGCATACATCACTTCGTAACCTGTAGTCCCTCTGCAGTCTCTCTCTCCCTCTCTCTCTCTCTTCCACTAGTTCTGGTTTAGAATAATCTCTAGGAGCCAGAGTAGCAACAGCATTGTGATAGGTTCATTAACTCTCACTTGTGTCATGCTAAGTTCGTAAAATATCACTGACATTGAGCCATGTTCGTAAGAGCTCACTGCTGTCTCGCTGCAATGTCGTCCTTATGCTCGGCTTTATCTGAGAGTGGTCTGATAATAATCTGAAGGAAATCTGAGGTATAGCTCTGAGTGTGATGCCTTAGAAAGATGCATGGAGGAATCGCAGTTGCAAGCAGTGACATGGTGCAAATTCGGCATCCTCTGGTGACGTTTGTAGCGTGGAATGTGGCAAGCTGGTTCCAATATTTTTCTGTAGAGATATGAGCAGCGGCTGTTTCACGTGTGGTCGACGAAGACACCCTCAATACTTCATTTTAGCTATCACGTGTTTCGTACTATTATATACCGATTATAATTACGGCCTGTTTTGGAAATGTCCGCAATTACTGCCTGCCTTGCCTGACAGCATATTACTTTAGCCATACGTGTTTTGATAACTAAGAAAAACAATTTATACAATTTTATAGGCTATTTCGTTTTAATGGCATGTAAAATCTTAGGCTGCGCTTGGTTGTTTCATGTTTGTTAAAAGTCCTCCCTGTGATTAGGATGTGTGTATGTGTGTGTGTGTGTGTGTGTGTGTGTGTGTGTTCTCTCGATCAAGCTGTGCCAGGTTTCAGCAAGGTCTCGTACAGGTTGGAACTTGATAAAGCTGTGGTTCTGCTGACAAAGCTTTCCATTCCACCACTCTCCTGGCCTCCACGCCCATAGTTCGCTTTAAACAATCATCTACTGACTTTACTGGCTTACATACTGGTTGACTGTTCCGTTTACGCAAGTCAAGTCATTTCCATACGTTTGAAGACAGTGAAGATGGGGGCTCTGGTGACTGTATCAGTCACGCAATTAAGGCCATTCAGATGCTTTTGAGAATGATAAAATGGTGGCTCTGATTGGCAGTTTCGTTTTTGCAATTCAGGTCATTTGGATACTTGGGAGCCTCTGTGGCTGCATACTGACTGGCTGTTTCGTTTTAATGGCACATGCTTGGTGGCTGTTTTCGTTTCAGTGACTGGTAAAATACTGCAATGCAACTAGCTGTTACTTTTCAATCTTGCTAAATGTCATTTTAAAATTAGGACAACTCAGCTAACCACCTTGGATTTTGATGTCGAAGCACAAATGTGCTAGTTCTGTCATTCTTGATTTTTGAATATCCTGCTTTAACTATTAGGCCACTTCTGCTCATTTTGATTTTTGAATTTCCCACCGGATCGCCCTTACATTCTGCCATTTTGGGTTGTGGTTTCATCCTCTCGTGTGCTGGTCATGCAGATTTGCCCTAGAAGGTACATTGGTCTTCTACTCACATGAAATACGAATTGAAATTCACGCCTCTAGACTTACCCATGTTATCCTAGTCAGAAGCTCCTGTCTAACAGACACACTGGATGACGGTTCTGCCTTTTAGTGGAAATGTCTGATCTGCAGGTTATGCTTTCACTGGGAAAAACTTCCTACTCAGAAAAACTACGGTACATCATAAATATCCTGGGAGATCATTTAAATGCAGATACAGGATCTATGCCGAAATCTGTAGGACTCCCTTTCCCCCGATTTCAGCAGACGTACAGCAGTAGCGCTTGCTGTGACGTGCCAATTAAGCAAGACAGTCCTACTAAATATTCAGTGTTTAAAGAATAGTTTGAAAACAGACATTGCATTTCGTCTTTCAGTTCACTGCCAGTAGTTTGTCTTTTCTTATCAATAACCATATACTTCATACACATGTGCAACAGCTATCTGATATTTCTTGTTGTTTCATCGTTTCGTGGCATAATGTTTTAAGGTGAGGCGACTTCAGAAACTAAGTTACACATACCGTCTCACGCTAACACAATTACCCAACAAGGGTGGCGCATGGTCAGAATAGAGTACGTCTTCCGGGTATCCTACAGAAACAGTTCTGCTGCGGCACAGATAACAGGTGCATCAGAATTGCGAGTGAAATGGCGCGGCACCTGTAAGCTTTCTCCGTAGGGAAAGTACGCCAGACAGTACAATTTTTGTAAGCAAAACTTCTAAATTGCGCATAGATTCATCGTGCCAACCTGGCGCTTTATGGACCAAGTCTAATCTCGCTTCTAGCCGTAGTGAAGTGATGTCACCAATGTGACAAAGTCCACGCAGGCGTGGATATCGTTGATCACGAAGGAAAGAATATATTGCAACACGCTGTTTCTGCCTTTTCGGCAAGCCGAAACAACGGCTGGAGAGAAAGAGATTTTCCAGCCATGAGGACGTATATAGAGAGGTTCTCTAATGGTTCCTACGGTCGCAGATTGAATCCTGCCTCGGGCGTGGATGTGTGTGATGTCCTTAGGTTAGTTAGGTTTAAGTAGTTCTATGGTCTAGGGGACTTATGACCTCAGATGTGAAGTCCCATAGTGCTCAGAGCCATTTGAACCATTTCTTCTAATGGTTCTGAGGCGCCGAGCGGTCTTAGGCGCTGCAGTCATGGAATATGCGGCTGGTCCGACGGAGGTTCGAGTCCTCCCTCGAGCATGGGTAGAGCAGTAGACCTTTCTAAGTACTTAGGTATTGTTCTGTATGAGAGATATTTGCTTTGCATGTAATTTTAAAACTAATAGACGTCCAACCAAGGTAACATCATGTAATAACTGTGTTTGTCTTTAGGATCAGTTAGGTTAAGTAGTGCGTACGCTTAGGGACTGGTGACCTTTGCAGGTAAGTCCGATAAGATTTCACACACATTTGAACATTTTTTTCGAGGCGTAGGAGCGGATTTCTATCACTGTTTACAAAGACGTGGTGACTATATTGGAAAATAATGTCATGCTTTTGTTTTACTTTCAAGTATAGTGCAGCATTCAATAACATTTACTTGGCGTATCGTAAAAATGAGTTACTTACTCCATGAAGCCCCTCGTATTGTCTACGAGGCAGTATTTCGAAAGCACTTTTCGGAGTACACAAAACCAACATCGTATAAATGCAGTCAGAGTTTTGTTTTATCAGTCAATGAACAAAACAGTTTTGACCACGTTTTAATAGCTGTTACGATCGATAACGCTGCCGAAAATGTTGTAACGTCGTACTTCAGCTGACGCCGATGGTAGTAAAAATCCTGCACTTTTGTGTTAGATACAAGCACCCTAAATAAAAACTTTGAGGATCGCCGATGACATTTAAATTCTGTCAGAGACAGCAAAGGACTTGGAAAAACAATTGAATGGAATGTACAGTGTGTTGAATGGAGGATATAAGATGAACATCAACAAAAGCAAAACGAGGATAATGGAATGTAGCCGAATTAAGTCGGGTGATGCTGAGGCAATTAGATTAGGAAATGAGACACTTAACGTAGTAAAGGAATTATGCTATTTGGGGAGCAAAATAACTGATGATGGTCGAAGTAGAGAGGATATAAAATGTAGACTGGCTATGGCAAGGAAAGCGTTTCTGAAGAAGAGAAATTTGTTAACATCGAGTATAGCTTTAAGTCGTTTCTGAAAGTATTTGTATGGAGTGTAGCCATGTATGGAAGTGAAACATGGACAATAAATAGTTTGGACAAAGAGAATAGAAGCTTTCGAAATGTGGTGCTACAGAAGAACGTTGAAGATTAGGTGGGTAGATCACGTAACTAATGAGGAGGTATTGGATAGGATTGGGGAGAAGAGAAGTTTGTGGCACAACTTGACTAGAAAAAGGGATCGGTTGGTTTGGACATGTCCTGAGGCACCAAGGGATCACAAATTTAGTACCGGAGGGCAGTGTGGAGGGTAGAAATCGTAGAGGGAGACCAAGAGATGAATGCACTAAGGAGATTCAGAAGGATGTAGGTTGCAGTAGGCGCTGGGAGATGAAGAAGCTTGCACAGGATAGAGTAGCATGGAGAGCTGCATAAAAGCAGTCTCAAGACTGAAGACCACAACAACAACGACATCATTAAGCACCCTAAACCTGCGGAAAGCAGCCAGACCAGATAGTAAAACATGATCTAGACTATTTTCTTCGTAAAAATGTAACTACTCTTTTGAAATTTTTGACATAATGAAGCAACCCAGAGATCGCACTGTATACAGAAATAATACGTAGCAGTCCAAATCACAGATTTATTACAAATTAGCAATCCCGTCTGCTACTTCATATTTCTATTACTTTAGAGTCTAAAATTTATTCCAGATTTGTCACCGGACAGTAGACTTTTCTAAGTACTTAGGTGTTGTTCTGTATGACAGATATTTGCTTTGCATGTAATTTTAAAACTAATGTACATCCAACAAAGGTAACATCATCTAATAAATCGGATTAATTACTGTTCAATCCAGTCACAAATCAAAGTAACGGTAATAAGCTCTTGAGCTGCCACTGAATGTGTGCAATACAAAATCCTGATGTACAAGGTTATAAACACTTGAAATAGCACGAATTTTTACAAGATTTGGTTTTCAACTAAAATAACGTAAATAACAAAGTATCTAAGCTGCAGTTAATTATTTCTTATTTCAACATAATAAAAAGTCTTGCCATAAACGTTTCGTACGTCGTACATGGTATCGACTATACATCGCTGGTTCTCTGAAACTTAAGCGGCTGAGCGCTCCTTGCTCTGGCAGGGACATTGTCTTACTGTTACGTTCCACAATGCCCAATCTCAACCCGTCACCCGCCATAATGTGAGGAGGTAGACGTTTTTTTAAAATTTATTTGGGTTTTTTAATGGCTTATTCAGCCTACCCAGATCAGGGCATTGAGGCTCTCCCTTTCATCTGACCAGGAACAACAAAAACAAAAAAATATTACGTAACAGCTACAATAATAAGGAAGTAGGATACATTGTAGTGGATACATTCCACTATTAATATGAGTGTGGTTGGGTCTCAGCATTTTTAGGTCGTGTGCTAATTGCAAAAAGTCAATCAACGAAGTGAAATGATCTTTGTTTTTACCCTTACAGGCTACAGAGGAGACTGAAGAATGTCTATTATTTTTAAATTAGGAGATGCCTATACAACTATTCAAAAAAGAAATTTAAAAAACTGGGGAACCTAAATTCATTATACCGTTTGTGGGGATCTAGTCTCAAAAATATTTCATTACAATGTTATGATAGTAGTACTTCATAAAACACAGTAATATAATAACGTAGTAGTTGGACTACAAGTTTTTTCGCATTCATTCATTCTTTCCTTTCGTTAACAGATAAATGGGAAATGTCATATTTTAGCACCGCAACAACTTTTCTCGGTATCTGGGAATTTTTTTTATAGATGACTATAATGAAAGAATCCTATCACTGCAGTTTTCACTACAGCTAAAATCTTAAGTACATTTGTCAGTCAGAAAACGTAACTAAAAATTCGTTGCAACATCTTGAAATAAAATATAGATGACCATAATGAAAGAATCCTATCACTGCAGTTTTCACTACAGCTAAAATCTTAAGTAGATTTGTCAGTCAGAAAACGTAACTAAAAATTCGTTGCAACGTCTTGAAATAAAATATAGTTTTGTTCTAATTTGATGCACATCTCTTCTTCATAGGGCTTGAATTTTTAAAAGAAGCAAGTAAAAAAATAACAGAGAGAACAGCTTCTAAGAGGGGCAGGAAGCAAAACTGAGGTATAGATATAGTAAATTTTTGCTCTCCAAACTTTAAATGGTATTCGGGAGTCGTCCCCATTGCATTTTCGATACAGTAGGACGAGCGGGCGCATACACAGTTAAATACTAAATGGTAATAACGCAACGCAGCATACATCTCGCAGGAAATGGAACGATGTGAATTCATACGTGAGCTCGCCAGTTCGGAATGCACTGCTACTCGGAGGGATTAAATTGGAACTCGTCCCAGTTTCCATTATAGCCTGTTTCCCGAACAATCGCCGTATTCTGGCGCACTTCCGGAATGCACGCTGTTGTCGCATTGTATAGTTCTCTACATACCTTTATAACGTAAAAGGCTTAGATTCAAAAACTGCGTCACCGATGCTATTAAAAGAACTTACACTAAGAAACACACAATAAATTTTATATGTCGAGTAAGACTTAACGATATTCTTCTTACATTTAATGAAGTAAATGACAGCATCGGGCTACCGAATATCGCCTGTTGTAAACGCGCGTTCATTCCAAAAGATGGAGTAAACAAATTAACAGCAAACAGCTACTCTCATGAGCGATTTTGGAGTATACATCTGTCTACACACGTTAACAGTACTGCACCTGTTTCTCAACAATGTTAGTAAAAAGGACGTGCACTAACGAACATTATATCGCTGCACTTAAGACGGCTCTTTTACATAGAGACTATTAACAGTCCTGCTAAATTAGTTTCTATGTTATACAGGACTCATAGGAACGTCTCCTATTGGAGACATTAAATTGGAACATTTAGCTTCAACTCGATACACAGAAAGAAACTGTGTAAAAAGAGTACCCTTTTATTCATTGCAGCTTGGATGAATGTATAAGGAGTAAGGTTATAAACAATAGCTAAAGATCATTTTGCTTAAACATTGTACACTGAATTGTTGTTTCTGTCTTCGGTTCTAAGTGATACCTTGATGTCTCAGTATGTGTCCTATCAACCGCTCTCGTATTTGTGTCAAGTTGCGCCACAAATTTTCTGTCTTCCCATTTCTAGGCCGGCCGCGGTGGCCGAGCGGTTCTAGGCGCTACAGTCTGGAACCGCGCTGCTGCTACGGTCGCAGTTTCGAATCCTGCCTCGGGCGTGGGTGTGTGTGATGTCCTTAGGTTATTTAGGTTTAAGTAGTTCTAAGTCTAGGGGACTTATGACCTCAGATGTTAAGTCCCATAGTGCTTAGAGCCATTTGAACCATTTGAACCCATTTCTAGTCAATATGTCCTCATTCGTTGTGTGACCTACCGATCTAAACTTCAGCATTCTTCTATAGCACCACTTTTGAAAAGCTTCTGTTCTCTTCTTGTTTAAACTATCTATCGTCCATGTTTGACTTCCATACATGACTACATTCGAGACAAATACCTTCAGGACTTCTTAAGTCTATATTTCATGTTAACAAATTTCTCTTCTTGCTTTTCTTGCCATTGATCGGCAGTCATCAGTTATTATGCTGCCTAAATATGAGGCGGGTTTTTTAAGTAAGTACCGTTTTAAAATTTAAAAAAAGACTTAGTAAGATATCTCAATAACTGTATTTCTACATGAAAGCCTGTACCTTAATTTATTTTTCTACATAATTTCCGTCAATATTGAGGCACTTGTCATAACGTTGTACCAGTTTTTGAATGCCCTCCTCATAGAAGCCTGTCGCCTGACTTGTTAACCACTGCATCACCACTGTTTTGACTTCGTCATCGTCTTGAAGACGCTGACCGACCAGGTATTTCTTCAAGTGCAGGAACAGATGGTAGTCACTGAGCGCAAGATCGGGGCTATACGGAGGATGATCTAGAGTTTCCCATCGAAAAGATGTGATGAGATCTTTGGTCTGATTCGCCACATGCGGACGGGCATTGTCTTGCAGCAAAACGATGCCCTTGAGCAACTTCCATGGACTGTTGCTTTGATTCTGGTGTGACGTAGGCCACCCATGTTTGGCTGGTTCAAATGGATCTGAGCACTATGAGACTTAACTGCTGAGGTCATCAGTCCCCTAGAACTTAGAACTACTTAAACCTAACTAACCTAAGAACATCACACACATTGATTCCCGAGGCAGGATTCGAACCTGCGACCGTAGCTGTCGCTCGGTTCCAGACTGTACACCCATGTTTCATCGCACGTAACAATTTGGCTTAAGAAATCATCACCGATGTTGTGGTACCGCTCAAGGAAAGTCAATGCTCTGTCTAAACGTTTCGTTTTGTGCACAACCATCAACATTTTCGGTACTCAACATGCGCACAATTTTCGGTAATTAAAGTACTCGGTCACAAAGCTTTACAAAACACTACGAGAAACATTAGGGAAGTCATCCCGCAAGGAGGAAATCGTAAAGCGTCTGTTTTCACTCACCTTCCTGTCCACTTCCTGCCCCAAACATTCATTAACGACCGAAGGACGCCCATTCCGTTGTTCATCATGCAGATATGTGCGGCCAACTTTAAATGCTCTCACCCACTTTCTTACCATTCCATCACTCTTAATGTTTTCACCGTAAACTGCACAGATCTCAAGACGAATATCGATCGCTTTTAGGCCTTTATCACTAAGAAATCTTCTAACAGCCTGTACTTCACAGTCGGCGGGAGTCACGATTATCGGAGGCAACTTAAACACTCAGTACACAACGTAAACAAGGAAGAATCGCACTTTAATTGCATCAGTGCGTACATTAAGGTACAGGCATTCATGTAAAAATAAAATTACTGAGATATCTTAGCACGTCTTTTTTTAATTTCAAAACGGTACTTACTTAAAAAAACACGCCTCGTAGTAAAACTCTTCTACTAAGGTGTGTCTAGCTTTCTAATCCGATTCCCTCAGCATCACCTCATTTAATGCGACTCCATTCCATTAGTCTTGTTTTGCTTTGGTTGATGTTCATCTTACACGATCCTTTCAGACACTGTCCATTCCGTTAAACTACTCTTCCAAGTCCTTTGCTGTCTCTGACAGAATTATAATATTGGCAGACCTCAAAGTTTTTATTTCTTCTCCCTGAACTTGAATTCCTATTCCAAATTTTTCTTTGGTTTTCTTTACAGCTTGCTCAATGTACAGACTGAATAACACCCGGAATAGGCTGCAACCGTGTCTTACTCCCTTCTCAACCTCTGCTTCCCTTTCTTGCTCGTCGATTCTTCAAACTGCCGTCTGGTTACTATACCAGTTGTAGATAGCCTTTCGCCCCATGTATTTTACCCCTGGTACCTTCAGAGTTTCAAAGAGAGTGTTCCAGTCAACAATGTCAAAAGTTTGCTCTGAGTCTACAAATTTCATAAACGTAGGTTAGCAATTCCTTAACCTATTTTATAAGATAAGATAAATTGTAGGATAAGTATTTCCTTGCGTATTCCCACATTTCTTCGAAATCCAAACTGACCTTCCCCGAGGTTGGCTTCTACCAGTTTTTCCATGCTTTAGAAGTTTGCAACCATGACCTATTAACATGATACATCGGTAATTTTCACACCTGTCAGCTACTGCTTTCTTTGGTATTGGAATTATTACATTCTTCTAGAAGTCTGAGTGTATAGGGCCAGACTCATAAACCTTGCACACCAAAAAGAAGAGTTATTTCATGGCTGGTTCTCCCAAGGCTTTCAGTAGTCTTGACGGAATGTCGTCTACTCATGTGGTGTTGCTTCGGCTTAGGTCTTTCGGTGGTCCGTCAAATTCTTCTCACAGTATAATATCAGTCGTCTCATCTCCATTTCTATAATACTGTCTGCAAATTCATCTCCCTTGTATAAACCCTCTGTACCAGGTGTCCCACGCAATCCTTTCCCTGTAGTTTTACGTTTCCCGCAAACGTTAATGCAAGAAGGGTTTCCTCGCCACTGCTGTCCAAAGGAGAAGTGCAAGTGCGTTTTCCTTCTGGTTCCGCTCTGATAAGATTGCGTGGTTGTCTGTAGTTAGAGTCAGCTCTTACAATGAAACTGGTAGCTACTGCAGCGAAGACTACACCGACATGATACTGATCAACCGAGAGGCGCACTTCAGTGTAGCTGAGGCCCGAAGTTTGTAATCACAGTGTTTTCCAATGCGACGTATACCTTCTGCACATGTTTTTATACATACTGAGATGCGTTACGAACCAAGAGCGCTTTCCAGGTACAACTTGTCATGGAAAGATAAATCCGCGAAACGCCGGATGTTTCCCGGAACGTTATTGACTATTTCTAAGCACATCCCACGCACAGTAAATACAACTGAAATGAAAAAACGCGTACGTAAACACAGTATAAACGAAAGTGTTATCGTGCTGTTGCATTTAGGTTGCAGAATTATTTGTATCTATAATAATAATACTATTATTGTCACTGTTATTAATATTATGAAAGACATTAGATGTCGCCCAGTGGTATCTACTTCTCATCGTAATTAGGACAAAGATGAGCAGCAGCGAACCTGAGGATATCGAGATTTTCCGTACAAAGGATACTGGAAGAAAGAAAATTGCATCCCCTTAGGCTGCACCCCGCCAAGAGCTATATCGAAACAATTTCCAAAATTGGGTATCGTTCAGCAGACGTCTCGTAAATAAAGTAGCCGTAAATCTGGATTTCATCAGGTGGATTGCATGGGGAGATAAATGCTATTTCGCCAATGACGCCACTGTCAATAGACAGTCAATATTACTGAGCCCCTGCAAATCCTCACAGGTTACGACCACATCACATGCAAGTGCATTGCTGTGTTAAGGTATGGTGCGGTATTCCAGAAGACCACATCACTGGAGCAGTTTATTTGGCTCCAAAACTAACTGGTCGGTTGCATTTGCAATTCATACAAAACGAGCTGAATCTTGGGCATCTGATGGAAGACATTCTACCTCTGTTAGCTGTGAGACACTGGTTTCAGTACGTTTGTGGACCACGCCAATGTTGTAGAGAGTTAGCGAATATCTGAAGAACGCAATTATAAAGCCCTGTCATTCTATAATATGGGTTTAAAGATACATCATTTATGATATTCGTTGCATTCATTGTTCTTTATTGGAGTCAGAAAAGTGATAGCATTTATGTAATACTGCCATTAGTGAAGCATGGATTGGTGTATTATGTGTAGTTAATGAATTAGCTGTCATATATTGATATGCCTTGAAACAGATAATTTATATGCTTTGACCCTTATACGTGTCGTTTTTGTTATGGGTAATCATTCTTCTACACAGACGTTTTTCTCGAGCCCAGAAATCGAATACGGCACCATTCTCAAGGAAACCAAGTTTTCTAACGACGGGCTGCATGACTAGTTCTAGAAGTCATAGAAGGAAAATGTATGCGGAGGTCGTATATCAATAAATCACATAAACTGTGCGCTCACAGTAAGGCAAGTCATTTAGTATATAAATCCGTGCGTTAGAATACAGGTATAGATAAATTAGCTACTAAAGACACAAGCTGTTTTTCGTATCAAGAGAACCCTAGCAGTGGATTTGTTCAAAAAATGACTCTAAGCACTATGGGACTTAACACACTTAGAACACACTTAGAACTACAAAGATAATACACACATCCATGCCCGAGGCAGGATTCGAACCTGCGACAGTAGCAACAGCGCAGTTCCAGACTGAAGCGCCTAGAACCGCTTGGGCGCAACGTCCGGCAGTGCATTTGTAACTGACTCTCTAGTAAATTGCAGACTAAGTGGATAGGGAGCCAGCAGGAAGTTACATCCTGCTGTAGCCTTTGTTGCTGCTGCCGGCCGGAGTGGCCGTGCGGTTCTAGGCGCTACAGTCTGGAGCCGAGCAACCGCTACGGTCGCAGGTTCGAATCCTGCCTCGGGCATGGATGCATGTGATGTCCTTAGGTTAGTTAGGTTTAATTAGTTCTAAGTTCCTGGCGACTGATGACCTCAGAAGTTGCATAGTGCTCAGAGCCATTTGAACCATTTGAACTAGGCTCCAAGTGGTCGATATCAGAGAAAGGGGTAACGGTCCAAAGCTACCGCCGCTCGCAAGTAAACCCAACACTTGGGTCAGCGGTTCTGCCCAAACAGCAGTCCGTGGCGACTTGTCCCATTAGTCTGCCTCGATTCCCAAGCCAGCTAGTCTGCGCCCATATCGATACCCACTGGTGGAGATCCTAAATGACCAAACGTACTTCCCTTTTTTTTATAGCATCATCAGTCATCACTGTTGCAATTATGGTTCTGTTTATGTGTCAGCTTAACGATGTCACAAGCAATTCTCATGGTGAAAATGTCTTTTAATTACCCACGTTTTTGTCTCCTTACTTTATTCCTTTGTGTTACCCTATAAATCTCCCCCCCATGAACCATGGACCTTGCCGTTGGTGGGGAGGTTTGCGTGCCTCAACGATACAGATAGCCGTACCGTAGGTGCAACCACAACGGAGGGGTATCTGTTGAGAGGCCAGACAAACGTGTGGTTCCTGAAGAGGGGCAGCAGCCTTTTCAGTACTTGCAGGGGCAACAACCTGGATGATTGACTGATCTGGCCTTGTAACATTAACCAAAACGGCCTTGCTGTTGTGGTACTGCGAACGGCTGAAAGAAAGGGGAAACTACAGTAGTAATTTCTCCCGAGGGCATACAGCTTTACTGTATGGTTAAATGATGATGGTGTCCTCTTGGGTAAAATATTCCGGAGGTAAAATAGTCCCCCATTCGGATCTCCGGTCGGGGACTACTCAAGAGGACGTCGTTATCAGGAGAATGAAAGCTGGCATTCTACGGATCAGAGCGTGGAATGTCAGATCCCTTAATCGGGCAGGTAGGTTAGAAAATTTAAAAAGGGAAATGGAAAGGTTTCAGTTAGATATAGTGGGAATTAGTGAAGTTCGGTGGCAGGAGTAACAAGAGTTCTGATCAGGTGAATACAGGGTTATAAATACAAAATCAAATAGGGGTAAATCAGGAGAAGGTTTAATAATGAATAAAAAATAGGAGTGCGGGTAAGCTAGTACAAACAGCATAGTGAACGTATTATAGTGGCCAAGATAGACACAAAGCCCATGCCTACCACAGTAGTACAAGTTTATATGCCAACTAGCTCTGCAGATGACGAAGAAATTGAAGAAATGTATGATGAGAAAAAAGAAATTATTCAGGTAGTGAAGGGAGACGAAAATTTAATAGTCAAGGGCGACTGGAATTCGACTGTAGGAAAAGGGAGAATCCTGGAGATACTAAAAGGTATCAGATAGATTATATAATGGTAAGACAGAGATTTAGGAACCAGGTTTTAAATTGTAGGACATTTCCAGGGGCAGATGTGGACTCTGACCACAATCTAATGGTTATGAACTGCAGATTAAAACAGAAGAAAAAGGTGGGAATTTAAGAAGATGGGACCTGGATAAACTGACTAAACCAGAGGTTGTACAGAGTTTCATGGAGAGCATAAGGGAACAATTGACAGGAATGGGAGAAGAAATACAGTAGAAGACGAATGGGTAGCTCTGAGGGATCAAGTAGTGAAGGCAGCAGAGGTTCAAGTAGGTAAAAAGACGAGGGGTAATAGAAATCCTTGGGTAACAGAAGAAACATTGAATTTAATTGATGAAAGGAGGAAATATAAAAATGCATTAAATGAAGCAGGCAAAAAGGAATAAAAACGTCTCAAAAATGAGATCGACAGGAAGTGCAACATGGCTAAGCAGGGATGGCTAGAGGACAAATGTAAGGATGTGGAGGCTTGTCTAACTAGGGTTAAGATAGATACAGCCTACAGGAAAATTAAAGCGACCTTTGGAGAAAAGAGAGCCACCTGTATGAATATCAAAAGCTCAGATGGAAACCCAGTTCTAAGCAAAGAGGGCGATCTACTTGAGGACGTAGATGAAGATGAAATGGGAGATACGATACTATGTGATGAGTTTGACAGAGCACCGAAAGACCTGAGTCGAAATAAGGCCCCGGGAGTAGACAACATTCCATTAGAACTACTGACGGCCTTGGGAGAGCCAGTCCTGACAAAACTCTACCATCTGGTGACCAAGATGTACGAGACAGGCGAAATACCCTCAGACTTCAAGAAGAATATAATAATTCCTATCCCAAAGAAAGCAGGTGTTGACAGATGTGAAAATTACCTAACTATCAGTTTAATAAGTCACAGCTGCAAAATACTAACATGAATTATCTACAGACGAATGGAAAAACTAGTAGAAGCCGACCTCCGGAAAGATCAGTTCGGATTCCGTAGAAATGTTGAAACACGTGAGGCAATGCCGACCTTACGACTTATCTTAGAAGAAAGATTAAGGAAAGGCAAACCTACGTTTCTAGCATTTGTAGACTTGGAGAAAGCTTTTGACAATGTTGACTGGAATACTCTCTTTCAAATTCTAAAAGTGACTCGGGAAAAATACAGGGAGCGAAAGGCTATTTACAATTTGTACAGAAACCAGATGGTAGTTATAAGAGTCGAGGGACATGAAAGAGAAGCAGTGGTTGGGAAGGGAATGAGATAGGGTTGTAGCCCCTCCCCAATGTTATTCAATCTGCATATTGAGCAAGCAGTAAATGAAACAAAAGAAAAATTCGGAGTAGGTATTAAAACCCAGGGAGAACAAATAAAAAATTTGAGATTCGCCGATGACATTGTAATTCTTTCAGAGACAGCAAAGGACTTGGACGATCAGTTGAATGGAATGGACACTGTCTTGAAAGGAGGATATAAGATAAACATCAACAAAAGCAAAACAAGGGTAATGGAACGTAGTCGAATTAAGTCGGGTGATGCTGAGGGAATTAGATTAGGAAATGAGACACTTAAAGTAGTAAAGAGGTTTTGCTATTTGGGCAGCAAAATAACTGATGATGGTCGAAATAGGGAGGATATAAAATGTAGACTGGCAATGGCAAGGAAAGCGTTTCTGAAGAAGAGAAATTTGTTAACATCGAGTATAGATTTAAGTCGTTTCTGAAAGTATTTGTATGGAGTGTAGCCATGTATGGAAGTGAAACATAAACAATAAATAGTTTGGACAAGAAGAGAATAGAAGCTTTCGAAATGTGGTGCTACAGAAGAATGTTGAAGATTAGGTGGGTAGATCAAGTAACTAATGAGGAGGTATTGTATAGAATTGGGGAGAAGAGGAGTTTGTGGCACAACTTGACTGGAAAAAGGGCTCGGTTGTTAGGACATGTTCTGAAGCATCAAGGGATCACCAATTTAGTACCGGAGGGCAGTGTGGAGGGTAGAAGTCGTAGAGGGAGACCAAGAGATGAATGCACTAAGCAGATTCAGAGGCATGTAGGTTGCAGTTGGTACTGGGAGATGAAGGAGCTTGCACAGGATAGATTAGCATGGAGAACTGCATCAAACCAGACTCAGGACTGAAGACCACAACTACAACAACCCTATAAATAGGCGTCTGTTTTCAAACACACGGGGTACTCCACGAACCCCAATATTTTCTCATCTGCATTTTTTCACTTATTTATGGTACAGTGTACTTCCTTCGCTGAGACCCTTACTCGGAAAATAGTTAGAGATGCGCATAACATGTTACTTTACCCAGCATACATGTCGCGTTACGACAATGCCAACAAAATTAAAGAAATTTGAAGGCATAGAGACAGTGGCGTAACTAGAATAACATGGGCCCAGGGCGAACTTCCACTTATCGCCCTTGCCATTCAGCCTCTTCCCTCTCTTCCTAACAACGCAGACATCTTACCATTTTTCTTTAATCCTCATCACTTCTTATTTGTTTATCGAGAGCAACATCACGTGGAATAACGAGAGTGGTTTCATCTAGAAGTCGGAAACAAAGCACAAGGTCCATGCACCGCCGGCCACTGTAGCGAAGCGATTCTAGGCGCATCAGTCCAGAACCGCGCTGCTGCTACGGTCGCAGGTTCAAATTCTGCCTCGGGCATGGATGTGTGTGATGTCCTTAGGTTAGTTAGGTTTAAGTAGTTCTTAGTCTAGATGACAGATGACCTCAGATGTTAAGTCCCGTAGTGCTTAGAGCCGTTTGAACCATTTTGGTCCATGTACCAGGGAAATTTTGGTATTAAGGAAGTAATGCCCTGCACAGTTCGATCCGAATGTCCTTATCGATTAATTTCGTACATTTCCGCCCCCTTCCCATTTTAGTACCCTCCTTTACCACTCCTTCCTTTTCCCCTTCTACTTGCCCCATGGCCCCATTTCCTCTTTTCCTTTGTACTAACTTTTACGCCTGTCACAAACTGGGCCCCCATAGAAACGGTGCCTAGGGCTCACGCCCCAACTGAGTACAGTGATGTATTTGTACCCAGGTGAGGAACACTGAATCGACGCTGGAACGTGAACCTGCTGGCGGTGGGGCGGGAGGGCCATGGATGCTGCTGAGAGGGCGGTGCTGATTGCCCGCAATTAGCGGGTGTTGCGGGAGGGAGAGGGCGGGGAAGGGGGTGGGGGGAACAGCTGATGCGGCCAACAGGCAGCCACGTCAGCAGCGTCCGGAGCTCTTCTCACGCGATTCTTGGGCCTTCTCAGCGGAGGCCCTTTGCAGACAGTGGCTCTGTAGACATTTTCACAAAGACGCGATCTTCCAGGTAGTCTGCGAACCCTCATCTTTATGTAGTGTCCGTGAAACAAAACTAACATTTGGGACACTAATGTATACAGTCATCCAGTGTCTGCAGCATGCCTTTGAATTACATTCTGCGACGTGGCGATAAAATAGATAAAGTGAGGTTGCAGAGTTCTCACACGAAATGTGCATATACAAATGTTAGTTAAAAATGTTATTGCAAATTTTCGCTCTCACGCAAGTCTCAGGGAATGATTTCCACACTTGGTGCATTAGTACACTTCTATACCCGCGCATTTGTTATAGTTTTTGAGTTAATTATTCACTCAGACGTAAGTACAGTTTATGCTAGGGAACAAGAATTAGGCGATTATTAAACTAAAATCAGTTTTTCACGGGACAGTTCAATCACAATTTATTGGCGTTGTTCTTTCCTTTCACACAATGAAATTAGCACTAATGAACCGGTTTACAGTTTTACTTTAATACTGATTTGACTCCGTGCGCCCAATAGCAGTAATGTAAGTTGCTATAAACTAAAATTACTCAATCAATTCGAACAGAACCAAAAGTCCCACTGGTTTTTAGTTCTAACAGTTTTGGCGCGAAATCACAGATCGCCACATGTTCACTTACGACGATGTATACCTCGTAAATCGTAGTCACACAAATGATCGTAGCACCTCCAGTTCACCAAATATATGTTTGCCACTTGCACTCTTAAACAATACGCTTTGTCGAAATAAAGAGGAGCCAAAAAGTATTCTCAAGCGACCACATGGGTCACCCTCAAGTGGGGACTGCTCGCCACCCACCCTCCAAAACGACTGACCAACGACTGACCCTTGGCCAAGATGGCCGCTCGCTTATATAGGCTCGGATGTCCACTCCCTGGTTATAAAATCTTGATACATACATCCCTCGACAGAAATAAGTACACCGTCGGAACCGCGCTAAAAAGTACATCTTATTTACTATTTTACATTAATTTCTAGGATTATTCTATCGCCCGTAAATCAAGTTTTAGTTTTTGCAAAATGTCGCCACTTAACGCAAAGTTGTTTGTTTACATCTCTGCTGCAAAGTTTTAACATAGAACTGCATATAGCACCGTTTTCAGGGGTAATCTAGAGCAATCTATACATTACGCTGCTGAAAATATTCATATCTATAATAATTAATTAATTATGGGTGATAATGTTAATAATAATTTGCAAACAATGAAAACTATTGCAAGTTAAAGTTTATAGTATAACTTAACTAGTTTAAAATCCGTGTGATGCCACCCAAACTATTATATAGTGCGGTTTTTTACTTCATGAATTTTCTATTGAATTTTATAAACAATTTTCCCTCAAACTTTGTTTATTGCTCTTTACGGGCTTAATTATTTATGAATCTTAACATATGACTACGGCACTCGATCCGCTATGACGAAACGTTTTCAATGAGTGCTCGCTCATCCCTGTAAGTTGTTATTTACTATTTTTATTAATCTTTCAGTATTCGTGATATTAACCGATTTTGAGGTTACTATAACTTTTGCGTCTAGTGACTTGAAATAAAGATCGATCTTTCAGAAGGTGCATATTGCTCACCACTATCCACTGCCGCATCGCTCTTCGCCGTAAGTCACATAGTTTTCACGTAATGCGCGCGAAAGCAAACAATGGCCCAAGCTGCGGGCCACGTGGCAAATCTAGCGCGGAAGTGCCACGCGCTTCCGCAAATCGCGCACCATGTCACGCGCTCACTCTCCGCAAAGCAATCCTTACATCCTAAACCTATTCATCTAGTAACGGGAGTTTGTACCGTCACAATCCGAAACTAGTCCTTTACCTACAGGTTAAGGTCACTAGTTGTGAACGGAATCGACACCTCATGTAGAAAGCTCCTTCAGTAAAAAGTAAACCTTAGCAATCAGGATATTCGGAAAAAGAGTAGCGGAAGTGGGACAATGACCACGAAACCTTAATTTGATGTCGTCCGAACAGTGTGGTCCCGGGTTACAGCTGGTACCTCACAACTGCACCACAAGCTAAAGACAGTCACCACCAGAGGCACCAACGAGTGAGAGACCTCAGCTTAGACACGCCCTAAGGAATTCCCGAACTCCGTCGCTGCCGGAAGCTTGCTTGCGTCACTGCGCAGCGCCGCTCACCCCACACTGCAAGCATCGCCCGAGGCGACAGCACCGTCTTATCTCAATTCCGCCTGAGATCTAACAGAGCTATTAGTCAGAACTGGATATCAATGATTGTAGTCAATTGTGCACTGATGTTTGATTACCATTTTATATTGTATCAAGTGATAACAGTTGTAGTGTTAATCGATGGTGACAAATACATAATGGCGTTGCTGATGGACATGGATTATTTCCATGTTAAGTATTTTTGATTGTACAGATTTTAAAAACGTGAACTAATATTTTGTGTGTATTGTAGTATCCGCTCGACCTCTTCCAGAAGTAAATCTAGATGTGCTACGACATACTACAGTGGCTACAATAATTGTTGCTTTTGTACTCCAGTGTGTTGATCCATCGCCATATGCCTCACATGACGACTAAAAGGGTCTCACACTTGACATGAGTACCCAGCGTACCTCTAAAACGGGGGCAATAATATTTCTATAGTTCTGTGTTTCTTATGGAGTGTTTAACAATCGCTAGTCGAAGCCTATAAGAGAAATGTCACTTTCAGGCACTGCGTGTTCAGCAATTGCTGCTCAGTGTACAACACTTGCTATCGCAACGAGCAGTACCACAGCCGGTTGCTGCACCCAAGTTTTGCCAGTTTAACAGTAAAGAAGGGGCCCGGTCTGAAGATCGAGCGCAAATGGAAGCTCACTTCAGAGCATACAGCTTTGGAGTTATGACGTGTTCCGCATTTCTTCTATCAATGGTTGAAGTCTACAGACTGTATAAAACGTTTCCCCAACTCACATATGGAAGATGTTGATTATGAAGAACTTGTTTGCTAACTCAACGAGCATTACGAAGCACAGTTTCACGTCGCTGCAGCGAGACTTAGTTTTTCGTCTGAACAGTCATTAAGACAAAGGATTACTGAACTTAAGGCGCTAAAAAAATATTGTAGGACCAAGTGTTCTTGTGGAATAAGTTGGTATAAGTATTGTGGACACAGCTGACGCTGCTTTTGAGGTTCTCTCCGTTTCTCTTCTTCACAGCGCACAGGGCACTCATTCTCAGACTAAGGTTAACTTTAAAGTGGATAGAGGTGCGGTTCAAATTAACTGTAAATGTAAGGAAAAACCTCCCAGACACGTGTAACAAGAGGTGAGTAATGTGAGGAAGTCTTTTCCTCAGCGTTTCTCAAACCGTAATAGAAAAGCTTTTCCTTGTCATGATACAAAATGTTTCAGGTGTGCTAAACAAGGACACACCCAAACCATTTGTTTACAAAACAACTAGGGCAGACACAGGGGTACCGTACGACTGTGGCTTTCAGCAAGTGAATGTTGTGTCAGCAAAGCCATTACAGCCAGCGGAACGAAGGATCAGTTTTCCCCTTCAAGGAAACCTTCTATAGGCCACAGATAGAGGAACAAACTTTTTATCAGATTAAGAGTGTCTGAAAAGACAATTACATTTCATTTAGACGTATGTACGTCGGTTTCCGTAATCAGTATATTCACCTTTGAAGTGATTAGGAGCCTACACCTACAGAGGCTGCGAATGAGGGGCACAAAATTCCAGTGCTCGTGTTTGCAGCTTGCCAGCAGCTTTTTATGACGTTAAATGGGTTTAGTTTCACATGCGACGTTCTAGAAACAGTGCAGGCAGTTCTGCTTTAGACTTGCTTGTTTTGTCCAACCTGTGCAAACAGGCCAATGTGTTACACGTCAGTGCCTCATACTAACGTTTCGCACTGGTGAAATAAGCACAGTGAATTTTTTGACTCCGGATAAGGAAGGGCTCAGGACTTTTGGGGGACACGTTACTGTTGAAGACAATGTGCAACAATGTGTAACCAATGTTGTATGTGGGCAGGCTGCTCAGGAACTACAACGATAGAAACACAATGCGGTTTTTATTTATTTATTAATTTATTTACACCTAAAGTTCCGTAGGACCAAATAAGGGAGCAAATCTCCAAGGTCATGGAACATGTCAGTACACGAAATTACAACATAAAAGTAATAACAGACAAAAATTAAATGTTTATGAACCCGAAAAAAGTCAATCCAAAATTTAAGTAACCACAATCAACAACATAACAAGAATCGGCTTAATTTTTCAAGGAACTCCTCGGCAGAATAGTAGTGACCCACGAGGAAACTCTTCAGTTTCGACATGAAAGCGTGCGGATCACTGCTAAGATTCTTCAACGCGAGTGGTAGCTTATTGAAAATGGATGCAAAGGTATGCTACATACCTTTCTGCACAAGACTTAAGTAAGTCCGAGCCAAATGCAGGTTTGAGTTCTGCCGAGTATTAACTGAGTGAAAGCTGCTTATTCTTGGGAATAAGGTAATACTGTTAACAAGAAATGACAGTAAGGAATATATATAGGGTGGTCGGAAAATGTGTGAAATGCTTCAAGGGATGTTACAGGGCAAGTTGTACTGAGACATAAAAGTTAAAAAAGAAATTCGATACGTTGCTCCGTTTCCGAGTTATTTAGCATAGAATTTCGCCAATCGGGGCGTCGCGCGCTCACATTCAAGCGGCCTGCCAGGGGCGGTGTTGCCCAACGAGTGCTTTGTCTCGTTAACTGAAACTTGAATTTACGCGGGTGACGATCTGATTGGCTAACTTCAATGCTAAATAACTCTGAAATGGCGCAACGTATCGATTTTTTTTCATTCATATCTCAGTACAGCCTGCCCTTCAACATCCCTACAAGAGTTTCAGACATTTTCTGACCACACTGTATGTTGAGAGGTCAATGTCAAAATACCCACGCTCGTGAAAAGGGCTTGACAAGAGGTTCGTGAACTTGCACAACTTATTGCCCGAACCACCCGTTACTGAGCCAAAAATATACTTTGAGAATTGGAAGAGGTATCCCAAAATATAATACCACCGACATAAGCGAATGAAAATAATCAAATTAGACTAATTTTCATGTTGATCACTCACTTCAGATACCATTCTAATTGTAAAAATGGCAATATTAAGTCTTTGAACAAGATCCTGAACGTGGGTTTTCCACGACAGTTTAGTATCTATCTGAATACGTAGAAATCTGAACTGTTCAGTTTCACTAATCACATGCCCATTCGGTGAAATTAAGACGTCAGTTGTTAAATTGTGTGTTAGAAACTGAAAAAACTGAGTCTTACTGTGAATTAGCGTTATTTTATTTTCTACAAGCCATGAACTTAGGTTATGAACTACACTATTTTAACAGAGTCTATGTTGCACACAACATTCTTCACTACCAAACTAGTGCCATCAGCAAACAGAACTATTTTAGAGTTGCCCTTAATACTAGATGGCATATCATTTATATAAATAATGAACAGGAGTGGCCCCAGCACTGATCCCTGGGGCAGCCCCAATTGACAGTACCCCACGTCACAGCTCTTCTCAACATTGTTAATAATGATCTTTTGCTCTCTGTTGCTAAAGTAAGAGGTGAACCAATAGTGAGCTACTTCCTGTATTCTGTAATGGTCCAACGTCTGGTGCAATATTTTGTGCTCAACACAAACTCCTTAGTTAAATGAAAAAAAAAAAAATGCCTAGCTTCGAAACATTTTTGTTTAACACGCATTTTCATTTGTTTAACGTCTTCTAAAGCCGAATCCTGCGATATAAAAAGATCAATTATTCTTACATACACAGCCTTTTCTATAACTTTAGTAAACACTGATGGCTTAGAAAAAGATCTAAAATTGTGTACCTTACCCCTTTCTCTCATTTTATTAAGCGGCTTTACTATAGAGTACTTTAATCGTTCAGGGAACTGACCATTCCTAAAGGAAAAATTACAAATATCTCTAAATACAGGACTAACATGTGCAGCACAGTACTTTAATATTCTGTTAGGCATCCCATCATATACATGAGCGTTCTTAGTCTTCAGTGATTTAATTATTGACTCAGTCTCCCTCTTGTCTGTATCACAGAGGAGTATTTCAGACATCAATCTCGAAAAGGCATTTGCCAAGGAAGTTATATGATCCCCTGTAGAAATTAAATTTTTATTTAATTCACCCGCAATGCTCAGAAACTGATTGTTAAATACTGTACATATATCTAATTTATCAGTAACAGAAATACTTTTACTACAAACTGACTTTGTATCGTCGACTTTGTGCTGTTGAGTAGACACTTCCCTCACAACTGACCATATGGTTTTAATTTTATCCTTTGAATTAGCTATTCTATTTGCATACTACATACTCTTTGCCTTCTCAATAACATTTTTAAGCACCTTACAATTCTGTTTGTAATGGTCTACTATAGCTTGATTGTGACTACTTCTAACATTTTGATAAATTCCCGCTGTGTTCTACATGATACCTTATCCCACTAGTCATCCACCCAGGCTGCCTATTACTGCTGTAAGTAGGCTGTTTAGGTTTTTTTGTTGGTAACGCCACGTAGCGCTCTGTATGAAAATCACTGGCTGTGCTGTGTGCAATCTGTGGCTGGTTGGCATTGTTGTAATACTCGCCATTGTAGCGTTGGGCAGATGGATGTGAACAGCACGTAGCGTTGCGCAGTTGGAGGTGAGCCGCCAGCAGTGGTGCATGTGGGGAGAGGGATTGCTGAGGTTTGAAATTTGTAAGATTGGATGTCATGAACTGCTATATACATTATGACTTTTGAACACTATTGAGGTAAATACATTGTTTGTCCTCTATTAAAATCTTTCATTTGCTAACTGTGCCTATAAGTAGTTTGAATCTTTTATTTAGCTGGCTGTAGTGGCGCTCGCTGTATAGAAGTAGTTCGAGTAACGAAGATTTTTGTAAGCTAAGTGATTTGTGAAAGGTATAGGGCCATTCTTTTGTAGGGATTATTGAAAGTCAGATTGCGTTGCGCTAAAAAATATTGTGTGTCAGCTTAAGCACAGTCTTGAACAATTTTTCTAAGGGGACGTTTCATATGTCGACCCTTAGCCGAGGATACCTCACTGGTATCTTCTGATTTTTTCTTGTCGTTTGTGTAATTAGTGTACCTTTTGTTTATTGCTAGCGCGTAACTGTAGAGAGAATTCCCTTTGTAGTTGTAGTTCTTCATTGTTGTACAGTCAAACAGTTGTGGCATGCATGTAGATTTGCAGCAAGTATTTCGCAGCTGCCCTTGCAATTAACTAGTTATTATTTTCAGTGCTATGTTAATGTGTTCTCTTATTTTTGCTCTTCAAATTGAGCTTTTATGCGTTGTCGTGTGAAATATTGTGACAATAATGGCGTGTGGAAAACGTAATACTAGGCTCCAAAGTAAACTGAGAAATGACAGTGAAGACGAAAGCAGTGTGTTAGCGCCAACATGTAATGAATCAACTAATGTTCAAAGTAGTAATTTGGTAACTGTGCATAGGGAAATGGGGCGGGCTGCAAATAATGGTGCAGGCAGTGAAACAATTAGTGAACAGGGAAGCATTATTGATCGATCAGTCGGCAACAGCTCGCCTCAGGATTCCGAAATGACAGGACACAATCTTGCAAATACTGTAGATTCAGGTTTTGCGTCCTCACCGTTTTCTCAAATAAATCAAGACACATTTTCTGATTTTCAAAATGCGAATATTGCCGGTTCAAATGTACTGCCGAATAGCACTGAGGAACATGTTTCAGACACCAGTGCACTGTTATTTCAGATAATGCAACAAATGGGACAAAGGCTACAAAAGTTAGACACAACGCTTGAACAAAACCAGAAACAAATGGGACAAAATCTTCAAAAGTTAGACACAATGGAACAACACCAGAGACAAACACAACAAAAGCTTCAAAAGTTAGACACAGTAGAACAAAATCAGAGACAAACACAGCAAAAGCTTCAAACGTTAGACACAATGGAACAAAATCTTCGGAAGTTAGACTCCACGCTTGAACAAACACGTGAAGATTTAACTACTGAGTTACATACCATTGAATCGAAATGTCAAAAAGTCTGTAATGACGTAAACACACAAATTTGTGAGCATTTTCAACCTATTATTTCGCGGCATGAAAATGCATTACAGAATCACGAAGCAGCCATAAAAATCTGCCAACTATTGTTCATGAAAATCATGAGACCTTGCAAGCTAAAATTGACTCAGTCGCATCTACCGATTCGGTTACGCAACTTTCAAAAACTCAGGAAAACTTAAAGGACACAGTAGATACGATTTCAACACAAATGGACACGCTGAAACTTGGTTCAGAAAACCACACAGAGGAAATAGTTTCACTATCGGATAAAGTAGCTGAACTTTCAGATCAGTTCACTAACTTATCTACAAAGGTAGATGATGATCTGAATCACCCAAGACCTGTAGCCTTCACTGACACTGAAGAGTATGAACAAATTAGAAAATTCAAACAAAATCTGAATCAAATTAATACGCAATACAAAAGAGAAATCCGGGAAGTACAAGATCAGTTGGCACAAGTAATACAAAAATTTAATATTTCAGAGGAAGAGGGACATAGAAATACGGAACAACCACAAAATAATAACACAGGGCACTTCGGAAATTATGAAAGAAATTGGCAAGGCGCATTAGATTTTGAGATGGAACCGCCGAAACGAAGTAACAATGAGCAATGTGCGACTCGCCGACACGATGATTTTGACTATAAACTGTTCATTACTACACATAAATTCAAAACATTTAAGAATTCTGACAACGACATTCATCCACAAGCATGGCTTCATCAATTCTCTCATTGTTTTCCTCCTGACTGGTCATTGGAGCACAGGTTAGAATTTATGTGTGGCTACTTGGAGAATGAACCAGCTGTAAGAATGCGATCGTTCAGTCACGATTGTCACAGTGAAGGAGAATTTTCTCATGCCTTCCTCTCAGCGTATTGGTCTCAAGCTACACAAGACCGAGTAAAACATAGCATCATAATGATGAAACGTTTCGAACAATCTGAATTTTCCAGTCTTATGAAATATTTTGAAGACATGTTGCATAAGAATCAGTATCTTTCAAACTCATACAACCCCTTAGAACTCATCCGCATTTGCTTCATCAAATTGCCTGAACATTTACGTCATATTATTTTGGCATGACGTTACAAAGACGACATTGTAGCTTTTCAGGGACTGTTACAATAACTGGAAATTGACACTGACAATGGCGGAACGCGAAAACAGGAGCACAACAATTACAGGTCACATCTGTCACAATTCCGCTATGACAGAAATAATACACGACAAGGCAATTCTTACAGCGTAAATCGTGAAAAAAACAGACACTACCCACATGGCAACCACTTGCAGAGTAATCCTTACAGAGAAAGAGACAACCATAGAAACAGACAATATGGGAATAAAAATAATTATTATCAAGGGAGACAGAGTAACTTCAGACGCAACGGTCCACCAGGCAGTTACGATTCCGGGAGAAATTCTCCACCACATAACCGACAAACAAGAAACTATGTAAACTACCGACAAAACGACAGACCTGAATTCCATCAGAACTGGCGAGCTTCAAACAGGGCAGGGCCTTCTCGTCAAGGTGAATTTGTAGAAGTTAGGTCTCCTAATCCCAATAACGACGCGCGCCAACAAAGAGACAGACAATGACTCGCACCACAGGCAGCCATGTGCGCCGGCTGGCTCAGCGAAAAACAATATAGACGCAAAGCTTGAGAAAAATTTCGCATTCCTTACCTAGGTATACAACATGATAATTGCTGTGAAGTTGAAACTCTGCGTACTAGGAAAACATGTAAAACCGTTTATTGAAAGATAATCTGCTTTTTAACTTTGTCTTTGCCATAAAACTTTTCACTTCACGTTACTAGTATGCGTTGTCACACTTTGAAACTGTTATCATGCAACACTGTATGAAGTTAAATATCCAGTCAAGAACCAAGTGAACTTATTTAAGCAGAAATTACGAATACATTGCTATTGTGAACAGACGATACAGTGTTATTGTGTGTGTACATTCTTGGTTGTTAGTTGCACGACTATAAGGCTCACATACTTAGAACATTTACCTGCAATGCTAATGAGATTTTAATGCAACATTTTGGTTAACTTGAAAATACATTCTGAATTTAAAGTACTTTCTGTGAGATACCAGATGACACAGTGTTTAGTTTATGTGACAGCTACACGATTTCATCACGACGCTACTAATGAGTGACAATTTATAATGTTACTTTTGCGGGGTATCTGTTTTATACCTGCACAGTTTTTCTGAATTCTTCTGGAAAGTAAAACATGTTCTAGTAGTCACTTTTTTGGTATAGCTACAATGAGACAGCCTTTTCCGTAGAACAACAATACGTTACAGCACAGTACTTTCTTCATCACTGCAATAAGCGTAATAACTAAGATAGTTATACGCAAAGCATTTCACTTTTGTTTATCTTGAGGTAGGTACATTGACTTCTGCAGAACTTAGCTTTCGGAGGACGATAACTACGACACTTCCACAGAATTATGTTACAGCAAGACGTACATTTAGCGCTACAGGACACACATTTGAATGATTAATTTTGTACTTGAACCATTTCTTTTTCAAGATTTTTGAATTACAAAGAAAGTTTTCCGTGATACATTTCATTCCATTGCTGTAATCTGTAACATCTGAGGGTATAATTACATTAATCCTAAGGTGGGTACACCCTTACTTTGTGTACCATGTGTTTGGCAAGCACAAGAAGCCCTAGCGAATATGGTATTTGCTTATACAACTTTACACATCGGTACCATATTTCTCTAACACGTAAATTACACAGCTATCGGATCATTTAACTGAGAGAGAGAGAAACATTTATTTCACTACATCAGTGACAGATGTTTACGTAATTACACAGTTGGATAACTTCACACTTATGAAATTGTATTTTGTCTGTAGTTTGTAAAATGTTCACATTTTTTCAGAACCATTGTGATACTATGAGAGCTCTGAATGATGTATTTGGTATGAGATCATGATTTTTAAAGTACGTTTGAGGTAGATGACACTATTGAAATGAGCAGAGAATTTCTTTTAGGTTTTGAAATTATTGGAGGAAGCTATGACGATTTTGAGAATTGACTGAGATGTTATGATATTATTACGATGACGATATGTATTATGGTGTTGAGATATGTTTATGATCAATAAGATGATGCCACCGTATATGAGGAATTTGATTATACTACGTATTTCTTATGATGAAATATTGATGAAGTGTCGACGAATATGTATGTGTATAATAAGGTACAGAATAATGAGTAGTGGTTAGGGACTCTAATTTGTGGAAAAGGATGTTGGAAATCAAGCATCGTACTTTAAGAATTATGAAATGTGTGTACATGCGTGAATGTATTACAATGCTGTCGAAAAATTTTTGGACACTGTTATACTTATAGGATTTTATTTTCTACACATTTGTAACGCAAATTCTCAACCTGTGAAAATATTTTTATATGAGACTGTCACTGTAGCGGGAACTGCTGTCATAAATATTTCGGTAAGAAAGTTAAGTGACCACCTTCACGTAATGCATCGTGGGCACCCAGCTGCACGACAGACGCCTGGAAAAAAGCCATTAGTGTGTGCCTTTCAGAGGCACAGGTGGAGAAAAAAAAAGGAGGCCATTATCCTCGCTATTGACATTCCTTTGTAGAAAGCATCGTAAATAAGACACACTCAAACTTGAAAACATGATTACACTGTAGAGTTCTTAATTTATGATATTTACTGAAATGAAATGATGATAAACATTTCATGTCTATTGTCTTGCTAGTTGGAAGATTGTTTACTGCATTATGAAATGCCTTATGGCTAGCAAATGACGTTTAACGCCTTGCTTTGCCTATTTTGTTTAATATCTAGTTTCTAGCTACACTGCAGCATTGGTTAAAATAAAATTTAATAGATGTACTAATATAGTTATTTTATGCCTACAGATCCAGTAAAAAAATAATTTCATGATCTACTTCCAAGAAAACAAGGGAACATAAATAGACATTTCCCTTCACATGAACTGCATAAATAATTTTTTTAAAATTTGCTAACTTGTTGGCTAGAGTAAGTTCTCGTGATGCATCACCCTAGTGTTAAGATGTGACATAGGTATTAATCATGGCCATTTTTACTATAATATTTTTTTCTGCTTGAGGTTTGTCATGTTTAGATATAAGTTATTGTATTTGCTGCGGCTGTTTGCCAGGCATAGTGCTACTAAATTTCACTTTGTATTGCTCTGTTAAGCTAGTTTTACTACTGATTTATTTTTCTTGTTGCTGCACATTGTCTCATATTAGTTGTAATGTTGCATTGCTTGGTAATTTAGATTTACTGTAGCTTGCTTTGCCAATTTCCATTTATTTGTCATTGCTGTTTGAGTTAATTGTTTTGTGCTGCTACATTGCCGCGTCCCTTAGTTAAGCATCTGAACTCAGTAGATTTAAGTTAGCTTATGAGGGGGTAGACTACATAAGAGAATGAGCTGCGATGAATTGGAAGGAATGCATTGAGAAGCTATAAGTAAATGGTTTGGCCAAAAACGTATTTTGAAAGAGATAGGAACAAAAAAAGTAGGGTTTAGGGACAACAGGTTTAGGTAGGATTTTCTTGGAAATAAATGATGAGGTAAGATGATGGAAAATAAATAATGAGGTAAGAAATATGTGAACATATAAATACAGAAAGCATGCTTGGATAGGATTTTTTTTTTTTTTGGTGGAAACAATTGTTGCAATAAGACGAAATATCTATGGAATGAAGTTTTGGGTTGGACTGCAATACCAAATGTTACACTGAAAACAAACCGTGTCCTGCATTTTTGTGTTATTACACTATGTGAATTTGTGTCTTTCCTGTCTGTAAGTGTTTAGCTAATAAGATTTATGTTGTAGAATTTTTCTGATAATATGTTATTTACCTTGTAAAGATGCTTAGACATTATTTATTCTGTTTTGTTTTAATGCTCATGTGTGAAGTTGATGTTTGAAAAGTTATTCTGACCTTTTATGTATTTACTTATGTCATAATTCCTGTAACACTGATGTATATGTTTATTTCTATTCTTTTGTAAAGCCCCTATTACTACAAATGTTATCTGTATTGTTATGTTCTTTAATGATGTATTTTTTACCTTTGTTATTGTATTCGTATGTTATAATATTGTAATTGACACCAGTTTATCAAATTAAGTAACTTGTAAGTTACATTTCACTGCACACGTTTCTGTTGGTCGTAGTATATGAACAATATGTGAGAAGTAGGGACTGATAGTGTTTGCACGTGTGTTAATAATTGAGCAAGGGCCTGGATAACAGCATTGCTCGTTCTAAGGACATTTCAAAAAAAATTTGTGAGTGCAGAAGTGGTGGTTTATGGACTTGCTGTATTCTCCGCAAGACTCTTCGATGGTGATTGTGCACCTGCACAGTCGCAACAGATGGCTGCTGGCCATCGCTACAAGGACTACAACGGGTCTGCATCTTTGATGGCCAACCAATACCATTATTTCTATAATGACTACAGTGGGTCTGCATCTCTGGTGGCCCACCAGTACCGTAATCTCTACGGGAATACAGTGGGTCTGTTCTCTGATGACCTACCTACCAATAGTCTTCAAAACTTCGACTGACTCTGCTGTGGGTTTGCTCTGTTGTGGCCCATTACCTGTCTGCATCTCAAGAGTCAGCACTGTCTTTCCGTTGGAAGGACAACACTACTTCTTCAAGACTGCATGGAAATCCACTACTTCTGTTTGCATTTTCTTTTACTGCTCAGACTTTGAAAAACAAGATTGCAATTTTACTGTGATGAATGATCAGGACTGTCTTTACGGACTGTGAGAAAATTGTAGCTTTTGACCAACATTGTATCAATAACTGTGTGCATATGATTTCTTTGTTATTGTAATTGTGAAATTTTTTTAACAAATATGTATTGGCCATTGCCAACAATTTGTAAAATTTTTTGTGGGGAGCATGGGGGCTATGTAAGTAGGCTGTTTATGTTTTTTATTGGTAACGCCACGTAACGCTCTGTATGAAGATCACTGGCTGTGCTGTGTGCAGTCTGTGGCTGGTTGGCATTGTTGTAATACTCTCCATTGTAGCGTTGGGCCGATGGACGTGAACAGCACATAGCGTTGCACAGTTGGAGGTGAGTCGCCAGCAGTGGTGGATGTGGGGAGAGAGATGGCGGAGTTTTGAAATTTGTAAGATTGGATGTCATGAACTGCTATATACATTATGACCTTTGAACACTATTGAGGTAAATACATTGTTTGTCTATTAAAATCTTTCATTTACTAACTGTGCCTATCAGTAGTTAGTGCCTTCAATAGTTTGAATCTTTTATTTAGCTGGCAGTAGTAGCGCTCGCTGTATAGCAGTAGTTTGAGTAACGAAGATTTTTGTAAGGTAAGTGATTTGTGAAAGGTATAGGGCCATTCTTTTGTAGGGATTATTGCAAGTCAGATTGCGTTGCGCTAAAAAATATTGTGTGTCAGCTTAAGCACAGTCTTGAACAATTTTTCTAAGAGGACGTTTCACTGCTAATACCCCATTTAGAACGTTCTAATGGAAAGCAAGTCTCAAAGAATAAGAGAAATGTGTTACGGAAAGCATTATATTTATCATGTACGTTATCAGCACTGTAAACATCCTACAATTTTTGTTCCTTGACAAGGTTTAAAAAACTCTCTATTACTGTTGGATTAACTCTTCTACATAGTTTGTAATTATATTGACATTTGCTTGAGTACAAAATCCTTTTAGTGTTAAAATTGTGCATCATGGTCTGGAAGGCCATTCACCCTTTTACTAGCAGAAAGCACATCTAGTAATGAAAAATGAATAAAAATATTGTCTTTGGCTGTGCTACTGTTCCCCTGCACCCTAGATGAAAAAAAAACACCGTCTGCATCAGGTCATATGAATTTAAGAGATCTACTAACATTCTTTTACTTGCACCATCATATACAAAATTTATATTGAAGTCAACAAATATAACTAATTTCTGGTACTTCCTACAAAGCGATTCAAAAACCCTCTCTAGCTCGAGCAGAAATGCTCTGAACTCAGAGTTAGAGGAGCTATAAACAACAACAATTTGAAGTTTAGTTTCACTAAATTCAACTACCGTGCACATCATTCAAATTTCTGTTGAGTGCAGTACCGCGATATGCCAATGGGCTCAAATGGAATACTGTTTTTTACGCTCATGGCCACTGCTTCACCACGCAAAGAACTCCTTGAAAAACAGTCAGCTAATCTGTATCCTGGTAAAGGAAGCCTCTGAATTGTCAAATTATTTAAGTGGTGCTCGGATACAGCAATAATTTCAGACTCAACATCAACAACCATTTCACTAACTTTATCTCTAATACCTCTTATATTTTGATGAAATATGCTAATTCCTTCTCTACTTGGAAACATTACGTCCTCTGAAGATGATCTCTTAGTTAGAGGGACTTCCTTTAAGCAGGTATACCTATCAGCAGACTTCAATCTAAAAAAGTTGCAGCTCTAACACCAACTACTACAGGAATTTTTACACGAGTGATCCCGCCATCACCAACTACACTGTCACCTATAAGCTTTGCCAGCCTCCCCTTCCCATACCTATTGAGGTGCAGATCATGCCTAGGGAAACCTGATCTCTTGATAAACCCAATCCAAGCCGGTTGGTATCCCCATTGGTCATACTTTAGAAGCGATTATGAGGTTTACATCTGTGTGCAGATTTCAAAGCCACAGTGAATCCGCAAACTGTTGCTGATTCAGTTTATCTCCCATGACCAGATGAACTAGCCTGCCGGAGTGGCCGAGCGGTACTAGGCACTACAGTCTGTAACCGCGCGTTCGCTACGGTTGCAGGTTCGAACCCTGGCTTCTGCATGGATGTGTGTGATGTCCTTAAGTTAGTTAGGTTTAAGTAGTTCTACGTTCTAGGGGACTGATGACCTCAGAAGTTAAGTCCCATAGTGCTCAGAGCCATTTGAACCATTTGAACCAGGTGAACTATTAGACAGACGAGAATAGTTGAGATTATTTTTCGACACTTAATGTGAGACATATTTACAGTTACTGCTGGATGAGCAGTCCAAGCAATATTTTGTGATCAACACTCACCTGGAACTGTTCCAGTTTCAGAGAATACCGTTCAGAAGTGGTTCAGTTCCAACTATTTTTCAATGTTTTCTGGAATAATTACCAAAAAATTCTCGTCATGTGGAAATTATCTGAATTATATTGGTATCACGGGTCGTACGTCTGCCGAACATTCGCATATTTAGAATGTTTGTTTAACGTGATTCCTGTATCTGGCTTAAAGTGTAATAAGAAAAAGCGCTCCTTCTTCCAGAAAAAACTTGAATGTTTAGGATATGTTATAAATGCACAGGCTTCATTCACACTTGTCGGCGACTAAAGATTTGCTGACCACCCGCAACATCAAGCAGCTACAGGCTGTCATGGGCAAATTAATCCACTACACAAAGTTTATTGCAGACACGGTACAGATTACTGCTCTGCTGAAATGGCTGTGTCTGAAAGATGTTCCCTCTGTCAGGTCCCAAAAATCTCAGGTCGCATTTCACCAGTTAAAGGTGACTTTGTAAAGTCATCATTGTCTGTTTCATTTTGATCTAACTAAGCCTATAGCATTAGCTGTGACTGCACCTTCTTATGGAATTGGAGATGGTCTTTCCCACAGAAATGATTCGTCTGATCGGCCTATTGCTTTTGCCTCGAAAACTCTCAAAGCACGGTGCAATGATAGTCAATTTGGCCCTCGCTATTATCTATGCTGGTACTAAGTTCCAACATCATTTGTACACTTGAAAGTTCTATTTTATTAGAGATCATCAGCCTTAACGGTTCTGTTCAACCCTTCCGTCATTCCCATCATGGAGAGAGAGCAAAAACTGCTTCGTTTGGTTCTGTTTTTGTCTAGTATCGATACATGTTGTTGTACAGACCCACTGCTCACAATTAGAATGCTGATTTGTCGCCTCGGTTACTGGTCGTACCGATATAGGAATCATTTTATCAAATTGATAATATTTTCAAATTCTTCATATTTTTCCTCTCGATTTTCGATATATTTCTCCACCAACTGCTTTCGATCCAACTGCTTGGGTGTTTTTGCAATATGTGTAGCATTGGTGGCCATCTAGTTTGACAGAAATTCCCCACTCTTTGGCATGTCCTTACTTTCCGGATAATCACGACCTACCCACAGAGTCAGACTTTCTGCTGTAGAATACAGAAAGCGATGATACATGGGTTGTGATTCCTCACGTTATCCAGTGGGAAATTTTATCTTGGTTACACCGAGGTCCGTAGGGCCTAGTTTGCGCAAAACTTGTCACCCGACATCATTGTACTTAGCAGGGCATGGACACGCGAATTCAGAATGATCTCTCATTGTATTGTTTCTGCGCAGCATCAAACTGCTCCGCCGCAACGCTTTTTTTCAGTGACCATGTCTGTGTGGACCGTGGCAATGCATACACATTGATTTTGTGTGTCCATTCTGGAACAAGCAATGGTTGTTGATGGTAGATGCATATATTAAATTTCCTTTTGTAGTTCCCATAGCATCCACTGCTACTGCTAGTATTGTAATGGCTTTGTCCTCTATTTTTTTTGTCGAAGTTCTACCTTCTCGAAAGTTTTGCCTATACAATGGACCAAAATTCACGTCATCCAACTTTCAACAGTTTTGTGTCAAGAACGGCACATAACATATAACTACTGCTCCTTTCCACCCTCAGCTCGTTCTAACGTTCAAAAGTCATATGGGCATACATCGATCCTTCCACACATGGGAGCAAGCCTTAAAGATTTTTCCTTCTCCTACCACTCGTTGCGACGTATCAGGAAGTCACCGGCAGAAGTATTGAAGAGTCATAATCACGCTACTCTCTTGCATTTCTGTGGCTGTCGAGGAAACAGGTTAGACACATTTTCAGGCGCTGGGCAAACTTTTCTTTAATGATTTTGTCAAGAAATAGCGTTGGGAGCACAGTATCGGCACATAACTTTTGGGTCGTTCGTTTTACGTCGTTCAAGGTTCCTCTGGGCTGCATCGGTGTTATGAGATCCAGCTGCAGCGCTCGCGATTCTGTAGCAGAATTTTTGCCCACAGACCTAGCACGCCGTTAGAGTCAACAACAGTAGTCACCTCCACCTCTCCACCCGTGCAGTCAGTGCCGTCCAGAGCACTGGCAACGGAGGTCGACTCGCGCCGTCGTCTCGTGACCCAACGCTACACGACGACGGTGGATACTTTTGCCGGGTGGCGGGGAAAGAAGTGTGATGTCGCTCGAAGTGTGAGATCCCAGGTTGGTACCTCACAGGATAAGACAGTCTCTGCCAGACGCACCAACGATTGAGATACGTCGGCGTAGACACGCCTTCAAGAGTTACCAAATGCAACCGCAACCGAAATCTTACTTATGTCAAAGATCAGTGCCGCTCATCGCACTCTGCGAACTGCGCCTGCGACGCCAGCATCGTCTTAGCTCAAATCAACCAGCGACCTGACAGAATTATTAGTAAGAACTGTATATCAAAGTTTATAGTGAATAGCAAAGTTTGCAGTCAACTGTACATTGAGACGTGATTGTCATTCTTCGTTATATCAGGTGATAACAGTTGATAGTGTTCACTGACAGTGACAAATACACAGTGACGTTCATGTGGACACGGATTCTTTCCAGTTAAGTATTTTAGATTGTTTTGATTTTTACAACGTGATCTAAAATTTTGTGTCTGTTGTAGTATCTGTTGACCTCCTCCAGCAGTGAACTACCCTTGCTAAACTTAACCTTGGGTTCCAGAGCGAGTTCTAGGTTAGTTCACTAAATAACGATGTAACAGAATCGAAAGAAAAAAAATTATGACATTTTCTAAAGAACAGTCAAGAGAAAAATATATACAAATCAACCTTACCAAACGGATGTTATTTATTGGGCACTTACCGAAACATATGCAACAATCAAAATCGATTACAACGGGACGTGAAAACTGATAAAAGAGAGTAATGTCAGCATTGTGTAGGATATGAAGCATAATATACTGAATGAAGAGGTCCCCTCGGATAATTGTTCTAAAAATACCCTTAGAATAGTCAGTTGAGAATCACAACTAATATAAGGACAGTAGCATGAGCAAGCGATGAGGTATGTCACACGCAAGCATGAAATCACTGGCAGAGAACACGGCTGACAGTAATATCAGTTTGATCAAATTATCACCCACAAAGGGCTTTCGTAAGTTTGGTATTACCGACAATAAACTACTCTAGCGTTCAAACGTTGTGGTTGATTCGGAGGAAAGAAATAATCGAAAAACTGAGGAATAACTGTAAAGCACGTCACGATTTCTCCACGAACTGGAGTTACGTGGTCACCGCAGTAAAGGAGAAAATGATTCACAGATAATGAAATATATATAACGTCTTCTTTGGTGTTTGGAGTAATACTGTTAACACCTAGTTATACATAAATCGGATTTCTTTAAGTACACAGTGTTCTAGGCGCTCAGTCCGGAGCCGTGGGAATGCTACGGTCGCAGGTTCGAAACCTGTCTCGGGCATGGATGTGTGTGATGTCCTTAGGTTAGTTAGGTTTAAGTAGTTCTAAGTTCTAGGGGACTGATGACCATAGATGCTAAGTCCCATGGTGCTCAGAGTCAAGTACACAGTGAGTCACAATGCCGATCCATTTCAACACGCTCTTGTGAATGACTTTCTCAAGCTGCAAGTCAAGATTCCCACCGCTGTGAACGGCGAGCAGCGTCATCGTGTCTGAGCCCTAAGCAACGTGTGTTGGGTACAGTGGACAGATTCAATACAGTCCTTCAGCCGCCATCGGCGAGACATGGGTTCTAATCTTACTTTGGGCCAGGACCAACTGCAAATGGAGTATACCATGTGTCTGTTATTTCTGTGCCGACCAAGATTGCCGTATCCTCTACTATTCGTATTGTCGCTGCAGAGGATTTTTCCTGGTTTTTTACCTCCATTTACTTGTTGAGGCTTTCGTGGTCACTTATCAACGTACGGCTTGCGACTCGGAATCTTAGACCGACACTTCTCTAATAATATTTCTGTCATCAGCCTGATACAAGAAATTGAGGGTGAATCTTTGACAGGGTCAGCTATTCGTGCTCCTGAAACCTCTATAAAATCATTAAACAAACGAAGGATAAATTTTCTGAACGAAAGCCAAAATGTTATACGTACCTGTTTCTTTATATGTGTATTTCATTTCAGGAATTCTTCACCATGTTTTCTGGGTAGTGTTGGAAGGCAATCGCCTTGTGCTTAATCTTTACTTCCTTCAGCAACCCTTGAGACAAACCATCAGCCGGCCGCGGTGGTCTCGCGGTTCTAGGCGCGCAGTCCGGAACCGTGCGGCTGCTACGGTCGCAGGTTCGAATCCTGCCTCGGGCATGGGTGTGTGTGATGTCCTTAGGTTAGTTAGGTTTAAGTAGTTCTAAGTTCTAGGGGACTGATAACCACAGCAGTTGAGTCCCATAGTGCTCAGAGCCATTTGAACCATTTTGAACAAACCATCAAATAACCTTGTTCTTCTTTCTTTCTTGACACAGATTTTCTTTGGAAGGGGGTGGGGCAAATACATGATGACTTCTAATTTAATAATTCATTTTGCACCATTTATCCGACATATCTTTTTACATTCAGTATAGTCATACAACAATTTGAAATTACCCTCGTCTTCCTATATTTCACTTCCATTTCCTTATATTATACCGCAACTAAATTGTAGGAAAACAAGTGCGATTTTTTTTCTTTTTTTGTCATCAGTCTACTGACTGGTTTGATGCGGCCCATCACGAATTCCTTTCCTGTGCTAACCTCTTCATCTCAAAGTAGCACTTGCAACCTACGTCCTCAATTATTTGCTTGATGTATTCCAATCTCTGTCTTCCTCTACAGTTTTTGCCCTCTACACCTCCCTCTAGTACCATGGAAGTCATTCCCTCATGTCTTAGCAGATGTCCTATCATCCTGTCCCTTCTCCTTATCAGTGTTTTCCACATATTCCTTTCCTCTCCAATTCTGCGTAGAACATCCTCATTCCTTACCTCATCAGTCCACCTAATTTTCAACAGCACCACATCTCAAATGCTTCGATTCTCTTCTGTTCCGGTTTTCCAACAGTCCATGTTTCACTACCATACAATGCTCTACTCCAGACGTACATCCTCAGAAATTTCTTCCTCAAATTAAGGCCGGTATTTGATATTAGTAGACTTCTCTTGGCCAGAAATGTCTTTTTTGCCATAGCGAGTCTGCTTTTGATGTCCTTGCTCCGTCCATCATTGGTTCTTTTACTGCCTAGGTAGCAGAATTCTTTAACTTCATTGGCTTCGTTACCCTCAATCCTGATGTTAAGTTTCTCGCTGTTCTCATTTCTACTACTTCTCATTACCTTCATCTTTCTCCGATTTACTCATTAGACTGTTCATTCCGTTCAGCAAATCATTTACATCTTCTTCACTTTCACTCAGGATAGCAATGTCATCAGCGAATCGTATCATTGATATCCTTTCAACTTGTATTTTAATTCCACTCCTGAACCTTTCTTTTGTTTCCATTATTGCTTCCTCGATGTACAGATTGAAGAGTAGGGGCGAAAGGCTACAGCCTTGTCTTATACCCTTCTTAATACGACCACTTCGTTCTTGATCGTCCACTCTTATTATTCCCTCTTGGTTGTGGTACATATTGTACATAACCCGTCTCTCCCTATAGCTTACCCCTACTTTTTTCAGAATCTTGAACAGCTTGCACCACTTTATATTGTCGAACGCTTTTTCCAGGTCGACAAATCCTATGAACGTGTCTTGATTTTTCTTTAGTCTTGCTTCCATTATTAGCCGTAACGTCAGAATTGCCTCTCTCGCGCCTTTACTCTTCCTAAAGCCAAACTGGTCGTCACCTAGCGCATTCTCAATTTTCTTTTCCATTTTCTGTATATTATTCTTTTAAGCAGCTTCGATGCATGACTGTTAAGCTGATTGTGCGATAATTCTCGCACTTGTCAGCTCTTGTCGTCTTCAGAATTGTGTGGATGATGCTTTTCCGAAAGTCAGATGGTATGTCGCCAGACTCACATATTCTACACACCAACGTGAATAGTCGTTTTGTTGCCACTTCCCCTAATGATTTTAGAAATTCTGATGGAATTTTATCTATCCCTTCTGCCTTATTTGATAGTAAGTCCTCCAAAGCTCTTTTAAATTCCGATTCTAATACTGGATCCCCTATCTCTTCTATATCGACTCCTGTTTCTTCTTCTATAACATCAGACCAATCTTCACCCTCATAGAGGCTTTCAATGTATTCTTTCCACCTATCTGCTCTCTCCTCTGCATTTAACAGTGTAATTCCCGTTGCACTCTTAATGTTACCACCGTTGCGTTTAATGTCACCAAAGGTTGTTTCGACTTTCCTGTATGCTGAGTCTGTCCTTCCGACAATCATACCTTTTTCGATGTCACATTTTTCCTGCAGCCATTTCGTCTTAGTTTCCCTGCACTTCCTATTTATTTCATTCCTCAGCGACTTGTATTTCTGTATTCCTGATTTTCCCGGAACATGTTTGTACTTCCTCCTTTCATCAATTAACTGAAGTATTTCTTCTGTTACCCATGGTTTCTTCGCAGCTACCATCTTTGTACCTATGTTTTCCTTCCCAACTTCTGTGATGGCCCGTTTTAGAGACGTCCATTCCTCTTCAACTGTGTTGCCTACTGCGCTATTCCTTATTGCTGTATCTATAGCGCTAGAGAACTTCAAACGTATCTCGTCATTCCTTACAACTTCCGTATCCCACTTCTTAGCGTATTGATTCTTCCTGACTAATGTCTTGAACTTCAGCCTACTCTTCATCACTGCTATATTGTGATCTGAGTCTATATCTGCTCCTGGGTACGCCTTACAATCCAGTATCTGATTTCGGAATCTTTGTCTGAACATGACGTAATCTAATTGAAATCTTCCCCTATCTCCCGGCCTTTTCCAAGTATACCTCCTCCTCTTGTGATTCTTGAACAGGGTATTCACTATTACTAGCTGAAACTTGTTACAGAACTCAATTAGTCTTTCTCCTTTTTCATTCCTTGTCCCCAGGCCATATTCTCCTGTAACCTTTTCTTCTACTCCTTCCCCTACAACTGCATTCCAGTCGCCCATGACTATTAGATTTTCGTCCCCCTTTACATACTGCATTACCCTTTCAATATCCTCATACACTTTCTCTATCTGTTCATCTTCAGCTTTCGACGTCGTCATGTATACCTGAACTATCGTTGTCGTTGTTGGTCTGCTGTCGATTCTGATTAGAACACCCCGGTCACTGAACTGTTCACAGTAACACACCCTCTGCCCTACCTTCCTATTCATAACGAATCAAACACCTATTATAGCATTTTCTGCTGCTGTTGATATTACCCGATACTCATCTGACCAGAAATCCTTGTCTTCCTTCCACTTCACTTCACTGACCCCTACTATATCTAGATTGAGCCTTTGCATTTCCCTTTTCAGATTTTCTAGCTTCCCTACCACGTTCAAGCTTCTGACATTCCACCCCCCGACTCGTAGAACATTATCCTTTCGTTGATTATTCAATCTTTTTCTCATGGTAACCACCCCCTTGGCAGTCCCCCCCCCCCCCCCCCCCCCCCCCCCCCGGAGATCCGAATGGGGACTATTCCGGAATCTTTTGCCAATGGAGAGATCATCATGACACTTCTTCCACTACAATCCACATGTCCTGTGGATACACGTTACGTATTTTTAGAAATTAGATTATCGAGCTTATCGATTTTACCCTCCACATTCCCCTCTATTACCAAATTCATCATTCCTTGAAGCTTCATGATGTACCGTATCAATCGATCCCGTCTTAAAAAGAAATTTTGCCATAAATTTCTTTTTTCCTCAATTCGTTTCGGTATCTTCTCATCAGTTATTCGGTTAATCCATCTAATCTTCGACATTCCTCTTCACATATCACCTCCGTATAAGGCTGCATTCCAAACACACACTTTTAGAAAATATGTCCTAACGCTTGATTTATGTTAGAGATAAATAAATTCCTCTTTTTACAAACACTTTTATTACTATTGCCAGTTTGTAATTTATGTCATCTCTACTGCAGCCATCATAAGTCATTTTGTTGCTCAAATAGCAAAACTCATCTAATTTTACTGTCTAATTTCCTTTGTAATTCCCTCGGCATTACCTATTTTACTTCGGCTACATTCCATTACTCTCCTTTGACTGTTGTTGATGTACATCTTATAATCTATTTTCAAGGCGCTATCAAATCCACTCTACTGGTGTTCCAAGTACCTTACCGTCTCTGAAAGACTTACAGCGTCATCGACAAACCTTATAGTTTCTATTTCCTCGACCTGAACTTCTCCCTGGTTTGCTTTACCATTTGATTAATGGGAATGGTTTACAAATCTGTATCACTTTCTTTTCAACCACTGCTTCAATTCATGTCCCTCGTCATAAATGCAATCTAGTTTCTGCACAAGTCGTAAACAACCATTCACTCACTGTTTTCATCCCTGCGACTTTAAAATTTTCAAAGAGTGCAATTCAGACTACATTGTCGAGAGCTTTCTCTAAATCTACATAACCTACATACGCTAGGAACGTAGCTTTGCCTTTCTTCACGCTATCATGCGAGCTAAGTCGTATGGTGTGTACTACATCGCCTGTTCCTACGTTTCGCCAAAAGCCAAACGAATCTTCCACAAGATCAGCCAGTTTGTCTATTTTCTCAAAAGAAAGGGTGTTAATATTCTGCAAGCATGACTAATTGAACTGGTAGTTCATTAATATTCACCCCTGTCATCGCCTGTCTTCTTTTCTTTTTTCTTTTTTTCTTTTTTGGTGAATGGGAATTCAGTACTTCACCTGTTTTTCTTATGAAATGCATTTTTACCATCAGCTGCTCATTTGTCCCATAAAAATTGCTTGTGGTTTAAACATTTTACGGCTGTTGAATTTAACCTTACGGACAAATAATTTCATCTGTCTTATACATACAACCCAACAAAATTAAAGGATCACCTTTGCGAAACCGCGTTATTGTCTTACGTTCCGACGCATAAGTTCGAAATTTGGCTCAAAGGTAACCGTCCTCCTGCGCAAAGACGTGGCGCTCTGGGTCGTCACTGAAAGGCACAAAGACGATTCAGACAGCAAGATGTATGCAGATGAAAAAAAGGGTCACAGCTAGGAGATTAAAGTGAGATTTAAGAACTGTTATTGATGTCACAATGACACCAAATTTCACCACTATTCTGCCCAACGTCACCATGGACGTGTCACAAGTTGGGAAGGCCGTCACACGCCCCTCTTACCTACATTTTACCATTCTTTTGACGCCTCTATGGTGGATGCCAGAACCACGACACCCACAGATGAAATCACGTAGATTTCTTATGGGTGGTCGAGAAAAACATTTCAGACACACCTCTGCTCTGAACTGGCATTAAGAGGCCCGAGAATTTGGCGTATAGGACGTCAATGAAACCACCCATTCCCTTGGGGCGTTGGTTGCCATACATTTCGCGGTCGAATGTGACAGTCGACAACAGGACGACGTTCCTGACAACGTTCGACACTTCTACGTACCCTTGAGTAACTCTACACTAAGGACAACATGGGGCTGCAACTCCACTGAATGTGCTCTGAGCCATTTTGTGTGTATTGCGACCAGAATTTATGCTCCAGAAAACAGCGTGGAACGATTAGGGACAGTTCAAAACTAGTCGACGAAATTCGAACGTGATCCTAAATAGAAAATCGTTTTTTACGCTTTTTCACCTTTCAGCCTTCACGACCTCTTGAGTTGTGGTCACGGAGGGATGCAACAGCAACATGTGCTTCAATAACACGTAAGGGGTCCCTCTAAGAACCCCCAGTTCGACAACACCCTCGGTGCCAACCACGCACCTTCAGCACGTTGCAAATGGCCCTTTGAGAAAAATCGACGCACATTCAGCCTCGCGACTGCGCTAGCGCCTGAGGATTAAGCAACCCCTTCGACATCCATTAGGTGGAGTTCGCTTGTCTTCAGCCGCTAGAGCAACTGCGATACTTGATACGTCTCAAAGTTTCTGACAGGTATAGCCCCTCAGCTTCCCCTTCTTTAGTACTAGCTACTCATCTGAGCTCTTTATATTCATTCAGACGTTTGTCTTCCCTCCAAAAACCTGTTTAATTTTCTTGTAAGTGGCATCGATCCTTCATCTAATCATGCATGCTTCTGCAGTTTCGGATTTTTCCTCTAGCCATAACAGCTATGTCATTTTGTATTTTCTATCAATCTCATTTTTAGGCGTCGATATTCGTTTTCATCTACATCATTTTATGCATTTTTATATATCATTCCTTCGTCAGGTAAATTCACTAGCTCCCATGTTATCCAAATATTTCTGCTGGTCCTTGTCTATTTGCCTGTTTGATCCTCTGTTGCCTTCACCATTTCATCTCTCATTCGCCTTGCATTGCATTCGAATGTTTTCTTTTGGTTCCTCCGAAACTCTCAACAACTACTGGCTTCCTCAATTTATCAAAACACCATCTTTATTTCCTATATTTCTGTAATTTCTTCACTTTTAATCTGCAGCGCATAATCAGTAAATCACGCTGAAAATCCACATTTCCCTCTAGAAGCGTCTTAGAGTTAAAGTCTGGTTTCTAAGTCTTTGTATTACATTTACGTAGTCAATCTTAAACTTGCCAGTCTCACCATGTCTTTTCCACGTAAGCCTCTCCGCATGATTTTAACCAAGTGTTACCGATGATTAAATTATGTTCCTTTTTAAGCAACTTCCTTATATCCCCCCAGGCCATGTTCTCCACTATTTTTCACTGTCTTTCTGTTCCTACTATCGAATTTCAGTCCTCCATAACGATAAAATTTTCGCGTTCCTTAACAATCTGAATAACTTTTCTTATCACGTAATAGATTGTTTAAATGTCTTCATCTCCTGCGGAACTAGTTGGCATATAAACTTGTAAAGCTGTGGTGCGTGTTGGTTGCCTTTTTTTTTTCTTGGCTTCAATAAACTGTTCACTGCGCTTTTTACAGTTTCTTAGTGGATTCCTAATTTCTTATTCATTATTATACCTACTGCTTTATACTATTTTTGGATTTTGAACTTATTACTATGTACTTATATCACCAGATGTTCATTATACGAGGGGCGTTCAATAAGTAATGCAATGTCAATTTAAGTAATGCAACACATTTTTTATCTGCCAGAGTCGGTTGAACAAATGTGGAATTTGTTGCGGGACATCATAGAATATTCCCACTTCAGTGTTTACAGAGTCTTGAAGTTCCGATAGGTGGCAGCGTTATAATAGCTTTCTATATGGCGTCTTTAACTGACGTGCTTTCGAAGCGAGAGCTGTCACTGAGTTTCTTTGGTGGAACATCAGAGTTTCGCAAATATTCGTAGGCTACGGAGACCTGGTACTGTAATACTGGAACGTGCGGACAACCTCATTCGAGGTCATCGACGGATAACAATCAGACGCCTCGTTGCTCAACTGCAGGTCTCTGTTGGTACTGCTGACACACATATCCACCAGTCGGGATACTGCAAGAGACGTGCCCACCGGGTTGCTCGCTGTCTAATAAAATAACATAAAGAACAACGAAGGACTATCTGTGTGGAATTTCCCAATGAAGAATGCAATCTGAGGGAAGCAGTAGGTGGGTAGTTGGGATGTTATTGATGCAGCAAGACAATGGGTCCGACGTCGCTCATTGACGTGATACCATGCGGGCATGCACGCACTCTCAGTAAACGGGCTTAATGACGTCGCATCGAACGGAGATTATGTTGGAGGATATTGTGTCGTATCAAAAAGAATGAGGAATAATATGGTGTATTGGAATCCCGAGTAAAACCAACCTGGTTACAGAAAAAAGTGTTCCATTAGTTATTCAACAACCCTCTTATCTATCTTAGACCCATTCATTTCTCTTTTAAAATTCTCTGAACCCTCTACCCGATTAAGGGCTCGAATATTTCACGCTCATCCCATAATTTTTTTTGTTATTTTTGGTTTCTAGTGACCATATCGTCTTGTAGCTCCAGAGGTACCATAACCAATCATTAATGCGGTGGCATAGCCCTGGGGAGAAAAACTGATGCAGTTTCTCCTTGATTTCAGCCATTCGCAGTATCAACAGAACGAAGCCACGTTGACCGGATTATCGTGACTCCCTACAACTAATGAATAGGCTGCTGCCTTTCTTCAGGGACCACAAGTTTGTCTGATCTCTCCATACGTACTCTTCCGTTATGATTGCACAAACGGTACGGTTTTGTGTAACGTTCAGGCTTGTAAGGCACACCGACCTCGGCAATGTCCGTGACTCATTGGGGACGGGGGATGTGGGAAGGCATAATAAGGTGCATGCCTGTGGGTTATTTTGTATCACCTGAAAAATCGATGTGTACTCGACAACGATTTATATTCGTTACGAAAAAATGTTTCATTTTAATGTTGTATTTAAAAATATCGTTCTTGTGAAATACCACTGGCTGTTTATCCACACAAATTAGAGAGTATGTGTAAATGTGTGTGTGTGTGGGTGTGTGTGTGTGTGTGTGTGTGTGTGTGTGTGTGTGTGTGTGTGTGTGTGTGTATGGCCGCTGATTTGTTTCTTTAATTCAACCTTCTGAGGACCACAAACAACCGAGCAATAGGTAGAATAATAGCAGAACATAGAAGACGTACGCTGTGCTGTAAGCGTGCCGGGGATGACAATCCAATCTAAGGGATCCTGCTATGGAAAGAAATGGCACCCCAGTCCATCACTCCTAGTTGCCAGCAGTGTGGTGGAAAACAGTCAGGTTGGTACCCCACTGCTGTCTGGGCCGTCTGCAGATACATCTTTGCTGATCATCAGCGCTCAGTTCGAAGACTCAGCAATGAAGTCAGTTCTACTCCAGTCAATGGAATTCCATCCCGGAAACCCGTCTGGAGACGCACAAGACTGTGGTGGGATATCAACCTGGCTGTCGCCCGCCATTCAGCCCGACAACCAGGAGCTGTGATCTAGGGCGCAATTTTTTGTTTTAGAATGTATGTTTGTTGTACTTCATATCGCTCCCTGACGTTAAGGCAAAATATTTGTCTTTGAGTCCAGTCTCATATCTCTAACCTGTCTCTCAAAGTTACTGATACACTGTCTGCAATTAATCAGCATTTTGAAGCAAGTCTTCAACATAGCACAAGGAATTTTATGTAGATCCACAAATGCTCCTCACAGCACTACTCTTGTTGCAGCCGAAATCTCTTCAACACTGCTAGAGTCGTCATTCAGTGGGTTTACACAAGAGTAATGAATGAACAACGGAGCCGGCTGACGCATTAATGAGAGACTGGGGGTGCTTCATAGACGTTCTGGAGGAAGGTGGTTGTCTGGTCCTTTCGGTCGTCTAGGTTTAGGTTTTGTCATGGGTCCCTAAACGATCTAAAGCAAACGCCAGGATTTTTTCTTCGAGAAGAGTATGGTCATCTTCCTTATCCAAATTCCCAAATTCCAAGCTTGTGCAGAGTGAGCTACTTACCTCCAGTTGGGATCTCAGCTTTCTTCAATGGGTTGGAAAGTTTGTTATCTGACAAGGAAGCGCTTGAGTGAGAGGTCGCAGAAGGTCAATGATGTTTACGGCATCCGGAGCCCTACATAATGTCTACCATGCAACCGAAATGTTGGCTGCTAATAGCAGCAGGAGTGTTGATATCCTTCGTGAGCACAGTATGAGACTACAGAGCACAGCAGAGCTGCTTAGTCGACGAGTAACTTACAACAGTGCTGCAGTTTTAGTGGTGTGCTGCAGAGCAATGGCAACGCTAAACAAAGCTAACGTTGCATTATATCTGCAACTGTTGCCGAAGTTGACATTCCGTCAGAAAGGAACATAAGGAATATCGCAGAGTAAGAAAGGAGTGGCAGATGAAATATTAGCGTTTCTCCAAGATGAGTCAATGGACTGTGTGGTGGCTTATACGCTCGACTCTGTGGACAATCAGTACGAGGAGCAGAATGATGAAGATCCGTCCTTAACAAGTGAATGTGGTACGGTAACGGATGTCAAGTCATGTAGTCTTCAGCCTTGTCGGACAGGGAGCCACAGAACCCGTCACCATTGAAACGTAGTAAAGGACATCGTTGCCCAATGAGCGGAACTAAACATAATTACGTACACTGAAGATCATCTGCAGCATAAGCAAAACTACTGATATTCATGAGAGGACAAGGTCCACGTATTACAAAAACTGGTGTTTTCGTGTTTCAAGGATGCTCGATACGGTGTACAGGATGTGCACAATAGTGACCTACTATGTTATGCAGATCAAATAGCGCATGACATAGATTACAGTATTTCAGGAGAAAAAGTGGATAGTTGCGTAACTTCAAACAGTGTTGCAGAATTGGAAGAGGTAATATAACGAAATTTCTAACAAAGCGTCAACTTGACGGTGAACAGCAAACTGTGGAATCACCCCGAAAATTTGTAGATAATATAATCACACTTATCCAACCGGTCATTAATTGTTTTAAGCTCCGACCAATCGGAGTTTGAAAAGGAAACGCGTATGAAAGGAACCCTCGAAATCAGAAGTAGCAAGAGAGTTGTATCAAGAACAACTAACATCAATGTCTTAACACATTCATATAGAATTATGTCAAGTGTTGACCTGGATGGCAAATTGGCTGGAAAGTTATTTATTGTGCTGTGAGAATTTTGAGGTGCTCTATGTCTATCTCGTGTGCATGATCTTGCAAGGTCAGTAGGGATTATTTACGTCGCAGCAAGCACGAGTGGGAAAATGGGCGTAAGAGAACCACAGCTATGGTATAGGCACTGCTTTTGGCCAATGGCTGGTCAAATTAACTTGCCTTTGCTTGATTCCTTGTGTGCGTATAAAAATAATATTCCTTTAGAGCAGACTATCTCTCTTGAAAAGTGTGTGACATCGCACTTCCTAGCACCTGCAACCATTCGACAAATTCAGCCCCTGGATGTTTTTTTCCTGTGCCTATAAATCGTGTTATCGAACTATCTGCAGCTACATCTTAAAGGATGGCCAGTTTCATGATAAGCTCCGCGAAAGACTATTTCGCATTCGGTCGCATGCCATCATACACCATCAGTTCGCATCACCTCCTTACACCAATATGTTCTAATATTCATTCTTTGAGAGTGGATACCTAGCTGAACGTCCTGCACTGTCTGTAGCTCTCGAGGAGTTCGCCTTCGATCCTGATGGTGCGAACCTTTGTAATCACTGTGGCGGTGTCCGTCCTGCAAGTTAGTAGTTTGCTTTAGAAATTTCTTGAATGTTGAGGATGTCCATTTTGTGAAGTGTAATGCATACATCCCGTAGAAGCCTGATCTCTTCACCTCCTGAACACTCATTTTCTGTCTCCCTCCTGATTTACATGGTGGGTCATTAGTAGCTAATATTTTTCCTGTCGTAACTGTTAACATAAAGGCTTCAAACGAGCCTTACTAAAAATCGAACTTCAGACCTCGCACTCAAGGGATTTCTTCTGAGTTCTCTTCTCTGCATCTACATTGTTATATCAGTGATTCATATTTTGAATAACATTCTATCAATCTTTCACTGCAATAATTAATTTTTCAGTTTATATTACAATTACATATTTTATAAAGTATACGGCAAGCCAGCACTAAGCAGAGGTGAGGAAGCTGAAGAGCGGGAAGAATATATTGAAAGACTATGCAAGGAACGTGAATTTGATAGCAATATGATAAAAATGACGGAGGAAGTAAATGTAGAAGAGATAGGAGATACGACACTGTGCAAAGAGTTTGGTAGAGTGTTGATTTACCTAAGTGATTACAAAGCCTCTGAACACACCCTAATAAATATTGAAATCCTCGAAACAGCCAGCCATGACAAAACTACTTCACTTGGTATCCAAGACCTATGATTTCTTCGAAACACAATCAGGCTTCCAGTGGAAAGTAATAACTGCAATTCCAAAAAAGGCAGGCAGTAAAAGATGTGAATACTACCGAATCATAGATTTGATACGTCATGATTTCAAAGTACGAATACCAGTTACTTACAGAAGAATGGTAAAAGTGGTAGAAGCCGACCGTTGGGGAAGATCATGTGTTATGGAGAAATGCAGGAACGAGTGAGGCAATATTGACGCTATGGGTTTTCTTAGAAGGCAGCTTGTAGAAAGGTGAAACTACGTTTACAAAATGTGTAGATTCAGAAAATGTTGTTGTAATTATTGACTGGAAAACACTCTGAAATTCTGAAGGTAGTACTGATAAAATAATGGAGTGATAGATTATCTATAACTTATGCGGAAAACAGACTGCGATTGTGAAGGTCGAAGGACATGGAAGGGAAGCAGCGGTTGTGAAGCGTGTGAGACAGGGATTAACATGTCACCAATTTTAATCGGTCTGCACCTTGAGCAAGCAGTAAAGGAAACAACGGAATTGAGTAAACGGAATTGAAATTTAGGGACAAGAAATAAAAACTTTGAGGTTTGTAGACAATTCCGTAATTCCTGCAGGTTGAACGGAATGCATAGTGTTATGAAACCAGTTTATAAGATGAATATCAAAAAAACCTAAACAATGGTAATGGAGTGTCGACCAAATAATTCAAGAAGTGCTGAGGAAATTAAATTAGAAAATGAAACAGAAAAGTAGTTGATTAGTTTTACTATTTCGGCAGCACAGTAACCAATCACAAGCGAAGTAGAGAGAACATGCAATGCAGATTGCGGTAGCAAGAAAATTATCGGTAAAAAAGAGGAATTTGCTGTCGTATGATGTAAATATAAATGTTAAGAAGTTTTCCCCTAAACTGTTCTTGGATGAAGCCTCATACACCGCCAGTCCAGAAACTTCAGAGACTGATTTTATTTCTGGGGTAAAAGCGACGTCAGGACAGTAACAGGCAGGTTGAATTAACAAATGTAAACAACATGTGCTCATTCGAGCAGTTAGTTGTGAGCGGACAGTGGTAAGAAATGACCTAGCAACAATGTTTTGTCAGCGTTGTTGTGTCACAAATCGCAGAGGAGCAAGTGTTCAAGACATTCTCCAGATTGTTTTGAAGAAGACAAAAGTATCTGCAAAGTATGTACCACACTCAGAAACAACAATGCGTGGTCGCCTTTCGCGACTGGACTGAAATGCAAACCTCGGACATTTCTTTCCGGAAAAAATTGTAACAGGTGTCGAGACTTGGTGTTATCAGTACGAACCTGCCACAAAACGACAAACTGCCGATATTCGCACGAAGGGTCAATGCTTGACGGAATTATCGACACTCAAGTCATTGTATCAAGCGAACTGAACAACATCCCGAAGGAGAACTTTCCTGACAGTTTCACGGTGTTGTATGAACGGTTCTGTGCGTTCTAGTGAAGTGGGGAGAGGCTGTATAGAACACCTGAAGCACTAAAGCGACCATATTAACGTTTCTCTGTTTTGTATTAACCCCGATTCGAAACTTTTTGGACTGACTTGTGATCCTTGGGAAGAATCTTGGGTGTAGAGCGGTTCAGATTGGCTTCAACGTCTGGGATATTTTTGATCATAAACGATTAGGTACTAAACATAAGAAAATGTACCGTTCGAAACAGACTCTAGTACCGAACGAAGGCAGTTGTCATTGAGTTAGCGGATTAGTTGTTGGAAAGCACTGGATTTTTATACCAGGCTAACAATGCTTACTTAAGTTTCCGGTGATTGACACAAATCATTTTACTGGAGGGCCAAAATATTCTTCTATTGCGGTCACTAGCGACCTCTAGTTAACAACCACCCTGTCCGCCTTCAATACGGCTATTTCTTGGTTTCTAACGACCCTTACCAACTTAACAGTTACAACCCTGGAATCGTATTTACTGGATATGAGATATTAATGTATATACTTTCTATAAATCTCCTTCAGTCATTCTATCCACCCTCATAGCACAACGGGCGTTAACTCTACATATCTAATGACAAAGACGTCAACAGGATGTTAAAATCTAACCAACAATTTTTTTTCAGTTGCACCATTGTCGATGGGAGATTAAACCGCTTTACACGAAAGAAAAAGCTTGGCCCAAGTACCGAGAGAAAATGTTCCTTGCGAAACTGCTCAACTTGGAGTTGAAGACGGCGGGGAGAACACGGACGCGGACGTGGAACGGCGGCTACAGAATATTTTTCCCACAGTCTCCACGGACGCTCCATTACAACAGCGGCGAGCCTGGTTATTAATTCAGAAAACTTGGGTCCGATATCTTAACCTATAACCGGGGCGGGAGCGGCAGCTAAGCAAGCACTATTAGCATTCCATTAGGTGCTGGCGCACGTTTAACATCTGCATAACTGATCCTGCCGGCGGGCTGTGCAAACGCCCCGAGCTGCCGGCTGCCAGCTGCCGGCGACCACCCGCGTCCTCCGACGCCCGGCGGGGTCCTCCAGAACACGCTACACTCTCCGGTGTATGGCGTCGGGGATGTGCTGCTGCCGGCAACGAGGCGTGCGAAGTCACGGCATGGACAATGAGCCGCCTGCACCTCACATCGCATGTGAACACTAGGCGCTGTACGTCTCCAGAAATCTATGTTTTGCATGTATCACAAAGGTTACGTACAGATGGAAGAGGGTGTACTTTGATGTGACATTGGGTACAAAAGTGTACCGTAATCGCATGTGAACACTAGGCGCTGTACGTCTCCAGAAATCTATGTTTTGCATGTATCACAAAGGTTACGTACAGATGGAAGAGGGTGTACTTTGATGTGACATTGGGTACAAAAGTGTACCGTAATCGCATGTGAACACTAGGCGCTGTACGTCTCCAGAAAGCTATGTTTTGCATGTATCACAAAGGTTACGTACAGATGGAAGTAGTTTTATCATTTTAACGTTTGCCACTGTAGTCCACTCTCACAGCACAACCTGCGTTAACTCTACATATCTAATGACAACGACATCAACAAGATGTTGAAATCTAACAACCACTTTTTTTTCAGTTGCAACATTGTTGATGGGAGTTTGAACCACTTTACACGAGCTGCCCCACGAACCAAGGAAAAATGTTCCTTGCGAAACTGCTCAACCGATAGAGGTACTCGAGGTACCCTCCACCACACACCGTCAGGTCGCTTGCTGAGATTTGATGTAGATGTAGATGTAGTGAATGGGATAGAAAACTTGCAGGGTGGATATATGTCAGATGTTGGACATACATGTCCTGCATTAGAGTATTAGGAACGTTGCGCTTTGTATGACTGATATTTCGGAAACCACATGACTTGAACATTACATCCTGTTTAAGTACAGAAGAGTGCAGCCTTAGGAGTGCATGTGTTTATGTTCTACGGTCATTTCTCTCTTGCCCGTACCTTCTTGGTACTGACCCCAATCACAAGAACAATACTTTAAAATTTATAGTGCAGTTTATTTACGTAAAATGCTTCAAACCCCGTCTGTCTGATGCTCCTCCATGCACAAACCATACCTTTCTTCTTAACCGTGTGTTATATCATCACAACACCCTCATATTTACTTTACACCGATAAAGAGTGCTAACCTCTTCGACACGGGCGCATCTGGAGAGAATTTGTGCACTTCAATGGTTGCTGTGAGTACGACTAGGGTGAACAGTCTTCATTGAAAAGTAGTTACGGACTCATCTCGATCTGTTCCTTCACCAGATGTGGAATGTAGCAGATATGGTACCGTCCTACTTATGGTCAGCTGCAAATTAAATCAGTGACAATGTTGTAGGGAGGGTTGGTCAAACACAATGCAGGAGATTTTCAATCTCCAACTTTACCCTAAGGACGAGAAAATGCTTTTTGACTCCTATTCACATAAGCAAAGATGGGCAACTAAACTGCTGGAAAGATATAGATAACGAAACTGCGTCGGTATATTATGCTGTCTGATATACTTTGGTTTATATGTTCGAGAATTAACCATGAATGGACGTACAGCACAGTCACCTATCTACATTCGCAATGTAGTGCTTGGGACATGCAAAGTAACGGAGGCGTGGTTTAGTGATAATACAGAAATTGGGAACCATGCTGCCGTGTCATTGGTCAGTGTTGAAATTACGGAAAAACTGGTAAAAGTGCTGAAATTGATCTCACTATCAACTGTGGTGCTTTTTACTGTATATTGTCCCACATCAACATTGTCTTTCCCACCCCATCCGTCCATTGACGCACTGTTCATACCACTTGTTTAAGACGGAAAGAGTCTTGGTGCAAGCGACACTTTCTGGAGTTGGCCAACACCAAAACAGTGAACATGTACATGGCTACAACATAAGGAACCAAAGCTCTTCGTCTCTTTGAAACGGAGCACCTAGACACCTGCTACCCCAGCACTGTGAAAGATGACATTAAATGCAGAGGTCATCACCTTCAGGCAGCTGTTTGGAAATGCTCCATAATGCTGCATCTCTTCCAGTTTCCCTATGTTGTCTTATCTACTGCATTTTTGTCAATAGTAGCACTGCCCCTGTCTTTTATTTCAGCCAATCTGTGTGTTGTGGAAGCAGCATAATTTACACCATGTGATGTGCACCTAACTGTAAGAGCCAGTGGATCAAAATGTGTTAATATTTGCAGAATGAGATTTTCACTCTGCAGCGGAGTGTGAGCTGATATGAAACTTCGTGGCAGATTAAAACTGTATGCAAGACCGATTTCTGCTTCTAAGGATCTACTGCAGGTTCAAGGCACCCACCCCACTGAGCCAGTGGTCGCTTCCTAGGTGTACAGCCGCTCACAAGTGTTTAAGCCTTTTAGCGAAGCCAAAAATGATTGTGTCACGTCTTTGCAGCGATTGCAAGAGCATTTCACCGCCTTTTGGGTCTCTGATGACATTCTCTGACGGTGCTCGTACACTCTTGGGTTAGAGGCGTTTTTCTTAAGCAAGAAGTTAGTTTCTTTTTCTAATCCAGTCACGTTCACTTCCGAAGAAATGTGCTCGTTGCTTTCGAATTATTATTCGCAACGGTTCCATGTAGTCGCATCGCCACCACTCGAGTTTCATCAATACCACGAGCAATCTGGTCAGTCATATCGCTCTTGGGTAACTGGTTTACAGGGTTTGAATCGCCTTTTCCATTTCGCCTGCAACTCAGTTTGCAAAGTGTCACGTCCAGACTCCGTGAATCGGGGCATAGTGGTCCAGTCGTCTCGCGGTCCGGGCGAACACACTGCAGCCCTTAAGCTGGATAACCTTGTCTTGGACTATATTTTGAAAATCGCTCACTCTTTCGAAATCATGCAGGAAACAAATGAATGTGTCATGGCTCGCCAACAAGTAACAACTGATCAGATTCCGCACAGCGCCCCGGGAAGACGGAATACTGGTAACCCATGTCCAAGATGGCACTGTGATTCATTGATTTCTGATGTGTCGATGACCTCTGAACAACCAGCCACACCCCATCAGCGTGTGCGGGGCTGACTCTCCCGATTGGGCACACTCCACACACGGGGAAAAGATTGGAGCAATCGACCTCGTTTCACACACGTGTCAAGGGATGCTGCTTTTCTTTCAGTGATTGTGCCCCAGGGCGACCCTTCCATTACCAGGCTCCATATTAGCACAACAGTGGCGATGCAGGTCGTCTGTTACCAGGTGGACACAGGAGCTATCATTTCCTTAGTAAACCGTCAAACGTATGCTCATCTGGGTCGCCCCGAATTGGCTCCATTCTCTCGTAATTTAGTCAGATGATGACAGATTCCTCTGTGGAGTCAATTCAAGATCGCTGCTGCCAACAGAAAGGTCACATAGCTAATAACGTAGTTCATTATCGACACTGAGTCGGCAACAATTTTGGTCTCGATGCCGTCTCGTTGTTTGCTTTCTCCATAAACGACGATGTTCACGTCGTCTTTGACACGACCATTGTGCCGTTTCCGTACCTACATTTGAACCTCGCCATAGGTGCACCAGATATTTCCTACTTTATATCTCCTTGCATCCCAGTACCATTTCTGTCAGGCACGACCTATTCCAGTCTCATTAGGGCGGCCTTTAAGCATGAACTCTATCACCTCGAGGAAGCTAGACTGATTGACTGAATATGTTAAAACCAGCACTTGGACCACATATCTGGTAGTCATGAAGAAATCCAATGTTTCCTTCCAGCTACACGGAGGTTTTAAATCGATAATCAGTGTTCAGGCAAATGTGGAAATCTATTCCATGTACATGATCGGAGGTCCTCCTCCAAAAGCTTGTCAGGGACGAAATTTTTTTAAGCTAGACCTTGCTAATGTTTATTTTCAGATCCCGCTGAATGAAGAGTTACAAATCATCACGGTTAGTAACACTCCCTTCTGCTTATACAAATGCAAGCGCTTGCCTTTTGGCAATCTTATCCAGTATCTGTTCTTCCTTGTGCTAACTATCTCGATGACTTAATGGTCACAGGTGCTATACATCAGGACCACCTGCTCATTCTATAAGCCCTCTTTGCTATGGTGCATGAAACATGGCTCAAGTGCCGCTTACACAAATGTCCGTTTTTTTCAGAAGCTAGTGAAATACCTCTGACGTTGTGCAACATACCATGTAGGACATATAGAAGAGATAGTGAAAGTTCAGTGAAGAGTAGCGCATGTCATTATTGGGTCGTTTAGTCGGCGCAAGAGCTTTACAGAAATGTTCAACAAATTCCAATGGCAGACTTTACAAGAAAGGCATTGTGCTGTATAGAGAGATTTAATATTAAACTTCCTGGCAGATTAAAACTGTGCGCCCGACCGAGACTCGAACTCGGGACCTTTGCCTTTCGCGGGCAAGTGCTCTACCATCTGAGCTACCGAAGCGCGACTCACGCCCGGTACTCACAGCTTTGCTTCTGCCAGTATCCGTCTCCTACCTTCCAAACTTTACAGAAGCTCTCCTGCGAACCTTGCAGAACTAGCACTCCTGAAAGAAAGGATATTGCGGAGACATGGCTTAGCCACAGCTTGGGGGATGTTTCCAGAATGAGATTTTCACTCTGCAGCGGAGTGTGCGCTGATATGAAACTTCCTGGCAGATTAAAACTGTGTGCCCGACCGAGACTCGAACTCGGGACCTTTGCCTTTCGCGGGCAAGTGCTCTACCATCTCAGCTACCGAAGCACGACTCACGCCCGGTACTCACAGCTTTACTTCTGCCAGTATCCGTCTCCTACCTTCCAAACTTTACAGAAGCTCTCCTGCGAACCTTGCAGAACTAGCACTCCTGAAAGAAAGGATATTGCGGAGACATGGCTTAGCCACAGCGTGGGGGATGTTTCCAGAATGAGATTTTCACTCTGCAGCGGAGTGTGCGCTGATATGAAACTTCCTGGCAGATTAAAACTGTGTGCCCGACCGAGACTCGAACTCGGGACCTTTGCCTTTCGCGGGCAAGTGCTCTACCATCTGAGCAACCGAAGAACGACGGGCACACAGTTTTAATCTGCCAGGAAGTTCAATATTAAATCTCTCCATACAGCACAATGCCTTTCTTGTAAAGTCTGCCATTGGAATTTGTTGAACATTTCTGTAAAGCTCTTGCCCCGACTAAACGACCCAATGATGACATGCGCTACTCTTCACTGAACTTTCACTATCTCTTCTATATGTCCTACATGGTATGTTGCACAACGTCTGAGGTATTTCACTAGCTTCTGAAAAAAACGGACATTTGTGTAAGCGGCACTTGAGCCATGTTGCATGCACCATAGCAAAGAGGGCTTCATATCAGCGCACACTCCGCTGCAGAGTTAAAATCTCATTCTAGATTTAATATTGAAATTTTGAGAGTCCACTTTTCGAGACGAGTCCGACAACATATTACTTCCTTCGACATACATCTCACGAAATGACCATGATAAGAAAAATCGAGAAATTACAGCTAATACAGAGTATTATCAACAGTCATTCCTCCCAAGCGCCATTCCTAAGTGGAACAGGGAAGAGGATCAGTTAAAGGACCAGAAGTATCCTCCGCCACACATCGTTAGGTGGTTTATGGAGTACTGACGTAGATACAGAACACATACGGGATTCAGTCCACTGAAAACAATGTCATTTCTACTGACTCTCTATCCCATCCCATAACTTATTATATGTGTTCTAAGTACCTCCCAAAAGTGGCCCATATTGAGCCTAAACCAGTGTCGCGGGACAAAGCTGTCCAGTACAGATGGCGGCCGCTTGTGAGCATGCTTTCACACAGCTGAGGCATCTGCTGCGCCCTTACGTCCTTTTCTCCGTCACTTCCACTGGTTTTAGCTATGGATGCCTCCCCACATGGCTCTGGTGAAGCGCTGGCACTTAGGTACGACGACACCGAATAACAGATTGCCTATATGTCAGAGACGTAGACACCCGCTCAAAAGAACAAACTCGTAGATAGGAAAAGCAATTATCTTTGCAACCAATAAGTTTCGTGTTTAACTATTCATGACCACGTTTACACTCATTATAGAGCACAAACCGCTGATAGCGTTCCACAGGCTGCATGCCTGGCTTCCCCAAAGGACAGCATAATGGCTCCAGAGTTTGGCGCTTTTCCTCAGATCCAAGAATTACACCACAATTACGAGCTGACAGCACAATATGCAAATGCGGACAATTTGTCTCGCTTACACGTGGGACCAGACTCAGCCTTTAACCAACAGGAAATCTCATATAGATGTAGGCTTCCACAGCTGTTGTCACTGTCAATTAAATTCTTCTGGGCTCTTGACCGCATTATCAATACATCAAATTATCCGACGTTTCGGCCACAATTGTGAGTGGCTACTTCCAAAGTGGCAGAAATTATGGACATGCTGCGCCAAGAATAAGTGCAGATGTGGATTTTTGGAATTTTTTTAAATTTCGTGCAGCTGCTGCTCGATGGTAGTAGTTATGGAACCAATTGGTACATCAGATGGCAGGCATGGACAATGTTGATATTTTGCAGACGTTTCTGTGAGTCAGGTTTACAACACCTCTTACAGGTAAGAAGGGACGTCCCAGCGGGCACTACGTAAGAGTGTGAAGTAATCAGGGCAGCACAGGGCACTGACGTGCAGTGAAGAAACCATGCGTTGCAGATACAACAGCGCCTAGTGAGTGTGTAGGGACCAAAGATAGCTCAAGAAAGCTGGCGTTGTAATTATTAAAGAGCGCTCTATTTGTCCCCTCCAAAAGAACTCCATCAGAAGTCTAGGGAAAAGAAGCATAATTAAGCGAATCTGGAGGCTCAAATCAGGTAGACGTGCGCCATTCCATATGCGTCGAGAACCGGAAAGAATTATGATTTTTTAAGTTTCAGGCCGATCACGTCTACCTTTTGATGATGGATCTCGGTGGCAAACTGCCCGCTGAAGCTATCTCCACCCTCCGCTGCACGGATGTGTCATATCTGTGGCGGGGCTCACCACACATTGGAACTGCAAAGGCGGGAGAAGCGAGAGGTATGCTAGCCTCCGCTCTCTGGGTGACGCCGTTTAGCGGTCTCAAGCTACCATTCGCAGCATCGGCCGGGCCAGAACGTGAACTCGTGGCCATCAGGGTGTAGAGCTGTTTGTGGTCACTGAACGAGATGCCCCGCGTGGACGGGCGGAGCGGCTAAGGCACATTACAACGACGGTGGTCGGCTATGTCCCTTCGACAGGCAGCGGAGCCGTGGCGTGAACAGGACTGCTACATCCACAAGGCTTGGCGACCGATGCTGAAGGTTCCAGCATTGGCACTGGCACTGACCTACGCACGCACAGTGTGCAGCGCTATCGCCGAGTTCCTCAGAAGCCCGCTTTTTACCTTCCTTGACACACTTGCCTGCGTTTCTCGGCACACTTCTGAGTGGCACCCTCTCTTCCAAATCATACCTCTCGGTTATTCTGACATATTACATACCCTGAGTTCAGTTGGAGGGGGACGGGGGGGGGGGGGGGGGGAGAGGGTTCCGTTTGGACCGGACAGTAAGCAAATTTGTGGGGCATTCAGCTGTAGTCCGGGAATGTGAAGGCAAGTAAACCCGTCGTCAGTTTTCTGGACGATCACGTCCGACCACCACAAGGGATCACCACTGTGTAGTACACCAAGAATATTTGATTCATTATAAATGATTTTTGAAAGCTTGCGACTGTAGCAACAATAGGTTTGTTTATAAATAAATAAGTGTTCCGCTACCAGAGGAAATAAAGAAAAATCGTGACTGGTAGGGGAAGATTTATTATTTATTTCTTTATTTATAAACAAACCTACACCAAGAAGATTGTAAACGCTTCACATCTGCACCTGCCATGCGAGAACAAGTAATGGACGCCCTGCCACATGCTGTGTCATCTAGCATAAGCGGCTGGGGACCAGTAGCAGCCAGACTAGGGGAATTGCTGTCCCATTTGCAAGCTGCCGTTGACATCACAAAACAGACGACTGCGTTTGGAGTGCTTCCGTGACTGAGAATCATGAACTGCTAAAGAGTGGCGTCGCATTGTCGTCAGCTGTGAAACGCGGTCCTGGATGACCATCATCGGTGATATGGCGCCGACTTGAGGTGAGGCCTCATTCTTCAAATGTCTGGGAAATACACAGCCTGTTACTCCTGGTGTCACGGAGTGCGGAACCATTGGGTAAGGTTTCAGCTGATGGCTGGTAGTCATTGACGGAATTCTCGCATAACGTTGCGGACATTCTGCGTCATCATGTGGTAAATCTCATACGACATTACTGCGGTGCAGTTTTTCAGCAGGGTAATGGTTGTCGACACATGACAAATGAACAGGCTACGTGAAATTCACACATTCCCTTGGCAATCCAGATCCCCTGACCTGTCTCCGACAGAACGTGTATGGTACCAGTTTGTACATCAGTTTCGCCCAGTGTCAATATCCAGGATATCAAGAACCAGTTGCAATACCTCTCGGCCAGCTTACGTCAGCAGTAGATACAAGGGCTTTATCACACCCTTCCCAGCCCAATCAGTGCATGCATCTAGACCAGAGGGGTTGCAACGTCATCCTGATAAATGGGCTCATACTGCCAAGTTCTTTGTAAATTTCACACGATTCTGTTATCACTGAAATAACATCACGTATCCTCTCAATCCATGAAGTTTGACTTTTTTTTTTCTCCTCCCGTTCTCGATACTTCACTTTTTTTCGGGCAATGTAACATGTAGAAGTATATGTAGATTACTCACAATTGTTTAAAGATTCTTACTGTTCTACAAATAACATTACTAACATACGGGGCGTTTGCATTATGCTCTGTCCACTTTTGCACGAATCTTCGTCGCCTATATGTTTCCCTTCGTGGCGTTTGCAGGATTTTGCAAGTACTGTAAACAAGGATTGTAAGATGTTCCCAAGAACTGATATATACTCTGAACACAGTTTACTAATGATGAGGAGTAGGCTGAAGTTTAAGGAACTAGTCAGGAACCATCAATGCGCAAAGAAGTCGAATAGAGAAAAACTAAGGACTGAAGAGATATACTTGATATTCTTCGAGCCTGTAGAAGCTGCAGTTATGAATAGCTCAGTAGGCAGTTCATTTCGAAGAGGAATGAACATGTCTATAAACGGCAGTCGCAGATGGTGGACAGAGGAACACATTTACAAGGAAGCTAACTGCTAACTGAGTAACAGAAGATATACTACAGCTGATCGACGGAAGAAGGAAGTAGAAAAATGTTGAGAGAAATCCAGTAATTCATAAATATAGATCACTTAGAAATAAAATAAATAGGAAGCGCAAGGAAACTAAAGAGCAATGGTTGCTTGAAAAATGTGATGAAACTGAAAAAGAAATCGTCAGAAGGAATGACTCAGCGTATAGTAAAGTCAAAACGCCCTTAGACGAATCTAAAAGTCAGGGTGGTAGCATTAACAGTATAATGAGAATTCCATTGTTAAATACAAAGGAGAGAGCGGATAGCTGGAAAGAGTACACGGAAGGCCTGTGTGAGGGGACGGCTGGTCTGAGGACGGGATACAAGAAGAAAGCATAGGGAACAGATAGGAAGTCCAGTATTAAAGTCGGAACCAAAACATATTTGTAGGTTTAAGATCAAACAATGCTGAAGGTATAGATATCATTCGATCGGACTTTCTAAAATCATTTTGTAAAGTGGTAATCAAACGAATCTTCACAATAGTGTGTAGAATGCGACATACCATCAGAGCTGCGGAAAAATATCATCCATAAAATTCCGGAAATGGAACTGACAAGTGCGAGAATTATCGCACCATCAGCTTAAGAGCTCTTGCACCCAAGTTTCTGACAGAAATAATACACGGAACAATGGAAAATAAATATGAGAATCTGTTAAACGACGACCAGTTTGGCTTTAAGAAAGGCACCTCTAACAATGGAAGGATTTGTCGACCTGGAGAAAACGTTGGACAGTGTCAAATGACGCAAGATGTTCAAAATTCTGAGAAAATAGAGGTAAACTTTATGGAAAGATGTGTAATATACAACGTGTACAAGATTCAAGGTGTAACAATAAGAGTGGAAGAGGAAGAACGAAGTGCTCGAGTTAAACAGTGTGCAAAACAGAGACTTAGTCTTTCGCCCCTACTATACTAACTATAGATCGAAGAATCAACGACGGAGATAAAAGACAGGTTCAAGAGTGGGAGTAAAATTCAAGGTGAAAGAATATCACTGCTAAGATTCGGCGATGACATCGCTATCCTCAGTGGAATTGAAGAAGAATTACAGTATTTGTTGAATGGAATAAAAGGTATCATGAGTACAGAACATGAGCTGAGAGTAAATAGAAGGAAGATGAAATTAATGAGAAGTAACTGAGAACAGCGAGAAATTTAACACCACCACTGAGGATCACAACGTAGATGAAGTTAAGGAGTCCTGCTACCTAGGCAATAAAATAACCCATGATGGACAGAGGAAGCAGTACATAAAAAAACAGAGTAGCACTAGCAAAATGGGATTCCTGGCCATTAGACATAGGCCTCAATTTGAGGAAGAAGTTTTGAGAACGTACGTTTGGAGCACAGTATTGTATGGTAGTGAAATATAAACTGTGGAAAAACCGAAGCAGAAGAGAATCGAAGCATTTGAGATGTGATGCTACAGACGACTGTTGAAAATTAGGTGGACTGATAAGGTGAAAAGTGCGTTGTTTTTCTGCAGAATCGACGAGGAAAGGAATACATGGAAAACAGCAACAATAAGAACGGACAGGATGACAGAACATCTGTTAAGGCACCAGGGAACAACTATAGTACTATAGGGCAGTAGAGGGCGTAAACAATGCAGACGAAGGCAGAGATTGAGATATATCTGACAGGTAGTTGAGATGTAAGTTGTAATTGCTGGTCTGAGATGAAAATGTTGACATTGGAGAGGAATTCGTGGTGGACCACATCAAACCAGTCGGAAGAGAGATGACTCAAAACAAAAATAAATAAACATGTACCTTGCTTATTTTCACAGGATTTTCGTCATTGTAATTCCATATCTCAACATCTTTCTAATTTTATTTCTTTTCCTAAAACTTATCAGTTCCTTCCGTGAGGATTGTACATTGATTTTGTATTTTAAGAATGATTGATTCGTCGCAGCTTTAGTGCACCTAGAAATAGTTCCATAACATACTAACTTCTTACTTTATTACTGACAATAACATGTACTATAACTACACTCCTGGAAATTGAAATAAGAACACCGTGAATTCATTGTCCCCGGATGGGGAAACTTTATTGACACATTCCTGGGGTCAGATACATCACATGATCACACTGACAGAACCACAGGCACATAGACACAGGCAACAGAGCATGCACAATGTCGGCACTAGTACAGTGTATATCCACCTTTCGCAGCAATGCAGGCTGCTATTCTCCCATGGAGACGATCGTAGAGATGCTGGATGTAGTCCTGTGGAACGGCTTGCCATGCCATTTCCACCTGGCGCCTCAGTTGGACCAGCGTTCGTGCTGGACGCGCAGACCGCGTGAGACGACGCTTCATCCAGTCCCAAACATGCTCAATGGGGGACAGATCCGGAGATCTTGCTGGCCAGGGTAGTTGACTTACACCTTCTAGAGCACGTTGGGTGGCACGGGATACATGCGGACGTGCATTGTCCTGTTGGAACAGCAAGTTCCCTTGCCGGTCTAGGAATGGTAGAACGATGGGTTCGATGACGGTTTGGATCTACCGTGCACTATTCAGTGTCCCCTCGACGATCACCAGAGGTGTACGGCCAGTGTAGGAGATCGCTCCCCACACCATGATGCCGGGTGTTGGCCCTGTGTGCCTCGGTCGTATGCAGTCCTGATTGTGGCGCTCACCTGCACGGCGCCAAACACGCATACGACCATCATTAGCACCAAGGCAGAAACGACTCTCATCGCTGAAGACGACACGTCTCCATTCGTCCCTCCATTCACGCCTGTCGCGACACCACTGGAGGCGGGCTGCACGATGTTGGGGCGTGAGCGGAAGACGGCCTAACGGTGTGCGGGACCGTAGCCCAGCTTCATGGAGACGGCTGCGAATGGTCCTCGCCGATACCCCAGGAGCAACAGTGTCCCTAATTTGCTGGGAAGTGGCGGTGCGGTCCCCTACGGCACTGTGTAGGATCCTACGGTCTTGGCGTGCATCCGCGCGTCGCTGCGGTCCGGTCCCAGGTCGACGGGCACGTGCACCTTCCGCCGACCACTGGCGACAACATCGATGTACTGTGGAGACCTCACGCCCCACGTGTTGATCAATTCGGCGGTAGGTCCACCCGGCCTCCCGCATGCCCACTATACGCCCTCGCTCAAAGTCCGTCAACTGCACATACGGTTCACGTCCACGCTGTCGCGGCATGCTACCAGTGTTAAAGACTGCGATGGAGCTCTGTATGCCACGGCAAACTGGCTGACACTGACGGCGGCGGTGCACAAATGCTGCGCAGCTAGCGCCATTCGACGGCCAACACCGCGGTTCCTGGTGTGTCCGCTGTGCCGTGCGTGTGATCATTGCTTGTACAGCCCTCTCGCAGTGTCCGGAGCAAGTATGGTGGGTCTGACACACCGGTGTCAATGTGTTCTTTTTTCCTTTTCCAGTAGTGTATATGAAGATGGTATCTGTTCTTTCGAACATGTCCGAAAGAACAGATAACATCGGTGACCATGCAGCTCTCTTAGAATATAATAATAATTAAGTCAAGACCCTAAGCAGTTGACAGGCGTTGATATACATCATCGGAAACAGTTCAAAATGTGTGCCCCGACCAGTACTCGAACACGGGACCTCCTGCTTACATGGTAGACGCTCTATCCAGCTGAGCCACCGAAGGGCGTAGAGCGTGGGACTGTAGGGATTTATCCCGTGCACGCTCCCCGTGAGACCCACATTCCCAACTTGAGGGCCACATCTCACTAGCAGTCGAGATGACAGCCCACTTCTCTACATGGCTGTAACGGATCGTGCAGCCACGTCTCGATGCCTGAGTCAACATATGGGGACGTTTGCAGGACAACAACCATCTGCAGGAACAGTTCGACGACGTTTGCAGCTGCATGGACTATCAGCTCGGAGACCACGGTTGCGGTTACCCTTGACGCTGCATCACAGACAGGAGCGCCTGCGATGGTTTACTCAACGACGAACCTGGGCGCACGAATGGCAAAATGTCATTTTTTCGGATGAATCCAGGTTCTGTTTACAACATCATGATGGTCGAATCCGTGTTTGGCGACATCTCGGTGAACGGTCAATGGAAGCGTGTATTCGTCATCGCCGTACTGGCGTACCACCCGGCGTGATGGTATGGGGTGCCATTGGTTACACGTCTCGGTCACCTCTTGTTCGCATTGACGGCACTTTGAACAGTGGACGTTACATTTCAGATGTGTTACGACCCGTGGCTCTACCCTTCATTCGATCCCTGCGAAACCCTACATTTCAGCAAGATAATGCAGGACCGAATGTTACAGGTCCTGCGCGGGCCTTTCTAGATACAGAAAATGTTAGACTGCTGCCCTGGCCACCACATTCTCCAGATGTCTCACCAATCGAAAACGTCTGGTCAATGGTGGCCGAGCAACCGACTCGTCACAATAAGCCAGTCATTACTCTTGATGAACTGTGGTATCGTGTTGAAGCTGCATGGGCACTGTACCTGTACACGGCATCCAAGCTCTGTTTGACTCAATGCCCAAGCATATCAAGGCCGTTTTGACGGCCAGAGGTTGGTCTGGGTACTGATTTCTCAGGATCTATGCACCCAAATTGCGTGAAAATGTCAGTTCTTGTATAATATATTTGTCCAATGAATACCCGTTCATTTCTTCTTTGTGTAGCAATTTTAATGGCCGGTAGTGTAAATTGCTGAACTGGTCTCTGTCGAAACCTATCTCGCTTCGTAAATCAAATCAGTCATCACACTAAAGACGCTGTCGACGCTACATTCAGTACACAAAGAGTGTTTTCTGGAAGACCCCTTATTCAGGTTCCGCTCGGTTCATTTCAGGCCAATTAGGAATGATTTCAAGAAGACGCTCACAGGTGATTTACTTCCGCACCCCGCCCTACAATATCGGCGACGAAGTGACAAATTCTTAACGTCCTTCTGTTCTTACATGGTGTCCTAAAATCAGTAGCTCTTTCAAGCCGTATAAGCAGCGTGCTACGAATTTCAATCATCTCTGAAACTTTCCAGACGTCTGGCCGAGATGGAACCGCGTGCAGTGGAGGGTGGGCACGGCAGAGCGGCCGCTCGCCCTGGAGAGCAGAGCCGTGGGCCGGCGAGGCGTCGCGGCGACCCCTCTGGCTGGACGCGCCCCGCTTGCTGCTGTGATTTATGGCCCGCCCTGCTGACGCAGTGAGCCGCAGACCGCCTCTCTCTCTCTCTCACACACACACACACACACACACACACACACACACACAGACAACGCCGCCAGCCAATGCGGTATGTTTTTCTCGGGCTTCCAATTGCATTCACTAAGCACTGGCGCTAACACATTAGCGGTCAGACTTCTCTAGTCCTCCAGTTAATTAACTGGAGCATTAAGTATGTGGTCAATACATCGCTAGTGCCACATACGTCTTGGCTGAATTTAGCGCCGTATGTATTTCGACCTTTCGAAGTTGAAACTTCTTTATTAACCGCACTGCTTGAGGTAGCAAACGTAAATGAAACTTTTCCGCGTGTTAACAATATCAGCTAAGAACTTTTCTCAGTTCAACTAAACTTCCAATGAATGCATATTCTCCGGCCGGTGTGGCCGTGCGGTTCTAGGCGCTTGAGTCTGGAACCGCGTGACCCCTACGGTCGCAGGTTCGAATCCTGCCTCGGGCATGGATGTGTGTGATGTCCTTAGGTTAGTTAGGTTTAAGTAGTTCTAAGTTCTAGGGGACTGATGACCATTGATGTTAAGTCCCATAGTGCTCAGAGCCAATACATATTCGATTTCGCATTAAAAAAAATGGCTCTGAGCACTATGGGACCTAACTTCTGAGGTCATCAGTCCCCTATAATTTACAACTACTTAAATCTAACTAACATAAGGACATCACACACATCCATGCCCGAGGGAGGATTAGAACCTGCGACCGTTCCGGTCGCGCGGTTCCAGATTGCAGCGCCTAGAACCACTCGGCCACCTCGGCCGGCGATTTCACATAATTGAAGAACAAAAACCGAAAGAAAATCTCGCAAAAATTTTACTTTTTTCATTTTTTTAGACTGACGGAAGACGCTTAAAATTTGGTGCCCTTACTTCTGAAGTAACATTCGTGGATCCAGCGGAGGCAGGGAGAGGGGGCGGGTGAAGTATCATGGAGCTCATGAACACCATTTTTTTTTTGTACAAGCATTTATGTTTTTCCATTTGAGGTGGGTTCAACAACTAAAGGTTTTCTTTTTTTTTTTTTTTTTTTTTTTTTTTGCAAATAAATTTATTTGTCACTCTACATTAGGGGTACGCAACGACATTCCAGGTGATAGTAGTAGGTCGCATCATGGGTTAAGCCTCTTCCACTTTTGTCGGTCCATTGCCAGTCTTTTCATTTCTGACTATTTGTCTCTTTGGATATTGTCCAGCATTTAATATCTTCCTCTGCCTCTTCCCCTTTTTCCCTCCACCATTCATTCCACTTCTTCCCTCAATAAACAGTCCCTTCACAAACAATGTTCAATCCAGTTCCGTTTTCTCTTTCTAATGACTTTCAGTATGTTTCTTTTTTCTCCAAATCTTCTTAATACTTCTTCATTCCTTACTCGGTCTTCCCAATTCACTTTTTCCATTCTTCTCCATATCCACATCTCTAGTGCCTCTAGTCGTCTTTCATCTTCCTTCCTCAATGTCCAGGTCTCCACACAATAAAGTGCAACGCTCCAGATGTAACTGTTGGCAAGTCTTTCCTTCAGATTTTTGTTTAGTGCTCCGCAAAGTAAATTCTGTTTCCTTTTGAATCCTTCTTGTGTCATTGTAGTTCTTTTCCTAATTTCTGTTGAGCAATACATATCATCTATTATTACACTTTACAAGTAATTGAACTTATTCACTTGCTCTATTTCCTATCCCCCTTTTTTCATACAGAATTTTCTCCCCTTTCCTCCAAGTACCGTGCTTTTCGTTTTCTCCTTGTTAATCTTCATTCCATGTTCTTCTAACTTTCTGTTTAGACCATGTAACATTTCTTCCATGTCTCTTGCACTCTCTGTCATCACAACCATATCCTCTGCAAATCTTGCACACTCCACTCTCCGACCCCCCCCCCCCCCCAATCCAAACTCCTCCCCTTCCATCACAACTTCCATTAATAATTCCCTCCAGATAGATATTGAACAGTGTTGGTGATAAATAACAACCTTGTCTCACACCTCTTCCCAGTTCCATTTCTTCATCCATCACACCTCCTATTCTTACTCTTGCTCTCTGGTTCAAATATAAATTTCTGATTAGCCGTCTATCCCTCCAGTCTATTAGCTCCATGTTTCCTTAGGATTTCCATCAGTTTGCCCCACCTGACACAATCAAAAGCTTTCTCAAGATCAATGAACACAACATACAACTTCCCTTTCTTCTCCATGTACCTCTCCCCTATTACCCTCAGTAGCCTAGTGGCATCTCTAGTTCCCACTCCTCGCCTGAAACCAAATTGTCCATCTCCTATTACGCAGTTCAACTTTCCATATAGCCTTCTGTTGAGCGTCCTCAGCAAGACTTTGGCTACATGAGATACCAAGCTCTCTGGTCTATGTTCGTCACACTTTTTGCTGTTCTTTTTCTTTTCTATAGGTTCTAAGAAACTTTCTGTAAAGACATTTGGCCATTTCTCTGTCGTGTATATATTTGATTACCCAGTTCAGTCAATTCCCTTTTCCCTTCTTTCTCCAATGACTTTAACAGTTCCACAGGAATCTCATCAATTCCCATTGCCTTTCCATTTTTCATCTCCGTCTTTCTATTTTGATGTGGCCCACCACGAATTCCCCTCATGTGGTAACCTCTTCATCTCAGAGTAGCTCTTGCAACCTTCGTCTTCTATTATTTGCTGGATGTATTCCAGTCTCTATCTACCTCTATAGTTTTTGCCCTCTACAGCTCCCTCTAGCACCATCAAGGCCATTCCCTCGTGTCTTAATAAATGTCCTATCATCCTGTCCCTTCTCCTTATCAATGTTTTCCACATATTCCTTTCCTCTCCGATTCTGCGTAGAACCTCCTCATTCCTTACCTTATCAGTCCACTTAATTTTCAACTTTCGTCTGTATCACCACATCTCATATGGTTCGATTCTCTTCTGTTCCGGTTTTCCCACAGTCTATGTTTCACTACAATACAATGCTGTAATTCAGACGTACATCCTCAGAAATTTCTTCCTCAAATTAAGGCAGATATTTTATATTAGTAGATTTCTCTTGGCCAGGAATGCCTTTTTTGCCATAGCTACTCTGCTTTTGATGTCCTCTTTGCTCCGTCCATCATTTGTTATTTTACTCCCTAGGTAGCAGGATTCCTTAACTTCATCTACTTCGTGACCATCAATCCAGATGTTAAGTTTCTCGCTGTTCTCATTTCTATTACTTTTCATTACCTTCGTCTTTCTTCGATTTGCTCTCAATCCATACGCTGTACTCATTAGACTATTCATTCCGTTCAGCAGGTCATGTAATTCTTCTTCACTTTCACTCAGGATAGCAATGTCATCAGCGAATCGTATCATTGCTATCCTTTCAACTTGAATTTTAATTCCACCCCTGAACGTTTCTTTTATTTCCATCATTGCTTCCTCAGTGTACAAACAGTGGGGGTGAAAGGTTACATCCTTCTCTTACATCCTTTCTAATACGAGCATTTCGTTGTTGATCGTCCAATCTTATTACTCCTCTCAGCTGTTCTACATATTGTGTATGACCCGTCTCTCCCTATAGCTTACCCCTATTTTTTTCAGAATATCGATCATCTTGCACCATTTTCCATTGTCGAACGCTTTTTCCAGGTCGATAAATCCTATGAACGTGTCTTGATTTTTCTTTAGCCTTGCATCCATTATTAGCCGTAACGTCAGAATTGCCTCTCTCGTGCCTTTACTTTTCCTAAAGCCAAACTGGTCGTCACCTAGCGCATCCTCAATTTTCTTTTCCATTCTACTGTATGTTATTCTTGTAAGCTACTTGGACGCAAGAGCTGTTAAGCAGATTGTGCGATAATTCTCTCACTTGTCAGTTCTTTCCGTCTTCGGAACTGTGTGGATGATGCTTTTCCCAAAGTCAGATGGAATGTCGCCAGACTGCCGGCTGGTGTGGCCGTGCGGTTCTAGGCGCACGTTCTGCACACCAAGTTGAATAGTCGTTTTGTTGCCACTTCACCCAATGATTCTAGAAATTCTCATGGAATCTTGTCAATTCCTTCTGATTTACTTGATATTAAGTCATCCAAAGCTCTCGTAAGTTCTGATTCTAGTACTGGAGTTCCTATCTCTTCTAAATCGATTCTTGTTTATTCTTATATCACATCAGACAAATCTTCCCCCTTGTAGAGGCCTACAGTACGATCTTCCCACCTATCTACTCTCTCCTCTGCATTTCACAGTGAAATTCCCGTTGCACTGTTAATGTAACCACTCTTTTTTTTTGTCATCAGTCTACTGACTGGTTTGATGCGGCCCGCCACGAATTCCTTACCTGTGCTAACCTCTTCATCTCAAAGTAGCACTTGCAACCTACGTCCGCAATTATTTGCTTGACGTATTCCAATCTCTGTCTTCCTCTACAGTTTTTGCCCTCTACAGCTCCCTCTAGTACCATGGAAGTCATTCCCTCATGTCTTAACAGATGTCCTATCATCCTGTCCCTTCTCCTTATCACTGTTTTCCACATATTCCTTTCCTCTCCGATTCTGTGTAGAACCTCCTCATTCCTTACCTTATCAGTCCACCTAATTTTCAACATTCGTCTGTAGCACCACATCTCAAATGCTTCGATTCTCTTCTGTTTCGGTTTTCCCACAGTCCATGTTTCACTACCATACAATGCTGTACTCCAGACGTACATCCTCAGAAATTTCTTCCTCAAATTAAGGCTGGTATTTGATATTAGTAGACTTCTCTTGGCCAGAAATGCCTTTTTTGCCATAGCGAGTCTGCTTTTGATGTCCTCCTTGCTCCATCCGTCATTGGTTATTTTACTGCCTAGGTAGCAGAATTCCTTAACTTCATTGACTTCGTGACCCTCAATCCTGATGTTAAGTTTCTCGCTGTTCTCATTTCTACTACTTCTCATTACCTTCGTCTTTCTCCGATTTACTCTCAAACCATACTGTGTACTCACTAGACTGTTCATTCTGTTCAGCAGATCATTTAATTCTTCTTCACTTTCACTCAGTATAGCAATGTCATCAGCGAATTGTATCATTGATATCCTTTCACCTTGTATTTTAATTCCACTCCTGAACCTTTCTTTTATTTCCATCATTGCTTCCTCGATGTACAGATTGAAGAGAGGGGCGAAAGGCTACAGCCTTGTCTTACACCCTTCTTAATACGAGCACTTCATTCCTGATCGTCGACTCTTATTATTCCCTCTTGGTTGTTGTACATATTGTATATGACCCGTCTCTCCCTATAGCTTACCCCTATTTTTTTCAGAATATCGATCATCTTGCACCATTTTCCATTGTCGAACGCTTTTTCCAGGTCGATAAATCCTATGAACGTGTCTTGATTTTTCTTTAGCCTTGCTTCCATTATTAGCCGTAACGTCAGAATTGGTTCTCTCGTGCCTTTACTTTTCCTAAAGCCAAACTGGTCGTCACCTAGCGTATTCTCAATTTTCTTTTCCATTCTTCTGTATATTATTCTTGTAAGCAGCTTCGATGCATGTGCGATAATTCTCGCACTTGTCAGCTCTTGCCGTCTTCGGAATAGTGTGGATGATGCTTTTCCGAAAGTCAGATGGTATGTCGCCAGACTCATATATTCTACACACCAACGTGAATAATCGTTTTGTTGCCACTTCCCCTAATGATTTTAGAAATTCTGATGGAATGTTATCTATCCCTTCTGCCTTATTTGACCGTAAGTCCTCCAAAGCCCTTTTAAATTCCGATTCTAATACTGGATCCCGTATCTCTTCTAAATCGACTCCTGTTTCCTCTTCTATCACATAAGACAAATCTTCATCCTCATAGAGGCTTTCAATGTATTCTTTCCACCTATCTGCTCTTTCCTCTGCATTTAACAGTGGAATTCCCGTTGCACTCTTAATGTTACCACCGTTGCTTTTAATGTCACCAAAGGTTGTTTTGACTTTCCTGTATGCTGAGTCTGTTCTTCCGACAATCATATCTTTTTCGATGTCTTCACATTTTTCCTGCAGCCATTTCGTCTTCGTTTCCCGGCACTTCCTATTTATTTCATTCCTCAGCGACTTGTATTTCTGTATTCCTGATTTTCTAGGAACATGTTTGTACTTCCTCCTTTCATCAATCAACTGAATTATTTCTTCTGTTACCCATGGTTTCCTCGCAGCTACCTTCTTTGTACCTATGTTTTCCTTCCCAACTCCTGTGATAGCCCTTTTTAGAGACGTCCAATCCTCTTCAACTGTGTTAGCTACTGCGCTATTTCTTATCGCTGTATCTATAGCGCTAGAGAACTTGAAACGTATCTCGTCATTCCTTACAACTTCCGTATCCCACTTCTTTGCGTATTGATTCTTCCTGACTAATGTCTTGAACTTCAGCCTACTCTTCATCACTACTATATTGCGATCTGAGTCTATATCTGCTCCTGGGTACGCCTTACAATCCACTATCTGATTTCGGAATCTCTGTCTGACCATGATGTAATCTAATTGAAATCTTCCCGTATCTCCCGGCCTTTTCCAAGTATACCTCCTCCTCTTGTGATTCTTGAACAGGGTATTCGCTATTACTAGCTGAAACTTGTTACAGAACTCAATTAGTCTTTCTCCTCTTTCATTCCTTGTCCCAAGCCCATATTCTCCTGTAACCTTTTCTTCTACTCCTTCCCCTACAACTGCATGCCAGTCGCCCATGACTATTAGATTTTCGTCCCCCTTTACATACTGCATTACCCTTTCAATATCCTCATACACTTTGTCTATCTGTTCATCTTCAGCTTGCGACGTCGGCATGTATACCTAAACTATCGTTGTCGTTGTTGGTCTGCTGTCGATTCTGATTATAACAACCCGGTCACTGAACTGTTCACAATAACACACCCTCTGCCCTACCTTGCTATTCATAACGAATCCTACACCTATTATACCATTTTCTGCTGCTGTTGATATTATCCGATACTCATCTGACCAGAAATCCTTATATTTCTTCCACTTCATTCACTGACCCCTACTACATCTAGATTGAGCCTTTGCATTTCCCTTTTCAGATTTTCTATTTTCCCTACCACGTTCAAGCTTCTGACACTCCACGCTCCGACTCGTAGAACGTTACCCTTTCGTTGATTATTCAATCTTTTTCTCATGGTAACCTCCCCCTTGGCAGTCCCCTCTCGGAGATCCGAATGGGGGACTATTCCGGACTCTTTTGCCAATGGAGAGGTCATCATGACACTTCTTCAACTACAAGCCACATGTCCTGTGGATACACGTTACGTGTCTTTAATGCAGTGGTTTCCATTGCCTTCTGCATCCTCATGTCGTTGATCATTGCTGATTCTTCCGCCTTTAGGGGCAATTTCCCACCCCTAGGACAAGAGAGTGCTCTGAACCTATATCCGCTCCTCCGCCCTCTTTGACAAGGCTGACTTCTTATGCCGGAAGTCTTCGGCCGCCAATGCTGATTATTTATCAAAATTTTGGCAGTGGCGGGGATCGAACCCGGGACCGAAGACGCTACCCCTAGACCACGGGTACAATATAGGGTAACCACTATTGCTTTTAATGTTACCAAAGGTTGTTTTGACTTTTCTGTATGCTAAATCTGTCCTTCCGACAATCATTTCTTTTTCGATGTCCACATTTTTTTCCTCAAGCCATTTGGTCTTAGCTTCCCTGCACTTCCTATTTATTTGATTCCTCAGCGACTTGTATTTCTGTATTCCTGAGTCTGCCGGAACATTTTTGTACTTTCTCCTTTCGTCAGTCAACTGAAGTATTTCTTCTGTTACCCGTGGTTTCTTCTCAGTTACCTTCTTTGTACCTATGTTTTAAGAGAAGTGTATGATACAGATTATTGCCTGTCTAGTTGAATCCAAACTTAAGGTTACTCTTTCTTTTTAAATGTATATATTTGGGCAAAGTTTTACAGCTCTTTGTAAGTGTACTTACTATGGCCCTTTGTGCGTGCACTGTTTTCTATTTTCTATAAAATGTTTTACTTTTCTCATTTAACAATTTGTTATACATTTGTTATTAACTAAAGCCAACTGATGGGTTTTAAGTATAAATGCCCTCAGACTGGGAGTTAATTATTGTTGGTAGTTTTTCACTATTTGTTAATACAAAATAGTTATTGACATTTCATGTGTGAAGTTACCATTTTTTAAAGGTATTGTCTTTCTCATTTGAAGAGCTGTTATATTTTCTTGGGTACTGAAAGCCAACTGTTGGGCTTCATGTACATATGTTCTCACTTGAAGCTTGTGATAAATGTTATTTCTGTTTATTGACTTTAATAAATATTATGAACAAAAGAAGGTAAATGTTCCTCTTCCCTAAGTCCAGTCCTTCTGCTTAGTCCTTAGGGCGTTTTATGACACGACGAGGTAAAACCGGTTTTATTGAGTGTGTGTCAACAGGCCGATCTCTTCGAGGTAATTCATAGTGTTCGCAAACAATATATGTTTCAATATCTGCTGCATATCAACGTTAATGATATCAGCCTGTAATTTAGTGGATTACTCTCACTACATTTCTTGATACTGGTGTGACCTGTGCAACTTTCCAGTCTTTGGGTACGGACCTTTCGTCGAGCTAGCGGTTGTATATGATTGTTAAATGGAGTTAGCGTATCAGCATACTACGAAAGCAACCCAACAGGTATACAGTATGGACCAGAAGACTTGCTTTTGTTAAGTGATTTAAGTTTCTTCGCTACACCGAGAATATCTACTTCTACGTTAATTATGTTGGCAGCTGTCCTTGATTCGAATTCTACAATATTTACCTCGTCTTCTTTGGTGAAGGAATTTCGGAAGGTTGTGTTTAGTAACTCTAGTTTGGCAGCACTGTCGTCGATAGTATTTTCATTGCTACCGCACAGAGAAGACATTGATTATGTCTTGCCGCTAGCATACCCCACATTCGGCCAGAATCTATTTTGATTTTCTGCCAGGTTTCAAGACAAAATTTTGTTGTTCAAACTATTGTAAGCATGTCACATTGATGTCCGTGCTAAACTTCGAGCGTCTCTAAAAGATTGCCCTTGAAGATTTTGCGTCCGTTTAAATTTGCCATGATTTTTTTCGAAGTTTCTGCAACAGTGTTCTAACACGATTTGCGTATCAAGGAGAATCAGCTCCGTCGTTCGTTAATTTATTCGGTATAAATCTCTCAATTGCTGCCGAGAAGCCACCCTCGGGGAAGATCAGTTTGGATTCCGTAGAAATGTTGGAACACGTGATGCAATACTGACCCTACGACTTATCTTAGAAAATAGATTAAGGGAAGCGAAACCTACGTTTCTAGCATTTGTAGACTTAGAGAAAGCTTTTAACAATGTTGACTAGCATACTCTCTTTCAAATTCTGAAGGTGGCAGGGGTAAGATACAGGGAGCGAAAGGCTATTTACAATTTGTACAGAAGCCAGATGGCAGTTGTAAGAGTCGAGGGGCATGAAAGGGAAGCAGTGGTTGGGAAGGGAGTGAGACAGGGTTGCAGCCTCTCCCCGATGTTATTCAATGTGTATATTGGGCAAGCAGTGAAGGAAACAAAAGAAAAATTCTGAGTAGGTATTAAAATCAATGGAGAACAAACAAAAACTTTGAGGTTCGACGACGACATTGTAATTCTGTCAGAGACGGCAAAGGACTTGGAAGAGCAGTTGAACGGAATGGACAGTGTCTTGAAAGGAGGATATAAGATGAATATCAACAAAAGTAAAACAACCATAAAGGAATTTAGTCGAATTAAATCGGATGATGCTCAGGGTATTAGATTAGGGAATGAGACGCTTAAGGTAGTAAATGAGTTTTGCTATTTGGGGAGCAAAATAACTGATGATGGTCGAAGTAGAGAGGATATAAAATGTAGACTGGCAATGGCAAGGAAAGCGTTTCTGAAGAAGAGAAATTTGTTAACATCGAATATAGATTTATGTATCAGGAAGTCGTTTCTGAAAGTATTTGTTTGGAGTGTAGCCATGTATGGAAGTGAAACATGGACGATAACTAATTTGGACAAGAAGAGAATAGAAGCTTTCGAAATGTGGTGCTAGAGAAGAATGTTGAAGATTAGATGGGTAGATCACGTAACTAATGAGGAGGTATTGAATAGGATTGGGGAGAAGAGAAGTTTGTGGCACAACTTGACTAGAAGAAGGGATCGGTTGGTAGGACATGTTTTGAGGCATCAAGGGATCACAAATTTAGCATTGGAGGGCAGCGTGGAGGATAAAAATCGTAGAGGGAGACCAAGAGATGAATACACTAAGCAGATTCAGAAGGATGTAGGTTGCAGTAGGTACTGGGAGATGAAGAAGCTTGCACAGGATAGAGTAGCATGGAGAGCTGCATCAAACCAGTCTCAGGACTGAAGACCACAACAACAAGTGAATTTCTATTCGCTATTTTTTTTGTGTTTGGAGGTTACAATACCCAGTTTCGCTGTGACGTCCCTGTGTTCACTAATTCTTGTGTCTGTTTTGATGCTTGTTATTAGTTCAGTATTATTTGTTGCCAAGAGGACTAGTGTGTTTTCACAACCGTTTACTATTTGTGTGGGCTCATGAACTACGTGCTCGACTATTTTCCGAGAACGCATTTAACACAATGTATTATCGACAGCATATCGAAAGTAAATTAAAGTCACCACCAACTATAACTGTGTGAATCAGATACGTGTTTGAAACTAAACTGAAGTTTTCTTTGAACCTTTCAGCAAGTGTATGATCCGAATTTGGGAGGTCGGTAAAAGGATCAAATTCTTATTTGGTTCTAGTTTCCAACAATGGCCTCTGTCCATAGTAACTCAAAGGAACTATCAACTTCGCTACAAGGTAAACTACTTCTAACAGTAACAAGCACATCACCGCCAACAATGTTTAACCTAGCTTGTCGGAACACCGTGAGGTTCTTCACAAAACCTTCGGTTGAACGTCTCCGGCTTTAGCCGGGCGTGGGAAGCGAGAACGCTACCCCACGACCACGAGCTGCGGACACCACACTTCCCTGGGCACTCCAGATGATACCCTCACCTTCGGTGAACACTCACCATCGAGGACAACGTACTGGGTTCTATTATTTAAGAAGTCTTCGAGCCACTCACATATTTGGGAACCAATTCCATTTGCTCGTACCTTAGTTAGGAGTCTGTAGTGGGGCACCGAGTCAAACGCTTTCCGGAAGTCAAGGAATATGGCATCCGTCTGATACCCTTCATGGATGGTTCGCAAGATATTGCGTGAAAAAAGGGCGAGTTGCGTTTCGCAGAAGCGATGCCTTCTAAAACACTGCTGATGCATGGACAGCACTCTGTCTCAAGGAAATTCATTATATTCGAACTGAGAATATATTCGAGAATACTGCAAGAAACCGATGTTAAGGATATTGGTCTGTAATTTTGAGGATCCGTCCTTCTACCCTTCTTATACACAGGCGTCACCTGTGCTTTTTTTCAGTCGCTCGGGACTTTACGTTGGGCAAGAGATTCGCGATAATTGCAAGCTAAGTAAGAGGCCAATGCAGTAGAGTACTCTCTCCAAAACCGAATTGGAATCCCATCAGGACCTGGCGGTTTATTTATTTCCAACCCATTCAGCTGCTTCAGAACCCCAGGGATGTCTATAACTCTGTCCTCCATACGGGAATCTGTACGAGACTCATACGCGGTATGTTTGTACGATCCTCCTGCGGGAAAGATTTCTCATATGCTAAATTTAAAATTACAGCTTTCGTTTTGCTGTGTTCCGTTGATCAGTGAGTGACTGGATAGAAGCCTTCGACCTGCTTACCGATTTTACTTAAGACCAGAATTTCCTTGGGTTTTCAGCAAGACCTTTTGGTAAGGTATGACGGTGGTAGTGGTTGAATGCTTCGCGCATCGCTCTTTTTACGGCAGCACGAATCTCTACTAACTTTTGCCTGTCCTCATTCTCCCGATCTTTCTTGTACCGCGAGTGCAACTGTATTTGCTTCCTGAGAATTCCCCGAATTGCTCTGTTGAACCACGGTGGGTCTTTTCCGTCCGTAACCCACTTTGTCGGCACATACTTGTCCAATCATAGATTTACATTTTGTTTAAAATTTGCCCATAATTCTTCCACGTCCATCGTTCCCGGTCACCTAGTTCCGCCAGCTGCGCGTGGAGCGGTATCTCAGAGAGGCTGCACCGCACCGCAGGTCTGCCCGCCCCCGTCGCGCTGGGCCCGCGGTCAGGCTGCCTGTGCGCCTTTCCCTCGCCCCGGCCCGCCGTCGCCTCGCAGGCAGAGCCGCAAAAAGGCGGCCCTTAACGGCGTAAAAGCGCGGCGGCGCGCCCGGCCCACGGGGGCCTGGCTCTTAAGCACTCTGCGCCATATCCATTAAAACTGAATTATTGGAAACTTGGCTGCCGGGCTAAGGAGAACTTTCTGGCAAACTTCCACCGCCCTCGCAACCTCATAGATGGCGCCCAAGTTCGCCGTCCCGGGAGCGGCCGAGATCCTAAGTCTCTCGCTGCGAAAGCACCTCATTGCCGTGCTGAAAGAACGCCAGCAAGAGAATGGATACCTTAACGCATATTAATCAGAAATGTGGTAACAGTACACAGCGTATTGATGCACAAAACTTTTTTACAGGAAATTGAATCAAACATCAGCCCGTAGCTCCTTCAAGCCTGCGGTTTTCATTCGTTGCCTCATAGCCACTCGTGCGCTAATGAGGATATGTTATATACACTACTGGCCATTAAAATTGCTACACCAAGAAGAAATCCAGATGATAATCGGGTATTCATTGGACAAACAGATTATACTAGAACTGACACTTTCACGCAATTTGGGTGCATAGATCCTGAGAAATCAGTACCCAGAACAACCACCTCTGGCCATAACAACGGCGTTGATACCCCTAGCCATTGAGTCAAACAGAGCTTGTGTGGCTTCTACAGGTACAGCTGCCCATGAAGCTTCAACACGGTACCACAGTTCATCAAGAGTACTGACTGGTGTATTGTGACGAGCCAGTTGCTCGGCCACCATAGACCAGACGTTTTCAATTGGTGAGAGATCTGGAGAATCTACTGGCCAGGACAGCAGTCGAACATTTTCTGTATCCTAAAAGGTCTCTACAGGACCTGCAATATGCGGTCGTCCATTATACTGCTGAAATGTAGGGTTTCGCAGGGATCGAATGAAGGGTAGAGCCACCAGGCGTAACACATCTGAAATGTAATGTGCAGTGTTCAAAGTGCCGTCAATGCGAACAAGAGGTGACCGAGACGTGTAACCAATGGCACCCCATACCATCACGCCAGGTGATACGCCAGTATGGGGATGACGAATACACGCTTCCAATGTGCGTTCACCGCGATGTCGCCGAACACTGATGCGACCATCATGATGCTGTAAACAGAACCTGGATTCATCCGAAAAAATGACGTTTTGCCATTCGTGCACCCAGGTTCGTCGTTAAATATACCATCGCAGGCACTCCTGTCTCTGATGCAGCGTCAAGGGTAACCGCAGCCACGGTCTCCGAGCTGACAGTCCATGCTGCTGCAAACGTCGTCGAACTGTTCATGCAGATGGTTGTTGTCTAGCAAACGTCTCCATCTGTTGACTCAGGGATCGAGACGTGGCTGCACGATCCGTCACAGCCATGCGGATGAGATGCCTGTCATCTCGACTGTTATTGATAAGAGGCCGTTGGGATCCAGCACGGCATTCCGTATTACCCTCCTGACCCCACCGATTCTATATTCTGCTAACTGTCATTGGATCTCGACCAAAGCGAGCAGCAATGTTGCGATAAGATAAACCGCAATCACGATAGGCTACAATCTGACCTTTAACAAAGTGGGAAACGTGGTGGTACGCATTTCTCCTCCTTACACGAGGCATCACAACAACGTTTCACCAGGCAACGCCGGTCAACTGCTCTTTGTGTATGAGAAATTGGTTGTAAACTTCCCTCATGTCAGCACGTTGTAGGTGTCGCCACCGGCGCCAACCTTGTGTGAATGCTGTGAAAAGCTAATCATTTGCATATCACAGCATCTTCTTCCTGTCGGTTAAATTTCGCGTCTGTAGCACGTCATCTTCGTGGTGTAGAAATTTTAATGTCCAGTAGTGTATTTACATATAAGGTTTTAGGTTTTAGGACAGTCAATAACGTGGGTGAGGATGGAACAGAACAATAGCACGTCTGGTGACAGGTGGCTTTCGGTTGCGTGTCTGGGCAACATTTCGGCGTTTTGGGACGCTATGTGAGAACAAGGCAGTTAAGTGAGAACTCGGTGGAGAACAAAAAGGTAATGCCAGTCACAGGGCACAGGAAATATCGACCTTACCCGCAAAACCACCAGAGAGAGCTACTTCTAGCGTTCCTTGTGGAGGAACGTGCATGTGATACAAATTTGGCAACGTGGGAGCAACCGTTGCAGGAGACTGTGCCAGCCACCGAGGAAAGACCAATGGTTTTCCATGCTCAAACGTAACCGTTACGCCGAGAAGGGTATTGTTTGGGAGACTAACCCCCCCCCCCCCCCCCCCCCGAACAAGATGAGCCTCTGTGTAAAAGGTTGTTAAGATTAAGTGTAACTTCAAAGACAAATAGTAACCTATGTTTCCATGACATTACGGAAATTGCCATACGTTTTTATTGGCATTCTGACAGCATCCAAGCCGCTCCTGACACTAGAGGCCACGCAATACTGTTGGCACAACCGCCTTAAGAAATCACACTGCAGTATGTAGGTAAGCTTTAGGTGCACATTAAAACCCTGGCGCAATTGTTCTCTGATTTCTCTCACACTCAGCAGAATTCTGTGTTTTCTCCGCATCAAAGCTTATCAAATTAGAATTATATTAATACCGTCAGCTGCTGACGCGCGTTGATATACATCAACGGGGACAGGTGAAAATGCGTGCCCCGACTGGGATTCGAACGCGGGATCTCTTGCTTACATGGCAGACGCTCTATCCATCTGAGCCAACGAGGGCACAGAGGATAGCGCCACTGCAGAGACTATCTCGTGCATGCCTCCCCCAAGACCCACATTCTCACCTTGTACGTCCACACACTACATTCGTAGTGTCCCACCCCAATACACTCTTTACTCGTGGAAGACATTCTTACCAAGTCCCTTCCGAAAGAACAGACACCATATCCACATAAGTATATCAAAGCTTATGCGTCGAAAGTGATTAAGAAAACAAAATTCTTTTGGATAACCAGTCTCAAGAAAAGATTGTGTGTTGTTATCACCGTCTATCTTGCACCTCTACAATCGATCCACAATCACAATATTGTTGTGCAACACTGCAAGAAGTAACGAACCGATTCCTTTGCATTCCGGGCAATTTTGTGAATACAGTTTCCGGTAATGTGAACGGTTAATCTTTCAGACGAATCGTCGAGTGACATTTAATGTAGTGAGCGTATTATATTCATTTACTTTAATTACTCATACAACCACCGCCGGTCTAAGTACGAGGAGCATTCAATAAGTAATGCAAAACTTTTTTTCAGAAAGATGGGTGCTTTTATTAACGTTCCCAGTGCACAATATTACTCCCCGCTCTTTTGGCTACAAAATTCTGTTTACAACGTAATCTCAGTTCAGTACGACTGATGTACGCCACCTTACTGGCTTGTATGCCTACATGGTACCACTCTACTGGTCGACGTCGGAGCCAACGCCTTAGTGCATCAGTAACCTACTCGATCAGCCTCGTAACGAGCAAGAAATCCAGCACAGATGGTCCTTCGTTGCTCTTTATGGTCTTCTTTTAGGCGGCGAGGAACAAAGTGGTCACACACCTTTGAGTAACCTAACTGGTAGCCCGACCGGTTAGGCAAGCGGTCTAACGCACGGATTTCCGGAGCAGGAAGGAGCGCCTGGTCCCCGGCACGAATCCGCCCGGCGGAATTGAGTCGAGGTCCGGTGAGCTGGCCACTCTGTGGATGGGTTTTAGGCGGTTTTCCATCTGCCTCACCGATTGCGGGCTGGTCCCCCTTATTCCACCTCAGCTATACTATGTCGGTGATTCTCCACGTACGCGTACACCACCTTTACTCTACCACGCAAACATAGGGGTTACACTCGTCTGGTGTGAAACGTTCCCTGTGGAGAGGGGGGGGGGGGGTGATGCACCAGGGACCGAACCACACAATAACCCTGGGTTCGGTGTGGGGCGGCGGAGGGGTGAAGTGGACTGCAGTTGTCGTCATGGGGTTGTGCACCACTGCGGCTGCGGCGAGGACTGAGCTTCTCCGTCGTTTCTAGGTCCCCGGTTAACATAACGTAACATAACACAACATAACTGGTGGAAAAGTGTACCAGCACTACCAACAGAGCCGTCCAGTTGACCAGCATATGTTTGATTGTGATCCGTCACTCACCTCGAATGAGAGGCTCCGCAGAGTGATTGACGGTGAAGCAGCCGGCCGCTGTGACCGAGCGGTTCTAGGCGCTTCAGTTCGAAGCCGCGCTGCTGCTACGGTCTAATCCTGCCTCGGGCACGGATATGTGTGATATCCTTAGGTTAGTTAGATTTAAGTAGCTCTAAGTTCTAGGGGACTGATGGCCACAGATGTTAAGTCCCATAGTGCTCAGAGCCATTTGAACCAATCCACTGGCAAATAGATGAGGAAAAAGCAACTATCTAAACGCCTCCGTAGGAGCCTTAATGTCACATAACTTATCTTCGTGGTCCTTACGCCAATGTATGTTAGCGACGGTAAAATCGTTCTGCAGTCAGCTTCAAATACCGGTTCTCTAACATTTTCTCATTAGTGTTTCCCGGAAAGAACGTCGCCTTCCCTTCAGGGATTCCAATTTGAGTTCCTGGAACATCTCCGTAACACTTACTTGTTGCTCGAACATACCGGTAGCAAATCCAGCATCCCGCCACTGAATTGCTTCTATGACTTCCCTTAATCCGACCTGGTATGGATTCCAAACACTCGAGCAGTACTCAAGAATAGATACGAGCGTCCTACATGCGGCTCCTTTACAGACGAACTATATTTTCCTAAATTTTTCCCAATGAAACGAAGTATACCATTCGCCTTTCCTATCACAATCCTCATATGCTCGTTTCATTTCATATCGCTTTGCAACGTTACGCCCAGATATTTAACCGACGTGACTGTGTCAAACAGGACACTACTAATGCTGTGTCTGAACATTACGAGTTTCATTTTCCAACTCATCCGCATTAACTTACATTTTTCTACATTTAGAGTTAGCTACAACTATAAATTTTGCACCTTACCGGGTACACCACAGCCTCATCAGTAAACAGCCGCAGACTGCTGCTCACCCTGTCGCCAAATCATTTGTGTATCTACAGAACAACAACGGTCAAACCACACTTCACTGGAGCACTCTTAACGATACCCTTGTCTCTGATCAACACTCGCCGTCAATTCTGTTACTTAAGAAGTTCTCGCGCCATTCACATATCTGTGAACATATTGCATGTGCTCCTACCTCCGTTAATAGCCTACAAAGGGGCATCATGCCGAAAGTCTTCCGGAAATCTAGAAATATCGACACTACCTGTTGCCTTTCATCACTTGTTCGCAGTATATCAAGTGAGTAAAGGGCAAGCTGAGTTTCCCACGAGCGATGCTTTCTAATACCATGCTAATCCGGGGGCATAAGCTTCTCAGTCTCAAGAAAATTTATTATTTTCGAACTGCGAATACGTTGAAGGACACTGCAGCACACTGAAGTTAGGAATTTTTGTCTGTAATTTTGCGGGTCCGTTGTTTTACCCTTTTTATATGCAGGAGTCACCTGCGCATTTTTTCCAGTCCCTTGGCACTTTGTTCTGGGCGACGGATTCGCAATAAATGCAAGCCAGATAAGGGACCAGTTCCGTAGGTCACTCTTTGTAAAACCGAATGTTTATCCCATCAGGTCCTGGCGACTTACTTGTTTTCAAATCTTTCACTTTTACTCTATGCCAGGGATACTTATTCCTATGGCGTCCATACGAGAATCTGTCCGATGGTCAAATGTCGGTATATTTGTACGATTACTCTGGGTGAACGACTTCTTAAAACCGAATTTTAAAACTTCGGCTTTCGTTTTGCTATCTTCAACTGGCACACCAGACTGGTCAACAAGGGACTGAATAGAAGATTTAGAACCGCTCAGCTACTTTACATAGGACCAGAATTTTCTCGGGTTCTATGCCAGATTTTCTGCTAAGGTATGAAGGTGCTAGTTGTTGGATATTTCGCACATAGATCTTTTCACAAACGCATTTCTCTTTTCCTACTAACATGTCTTGTCGTCCTTTGTTCGTTCTCCTATGAACGGGGAGTGCAACAGTCTCTGCTTCCTCAGCATTTTCCGAATTTCGTTATTAAACCACGGTGAGTCTTTCCCATCCTTATCCACCTACTAGGTACGTAACTCCCGAGACCAAGATTTACAATCTGCTTGAACTTTGCACATATTTCGCCACGTCCATCCTATTGGAACTAAGCGACGTCAGCTCGCTCTCTAAGTGAGGTGCTAACAACTCCTTATATGCTCTATCTAGCAGAAACATTCTCCTACCTTCTTGAAGGACTTAAAGTACTCGGAGTGAAGTCATGATCACTAAAGCCCATTTCTAAACTGGCATTGTCGGTAAGGTCCGGCGTATTTGTAGCTACAAGGTCTACGATATTCCCACTGCCTGTGGGCTGCCGAGCTAGCTGCCCAATACATTTTTCAGAAAATATATTCAAAAGTATTTGGTACAACTGTTTGTCTGTAACCCCTGCAAGGAATCGATAGCCATCACTGTCTGTAGTTTAAAGTCGCCTCCAACTAGTATTGCATAATACGTGTATTTTCGCGATACTCACGGTAGACTGTCTTTGAATGACTCTTAGAACTGTTAAGGCGGAATCAGGTGGCCGGTAAAAGATCCAACAATTATATGGTCTCACCTACGTCTCTTATACGCGACTAGATAACTTCACTCTCACACACAACTTCGATGTCAATAAAGACAATATTTTTGTCCACTGCAATGAACACTCCGTTTCCTTTGGCACCTAATATTTCCCATATACACGACTCAGTAAATTTCTCAGACCTATCCATTTCGGGTTTCAGCCAGCTCTCGGCCCCGAGAACTTTCGTGGATGGCAGTAAATCCGGGAACTTCGTTACGAATACTTCGACAGTTTGCAATTTTAAACATTTTATTGGCTGTAATCCACCGACCGTACGCTATTTAATTACGAGACGTATATACAGCGACTTCGGTTGTGCAAAATGTTGTCAATTGACCACGGTTTCGATTCCACTAGGGCAATCTTAATCAGAATTAAAAGTTACATGGAATACATTTAATTACACATGGTTTAAAACGTCTGAGCAAAAGCGCTCTCGTAAAACAGAAAAGTCATAAGAATAATAACTAAAATTCAAAAGTATAACATAACTTTTCAACCAGAAAAAATACCCCATGAAATATTATGACAACCGCAAGGTCGCTTAGGGGCAAGAGCGGTATAATACAGCCGCTACTGTCAGCCTAAACACTTCGACAGTTTACTGACAAAAATTTTGATAGTCAAGGAGTCTAGACTGGACGCGGTCTGACTTCCCTTGCTGAGTATTGACTGGCGAGTAGTCCTCAAACTACCGTCTAGCCTAAAACATCCTCATATGCTCTCCAAAAGCACTCTGTTACACCTTCGCATAGTGCACACTTGACCTATCTAGCGAAGTCCTACAAACCTTCATCCGAGAACGAAGGTCTAGAAATCTGTAGCCAAGATCGTCACAGAGTCGACGAAGCCTTTGGTTGAGACCCTTCATACAGCTCAAACCAAAGAACAGCGATCACCTTTGGAAACAATACTGCAAATTGCGAGCTCAGTTTGGACTCCGTGCGCGAGGCCAGCAGTCTTCACTATCCTGTATGAGCTGAGGATGGCTCAGAACCCATGCGACAAACATCATTGGTGCCACAATTTACAGAGGACTGCCCCAGCACGCTCGGCAGCCTCAGGCAGGGCTGCCTCCACATCTCGGATGAACCCTCCGGCATATACACTACCGGCCATTAAAATTGCTACACCACGAAGATGGAGTACTACAGACGCGAAATTAAACCGACAGGAAGAAGATGCTGTGATATGAAAATGATTAGCTTTTCAAAGCATTCACACAAGGTTCGCGCCGGTGGCGACACCTACAACGTGCTGACGTCAGGAAAGTATCCAACCGATTTCTCACACACAAACAGCAGTTGACCGGCGTTGCCTGGTGAAACAGTGTTGTGATGCGTCGTGTAAGGAAGAGAAATGCGTACCATCATGGTTCAAATGGTTCAAATGGCTCTGAGCACTAGGGAACTTAACATCTATGGTCATCAGTGACCTAGAACTTAGAACTATTTAAACCTAACTAACCTAAAGACATCACACAACACCCAGCCATCACGAGGCAGAGAAAATCCCTGACCCCGCCGGGAATCGAACCCGGGACCCCGGGCGTGGGAAGCGAGAACGCTACCGCACGACCACGAGATGCGGGCGTACCATCATGTTTCCGACTTGGATAAAGGTCGGATTGTAGCCTATCGCGATTGCGGTTTATCGTATAGTGACATTGCTGCTCCCGTTGGTCAAGATCCAATGACTGTTAGCATAATATGGAATCGGTGGGCTCAGGAGGGAAATACGGAACGCCGTGCTGGATCCCATCGGCCTCGTATCACTAGCAGTCGAGATGACGGGCATCTTATCCGCATGGCTGTGACGGATCGTGCAGCCACGTCTCGACCCCTTAGTCAACACATAGGGACTTTTCCAAGACAACAACCATCTGCACTAACAGTTCGACGACGTTTGCAGTAGCATGGGCTATAAGCTCGGAGACCATGGCTGCGATTACCCGTGACGCTGCATCACAGACAGGAGCGCCTGCGATGGTGTCCTCAACGACGAACCTGAGCAGACGAATGTCAAACCGTCATTTTTTCGGATGAATCCAGATTCTGTTTACAGCATCATGATGGTCACATCCGCGTTTGGCGAAATCGCGGTGAACGCACATTGGAAGCGTGTATTCGTCATCACCATACTGGCGTATCACCTGGCGTGATGGTATGGGGTGCCATTGGGTACACGTCTCAGTCACCTCTTGTTCGCATTGACGGCACTTCGAACACTGCACATTACATTTCAGATGTGTTACGACCCGTGGCTCTACCCTTCATTCGATCTCTGCAAAACCCTACATTTCAGCAGGATAATGTACGACTGCATTTGCAGGTTCTGCAAGGGCTTTTCTGGATGCAGAAAATGTTCGATTGCTGCCCTTGCAAGCAAATTCTCTAGATCTCTCACCTATTGAAAAGTCTGGTCAATGGTGGCCGAGCAACTGGCTCGTCACAATACTCCAGTGACTACCTTGATGAACTGTGGTGCCGTGTTGAAGCTCCATGGGCAGCTGTACCTGTACACGCCATCCAAGCTCTGTTCGACTCAATTCTCAGGCGTATCAAGGCCGTTATTACGGCCAGAAGTGGTTGTTCTTGGTACTGATTTCTCAGGATCTATGCACCCAAATTGTGTGAAAATGTAATCACATGTCAGTTCTAGTATAATATATTTGTCCAATGAATACCGTTTATCATCTGCATTTCTTCTTGTTGTAGCAATTTTAATTTTCAGTAGTGTATATCGCATGCACATCCCCTTTCTTTCCAGCCCTGAACGCTTCCTAAGGGACTACATGGCGCGTCAATCGTTGGAGCTCTCGAGAAACAGTAAATCTCACCTGTCATGTGAATGCTCGGATCCTACTGAAGCAGCGGCCATAAGTTCACTTACAGAGTGAATCACCGAAGCAAGACAGTTTCCCGATTGACCCTCTGCGTCGAGCTACGCGAATGTCACGTTACCACCCACTACTCACCCTGCTGTGAGGGATAAGTGGGAGGACGGGGGCGAAATACACCGTATCGAGTACACTAGGAGGTGCCTCGTCAGCAGAACCCGTGGACAAAATAAGGAACATTAGGAGTCCCATGCGACGCGCCAGGTACTCCACCACCGCTACACCCCGAGGCAGCAGCGTGAAGGTCACTGACTGTAACCAAAAGTGCATTCAGCTATTCGCGAACTGCAGCCAGCTCCTCCTCCGTACGCACACAGCTTGCACATGTCGTACCCATCCTAAATAGACTAACTAAAAAAGTGAACTATAAAAGCAGATAGAATCCTAGAGAGGCAAGTTGCTACCCCCCTGATGCGTCACCAATGGACGCTGATGGGTTATTTAGCTATGTAGCTGGCTATACAGTAAGCAACTACTGCCAACAGGATGAGTGAATTTACACTTACAAAAACGTGAGATCAAATTTCTTAAAAGAAATTCACGGAGTATACTACGAGGAAAACACAGAAAAACATAAACAATTAAGTTCTTTTTCTGTAGATGTGTATCAGCCTAGTCATGAGCTATGAATTAATCTCAGGATGGGGCCGACAAGAGGATACCGGCGTAACGGCGTAGTAGAGAAACCATAGACCGACTGCTTTCTGCAAGCTGTTTAACTACATTATACTGCACCTAAGAACTGGAGCGGCACGCCATAAACACATCTTGCAAGTAAATACAAACGCGGTTGCATTGGCAATCCTTTTATCCAAAAGAAATTTTTCTCATCTACGGCGTGTGAAGTTGCCTCCTGCTCTTCTCTGCATCATCACGTGGCAACGTACTGCAAACCACTTTTTTTCCTTTAGATAATATCTCTAAAACACGGTGAACCAAACAATGGCCAGTACACTTGAGCATCAGACGCAGACCCGGCTGCTTCCATCCACAGTCTGTTTCAGCAGCCAATAGGAAAAAAAAATTTGGGAAATTTGAGATAAGTTCCTATGGGACCAAACTGCTGACGTCATCGGTCCCTACGCTTACACGCTACATAATCTAACTTACGCTAAGGACAACACACACATCCATGACCGAGGGAGGACTCGAACCTCCGATGGGGCGACACGTGCTTACCGTGGCAAGGCGCCTCGGACCGCATGGCTATCTCGCGCGCCGCCCCAATACGACTTCTTTCTTCCAGTTCTCCAACCTTCACTACTTTGACGCTATTTACACTGAAAGGTTACTGTCAACCTCCTTGCCTAGGGACGCCAGATGAAAGTTGATGGCGTCAAGCCCTGAACGAAAATTGCGCAACGGATGACTGGGGAGGGTAGCTTGAGAGCGCTACCTAGAGAGCGCGCCCTTTCTGTACGATACTAGGCACGGGGTTGGAGGGCATACACGCTGATGTGTGGGTCCCTGCGTTCTATATCTTTTATTTTAAATGAATTCCTTTAACTTGAGTTCCTTGTGATTTTTAAGGTATGTTGATTACCTATTTATTTTAAACATTATCACTCGACTTTACAGCGATTGCAACAGTTGTTCCAGTTTACAGATATTACAATTTTACAACTTATAGCTCGGGTATTTATATACTAATCTGCACGCAAATTTCTATGGGCAAGATGGAATTACGTTGACCAAATGTATACCACCGAAGTCTCGCAATATTTTACATAGGACATCCACTATGTGAGGAGGATAACGGGCAATCTGGGGACCAGATATATTAACACAGGGGGTCAAATTTCCGAATTTAAACGAGAACATTCATTTCCTTTCACAATCCGAAGCTGGAAATAAAAGAATTAGTAAAAATATCCAAACATCTCTCTTCCATGCTTGAACATTGAGAGAGACGCACTGAGGGCACGTCTTCTCACTTGCCCGTCTTCTGTAACACTCTCCAAATATGGCGGGTACCCGGAGGTGTTAATGGGCCCCCGTGGAGGGGGTGGTCGAACCACTTAGCCGTGACCAACCTCTCCACCCTAAATCTTGTGACACTGGAAAGTCTTTGAATTTTACCTGCCTGTGCTGTCTCTCTGATCCCCTACCCAGGAGTAAGGTTGGCACTACTATACTACAGAACTACTTCCCAACTAAGATTTGGCCACGCTTTACAGAAAGGTGTGAGGAGGATTAGGAAAGTTCATGTGCAGATCACATTTACGTACAAGAAATGCCTAATACACGACACATATAAATACGTATTATGAAGCCTAAGACATTTCTTTCCACCTGTCCACATGGGTTCTGTTGCACCCGGGGCCGGCTTCGTCGCGCAATAAAATTGGCGGCGGAGCCGCCTCTGTTTGTATTTCCCGGTGCGAGCGAGCAGCGAAACCTGCTGCTTATAGAGCGGAAACTACTGTACCGTTTCAGCACTAACGTTCCTTCCGATAAATTTATTATAAAACTGATTTTACACAGTGACCGAGCGAGGTGGCCCAGTGGCTCCCACACTGGACTCGCATTCGGGAGGACGACGGTTCAATCCCGTGTCCGGCCATCCTGATGTAGGTTTTCCGTGATTTCCCTAAATCGCTCCAGGCAAATGCCGGGATGGTTTCTCCGAAAGGGCACGACCGATATCCTTCCCCGTCCTTTCCTAAAACTAATGAGACCGATGACCTCGCTTTCTGGTGTCCTCCCCCAAACCAACCCAACCGTTTACACAGTGGGAAACATTTATCTAAGATTATGACATTTTCAAAATTCCTGTCGTAATGCATCTATGAAAATTGTTTTGGGGCAACAATAACTACAAACAGTAGTTCCTCTCGCATTTTTGGTTGTAATATCTTTTGATATACGAGGGATATCCGGAAAGTTCCGATCGGTCAAGAAATGGAAACCACTGTGAAAATCCAATAAAACTTTGCACATATGTGTTCGACAGTGTCTCTAGTATGCCTATCGGTTTCATCACTTCGCTCTTTTCAGTTCTGAGCGCATGGTGAGCACATAAAGATGAATAGAAAATAGTGTCTCCCGTTGAGGTCCTGGTGCGAGATTTCGCCTGAAGTTATGCAGCCCACATTACGGAACTGTCATAGAGTTCCTACTTTGTGACATTTCTCGGTCGCAATCTGCAGGGGCAATGAAAATGCTCCTGCAGCATTTTCGATGGCAAGTGTTTTATACCCGCACTACAGCCGTAATTGTCTCCCTCTGTGTTTCCTCTCTGGTCACATTAACTACTGGCTGTGAAGACAACATCTTCGCATAGACAACGAGCTATTGATGAGCGTAGAGAATTCGTGGGAAGGAACATGCCTTCTATGACGAGGGTATTGGAAAGTTGGAACAACGCTACGACAAATGACAAAGTCAGAGTGGTGACTGTGTAGAACAGTGGTTGGAAGATGTAGCTAACTGCTGCTGATAAAACATTTCTGATTTTCAAGGTGGTTTCCATTTCGCGATCAATCGGAACTTATTTTCTGGATAGCACTAGCATACAGGTCTCTAGTACTTAACCTTTGAAAACCTGCTGGATACATATTAACGTATTGAAGTTCACTGGTAAAGCGCTGATTATTAGTCGAAGCGTCCTTGATTGAGAAGAAACAAAAGCAGCCTCGTGTAAAAACATTTGTGGGTGAGCTGACGCAAGTCTATGTGCCTATCAAAATAAGTAAAAGTATGGGGCCACTTCAGGTTCCGATTAGGAAAAATCCCACGTCAGTTAGTGCAAGCTCTATTTGCTGCATCAACCATCAGAAAAATCGTCGACGATCACTATTCGAAACGACAGTGCCTTTTGCTAGCGGTAAACAAAGACGCCATTTCCATTAGAAGCACATTTCGTCGATGCCTGATAAAATTAGTTGCTACCCACACCGTGTACCCTCCCCACTCTTGTAAATGGCTCAATAAAAAATTATCTGGAATGTAAACGAAAGTCGCAGTCCCAGTCCATCGACTTGGGCGAGTGACTCATGCAGAGATGCCGTGTGATCTTATTGGAAGCTAGCGTGATTCGAGAGTGTGCTGAACAGTTATGCTTCCGATTTTTTATGTGAAAACTCATAAAGCTTTTTAAATACAGCTTTATTAAAAGTCTGCATCGTTTTTCCTCACGTCTTACAAAATTGTTTCTTCAGTTAGTCACTCTGGCGACCAACACAATGAGAGACGAGTTTCCTGATACCGTCACAGCAGAAGGTTTAACTTTGTTGACCGAGTCCCAGCCTCACTGCAGCTTGCACCGCTTCGTCACTTTCAAAATGAAATCCTCGAATGTGTTTGTTATGTTTTGGAAACGTGAAAATCGGATGGGGTCAAGTTGGGACTGTAAGGAGGACAAAAGCATCGAATTGTTGCGGATGTCGCAGCGCTCGTGTGTGGTCTAGCACTGTCAAACGGTACAAATGGCTCTGAGCACCATGTGACTTAACATCTGACGTCATCAGTCCCCTAGAACTTAGAACTATTTAAACCTAACTAACCTAAGGATATGACGCACATCCATACCCGAGGCAGGATTCGAACCTGTGACCGTAGCGGTCGCGCACTTCAGACTGAAGCGCCTAGAACCGCTCCGTCACAACGGACGGCTTCTGGCACTGTCATGTTGAAGAACTGGATGCTCCACATGTGGACTAACTCTCTGAATTCGAAATTTTCCTACAGCACATTATTTCTCACATCTCAAATGGTCACATTACACACCGCCATGTTACACGCTGGAATTCGAAGTCCTCTGTTACCAGTGTGTTGCAGCTTGCGTCAGCGAAACGGGAAGTCTACCGATTAATACACATGACATATAATAATTCAAAAGATATTGAGACAGAGTAAAAAATTCGGAGGGTGTAACTTTCCAGCATTCCCTGCTATTGTTCTGATTTGAACAACAAACAGTACGTAGTACGATGAAAGTATGACACGTAAACTACTTCCAAAAACTTTCCAGATATACATTCTTAAATACGTACAAGGTACGCCTGAACTTATCACAGTTGTTGTCTGTTCGATTACGCGATGCACAATTGAGTAGATCGGAGTGAGCACGCGGCCGTGGCTAATGCAGGGGTCGGCTGATCGCCGTCTGGCGGGGCTTGTGCTACCAGTCGTCCCATCGGCAGCTCCGCCTACGACGATAAAAGCCATGGAGGAAGCAAATTCAGTGACACCGACCAAGATTGCGGACACGGTAACTTAAGGAATTGCGCGAACGGACAACAACGGAGGTCCTGGGCGCCGGCCACGGGAGGTAAGCCCGCGTCCTTCACGTCAACGATCGAGATCTGGAAGCCACCACAACTCCACGGAAAGGACAGTCACACTAGAAACACACAGCACCACCACATGTCAACATTCCACTCACTGAAAACCAACGAGGACAGCGAATAACAAACGAGGATCGAAGAAGACGGAACCAAATGGCGCGTGATATGGCCGCCATACGCAGAGAAATCACGCCGAGACACCACGACGATTACTCTCCTGACCCTGATCATGCACCAATACCAGCCACCGAATCTAAGTCGGAGTTTCCCCATACGTCACGTTACGACGACGACGAAGGTTTACAATTTGTCCGAATCAAACGAACCGGACGTCAGAAGGAAGAATTCACAAGACATTGTCAATGCCACTAAGCGACAAATTCTACTGCCAAACTCCAACAAATTATCCCCCTTGCAAGTGGAGGGTGAATTAATGACAGTGACACCTCAACCAGGAACGGAAGACGTACAACAACGTTCCGCCTATGGCACAAGACAGCCACAAAACTTTCACCGGCGAAAATTCCTCCAATAACCATAGAGAACACAAGCAAATAGCTTCCCCTAAACACCAAACTGAAGAGACATATGGCTGGACCAATCAAGGTCATCTATAAAGGGGAAACGATGAAGTACCAATTGGAAACGATAGCGGACCAACAGACAGCACTGCAGTTCTTCCAGAACGCAAAATTTCCATTCTACACACACCAGCCTCCAAGTGAGCATATGCTCAGGGTCTACATGTACATAGTGAATTACTCCTATAGTCACCTAAATACTTATGGAAAATCACAGACTTCCATTGCTTATATCGCTCAAACGATCCTTCAACTCATGAACAATTTACTCTTCCCTGTTTGCAAAATTATCATCAGATTTAAGAAATTATGTGTTTCTTCAATCAATACGAAATTTTGTTTCTGGGTTTCCTTCCCTTATTACAGTTTACGCTGACTACTCAATCATTCCGAATGAAAATGTTACTAATTAACATGTAACATTTTCTGTAGATGACCAAAGTTCGAAAATACTTCAGATAGTGATAGATACGATCACTGTTTGCAGTTATATGTCATAGGCTGTTTCTACATCATCATAAGATGGTTTAGAAGAACTCTATTGGAAAATAATAAAAGCATACAATGTCAGTCTGATGAAAGTCTCTTAACAATACTGGCCGAAACAGTGGACGAGTTTACTTGAGTTGTCATATGATTACACTTGGTTTGACGTAGAGAAACTAAAATGTTTACCTGCGGCGATGAGAGAATATTTATAAAGCCTTTTTTTCGACAATTCAGTGAAGCTATATGTGCCTTAACGTAGACATCACTCTTGGCGGTCGCCTTCTGCAGCGCACCACGCGACTGGGGACTTCTTTGTTCCCACAGTTAAAACCAGATAATACACGAAAGCTGGAAGTACAGCAAAACCCGAAATACCATACGTTATGCAACAATTAAATTACTACAATAATCCAAGAATGCTTCTTTTATTTGTGAGGCAGTGTTGAAAAACATTGTAGATCTGGCCCGCTTTCGCTAAATCTATCGTTACTGCCACTAAAAATTACGAAATATCCTCAACAAAATCGGGGAAGTGGCAATAATAGGGACACCTATATCGGAGAATTCGGTTCAACTTGGAGCAATAACCGTATTTCCTGATACCTTCATCGGGCAGAAACGCCCGTGGAAGACTCTTTCACCTTAGCAGTGTGCGAGGCGCTCTGGGAGACAGAAGCACAGCGGCAGCTCGCAAGTTTCTGCGTAAACAGGTCCATAAATAGCGAACTTTGTGAAAGGGGCTGGTTCGTGAAACACTCGTGCCTCTTCAGAGTGGAGTGCTGCGCTCTTGAACCACACACAAACATTGAAACCTAGCGTTTATTTCATAAGAGTCAAAGATCATCGTGGCACTGGCTTTAATATAAATTCACGGAGGAAAGAAGAAAATAGTAGAACAAGTCAACTCTGAGACGAGCGGCTTTGGCTGAACATGTTCATTATGGGGATATGTTGGCATCCCAATGAACTAACAGACGAAAACTGTAACATTGCAAGAAAACATCTCTGCCTGTTCCGATACTAAATTAAGATGAGCCGGCCGTAGTGGCAGAGCGGTTCTAAGCGCTACAGTCTGGAACCGCGCGACCGCTACGGTCACAGGTTCGAATCCTGCCTCGGGCATGGATGTGTGTCACGTCCTCAGGTTAGTTGGGTTTAAGTAGTTCTAAGATCTAGGGGACTGATGACCTCAGCAGTTAAGTCCCATAGTGCTCAGAGCCATTTGAACCATTTGAAATTAAGATGAACCATTCTAACATTCAGTCAGAATGAAGTTATAAAACTGCAATGACTAAAGGCTGGCAGGTAACTACTCGAAAGCTTATTTCCACTCTATGAAATCAGTAACCCACAGAAAGGCTCTTGTGAAGTGGTGAATGTGTAACACGTTCCATCGGGCAGTTGTTATCTTGAAGGGATAAGTTACAGAGAAGTAGCAATCATTGCAATAATAGATTAGATTAATAAGTGAAGTCTATCTGAGCATGACCAAAATCGTACGTAAGTACTCCGAATCAGTGAACTAGGAATAGTTATAACTTATCATCTATTTCTGCTGATAGCCTTCTAGGTTCTGAGCACAAGATGCGTTGAAAACTGAGAAATATTTTACTCTTTTCTTGGTTTGACAAAATAGTCTCTTTTCACACATTGTGGTCCTTAGTAAACACATCATGTGTCAGTTTTCTTTAGGTCCTTGCAATTTACTATATCTACGTTTCAAATAATTCTGTTGATGTGTTTTATTTATCATTTCTGGTGGCAAAACTGAAATTTGTATAGAAGAGTACTTCAGTTTCGTCCGTAGTTTAGCATTAAAGTCACTCATTTTTATACGTTTATGTGTGCTTGCAACTACATTAAAGGTGTGGAACCTCAATAGGCCGTAGTGATGATCTTGTCTTGCTTCAAAAGTAACGTAATTTATGACTTTCTCCCTCAGAATCCTGCAAGAACAGACTCATCCTGCATTTGGCTGGATTCTGTTATTCATTCAGATATTCCATCGATGTTCCATTTGTTACCTCATAGTTCGAATTCCCCTTCTAGTGACGTGTCCTCGACCTTCATGCTCTACAGCTAACAGTTGGTCTTTGGTTAAAGATACTATAAGAGCCGCAGCGTTGTAATCTACTCAAATTTCTTACAGCGAAATGCAGGTGCAAACCAAACCTCATGTTTTAATACACATTGTGTGAGTTCTCTCAGTCCGCGACTTTCAATCTGAAACCTGTAACAGAAGGCCAGTAACTTGTGTTTATAAATTTTGTTAATAGTGATTAGATCAACGCTTTACTCTTTCTGTACAAATCATTCAAAACTGCACTCTTTCTGAAATTCTCTTCAGCTGATGTCATACCAACGTCCTTTAATTATAAGTTAAGAAATAAAGTATCTATGAATTTCATGCCTATGTGAATATTGTACTACAATCCTATGTTATTATGAGATTTTTCTTTTTTGTGTGTTCGTTACGTATCGTCGACGGTATCGTTTGGTAAACATCGCCCAGTTGAAAAACAACTGTATGTAAACCCATCAAGCCCTCTAGCTGCCCGACGCTCTACGAATTAGATACAGCAGGACTCAATGCAGGTTCGTTCAGTCCCTAACTACTCCCAGTTATAGCAAGATCCCATTATTAGAGCACTATCTGAGCATTCCCTTAGCAGCGAGTAGTCTTTTCAAGAGTCAACGTCCGCGTTCCTATCGGGATGACAGCGTGGATCCACAGGAAGGTTGCAGACATTTATTCTCCACATTCTGTGCAATGCTGCCAGGAATAGAGCCCATTCATCTTCTTTCGTCGAACGGTGAGTCCTTGGATCATTACGATCTTATCTTATTAATATGTTTAATCCTATTTATTTACTCCATGACGCGTGCCAGGATGTCTTTCCAGTTGACGCCTCATTGGCAGTTTTGCACGTGCCGTGTACCAACTGTAATTGCTTCCCGTACGTTGCTTCGTGAGTGCGCGTATAGTCTAGCTCTAGGGCAATCATATTTAAAACAGCTGCTTGCAATTCATTAACACAAAAACTTGCTTCACCTATTTTTTTATTTTTTTATTTGCCATTTTCTGAAGTTTTTTAAGACTAATTTCTACTCCTACAAAACCAAATTTCTTCTATCCTCAGATTCTAATATTTTTTATTATTCTGAGTAATTTAAATTTCTTCAAGCCAAAAAACCTAAACTTTTTCTTTTTTGAAAACTGCGGAGTATATGGCTCTGCTATATTATGAGAGGAAGGGTTGTGCGGGAGGGTGTTGACATTGTCTTCTCCTACAGCATGCTGACAATTTTTACTTTGGCATCGTCTAATTACTAAGAAATTTGGAGGATGCTGAGGAAGCAGAGGCTGCTGCGCTTACAATAATACTGGTGTTTAAAAAAATAATGTAATATTACATTTATCACTTTTGCTGGTGGCAAGCATCTAAAATGGTAAAATGTTGCATAGAAAATTTATACTTGTGGATAATGAAATTATACACTCCGCTAACCAGCATCAGATTCCCATCAGACCGACGAGAACGTTGACCGACGGCATTGTTCAGAGGCTAGTGACCGATCTAAAAATTACGCCGTCTGCGTAATTACATTGCCTCGATACCGATAGAAAAGACCGGTAAAAGAGATCTCAGGGACGAAGAAATAAAAGTTTGATAAAGTAATAGCCTATTGAACACTAGTAGCGTTAGGTTGTGGCCACCAAACAATTCATCGGCAACTCTCCTTCGCTGCAATCTGAAAAAGTTCTAAAATGCAGCATGATAATTTCGTATGTGGAATTAATGAAACAGGAAAATGTACTGTTAATGAAAACACGGCTATTGTAATTAAATTAGATAACTAGATACGAGAGCGAATCTTACATTTTGTGAAACAGTCATCGAAAACAAACGAGAGAGAGAGAGAGAGAGAGAACTCACAGCTCCTGCTTTTATATAATCCAAAAACAAATTACGGCAACTGCCTTCAACTTGCTTTACAGCTACGACACATAAAGATTTCCCTGGAACGTTATCGGAACAGCAAAAAAGTACGTTCCTTACATTAAATCGTGACCTTTTCTCCTTACTTTACAGATTTATTTACACAGAGAAAATTTATTCTTAATGTAATTTAGCTTTAATTATACGATTGGGTCATATTCTATTTATTATTCAAAAAGCAACCTTTCACAGTCTCGCTTCAAAAGGGAAACACAAATGACGACAAATGAAGATTAGTAGAGATTCGTGGGTCTTTGGAAAGATATATGCGAGAAAAATACAACAGCTACCATCGTCACACCTTAGCAACAGATCTGGCAGACAACCCGGGAAAATTATATCTTACGTAAAATCGCTAAGTGGGTCTAAGGCTTCCATTCAATCCCATGTTGACCAGTCTGGCGTGGCAGTTAAAGTCAGTAAAGCGATAGCCGAAGATTTAAATTTCACGTTCAAGAAATCGTTCACGCAGGAAAACCGTATAAACAACCTTCATTTGACCCATCGGACAGACTTCCGTAGTGAAAACAAATAAATCACCAGGTCCAGATGGAATAAAATTCGATTTTAGAAAGATTGCTCTGCGGCACTGCCCCCTTAGCTAACCTCCATTTATCGTGAAGCTCTAATCCAGCTCAAAGTCCAAAACGACTGGAAAAAAGAGCAGGTGACTCCAGTGTATAAGAAGGGTAAAAGAACGGACCCACAAAACTTCTTTTTTGCTGCATTATCCTTGAACACATTCTGAGTGCGAATACAATAAATTTTCTTGGGGATAAGAAGATAATGTCCACTGATCAATGTGGTTTTAGAAATCATCGCTCGTGCGAAACTCACATTGCCCCTTTCCCACATGATTCACTGAGAACTATGGATGAACGACAACAGGAAGACCCTATATTTCTAGATTTCCGAAAAGCATTTGACACATTGCCACATTGCAAAAAATGGTTCAAATGGCTCTGAGCACTATGGGTTTTAACATCTGAGGTTATCAGTCCCCTAGAACTTAGAATTACTTAAACCTAACTAACGTAAGGACATCACACACATCCATGCCCGAGGCAGGATTCGAACCTGCGACCGAAGCGGTCACGCGGTTTCAGACTGAAGCGCCTAGAACCGCCTGGCCACACCGGCCGGATTTGCCACATTACAGGATGTTAACGAAGGTACGACTATATGGGATAAGTTCACAGATTTGTAAGTGGTTCGAATACTTCTAAAATAATAGAACCCAGTATGTTGTCCTCGACGGCGAGCGTTCGTCGCAGACGAGAGTATCGTTAGGAGTGACGCAGTGAAGTGTCGTAGGACCGCTGTTGTTCTCTATATACATGAATGTTTTGGCGGACAGAGTGGGCATCAGACTGTTGTTGTTTGCTGATGATGCCGTGGTGTACGTAAGGTGTCGAAGTTGAGTGACTGTAGGAAGATACAAGGCGACATAGATAAAACTTCCAGCTGGTGTGATAAGTGGTAGCCCTGTATGAAGAAACATGTAAGTTAATGCGAATGAGTAGGAAGAAAAGACCTGTAATGCTCAGATACGGTATTACTAGTGCCCACCGTCAAATCGTTTAAAAATCTGGGCGTAAAGTCGCACTTCGATATGAGGGGGAACGAGCATGTGAAAGCTGTGGTAAGGAGGACAAATAGTCGACTTTAGTTTATTGTGAGAATTTTAGGAAAGTGTGGTTAACCTGTAAAGGAGACCGCATATAGGACGCTGGTGCGACCTACTCTTGAGTACTGCTCGAGTGTTTAGGATCCGTACCAGGTTGGATTGAAGGAAGACATCGAAGCAATTCAAAGCCAGCTGCATTTGTTACCGGTAGGTTCGAACAACACGTAACTGTTACGGAGATGCCTCTGGAACTCAAATGGGAATCCCTGGAGGGAAGGCGACTGCTTTTTTTCTTTTTTCGTGAAACACTAATGAGAAAATTTCGAGTCTTAAGTTACTGGCCTTCAGTCGGTTTTAAATTAAAGTCGTTTTGCCCTTAAGGCGTGAGATTCAAATGGTTCAAATGACTCTGAGCAGTATGGGACCTAACATCTATGGTCATCAGTCCCCTAGAACTTAGAACTACTTAAACCTAACTAACCTAAGAACATCACACACATCCACGCCTGAGGCAGGATTCGAACCTGCGACCGTAGCGGTCACGCGGTTCCAGACTGAAGCGCCTAGAACCGCACGGCCACACCGGCCGGCAGGCGTGAGATTGAACGGCGCATTTAGCCGGTAATTAATTTCTAAAATTAATTTTTGGCTTGCTCTGTTTTAATGTTTTATTTACTCTTGTAATGTTTCTCAAATGAATAAAGTAGTTTGTTCGAGTGCAACTCACAGCCACTCATTTTGACCTCTTTCCACAAATAAAATTATCTGTCCTGTCCTGCGGGTATAGTAGAGGATTTCAACGTGAAATTACGTTTTCAACGACAGAGCTCTAGAAATTGAACAACTTTTTTTGATGTTATGTTTTGGTTTGTCGCCAACTGCAGAATGCTGTTGCCAACAATCGAATGTTATTGCCAATTATAGAATGTGTTTTTGTGATATTTGTAATTTGTTTCTGTGTGCACGTGTGTGTGTGTGTGTGTGTGTGTGTGTGTGTGTGTGTGTGTGTGTGTGTGTGTGTGTGTGTGTGTGTGTGTATGGTTATGGGTGGCTAGATGGGTGTGTGCGTGTGGTTATGGGTGACTGGATGGGTGTGTGGGTATGTGTGTGTCTTTCTGTAGGTGTGTCTGTGAGGGGAGGGGGTGGAGTGAGATGTATGTACTTGTTTTAATGTGGCTGCATATACAAGTGAAATGTTTTTTATCTTATCATTTCTTTTATTAATAGTAGCAGAGAGCCTGTATTGATGTGTGTTTTCTCATTCATCACATGTTTGTTCTCAGCAGTAGCTTTCTGGAACTGGCAGTTTTCCTGCATTTGTATTCGGTATCTGTAATGGTTGTTTGTTATGATTATTTTCGTGTTTTGTTCCACATTATTGGGTTGGTACTTGTGATTCTTAAGAGCTCTGCAAATGTGGAATGATTTGTTCAAATTTCCAATGTCTGAGTTCTTCTTTGTACTGCGTTTTAAAATTCCTGCATGTCATGTCTACATACGCTGCATCACAACTTTGAAATTCAAGTTTGTTAATTCCTTATCCCTGGAATTTATCCTTCTTGATTGTTGGTTGACTTAAGTTTGATAGGATGGTCTGCATAGCTTTTTCTGCTATTTGGAAGCCCTATTTCAGTAGTATATTCACCACTCTGTAATTTATGTGTGTAACTCATAGTGCGTCGTGATTTATGTGTGTAAGTCATAATGTATCATCTGCTTCTTTCCTGTGTGGTGTTGTCATTTTGTATGTGTGTCGTGTGTGTTTTTTGGGTTTTCGGCTTTTGAGATTTCCTGCACTCCGGAAATGTTGAATATGTTGTGTTTGTGATTTTATTTTTTTGACTGAGTCTGTGAACTACATGTTTGTCATACCAAGTGTTCCTACCTGTTTGTATGGTTATTCTTATTTCTTTTTCACCGCCGCCGTCAGTGTCAGCCAGTTTGCCGTAGCATACGGAGCTCCATCGCAGTCTTTAACACTGGTAGCATGCCGCGACAGCGTGGACGTGAACCGTATGTGCAGTTGACGGACTTTGAGCGAGGGCGTATAGTGGGTATGCGGGAGGCCGGGTGGACGTACCGCCGAATTGCTCAACACGTGGGGCGTGAGGTCTCCACAGGACATCGATGTTGTCGCCAGTGGTCGGCGGAAGGTGCACGTGCCCGTCGACCTGGGACCGGACCGCAGCGACGCATGGATGCACGCCGAGACCGTAGGATCCTACGCAGTGCCGTAGGGGACCGCACCGCCACTTCCCAGCAAATTAGGGACACTGTTGCTCCTAGGGTATCGGCGAGGACCATTCGCAACCGTCTCCATGACGCTGGGCTACGGTCCCGCACACCGTTAGGCTGTCTTCCGCTCACGCCCCAACATCGTGCAGCTCGCCTCCAGTGGTGTCGCGACAGGCGTGAATGGAGGGACGAATGGAGACGTGTCGTCTTCAGCGATGAGAGTCGCTTCTGCCTTGGTGCCAATGATGGTCGTATGCGTGTTTGGCGCCGTGCAGGTGAGCGCCACAATCAGGACTGCATACGACCGAGGCACACAGGGCCAACACCCGGCATCATGGTGTGGGGAGCGATCTCCTACACTGGCCGTACACCTCTGGTGATCGTCGAGGGGACACTCAATAGTGCACGGTACATCCAAACCGTCATCGAACCCATCGTTCTACCATTCCTAGACCGGCAAGGGAACTTGCTGTTCCAACAGGACAATGCACGTCCGCATGTATCCCGTGCCACCCAACGTGCTCTAGAAGGTGTAAGTCAACTACCCTGGCCAGCAAGATCTCCGGATCTGTCCCCCATTGAGCATGTTTGGGACTGGATGAAGCGTCGTGTCACGCGGTCTGCACGTCCAGCACGAACGCTGGTCCAACTGAGGCGCCAGGTGGAAATGGCATGGCAAGCCGTTCCACAGGACTACATCCAGCATCTCTACGATCGTCTCCATGGGAGAATAGCAGCCTGCATTGCTGCGAAAGGTGGATATACACTGTACTAGTGCCGACATTGTGCATGCTCTGTTGCCTGTGTCTATGTGCCTGTGGTTCTGTCAGTGTGATCATGTGATGTATCTGACCCCAGGAATGTGTTTATAAAGTTTCCTCTTCCTGGGACAATGAATTCACGTTGTTCTTATTTCAGTTTCCAGGAGTGTATCTAGGAGCAATACTGTAAACTTGGAATAGAAAATGGCAGATGATGGCGCTTACAGTAGAGGACACCAAGACATTTAGTCTGTATTTTGCAGATGACGAGACCATACTACATAGCAGAAGATGATCAGAGCTGTATGAGAAGAAAGCCTGAAAAGGAATAGAATAAGGTTGACCTGTAGATGAATAGGAAAAAATGCGGGTACATGGCTGTTGGAATCGCAAAAGTAAATAATTTGGAGGTAGATGGAAACGTACTTGCAGGTTTGGAAAAGGCAAAATATTTTGTGTCATTATTTTATAAACGAGGCACAAGCAATGACGAAATCATTAATAGGATTACTGAAGGACGAGCTGTAGCATAAAGAAGTGAAGAAGAAAGAAGAAGAGAATGTATAGAACTATAATCCAGGGCGTAGGATAATAAATTACGTAATCCTAAAAAGGATGAAAATGGATAAGGATATCTATGACGACATACAACCAAAACAGCTGATGTGGTTTGCCATGTGAGTAGGATGAATGAAGAAAGGATACCAAATCAGATACTATGATGGATACCATCCTAGCGAAAGAAAAGGGATCGCCCACTACGCAACTCGCAAAACGTTGGGGAGGGGGCAATGGAAGCAAGAAATATGAACGCTGACACAAGTAAAGACAGAAGACGAAGGCGACTAGGGGCGGACAACCGATGCCAACATTAGACAATCCACAAGAAGAAGAAGAAACTTACAAAACCATTCTTGGACGATGGGAGCTTTGTGAACAGGATCCCCGTCATCTTGGAACTCAGCATCATCGTTTGGGAACAAGCACTATACCATGGGGATCGACCTGATCAGCCAAACTGGTCACATAATTCTTTACAGCAATGTTATCTTGCAGAGTAATAATGGGGTCCATTGAATTCCATGATGTGGATGCACAGATCATCCCTGAACCCTCACTCGTGTCAAGCAACACTCATGTAACCAAATCACATTCCTCCAATGCTCCACTATCCAGGTCTTACGCCTCAGGCATCACATTTTCCTGTTACAGGCATTTGCATCGTTGATGAGTGGATTTGCAGTTTCAAATCGCCCTGCAATTCTGCTCTTCCGGAGTTCCTATCGTATAGTTTTGGTGCTGGTAGAATTGCCCCCTTGAGACATTCAGTTCTGCCACTGTCGTCCGCTTACTTTCGCCTCAGTACGTTTCAATGACGTGTATCACACACGACAAGTCAATGCACACTTTCGTCAGCGTTGTGACTTAGCGGATTCTTTTTTTCTTTTTCGTTTTCCCTGTACACCTGTACACAGTATAAATGTTCGATGCGGTGCCTCTTGAAATACCAAACACATACAACTCCCTTGGTCACGGAAGCAACTACCATACGAGCACTAACAATTTGCCAACAATCGAATTCACATAGTTTCGACATAATACACCCAGAACTGCACAGGACACCGTTCACATTACAACTGATAATTGCAACGTACTGAGGACACAATCTAACCTGTAGGCTTAGCTGGTATTTGCATTTGTATCGAAGCAAGCAATTCTCGCGATCCATATTTTTGTCCAAACCCCGATTTTCTGAAGCGTGGGTGATACCGCTGCCTGTCTGCAGAATTCCTCCGAAGCTGCTATTCCAGAAGACGGTCGTTGTGTGTAGGAGCGAAGGCGTCGGATGCTGGTGTTTTCAGTGGCGGCGCTGCAGCGCACCTCTGCCTGTCACGGCCGCCACTTCGGAGCTTTGTGGCCGTCGTAATTAACTTGCAAATGAAAGTTAATGCGGCCCGCGTCGTATACCAGTGTCGGCGGTTTTGCCGGAATGGGGGGCGCGGCGCGTCGCGGCGCCGGTCGCTCGTTGGCGGTCGAGCAGCATGGCGCCGCGGCGCCGCGCCTCATAACTCTTGGTTAGGCGTCTGCGTCGGCGTCGCCACTCTGAAACAATAGCAGCGTGAGTAATGGCGTACTACGCGCCGGCCGCTGGCCTCCCACCTAACGCTTCTTCGCCGAAGCGCTAATGTGCAACCTACAGCACTTCGTGGCTTTTATAACCGCCACCGTGCAGTATTGCACCTTTTATTACAACACGAAGAGCGGTCGTTTTCAAACTGTATCTATCATTTCCATACTTGCTACTGTCAGCTTCTCATCATTGTGTTACTAGAAAGGATTGTTTTGAAACTTCCTGTCAGATTAAAATAGTATGTCAGCCTGGGACTCGAACCCTGAATCTTTCCTTTGGTGGGCACTATTCTTACCGACTGTTTTGTGCGGGACCGAAACTCTAATTGAATTTACATCTTTCATGAGCCATTGCCTTAACCATAGTTTCTTTCTTTTTCTATTTTAACTTTGTGACGACAAAACAGAGTTAAAAGAAACATTCTATTGCCAGCTCTGCAATTTTTAGTTCTTCCTGGGTCGCTTACTCGCGTAGTTTTCCTTAGCTGATCACTTTACTTGGTCGATTCCACGAATGACAGCACCGCCGCTCATCTTTGTGCACCCGACACACCCCAACTACCTTGCGTATGTGCAGAACCGTTCCTAGTAAATATGCATACCAGTTCTCGTACTTTTGTACCCGTAACAATTTTGTAAATCCATCTTGCGAGTACTACCAGTAATCCTGCATATATAGCGAATGCCGGGATGGTTCCTTAGAAAGAGCGCTGCCGATTTCCTTCCCTATCCTTCCCTAACCTGAGCTTGTGCTCCGTCTCTAATGACCTCGTTGTCGACGACACGTTAAACAGTAATCTCCTCCTCCTCCCGTAATTCCTGTGATACAAGCCACTAGGTTCGTGTTATGACGCGGAAAATATTTTTCCTCTGAAAAAAATACAATGTCGCAAGAGATTGCTGTATGTATAGTGCTCCGTATGAAAACTATGATCTTCTTTGCCCGAGTTCAGACTGCCAACGCCTCGCTGTAGACCAGCCGGTGATCGTCCGTATCCAGCATGTCGAATTGTTGACTCAAGGGCTAATCCGCCAAAAGCGTGGCGTAGTTTTCGTCATTTGTTGGGTATTTTCGGTTCACGACAATGTACCATGTTGACCAGACTGTTGTAGGTAGGTGGCGGTGGTGTACCGTGCGCCACACCATGTGCCAATCAACGGCACGATGTTTCCATTCCACGTTGTTACAGGCGATCTGATGACGAAGCAGATGGTACACGCCCTTTGATGTGGATAGTGGGAACATCTGCAGGCTGACCTATCCAGGCACGACCCAGGACCTGCCTACGCGTCTTCATTGTGGAAACAATCCCTGTGTTCACACTTCGATGCAAAGCGGAATACTGTGTTGCTATCCATCAGCAATTAAAGGTACTAAAGGCTAAAGGACTGATAAAATAAAAATTCATCAATTCCTGGGCTTGCTATGTTTGTGTCAGGTACTATACCCGTTTGCTATGTTTGTGTCAGGTACTATACCCGTTTGCAGATGAATGAACTCCTTTCTGAAGTACAAATTACCACACATCCTTTCATCAGAAAACTGTACTCTGTGGCTTGTTCCATACACCTACAAAACATACGATATTGCAGTGCCTTTGTTATTCCAAATTACGATGCAATGTTCCCAGACACGCATGCATGTCGGAAGGAACATTGCATTAATTTGGAATAATACAGGCACCGCAATATCGTATTTATCTGCGAACAGCGGCCAAGCGACTTTCAAATAAAATGTCACCCCTGTATGGGAACATACACAATGGATGTACGAGTACAGGTTGCAGACACATGGTTTACAATGTATGGAAATTTGGATCTGGCTGTGAATCGTGCTCGGATAGCCAAATGGTAAGTCGACTGAGCGCGATAAGCGGGAAATCCGGGTTCGAGGCCCAGTCCGGCACAATTTTTCACTGTCGTCTTTCCATTAAAGGGCTGATGGTTGCCTGTATTCGTGTATTACATATAAAGATGTCAATAAACTGGTCCGCAAAATTACCGTCGTGCATCACTCATCTTCGTTTGCAGCAGAATTCTGCAATAAAAACTGTGTCAAAACACAACGCCTGGAGAAACGTGGTTTTCAGTGCAACCAAAGTGATAACCCTTTACGCCCTGTCCCGCACCATCTTGCGGATCAGGTTTTAATTTTGTTGTGGTTCAACTACATCACTTTCCTATATAACTCCCGACTGCAAAGATTCTGCGAGATCGCCGCTTCCGTTTGGCAGTTGTTTGTTCAGTATTGTGGCCACCAGAGGGCAACAGATCATCTCAAACTTCAACGAGAAGACAAAACCATGCGTCACAGAGGTAAATAGAATATGTTTTCCTATATTTCATTGGTTTAATGGAACTCCTGCGTTATTTTAGACTGAGAATGTTTCATTTATGAAGTGCCTTTTCTATACTATACATGTTTGTATTTTGAGTTGCACGATCATTCAAGCAACTTCTTGAACAAACTATCACCATGAGAATTTTCTCAGTATTTTTACCTAACATCAGAGGTCATAAAGTATCAGAACTGATACCCATTAGATAAAATTCTAAGAATTTTTCTATGAGGGTGAAAAGGATATCTTGAACCATTAGTACCAAGACGAACTTGACTCTTCGCACATAATATTCTCAAGCGGCATACTGCGGTGAACGGGTAGATTCATTGTTTATACATTTCTGAAAAGTTTTCGATTCAGCACCGCACCGTAACGATCTAGTGAGAACACCTACACACAGGACATCTTGTCAGACTATCTTTCCTGAGACACAACTTGGCACGTTACCAAGAATAGGATGTCGAACCACCCTGAGGCGCGGAAGTAATTAGTAACCTGCCAGAACACTATAAAACAAAACGGCCATTACTGTTCAAGTTATGTGTTGGTGATATAGCGAACAGCATTAATTGCAATTGCTGCCTTAGTGGAAGTGTTTTCCAGTAATTGTAGCAATATTTAGTCGAATCTACGGAAGACAAGTCTTGCGAAATAATTTACCAAGTTTACATCTCAATGTAGAAAGTTGTAAACTGGGCCAATTCATGTACAGCACGTACAGCCTATTATGGATCTGTGTGATTTGCATTGGGTAGGCTTAACAGGGAACAACATCGAGCGTATTCAGGGGAGGGCAGCGCTCATGGTACGTGCATGTTTTACTCGGAGAAAGTATAACAGAAATACTGAAAAATTTGAATGGCCAGAAACTTGAAAACCCATCTAATACTCCCGGAAACTCTGGTTACAATATGCCATGTATCGTTTTCACATTAAAATCTATAAACATTTTGAAAGAATATTTGTCAACATCTCAAGCTGTCATTCTTTCCATACGCCTGCCGCAATGCAACAGATGGATACCTTAGTTGACACAAACTATATAGCAGTTTATAGTGTATAGTAGTAGATGAAACTAATGCTTCTGTTCTCTAGTTTGCTCCTGCGAAATCTTCGCAGACCGTTATTAGGGAAATGGTTTACAAGGACACACGCTCTCCCTGGCTCCGTTCGTTTGAGTCCAATTGCTGTAGCCAACGTGTAACAGGTTTACGAATGCAGCTGCTCAGTTTATATCTTACAGGTATCTAGTACGCACAGTAATCATGTAGCCAACCATCAAAACTACAGTGTCGCAACAACCACATAGATTTCAGAGATGTTTTAAGTGGATACATAAATTAATCACTAGACTTAATTTTAAATGCAAACACTTTTAGGTTAGGCTTTACCGTGACTGTTTCTGATATCGAATGAAAGAATAAATTTACTGTTACCAGTCATTGTTTATTTATATTCACAGCGCGTTTCGACTTTTCAAACATCCGTCATCAAGTGGATTTATATGTGTTAGTGTGACATAATGTGTGTTGTGTTACGATTTTGGGGTAACTTGTAGGACTGTCTAGTGGAGAAACAAAATCACTATTTCAGAACATCGTTTTGGGAAGGTTCTTGACTAAAAACTAAACTTACTAAACTTACATCTAAAAGTGAAAATAATCAAAGAAAATAACTCCAGGGGTCACAGGCTCCTTTCTCCATGGTAACACTTTACATGTAAACTGCCATATTTTGTAAGCAAAGATGATGTCTGGAAACTAATAGGTACAAAGAACATAACAGCAAAACAGAAACATTATGTCGAAATACAAAGAATATACATCATAACAACATTAATGTTTTGGAATAAGTTTTGAAGGATTGTGGAGATCTTTGTTCAAATATTTCGAGGGGTTTACAAATCCTTTTCTGTCGAGTCCATGAATTTCATACTCGTTTATCTAGACAGGTGGCATGTTGCAAACTTTGAGTGCAATAATTATTTTGCCAAAAGTGGTAAAATTATACATAAATAACAATTTTAGCTGGGTTGTTTCTTTTGTTGAATTAATTTGTTGATCATCTGCAGCGAAGATTACCCTACAGCAACACCAGTATCAGTATTTCATTATCAAATGCAACCGTCTCTCGTTGGCATAGCCATACCACAACGAGGGGCAGCCATTCCAAATACACTGCTTACCATTAATGCGATGGGGTGCAACAAATGTCAAACTGCATTAGGTGTATTACATGCTTGGACATATAAATTGTTAGCACTTCAGCGCAATCGCAATAAGAAGGTAAGAATGACAACTAGATTCTATATATATAAGGAAACTTTACACATCGATTTTCTCATTCAAAAATCCATTTTCACGTTGCTTTTCAACGTGAAGGCAGTGTCACGCTGCGTGTGACGAGTAGAAACGTCTACCGACAAGTGTCGGAATTTGACTGGCATGATAGTGGCCTATCCCGACAGTGGTTTGAATTTTTATTTTACGGCCTTCAGGCTCTTTGTTACGTCCGACCAGAGTTTCACACATAAAGTGTTTTTAAAATCATAGTTACCTGAGAACTAGTAATAATTTTAACACGACTGTCATAAATAGTTTTCATCAATCAAAAATGATTTGTAAAACAATGGTCCAGACTAGCTACAACAAGTTTAATATTTTTTTACACTACCTGATTCGGCTTTATTGCCTTTTTCAAGTAACCTACGAATACAACATTGGTGAGCCTATCTACATGTACGGTGGTTGTCCATGCGAATAATTATACACTGGAATTATGTACTGGTACTTATGTGTAGTTTGTTTTGAAGACCATATTGCAGCTACAGCAAACTGTCATTGTCTAATTTGTAGTGATTCCGTGATATGTTCGAATTATAAATGAATAGATTACGTTTTGACACATATTTCATAGTTCACTTACTATGAAGGACAATTTGACATTTATTTGACACTACGTTTACTGTGAAGTTATCTGTTTACGAAGTATAATTAGCTAAACAACGATAATTTTGTATTTCATTGATTGGACATTGCTGTAAATTATATTTTTAGTCTGAAAATGTTTTATTGTCCATATGTACTATCTCATTACGTATTCCAGTACGTCAATAAAATTTTGCTTATAGTAGTTATGTATAGAGTCTGTATGTCCGCTTAGTATTTCGTGTGGATAGTCTCTCGTGTGTATATATATGTCTCCTGTTACTAAACAGAATACCGAAAAGATTCACTATGGACATACTGGCTGTGGCTGTGGTTGAGGCGCTGTCACAACAGAATACCAACGTGTTGATAAAAATGGTTCAAATGGCTCTGAGCACTATGGGACTTAACATCTGAGGTCATCAGTCTCCTAGAACTTAGAACTACTTAAACCTGACTAACATAAGGACATCACACACATCCAAGCCCGAGGCAGAATTCGAACCTGCGACTGTAGCGGTCGCGCGGTTCCAGACTATAGCTCCTAGAACCGCTCGGCCACTCCGACCGGCACCAACGTTTTGAATCAGAGCTTCTGTACTCCATTTGACGTTAGGTTATCAGATAGGTAATGAGCGTGTGGTCTCTCTGTCTGAAGCTGTCATCGATGGACAGTGGTCTGACTATCACCTGCTGCACCGAGTGAGGTGGCACAGTGGATAGCACACTGGACTCGCCTTCAGGAGGACGACGATTCAAACCTACGTCCAGCCATCCTGATTTAGATTTTCCGTGATTTCCCTAAATCGCTTCAGGCAAATGCAGGGATGGTTCCTTTGAAAGGGCACAGCCAATTTCCTTCCCCATCCTTCCCTAATCCGATGGAACCGATGACCTCACTGTTTGGTCACCGCCCCCAAACGAGCTGCTGCACTCTTTATGTCTTACACAACATAGCGACACCGGTGGCTGACAGCTCTGCCCCAACCTTCTGGCAGCGGCAGGCTTGCGTGGTGGCTGACTTCTTGATCGCTGAAGTTTGTATCCCGCCTGGATAGGCGGCGCGTGTGTCTGCTCCTGTAAACTGAAGGATAGGCCGAATGTAGGAAGTGAGTAGGAACAGGAAAAGGTGAAATGCTTCGGTACTGCGCATGGGTTATAACTCTTTTACTTAACTTTGCGTACAGATGAGCAGGTAGGTGCGAAGTCTTTCATCAATCAAATCTGACTGCGGCTAAAAGTTACAAAGGCAAAATCTCTAGTGGCTTGCCCACTGTGAAATAGAAACAATGTTGCTTGTTCGTCTACTCGGAATCAAATGGGCTGAATCTGGAGTGGCGCTCGTAGTGCTGCACAGCGCCGGCTAGAGGCCGCTGTCGCCTGTGTCGGTGTCGTAGTGCCAACCTACGAACTTGCACCTATGCAGTGGAATCGTAGCTATCCCTACCACAGAAAGGGAGCTCTCCATGAAGACGCATGAAGATGCAAATGTTCCTACTACATGGGTACAGTTTTGAATTTAACTTAGGGGAGTAAGTCGGGGTGACAGTGTGGGGTTTGAGTCTGGAAGGGCCCCTTGGTGTTTGTTTAAATAAGTATACAAACTTAGAGTTGGGAGCAGTAGTATGCAGTGACAATATACCTCTGAGTGAATAGTAGCCTGAGGATAAAATATGTAAAGCAGGTCAGCAGAAAGTCCTATACCAACACAAACATCCTTTATCTCTGACATAATAGTGCCAGGTATTTCAGAAATCGGATTCTGATGTGGTAGAACCAGAGCAGCGCCCATATACCTGAATTCTAAGCTATTATAAATAGCCTACAGGTCAGAGCTGTATTGTGACGCTGTAGTTAGGCTGTCCTCGAATTGCAGCTCTGGGGCAGCATACCATACTTCTACACTGTTATAAATAGTCCATCAGATCTAATGTCATAGAGCCAAGGACAGTATTCCATCTCTGTGGCAGCATACCAGAATTCTGCACTCTTATAATTAGCCCAAAATGTCAGAGCTAGATTGTGACATCTTAGACCCAGGGCAAGTATTCCACTTCCCAAACATGTCAGTGTGCCATCTTCGATTTCCTGCCACTTTTTCCTTAGGATAACAACCCTGCTTCCATGGGAGTAGGGTGAAACACACTAGTGCAGTTGGGCAACTTTTTAATTTCCCACCACTTTTGAATTTCCTGCCAAAATCTGAATTCCCGCCATTTTATACCTACGGCAAATGGCTTTTATCAGCAGGGGAAGAAGGTGGGCGGGTGGGGAAATCCCATGACGTCATCGATTACACACTTTGGGCCAGAACTCCCATTGCATATCTACTTACCTGGTGTGATGGTATAGGTCGCCATTAGGTACACCATACGATCATGCTCTTTCGCATAGCCAGTAATTTTTCCAGCAAATCTTAAATTTCTGACGTACTGAGACCCTATTTTGGAGGCCTCTGTGACATTATAGTTCAAAAAGACAACGCACGACGTCATGTTACCTCGATACAGAGGAGTTTGTGCTGTTTCCCTGATCAGCATAACTCTCGCTCGACGGACAGATCTCCTTACGGGTTGCCGAGAGACCTGCCTGCCAGACATCACCAGCCATAATTCAAACTCTGTGGCTTACAGAGGTGGAAACACAGTGTAGTAAATTGCACACTCTGTACCTTCCCAGTTCGCAACAAATTTCATCGTGTATTCTTCCTGCTATACCGTAGATACACAATAAGTAAAATTTCGTCATTTGATAACCTTCCTGGTGTTGCAATTTTAAGGGCCAGTAGTGTAAGTAGAAGAATCTTTATCAAAATTAGCGTAAATTCAGTACAGATCGCCCACAACTTCAATTAGAAATTTTGAAAAAGAGCATATTTGCCGAGCAGCTCTAATGGCAAACTTTATATTATGCTCTAGTGGGAATACTGGCGGTAGAAGTGGAACACGTGGGGTACGGGTCTAATAAAAATACTAGTTTGCAAGGGGGCTGGGGAGTGGAAGACTGAAAGAAGAAAACCTTGGAAGGACAACACTTACGGTGCAGAGAAAGCTTGATGCCTTCCTCACCACAGAGAAAGTAAGGATCTCAAATAGTAGCTTGCCATTCCTGTGATAGTTTACCTCTGACAAAAGCTTATTAATTGATTTTATAATTTATAAATTTGTCCTAAAATCAAGTCGACTCTCAGGAGAGCCATATCTGATTGTAGGAAAGTTAGCTTGCCATGAGCAATTTGTGTTGTGGCTCTCCTTTGTATACCATCCAGCTGCTGCTTAATGTAAACCGAAATGGTACTCTGTCGTAGAAGCTGCAAAAGGACCGACACGACGAGGATAAAGCGCCCCAGGGAGTTTAAATCCTCAAAAGCTCGCTACTAAATCCACGAAGCAATTACTAACGATTTCGGGGGCTGGAGGCCGCAGAACATTCCCTGCAAGCCCTCGTAACAGAATATTGCGTCGTGAAAGAGGGGAGCACGTTCCAGATGCTCCTGTGGTCCCCGTCATTCGTGATGCCTCAGCCTCCGTCATTTTCAACGAAATATGATATTGGATGGACGAAACAAGTTTCTGAGGATCGCGCGCTCGTCTGAAGCACCCGGTACGAAGAATGAAAAAATGGGGATATCACTTTTCTTCAGATCTGAGCTTGAAATGTCCCATGCACGTACCAGCCGCGATGCCATACTCCAGTAGCTGCGTATTCTCTCGCTTGATGTAACATGTTTAACTGAATGCCTCTCTGTCTTCAATAACCAGCAAAGCGTAGCCTTTGTGTTCTGGATATGATAAGACGTTGTGCTCTTTCTTCAGGTGTATCAAAAATTAATTAATAGTCTTCGAAGGCCTCTTTAGTCAATATAAATGACCATGTTAATCGGCAGGACCGCACGTTAAACAAAAATTTCTTCGTAATCTGCACTTATAACATATCTATAAAACCGTCGTGTCTGTCTGATTGAACACGCTTCTGCAAACCTACTAGACGAGTTATCATTAGATTTTTACAAGTAACTTGAGCATAGCTTGGGGCACCGTATAGGCTTTAGTTCATCAAAATTGGATCACGTAAAAAAAAGTATTGTGGTTTAAAGTTTTATATAAAACCACCGTATCTCTCTGTTTGTCTGTCTGAAGAAGTCAACCTGTTTCACGGGGTTTTCGCAGGTAACTTTAACATAGCTAGCGGCTTTATTTCATCAAAATCGGATCGCGGAAAAGAAGATATAACAATTGAAAATTTTGTCCACAGTAATATCATAAAACCGAAAGTAGCTCCGTTGCAGTTTCACGACTAACTTCTGAACTGATTTGGATGAAACTTGGTATGGAGGTAGTTTGAATCCTGAGGAAGAACATAGGCTGCTTAGAAAGAGTGTAGTACGACGTCTCTTAAAAAAAACTCGGGGGCATTCGTAATTTCGCGCCGATGGTGTGCTGGAGCGAAATGTGGCTGGCATCCCTGCACACGCCAGTGTTTAATGTGTAACTGCTGGAAGTTTCATTGTTGGTATGTCAGTTATTGTTCAGTGATGTATTGAGTAGAATGTCGTATCACACAGTTTGCGAATTTCGAGATGGTAGAGTTAGAGGACCAACGCGTTTGCATCAAATATTGCGTGAAACTCAACGAAACCTCTACACACACACCAAATATGCAGGGATCCTACGATTATGAGTGCTTAAGTTGTATTCGATGTTACGAATGGTTCACTCGCTTTAAAAATGGCAGGTCGGAAGTTAAAGCTGGCCCTTAAAGATGACGTACAAATGGAAGACTGACTGTCCGAGAGATTGCAGAAGAATGTAATATTTCAGTTGAATCACGACATGAAATCCTGACGCCGAATCCTGGAATGCGTTGTGTTGCCGCCAAGATCGTCCCACGGCTCATGGGTCAATACCAGAAAGACCTTTGCCTCGCAGTCTGAAAGACCTTTTGGATAGCGCAAATGAGAAGGAGATGTTCCTTAAGAGAATCATAACTGGTGATGAGACGTGTATCTGCGGTTATGACTTTGTACGTCCATCTTTTTTAGCGATGGTCGCAGGACGCGGCTGTTCGATAAAGGATGTCAAATTAAACACCTTTCAGCCGTCAATTTTGAACCTTATTTTATTAGGCAACCAGTTTCAACGTTTTACTAGGCCCTCCTCAGGCCCCTGACCGACGTTTAAGAAAAATCTACATCGCTTGTGATCGAAACAGGGGCCAGGAATACTGGTATTAGTAGACATTTCCTACAGTGACCATTTCATCATGAGTCGGCGGGTGATGGTTAAGCGGTCACAGTAGCAAATGTCTGCTAGTACCAGTATTGCTGGCCCCTGTTTAGATCACAAGCGAGATAGATTATTGCTACACGTCGGTCAGGGGCCTGAAGATGGCGAAGTGAAACGCTGAAACTGGTTGCCTAACCGAGGTGGCGCAGTGGTAGCACACTGGACTCGAATTCGGGAGGACGACGGTTCAATCCCTCGTCCGGCCATCCTGATTTAGGTTTTCCGTGATTTCCCTAATTCGCTCCATGGTTCCTTTCAAAGGGCACGGCAGACTTCCTTCCCCATCCTTCCCTAATCCGATGAGACCGATGACCTCGCTGTTTGGTCTCTTCCCACAAACAAACAACCAACCAACCAACCTGGTTGCCTAATAAAATAAGGTTGAAAACTGACGGCTGAAAGATGTTTAATTTGACATCCTTTACGGTTATGATGTTGAGACCAAGGTTCAATCTTTACACTGAATAGGGAAAACTTCCCCAAGACCAAAATAACCTCCTCAGGTCAGGTCAAATGTCGAAGCCATGCTGATAATTTTCTTTGACTTTGAAGGATTAGCTCGACATGAAATCGTGCCGCAAGGACAAATCGTTAATCGATGGTACTATCGGGCGATGTTACGAAGCCTGTGAGAAAATACGAGAAGGAAACGGCCTGATATGTGGCGAGACAATCATGGCCCTTGCATCACCATAACGCACCTGTACACTCATCCATGTTAGTTAGCGAATATTGCACAAAATACGAAATCACTGTGCTGCTTCATCATCCGTACTCTCCAGACCTGGCCTTTGGGGACATTTTTTCCCGAAGTTGAAAACCCTGTTGAAAGGACGAAGATTGGCCACGATAGACGAGATAAAAGAAAATTCGTAGACGGCGCTTCGCGCGATCCAGCAAATCTGCTGCCGGAAGTGGAATCGGCGTTGTGACCGGTGCATCAATTGTAGAGGAGAGTATTTAGAACGAGAGCATGCACAATAAGTAAAGGGTAAGCATAGAAAAATTTTATGGACAAAGTTCCGGATTTTTTTGAACAGACCTCGTATAAGACGCTTATTGATTTGAAGAATATTTCGTGAATTAGGTAAAAATATTTACTCTTTGATCTTAATCATGTTTGTGAAAATGCTTTTATTTGTGAATATGTATTATGTGATACAATCCAAAGTAATGAATACAATGCTTATACAGTCTTCACTGTGTTTAATCCATACTTCTACACTATTTGTTGCATAATGTACGCGATGTATAACGTATAGCTACTTCAGAATAACGATGCTTAGGCGAGCGCTCTGCCCGTGCCACTCCGTAAGCACTGCCCGGCGGCGAGGCTGCGCATGCCAACGCATCGTGTGTAGGAATGGCTTGGGCGAGAAAGAGCACGTCACAAGTTATGTTGACCCGAACAACCAACCATGTGAGGGCACACGATGTTGCTGTACGTACAGTAGCTCACTTACTCACCATCACTCATCGTAACAAAACTACAAGTATGCTATTGCAGTCACAGGTAAACGATAGTTAATTCATATCTTCCTTAATGGAAAATTAATTCTAATTTCTGTTTACATATAGCATTATAGTTGAGTCTGCCTAGTTAACCAGAAGAGACTGTATTTTAGATTTCAAACAAATAATCGTCGTGTAAGAACTGCTTTCCTACTTCACTTATGGCCGCTACGTGACATTATGTTAAGTAATAACTTCTTATACGAACATGCGAGAACATACAACTTTATTTCTCTTTCTCGTAAAACATAAAAGCAAATAATTGTCGTCTTTGCCACCGACTGTGCACTGGAACTGTTTATTTATTTTGTCTCTTACCGCTCGCACACAATGAAACAGCGGCACATCGCATCGGTTGGCCGAACGACTCAAACAGCTCTGCTGCGTAACATCGAAATATTTTATTTTAAACTTTTTTTACAATACCAGTTAATATCTCCGACTAGAATGTAAAATTTGTTACTCTTTAAAAATCTTAAGTTCAGTTTCCTACCAAACACACCTCTAATCTGAAACTGTTAACAAACAAGCCTCACAGATTGTGTAGCTGGAAGTAAAGTTCGCGTAACTGTATTGATCTGAGATTACTTTTGAATGACCAACGATACCCAAAGTACACTCAGTTAATAGAATGAAACTATTTCGCTCTATTACTCAACGTTCGTCACTTTAAAAGAAGTTAAAATTTTTCCTTTTCCTAATTCTAGTGCTTGTTCACAATCGATAGAACTTTCAATATAGGTCCCACTACGAATCTTATTTCAACCATTTCTGGCTCACAAATAACTTCAGAATAGTGTTAATTGCTCAGCAAAAGGTTAAAATAAAGACCTAACCTTCCATCAATGCATCACTCACTGACTTTTAAACGACTCGATGTAAGTACAGTTTCAATAACTTCTGTAAATCTTGTTGGTACATTTACTACGTTACTCAATAGACGTAGTTAACACACATTTAAATAACACTCTTTTTATTCACAAGACGTTGACATGACTTACAGTGGTCACACAAGCTCACCGTCTCCTTGTGAACTGATACATTTTCATAAATTCATTTTAAACATCAACTTTGCAGTAATACACAGAGAGGAGGCTGACAATGATGACCCAATGTTCTCGCCGTCCAGGTCAGTCAGCGCTCTTGTGATTATTGAACCGCACCGCAGATTTCGTTTCCTACACTTTAACGAGTTACCACTGATAAAACACTAATATCGAACAGTTTGTTGAACCCTTATAAAATAACGAGAAGGAAAAATTAACTTCGACGACAGATACATATTGAACAGCATAAATATAGGGCCTATGTCCTCCAATGCATATACTTATTCATAATTCAGTTTGAGAGGTCCGTCTGTCCCTACACGATACTTGAACTATCGTTGAAGCTGAAGGTATTATAATTTTAAGAGATAAACATAAATGAAATAAACCTGATAAAGGAAAAAAATCACGGGACACGATCTAGCTTATTCTTTTTTTTTTCTCTCGTCTTGTGAATACAGTCAGCTTTACTGCCATCACATCATATAAAATTGTAAAATAAAACTCTCCTGATATGGTGTAGTGTCGTCACCTGTTCTATTATCAACAAGTTTCAAGATAGAAAGTGAGCAAAGTTCTCTTGGTCATGAGTTCACGTAGTAAAGGCCTTTAGCGACGTCGGTTCCACCTACGGATAATCTAATTAGTGATGGGTACAAATCTGAAAATGTAGCACCTATTTATGGCAAATTTCGCTTCAATTTTTGGCAAAGTTCACATCTAAAATGTTTTGTTTGTGCATGATTCGACGTACAAATTTAAAATATTGTTAGACTATGTTCGTGAAGTTTGCTGTTTAAAAATCTCTTTGCTGGGTGACTTTTTGACTGGAATATTTGATTTTGGTAAAACGTCAACAGTTTTTTCCGAAATGGTCTGTGTTTTTATTCTTCTTTTGGCTCCGTTTAAGCTTTCAACAAATGGTCGAGTCTGTTGAGAACCAACAGCGCTTTCTCGCCATTGAACAGAGTTCTTCTCTGCTTTAAGGTGTTTCTCGACATTATCTTTCTTTCCCCAATCAATTCGACTACTAAAAAATCTGCTGTCGATTGAATTCAACCTTTCGTGGGCGTTCATAGCCATGCGATCCGTACCTGACAAGCTATGTACACGGTAGAACAGACGAGGTACTTAGTGTAGAGGTAGAACTGTAAATCACTGTGTTCGCGTATTAGGGAAGGCTATCCGCATAGACCCACCCTGCGTTATGCAGAGTGTATCCTCATACACATTATTCAGACCCTCTCAATTGGCCGGTCACCAGATCTTCGAGCACAATGTTCAATAAAATGTTCAAATGTGTGTGAAATCTTATGGGACTTAACTGCTAAGGTCATCAGTCCCTAAGGTTACGCACTATTTAACCTAAATTATCCTAAGGACAAACACACACACCCATGCCCGAGGGAGGACTCCTCCATCGGGACCAGCCGCACAGTCCATGACTGCAGCGTCCAAGACCGCTCGGCTAATCCCGTGCGGCTTTCGAGCCCAATGATAAGTCGTTGCGTTCGCGGAGTTTTCATTTTGCAGACACGTTTTATCTTTTCTAACTGGGCTTCGCTTCACCACATGATGTTCAACACCAGTAGCCAAAAACTGGTTACATTTTCAGTATTTATATGCAGTACATGAAGCTATTTAAAACCACCTCTGATACAATAGTTCATATGGATACAGCTGGATACGAAACAGCGTTCATTAAAAAATTCGCGTTTTCGCATTTTGAGAAGTAATTCGAATCCGTATTCGCATTTAGCACAAATGTGAATTTTTCTGGTCCCTGTTGATGGGATACGGCTCAAGTTCCCAATCACTAAATTAACCACCATGGGTCTCATACTTTTTCACAGTTATTGTGCAATGAATGGATAAAAATGTTGATACTGAGCGATCTATCGAGTAACCTTGTGCTATAGAGAACAGATATCTTTTACATGGAGTTTTCTCAGCGTCGAAACACCCATCATCAGTTAGCTGGTAAGGTTCTACGCTGGCCCCATTTTTCTCTCTCTTCCTTTAGTTTCAAACCTTTGCAAATTCTGTGCTTTGTTGCTAGACGTACTTCTTTAAACTAATAAGAACTTTTTCAAGTTACATTTTTCTAGAGTTTTCCTAACTTGCGTTATCTTTCCTGGAGTGGTCTTCTTATGTTTGGTTAGTACGTATTCATCTAATGAGCACTAGTGAGCCTCTACCTCTAACTTCAGGTTCTGGCGCACTTCCCTGTTACATTAAAGTTTCCACCCGTCCTCACTGTGACTCTGCTAAAGATCTTCCATTCCTGCCGGGTTAGTCTCCGTCAGACCCTGTGGAATAAATTTAAAGACCCCGTAATCGTGGAAGACCCTACGCTCATCATCGTGCACATCGCATAAGGATTATGAAAATAAAATAAGAGAGATTTCGGAAAGAATGAGGCATATAGATGTTTCCCGCTAGTGCAATATAACTGAAATATCCACCCAATATTAAATGTTTTCATCCAAAAATGTACTCGTTCAATTCTTTTCTGTTGTAAATAATAATGGAGGAGTGGAGAAATTCTCAATTGCGCTGTTGCCTGAACAATGCTACTGAACAGATACAAAGTCGTGGATGATGTGTTGTTCTTTATGCCCGGATATACGTTGACGCAACCGGTCGAGCAGTGTGCGTGACGCCTCAAACATGTAATCAAGTACAGATATAGCAAACACAAACGTTTTCATCCAGGTTTTTAGTCATATATACACTAGACATCTCCGAAATAAGACTTAAATTCGTAGTGCTTTTCCAACGATATTTAAACGCTCGCTTGCACTCCGCAGTTTCTACTTTCTAGACATCGATGTCAATTAGAGACTGGTCACCAGCTACTAGGGAAGGAAATAGGCTTAGATTTATTTAAGCAGCCTGTTAGAAAAATATCTGACCTGATTCGTGGAAATCACGTAAAATCTAAACCAGGATAATCGAAAACGTTATTTGAACGACACTCTTCTGGAATGTGCTCCGTAAACCTCTTCACCAACTCACCTGAGACCACTTGGTACGAATGTGTGAGGAGCTTTTGGCTTTGTCTCATAGCTGATTAGTGAGTGCAGAGATCTCTATTGTGTACAGTTATTTGAGTTTTTACCTTGTCTGTAAATTTTAGTATGGAAGTCTGGCTCTGTAGTGGGATTTCTATTTCTTCTCAAAGCACTTTCCACTACATTCAGTGTTATGTCGTGTAGTACCTTTTTATTTTTTTCTCGCAGTATACCTTTTCTTCTCGTTAATAATTTCTATGAATGTTTTCTTTTCCTCATTAATAATAAGAAATTTGTACATTGCCGCAGAAGACGGCAAAGATAGGTTTTTCAAATTATCAAAAGAGCAATGTCTGTGGAATATTCAATTTTTTAACAACTTTTGTTTCAGTCTCGCTTGAGAGTGCTTGTGTTTTTAAATCTCATACAAAAAGGACGTCCAATTTTTACTCGTGCATCAACAATGTACGTAGTAAATGCTATTCGCGATAAAATGCAAGAAAATCTACATATATTAAGAGTTATCATAGACGCAAGAATATTTTTGTTTATTTCGCCAATATTCGTTTACAAGCATGACTTTTGACTTATATCGAACAATTGATTTTTTGTTAAGCGCGAAATACGTTTTTTGTGACTTCAATATTGTTATGTTGCATTGTATTTTTCTTACGCTGCGAGCGTGGAAGGCTATTCCTTGACACCGGTTTAGTTACAATAAGAATACATGCTTTAATGCCAGCACTGCAAGTAGTAATTATCGCTCATTACGTAAATTTCTTGCCAATTCATACTCTTTGTGTTGGCTGTTGGGCTGTCTCCCAGCACGGTTATTCCAACATCGACCAACAGACCTAACACACTGTTCATCCTTAGAATTTCCTGCTCAAACGGTGTTCTCCTACGTAAATACATAAAAAAACAACTAGTCACTTTTTTGGAATAGTTATTTATTCATTCCATGAACCGGTTTTAGAACCTTTTCAAGCTCATCTTCAGGTGGTGTACAGGAAGTGACATAGCTGTTTCAGGTATAACTCTGGGTGCTGGCGCTGTGACAAGAAAATGGAACATGCTTAAGGGCATTGCCATGAGTACTGTTTATCTTCCGATCTGGATGCCAAATCTTTAATTTTGTCCTTACTGCAACAATTATGCTGCGGGACAAACTGCGCACACACTTTTCTCTACTCCAAGACTTTTTGGGGTATTTCTTGAACTCTTCATTTAGAGATTTAGCTCCATTGCTATTTGCGACACAACGACGCTGACAGACTGCTTAACACTGCCTCCTCAAGGCTGAGTGATCGAATTCACATCTGATGTTAACAGATATTTCTTCAAGCTACCCCCTCAGTTGCTAGGCTGACGTTGCTTATACGCCAGGAATAAAATCAGTATCGGTACGTTTTGGATAGAATGTGCGTATCGCACTGCTGTAAACAGGTGCGTAGTATCACGCCAAAAGAATTGGATCCCAGGGGTGCCTTACAGTCGAAATCAACTAAATCACTGAACTGTTGAAGGAAGTGTGACACGTATGTTCTCCGCCCTTTGCAGTTCCGCACCCACCATTGTCATTCTAGGCATTGTCCGTACAAGGGTAGGGTAACGTCCAAAATCCCTGCTCACGAAGGACTTCACGGATGTATCCGCATGTGCAGCAGAAAGCAGTACCCCTAATGTCACAGTAGACCCAACCAGCTCTCCGTTGCCGTAATTATCAGTGTGCTGAGGTATTTCTTAGATGAAGTTTCTAAGTGACAAATAATGGTCTGCTGTGAGATCGACAGTTGTACTAACCACAACAGACAACTAAATAAGAGACGAATTAAGTTTATAGTTCAGATGGTTCAAATGGCTCTAAGCACTATGGGACTTAACGTCTGAGGTCATCAGTCCCCTAGACTTCGAACTACTTAAAACTAACTAACCTAATGACATCATACACATCCATGCCCAACGCAGGATCCGAACCTGCGACCGTAGCAGCAGCGCGGATGCGGACTGAAGTGCCTAGAACCGCTCGGCCACAGCCAGATATTGCAAAGGCAGTGAGTTTATATTGCCTGTCTTATAAATCGTTATCATTTGCCAGAGATGTACTGAAATATCTTCTTCCTACGGAAGTCACTATTAAAAAGAAGACTCAGGCAATTTATTCCGGTTTTATTCATTTAAGCATAAGTATTTTGAAAACCAAAGTTATTTTAAAATTTTGAAAAGACGTAGTTCGGAGGCTTTAATCTAACATTTCACAGATCACAGAAAAAAAGTAGTCTTACTAATACAAAGCTCAACAATAATAACAGTAACGATAATACACTAAAAGTTGGAAAACCTCGATTACATTCATACCTACATCTACATCTACATCTACATGATTACTTTGCAACTCACATTTAAGTGCTTGGCAGAGGGTTCATCGAACCACAATCATACTATCTCTCTACTATTCCACTCCCGAACAGCGCGCGGGAAAAACGAACACCTATACCTTTCTGTTCGAGCACTGATTTCTCTTATTTTATTTTGATGATCATTCCTACCTATGTAGGTTGGGCTCAACAAAATATTTTCGCATTCGGAAGAGAAAGTTGGTGACTGAAATTTCGTAAATAGATCTCGCCGCGACGAAAAATGTCTTTGCTTTAATGACGTCCATCCCAACTCGCGTATCATATCTGCCACACTCTCTTCCCTTTTTTGCACCCTTTCGATGTCCTCCGTCAATCCCACCTGGTAAGGATCCCACACCGCGCAACAATATTCTAACAGAGGAAGAACGAGTGTATTGTAAGCTGTCTCTTTAGTGGACTTGTTCCATCTACTAAGCGTGCTGCCAATGAAACGCAACCTTTGGCTCGCGTTCCCCACAATATTATCTATGTGGTCTTTCCAACTGAAGTTGTTCGTAATTTTAACACCCAGGTACTTAGTTGAATTGACAGCCTTGACAATTGTACTATGTATAGAATAATCGAATTCCAACGGATTTCTTTTGGAACTCATGTGGATCACCTCACACTTTTCGTATTTAGCGTCAACTGCCACCTGCCACACCATATAGCAATCTTTTCTAAATCGCTTTGCAACTGATACTGGTCTTCGTATGACCTTACTAGACGGTAAATTACAGCATCATCTGCGAACAACCTTAGAGAACTCCTCAGGTTGTCACCCAGGTCATTTATATAGAGCAGGAACAGCAGAGGTCACAGGACGCTTCCCTGGGGAAATCTAGAAATACGGAATCAACTACGTATGAGTTAGACAAGTGCGCCATGTGCCTGTAAGCTTCGGTGTAGTGCGGCTTGGCGGAGGGTTCACGGTGACGTCATAGCTCACAGCCCGAGTGCGCATGACCCTACCGTGTCTTCTGGTATCCGTGGATGCAGCGAAAGATACTGTGCAGTTTAGCTGGGAAATGTGGCATGCTCGCAGAGGCAACAATAGAATGGAACTAAGTACGGTTCTTCTTAGGAGCTTGCTATTACCTTTTGTCAGCGCTATCTGCTTCAATGCCGAAACACCCGAGCAGATGGGGATGCTTACCAGTCCAAGTAATTGCTGTCCCCTTGGTGCTCCGGGTAGCTGCGAGATAAAATCGCAGCCTAGAAGACTGCGCTCGTGGGCAGATGTCTCGCGGATGCAGCTCGAAGCCTCTAATATTAGCGCCAGTAGCGACTGCAAGTGCGGCCCTTCTTGCGGCCCTATTCAATTATAAACTACTTTCGGCGAGAAGTCGGCGGCGCCAAGCCTTCCGCAGGAATTCAATTACCGCGCGGAATTAGGCGAGCGTGGGGCGCGGTGGAGGGGCGTAGTTTATATCAGCCGAAGTGCGACGCGCTGGCTGCCGGTTTATCTGCTTCCCTTCCCAGCAGGCCTGCCACACTGCCTATTGTACGTTCTTCCACAATGAATTGGATGTGTACGTTCGTAGCCAATTCAAATACGCAAGCTTCGTAACAACAACGTAGCAGTCTCCTGGAAGTAACACAAACGCCACAGGCTTTCAAAAGCAACCAAGAGGCTGATATTACTTCGAGAAGGTTTATAGCAAAGGAATTCGTCTAGTGCAACATATTTGTTTCTGTGTTGGTAACTGCTTCTTCGTGCACTTGTCATATGTTATCGCATTGGAGGAAGTTAGCACGCTGGACGATAGGCAGTGAGTTACAGTTACTTCATGACCCAAAACGGACATATTTGGTTTCCAACGAGGACATGTTGTCGTGGACCAGTTATCTGGAGCCAGATGTGGTAGATTACGTAGATATTTGCTGTGTCCGTGGTAGCAGTGCCCTACGTCTCAACAAAATAACCAAAACACGATCAGCGAAGACTAACGACGTAAATGCACTTTCTATTATTTGGATTAACGAACAACGAAGAGTGACACCACGAAGGTATGTAGATGTAACACAACTGACACCCGAATCCCATTAACAACTTTAACGGCCTGTTTTGCAAGCATCAGAGGATACTGCGTGCGTATGATCTGTCCGCCAGCCGAGACCCGATTTCAGAACTCCCCATCACCCCTAAGTACACATCAGCACAACTTACATGTCCCGAAAGTCAAAAATGGTTCAAATGTCTCTAAGCACTATGGTACTTAACATCTGAGGTCATCAGTCCCCTAGACTTAGAACTACTTAAACCTAACTAACTTAAGGACATCACATACATCCATGCCCGAGGCAGAATTCGAACCTGAGACCGTAGCAGCAGCGCGGTTCTGCACTGAAGCGCCTAGAACTGCTCGGTCACAGCGGCCGGCTTCCCGTGAGTCATTCTGCTTCTGTAAATGTGATTTCTATGGTGTAATTGCATTGAATGTCGTATCGTTAATATTCCTGATCAGATGACATCATAGCTGATGTGAGAAAGTGGGGTCTTTTGTTTATTTGTTCAGTTAACATACTTCAGCAGAAGACATAAAGAGGTCTCCGATTTCGGAACGTTTCTCTTTCTTATTACAGCGGAATAGGATCCTTCACATTTTTCAAATAGATAAAATTGCTTGTTACACACTGTAAATTTTTATTGCTATTTATCTCTCCGTTAAAGCAGTATCTAATTCTTCATTTCTTTTCAGTTATTTACTGATATTATATTGTAACTGTCAATTACTCTCCAATAGGAGGCAGTAAACTCTACAAATTTCTTACATACCACAGAAATTCTGGTAACGTAAAGTAGATTAACGAAATGAAGTTACTAAAAGCCAACCCTACCGGTCCACAAAAGTATAATTTCAAACTTTGCAATAGGTGTTACGATTCCAAAGAGATATATAGTTCTGTGGCTCCACACTTACCACAAAGTGTCACATTTACGTCACCATTACAAAGCTATAGCCATTTGTTTTTCTAGTATTTCTTTATTTTTGACTTTTAACGTAATGATGGCGCTGCTGTGCTTAGGTATAGCAAAATACACGTTGAGTCTAAATTTCTGTTATAAACCTCTAGGGCAGGATGATGGCATTGTATAACTAATGATCTGGAAAGAAGAAAGCGCCTGCAGAAGTTCCTTCTCCGTGCTACAAGAGTATACTTAAAACATGTGTTCCAGTTACCGTGACACCTTTGTCCTGGATTAAATTCGAAGCTCTCCTCAGTTTCTCGTGAAGTGAGGCAATGTAACACTGTTGGTGGTGATCAGTCCATCAATGGCGACGTTAAGCTCCGCGGCCGCCTCCGTAGTGCTTGAGAGGTGTAAGCTATGCTATGTGCTGACAACTGGGTTGCAGCCTGCCCCTCTTCTCATGTGTGCTATAATATGCTGTAAACGCAAGTTGTAGTTTAACGTTGCTACCGAAAACAAGTTCTTGACAACAGTACTTCCCAGATTTTTACACGATACTCTAGTAAACATTCGGACGACATAGACTACAAAATTTTTAAATACATATAGTATATAAAAATATATACATACGTATACAATACAACAGGAAAAAGTTTTTAGAAAAAAGCTCGGAAAGTTTTTGACCGATTTACTTCAGATTTTTACACGATACCCTAATAAATATTTTTAATATAAATATAATTTAATATAAATAATTTTTATATAAATTTTTAATATAAATATGATATATCAAGGGAAACATTGTTAGCAAAAATGTCGCAAAGTTCTTGACTGATTTACTTCACTTTTTACACTATACTCTAGTAAACGTTCTGGCGAGCAAAGGTTACATTTTCATATGCACGGCACATAAATATGCGCGTAAAACATAAAAAGGGAAGGAGGTTACAAAAATCTCAACAGGTTTTGTACGATTTATTTCCTATTTCTACATGATAGTCTAGAAAAGTTTCAGACAGACATAGGCTACATTTTTTTTGTTTTTTGTTTTGTTTTTGTGGTTGGCAGAAGAGCCAACCCTTGATACTAGAGGAGGCCGAAAGGCACGCGTTTTAGCTCACGCAGGCTCGCGTGAGGTCTGGAACAGGACAAGGAATTTAGAATTTATAAACAACTGACGTAGCTGGTGGAATACTTAACTTTAATCCATTAATGACGAACGTCGCTCTTGGCATTACATGATTCACAGTATCAATAATAACTTATAATGGCGCCTTGCTAGGTCGTAGCAAATAACGTAGCTGAAGGCTATGCTAACTATCGTCTCGGCAAATGAGAACGTAGAAGTCAGTGAACCATCGCTAGCAAAGTCGATTCTACAACTGGGGCGAGTGCTAGGAAGTCGAGAGACCTGCCGTGTGGCGGCGCTCGGTATGCAGTCACTGATAGTGGCAACACGCGGGTCCGACGTATACTACCGGACCGCGGCCGATTTAAAGGCTACCACCTAGCAAGTGTGGTGTCTGGCGGTGACACCACATTTTTTTAAAATGTTGTTGTTGTTGTTGACTCAAATGGCTCTGAGCACTATGAGACTTAATATCTGAGGTCATCAGTCCCTTAGAACTCAGAAATACTTAAACCTAACTAACCTAAGGACACCACACACACCCATGCCCGAGGCAGGATTCGAACTTGCGACCGTAGTGGTAGCGCGCTTCCAGACTGAAGCGCCTAGAACCGCTCGGCCACACCGGCCGGCTAATGTTGTTGTAGTTGTGGTCTTCAGTCCTGAGACAGGTTTGATGCAGCTCTCCATGCTACTCTATCCTGTGCAAGCTTCTTCATCTCCCAATACCTACTGCAACCTACATCCTTCTCAATCTGCTTAATGTATTCATCTCTTGGTCTCCTACGACTTTTACCCTCCACGCTGCCCTCCAATACTAAGTTGGTGATCCCTTGATGCCTCAGTACATGTCCTACCAACCGATCCCTTCTTCTAGTCAAGTTGTGCCATAAACTACTCTTCTCCCCCAATTCTACTCAATACCTCCTCATTATATATGAAGACAGTAACTGTCCTCGAAAGAACAGAATATTTTTGATGATCGTGCAGCTTTTCCCTGGAATAAATTATGACTAACTGAAACCCTCAGCTGCCGACAGGTGTTGTTGATATACCTCGATGTGGACAGCCATGTAAGCAGGAGATCCCGGGTTCGAGTCCCGGTCGGGGCACACATTTTCAGCTATCCACATCGAGATATATCAACAACACCTGTCGGCAGCTGAGGGTTTCAGTTAGGCATAATTTACCTCCTCATTAGTTATGTGATCTACCCATCTAATCTTCAACATTCTTCTGTAGCACCACACTTCGAAAGCTTCTATTCTCTTCTTGTCCAAACTATTTATCGTGCAAGTTTCACTTCCATACATGGCCACACTCTACACGAATACTTTCTGAACCGACTTCCTGACACTTAAATCTATACTCGATGTTAACAAATTTCTCTTCTTCAGAAATGCTTTCCTTGCGATTGCCAGTCTGCATTTTACATCTTCTCTACTTCGACCATCATCAGTTATTTTTCTCCCCAAATAGCGAAATTACATTACTGCTTTAAGTGTCTCAGTTCCTGATCCAATTCCCTCCGCATCACCCGACTTAATTCAAGTTCATTCCATTATCCTCGTTTTGCTTTTGTTGATGTTCATCTTATATCCTCCTTTCAATAGACTGTCCATTCCGTTCAACTGCTCCTTTGCATTCTCTGACAAAATTACAATGTCGTCGAATAACCTCAAAGTTTTTATTTCTTCTCCATGGATTTTAATACCTAATACACATATTTCTTTTGTTTCCTTTACTGCATGCTCAATATACAGATTGAATAACATCGGGGACAGGCTACAACCTTGTCTCACTCCCTCCCCAACCTTTATGCCCCTTGACTCTTGTAACTGCCATCTGGTTTCTGTACAAATGGTAAATAGCCTTTCTCTCCCTGTATTTTACCCCTGCCGCCTTCAGAATTTGAAAGAGAGTATTCCAGTCAACATTGTTAAACGCTTTCTCTAAGTCTACAAATGCTAGAAACGTAGGTTTTCCTTTCCTTAACCTACTTTCTAAGCTAAGTCGTAGGGTCAGTGTTGCCTCAGATGTTCCAAACATTTCTACGGAATCCCAACCCATCTTCCCTGCGGTAGGCTTCTACCAGTTTTCCATTCGTCTGTAAAGAATTCGTGTTAGTATTTTGCAGCCGTGACTTATTAAACCAATAGTTCAGTAATTTTTCATCTGTCAACACTTGCTTTCTTTGGGACTGGAATTATTATATTCTTATTGAAGTCTGAGGGTATTTCGCCTGTCTCATACATTTTTCTAACCAGGTGGTAGAGTTCTGTCAGGGCTGGCTCTCCCAAGGCTATCAGTAGTTCTAGTGGAATGTTGTCTACTCCTGGGGCCTTGTTTCGACTTCATTCTCTTCCATTTCCCTAATATTGTCCTCAAGTACATCACCCTTGTATAGACATTCTATATACCCCTTCCACCTTTCTGCTTTCCCCGATTTGCTTAGAACTGGGTCTCCACCTGACCTCTTGATATTCATACAAGTGGTTCTCTTTTCGCCAGAGGTCTCTTTAATTTTCCTGTAGACAGTATCTATCTTAACCCTAGTGAGATAAGCCTCTACATCCTTCTATTTGTCCTCTAGCCATCCCTGCTTAGCCATTTTGCACTTCCTGTCGATCTCTTTTTGAGACGTTTGTATTCCTTTTTGCCTGCTTCATTTACTGCACTTTTATATTTTCTACTTTCATAAATTAAATTCAATAGTTCTTCTGTTACCCAATGATTTCTATTAGCCCTCGTCTTTTTACCTACTTGATCCTCTGCTGCCTTCACTACTTCCTCCCTCAAAGCTACCCATTCTTTTTATACTGTATTTCTTTCCCCTATTCCTGTCACTCGTTCCCTTACGTTCTCCCTGAACTCTGTACAACCTCTGATTTAGTCAGGTTATCCAGGTCCCATCTCCTTAAATTCCCACCTTTTTGCATTTTCTTCAGATTTAATCCACAGTTCATAACCAATAGAGTGTGATCAGACTCTACATCTGCCCTGGAAATGTCTAACCATTATATAATCTATCTGATACCTTCTAGTACCTCCAGGCTTCTTCCAGGTATACAACTTTCTTTTACGATTCTTGAACCAAGTGTTAGCTATAATTAAGTTATGCTTCTGTAAACTTCTACTAGGTGGCTTCCTCTTTCATTTCGTACCCCCAATCCATATTCACCGACTACGTTTCCTTCTCTCCCTTTTCCTACTATCGAATTCCAGTCACCCATGACTATTAAATTTTCGTCTCCCGTCACTATCCGAATAATCTCTTTTATCTCATCATACATTTCATCAATTTCTTCGTCATCTGCAAAGCTAGTCGGCATAAAAATTTATGGCAAATAAATATATACGTAATACGTAAAGGGGAAATGTTAGGGAAAATCTCGAAAAGTTCTTGACCAATTTATTTCATATATTTGCTTGATGTTGTAATAAACGTTCGCACAGACAATGACTGTACACTACTGTCCATTAAAATTGCTCCACCACGAAGATGACGTGCTACAGACGCGAAATTTAACCGACAGGAAGAAGATGCTATGATCTGCAAATGATCAGCTTTTCAGAGCATTCACACAAGGCTGGGCCCTGTGGCGACACCTACAACGTGCTGACATGAGTAAAGTTTCCAACCGATTTCTCATACACAAACAGCACTTGACTGGCGTTGCCTGGTGAAACGTTTTGATGTTCCGTGTAAGGAGGAGAAATGAATACAATCTCGTTTCCGACTTTGATAAACGTCGGATTGTAGCCTATCGCGATTGCGGTTTATCGTATCGTGACATTACTGCTCGCGTTGGTCGAGATCCAGTGACTGTTAGCAGAATATAGAATCGGTGGGTTCAGGAGCGCCGTGCTGGATCCCAACGGCTTCGTATCACTAGCAGTCGAAATGACAAGAATCTTATCCGCATGGCTGTAACGGATCGTGCAGCCACGTCTCGATCATTGAGTCAACAGATGGGGACGTTTGCAACACAACCACCATCTGCACGAACAGTTCGACGACGTTTGCAGCAGCATGGACTATCAGCTCGGAGACCATGGCTGCGGTTACCCTTGACGCTGCATCAGAGACAGGGGCACCTGCGCTGGTGTACTCAACGACGAACCTGGGTGCACGAATGGCAAAACGTCATTTTTTCGGATGAATCCAGTTTACAGCATCATGATGGTCGCATCCGTGTTTGGCGACATAGCGGTGAACGCACATTGGAAGCGAGTATTCGTCATTGCCATACTGGCGTATCATCCGGCGTGATGGTGTGGGGTGCCATTGGTGACACGTCTTGGTCACATCTTGTTCGCATTGGCTTCACTTTGAACAGTGGACGTTACATTTCAGATGTGTTACTACGCCTATCTCTACCCTTCGTTCGATCCCTGCGAAACCCTACATTTCAGCAGGATAATGCACGACCGCATGTTGCAGGTCCTGAACGGGCCTTTCTGGATACAGAAAATGTTCGACTGCTGCCCTTGCAGGCACATTCTCCAGTTCTCTCACCAATTGAAAATGTCTGGTAAAAGGTGGCGGAGCAACTGGCTCGTCACAATATGCCAGTCACTACTCCTGATGAACTGTGGTATCTTGTTGAAGCTGCATGGGCAGCTATACCAGTGCACGCCATCCAAGCTCTGTTTGACTCAATGCCCAGGCGTATCAAGGCCGTTATTACGGCCAGAGACAGTTGTTCTGGGTACTTATTTCTCAGGATCTATGCACCCAAATTGCGTGAAAACGTAATCAAATGTCAGTTCTAGTATAATATATTTGTCTAATGAATACCCGTTTATTATCTGCTATTTTAATGGCCAGTAGTGTATATTCCTTAATTATATGTAATATATAAATATATATTTAATACATAAAGGAGAAAAGTCGTTAGTAAATATCTCGAAAAGTTGTCGAATGTGGTACTTCAAATCGTTACATCAGACGAACATAAGTTCTATATTTTTATGAAAGACCAACGTACAGATTTTTTGCTAGAAGAGTGGGCGAGAGCAAAAATGCTGCACTGTGACACTGTGCAGTTTCGTTTTCTTTCTTGCTGTTAGGTTTAACGTAGAAGGAAGAGGAGGAGAAAGAGGAGGAGAAGATGGAGGACGAGGAGGAAAAGGAGGTGAACAAACAGATGGGGATAGAGGGGGTGGGCAAAGCGAGAAGGAGGAGGAGGCGGAGGAGGAGACGGACAGAGAGAGGGAGGAGAAGTATATTACAGCATACACAGGATTTCACCGTAAGAGCGTGCAAAACTTTAACAGGGCGTAGAGAATACTCCACGAACAATATGAGGTTGGGAACGTGGGGTCGGAGAAGCCAGCGTAAGGAGATAATAGCAATAAAATCCCATTACTGTGTTCTTTTTTATTTACACCAGTAGTTACAGTTAACTGCAAATACCAACACTGACGCAATGAACATACTATTTATACTGTGTCTTAAAAAATGTGCTGAAAGTGACAGCAATCAAGGTTAATGCACGCATGACATCGGTAAACAAGATTCTGACGCACCCTGATAAGTATCGGTGATGTGTTTATTATCACATTACAGACAACTATAAATCTGGCAACTAGTTCCATTTCCGTACCCACTGTGGTCTCACACACAAGTGACTTTAGCGATTCCTATAACAAACGATCGAGGGGATTCAGGTAAGGTGACCACGCAGACCATGGAATAGGATACCGTCTTGCAATCCAGCGACCAGTAAATACAGCACTGAGATGGTTGCGGACATCAACACTGAAGTGAGGCGGTACACCGTCATTTTGTATCTATATCCTCTCACGAACAGCCAAGGGTACGTTCTCCAACAACTCAGGTAGAACTCTTCGCGCGATCGTCAAGTAGAAGTGGCCATTCAAACGGTCAGGTAGAAGACGTAGGCGTGTGAGATAGTCCTTGTTTCCTTGCGCAAAATAAAGAATGTACATGTAGATAAATAGGTCAGTACGTGTGTACTTGTACGAATCTAAGTCTCTCGTAAGTTGGGAAACCGTAATGCGAGACAAAAGGGTAGACAAGTTTACTTTCATATCTCCTTAAGGTGCCTTCTCCAATCCCGGGTTCCCTACCTCAAATTTCTCAGTGGAACATTCTCTTTGTCCTGTTAAATTTTTGCAGCTCTTACGTAAACACCCTGTATACAATACCCATAAATATTTAGCAATTGTGAAGCACTGCTGATTTCAATAGTAATTATACAACACAAATTTGTGTTGTATACACGTGTTTGTGTTGTATACACGTGAGACACAACTCACACACACTGCGTGGAAATTTACCGTTGTGTGCAGACGAAGGAACTCTCTCCGATTATCCAGGTAAACTTACACCTCATGGTCTCCCAGTCAAATATCTCATACGACTTATACTTTCTTCCTACTGACCTATCAAGTATTAAAAGTGTAAAACTGGAGCACAATTCATTACGGTGCCTCTTGTAACATGACCTCCTACTTAAATCATTTTGTACTTCCAGGCTCTGCACTTCCTAGGAGTTTGTAGGGATAACTAAGGTAGATACTCGCATAACCACAGTTGTCTTGTTACGAAGATGAGTAAGTCGTTCAAGATTATATTCGCAGTTCACAGTTTTTTTCTGTTACATTGTATTTTTGTTTAGTGAATAGCGTCACTACACAAAACATTTTCATTGAGCATGGATGTGTGTGATGTCCTTAGGTTAGTTAGGTTTAAGTAGTTCTAAGTTCTAGCGGACTGATGACCACAGACGTTAAGTCCCATAGTGCTCAGAGTCATTTGAACCACTTTTTGAACATTCGATATATTGGCGAAAATACGTGTTTAAATTCAGTGGTAGGCATACAACGACGGCCAGAATGGTGCTGAAGATTTCTCAGAAAATTATTTTTAACAACTAGTTCAGGAGCCCATTCGAAGTGTGAATGGTTGCCAAAACATACTTGATTTCTTAGCAACAAATACTCCTGACCAAATGATGAAATGGTTCAAATGGCTCTGAGCACTATGGGACTTAACATCTGAGGTCTTCAGTCCCCTAGAAGTTAGAACTACTTAAACGTAACTAACCTAAGGACATCACACACATCCATGCACAAGGCAGGATTCGAACCTGTGACCGTAATGGTCGCGCGGCTCAAGACTGAAGCGCCTAGAACCCCTCGGTCACAAAGGCCGGCACCAAATGTTAGATACAGGGATTAGTGACCACAATGTTGTTGTAGCTAGACTAAATACCATAACATCCAACCCTCCCCCCCCCCAAAAAAAAAAAATACAAAATACATCTATTTAAAAAAGAAGATAAGCATTCGCTTGACACCTTCCTAAGAGACTCTCCACTTCTTCCAATCTGACAATATAAGCGTAGATCAGATGTGATTTATATTCAAAGAAATAGTATCTACGGCAGCTGACAGATGTGTACCATGACTTGGTGTTGTATGCTGTCCTTAGGTTAGTTAGGTTTAAGTAGTTCTAAGTTCTAGGGGACTGATGACCATAGATGTTAAGTCCCATAGTGCTCAGAGCCATTTGAACCTTTGTTTTAGATGTGTACCACATAAATTAATAAGAGATGGTACTGATCCCCCGCGGTACGCAAAACTGGTCAAGACTCCAATTTTAAAAGAACACAAAAACCCCAAGATTGGCGAAGTTTTACAGAAGCTAGAAATTTAGCGCGAACTTCGATGCGAAATGCTTTCATTAGTTCCCACAACGAAACTCTGTCTCGGAATCTGGCAGAAAACCCAAAGAGAGTCTCGTTGTATGTGAAGTACACTAGTGGCAAGATGGAATGAATACCTTCACTGCGCGATAACAATGGTGATGTTTTTGATGACAGCACCACTAAAATAGAGTTACAAAACATAGTTTTCCGAAATTCCTTCCCAAAAGAAGACGAAATAAATACTCCAGACTTGGAACAACTGCCAACATGAGTTACTTAGAAGTACGGATATGTCCAGAAAAAACAGAACACCTTGAGCGACTAGAGATAGGAAGTTCACTTTTACAGGACATGTACGTTAGTGTGTTCAGCAGAAATGATTAGCATTCGAACCATGTCGGCCCGCGGGCTCAAGGTCAACGTCGATATTGGCAGCGCAACAACACTTACCGGAAAAATGTGTCTGCTGCTCTCGTTGAAGCTAGAAGCCGAAGGTAATGGATCAGTGTGTCTTGAGCAGACGTGGAGGATGCCTCGCAGACGTATAAGTGAACCGTAGCGTCAGATCAGTGAGTCTGAAAGAGGGCGCATTATTGGCGTGAAAGAATGTGATGTATCCACGAGGAAAATTGCTGCTCGTGTGGGACGAAGCGTTTCGGCAATGCAACGGGCGTGTGCGCAACGGATCACTGAAGGCCGTAGAACACGACGCGCTGGGTCGGGTCGTACCACCCACATCTCCCCCGCAAAGGCAGACACCTCATCCGAATGGCATTGCAGGACAGGTTCGCGTCCTGCTCGGCTGGCGCAACGTGTCGTACACTCGCAGGGGTGGCAGTCCGTCGCTGACAGTGCGTCACCGTTCATTACGGCTTGGCTTAGGTGCGCGACGTCCACTTCTCCTCCTGTCTCTGACGAATGTGCGGAAACATGTTGGAAGTGGTGTATGGAACGATGTGACTGGGGACAAGGATGGCGTCACGTAGTGTTTTCGGTTGAATCCAGGTTCTGTCGGTTTGGAAATGATGGCTGTATTTTGGTTCGCCACAGATAGGGGGAGCAGCATCACGGTGACTGCATTCGCACAAGCGCCATTTCATGCCCATGGTATGGACTTCTATTGGGTACAACAACGTTGGTGTATGTCCAGGGCACGGTGATCAGTTTGACCGACGTGAATGACATCCTTCGTCCAGCAGCCATACCCTCTATGCGCAACAACCCAGACGCCATTTTTCAGCAAAAAGATGCACGTCTACATGTTGATGCAGGAACATGTGACTTTTTGGTGTCACTGGATGGCAGTCTTTTGCCCTGGCCCGTCATATCCCAGACTTGTTGCCAATCGAAAATGTGAGGGAGACGGCGAACCGACTGGCGCAGCGCTGTGACCCAATGCCAATGACCACAGATGAATTTTTGGAACCAGATGAGTGCAGCGCGGATGATTATATCGTAGGACACCATTCGCGCCTTATACGCATCAACCGTATCACGCATGGAACAATTGATCAGCATCCATGGCGAACCATTGCCTACTAGGCAACAGGACTCATGCTGAACCCAGGTGACTCAACTGCTAATCATTTCTGCAGAACATACTTATGTACATACTCTGTGAATATGAATATCCCATCTCTAGTCGTTCACGGTGTTCTGTTTTTCTTCGGAACATGATTTTAAATATCCTTGGTGAAGCGAAGCGACTTAAAACACTTAAGAAAGGCAAGGCCTCCGGTCCTTATGGTATACCACTCAGGTTCCTTTCAGAGTATGCTGAGACAATAGCTCTCACAGGTAGAAAGATCCGTACGCATGATCTGGAAAGTTGCACAAATCACACCTATACCCAAGGAAGGAAATGGGAGTAATCCGCTGAATTACAGACCCATATGACCAACGTCGATTTGCAGCATTATTTTAGAACACGAACCTTATGAATCACCTCGAAGAAAACGATTCATTGGCAGTTGGTCAACACGGATTCAGAAAATATCGTTCTTGTGAGACACAACTAGCTCTTTAGTTTCACGAAGTAATGACTGCTATCGGCAGAGGACGCCAAAGTGATTTGATGTGTTTAGATTTCCGGAAGGTTTGACATCACTCCTCACAAGTGACTTCTAATTAAACTGTGTTCCTATGGATTATTGTCTCAGTTGTATGACAGAATTCATGATTCTCTATCAGTTCGTACTACTTGACGGAAGTCATCGAGTAAAACAAAAGTAAATCTGCCGTTCCCCAAAAAAAGTCTTATAGAAGCTCTATTGTTCCTGACCTACATGAACGGTTTAGAAGACAATCTGAGCAGTCTTCTTAGATTTTTTGCAGGTGATACTGTTATTTACCGTCATGTGAGTACATCAGCTGATTAAAACGAATTGCAAAATAATTGACACAAGATATCTGTATGGTGCAAAAAGTGGCAATTGATTCTAAATCATGGGAAATGTGAAGTCATCCACGTGAGCACTAAACATAATCGGCTACATTTCTGTTACACGATAAATCACACAGATCAAAAGGCTGTAAACTCAACTAAATACTTAGGGGTCACAATTACGCATCACTTAAATTGGAACGATCATATAGATAATGTTGTGGGAAAAACAAACCAAAGACTGTGATGTATTGGCAGAACACTTAGAAAATGTTACAGGCTTACTAAAGACACTGCATACACTACGCTTGTCTACCCTCTTCTGGAGTACTGCTGTGCAGTGTGGGATCCGCATCAGATAGGACTGACGAAGGACATCGAAAAGGTTCAAAGAAGGGCAACTCCTTTCGTATTACCACGAAATCGAGGAGAGGGTGCCACGGATATGATGCACGGAATGCGACGGCAATCATTAAAATAAAGTTTTTCGCTGCGGCAGTACCTTCTCATGAAATATCGAGCACCAACTTACTCCTCACGGCGTGAAAGTATTTTATTGGCGCCCACGTACATAGGAAAAAAAGGAACATCGTAATAAAATAAGAGAAATCAGTACTGGCATGGAAAGATTGAAGAGTTCGATTTTCCTGCGCACTGTTCGATTACATAAGATAACCACCGGAAGAAAAAAGACTGACACATACTGATATATGAAGATGAGTACACAGTACCATAACCTTCCCTAGTTAACGGTATTTACTCACTCATTCCACATCATCTGCTTCCCTCAGAGCATCTATTAACTCCAGAAGATCTAATGTTTCGTACCCCATCATGCTTGGATGGCGACCAGACTACAGGTATCTACAGGAAACACTTTGTGTGTGTGTGTGTGTGTGTGTGTGTGTGTGTGTGTGTGTGTTTGTTTGTTTGTGCATAGCCACGATATGATACATTTTTTTTTGTATTGTGATAGGTTGCGACTTATCGTCGTCATGATGGAGTACTAAACATTAGATCTTCTAGAGTTAATAGGCGCCCTGAGGAAGCAGATGATGTGGAATGAGTGGATCAGAACCATTAACTAAAGAAAATTATGATACTGTGTGCTCGTCTTCGCATATCAGTGTAAATCGTTTTGTTTTTTTTTTGTGTAAAGGTTAATTGATGTTATTGTTTCCCCATAGAATTGTTGCATGATGTTGGGGATATGTCAATGCATGGGGATATTACGACTTTATGAGATGTTTCTTATGTTCCGTAGTGCTGAAAATAATATTACGATGTGTGAATGGGTAGAACTATAGCCACTGACCTAGAACGTGATGATGTTCTCTCACCCCAACCCATGATACCATTCTCCACGCTAAGGTAGCAGGAGTTTACTCCAATTGTGGAAGATAAGATATGTAAGTGCTAATTCATATAAAAACCTGCTAATAATAATTTATGATTTCAAACAATGCTTATCAGAGTTTTTTGTTTCTATGTGTGCTTGATAATGACATAGAGATGTGTGAGATGGATGTAGCTGCTGTGCATAAGGACATAATAAGTAGCATTCCAGAATTCTGACCTCTTGATGTGGATATGAGCTTCCAATGATGCAATACAGACACCAACGACTTTCCACCTGAGTACCAGGAATTATTGACGCTTACTTATGACTATCATGTTTTTAGTATTATCACACACTCTTACACACAGTACTTATCCATTATTTCTTTCCCTGCAGGAATGTTGGAATCATCCAGAAGCAGTCTAGTCCATTGACACCACATTCGCCATGCCCTGGCCCATCAACAGTGTGTTCACCTCGTCCCAGCTCCTGAATGATGTTTTCCCATGCCCCAGCCCATTGATGATATGTTCGTAATGTACCAGCCTGCAAACGATGTGTTCAGCACACCCCAGTCCACCATCATCGTACCCATCTCAACAGTTAACGTCGTAATTGTGGGCTACTAGTTAGAATCATTATCTGTCAACGAACAGCAGTTTTTGTGGTGTCACCGCCAGACACCACACTTGCTAGGTGGTAGCCTTTAAATCGGCCGCGGTCTGGTAGTATACGTCGGACCCGCGTGTCGCCACTATCAGTGATTGCAGACCGAGCGCCGCCACACGGCAGGTCTAGAGAGCCTTCCTAGCACTCGCCCCAGTTGTACAACCGACTTTGCAAGCGATGGTCCACTGACAAAATACGCTCTCATTTGACACAACAGTTTTCTTGTCAGTCCTTCAAGCACCTAACAGCGCCAGGTTTTCGCATGCCAGCTTTAAACTACTCAACGGTTGGAGGCACATTGGGGGGACCGGATTTGCATGTCCCCACAGATAACTCTACTCGGGCTACCAATATCAACGTCTTTTCTTTAATGCATGTCTGTCTATTTTGGAAAAGGAACTTTCCAAAACGTCTAAGATCTGTGGTATACCAACATTAAATTTGGTGCAGTTTTATGATGCAAATACTTCTGCCCCCAAAACAAAAAAGTAATGGTGTTAAAAACAGCAATAATTATCTATAGTGGGCTGAAGAATTGTGAGATATTGTGGCGCACTTCAATTTCTTGTGGTTCCGAGACGTCATCTCGAGTATCATACTAGGGCAGTTTTCCAAAATGTGGGATAGAGGACTTGTTTAGCCATTGCGTGGGGAAGTGATCACATCACATTCGCAACTCTATGGATTTTGTTGGACTCCTTGACAACTTCAAGCTTAAAGATACCAACACACTTGTGAGTTTTGATGTTGCTTCTCTTTTTACCTGAGTGTGTTTACAAGAATCCATACAACGTATTGGCCAGAAATTTCGCGCAGAGGTGACCAGCCCTTTGAGGCACATTTTGACGGCGACACACTTTCTTTTCGACGGTACCTACTTACGAGTAGACGGAAGAAGTAGTCATTGAGAGTCTGCTTGCATCAGTTGTCGCCAATATGTACATGGAATATTTCGAGGAAGAAGCCCTGGAATCAACACAATAGAAATCTACCTCTTTCTCCCGGAATGTAGATGACACTTTCGTAATATGGCCTCGTGGACGAGACAAGCTGAATGGCTTCCTAACACACCTCAGTCTACACACCAGAAAGTCAAATTCACCATGGAAAGCAAGGTGGATAGGGTGCTCCCCTTTTTGGGTGTTCTAGATAGAAGACCAGCACTCTGGGCCACAGCGTGTACCGGGAGAAGGCGCACACCGACCTATACTTACACGCCGACAGCTGCCACCACCCGGCCCAGAGGGACGGCGTCCTTAAAATATCGGTACATTGGGCTCGAACCCTCTGTGCAGCTGGCTGGACCAGAAGAGGTTTTTCAAGAGGACGCAGCCATTGCTTTCATTCCTTTCTGTGGCAAGCTGCCCCGGAAGATACGACGAATTCTTTGGAAACACCAAGAGAAGACGAGCTTCTGCCCACCAGGCAAAATACAGACTTGATAGTGTGAAAGATGACCCTATCCTACCGAAATACGGGGTATATCAGGCACCTTGCCGTTGTGTTAACACTTCCGTAGGTAACACGCCGTAGCAGACTGCAGCGTCTAAGAAGTCGACAGTCGCAGAATATTGCCTGACGGAACTGTGTGGAATGGACCGTAACGACACCAAGTTTCCGAGACAGACGTTGAAATTCTGGGACTGTGTTGTTGGGAATCTGTTGAGATCGAGTAAGGGAACCGCTAGTGAATGGTGATAGCAGATACGCGTTTAGCAAGGCATGGGATGAGATAAAACGAACTGACTTCGCAGACAGGCGGAGGAAACAGCAGACGTGCCGCCAGCGCTGGCGCGAACATAGGACGGAACACTGGATCAACGGAAGCTGTGGGGGTAGGGATGCTGGGCGCATTTCATTAGATGTGACAAACAAACCAAAAACAACACACATACACTCACACACACACACACACGCACACACACACACACACACACACACACACACGCACACACACACACACAAAACAATGGTAATAAAATACGAACAGTGCTAGCCAAGCAACTTCGACTCCTTTCACATAAGACGTGATTTGGTGTCACATATTCAGTTATCATCACCATAGAGATCTCTCTGTGGTAGATGAACGTCGTAAGACAGTGCTCAAAGTCAAAGTTTTTGAAGGCAGCAAATCACCATTGCAACTGGTTCTGTAGAGGAATAAATATGATGCTGCAAAGTAAAGTGTTGGTGTAACTATGTGCGAAAGCCTCTGGTAACGCTAAGTCCGGCCATCTGCACAATCTGGCAACAGTGTAAGATCCGATGGTGTCAGGAGGAAGTGTTGACTACTTCCGAGATGTTGTGTTGTGTGAGCCCATGGTCTAGTACAGCAATGGCCTTTGCAAGCTTAATATAACCCACCTCCAGGACCTGGTTTGCCGCCGGTAAGTTGAAGCAACGTGGACTGGCTGTGAACGCCGTCACCCCCGATACACCTCGAGCGGTGGCTCCTCTGTGCCGAGCCGGCGTTCCGCAGGACACTTATGCAGTTTGGCAAAGATGTGGCTGCGTGGCATCGGCAGATCCTACATTTTTTGACCAATGCCAAATCAAGGCTCATATACTATCATTGACGAAGCGCCGACTAGAAGGTGCCGCAGTCCGCTCGCGACGACACGACCGAATGGCCGCAGAGGAACCCACGATGCACCACGTTGTGGCGGATATGCGTCGACATCGCCAACGTTTAATCACACAACTCAGGACACAAGACGGTCGCTCCTGTACGACCCAAGCAACCATAGTGTAAAGGCGGTGGAGGATCGTTTTCGTCATCTTTACCAAGAACCATAGATGACGAGACCACTGCAGAAATGTTGCAGCAGGTAACACGTACTATCGATGAGTCTAAAGTGAATGCACTATCAGAGGAAGTCTCACTCGAAGAAGTCGAAGATGACCTGGACAAAGGTGCGGCCAATAAGTCTCCTGGGCCTGATGGACTGCCCATCGAATTCTACCGGACCTCCGTGTCATCATGATGCCTCGCTGGGTTATAATGTTCCGCGAACTTACGTCTCCAAACTGGGTTGCGCCGCCAACGTTTGTAGGACTTCTCATACCGGTACACGAGCCAGGTGGAGGGCGATCAATTAAGGACTATCAGCCACTCAGAATGCTGAAGGCCGATTACAAGATTTTCTCCAGGCTTATGGCGGGCCGTATTAAGACGACTTTGCCGATGATTCTCGCTCCCAGAACAGACGTCGCAGGGGGAGAAGCCAACATACACACGGCCACCGGTAACTGAGGGGACTTAAAAGCGATCGCCTGTGCGTGCCGTCTGAGAGCGGCGATCGTCTCCATCGATTTCAATCGCGCCTTTGATCGAGTGCACCATAACTACCTCCTACGAGTGATGGACCGCATGGGATTTCCCCTGGCCCTCATTGACACCCTCCGGCGTCTTTGGACTGCACCCAACTCACACGTCCAAGTCAAAGGAAGGACAGTAGGAGCAGTACCCATTAAGAGGTCTCTATGACAAGGTTGTCCACGTTCTACCTACCTTTATGCAATCGCAGTCGAGCCACTCCTCAGGGGCCTTAACCACAGGCTACCAGGCATCATGCTGGGGGACGTCACCTTTCGCTAAAGGCTATACGGTGACAACCTGCTATTGCTGATTCGTTCCAATGATCAAGTTCGACGCGTACTAACCTGGATCGAGCGATACGGACAGACCGCAGGCAGTCTTCTGAACAAGTCGGAGGCGCTGGATACTGGGCGTGGTCTCGGACCGGAAGCCCTCGCTCCCCTCCCACCAGTTTCTGATCTGCGATATTTGGGAATCACGTTCACCAAGGATGTACGCAAAACAGCTGCAACAAACTACCGACGGTTACTACAGATCTTACGCGCCGTGATGCGCCAGAACCTGCTCCGGGACTTGAATCAGCTACAACGTGTTGAATACTTGAACCTCTACGTGACACAAAACTCAACCACGTGGCACAAGTCCTCCCACTACCGCTGCAGATAGGTCACCGGATTCAGGCGGCCTTCAGTTACTACGTTTCTGCAGGTCATACATTTAAAGTACGATACGACACTCTTACCCTCCCAGTGCAGAAAGGGGGGGGGGGGGGAGTTCGTCAACGTCAGGCCAAGAAAAGCTGCCCTTTACATGAGCATCATGTGGAGACGATGGAAAAGTCAACATCCTTCTCTCACGGGTCGTTTACTACTGGTTCTGATGCCAGTCTCTCCCGTCCCGCCAGAAAAAGATATTCTTTTTTTCAAAAAAGATCATTCTGGCATGAATGATTTTCCACAATATGGAAGTCTCGACTACTGATATAAGTGTGTATTACCATTTAACCATCATGCGACATTTGCATTCAACAGGCAAGGTTCAGAAGTCTGGTGTAGGAGTACTGCGCGCTCTAATTCGAAAGAACAAAAATCAACGGAGTGACTACTATTGTAGTTTCGCTTGAACGTCATCAGGTCGCTCATCTGCAATGCAATACAGTTACTGGTGACGTGTTTATCGTTAACTTTCTAAGAAATGAAAGGCTGACCCCTACCAAAAGACGTAAACAGGAACAAAGAGCAGCGTGAACATAATATTTTCCATATGATAGCTCCAAAAGTATCCTTTGTACTACGAATTCTTCCACACGTATTACACATTTTGGTCGCAGTGTATCTGCGTAATTGATTGGGGCGTACGTTGTTGAACAGTCACAATCTGAATCAATACTATTAACATCAGACAGACAAGCAACAAATATAACTGTAAAGTATTTTAATGCAATGGCTAGTTACTACAAACTGAATTTTTATCCAACCCATGTCCTGCATATTACGTTAAGTAATTAAGATGTATTAACTCCATAACATAGTTAGCAAAGACAGTGTTCTCTTGTCGCGGCTCGCGACGAGTGCAGCTTTTAGCAGTGCCCAGTGCCGCCGCGATTTGTTTATGCTACCTCAGCGTGGACACTGCAGCAGACGCTTCACCATAAACAGAAAGAAATCACCTTGACCATGACTGCAGTGAGCGGCCATCACTGCCTGTATGTTCTTATAGTAACCACCGTAAGACTCTAGTCACAGATGCCATGGAGCAATTGGAACGTGTATCACTTTATTAGTCATCAGAATATTAACCAGTGATGAAATGTCCACTCTATTTGGATCCCAAGAAAATAGGAACCTTCTCACAAAGTAATGTTAGGTGATACCAAAACTTATCGAACACACAAAAATTAACAACAGAGCTTTCATGCACGCAGTAGAAGCACACAAGGAAGTTATGTTTCATTCTCCTCCTCCCGTATCAACGCCATTGTTTTAGTATGAAGTGGGAAAATAAACACAAAATCTAAAGTTTCTGAGAAGGATGTAAGTTATGTCCTCTTCTCATTTCATAGCTTTGCTTCAGTATGAAGGGAAAAATAAACAGTATAATATGACACCAGATTCTAGTCATAGGCCCAGTCGGAAACGCAAAAAGCACTGAGCTTTCCATTCTTTCGTCCAACAGTCTGTTTCCTTCCATGCATTACTACCACTCGCAGACTGTTATTTAAGAACTTGCAGGCATCAAGTTCTTCAGCTGAATGAGCCTTAAGATATTGTGCTAATTGCCGGCCGCGGTGGTCTCGCGGTTCTAGGCGCGCAGTCCGGAACCGTGCGACTGCTACGGTCGCAGGTTCGAATCCTGCCTCGGGCATGGATGTGTGTGATGTCCTTAGGTTTGTCAGGTTTAAGTAGTTCTTAGCTCTAGGGGACTAATGACCACAGCAGTTGAGTCCCATAGTGCTCAGAGCCATTTGAACCATTTTTTTATTGTGATAATTACGGTATGGAAAAATAAAACAAAGACGGGTTCATCTAGAACAGTGAAGGTATTTGTGTATGTCTGTATTCAGCATTGACTGCCAGCTGCCACAACACTGTACAGAATTCATGCGGTAGGCAACACATCTGTGAGTGCACTTCAGACTTCATTCAGTAAGTCGTCAGGAGACGGACAGAAAAGTCAAATTAACGTCGCTTTCCGAGTCATATTCAATCCAAAATGAGGTGTTCTTAAGGTAGCTGAGTGTTCTGGCAATTACACTCTAATAATTCCCTTATGAGTATTCCGATAGCCAAAAGAACCCGTTAGTGTGATACCATCGGGAACTACATTAATATCAGACTTCATGAACTCGAGACAATCATGGTCTCTTCCCTTCGCTGGGTAACCTCTTACTGTTATTTAGGATTCTCTCTGTCCTAGACGTAATACAAATGGAACTTCACATTCATGAGGAGCTTTGCGCTATTCTTGACAAACATCAGCAACTTGTTATCACTGCGAATAAAAACTGTGTGATGATAATGGTACAGGTTGTCAGTGGATGTGGTGGTATTATGCTGTCAAACTGCTTACAGTAACGTTAATGTTGGCGCACATAATCCAGCGCTGACTGCCTAAGCAAAGATGGGGTGGTAGCGTCGTCGCTTCTCTTTATTTGTTATCAGCTTGAGTAATCTGATTTAAATAACACAGTACTCAATTCACGAGCTGCTAATGACACAATATGACTACATAGATCTTCGTGCGGGTATTACATTAATTCTGCAGTGAACTGCTTGACAAATATTGCTGTCAGCTGTGCAGGTGAAATGACTCACTGCACAGATACTCTATGTTGCACTTGGTTAAGTGATCAGTTCGCTGCAGTCCTGCTTCTAGTGTTCGTAAATGCATGTATACTAATCATTCGTTATTTGATTAACTATGCGCCGCAATCTGATTTGCATTCATATGACATGGATTAGTGCCATCACAAAGCAATGACTAAGGAATGGATGCCGTTGAAATCCCTTTACATTGATGGCTTGATAAATGTTCGCAAATCACCTGCATCGCCTCAAAAAACAATTGCACCTTAAATGTCGAAGGACAGACGTTCACACTGTCACGGTGCTTTGAAATACAACAACGGCGGCAAATGAAAATTTGTGCCTGACCGAGGTTCGAACCTGGACCCCCGCCTACTAGGCAGACGCGTTGACCATTGCACTATTGGTACACAATGGCCAACCTCCATGCAGGACCTATCCACACACGCTCCTCGTCAGACACAAACTCCCATCTTTTCCGCATATCACACACGCGGTAGATTTCCACATTGTCTTTGGCTATGTTTTCCGCCTAAACAGTCCAGAAAACCTCGGAAAGCGGAATTTTTTAAAAAATTAAGCAGATCTGTGTTTTAATTGGTATTTTGGGTATACAGCTAGGGGCATTCCTTTTATGAAAAGTCCAAGCCCTTTTCTGTGTGTGCTTGAATGAATTTCTTTCCTGGTAGTGATAGATGCCATCATCCTACTGTGTCCTTTCGCCTTACCTAGCTGTTCTTGAGCTCTGAGGGCATTTTCACTGTTCTGACTATGGCTGATGCTGGTCTGGCTAAATAAGAGTATGTTTTTCGCTGAAAGACTCACCAGTCTAGGGGTTGGAAACGTGATATTTCCACCCAAAGTCTTAGGTACTGGTAGAACTTAAGGGTGCTTTAATCTGTATTCTTCTTCTTAGTCCTTTCTGCTACGGTATGGGGTTGGGTTGTTTGGGGGAGGAGACCAAACAGCGAGGTCATCGGTGTCATAGTATTATTGGAGGACGGGGAAAGAAGTCAGCCATGCCCTTTCAAAGGAACCATCCCGGCATTTGCCTGGAGCGATTTAGGGAAATCACAGAAAACCTAAATCACGTTGGCCGGACGCGGGATTGAAGCATCGTCCTACAGAATGCTACATGATGCTTTAGCTGCTGACCGTGATAACTGGATGTAGTTTTTCAAACAATGGTTCAAATGGCTCTGAACACTATGGGACTTAACTTCTGATGTCATCAGTCCCCTAGAACTAAGAACTACTTAAACCTAACTAACCTAAGGAAACCACACACATCCATGCCCGATGCAGGATTCGAACCTGCGACCGTAGCGGCGCGGTTCCAGATTGAAGCGCCTAGAACTGCTCGGCCACACCGGCTGGCTTTCCGTAGCGGCGCGGTTCCAGATTGAAGCGCCTAGAACTGCTCGGCCACACCGACTGGCTTTTCAAACAATCTTTAGTTTTACTTTTCTTCCTCTTAAGTAAATAACAAGGGTACTCATAACTTGTCAGAATTTAAGTATTGTTTTACCAGCTGCAAAGGATGCAATTTGTTACCCTATACCAGCGTCCCATTTTGATCTGAAAAAACTACCTGTTATTTTTTCACCACTGGTGTCCTTTGAGATATTAGTTCTAGGGATTATTTCTTGCCGTTTGCAAACTGTAAATATCTCCGTTAATCAGTTTGTCCCACACTAAATTTCTGCTTGCATGGTTCCACCATTTTAATATGATTGTATACTGTATTTAGAAGTTCATTATTATGAACGTTAATTGGGTTCGTTTCTAGTGTTGGCATGTTTTTCCGTCTGTACTGTACAAATTTGTTTTATATTTTACATACAATTTATTTTCTTTTCCATTAACTTCCCATGTATATTTCTCCTCGTTTTAACATTTGAATGAATTGTCATGTTTAGAAAAAACACCTGTATGATACACAATAATGTTTTAGGTTTATTCTTTTCTGCATGTTGTATTAAGTTGGGCGTGACCATATTTTATGCCTCTTATGCCTATTAGCAATTCTGTTATATGAGGGGCGTTCAATGCCTAACGGAACATATTTTTTCTTGGCCAGTTTTGATTGAGCAAATGCGGAACTTGATGTGGTATTCCCGCTGCATCCCATATAGTTTCATAATATTCCGATTGGTGATGACGCTATAGGGGGCATTCAAAATTACTCCTGTAATGGACTTGCGTTCCAAACAGAGAGCTTTCATTCAGTTTCTTTTGACAGAAAACCAGAGCTTCGCAGATATTTATAGGCACTTGCAGAGTGTCCATCGAGACCTGGCAGTGAACAAAAAGACGGTGAGTCATTGTAACGGTTGAAACGTCCTCTTAGAACAATTATACATGACTGTGCTTAAACTGACACACAATAATTTTTTTTTAGTGCAACGCAATCTGACTTTCAGTAATCCCTACAAGAGAATGGCCCTGATTAAATTAACCTATACGTTTCACAAATCACTTACCTCACAAAAATCTTCGTTACTCGAACTACTGCAATACAGCGAGCGCCGCTACTGCCGGCTAAATAAAAGATTCAAACTACTGAAGGCACTAACTATTGATAGGCATAGTTAGCAAATGAAAGATTTTGATAGAGAACAAACAATGTATTTACCTTACTAGTGTTCAAAAGTCATAATATATATAGCACTTCATGACATACAGTCTTACAAATTTCAAAACTCCGCCATCTCTCTCCCCACGTCCACCACTGCTGGAGGCTCACCTCCAACTGCGCAACGCTACGCGCTGCTAAGAGCCAACTGCCCAACGCTACAATGGCAGACAACAATGCAAACCATCCACAGACTGTACACGGCACAGCCAGTGATTTTCATACAGAGCGCTAGGTGGCGGCGGGGTGACCAATAAAAAGAACCTAACAGCCTACTTACACGGTTCTAGGCGCTACAGTCTGGAACCGCGAGACCGCTACGGTTGCAGGTTCGAATCCTGCCTCGGGCATGGATGTGTGTTATGTCCTTAGGTTAGTTAGGTTTAAGTAGTTCTAAGCTCTAGGGGAGTGATGACCTCAGAAGTTAAGTCTCATAGTGCTCAGAGACATTTTTTTTCAGTCATTGGACGAGACATCTGCCATCAACGCAACAAGGACGCACGAACATGTCCCATATCAGGTGTGGCTGCCGGTCGCACGCAGCTGTGACTCCTGCAATTCTTTAATGTGCAGACACTCTCGTTCGAGGTGATCGCCGGATTACAGACACCTCGTTGCACAACTGGATGTCTCTGCTGGTAGTGCAGACACACTCGTCCTCTAGTTGCAGTAATCAAAGCTGTGTACCCACTGGGTTACTCACCATCTAACAGAAGACAATAAAGAGCAACGAAGGAACATCTGTGACGAATTCCTTGCACGTTATAGGCTGATTATGACATTCGTCGAAGATTGTCACAAGCGATGAAACATGGTTTCATCACTTCAAACTGGGAACAAAACGGTAATCCACGGAGTGGCGCCACACCACCTCACCTCCAAAGAAAAAGATCAACGCCACACCCTCAGTCGGTTCTGTAATGGCAAAGGTCTTCTAGCACTCTGAAGGGGTTATTCTGGTGATATGGTGCAATGATAAACTCGGAAGTGTATTCTGCTACCGTCAGGGAATTGAAGAAACGATTTCGGCGTTGTCGTCGTCACTAAAATGCAATGGAACTCCTTTTCCAAGGCAACGCACCTTCCGACTTCCAGCTGTTTGGCCCAATGAACGAGGCGCTCCGCGGGAAGCGGCAAGTGGATAGTTGGAAGGTTATTGGTGCAGCAGGACGTTGGCTCTGACGTCGACCAGTACATTGGTACCTTGTTGTTATACAGTCCCTACCAGTAAGGTGGCATAAGGCTGTCACATTGAATGGAGATTGTATTGAAATGCAGGGGTTTTTTAGCCAAGAGAGCAGGTGACAATACTGCTTATTGGAAACCTGAATAAAATCAATTGCATTATTTATTGAATGCAACTCGTGGATTACACTTCACCCATGGATGCATTGACAGCATACCTTACTGTAAATTACTGCATATATTTTTGTTCTCTTGTACTACTAGACGAGCAACAAAAAAATGGTTCAAATGGCTCTGACCATTATGCAACTTAACTTCTGAGGTCATCAGTAGCCTAGAACTTAGAACTAATTAAACCTAACTAATCTAAGGACATCACACACATCCATGCCCGAGGCAGGATTAGAACCTGAGACCGTAGCGGTTCCACATTGCAGCGCCTAGAACCGCACGGCCACTCCAGCCGGGACGAGCAACAGTTGCTTATTCATGATATTTATGTACGCTAAAGGAGGTAATGGATTAGCTAGACACTTGACCCTATAAATATTTCGTGGGCCGCGAATAAACAAACATTAATGTAAGCCAGCCGTAAGAGCACTTTCAAAGTACAGTAGTTTGTAAATATGTGCTGATCATTTTCGTCCATTTTCTTACTTCTTGTAATCTTAATATTTTTTTTAATGATATACCTGTGACAATATTTACGTAACATCCTGCAAATTCATTCCAAATATTATGTTATTTTGTAAGTTCCCTATTACGAAATTTAGAGTTCTGTGGTCACTATTACATTTTACGTAACGTACATATAGTTCCTAATAGTTACCCAGAGCTTTTTAACTGTACTATGATATTACTGTTGTCAACTTTATTATCTTTATTGACTAAGATACACGAATGATCTGTCATTTGCATTCTTGATTTATATATGTATATCACATTTGAACAAGGTCTGCTGTACTTTCAAGATTGTAACTTCTTATGCTTCTATGTTGCTTCTAAACACTGACATGGCTTTTTAAACAACAACATTACAAACTTAACGAGATAAGAAGCAGCTAATTGTACGTATACATAAGCTTAACCTATGCATGTCAAAATGCAGCTTCAGGTAACTCCGTAACATCTATGACTTACGGCGGTACTTTCCGATTGTCGTAGCATTCCCCTGGTTACCAGTTGCCGTACTACCCCCATCTTTGCTGCACTTACGTTTACCATTAGTACCTGTAGAGGACAGCTTACGTTTAAATGAGCCAACGTCATGGGATTATGGCTTCTTCGCTGCTTTTGAACTTTTTATAATGCTCGTCTTTTACATAATATTTAAAACATACTTAGGTGTTTGTTCTAAGACCAAACTTCTAATAGTTATGTATATTTTTAATGGGTTCCGTGGAATGTAGTCATCTCTCACAACCATTTACTATTAGTAACGTTATGCCGGAGGCAATGGGCAGTTCTTTTGCTATTAAACTACAGGACTTAATTCAGTAGTGTTCTTCACATCTCTCCAGAGTGACCTGCTCCACGCCACCGTCTTCTGCTGCCATCAAGGGTATATCGACCATAATTTTGGATTATTTTATTCTTATGGTTGTATTCTAGTCCTTTGACCTCTAAGAAAGTGCATTACTCCTTTTCCCAGAGTAAAATGAAGTGGTGATGATCCTATAACAGATCAAAATCAGTCAATGAATGAAGTAAATAACTTATATGCGGTCAAGACTGGTTTTATTGAAATAATTTCAATCTCTTTGTATTCGCATGGTTTATAGGAGATTTGGCAGTAGCACCTTACCATCAATGTATGCTTTCTATGTATCCTAGACCATTCTCTAGACGTATATTCAAGTTGCCCGTCATCTTCATGGCGCGCACTGCTCACACTTTTTGTTAACGTAGTCCTGCTCACTCTGGTGTTTCCATATGCCCAGATAGTGACTTTGTTGAAGAAATCACGTCGGTACTCGTCAGAACTAATTTAGAATTCCTGTGGTGATATTCGAAATCTGTATTGTGCATATACATGCGTATCCTGTATACCAGTGTGGTTATCATGTTCATTTGGAATAGTACTTCCACACTTTCGCATGAGTGATCGTACAACTCTTTTATTTTCGTGTGTTTGCAGTGACGACATGAACAATGTAATTTCTGACGTTTTCCCGGTGTGGTTAACTGAGCGCATGCTTTCGAGATTCCTGTAAAGAAGATTCCACTTTGTTTGCAATATATCCAAAATTGACTTAGTTGTCTTTTTGAAGTGCCTGAACCAGTGGTCTTAGGTGTAGTCGTCTCTGTGTCACTACAGGTTTCTGACGATACCTCCACACTGTACACAGGTATTTCGTCTGTTAACAGTTTCATATGGCTCTCAATGTTTCTTTTCTTTCCAAATGTCCCGGTCTGTGTTCTCAGAACATCTCTGTCACACCTTTGTAAGGATATATTGATCTACTACGATCCTTCTAACCCGTCTCTAAATTCGTTCACATAAACACCACCGTGTCTACTTCTAAACGACTCCAAACCAGTCGATGACTGAGTAGATGTAGAAACTATTGTCCTGGACGTCACATTCCCCATATATCGTCTATTTTCCGAGGTTTTTCAGTGCAAAATCTTTAACGAGCCTTTTTATCACTACACTTCTTTATGAATTGCTATACACTCTCAAGTAATTATAAATTGTAGAAGCATGTCAGGGAACATTAAGGGTCACATACATTCGAAAAGTAATAACATCACTGTGTACCGAGAAATCGCAAGAACTGTCACCACCTTGTTGTGTATGTAATGATAAGAGACGAGTGACACTGAGGGACTGGGGCTAGCCTCTGTAGTGTAGCCGTCTGCAGTAGGCTCGGTGATGCAGGCCACAGATGTGCGGGCTGCGTGCTCTGTCCGTAGGACGCACCTGTGTCTCATGTCACTGTCGGTAGCCTTTCGTCTCGAAATACCACGCACAAAAAAGCTATCGGCTGCTAATCTCTTAACATATGATTTTACATTGAAGCACCAAACTACTGGTATAGGCAAGCGTATTCAGATACAGAGATATGTGAACAGGCAGAATACGGCGCTGCAATCGGCAACGCGTATATAAGAAAAGAAGTGTCTGGCGCAGTTGTTAGATCGGATACTGCTGCTACAATGGCAGATTATGAAGATTTAAGTGAGTCTGAACGTAGTGTTATACTCGGCATGTGAGCAATGGGACACAGCGTCTTCGAGATAGCGATGAAGTGACGATTATCCTGTACGACCCTCTCACGAGTGTACAACGAATATCAGGGGTCCGGTAAAACATCAAATCTCCGACATTGTTGCGGCCGCAGAAAGATTCAGCAAGAACGGGACCAACGACGACTGAAAAGAATCGTTCAGCGTGTCCGAAGTCCAGTCCTTCCACAAATTGCGTCAGATTTCAATCCTGGGCCATCAAAAAGTGTCACCGAGCGAAAATTCAACGGAACATCGTCGATATTGGCTTTCGGAGGAGAAGGGACACTCGTGTACCCTTGATGACAGCACGACAAAAAGTTATACGCCTTGCCTGGGCCTGACAACATCGACATTACAGTGTTGATGACTGGAAACATGTTGCCTGGTCGGATGAGTCCAGTTTCAGATTGTATCGAGAGGATAGACGTGTACGGGTATGGAGAAAACCTCAAGAATCCAAGGTGCCTGTATGTCAGCAGCTGGTGGAGGCTCTGTGATGGTTTGGAGCGTGTGCAGTTGGAGTGATATGGTACCCCTGATAGGTCTAGATACCACTCTGACAGGTGACACGTACGTAAGCATCGTGTCTGATCACCTGCGTTCAGTTGTGTCCATTGTGCATCCCGATGGACTTGGGCAATTCCAGCAGGACAATGCGAAACCCCATACGTCCAGAATCGCTACAGAGTGACTCCAGAAACACTTTTTTGAATTTAAACACTTTCGATGGCCACCAAACATGAACATTTTTGAGCATATCTGGGATGCCTTGCAACGCGCTGTTCAGAAGAGATCCCCACCCCCTCGTACTCTTACGGATTTATGGACAGCCCTGCAGAATTCATGGTGTCAGTTTCCTCCAGCACTACTTACGACATTAGTCGAGTCCATGCCACGTAGCGTTCCGGCACTTATGCGTGGTCGCAGGGTCTTACACGCTATTAGGCAGGTGTACCAGTTTCTTTGGCTCTTCAGTGTATTATATCACTTATATTTGCGATGCTTTTTATGTTCATGATTCTGGTTATAAATCAGGAAAAGCGTGTTCAGCTCCCAAATGTGACTGACACATGTTTCGTGCATGTAAATTTGCGTGTTTTACGGTTCTCATCTGAGGCTTGGAATGCCTCTTCCCCTCTGGAATAACAACTGCCTGGGCTGCTCTCAGAGTTGGAATTTGGATAGGGAAAAGTTTTCAGCCATCCACGTCTACTTCATCCCTATTACTGGCAGGTATTACTGCCCATCGTTGTCGTTGTCGTCGTCGTCGTCGCCGCCGCTGCTAGTCATTACTTTTTCAGCCAGTCCTCACTGCTCATCACCACCAGTGCTGCCAGTTATCGCCTATGCTGGTAGTCTTCGCTGCTCACCACCACATTCGTCACCATTCCTGGCCCTCGCCGCTGTACTCCGCCAGTGAACACCAGTCCATCTTTGCTGCCTATCTTCGCCTTCATCAGCTAGTCTCCAGTGTTTCATTGCCAGATTGATACAACAGTCGCTATCGTCATACAACAATCTATCAACCTACAAGTACAGTGTACACAATCATCTATTCCAACCTGTTCTCCATTTCTACCACTTACTCCTTCACCCTCTACTCATGGTCCTCTTCTCCACATCCCACCTTTCCCTCCTTCCCCACTCCTCAGATGACTCCACCTGTCTCCCCAATCTCACATACTCCATCCTCAGACAATAAAGTCCTCATCTGCAGATGACATCACTCCAGGGTGTTCTGCATCCCCAGTGCCACTGCCACTGCCGCCACCACTGCCACCACCATCACCCCCGCCACCACTGTTAGAACTGCACCAACCAGCAGCGCCATTAGCCCCTACTGCTTCCATTGCCACCATAAGCATCGCTACATCTGCATCCAGAAATGAAAGCACCCGCCACACCTACTCCAGCAACAACCGGTCCCAACCAACAACATATGTTGCAGACCTGAATGCATCAGCCATATCTGTCTCAGCTTCAATCCCACCAGCACCAGGTAAGAGAAATAAGAAAAATTGTGCCAAATACCATCCTACTGCTTAGTCAATATTCTTTGACACACCATCCTCAAACAATCCCTGTCACCCATCTGGTATGGGTACCCTGACTATTCTTAAATCCAACTGCTGCCCCACCAGCCCTATACATTAGAAGCTAAGGAGTCTACTCCCATCCCACCCCACATATCTCCTCCAACACATTCTTTTTTCCTGTTACATCCTGATGTCAGATCCATCAATTCTAAAACACTTTCCCTCTACATACAAAAGCACCTTCCAGATTCATCATTTCATAACTCATTAGCCTGCAGAGACTCTGTAATCATTAAATTTCTGATCCTAATTTTCAAAGCCACCAACCGCAGCAAGTATCTTCCATCACCTTTGGTCCACATGCCTCCGTGCTCATGCTGAGCTCAACACAATCCAGACAACCCTAATCTCCTTGTCACCCACTGACTCTTACTGCTGTAATCAAGGCGGTGGACACCAAGATCACAGTGCGAGAAGTTGAGTGTGAGCTGAATTCCGGTCCTGACACCCAAATCGGAAAAACCCTACGAATTCACCACCATTCTGGCCCTACATTTCTCATTCACGTCTTTTCCGAATATCCCTCAACCATAGATCACATGCTTCAGAATAAAGCATTCACCTATTACTGAACATAAAGTTGCGCCTTCGCACTCCCAGACCGAAGCCTATCATTGCCACAAATGCCCCATCTACAATGATCATTTAACTAATGACTGCAAAGACCCCTTCCCAACCTCCATCCCCACCCACCTGCAGTGCTGCCAGTCTCATACCACATACTCCTATTAAATGTACAACCAAACACTCTCCCACCAAACCTGAACTGATAGACCCAATCCATCCGATTGACCCAAAACTTCACCCAAACAACTCCCTATGTCCTACTCTTACTGCTGAAGTCATCATCTGCTTCATCATTACTGTCCTTCAAAACGTCCAGCTGTTTGAGCATTCACATATCCTCTGTCAGGTCACCCATACAGCCCATTCTGTATTTCGCTTAAATGTCACTACCACATATTCCCAAAACCAGTCCTCCTTCCTCTTTTCCCGACTAGACATCCTTGTCTAACACATTCCCACTCGACCTTGAGCAGCCCTTTCGACCCCACAACACATTAAATCCCTCCTGCCACCATCCCTCTCACAACCACACCTACGACCTTTTCTCCTTCTCAACAATACCAATGGTTGGTTCAAATGGTTCTGAGGACTATGGGGTTTACCATCTGAGGTCATCAGTCCCCTAGAACTTAGAACTACTTAAACCTAGCTAACCTAAGGACTTCACTCACATCCATGCCCGGGGCAGGATTCGAACCTGTGACCGTAGCGGTCGCACGGTTCCAGGCTGAAGCGCCTAGAACCGCAACACCAATCCCAGCTCTCTTATCATCATCCTTTGTTTCACCCTCTACCATACTACCATGATCTCTTCTGACTACTCCTCACCTGGAGCTGGTCATCAAGCAGATGCCACATCATCATGTTCTCCTGTAACTCGTCGCCTATGAATACTGAGGAGTAATTAACGACATTTTAAGCAATTGACAGGAAAATTTAGAATTTCTCCTCGTTTTTCAATAAGGATTAAAATATAAGTGCTCTTCTTGCATTTTCAAATTTCACTGCAATTTCAACAGCGTGTGTCAAGGGCTGTGAATCAGAGGAGCGGTGTGAGTGCCATCACATATACCACACGAGCGGCGGAAATCTGAATTATTATCTTGGATTTTTGAATTTCAAGCAAGTTTAATTTGCTGTGGTGCTGTAAGAAACTGACAAGCACTTCTCACCAGATAGTCAAATTGACTTGATGAGGCCAGCTGCACTCATGTGACTTATTGTGAAGAGCATGGCTCTGTCCAGCTTACCTATTTGCAGCCAGTCGGCAGAGCGACATGGGCAGGTAAAGCTCACACTAACGAAAACATTATCGGAGTAGATTTGGCATCCAGTAACCTTGCGAGCAGACCATGTATGGGGCTCTCCCGCCTTTCTGTTTGAATAGAAACACAACTGTTGCCTCCCTGTCCTACAGAAAGTGTTAAAATAACAGATAGTTTCGGAGTTAAGGCAAGTCAGCACTTGGGATTCGAAACTTAGGGTGGCAAATGTTTAAACATGATAAGTGGGCTGGCAAACTGGGGTGTGGATAATTGTGTTTACCATAAGGGAATTATTTAATTTCCTCCTATTTTAAACTGATCTGTTCGGTTATACACTTAAGACATTTGGACTCTTAACACAAATAACCTAGCGACTGTGCAGGCTGTCCAAGTATCCCCAGGTCCACCACCTTGGATTTTATACTTGGGGCAAGTGATATGACTACCTTGTAGCCAATGTTCGTATCTCCAAGTCAGCTATATTGGATTGCTATCTTGGATTCTGACGTCATAGTACTGTAATCATACCTCCAAATTCATCATCTCGGACTGTGATATCATAAAACTCTGCCTGTATCTCCAAGTCATCCACCTTGCATTCTAATGTCATAGGACTGTGCTCGTACCTCCAGACCTGGAATCTTGACTTTACCGCCAAAACAACAATTTTAAATCTGGATTTTTAAATTTCTTACCATATTCTACTTATAACAAGAGGCCTACTTGTACCATAGTATTAGAGGGGTGGAGCAAACCTGGAAGCATAATTGTGCAGTTTTGAAGTTCCCACCATGTTTTGAATTTACCATCGTTTTATAAGAGGCGAATCCATAAAGAAAGATTCCCTGTTTTCTTTCTTCTTTTACTTTTTTTTTTTTTTAAACAGAGAGAACATAGTTACATGAAAAACTTTACTGGCAACAGGTACAGCAATGTTTGAGCTGATAATATTCTTCTCGGGTATGCAGCCGGATCATAACGTCTTCATGACACAATATTTCCGCGGTCCAACTGGCCGCCATCTTCAGGTGAGAGTGCTGGTGCACGATCTCGCCGGAACTGACTTCCCAGCGCAAGCGGCGGCCCCTATATAGGCCGCAGAAGACCCACAACGCGTGCGCGAGAAGGTGCCGTAACCGCCCTCTAGCGCAGTAGACATACCCCGCCGCCAGTGATGGAAAGAGGCGAAATCGAGATATCACTGTCAAAAATAAAAAAAATATAAAAATAAATAAAAATTTTATTCCGACGATAGAACCACAGACCGTTGTTTTTTAATGTCAGATAACACTGGGTCCCAAGTTTTACTTAAAAGAAAACCCTTGTCTCTATTAATAAGATTGTCAGATAACCGAATCTCTATGGATTCTTTTAAAATACAGTCCCAATAGCGAGATGCAGGGGCAACCATTTGTGTCTCGTCATATAGTATTCTGTGTCCCTCGGTGAGACAGTGTTCCGCCACTGCAGACTTCTCAGGTTGAAGCAGCCTTGTGTGCCGCTGATGCTCATCACATCGCTCCTGAATGGTCCGGATTGTCTGATCAATATAAGTCTTTCCACAGTGGCAAGGGATCTTGTACACACCGGGCTTCCTCAAACCCAAGACATCCTTAACAGAGCCAAGGAGCGCTCTAATCTTGGCTGGCGGACGAAAAATACTTTTGATGTGATATCTTTTCAGAATCCTTCCTATCTTCGAGGAAATGCTCCCAGCAAAAGGCAGAAAAGCTACCGATTTGCAGGTATCTTCTGGTGGTTCAGGCGAAGGTCCAAACTGGAAAGCACGACGGATCTGTTTATCAGTATAGCCATTCTGCTTGAACACAATCTTAAGATGGTCCAATTCTTGTGTCAAGCTTTCTCCATCTGAAATGGCATAAGCTCTTCTCGCCAACGTCCGCAGGACCCCCGTACGCTGGAACGATGGATGACAGCTAGAAACATGTAAGTAACGGTCCGTGTGCGTAGGCTTTCGATAAACACTGTGTCCCAGTGTCCCATCATCCTTTCTGTACACCAAAACATCCAGAAACGGAAGCTTTCCATCATTTTCCACCTCCATGGTAAATTTGATGCTAGGATGCAGGGAATTGAAATGATCTAGGAGGCGGTCCAGAGCTTCTCTCCCATGAGGCAACACCATAAACGTATCGTCAACGTACCTCCAAAAACAGGTTGGTTTTAAGGACGCCGTCTTCAGCGCCATGTCCTCAAATAGTAGTCACAATGTTTGAGCTGTTTTTCGACAGTCACCAAAAGAATTGGCACATTTGTCATATCGTGGGCTCAACTTCTGTATTCCTGTGTAGTGAAAATCTGCTGCCTGTTAATGGAATCAGAGTGTGACAGTCGTCTTCAGCATTCTTCGTTGTCAAAACGCAGGTGCCTATGCAACAAGGATCGCGATATCTGCGGAAAATGGCTGCTGAACTCCGTAATCATGAAGCGACGGTTCTCCAGGATGCACTGCCGCATCAGCTCAGCCAGGTGATCATTGATGAGGAATGGTCGCTCAATGTCCTCTTCACCAAGGACACTTTGACACCTCAGACAAAAGGCTTCGCCAGTGACGCACCATCTGTTTGCTCATGATGTTATGCCCGTGTACCCGACAGATCTGACAGTGAATTCCGATGGGCACTATGCTATGTGCCTTACGGAACCTCATCACTGACCAAACCTTGCAGGTGGCGGAAGAACGAATATGAGACGCTATTTCGGGAAACTGCTGCTGTCCAGTTGGCATTTGATCGTCACATCATAGAACTGTAGCGCATGCGCAATTTTCCCGGCTAAACACGTCTACTTTAAAGGAAACAACATCGGGAAACTCACTCTGTGAATGCGCTTCATACTTAGCACAGGTGGCATCAGAGCGCAGTGCTCAACTCACCCATATCGGATTCTGTACTAAGGACAATTGGGCTATTTTGCATTTTATACATATCGCCATAGGTCTACAACACTAGAGGGTTGGGGTGAGGAGTGAGGGTGAAAACTGGTAACAGTGGATGGTGGCAGCGATGATGTCATAGGAAACTGGTCAGCAGTGCAGAGTGTGCTCGAACACCTGCAGCTACCCTACTGTTGCATTCAGATTCCCAGTCATCCTGGCGAGTGGCTGCTTGACACATGAACTGCATCAAATGCACTGGTTATGTGAGAGTACCACAGTGTGGAAGATATGCAGCTAGCCTTCTGTGGGACCTGGGATAGCAGTCGAAGGCGACATGACAACTGTCGGCGATGCGAACATTATTTTAGACTAGCACCATCCCCTCGTGTTTATCGTACTCTTCCTCAGTGCCGTTGGCATCTTCCGGCAGGATAACTATCTATGTCACAAAGCCAGAATCGTGCTATACTTGTTTGAGAAGGGTGGCAGAAGACTCACGTTGATGTCTTGTCCACCCAGTTCGCCTGGTCTAAACCCTATGTAACACGTGTGAGACGCTATCAGGCTCCAGCTGTGCCCCCCTCACACCACCACCCATAATTACGGGCATTTTTTGACCTGTGCATAGACAGCTACTGTCACATAGATCAGGAAACCTATCAAGGGTGTGTCAAATCGCTGCCACGTAGTATCGCTACCGTATTACGTTCCAATGGCGCTATTATGTAGTTGATAATATTGTTTTGGCTCATCAGTACCTGAAACTATAGTGAAATTATGTTACAAATATGTCCCAAAGCCCGATGTAACAGATTTTCTCTTACAATTGTACCTCACAGTTGTTAAAAAATCTGCATGACGGTAATTTTTTTTCCTTTATTTACGGGCATTTTGTGACCTGTGCGTAGACAGCTAGTGTTAGATAGATCAGGAAACATACCAAGGGCGTATCATATCGGTGCTACACGGTATTACTACCGTATTACGTTCCAAAGGCGCTATTATATAGATGATCATACTGTTTTGGCTTATCAGTGCCTCATAAGAAGCTGCTATAAACTTTGAAAGACAGCATAAATAAATTGATTTGCGTATCTAAGATTCTGTTGTTTCAGTTTCAGTGTTTAAACATATATAAATAAGAACATCGTAAACAATACCAAAATCCAATCCAAATTGTTGCTAAAGGAATTTTTATAGTGAGTGCGTAACTATTAAAGCTTATGTGAAATGACAGTGCTAAAATGAAAATATGTGCTCTATACAACTTTCTTGCATATTAATATAGATTTATGTTAACGTGTAAATAATAGCGTATTTGAATAATATTTTAAAACTAAATGAAACCATAAGATGCAGAAGTTAATGAAAGAGATAAATAAATATCAGACTAATAGTTTCTTGTTTTTCCCTTTGTCCTTTGACAGATATAACACATGACTCACCGCTACCTGTACCACTTATCAATGAAGATACATGCAGTTTCGATTTACTCCTTTTATTCTTTCTTTCGATTGTTCATGTAAATACTGAATATCGATTGTTCTAAGCAAAAATGTAAACGAGAGACGAATCATATCAAGATTTGAGCATTGTCTCTTGATATCCGTACCACTCGCGCATTCACAAACACAGAGCGTCGTAAATTTTCATTATGATTGTCTCGCTGAAGTGGACAGCGTTTGCGCCTTGCAGAGCACGCGCCCTTATCTCTGTAAAAGAGGCGCCACCGTCGGGTGTTAAGTCTGACGTGGCCATGCATTTAAAAGAGCTGCACAGCCGAGAGCGAGAATACGCTGAGTCCTTCCCTAGGGTCCCATTTGAGACGGAATCTCCGCTTTACGACTCCCAGGTTGAGTGGTAGCTGTAAAATCAAAATGCGTGATACTGTCCATTATCTGCTGGAAACGGCTTTTTTTCTGAATTACCGTCAACCGTGAGTGGCATTTTATTCTCAACTCGCACTTCGCCAGTAGCAGCTGCTTTTAGTGGAGTCACCTCTTTCAGAAAGCTATTAACGTGAAGCACGTTAAAAACTAACAAAGAAAACATTGTTTCAAGGTCGTATGAACGATACCACCGCAGTCAGTTGTGCATTTAACGTCTTCAGTGATGACGTCGATGAATGAAATATGATCACGTTATACACACTTACACGAACATATTGCAATGAGTATAAACACTAAAAATGTCGTATAGTGTTCCAGGTATTGTTTCAAGCAGCAAAGTGTGACACACGAACCCTTGTTCTTCTGTCTTCAAGTGTTAGGCATTTGTCTGATACGTTTTCTTGTCCAATGCCTCCAGGGTCTGTAGTTAATTTTTCCACCTCTTTCCTTATCAACCTTCTGATCTTTTCCTTTTTGATTGATAATTCATTACTATTTCAAGCGTTCTGTTTTGATTATTCTTTTGACATAATCTCTCCATTCATTTCTATTTGTAGGCTTACTATATGTTTTTGGGTCCAGCTCAGGGCACGTAATTACAGCAGTTTACTGAAACATTAAGTTATTTATTCGGTTGTCTTTTCCACCAGACATAACTTTTTTTTCAGAAATGGTGTTCGTTTCTAGCAGTGTGGTATGAGAATGTAGCCTTTTAACCAGCACACTGCAGATCACTACTACTCCAAAAAAAAAATTATGTTTGGCGAAGCCGTAGCATTAATAGCATTCCTACGTTTAGCCGATTTCACGTGGTCTTTAATATCACTCATTTCTTTATGGCCAACAAAAACTCCCCAGTAAGCAGTGTGCAACAAACACGTTCATTGTTAGTGTCACTACACAACTTAAAAATTTGAATTCATGTTGGCAGGTTAACATTAAACACATACATTCTTTTGCCCGTTGCTAAGCGACGAGACAAAATGAATAGTAATGAAACTACTGGTGACATTTAGATGAGTTACTTCACACACGAACGCCTGTGGTGTTGCTAAATCCCTAAGCGAAAAGTTGTGAACCGCTAGCCACGCCTCCCCATCCACGTCAGCGCTTGCTCTGCGATACACTGAGAGAAACATGGCCATTAAAGTATGTTTAAAAATGCTGTGTCGAACATATAGGTCGACGATTTTTTTAAAAAAAGTCCTTGCCGGTCATAAAATCCCCAAACCGCCAGATTTTTTTTCGCGTCAACTGCTCAAAAATAACATGCTCCTAAATATACGAAAAACAATTTCCAGTTTATTTTATTTTATTACAATTATGTGTAGTCTTTAATATAGCCCGTTCCTTATTTGAGTAAGTATTTCTTATCTTTCCTTCATCAAAAGTTACTATAGCATAGTTAGACCATACCAGAAAATAAAAGTGATTTTTGTCTTCAAATGGTTCAAATGGCTCTAAGCACTATGGGACTTAACATCTGAGGTCATCAGTCCCCTAGACTTAGAACAACTGAAACCTAACTAACCTAAGGACATCACACACATCCATGCCCGAGGCAGGATTCGAACCCGCGACCGTAGCTGTCGCACGGTTCCTGACTGTAGCGCCTAGAACCGCTTTTTTTTTAATTCACCAGAAACAGTAACGAAATGGCTACAATGAAATGACATGAATAAGGTGACAGATAAATCCAGTCATAAATTACCGAGTTCAAAAAGTGAGTCTTCAGCAGTAGCACAATTTAGCACCTCCACTGTCACCTTCAACTGGTGGCCGTTCAGCAGCACTTTTTCTTCTTCTGCAGCCGGTTCCTCACCATCATTTCCCAGACCCAAATTAATCATTCAGTAAATCCTTGATGTGTATTCCTTCCAGGGTAAATTACACGGACAGAAGAGAAGTCCCGAACAGCGACATCGCAAAATATTTCACTGCCTTGTTATTTTTGTCAGTTGCAGCCTACTAAACGCATCTGTAGGGAGTTCAAGATGCTCCTTTATATCAAACACCAGATGTTTCTCGCCATATTCCTGTATCTGCTGTACTACTGATTTATTTTTCATGTGTGACTTGCAGGTGAGGTTAGGCTCGGGGACGTGACCCAATCCATTCCCTCTCTACTAGGAAGCCAGTTCCTAATCTATACCCATTCGGTTGAAGACAATTCGGAGCATGTTATCATATTTCTTATCGTGATTCTGATATTTGAGTATTTTCTCGAATTCATTTTACATATACATCTTGTATTCAATATGTTCATCGCTCCCAATATTGTTAAAAACATAACTTTTATGTTTGCCCATTAACCAAATCACTGCGTTATTTTTTGCCTGAGGGTAGTAACTTTCCTCTGGTCTGAAGAAAATGTTAGTCGGTATATTGTTTGCTGAAGTTCTTGTTATTTGAGCAATTTTCTCCCTGATCCACCTCCAGTTGATAATCCGATCTCCACAAGTGTAACGATGAGGCACACTATCAACGAGGTTGCATTTGCTGCAGAGGTTAGTGTCACTTAAACCGATGGCAAAGAGACGCTCATTAGTGCTGATGATGTTATTGACTACCTTGTACCACGCTGTTCTCACATAAGACGAAAGAACATCACTACTGATGTTTTTCCAGACCACATTCCATGTTATGCCAGCATATTTCGTTTCTATGTTACTTTTCCTTTCGTTTTTCCGTCTTTCAGCTCGGCCACCGCGGCCGGCGGCACCATCGGGATTTGACCCTCGATTAAGGGTTTCGTCTCTTCGGGTGAATCACATTTTTCCTACATTACGTCTATGGTCATCTCCACAAATGCCGTTATCGAGGTGAACCGATGTGGTTCGCTATCGGGCGCCGTCACCGCGTACGCAAATTAGCGGCACGTTGTTTACGCGAATTACATGACGTGTCCATATCCATCTAATGCCACGTACCTCCATAAATCGGCCATAAAACTGTCGGATGGCTGATAAACAGAATCAATATTTCGTTCCAAAGACGGACAAACAAGCTATTAAGCAGGTGGTCATAATGTTTTGGGCTATCAGTGCGGAACTCACGTTTAATCCAGGCGATGTCCAACAAAATAGAAAGATAAGACGATATAAACATTATTCCTTTAATCTACCCAAAATCACAAAAAGACTTTCTTTATTACCAATTATAAAATCGTCGTTCTTAGACCCTTGGGTCCTTTATTCTCTCTGCTGATACCTTTCATCGTGGCGCGGCAACAGAATGAAACTATCTCTTGTTATTGAATTTGGGGTATTAATTTAAAAAATCTAAAAAATATTATTACAAAGCCCACTTGAATTTTGAGAATAGACTGCATGTAGTCAATTCGTTTCTAAAATTCATCTATGACTATCATATTTTACTGGAAGTTTTTGGTTCAGTAGTTAAGCATCTTTCGATTGCATTGATAATACTTAGAATTAGCTTCAATTAACCAATAAGGCATAACATGCTTTTCTCTTACAATAGAAATTATCATTTACATATGACAGTTATAAGGGATGTCTTTACTTTCTGGCTGAACTATAACTTGAGCTCAGATTAATTTAATGACTTCCTACTCGGACGCAGCCCCACAGAAATGTGAGAGAAAACTGCAGGAAAAGCTTCAGATTTTAGCTTTCTTTCCTATTAGTAATATTTTTGGCATAGCTCAGTTATAAAACATAGTATTTGAGTTCGAATAGAGAAATGTTCAATTACAGGCAATAGTACCCTTGTTTCATTAATATGGATGTTGATTTGCTGTATGGCTCACGTGAATTCAGAGAAATATTCTTCATTCATAATATTCATATCACTACGCAAGAAATCCTGGTTAACGTACACAATAGGCATTTCATAGTCCATTGTTTACGATTAGAGTTCAGTCTTTTGTAAACGCTCCACGAGATTGTAATTTACAGTCAATGAGTGTAACTTTTTACCAGTCAGGCTGTCTTTGTACCACCTACCGCTTTTTTTCAAATGGCTGTTACCCCTCCCACTTGTATTATTTTGTAATAAAAGTAACAGATTTATTACTTCTATGATCTGTAGGTAGTATTTCAGTTGTCTTTCCAGTTTCCTACAATCTCTTAGGCGTGTGGGATGCTTTAACTGCGATGGCTATGAAGAGAGCTTCCAGCGACAGTGATTTATGTTCAGCAACGCCAGGTTGATGCAAACATCTTGATATTTCAAAGTAAACCTGTCGCACTGAAAACCCTTAAAAAGTGTTAACAGTGATATAACGTTACCCCAATTGACTGTAACACTTTCACAGAAACATTGAGTAGAACATATACAACAATGAAACTTCCTGGCAGATTAAAACTGTGTGCCGAACCGAGACTCGAACTCGGGACCTTTGCCTTTCGTGGGCAAGTGCTCTACCAACTGAGCTACACAAGCCAGGAAGATTCATATCAGATCACACTCCGCTGCAGAGTAAAAATCTCATTCTATATACAACAATATTCACAACGTAGAAGTTCGGCTTGTTAACTACCGACGTGTTGCCATGTAACGCTGGTAAGAAGAGCAGAGCAGCACGACAACAGAATGAAATTATCTCATATCACTGTGTTGGGGGGTGGGGGTGGGGGGATGGGAGGGTTACTAAAAAAAAAGATTAAAATATAACATTACAAGTCATAGGAGCAAATGCGTACATGGCATAATATACCATCAATGCATCGTCTATAAAGTAAGCTATAATCTCCTAGTATACCTTGGGCTATGACTTATTTTTATGTTAAATTCATAAGCGATACTAATGCGCCCAGTGCATAATGCTTTCGTTTTATACACTTGAAAATAACGTAAAGGCGAAATTGAACAATCGCCGATCAAATAAAAAAAACTGCGGAATGCTAACTAAATCATGTAAAAAGTTTATGTTAAAATTGTTATGCTACCAACTAATCACAGAGCGAGGTAGCGCAGTGGTTAGCACACTGAAGTCGCATTCGGGAGGACGACGGTTCAATCCCGCGTCCGGCCATCCTGATTTAGGTTTTCCGTGATTTCCCTAAATCGCTCCAGGCAAATGCCGGGATGGTTACTTTGAAAGGGCACGGCCGACTTCCTCTCCCATCCTTCCCTAATCCGATGAGACCAATGACCTCGCTGTTTGGTCTCTTCCCCCCAAACAACCAAACCAACCAACTAATCGTTGAGAAGAAGACACAGCGCCAACCTAGCTACGGAATGGATGCACATCTCGCTATTGTAATGGAGAAGTCTGGCGCATCCGCCGCTCATGAGGTTCCTGTAAGAGGGGTTTTTCTTCATCCTTCTCGTCTCTAGAAATGGTAGCACAACCTGTGCTACTCAGATTGGAATGTATACCGCAGAGACAGGCTGGACAGTGAAGGGGAAGGCGTGTTTATAGCAGTAAGAAGTGTATTAGTATCGAAGGAAATTGACGGAGATCCGAAAAGTGAAATGATTTGCGTGAAGGTCACGGTTAAAGCAGGCTCAGACATGGTAATTGGATGTCTCTATAGGCCCCCGGGCTCAGCAGCTGTTGTGGCTGAGCATCAGAAGGATAATTTGGAAAATATTTCGAGTAGATTTCCCCACCATGCCATAGTTCTGGGTGGAGATTTTAATTTTCCGGATATAGACTGGGAGACTCAAACGTTCATAACGGGTGGCAGGGACAAAGGATCCAGTGAAATTTTTTTAAGAGCTTTATCTGAAAACTACCTTGAGCAGTTAAACAGAGAACCGACTCGTGGCGATAACATATTAGACCTTCTGGTTACAAACAGACCCGAACTATTTGAAACAGTTAACGCAGAACAGGGAATCAGCGATCATAAAGCGGTTACTGCATCGATGATTTCAGCCGTAAATAGAAATATTAAAAAAGGTAGGAAGATTTTTTTTTTTGTTTAGCAAAAGTGACAAAAAGCAGATTACAGAGAACCTGACGGCTCAACACAAAAGTTTTGTCTCAAGTACAGATAGTGCTGAGGATCAGTGGACAAGGTTCAAAACCATCGTACAATATGCGTTAGATGAGTTTGTGCCAAGCAAGATCGAAAGAGATGGAAAAGAGCCACCGTAGTACAACAACCGAGTTAGAAAACTGCTCCGGAAGCAAAGGGTAGTTCACAGCAAACATAAACATAGCCAAAGCCTTGCTGACAAACAAAAATTACGCGAAGCGAAATGTAGTGTGAGGAGGGCTATGCGAGAGGCGTTCAATGAATTCGAAAGTAAAGTTCTATGTACTGACTTGGCAGAAAATCCTATGAAATTTTGGTCCTATGTCAAAGCGGTAGGTGGATCAAAACAAAATGTCCAGACCCTCTGTGTCCAAAATGGTACTGAAACAGAGGATGACAGACTAAAGGATGAAATACTAAATGTCTTTTTCCAAAGCTGTTTCACAGAGGAAGACTGCACTGTAGTTCCTTCTCTAGATTGTCGCACAGATGACAAAATGGTAGATATCGAAATAGACGACAGAGGGATAGAGAAACAATTAAAATCGCTCAAAATAGGAAAGGCCGCTGGACCTGATGGGATACCAGTTAGAATTTACACAGAGTACGCGAAGGAACTTGTCCCCCTTCTTGCAGCGGTGTACCGTAGGTCTCTAGAAGAGCGTAGCGTTCCAAGGGATTGGAAAAGGGCACAGGTCATCCCCGTTTTCAAGAAGGGACGTCGAACAGATGTGCAGAACTATAGACCTATATCTCTAACGTCGATCAGTTGTAGAATTTTGGAACACGTATTATGTTCGAGCATAATGACTTTTCTGGAGACTAGAAATCTACTCTGTAGGAATCAGCATGGGTTTCGAAAAAGACGGTCGTGTGAAACCCAGCTCGCGCTATTCGTCCACGAGACTCAGAGGGCCATAGACACGGGTTCACAGGTAGATGCCGTGTTTCTTGACTTCCTCAAGGCGTGTGCCACAGTGCCCCACAGTCGTTTAATGAACAAAGTAAGAGCATACGGACTATCAGACCAATTGTGTGATTGGATTGAGGAGTTCCTAGATAACAGAACGTAGCATGTCATTCTCAATGGAGAGAAGTCATCCGAAGTAAGAGTGATTTCAGGTGTGCCGCAGGGGAGTGTCATAGGACCGTTGCTATTCACAATATACATAAATGACATTGTGGATGACATCGAAACTTCACTGAGGCTTTTTGCAGATGATGCTGTCGTGTATCGGGAGGTTGTAACAATGGAAAATTGTACTGAAATGCACGAGGATCTGCAGCGAATTGACGCATGGTGCAGGGAATGGCAATTGAATCTGAATTTAGACAAGTGTAATGTGCTGCGAATACATAGAAAGATAGATCCCTTATCATTTAGCTACAAAATAGCAGATCCACAACTGGAAGCAGTTAATTCCATAAATGGAATGACCATATAAAGTTGATCGTCGGCAAAGCAGATGCCAGACTGAGATTCATTGGAAGAATCCCAAGGAAATGCAATCCGAAAACAAAGGGAGTGGGTTACAGTACGCTTGTTCGCCCATTGCTTGAATACTGCTCAGCAGTGTGGGATCCTTACCAGATAGGGTTAATAGAAGAGATAGAGAAGATCCAACGGAGAGCAGCGCGTTTCGTTACAGGATCATTTAGTAATCGCGAAAGCGTTACGGAGATGACAGATAAACTCCAGTGGAAGACTCTGCAGAAGAGACGCTCAGTAGCTCGGTACGGGCTTTTGTTAAAGTTTCGAGAACATGCCTTCACCGAAGACTCAAGCACTATATTGCTCCTTCCTACGTATATCTTGTGAAGAGACCACGAGGATAAAATCAGAGATATTAGAGTCCACACAGAAGCATACCGACAATCCTTCTTTCCACGAACAATACGAGACTGGAATAGAAGGGAGAACCGATAGAGGTACTCAGGGTACCCTCCGCCACACACCGTCAGGTGGCTTACGGAGTATGGATGTAGATGTAGATGTAGATGTAGATGTGATTGTTTCAGCCAATTAGGAGCCAGTGCCTCCCTCCACACTACAATACTACTTCAACATTTAATTTTATTTTTATATTAGTTCGACTGTTAGCATATTAAATACTCTCCTTCAGATAGAAGATAAACATCATTTTTCTCTATGTACTATTCTTTATAGCTGCACGGACATGCACAAGTTAAATTCCCGACTGTGATTCGTCAATTTCGAATTCCAACAGTTTGCATATTTTGCGCAAACGACATAGGACGGCCCTTTGCGTCATGTTGGGCACCGCGGGATGTTTCCTGCTTTCGCGGCGCCATTCAGGCGCTGGAATTTTGCCTAGGCGCCTGCTATCCGCAGATTTACAAAGGGATTATGTCCACGCATCTACGCTCACCTCTTTTCGCCATTTCCACAAACAGATCTACAACTAGATAAGTGCTTCGCAAGCCATCTTATGGTTTATGGAGGAGGGCACATCGCACCGCTACCAGTCATTCCTATTACTGTTTCTTCTGAAAACGGAGTGAAGGAAAAACGACTGCATCCATACCTCGTACGAAGTCTCATTACTCTTTTACTGTCTTTACGATCCTTACGCGAAATGTGCGTTAGCGACATCGTAATCGTTAATCGTCGTGCAGTGAGCTGCAAATTCCAGTTCTCTAAATTTTCTTATTTAGTATTTCGCGTGAAGAACAATGCATTCCTCCAGGGATTCCCATTTGATTTCACTAAGCTCTCCATAACATTCACATGTTGATCGAATCTACTGGTAACAAATCTAGGAGCACGTCTATGAGTTGCTTCGATGCCTTACTTTAATCCGGCCAACTCTTCTCGACGATCTGAATATTCCCACAGAAGCCGAATTTAAACTGGCTCCCTCTGCCTCCTATTTACTTGCTCCGTTCCATTCAATCCTGCCTCCCCCTGTTACACACCCCCTACCTCTTGTACAATGACACTGCTTTCGAACTGAGGTAACACTAATTTCGTCAGTTTTACAGTTTCGTACTTTTATCAGTTGAAGCTCATGAACTTTTTCCTTTATTTAAATTGTTTTATTTTTTTGTTCTGTATACGGGGTGTTACAAAAAGGTACGGCCGAACTTTCAGGAAACATTCCTCACACACAAATAAAGAAAAGATGTTATGTGTACATGTGTCCGGAAACGCTTAATTTCCATGTTAGAGCTCATTTTAGTTTGTTCTTCCACTTACGCTCAATGGAGCACGTTATCATGATTTCATACGGGATACTCTACCTGTGCTGCTAGAACATGTGCCTTTACAAGTACGACACAACATGTGGTTCATGCACGATGGAGCTCCTGCAGATTTCAGTCGAAGTGTTCGTACGCTTCTCAACAACAGATTTGGTGACCGATGGATTGGTACAAGCGGACCAATTCGATGGCCTCCACGCTCTCCTGACCTCAACCCTCTTGACTTTCATTAATGGGGGCATTTGAAAGCTCTTGTCTATGTAATCTCGGTACCAAATGTAGAGACTCTTCGTGCTCGTATTGTGGACGGCTGTGATACAATACGCCATTCTCCAGGGCTGCATCAGCGCATCACGGATTCCATGTGACGGAGGGTGGATGCATGTATCCTCGGTAACGGAGGACATTTTGAACATTTCCTGTAACAAAGTGTTTGAAGTCACGCTGGTACATTCTGTTGCTGTGTGTTTCCATTCCATGATTAATGTGATTTGAAGAGAAGTAATAAAATGAGCTCAAACATGGAAAGTAATTGTTTCCGGACATATGTCCACATAACATATTTTCTTTCTTTGTGTGTGAGGAGTGTTTCCTGAAAGTTTGGCCGTACCTTTTTGTAACACCCTCTATATCTCTTTTCGTATACTTTACCATTTTCTGTTGTAAGCAATGTATTCGCAGCTATTGCATTATGTCACTTGCCAGTTATTCACTGCAGTGGCGTATAGGTGATGAAAAAAGACATCACTGCGTTTTCATGAAAAGATATACTCTCTCTGATAATTCTAGCCGTCTGGATAGATAAAAACAACTACAATGGGCTTGAAGGAAGGAACACTAGGATTCAACGTCCGGTCGACAACGAGTTCACTGGAGAAGGCGGACAAGCTCTCATATGAGTGAAGGTGGGAAAGCCATGTCCTTTCAAAGGGACCAACCAGGCATTTGCCTTAAGCGAGCTAGAGAAACCACGCAGAACCCAAATTTGGATGGCCGAATATAAAATGGACCTGAATTCTGCTATGCGAGCATGTATGAAGCGTAGACTCAAAACTTGTTAGTTTCTTTCAACAGCTTCCTATCTCTGCGAAGGACATGTCCGAATCCCACTCCAGCACACAATTTTATCTGCCCATAAGCGACCGTCACAGCGAACACTCTGCTAAACAGTAGGTACATCATACCACAAACTAAAATGGGCTCAATATATTGACAAGAATCTGTGTGCAACTAGTCCAGCGCTTTGAAGTATCTCTCATTGTGTTTACCCGCAGACAGATATTCTATGGCATTTTCCACAGATTCACTCCACGTCCTATGCAGTTATTTTTAAGGATGCTGCAGTTAAATTCAGTGTAGCATTGGAAATGAGCGTTTGGCGTCACTGGCCGGGAGGCCCCTTACGGGGCAGGTTGGGCCGCCTTGTTGCAGGTCTTACTACATTCGACACCACATTGGGCGACCTGCGCGCCGGATGGGGATGAAATGATGATGAAGACAACACAACGCCCAGTCCCTGAGTGGAGAAAATTCCGGGCCCAGCCGGGAACCAAACCCGGGCGCCTTAGGACGGCAGCTGACCATTCAGCTATCGCAGCGGACAGTGAAGCATTTATCCAGTAATACTTCAGTATCATGGAATTCCTACCATTTACTGCCTAATGATATCCTTAACTTACAATAACATCAACTACAAATCATCCGTCATTTCTATAGCCACTATACAAAACAAAAAATTAATAATATCTATGCAGAAATTTTTGCGATGGTTTTCAAACTGTGCGTCTTCAAAGCAGGGGCACTGCAGTGAGTTCATAAAAAATAATAATTTGGTTTATTTGCCTTCGTAGTAAAGGAACAACGTGTGTACTAGTAGTCATTTTTCTTCAGCTTTTCTTCCATTTTCAACTGCGACGTCAGAACTAACTCTCTGGTGCCTTTGCCTTTCCTAAAGCCAAACTGATCGTCATGTAACATATCCTCAGTTTTCTTTTTATGTTCCCGCATATTATTCTTGTCAGCAACTTGGATGCCTAAGCTGATGGGCGATAATTCTACGACTTGTCAGCTTTTGCAATCTTCGAAATTGTATGGATCTACATTTACACATGCGAGGGTACTCTGCAAATATTACTTAAGTGCCTGGCAGAGGATTCATCAAACCTCCACAGTAATTCTCTATTATTCCATTCTCGAACAACGCAGAAAAAACTAAGGCCTGTATCTTCCCGTGCGAGCTGTCATTTCCCTTCTTTTATTATGATGGGCTTTCCCCCTCACGTAGGACCAACAAAACATATTCGCATACGGAGGAGAAAGTTGATGACTGAAATTTCGCTAGAAGATCCCGCCGCAACGAGCAACGCCTTTGTTTCCGTGATGTTCAACCCAAATCATGTATCATGTTTGTGTCACCCTCTCCCCTATTTCTCGATGATGCTATTCCAACCGTCAGATGGTATATCGCCAGACTCGGACACTCTACAAACCAACGTGTACAGTAGTTTTGTTGCACTTTCCCCAGTGATTTTAGAAATTCTAATGGAATGTTATCTGTCCCTGCTGCCTTATTGATTTTAAGTCTTTCAAATCTCTTCCACCTTCTGGTCCTAATATTACATCCCCAACTCTTCTGCATCAACTTCTGCTTCTTCCTCTATCACTTCCCCAGACAAGTCTTCCCCCTCATAGAAGCTTTCAGTGTACTCTTTCCACGTATCCACCCTCTCCTCTGCACTTAACAGTGGAATTCCCATTAAGCTCTTAATATTACCACCCTTGCTTTTAATTTAACCGAAGGTTGTTTTAACTTTTCTGTATGCTGAGACACTCCTTCCAAAAGTCAAACCTTTTTCGATTTCTTAACATTTTCGTTCAGCCATTTCGCTTTAACTACTGCACACTTCCGATTTATTTCATTCCTAAGTGACTTGTATTTCTGTATTCCTGAATTTCCCTTTACGATTTTGTACTTCTTTCTTTCATCGATTAACTGAAGTATTTCTCTTGTTACCCATGGTTTCTTCGCAGATCCATTCCTCTTCAACTGAACTGCCTTTTGAGCTATTCATTAGCTTTCCATCTCTTAATACTTCCGTATCCCACTTCTATGCGCATTTTTTTCTTCCAGACTAGTCTCTTAAACTTCAGCCTACTCTTGATCATTAGTAATTTGTGATCTGAGTCTATATCTGCTCCTGGGTATGCCTTACAATCCAGTATCTGATTTCGAAATCTCTGCCTAGCCACGATGTAATCTAACAGAAATCTTCCCGTATCATGCGGCATTTCCCAAGTATACCTCCTCCTCTTGTCATTCTTGAACAGAATATTCGCTATTACTAGGTAAAATTTATTACAGAACTCAGTCTTTCTCCTCTCTAATTTCTAAAACCAAGCCAATATTCTCCTGTAACCCTTTATTCTGCTCCTTCCCCTACAACGGCATACCAATAGACGTGACTATTAGATTTTCATTTCCCTTTACGTACTGGTTACTCTTTCAAAACCCTCATATACTCTGTTTCTTCATCTTCCGCTTGCGATGTTGGCATGAATAGCGGAACTATTGTTATCGGTGTTGGATTGCTGTCGATTCTGGTGACAACAACCCTATCACTGAACTGTTCACAGTAACTCACTCTCTGCCCTACCTTCGCATTCATAACGAATCCTACTGCCGTAATACCATTTTCTGCTGCTGTTGAATCCTACCTCGGGCATGGATGTGTGTGATGTCCTTCGGTTAGTCAGGTTTAAGTAGTTACGAGTTCTAGGCGACCGATGACCTCAGATGTTAAGTCGCATAGTGCTCAGAGCCATTTGAACCATTTGCTGCTGTTGATATTACCCTATACTATTTGACCAGAAATCCTTGTCTTCCTTCCATTTCACTTCACTTCACTGACCAGCACTGCATCTAAACTTAGCCTCAGTTAGCATCTTCCTTTTTAGATTTTCTAGTTTCCTTGTCACGTTCAAACTCTGACATTCCACGCCCCGACTTGAAGAATATTATCGTTTTGTAGGTTATTCAATCTTTTCATCATGCTCATCTTCCCTTGGCTGTCCCCTCCCGGAGATCCGAGTGGGGTACCATTAAGGGAATTTATTTCCAATGGAGAGATCATCATGAACTTTTTCAATTAAAGGCCATGTCCTGTGGGTATAAATTATGTGCCTTTATGGCAATGTTTTCCGTTGCCTTCTGCCCCCTAATGCTGTTGATCATTGCTGATTCTTCCGCCTTTAGTGACAGTTTCCCACTTCAAGGACAAGCGAGTGCCCTAAACCTCTATCCTCCCGAGCCCCCTTTGAAAGGCCGTTGGCTGAATGAGGGTGACTTCTTATGCCAGTAGTCTTCGGTCACCATTACTGGTGATTTTTATTCAAGATTTGGGCGTCGGTGGGGTTCGAACTAGGGACCGAGTACGTTTTGATTACTAATTAAAGACGCTACCCGTAGACCAGGGGTTTATATTGCATAGTTGAATTAACATAAATATTCGTCTACGGGATGAATTTTTAATACACATGTAGTTTTCGGTTCCGTTATCTCGAGCATCGTGCATGTAATGTACGTAACTCAGCTGTGATAGGCTTCTCTCAACATCTACAAATATATTCACTGATGAGCCAAAACATTATGACCACCCACTTAAAGGAGTGTTGGTCTACTTCTGGAACGCATTTCAGCAGTGATTACGCATGCCATGGATTAGACAAGTACTTGATACGTTTCCGAAGGTTTGTGGTACCAGATGCGTAGACACAGATCAGACGCCTCCCGTAATTTACGGGTGGCTGATTTCTGGGTACGGAGCTGGCACCCGATAGCGTCCCTCTTGGGTTTCATCGGCTTCAGATGTCCGCCCCCTATAGCTGAGTGATGTTCACCATTTTAGCTGGCACGGTAGCTGAGCGTGTTCGATCAGAGAGCTGCGTGCTCTCTGTAATTAAAAAAAAAACTGAGTCAAGGAACCAACGATCAATTTGAACGGATGTCTTGTGACGTCCACCCCGACCAAACGCAACGAACTATATCGAACGAAATGAGTATATATATAAGTGGTCAGCGCGATATAATGTCAAACCTAAGGGTTCGGGTTCGATTCCCGGCCGGGTCGGAAATTTTCTCCGCTCAGGGACTGGGTGTTGTGTTGTCCTAATCATCATCATTTCATCCCCATCGACGTGCAAGTCGCCGAAGTGGCGTCAAATCGAAAGACTTGCACCGGGCGAACGGTCCTAGTCACACGACATATCGGCTTCAGATTATCCGTATTTGATGGCCAAGACGTCAACTAGAGTTCACTATCATGATTCTCAAACCATTTCAGCACAATTCTGGCCTTGTGACACGCACAATGGGAGATGCCATTGCTGTTAAGGAAGACATCAGGTGTTAGGGATTGAGGTGGTCCTTAATAATGTTCAAGAAGTCCACAGCTGTCGTCGTGCGTTTGATTACTACCGCAGTTCCCATAGTAGCCCACGTGAATGTCCCCCATGACATAATGCTGCGCCCACCAGCTGGCGTCCGTGGCGCACTGCATGTTTCGAGCAGCCGTTCGCCCGGATGGCGGAGAACCTGGATGCTACCATCAACCTGGTTTAACAATAAATGGGATTCATCCGACCACGAGACACGATTCCTTCGATCCGCGTTCCAATCTCGATGATTCCGTGCCCAATGTAATCATAAATGACGATTATGTTGGGTCAACACGGGAATACGTAGGGGTCCTCTGCTGCGGAAAACCGTGTTCAACACTGCGCTAAACGGCGTGTTCCGGAACACTCCGCCTGCGCCAGCACTCAGCTGTGTCGCCATATCTGCCACAGATCGCCGCCTATCCTGCTTTAGAGAGCCGGTAAGCCTCCGATCCCTATGTTCTGTTATGAGGTTTGGACGTTCAATTTCTTGTCGCCTAATCGTTATTTCAGCATTCTTCAACCACTTTCAATAGATTTTCTTCACAGAAGCACGCGAACAGCCGATCAGCTTCACCGCTCCTGTAGGTTCACTCCCAGGCACTAGGTCACAACAACCAGGCTTTTGTCAGAGTCGCTTAAGTAGGCGGATTTCCGAATTTGCGTCACTTATCGCCACTAGAATGATTCCCTATTCGCCTCTGCTCCGCACCACCAGCCAGCATGCAACCTCGCGCTTGGCAGTTGCCATAATGTTCTGGCTCATCAGTGTATGTTGTCTCACATCTGACAGTTTGTGCATAGTACATGTCATTGTTGAAGGTAATTTTAAACTATATAATGATTAGATAAATAAATTGTTCTTATTTCCTCAGTCATACTCGAAACCACAAAATGTGGGGCACAACATATGTCTGTTACTACTGAGAGAAGCCTACCACAGTATGAATTATACTACGCGAATTATGCGCCCGATCACAGCACAAGAAACTAATTGAGAATTCAAAATTCATCTCGTAGACTAACTGTTGTAATAATTACACTATCATCGATAAGTAAATATAATTTCTAATTCTGCTTTACCTAAAGGAATGTTGTGTTGACGTGAAACCATAACGTCTAAGGAATTACTGATCAAGACTGGTGAATTCTCAAATTATGGGTCTGAAAACGATACTTATCTACGTCCAGATCCTCTTAAAATTACAGCTAGTTTTCCTTCTGCACATGATTGTCTTTTAAAACTACCAGTATTATCTGAGACAATGCTCAGAATCATTTAAAATGAGTTAACAGATTGTTCTATTTGAAAACTTGCCTGGATTTGTCTTACGTTGCTTTAGTTAGAGCATAAGCTTTTCCTTTGTTGATGTCTCACTTAATATCGGGTTAACACACCTAAAAATCATGCTTCACCTAACCTCGTAGCAAACGATGTATCCTGCTAAGCAAAATAGTCGCACAACTAGAATACTGCCAGTTTGATTATCTGCATCAAAGGTAAAGATAATCTAGTCAGTCAACGCTATTTAGGAATCAGTTTTCCTTTCGTTGCACTGATTTTAAGTCCGGTCTTATTGTATCTCTATCGTACGCTTATCTGCCATGTTATAACGCTCTTCTGTACAGTTTTTTCACCGGCGGCTGTGGCCGAGCGGTTCAGTCCGGAACGGCACTGCTGCTACGGTCGCAGGTTTCAATCCTGCCTCGGACATGGATGTGTAAGATGTCCTTAGGTTAGTTAGGTTTAAGTAGTTCTAAGTCTAGGGACTGATGACCTGAGATGTTAAGTCCCATAGTGCTTATAGCCATTTGAACCATTTGAACAGTTTTCTCTCACGTTTTAATCATTAACAATCTATCGTTTGATTAGTCATTGTAATTTTTTACTTAGTGGCAGTACTAGGGCAATGGCGGCATCACTCCGTTCTGCATTGATGTCAAATGTATTCAGGATGGCGGATCCAAGATGGCCCCCGTAGATGGGCAAAATCGCAGTGATGTCATGGCGGGTATTTAAAATTTTGGCTTGAAAATAGGTCAGTTGCACTACCTCCACTAAACTAACTTCACCCCCTCTCACCCTCTCCCCTTCTCCCTGCCCCCCTATCCTCCAACCCCCCCCCCCCCCCCTCCCTCCTCCATGTGGAAATTGGCTGGAAAAGGACTCATTCTGTGCTGGCCTACTGGATAAGATGGACATAAGTCTTCATTTTGTATGCATTGCTTATTTAAACTACTTGAGTTGTAATAGACAGCAGCTCCATGCAGTGTGTTCATCTTGAGGTTTGGAGACCAACTGGCCTAGTTCAAAAGACCGCCACCAGAGGGTGCTGTTGGCCCTCCATCCTCTCCTCCTGTAACCCTAATCCAAGATAGCGGTCTGGGGAAAAATAGTGGGAAACTCTCTCAGTCTGTGTCTAGCTCCTTGACTGGGAAGACGGATGTAATTGTTTACTGTGTGTACTATCTGTTTAAGGGATAATATGTCCATGGTGGAGAAGGAGTAGTTTAGCAATATATCAGCTGTAATCATGCAGTCGAGGACTGTGTCCACAGTCACCTGCACAGTGCTTGAAAAGGAATGATATTTGGTGATTGTATGAAGAAGACGAATACGCTTCATTGTCAATTAGTGACAGTGCAGCAGCATGGGTCTAAATACACTTCGCTACTCATGCTCATAAATGCGTGTGCTGTCAAGTTAGATCATTCAATAAAAGTTCAGTCAGACTGCCAAAGGGTAAGAAGCAAGACTTTCATCATCTCCAGCGAGTTTGCTGCCCCCCCCCCCCCCTCCCCCTGCATCTGGTTCTACTTCCATAGTATGAGTAACCTTTTCCTGATCATCCTCAACATCTGTATGTTCATTGGTCCCCAAAATTTCCTATCAAAATACAATTTATTCATTTAGTATCTGTCCCTATTTGTACGTTGTTACTCAAATGGTTCAAAGTTTCTCGTTCTCTCATTTCTTTGTGGTAAATAGCTTGATTTGTTCTATTCCTCTTCACCCCAAACTCACAGGCTCCTATTGGAATTATCTTTAATTTATGGAATCATTAACCCTGTTTTTCATATATACTGTGGTTAAATAATATTATTTTCTTCCCATTATCTGTTTCTATTCTCATATTTCTATCATTCCACTGTGGTTGTGTTCTCTCACCTCTTCCCTGATAATTAGTTCTTTAATTTCTTCCTTCCTTTCTCCCACAGATATCTGTGTTACTAAAATCTTTATAGCACCCCATTCTGATTCCAGCTGTATCCATTCTGAATAAAACTATATCTTTCATTTCTCTCTAATGCCCTGTCTACTTTATCTACATATTTCAAAAACTGTTCAATATAATCATATGGCCTCTAACCTAAACCCCTTCTAATCTCTTGTTTGATGCATCTGTTTATGTAAGCTCATCAAATGATTCATCTAAGTGGATCAGTTTGTCTAGGTCGGCTCTCACAGAATCTTTCATGCTACAACTCCCTCACCTATAATGTAGTCCATTTGAAACTTCACTTTTAATACTAGCTTTCTCCATTCTGAATCATAATTTATTTAGAAAGCTTTTTTTGAAGTCACTATAAATCATATCTGTATTAGCATGTTGGTTAACCTGAGAGAGATATTCCACTTCTGAAAACTTTTTTACAAACTTTATCTTACATAAATCAGTTATAACACTAGTAAAATTATCATGACAGTATTGTTGAAAAACAACTGGGTGAAGTTTATTATCTCCTGGAATATTTTTAATTGGTACTATGGCCTATATCCCATTACAGTTGCTACTGAAATTCTTAGTTTCAAAACTTTTTCCCAATATACTACTTAATGCATCCATGTTTTTAGTTACAGCTTTCTCTCCTTCAAAAAGTTCATTATTTAGTAGAAAACCTAGAAACATTTCACTATTGCTAAATATTTGTGGGAATTTCTTAGATATCCTAATCTTTTTCTCCCAATCTCTCTTTCCATCTCCTCATCCCCCTCTCTTTCTCCATCTTTCCACCTACTCCTCCTTGCCCTCTCTCTGTCCATCACCTCCTCCTTCGCCCTCTCTATTCATTTCCTCCACCCCTTTTCTCTGTCTCCCCCGGTCACTCATGCTGTCCATCTCCTCCTTTCCCTTCTCTATGTCCATTACATCCCCCCTCAACCTATCTCCCCCCCTCCCCCCCCCCCAACACTCTCTCGTAACTTCAGTTTTGTTCACTGTTATTGAAATTTCAGATTCCATAGTAGTATTCTACTAATGAGCCAATAAGCCATAAATACAACTTTCCTGCTTTCTGTTTTCTGCGTGCAAGGAAGAAAACAAAACATATTGTTATGTGTACAATTTTGTTCAGAAATATATATAACAAGAGAAACAATCTGTTTAATGGTATAATGTTCCTCTATTATAGTTAAAACTGAATGCAGGAAAGAAAACAAAACTGCAAATTTTTACAGCAAAGCACAATGCTGCATTTTCTTTCAGTTTTAACAGAAAATCCTTATGTTATTGTTTGAAAAAATGTGTAAAGTATATTCAACAAAATGTTTACTAGAGTAAATCGGACAAGGATTTTTCCAGATTTTCCTGTTATATGTTACACGTACATTTAGTACTACATATATGAAGAAAATATATTGAGTATGTCAGTCTGAATGTTCATTAAAGTATAGTATTAAAGCTTGAAGTAAATGAGTCCAGAAATTCCAATCCATTGCTGCCTTGTGATGACTGATTCAGTTCATCACTACTGTTCACAATTACTGCTGCTTCATTAAAACCATGGCTCAGCTATAGATTCCACATTTACCATATCTAATTATTTTCTGAATTCTTCACAATCGTAAAAAAAAGTTTTTCACATGGCCTAGAACATCATCTTTTAGTTCATGGCAGTAGAAAAAATAAAATTCCCTGTACTTAACTTTTTCACCTCTTTTGATAATGATGTCCCACATAATTAATTCCATTCACTTAGTTTGTCACTTTCCCTGTCCTTTTGTCTGTTTCATTTTTGACCAATGTCAGTGCCTTCCATGTCCATAATTTTGAGTTTTTCTTGAAATTTTGTTTCTGTGATATGAATATTTTTGGAATTGGTTAATACAATTACCCTGACTTTTCCAACATATCCCAGCAGCAACTGCCATATTAAAACATAACCAGGTTTCATGACTACATTTAAATTATTTAAATTGCTGGTAATCAAAAATTTGATTGATGTGTGCAATGAAGGTGCTTGCAAGCCCTTCACCTGAAACATCCCAATGTTATTCAATCTGTATACTGAGCAAGCAGCAAAGGAAACAAAAGAAAAATTTGGAGTAGGAATTAAAATCCCATGGAGAAGAAGTTAAAACTTTGAAGTTTGCCGATGACATTGTAATTCTGTCAGAGACAGCAAAGAACCTGGAAGAGCAACTGAACAGAATGGACAGTTTCTTGAAAGGAGGATATGAGATGAACATCAACAAAAGCAAAACGAGGAAATGGAATGTAGTCGAATTAAGTCTAGTGATGCTGAGGGAATTAGATTAGGAAATGAGACACTTAAAGTAGTAAGGGAGTTTTGCTATTTTGGGAGCAAAACAACTGATGATGATCAAAGTAGAGAGGATATAAAATGTAGACTGGCAGTGGCAAGGAAAGCTTTTCAGAAGAAGAGAAATTTGTTAACATTGAGTATAGATTTAAGTGTCAGGAATATGTGTCTGAAAGTATTTGTATGGAGTGTAGCCATGTATGAAAGTGAAACATGGATGATAAACAGTTTAGACAAGAAGAGAATAGAAGCTTTCAAAATGTGGTGCTTCAGAAGAATGCTGAAGATTAGATGGGTAGATCACATAACTAATGAGGAGGTACTGAATAGAATTGGAGAGAAGAGAAATTTGTGGCACAACTTGACTAGGAGAAGGGATCACTTGGTAAGATATATTCTGAGGCATCAAGGAATCACCAATTTAGTATTGGAGAGCAGTGTGGATGGTAAAAATTATAGAAGGAGAACAGGAGATGAATACAGTAAAGAGATTCAGAAGGATGTAGGTTGTAGTAGGTACTCAGAGATAAAGAAGCTTGCAAGGGATTGGGTAGCATGGACAGCTGCATCAAACCACTCTCTGGACTGATGACCACAACAACAACAAGTAATTTATGCTGAGTTAACCAGAAAATAACGTTGTTGAAGCACTCATAATACTCTCTAAATACATCTATTGCATCACAATATTGATAAGACTCACATGCTCAGTGCCAAAAACCTAACTTAAGACTGACACAACACAGCTACTGCTTTGGAGGCTTGTGTAGCTTCCAACAGTTACACAGTTGCATTACACATAGTTTAAATTGAAGTTTACTGATATTACAATTAATATTTCAATGCTTTCACAAAACCAGTTACAAAATTGTACTATAGAAGTGGCTTACCACATTTGCATTAAAATCAGCTGCTATGATAACATTTTGCTTCCTTTCTCTCTTAAGTTTATCGAAAAGACACTGGAGTTTGTACAAAAAAGCTTTAGTTGTACTTCATGGAATTCTGTAAACTGACATGACTATTGTGTTCACCTCTTTTAATTCAAAACATTAGCTTTCAAAAGAGCACTCCTCATTTGATTAATCAAAATTTGTCTTTATTTTATATGTTAGTCATCTATTGAGATGTATATATGACCCTGCATGGGATCTCTCTTTTCTGCAAAAGTTGCTTGAAATATTCCAGTTTATTTAAAAAAATTTATAGGATCACTAGTTAACCAATGCTTATTTAAACAGACAACTTTGATATTTTTGCTTCCTTCGAGGGCCATTTGCAGTTCAATTTTGATACTGCTGCATTCAAACAATTTATATTTCAAAACTTTTTTCACTTGTTTTTATTCATCTTTACAAAACTTCTCAAGCAACTCTACCTCACTCAAGGTAGATATTCTTTCTGACTGTTGCAATGCCAATAGCCTGTGTATGAACATAAATAAAACACAGGAATTAAACATTTCTTATATCAACAAGACAGACAGTTCCTGTAAAGTTTCTTGGCATTGTTTTGCAAATAATTTAGGCTGGCAGGCACATGTGAATTATTTAACACCAAAAATTTGTAAAGGAATAATTATGCTCAGAAAATTAGAAGCAACAGTAGATGAGAAAATTTTGCTTTCTGTCTATTATAGTTATAATCACTCTCATGTGACGTATGGGATGACCTTGTGGGGAAATAATTGCTGCTCAAAATGCTTATTTACAGCTCCGAAAAAAGCTGTCAGACTGATATGTAAAGAACCACCTAGAACTCACTGTAGAGAATTATTAATTAAACTTAGTATTATGACCTTGCCATGTATATACATATTTCAATGTCTTTTGTACATTAAAAAGAACTTGTCTAGTTTTGATTTGAATTCTGATGTACATAGTTATAACACACAACACTGTAATGATGTAAGAAAAGACTACTGCTCATATACCAAAACTTTAAACAGCTTCAAACACACATCTGTAAAATTATTTAATAAACTACCAGAGTCAGTTAAGAGTCTGGAGCTGAAAAATTTTAAGATATTTGTAAGAACTTTATTAATTCAAAATTGTTTTTATACAATGGAAGGTTTCTGTGAGCACAATTTCTAACATAGATTAATTATTTGTGTATTTATTGTCATTGCTGTTTTTACATTTATTGACATTGCTTATACAAGCTTTACATCCCTGTAAATGTTTTGTTTTAGGGAAATAGAAATCAATCAGTCAATCATAGATTTCTTAGCTCAATGTTGTCTTCACATCAGTTGCTACTAAACATTTTTCAGCTCTGAGTGTTACTTCTTTTATAAATGTATTTGTGGCCCCTCATTTATCCCTGCGTGAAATCTATTTTTAGATCCAACATTTGAGTTTCATCTTCCTATTACTTAACTCTTGTCACAGCTCTAATTCCATAATGTGCACTATAATGTTCATACCCATCCACATGAATTCAGTTGATGCCATATTAAAAACTGTGCAACTACATAGAATTTGTGGCATCCTGTGTGAACACTAGTCCATGATGCCACAACAGAAAGCCATATGCTGAGGCACCACATTAGTTGCATATGTGAACCTGGCTTATGTCACACTTACATTTTTATATGTTTCAACAGTCAGCACTATGCTGTTTTGCACCACCTGTCGGTTATACTGTTCAGCTGAAGAAAATGATGCTAACTTCAAATGGTTTAACAGATATGGATCATAGTTCCTCTTTGCTAGTATTCAATTTATACTTCCACTTTAAAGGTATGAATATGATTTTTATTTTGACCATGTAGTATGTCGTACATGTGTGTACTCCTCTTAGTACTTTAATATTGCAGATTTCTCTGTGAAATGATCTACCCATGCACATATGATGCTGTCACAATAATAAACACACAAACCATTCCCGAGTTATGTTTTTGATTTGACTGGGTACAATGCAAACATTTGTGATTACTCTCCTTCTGATGGTGGGAAGTGGTATGTGCCACCTTCTGATCAATTTCCATATCTTTTATGTTGTTGAAACCCTTTTTGTTGAAGGTTCTTTCCAATCACAAAAAATTATTAAATTGACATCTAAATTACTTCACGTTGTGTAAAATCACTGCTGCCACTGTATGGTTACTTTATTTTAAAAGCATGACCAGTTTCGTAACATTAGATACATCATCATGTGAAATACTGAATAGGAAAAAGCCATGAAATAATACCAGGAAGTGACAAACGTGGACAAAAGAATGTAGTCTTTGCCAAAAGTGGCTCAATGCAAAAAATATAAAATATGATGATGTCCAATTCCTAGAATTTCTCCCTAAAAATTATGCCACAGCCCATGATAACCTAATGTAGAAGGGGGGCCAACAACCAGAACTTCTCACCCCAATTCATGACCTCACCTGAAGGAGTCACCATCATAATGCAGGACAGTGACAGTTGTTAAAGATTCTGATAAAATGTACTTTCATACATATTGCATTTTGTACTACAAGAGAACAGTTGTTAATCTGTGCTTCAAGTGATGCTTTCATAGCCAATGACAGTTATAAATTATCAAATAATCCTCTAGCAAAGAAGTGTGTCAAAGTTAAGTAAATCATTTCTTCATGTATGTAATGATGTAAAATAATAAATCATGTGTTCTAGTTTGATGAGCCTTCTTCCAGAACAGCCAAAGAAACTACTGTTATTTCCAGATGAAAGAATTTTGGTCTGGTCACAAAAAATGTTCTACTGGATCCGACAAGTGGAGCAAAGGGCAGCACTGCGGCTGATTGCCAGATAACACATGATATGCCACTACACAGGCAGCATATGCACAGAAGAGCTAGGCAGGGCAGACTCTGAGTGTTAGAAAAACACTAGGAATCAGGTACACACAAGACAATAGATAATAGAAACTGGACACCAATGGTGGTCAAGGGTGTTTCACAAATGGCGTAATGTGGAAAAGTATTAAAAGTGTTGAAACTGTTCAAAAAACTAAAAGTCTGGGTTTCCATAAAATATCAGACCATAAAAAGACCCAAAGATTGGGAACTGGGAAAGAGGGGGAGGGGGGGGGGGGGGGGGACAACAGGAAAATCAGCCATGTTCTCCACTGAGACAATGAAAATTAACTAAAATTGATTTATGTTTCAATTCAACTTTTGTGCTGAGAGTATGACTAGGAGAGTGCTTCAATGTGTAGTAAATCTCTAGTTCTTCCAGAACATTAATAACACTGCCCTTACACTGAAAGGTTTGATGAAATACTGGCAACAGAGTAACCCACCTCAGAAAAATTGTACTCAAAGCTGATCTAAAACTGGAGCCAAATGAATGATCTCTAAAGGTGACCTCAAGCATTCCACCCATCTGGTTGATATATCTGTATGGGCAGTCATTAGAAGTAGTTCTGTAAACCCCGCAGAGATTTGAAAGCATTACTCTTTATTTTTTCACTATATCTGCACCTCATCCTGTTACTCCTGGGAATGAAATATGACAGGATAACTGTGTGAGTTGAAAGCTGTTTGCCAACATGACATAATATCATACTCTCTGATATAAAGCAGCCTTCAGAGTACACTTACCTAAGGGAAATAATATACTTACATCTTCTAATGGTGGGGTCAGGGAATCTTTAAGTTCCTTAATAATCCAACTTGTAGCATTGTGCGCAAAGTCATGGTGGTATCCATTGGAAAACATTACGAACTAAATCACCCTGTACATCCAGTTGAATACTTCCACTGACAGTGGGTGTACGCAACCTCTAGAGCATAGCATGAAAAGAGGCATGTGTGTAATTGAGAGGATGATTGGATGAACCAGTCTCTGTGGCAGGCTTCCAGTAAATATCAAAGGTCCAAAAATGGCAAAGTGTTTTCAGTACTATATTCAATAGTGAACTGCACATGCTCATTGAGGCCATTCAGGAGGTGAATACCAGATGAAATGGTGTACACTTTCATTTTAAGTAAAATAAAGTCAGTGTAATAATTAAGCAGCTATAAATGTTAAAATTACTTTCAAACATTATAAAATTTGCCACACTGTCTGTAAAAACATTACCTACATTCGGGATATAATTTGGGTGGTCTGTCTTACATCCTCATCCTGCATCTGTTAACAGTTCTCCACTGACCCACTCTCTATCTTTGGAGGGTTGTCATCTGAATTCAGTGAGAAGTAATAAAGTTACTTTTAATGATTTCACAGCAATTATCGACAACTTGTCTTGCAAAATAATAATAGCAGTTGAGAGATTTTTGGTAAAATTGTCTTTCCTCTTGATGTGGCCATTCATATACTTGGGAACAGTGTGGTTGGTTCAATTCACTTTCTTACCAAACAGACAGGCATTCTGTAGATGCCCAAAACCAGAAAATACTACAGGCAGTTCTCTCAAAGTTCAATTGTCAATTTTCTTCAGGATTCTTATAAGGAAAACTGAAAAATAAAATCACTTTCCTTTTTTGCTAAACAGTATTTAATAAATGAAAGCTTTTGTTAAATTTTGTGAATTTATTTTAATTCACCCCACAGATAAAACTCCAGAGATGTCGAATCTGGTGGTTCATGCAATTCTGTGCTTTCACAGTGATGATCCATTCATCTCCACATGTTCTGTTAAGATGGTCTGTAATTATCTGTGGAGAATAAGTAGGTTATCTGCCATGTTGATATCATATAGACTGACTTATTTGTGGGTGTTTCAGGGTTCCATAAATATAATGGGCACCAACTATGAGATACTTGAGAAGTACAGCCACATATTGACAGATGAGAGTCATTGTTTCTCCATTTCTCTCAGCTGGTATGGTTTTTAAATTGACTAGTAGTGCATACTGTGAAGATTTGTTTGTGCACAGTTTGTAAATGATGCTTAACCTGCGAACAAAAGCTGGAATAGGAAAAACACATCACACTGCAGTATTCATATTTTTATTTTTTTGTTTCTTACTCCATAGATCCATCTGTGATACACTCACAAGGATACAGAGTATGTCAATCCCTTTCGTGTTTCTTTTTTAGATTTTATGTAGCAGTTTTGTGTTATCTTCCTAAACAAATCAATGCACAGATAGTAATGCAACAAAGAAGACGAAAATAATATTATATGACATCTGAATTACGCATAAGTGGTAATAGAACAGATTACACAATACAGTAGATGTAGCAGGTGAAATATAAAGAGCAAATCACTGAAACCAACCATGCATGTTACTTGCAAATATACATAATTATTCAGTCTTATATTACATCACACATTTGTTCTAGGAGGATTTTTCATTGTGACTAACAAACTATTCTAAACTATAAAATAATCTTCTGAAAAGAAATTGCCTCTGACATTTCCAAAACATTGACTTGTTATCAAACTTACATTTAATATCTGGAGGAAGAGCATTATAAATTTTAGTACCAGTTGAGGACACCTATATCTGGGGGCAGGGGTGGAGGTTACCTCCTCCTAGCTCTCAGAGAAAGGAAAAATATGGTTCAGTCAGCGTTTTTCATTCCTTAAAATTCTTTAACAGTGTTGGATCTGGAACTTGTTTATGGATAATTACAAGTTACACTTAATCTTCCATTATATTAAAAATACTCCATATCCCAGGCACCAGCCAGTAGACATAACATTGTGACAATGCCTTCATCCAAGTCATAGCCCAGCATAACCCATGCAGCAACTGGAGAATGCAAGGATGCAATGCCAGAGGAACAACCACTTGAAAACAATGTTCTGCTGTGGAAATCATGAGGATCCCCAGAACTATGTTCAGTTGAACACATAGGAGATAGAATATATGCCATGCTGGATCTGCACTTGAAGAGACTTGCTCTGGCCAACTGCTGAGAGACTGAAAAGCCCAAGGATGGCCCACAGGCCAGACCAACTTAACAGTCTTCTGGCAAAGCCAGTTAAGGACTGGCAGACATGCACAACCAAGGGAATGGACTGAGAATAATATGAAATCTTACCTAAAAAAGGACTGGATTTCCTCTAGGTTCTTGGGTGTTGGCAAGTTGACAATGGCCTTGATGTAGCCATCTGTGGGAATGAGACCATCTTCACTATGCAAAAGAGCCAAAAATGCACCTTCAGGAAGAAACACTGTACTTTTCCAGCTTGCAGTGAAGACCGTTCTCCAGGATGCATTGGTAAACCGATTGAAAGTTCCATAAATGCTCTTCCCAAGTACAGCCCATGACCCAGATGTGATCATGGTAACTGACACAGTAGGGAATGCTCTGAATCAACTGCTCCAAATATAATTAGTAAATTTCCAGCACAGACAAGATTCCAACGGGCAAGTAATTTAGCTGATAAAGCCCAAAGGAAGTGTTGAGGACCAGGAAAGTCCAAGAAAATGCACCCAATGGCAACTACAGGTGAGCACTGTGCATGTCGATGTAGGAAAAATACTGGCCCACCAAAAGCTTTGCCACCAACTCCATCTGCCATGGAATGGAATATGAATCCACAACACACTGCATGTTGACTGTCTGTTTCAAACTGCCACAAAGGCACACAGCACGGTTGAGCTTCTGAATCACTTCCATAGGTTTGACCCACTGACTCAACAAAACAGGAGAAACAACATCCTAATCCTTTCAATATTCCAACTCAGCCTTTACTTCTTTTGCACATAGTGAAGGGAATGGGATAGGGATGACAAAATTTTGCGGGTGTCAATGGATTAAGAGAAACATAATCTCAATATTTTCTGCTAGGCTCCTCAGTCAATGGGCTCCAGGACTGCAGTGAGGAGTTCAAATCACAAAAAGGAATGGACTGAGAGACTAAATGCACTTTGTCAATGATCTGAAAGCCAAAAACTGAAAAGGTGTCAGTCTCCAAGATATTTGTGCCATTGGTGAATTGACAACTAACTAGATCAGTTGATGTTCCACATTTTTGTAGCACACAGACATAAAGAACTAATCCTGAGGGGGTTGCACTGTTTACTATAAAACACAACCTGATGAAGCAACTGTTTCAACTCTGCCACAGAGTCATGGTTCACTGATTGTCAGAGACAGTTGCCAAATGTTTTGCCTGATGACGTATCCCATACATAGCCTTCACGTGTGGGCAGTCTTGGCCAGCACATAACAAGTGACAGTTGAGGCAGGACAGCTGTCTTTCCCAATGAGCAGAAAGAGAAAGACACTGAGGACCTGAAACTTGCTATGGGTAGGAATTATGATGCTCCAAGCAATGTGAAGCTGCCAAGCTTGGTACAGGTGAACATGGACAGTGTGAAGATATTGTTGCACCAGAATCATGAACAGTGTCAACATACGGTGACTCAGTGTGAGGCAAGGCCACTTGGGGTTGGTCACAGGGCATGAGGGGCTGCTGATCATGCACACCTAATTGTGTTACATGCCATGTGCGTAAAATGAAAAAAAAAATTAATAGATATAGCTGAACATGATTCCATTGTTAAAATGTCTGTGCTTATCTTAATTTTTGTTGTCAATCAGACTTCACTGACCTAGTTAAAGCTGCAGGCAGCAGCAGACTCCGGGATCACCAGCACTTGTCATAATCATGAAAATCCTCTTCCTGTAGTTTTCCTCTTCACTTTCTTCAATAAATAAAATGCTTGATACTGTTTTTTAACATCTTATTATTCATGCACACATATGATACATCGTTATCACAATATTTCATATCTAATATCACACGTCCTCACATTCCTTCTACATATGAGAGAGTCTTAGTGTGTCTGTCTAAAACAAGAAATTGTGCAAAAAAATTGAATGAAAAATATTTTAGTTTGCCTGCACTTTACTGTGCATTCATAGTTAATGTCTTTGCTAATTCTTCTGGTTGATTGGTGTTTCATTTTCATTTTGTTCTTTAATAAATACTAACTCTGCGGCATCTTGGTGTTCTTTCATCATGTACTTATATAACTGCCCCTGCACTGTACATTGACAGGTTATGGAGACATACAGAGTTTTTTTATTTACATTTGCCAATAGAGAGATTGATGCCCTTTGCTGTCAGCTTCTTTTTATTTAATGGAATGGATATGTCAGCTTATCCTATGTATTTTAAAGGTCTAAAAGAAATTAAAAGATTATATGCATAATATGACAGTCCATTACATATTTAAATTTAGAGTGCTAATAATAATGTCCAGTTTGCTTCATTCTTGCTGCTGGGTTTGGAATGGATATGTCAGCTTATCCTATGTATTTTAAAGGTCTACAAGAAATTAAAAGATTATATGCATAATATGACAGTCCATTACATATTTAAATTTAGAGTGCTAATAATAATGTCCAGTTTGCTTCATTCTTGCTGCTGGGTTTTGCCCTGGTGCGCTGGCTGATTTGATGGCAATTACTAGCTGTCAATGGTCAATGTGCTAGATGCTACCCTTCCACATGTGTGCACTCACTTTCTTAGTGTTGATTTCACATTGAGTGTAACACTTTCACTTGAGTGTCACATATTGAGGAATTTCCACGGCATTTGTCTTCATTCTGGGTGCAGTGGGTGTGTGATTATTGCTGAAAATCCAACGCTGTGGCAGAAGATCCCCATTTTTATGGCCCAGACATCATTACTACCCATCGTACTTGCATTTTCAGCAGAGAGAACCCTGACTGACAGCTTATGTCAGTGAGGTAAGTACCAGCTAGAACAACTATAGTTCACTTGTCAATGTGTCAAGCATTGTGAGCCACGAGACTCACAAGTTATTTCACTGCACACGTATGTTCATATCACCACACTTGACTGTGCACTTGTCGAAAGACACATATAGCCATCCAAAACATCGTATAAATTGCTTGTCTTTGGAGTTCATTTCTTCATATAGAGTTTGGTTTACAATGAAAATTCATACAAGTATTGAGTTACAACACTCTAAATAACATGGTAGCTTATACCTATGGTTGACATTCCATACTCAAGTTTCAAAATATCACAAAGTTTTCATTAACTGGATTCTGTTACTACTGTTTGTTTGTTAGCTTCACTTTATCTTCGTTCACATCACATATACAAATTAATTATACATCACATTTTTATGAACTAATTCAAGCATACAATACGTTTTTGGTTCAATTTATAGAAAGATTTTCATCACTTATGGGAGTCCATTTTCTCCTTATGTAGAAGAGAGAGAAAAACATTGAAAATAGGCCCAACAATGGTTGGCACTGACTCCTTGTCTGGGAGGAAAGAAGGGAGATACTCATCTACTGGTTCAAGGATTTATGAGGAAATGTTACTTGTACAGTCATGGACTAGTTGCCAAGGAACTTTTGTTTTATGTAAATATTACTGGTGTCATGTTTCTTCTTCATGTGCTAGTGGTGTTTACTTCAATTCACATGTAGCTTAGTGTGAAACGTAACATTTTAACCACTCTATACTTATCTTTCTCAAATACCTGGAAATGTCATTATTCAAGCTTTCATGGGACACAATAAAAAATTTCACTGGTTTTTGTACAATCTCATGCTTAAATGTTTATGTGTACTCTGCAGTGAATAGGTACTGACAATTGTCATGGAGGCACAGTGTAATGATGCATATTTCATTTTTCATTTGCCTTATGACCTTTGTATAAACATCCTTATAACTAAATTGTATACTGAAGGTCTGGTCCATGTCTTCATTTGCTACCTGCTACTCTCGACATAATTCTCTACTTCTGCACCGTGATGATGCACTGATCACTGAAAGAAAAAACTTAAAACTAATTGCATTTCGTAGCTCAATGGCCACTGATACATTCAGTCATTGCATACGTCCGCAGTTATTTTCATACTTTGTATAAATTCATAGACTGTCATTTATTTTGTTACCCATTGTGACCATTTACTCTGCAAAGAAAATTATCTGACGTTTCTTACGGTACCATAAAACAGGGTGAATAGAAATGGCAGGGTGAATAGAGACAAAACTTCATATACTCAATTACTCTGAATACTAAAGGTTGTACTGGACATTAATTTTAACCATTATTCTTTTTGGGTTTGCAACACTTCAAACTAACAAAAATTATGTTTTGTAGGGTTGGCATCATTGTATGTTGACGTTTATCCTTGTGTCTGTGTGGATAGTTTTTAAGTTGTTTTTCTACCTACTTTGAACTTCTCTAGTAAGTAAACATGTGTTCTACATATGGCAGTGAATGGCATTGTAAGTACTAGGTATAACACCTATATAAAACAGTAGGGGCTGATTTTTGTTTCACTTTCAATGAAATCAGGTCTGTAAATTTTCTAATTTTTTACATTATGTTTATAAACTTTGTGGGGTGAAAAGAAACATATCTATTAGTAGGCCATATTAATACAATACACTTCTTTAGTTATGTTACATCCACAGTTAACATATCTTCCTTGTTTCAGAGTTGCTGTTCAAATATGCCATGGAAATACAAATGCATGATTGGAGGTGGTTACAAAAAACACAGTCCTAATCATAAAACAATGCCCTCTCAGACATCAAATTGGGGGTTAGCTTGCAGAAAGCAGCTGAAAAACATGAAATTCATTTTAGCATACTATTCAGATACCTAAAAAGAGGCGCCAACATTAAACCTCAGGGTGGACAGACTGCCTTGTCTTTTGAAGAAGAGAAGCTGTCTATAGACTGATTGAAAATATGCAGCAAATGGAGCTATCCTATTGACATTACAACCTTAAGACTTCTAGTAAAGGATTTTCTGGACAGAACAGGGAAGGAAGTGGGAAGGTTTACAAATAATCTCCCTGGTCATGATTCTGTGGAATCATTTATGAGGTGACACAAAGATCAATTAGCAGTGTGAATGTGCCAAAACATAAAACGCTCCAGAGCTGGTGTTACACCAGAAACTATCTACCGTTACTTTGATGAACTGTCAAAAGAATTGGAGAATATCCCACCATGTAATATAATAAATTATTATGAGACAGACCTTACAGATGATCCAGGAAAACAAAAGGTAATCACACAGGGGGGGGGGGGGGGGACTAAATATCCCAAAAGGGTCATGAACTCCTCAAAGGCATCAATCTCTGAAATGTTTGCAGATGCTGCAGATGGCACTATACTACCCTTTTATGTCCTGTATAAGGCTTTGCATTTATATTGAAGCTGGACTAAAGATGGGCCAAAATATGCAAGATACAATCGGACAAAGTCTGGCTTGTTCGATTCATTCTGCTTTGATGATTGGTTCGTTACAGTTCCTGTCCCATACCTGAAAAAGCTGGAAGGTAAGAAATTTCTCATTAGAGACAATTTATCTTTGCATCTGTCCATAGAATCAGTTAAGCTGTGTCAGGACAGTGACATAAGATTTATATTCCTACCAGCAAATTCAACACACCTAACACAAGCACTGGATGTGGTGTTTTTTCGAACTCTTAAAACTACTTGGCCCCAAATATTAGATGAATGGAAGAAAGGCCCAAGAAGAAATGAGGCAATAGAACCTAAGGATAAATGTCCTCTACTTTTGAAAAATTTGTGTGACTTCTTGAAGGAAAAACATGTTATTGCAGGTTTTAGAAAATGTGGGATTGTGCGTCTAGCCTGCAATAGATTGTTGTCAATGCCCCCAGGTACTTGTATACCAGTAAATGAAAACCAGGATAAGAACAGTCTTGAAGAATCCACTAATGCTGTTGACAACAGTTTTAAAGAACTTTCCTAGAGTCTTAGACAAGACCAGACCCCTAAACAAAGGAGGAAAAGGAGAAAAGTTAATGTCCAACCTGGCAGAAGTGTTAGTGTTGATGGCTCTGCGGACATGGATGGCGAGGATGTAACCCCAAATTTTTCACTTTACTCTTTGTACATCCATATTTAAACTGGATGAAGGTGGGACACAGCTGGTATAATTTTTATTAAAAATGAAATTCCTCCAGCTGTGCTTAAGATTTTATATTTACTTCGCTACTAGTTTTGACATTGCGTCAACACCATATTCAGGCCCATACACTTTGATTAAATCAGTTGTGTGTGGTTCAGTCTAGAAGTCCACAGTAAGACCAACACATGCTCCACATGGATGGTGGGCAGTAACTAGTGTGAAGTTTAAACCAGTGGGTCAAAATAGTAAACATATAAACACCATACTATCATTGACCCACTGTTTTAAACTTCACACGAGTTACTGCTCACCATCCATGTGGAGCACATGTTCGTCTCACCATGGACTTCTAGACTGAGTCACACACAACTGATTTCATCAAAGTGTATGGGCCTGAAGATGGTGTTGATGCAATGTTGAAACGAGTAGTGAAGTAAATATAAAATCCTAAGTGCAACTGGAGGAATTTCATTTTTAATAAAAATCTTCACTTTACAGTGATCCAAGCCCTTTTACATCCAAACAATCCAAGACAATGAAAACAAAATATGAAGAAAAACAGAAAAGTCTTGATTCATTCTTCAGAGAATGAAGATGCGTACTCAGTGCAGGACAGTGATGAAGACTTGATTTTGTCCTCTTCAGATTCTTCAGGTCAAGATGAAAATACTGGTATCTTCATAAGTGAAGATGACTATATGGTGGTCAAAGTATATGGTAAAACATCATCTTTTCAATGTTATGTTTGCAAAGTTAATTACCTTATTGACAATGGTTATGTTGGAACATTTTTAAGAAGAGTTCCTCAAACCAAAAAGTTCACAATAACTGAAGAAGAATCTTTTGTCTCACAAAACAATGTCATCCGAAAATTGTCTTCACCAGTTCTCAGTTCAAGTGCTTGTTTCAAAGACATGTTATATTTTGAGGATGATCCATCTGATTTAACAATTTTAAATAATACAGTACCAGGCTCATGGCAAACAGCAGTGTTCTGTTTGTTCTCTTTAAGTTTGAATAGATTAGCCATTTCACACAAACATTTTTGAATATTTTACTTACTTTTAAGATTAAGAAACCATTATCTTTCAAAATAAATGTTTGTATGTTTATTTTATAATAGAAAAAATATATTTCATGGCTTTTATGAACCTCTCTTGCTTTTAAAAAAACAATGATAGTTTTATAACACTGTTTCTATTCACCCCTATCTGCAGTTTGATTGGAAACACCATGTTTAAACTTTTTATTATTTACTGATAGAAAATAGTTTGATGATAATATCATAAGCTGATAAGAGCAATAAAGACCTAAGTTTTGGGTAGTATTTTTTGTTTAAACTTGACAAACAATAAGTTGAAATTTGTTGCTATTCACTCCGTTTTATGATATTTTGTCATTAGTCCTTAACTTACACGCCTCACATAGTTTTTTCATAATGTTTCCATTTGGCTGTAAATATGTTGTATATAGCTTAGTATTTAATTAAATCTCTGTATACATATATGAATTCTTAGACAGTAGATTTATTTGTGTAGTATTTCCATTTACTTTGTATTTTGTATGCCTTGCATTCCTACACTCCTGGAAATTGAAATAAGAAAACCATCAATTCATTGTCCCAGGAAGGGGAAACTTTATTGACACATTCCTGGGGTCAGATACATCACATGATCACACTGACAGAATCACAGGCACATAGACACAGGCAACAGAGCATGCACAATGTTGGCACTAGTACAGTGTATATCCACCTTTCGCAGCAATGCAGGCTGCTATTCTCCCATGGAGACGATCATAGAGATGCTGGATGTAGTCCGGCTTGCCATGCCATTTCCACCTGGCGCCTCAGTTGGACCAGCGTTCGTGCTGGACGTGCAGACCGCGTGACACGACGCTTCATCCAGTCCCAAACATGCTCAATGGGGGACAGATCTGGAGATCTTGCTGGCCAGGGTAATTGACTTACACCTTCTAGAGCACGTTGGGTGGCACGGGATACATGCGGACGTGCATTGTCCTTTTGGAACAGCAAGTTCCCTTGCCGGTCTAGGAATGGTAGAACGATGGGTTCAATGACGGTTTGGATGTACCGTGCACTATTCAGTGTCCCCTCAATGATCACCAGAGGTGTACGGCCAGTGTAGGAGATCGCTCCCCACACCATGATGCCGGGTGTTGGCCCTGTGTGCCTCAGTCGTATGCAGTCCTGATTGTGGCGCTCACCTGCACGGCGCCAAACACGCATACGACCATCATTGGCACCAAGGCAGAAGCGACTCTCATCGCTGAAGACGACACGTCTCCATTCGTCCCTCCATTCACGCCTGTCGCGACACCACTGGAGGTGGGCTGCACGATGTTGGAGCATGAGTGGAAGACGGCCTAACGGTGTGCGGGACCGTAGCCCAGCTTCATGGAGACGGTTGCGAATGGTCCTCGCCGATACCCCAGGAGCAACAGTGTCCCTAATTTGCTGGGAAGTGGCGATGCGGTCCCCTACGGCGCTGCGTAGGATCCTACGATCTTGGCGTGCATCCGTGCGTCGCTGCGGTCCGGTCCCAGGTCGACGGGCAAGTGCAGCTTCCACCGACCACTGGCGACAACATCGATGTACTGTGGAGACCTCACGCCCCACGTGTCGAGCAATTCGGCGGTACTTCCACCCGGCCTCCCGCATGCCCAATATACGACCTCGCTCAAAGTCCGTCAACTGCACATACGGTTCACGTCCACGCTGTCGCAGCATGCTACCAGTGTTAAAGACTGCGATGGAGCTCCGTATGCCACGGCAAACTGGCTGACACTGACAGCGGTGGTGCACAAATGCTGCACAGCTAGCGCCATTCGACGTCCAACGCCGCGGTTCCTGGTGTGTCCGCTGTGCTGTGCGTGTCATCATTGCTTGTACAGACCTCTCGCAGTGTCCGGAGCAAGTTTGGTAGGTCTGACACACCGGTGTCAATGTGTTCTTTTTTCCATTTCCAGAAGTGTATTTTGGTTGCATCTTCTGTCAGTCTGTTGCACATGAGGACAGGTCAGTGTCTCCTCTCCTGCTACTGATGTCAGCACATATTGTTGTGCTTATGACAGCTGAGCCATAAGCTAATTTTGTTTATACTTTCGCTCCACATGAAGTGGCCTGTTACTTCTCATTTCTGTTTATTTTTATGCCTCTGTGGACAAATCAAAAGAATTACTTATGTTTATATATAGGTTGCACTAAGTACTGGGAGATGAAGAAGCTTGCACAGGATAGAGTAGCATGGAGAGCTGCATCAAACCAGTCTCAGGACTGAAGACCACAACAACAACATATACATTAATTTATCTTAAAATACACTCCAGGAGAAAAGTTATACTTAGAATTATGTACGCTACATACAATTATCTTGCAATATTAAAGAAATGTTACCATGCTTCATCATTCTATAAAGGCATTTATATCATTGAGAGGGTGGAGACCCTTGTCTCTCCCTGTTTTCTCATGGGCTAATCTGTACATTCCTGGGTATGCTATTTAGGAAATTACATATGGCACTGAACCGAATAATTGCCACTTCTTATTTATCTTGCCAATTTTTGTTGATTTAGGATGCATCCGTAAGATGACTTGTTGTCCTTCAGAAAACTGTGTAACACGTTTCAGTTTCTTGTTATAAATCTTTCTTCTATACCCAGCCCTGTTTTCTAGTGTAACTATGACCTGTTTGATTTTGTCTTGTAATGTCAATTCTGTAGTGGGTAGGTTTGGTATGGGCGACTCCCACTCATTTATTTATTTTGTCCAGAACATCAATTCATTAGGTGAGAAACACAATGAAGAATGTGGAAGTTTATTGACAACTTGCATGAAAGGAATTACGTATTCTACCCGTTGTTGTGGTATTCAGTTCTGAGACTGGTTTGATGCAGCTCTCCATGCTAATCTATCCTGTGCAAGCTTCTGCATCTCCTAGTACTTACTGCAACCTACATCCTTCTGAATCTGCTTAGTGTATTCATCTCTTGGTCTCTCTCTACGATTTTTACCCTCCACGCTGCCCTCCAATGCTAAATTTGTGATCCCCTGATGCTTTAGAACATGTCCTACCAACCAGTCTCTTCTTCTTGTCAAGTTGTGCCACAAACTCCTCTTCTCCCCAATTCTGTTCAATACTTCCTCATTAGTTATGTGATCTACCCATCTAATCTTTAGCATTCTTCTGTAGCACCTCATTTCGGAAGCTCTATTCTCTTCTTGTCCAAACTATTTATTGTCCATGTTTCACTTCCATACATGGCTACACTCCATACAAATGCTTTCAGAAACGACTTCCTGACACTTAAATCTATACTCGATGTTAACAAATTTCTCTTCTTCAGAAATGCTTTCCTTGCCATTGCCAGTCTACATTTTATATCCTCTCTACTTTGACCATCATCAGTTATTTTGCTCCCCAAATATCAAAATTCCTTTACTACTTTAAGTGTCTCATTTCCTAATCTAATTCCCGCTGCATCACCCGACTTAATTCCACTACATTCCATTATCCTCGTTTTGCTGTTGTTGATGTTCATCTTATATCCTCCTTTCAAGACACTGTCCATTCTGTTGAACTGCTCTTCCAAATCCTTTGCTGTCTCTGACAGAATTACAATGTCATCGGCAACTCTCAATTTTTTTTTATTTCTTCTCCATGGATTTTAATTCCTACACCAAATTTTTCTTTTGTTTCCTTTACTGCTTGCTCAATATACAGATTGGATAACATCGGGGAGAGGCTACAACCCTGTTTCACTCCCTTCCCAACCACTACTTCCCTTTCATGACCCTCGACTCTTATAACTGCCATCTGGTTTCTGTACAAATTGTAAATCGTCTTTCGCTCCCTGTATTTTACCCCTGCCACCTTTAGAATTTGAAAGACACTATTCCAGTCAACATTGTCAAAAGCTTTCTCTGAGTCTACAAATGCTAGAAATGTAAGTTTGCCTTTCCTAATCTTCTAAGGTAAGTCGTAAGGTCAGTATTGCCTCACGTGTTCCAACATTTCGACAGAATCCAAACTGATCTTCCCCGAGGTCAGCTACTACCAGTTTTTCCATTTGTCTGTAAAGAATTTGCATTAGTATTTTGCAGCTGTGCCTTATTAACCTGATAGTTCGGTAATTTTCACATTTGTCAACACCTGCTTTCTTTGGGATTGGTATTATTATATTCTTCTTGAAGTCTGTGGGTATTTCGCCAGTCTCATACATTTTGCTCACCAGATGGTAGAGTTTTGTCAGGACTGGCTCTCCCCAGGTCATCAGTAGTTCTAATGGAATGTTGTCTACTCCCGGGGCCTTATTTCGACTCAGGTCTTTCGGTGCTCTGTCAAACTCATCACGTAGTATCGTATCTCCCATTTCATCTTCATCTACGTCCTCTTCCATTTCCATAAAATTGTCCTCAAGTACATCGCCCTTGTATAGACCCTCTATATACTCCTTCCATCTTTCTGCTTTCCCCTCTTTGCTTAGAACTGGGTTTCCATCTGAGCTCTTGATATTCAAACAAGTGGCACTCTTTTCTCCAAAGGTCTCTTTAATTTTCCTGTAGGCAGTATCTATCTTGCCCCTAGTGAGATAAGCCTCTACATTCTTACATTTGGCCTCTAGCCATCCCTGCTTAGCCATCTTGCACTTCCTGTTGATCTCATTTTTTAGACGTTTGTATTCCTTTTGCCTGCTTCATTTACTGCGTTTTTATATTTTCTCCTTTCATCAAGTAAATTCAATATTTCTTCTATTACCCAAGGATTCCTACTACCCCTCATCTTTTTACCTACTTGGTCCTCTGCTGCCTTCACTACTTCATCCCTCAGAGCTACCCATTCTTCTTCTACTGTATTTCTTCCCCCATTCCTGTCAATTGTTCCCTTATGCTGTCCCTGAAACTCTGTACAACCTCTGGTTCAGTCACTTTATCCAGGTCCCATCTCCTTTAATGCCCACCTTTTTGCAGTTTCTTCAGTTTTAATCTACAGTTCATGACCAATAGATTGTGGTCAGAGTCCACATCTGCCCCTGGAAATGTCTTACAATTTCAGGTGTGTTTGTGAGGAGTGCATGTCCTAATTTACTGGTTAAATTTCTTAAAGACTCTCCACCCTCTCAATGATATAAAAGCCTTTATAGAATGATGAGGCATGGTAACATTTCTTCTTTATTGCAAGATAATTGTATGTAGCATACATAATTCTAAGTATAACTTTTGTTCTGGAGTGTATTTTAAGATAAAGTTATGTATATGTTGTTGTTGTGGTCTTCAGTCCTGTGACTGGTTTGATGCAGCTCTCCATGCTACTCTATCCTGTGGAAGCTTCTTCATCTCCCAGTACTTACTGCAACCTACATATAAGCATAATTCTTTTGATTTGTCCACAGTGGCTTCATGGTGGAAAAGGCTTACTAATATGTGCTCTATGGCCTGTGAGGTCATAAAATGTTTTTAGTTTTGCCCAATGAAATATGAAGCATTGTCAGTTAGTAGTACCTTTGGTTTACCTACTCTTCTCAAATAGTTCCCTCAGTTCTTTTTCTGATATTTGTGACTGTTGCATTTTTAATGGTGTAAATTTTGATATGTTTTGAGAAAATATCTTATAGTGCTACTATGTATCTTACTCCTCCTTTACTTCTTGGATATGGACCAGCTATGTTCAGAGACACGATATCTAGAGGGTTTTTTTTATTTTTTTTGGGGGGGGGGGGGGGGTGTATTGGATGTAGCTCAGTATTTTTTGACACATTGGACTGTTTAGATTTTTGACACATTGCACACTTGCTTAATACCTGTAGGGCTCACCTTCTCAAATTTGTAAAACAACAAAGTGTTGCAATATTTTCAGTACATTTGCCTGCTCCAAAATGTCCCCGTACTTGATGTGTGTCTTGTCGATATAATTTTCAGGAATATTTTTCATGTTTCCTATGAAACAAAATGTCATTGTACTCCTAATGCCATTTCTTATCTTTCCAACTTCATCTTCCTTAAGATTTTGCATGATTTCACTCCATCTATGAACTTTCTGTTGTTTAATTTTCATTTGCTTACAAATCTTATGGTAATGAGACTGTTGTGCTATACCTTGCATTAATAATGTTCTGATTTCTGCAGCCTGCTCTGTTAATTTGCCAAATTCCTCTACACCTTGTGGTAACCTGGACAAGGCATCCACAATAACATTCTGACTTCCTTTAATATATATACTCTCAAAATTGAATTCTTGTAATTATAGGCACCACCTAGCTAATCTACAGTGCAATAGTTTATATGTTAAAAGGAATTACAGTGACTGATGGTCACAGTAAACTTTGGTATTCTCTACCCACAAGAAATATTCAAACTTTTTAAATGCCCATATTACAGCTAATCTTTCCTACTCTGACACAGAGTAAGATCTTTCTGCTTCTGAAGACTTGCTTCTAGCAATAACTGATGACGTTGGGTACTTCCTTACCTTCTTCTTCCCCCAACTGGAACAAGCATGCCCCCAGCCCTTGAGATGAGGCATCTGCGGATAGACAAAAACCTTGGACATGTCAGGGTGGCCAAGAATGTTTGCATTGACCAATGCCTGCTTAATGTTATTAAAGTACTCTTGACACTTATCATCCCATAACCGAAGCCTATCTTTTCATAAAAAGTTGAGCAATGCATCACTATTCATCAGTTGTTGTGGTATGAATTTACGAAAAAATGAAGCTAGTCGTAAAAAGGCTTTTAGTTGTTATTCCTTGGAGCTGGACAATTGTGTATGGCATCAAGTTTTTTGGATCAGGTAATATACCTCAGTTCATGGTATTGCGGTAGCATTCTCGCTTCCCACACACAGGGTCCCAGGTTTGATTCCCGGTGGCGTCAGGGATTTTTCCTGCCTCAAGACGACTGGGTGTTGTGTCATCTTCATCATCATTCATCCCCATTATGGTCAGAGGAACGCAATGGCAAACCACCTCCACTAGGACCTTCGCTAGTACGGTGGTGCGGATCTCCCACATAGTCCCCTACACTCTTCAGAGTATGGGATCTCATCATCATGTCCTAAAAACTTGACTTGCTTCTTAACAAAACTAGACTTTTTTTAAATTGGCTGTTACTCCTTAATCTGCAAATTGTTGAAGCGCCTGTTCAATGAGCCTGATAAGTTCTAACCAAGTGGGTGTGGCTATTAGCAGGTCATCTGCATAGACAGTGACTATGCTAAGCAGTTCTGGTCCTAAAACCTTGCCCAATGCTTATATAAACACACCTGCACTAATGTTCAGTCCAAAAGGTATGACATGAAATTCATAACTTCTGCCACCACAAACAAATGCTGTATATTTTCAACTTTCTTCATGGAGTTTTATTTGCCAGTAGGACATTTTGAGATCAAGTATACTGCAATGTTTTGTATTATAGAACTTTAGAAGCTGTTTTTCTAACCTGCCTGGCCTTATGTGTATTGGTACTATAACCTTATTGATACCTCTAGCATCAAGAACTAATCTTACAGAACCATCTGGTTTGTTTACCAGTAATATTGGACTACCATAGGGTGAAAATGAAGGTTATATTGTTCCCCATTTAATCATACGATTGATCTCTTCCCTTACTGCTCCTCATTTTCGCCATGGAATAGGATATGACGTTACACGAAATGTTTCATGAGGATAGACTTCAAATTTATATTCATAGTCTTTGATTGTTCCTGGCTTCTTACTGAAATCATTGGCATACTTAAATAACAAGTTAGAAAGTTCTTGTCTTGCTTATCATTTAGTATCTGCAGTTCACTTAGTTTCTGCTCTACCATTTCATAAGTAACCTCATTGTTTGCTTCTTGTTCAGTATCAAGTTTGTTTGTGAAATATAGAGCTGGAAAGGAACATTGTTCTATTGCATTTGAATCTGGTTTGTTTTTATTACTTTCATCAGGTGTTTTGACTAAATCTTTGGAAAAGGCCTGTTCCTTTACAAAAAAGTGGCATTTACCATTACCTATATCAATCTGTGTTTTGTATGTTCTAAATGTGTCCATGCCAATAAGACAATTAAATATAAGTTTGTCAAGGCCTTAACTTGCACTTCACTGTAAAATGTTGGATTTGTAATGGAATAAGTGCCTGATGTTTAACCTATTTAATCTTACTGCCTGTAGCAGTTTGCACCTTGCAATTTCATACCAATGAAGGGAATTTGCCTTTCTTCTACAATTCACAAAAAAATTCATTTGATGTTAGGTTGGTAGTTGAACCTGTATCTAAAATTAACTGTGTATCAATGTTAAATATTTTCACCTTAATGATTGCTTGTAATTGTTCTTCTTTGACTTTATCCACTATATCTAACTCATGCTCATACAAATGTTTGTAGTTCTGCCTTGCCCCTACTCCCTGCGGTGTCAATAGCCTAGGGATTAACTATGACCGGTTGGTGTTTTTCAGTGGTGTAGTGTAACTTAGTTCATTACCTGGAGAAATTTCATTAAGTTTCACTGTGTGTTTACTTCCCCAATTCCTATTGTTAGCTGCTCTGCAGCTTTTTTGCTGCCCAAAGGTCAGCTGCGGTACAGCATAAGGCCTGGCATTGTTGCCGTGTGGTGGCCACTGCTGCAGCTGACTGTTTCTATTTATGTTTGGCATAGGGCTTTGTGATGGCGAATTGTAATTTGCTCATGCATTGAAATTACTACTGTTGTTTTGAAATTTTCTTTTAAATTGTTTGTTTTTTCCATTCCCGTTACAGTACTCGTTATGTCTTGGTATGTAATTTTGCTGTTGTATGTACCAACCTTGCTGTGTGCTTAAAACATGTTTTGCTGACTGATTTACATAATTATGTTGTTGTTGTTGTGCCTGATTTTCTATTGCTCTATTGGGTACAGGTCTTTCCTCATAGATTAAGTCGCTACACTCAAGTACTGACAAAAAATATTCAGTGTCATGCTCTGGCATTGTGATTAATTTTTCTCAAATATGCAATGGTAAATGACTTTTTAATATTGGGTTTGTCCAGTAGAGTGTCCTGTTCATGCATTTGTCAAAGTATCCACATAGACTATCGTATTAGCCATTGTTTGGTCCGGGGTTGGAAACTTCACATCTGAGTCTTTCTTGCACTATCTCAGACCAGTATTTGTCAAGGAAAACTAGTTCATATTCGGTATAAGTGCTGCAATGTTTGGCCACTTCAGTTGCCCATAGAGCACATAACCTTGTGTATAAAGCATGACAAATCTGATTTTCTGTGCTTCTGTCCAGTTGTATGGAAATACATGACAAAAAGCACTGATAAATACTACAGAATTCATTCTTTTACCTTCGGTAAAAATAGTTGATAGACTCATGGCATTTTCGTTCTTATTTATGTTGTTATTGTAGTTGTCGCTAGACTCAAGTACTGACAAAAAATATTCAGTGTCATGCTCTGGCATTGTGATTAATTTTTCTCAAATATGCAATGGTAAATGACTTTTTAATATTGGGTTCGTCCAGTAGAGTGTCCTGTTCATGCATTTGTCAAAGTATCCACATAGACTATCGTATTAGCCATTGTTTGGTCCGGGGTTGGAAACTTCACATCTGAGTCTTTCTTGCACTATCTCAGACCAGTATTTGTCAAGGAAAACTAGTTCATATTCGGTATAAGTGCTGCAATGTTTGGCCACTTCAGTTGCCCATAGAGCACATAACCTTGTGTATAAAGCACGACAAATCTGATTTTCTGTGCTTCTGTCCAGTTGTATGGAAATACATGACAAAAAGCACTGATAAATACTACAGAATTCATTCTTTTACCTTCGGTAAAAATAGTTGATAGACTCATGGCATTTTCGTTCTTATTTATGTTGTTATTGTAGTTACCTGTAATACCGGCTGGTAACTGTTGAGGTATTGGAGTTGTGGGTAAGTTTACACTTTGCAATCCACAACTGTCACTGGTACCTGCTGTGGGACTCATGACAATTTGTGAACAGATACCAACAGGTTGTGCTTTCTTCACTGTAGCCTGTGTATTAGTTTCATGCATATTTTGAGATCCAGTAACATTTTCTTATAAAAGATTATGGATCCTATCTTCCATGGCTTGTAGGTTAATGTTTAACTTGTTCATGATTTCCTTTTCTTTTTTCTGAATAGCCATTTCAACTACATCTGCATATAACTTACAATCTGTTTCTAGCTTCTCTGCAATGGTATTACCCTTATCTAGTGTACCTGCTTCAGCTTGACCAATGATATCACTCAGATTTTCATTTAACTTCTCTCTCTCCTTCATAGCACATGCTGAATCAACTTCTAATGTTGCTACCCTTAAAGTAAGCTCTTCTACAGCTAGATGTACACATTCATAGTCTTTATTTAGTTTGTTAATGACAGTGGTTACCTTTTTTACTGTTGAACACAATTGGTTTTTTGTGGCTTCAGTGTTTGTGTTTGCATCTGTGATTTTCTTTATTTGTTGTTCTACTAGATCATGATGGTCATTAAAAGAATCTACCTTCTGTATTAGCTCTGTAATGTTACTGTTAACTTCAGAAGTTACTTCATGCTTTGCCTGTTTTTTCATATCATTCAATTTTTCGCTGATTTCAGTGTGAAAAGTTTTGGCTAAGCTATCGAATTTCTGTGAGACCATGTCTTGCAAATCATTCAATACTTGTTTTTGTTCTTGCTTCATTGCATTTAGGTTTTGTGTAACAGTGTTTTGTTGCTGTTTTACCATGTTCATATCTTGTCTCAAATTACTGAAATTGGTGTTTATATTGAGTTTCATATAATCAAATTTCACATTTATATTAGATAGTAACTGCCATAGCAGTGCTTCAGTTGTACTACTGTGGTTGCTGTTAGCTGTATTTCCCAAATTAATGTTTGTGTTGTGACCAAGTGGTGTTTGTAACATGTCAAAATTCATATTGGGATCACTCTCCAAAGTTTCATTCATGAGCGGTATGTCATTCTGAGAGATGCATGAATGATATTTTCTCATCAGTTGTAAACATTGGGTTGTCAAGGTTGTTCTTCTGTGGAGCATTGCTATCATTTGTCACTTCTGCAACACTCATCTCTGATCTACTTAAACATCCTGCAGTAGGCATGCATGGCCCCTGAACTTCAACTGTTCAATCTCGCAACTCTACGCCATCTTGGCTGATTGTGTTTTTGCTATTGCCATCGATAATGAACATATATTTTTCTCCCATGTTGTATGAAATGGCAGATTTTGTAAGTCCTTTACTAACAGAGGCTGGTGACACAAATTATACTCTAAGTAAAGATCTGGCAGAAAAACTAATATTTGAAAGGTTTTCAAAGAATTTCTGACACAACTTAATGATTGAATACTGATAAAAAAATGCAAAATAATCGACAAAGGCTCCAAAGGCAAGGTATAAACAAACAAAATCTATGGTATACTACACAACTAACAAACCTGAAAAACCGAGTTAAGTTGTTGCACAGTATACATAAAAATCTGAAGAACAACCATGCCAGATCAGCCTATGTTCAGCGTAAAGTACAAATATGCCATTTTGGAAGCCAAAAGAGCACACATCTTCAGCAGTATTGAAAATTCCATGAATAAATGTAAAGCTGCATGGAAACTAATAAATATTGTTACTAAAGATGAAAGAAATAAAAAAATCAGTATATGCCCTCAGAAATTCAATGACTTCTTTATTAAATCAGTTCAAGAAGTAAGAAATGCTATCACAAACCTGTCATTAGTTCATCTGAGATTCTTTCAAAAAATGTCTGTAAACCACTACTAAATACAATTATGTTTATCTTCTCTGAGTGCAATGGAACTGACATATAGACATCATTTTGTTATATTATACACTAAAGTCATGTTAAAAAAAGCTTTTGCTTAAGGTAATACTAAGTTAGGTGTTGCGATCAATAATCGATATTGGAACTGTATGTTCTTTGCAGCTTATGACCATGATCTATACAGCCATTAGCCACACCATAACGGTGTCCTTATGGAGTTAACTTTTCCTGAACAGTCGAGTGGGTTCATGACAACTGGGGGCTCTTTTCCTGGATTAAGACATTTATATGTACTGGATTGATAAAATCTCTTTTGCAGAAGTCTAATGACCACACAGTACAAAGAAGTGCTATTCATGGAAGTCAAGGGAGAAGAAACAAAACAGTAAAGTGGACTGACCACATGAGTGAGAACCCAGACTGAAAAGATAAGTACATTTGTGTAGTGCTGTTTATTCCTTTTATTATTTTGTGTGTGAAATTTCACGAAGATGACCATTGTGAAAGAGGAAAGTGGGCTGAATCTGAGCAGGATTGTGAAAATTTGTTAGTCTTTGGGGACGTAGACATTCCAATAAAAACGGAAGATGAGTCAGTCAAAGAAGTGGATCAAAGTCTTAATTCATCAGAATGTGAGATGTCGGACATTAAATCACTGTTACAAATGATGGAACAATCGTTAGCTTTAAATCAAACTGTTGCAGCCTGCTTACAAGCTAATGAAGAACAATTGCAAAACATGAATCAGATGGTTGTGGACAGTTTTCAGGTCATAAATCAGAAAGTGTCACGTCTAGAGGGAGCTATGAACAAAAAAATTGATAATGTCTTACTCTGGGGTAATAAACTTGGCAATAATATATCAAAAATAGACAAGAAACTTTGAAGGCCAGAAACAAAGATTTTGGTGGTAGAATGTAAAGTGGGAAAAGTAAAATCTAGCCTGAGAAATGAAATTCAGTCTGTAAAAAATGAGCTGGTCACAGACAGATAGAAAAATGCAAAGTGTTTTGTTAATGTTAATAGTCAAATAGATACAGTTTGTGTAAATGTAAAAGCTATGGCAGTAGATCTTGAAAGTAGAGTAGATTCAAAACTAAATGTTGTGAATGATAAAGTGGAAACAGTCAGTAACACAGTAAAACTCCATGAGATTGAAAGTAAGACAAATGTTAGTGAACTAAAAAGCACAGTATCAGAGTTCAACCAGAAGTTTGAAATATTTAGCAATGATGTAGGTAACAAAAATTTTTCTATGAAAACATGTACCTTATTATCCAATATTCCAGTTAAAAACTTTTCTAATGAGTGTAGTTTGCATCCTGTTGACTTTCTGCAGAGTTGTAGAGACAATGTTTTTGCCCAATATGAGTGAAAGTTTCAAAATTAAGTTTGTTAAAAATTTTTTGGAGGGGGAATCTTTGTCATGGGCCAATCAAAATTTTTCTATGGACATGTCTTATGCAGAATTTGAAATTGAATTCTTAAAACTGTTCTGGTCTGAAACTGAACAAGCCAGGAAAAAAAACGAGTACCTGAATGGACCAAATTATAGAGAAACACAGGGGACTATGAAACAGTTTTGTAGAAATCAATTGAAGAAACTTGTAAATTTGAGTAAACCCTTTGATGAGCTCACACGGATGATTTAGATAGAAGGTTGCCAACAATTTCTAAACTACATGGACAAACTTGACAGGATTATAAACAAAGTGGGGAAACCAAAAAACTATTTCAATCACACACAAAGAGGTGGGGAACATAGTTGGGGAAACACTCATTTTAACAGGAGGGAAAGCAGTAGGCCCAACAACCATAGTTTTCATCATAGGGAACAAAATAGTCACAATATTAATAATTTCCATTCAAGGGAAAACTATAATTTCCATTCAAGAGGACAATCTTGGAACAATTGGAACAGAAGTAATAACAGGGAGTCTGAAAACAGGAATTGGCGTGAACATAGTGACACCAGGAGTCAAAATGCCATGGGAAGTGATGAAGTAAAAAACCAGCATGCACTCCATTGTTGGTCCACAAGGTAGGGGTGAAAAGCATAGATAATAGCTAGACCAATAACAGTGACTACGTTGCACCAAGAGATATGTCTCAAGTAATGAGTAGTTATCTACCTTCTAAACACAGTACCTGTTAAGAATGAACACAGTGGTTGTAATAAAGAGCCAGGGAAAATAATTGACTTAGTTTAATTTTATGAGTGGGCAAAAGCTTGTCGTTGGTCAGAGGACGAGGAGGTTAATGATTTAAATGATTTAGGAATTGATGCACTGATGAGGGAACCAGGTGAGCAAATTGTTGACACTGATTTAACGAGCAAATAATTAAATACACTTGGGTGTGAAAGTAACTTTTTATGTTTTCAGGAGAGAGAGGTTGATGATTGTAGTATTTGGAAAAATGAAGATTTAATGATATGTGATGATGGTGAAAAATATTTTGTTTGCTTGAAAGAGGAAATGGAGGCATTAGGTGTTGTGGGAGAAACTGATATGCATGCTGCAGATGTACCCAAGGATGTTATTAACAGTTTAAGTGGTGTTAATGCCGGTGTCACAACCAAGAGGCTTTGTAATGCAACATCTTATGAAGGAAACTGGGCAGATGATAAAGATTCCCTGAACAGTAAAACTGACTGTTCAAGTAGGCTACCATTTGCACTGAACAAAGGTGAATTATTTCTTTATAATATGTGGCTAAATAGTAATGCAATTAGAAATGATAGCAATTGTAGAAAAATGATTCTTAATATGTTTCAAATTTTATATCCTGATTGGTGGCAAAATACTAGACATATTATTGTTGAACAACTGAAGGATAAATACCTTAGTGGTGAACAATGTTATATGGGTGAAAATATTTGGATTAATGAAATTATCAATGCAAGTGACAGTGCAAATGATGTGTGTGTTAATGTAATGACCTTAGATAATAAATGTGACAGTAATATAGGTATTTGTAAGTCAGGAAGTAATTGTTTCAGTGAAACTCAAAATGATTTATTGTATGAATATGTTCAGCCTGAAAAAGGTGATGACATAGGTAGCCCGTTCATTAGAGCAAAAGTTGGTACCTGGGAAGGCAAGTGCCTTATAGACACAGAGAGTCAGGTGTCAGGAGTATCTGAAATTCTAAGCAAAAAGCTGAAGTGCGAGAAAGATTACATTGAGATGCCAGTCATTGGGGTGAAAATAAGAGGGGCTACAGGAAAACATAGTAAAACTGTGAAAAGACAAACATTGTTATCTTTTACAATTGACGGAGTCACATTTACTCATGGATGCCTAATTATACAAGGCCTCAGTGAGGACTGTATTCTCTGGATGTTATGGATTCAGAGTGTAGATGCAAGATTTGACTGGGGAGAACAAAAACTTATCATAATAACACCAAATGGGGGGTGTATCTCCACCAAGTTTGTCAGATCAAATACAGTTTTGTGTAACGATAAATTTAAGACTATAAATCTTGTAAAGGAGAGAAGATATGTTGACAAACACATAACAGAGCTAAATTTAAGTGAAGTAGATTTCAACACTCTGGTAAACACTAAGATTTCAGAATCTAACAGTCTAAATGATGAGCAAAAACAGGAACTAGAGTCTTTGTTATGGGAATACAGTGATGTCTTTAGCAACATTCCAGGGAAAGTTAGGGGTTACAAATGTACTTTGCTAGTAAGACCACATGACCCATTTTTCATAAAACCATATGGTGTGCCCATAGCAAAACGTACAGCAGTTGAGAAAGAATTACATAGGATGGAAGTGTGTGGCATTATTGAAAGGAGTATCAGTGCTTATAATAACCCGCTGGTAGTTGTGTCAAAGAGGGATGGAGGAGTGAGAATAGTTCTTGACTCCAGGCCTTTAAACAAGATCTTATACAGGGAAATAGACCACCCTGAAAACATTGATGAACTGTTGCACAAGTTCAAGGACATAAAATTAATGTTAAGTCTAGACTTAACCTCAGGCTTTCACCAAGTACTCTTGGCATCCAAATCTAGGAAATACACTGCTTTTCTTTAAAATGGCCATTGCTATCAGTATTGTGTAGTCCCTTTTGGCTTGAACTCATCGGTAGCAGAATTCATTAGAGCTTTAGACCATGTGCTTGGGCAGGTACTTGCATCCAAATTAGTGATTTATGTAGATGACATTTTAGTAACTGGACAAGATTGGAATGAGCATGTTGGGCTTTTAAGACAGGCATGTGAGAAACTTAGAAGAGGAGGAATGACACTAAAACTAGAAAAGTGCAAATTTGCAGTACCTGAATTAAAATTCTTGGGTCATGTCATAACAGAAAAAGGAATTTTGGCTGATCCAGACAAAATTAAAGCTATTGCAGAGTTTCCTATACCCCGTAACAGAAAACAAATGAAATCATTTTATGGGCTATGTGGCTTCTACAGAAAATTTGTAAGTAAACAAAGCTTAAACACATCCTGTCTAAGTAACTTGTTAAAGAAGGACACTGTATGGATATGGAGTGAAAATTATCAAGAGGCTTTCGACAGAATAAAAAAGGAACTGAATAACCAGAACCTGTTACACAGATCAGATTTCAATTTACCTTTCTGCTTACATACTGACAGCAGTGATTATGGGCTAGGTGCTGAATTATTTCAAGTAAAAGAAGTCAAGGGGAGACAGTTAATGCTACAATTGCATTTGCAAGCAGAATGTTACTGAAACACGAAAAGAACTATACAGTCACAGAAAACGAGTTATTGGCTATACATTGGTCATTTTCAAAATTCAGGACCTATTTACTTGGACATTAGGTAATAGTGTACTCCGATCATAAAGCTTTAAGCTGTATACAGGAATGCAAGCTCTATCATGATAGGCTTACAAGATGGGCATTGTATTTACAACAATTCAACTTTAAAATTAAGTATATTAAAGGCACTGACAACATAGTTGCGGATGCTCTATCAAGGCTACCAGTAGGAGGGGAAACAGAAATTTTTGATCAGAATGAAGAAAAACAGTTTAAAATGAGGTATATTAAAGGGGTCACAGGTGAAAAAGTTGTTAGATCATTGTGTGATAAAATCAGAAGGAGCCAGAACGATGATGCACATTGGAAATTAGTAAAGAGCTGTTTAGGGAAAAAGAACTCTGAAAAATTAGACAAGTACTATAAGGTGTTTAAAGTTACTCTGTTTAGGAGAACTGACAAAGACTTGGACAATTGTAAACTATGCTGGCCTGAGGAGGAAGCTCATAGGTTAATTAGGTATACACATGAGACCTATGGTCATTGTGGCATACAGAAGCGTATGCAGAAATTACAAGAAAACATATACTTCTACAATATGGCCAAGAAAGTTAGAAAAGAATTGTCAACTTGTAATAAGTGCCAACGAGTCAAAGTAAATAACAGCAAATATCAAGGTGAAATGCAAAACATTATTCCTGCACAATCTCTAGACTTAGTCGCTGTTGATTTCTATAGGCCTCTTCCAAGGAGTAGAAGTTGCCACTGCTACATTTTTGTCATGATGGATGTATTTTCTAAACTAATCAAGTTGTATCCTGTCAGAAAAGCCACAGGTAAAGAAATAGTTACAAAAGTTGAAAAATTTCTTAAATGTTGGAAAACCAAAAGCAATCTTGTTGGATAACGGTTCTCAGTTTTTGTCAAAAGTTTGGAAAGCCTTTGTTGATAAATCAGGAGTCAAACATGTTCAAATATCTGTATATAATCCGTCGTCAATCCCAGCTGAGAGGTATATGATGGAGATTGGTCATTTATGTCGTACATATTGCACTCATAAATACCCTACATGGTATGACCATGTACGAAACTTTGAAGATGTTATGAACAGCTTGCAGCACACTTCGGCAGAACTTTCACCTTATGAAATTATGTTTCACCTAAAACCAGACTACATTATCACTGAACTCATAGAATTTCCACAATGCCCAATGCTGACTATGCATGAACATGAAGCCATAGTCAAAGAAACGATGATAAAACAGGAGGAAATTAGAAAAAGACGACATGATGGCAAGATCAAATCAACCAAGTTTAAAGTAGGAGATTATGTTTTAGTAAAAACTCATGAGAAATCAAAAATTCTAATTTCTGAATAAATAAATTCTTTGATATATACATGGGTCCATTCGAGATTGTAGAGCTACCACACCCTAATGCATACTGATTGGTGTATCCTAAATCCAGGAAAGTTTTCGGGATAAGGAATATTGTTTCATTGAAATTGTATAAACAAAACGGGTAAGATCATTCGGAGAAAGTTAAAAGGTGACTCAACAAAAGTTTTCCACTGGAAAGCATGAAATTTTATCTATAAAAATTGTCTGATTTTCATACAGTTTTGTGCCCTTGAAGATGTTTATTATTTGTTTAATATGTATTCACTGTATGAAGTGTTTGCAATGAATTCTCTGTGTAATATGCTTACCATGCTAGTTCTTGATATATCTGTATGTTTATGCAATTTGATTGATATTTGATAATTTGTGTAATTTTAGCTTGTGTAACTTTCTCATGCCACACTTGTTCAGACATCATTTAAAATGCAAGCCAGGTACTGTAATCTTTGTATGTGACTTTTAGATAATATGGCATTGTAGTCAATGAAGCAATCAAACAGCTAAGCTTTGGAAACAGATGTGCTGCAGGACTAGCAGAAATCAGAACTTTTAACGAAAGCCACTTATGTGCAGATGGGCAATGTGGCACATTACTGTGAGTAGTGTGAAAAGTGGGCAACAAAAGAAAATAAAACAACCCAGTAGTTAAGTTACAATCTTTCAATGGCTTAATGTGAAGTGCTACAGCATTATGGACTCTCCTAAGTGAAAATTGTAAATGTTATTTTGTATTTCATTTACGTTAATATCAACAATTGTATGTTTTCCTTTACTTTGTATAAGAATTTCAGTGTTAGCATAATTCAAAGAAACAGTGCTTTTAAAAATTTCAATGTATTTAAAATCATATTCTTGGCAGTTCCATTATTCTAGTGTCAGAATTTTGTTCGCATTTTCATACTTACAAAATTCTTGGGGGGCTATTGTAATGGAACTGACATATAGACATCATTTTGTTATATTATACACCAAAGTCGTGTTAAAAAAGCTTTTGCTTAAGATAATACTAAGTTAGGTGTTGCGATCAATAATCGATATTGGAATTGTATATGCTTTGCAGCTTATGACCATGATCTTTGGTCTACAACATGTTTTTGGGCACTTGAGTGTTGGCCGCAGTTGAGTGTAGTTGTGTATCTAGTTTTGGCAATAAATTTGTTTTTGTTACGAAGAAACTGTGGGATTCTACGTCATTTTTCGATAGTCCAGTGATAATTAAAAAACCCGCACCTTTTCTTGGACCCAGAGCAGCAAAGGAATCATCACCTACACAACGAGAAGCCCCATGGACCATGCAGACTCGGCAGCATCAACAAAGGAGGCAACATGGCCAGCTCTACTAAAGTATTATTCAGCCATTAGCAACACCGTAATGGTGTCCTTATGGAGTTAACTTTTCCTGCACAGTAGAGTGGGTTTATGACATGATGTCCCACCCAGTTTCACCCAAAAAATAGTTAAATATCTTAAATCTTAGAGTGTAGACATATGACATTTCTTATAGCATTGTAAAAAAAAGTAATACATTGTATTTTGTATCCTTTAACATACTGCATAAATAATTGTATATCTGAGGGTTTTTTTCCTGATGAACTAAAAGTGTCTATGGTAGTCCCATTATACAAAAAAGGAGATATTGACTCACCTTCAAGTTACAGACCAATTTCCACAGTCCTAGCTCTCTCTCAAGTGTTCGAATGTGTAATATACAACAGTTATCCATGCACTATGAAAATGCAGGAATAATTAGCGAATTACATTATGGTTTTAGGAAAACCTTATCAACTGTGAAGCTATAGACTCAGTAAGCAAACACATATATCAAATGTTTGAGGATAAAGGATTTATTCGAATCACCTCTTGTGATCTAAGTAAGGCTTTTGACTGTGTAGAGCATAAAATACTCCTAGGAAAAAATGGAGTACTATGGCACTGGAGGTAACAGCCTTACACTATTAAAATCATACCTCCAGGATCACAAGCAAGCTGTTTGTGTAAGTAAAGTACGTCCAGTATTGAATTAGTTAAAACAGGTGTACCACAGGGATCTGTATTGGTGCCTTTGATGTTCCCAGTAATGATTAATGATCTGCCATCATTCATTGAGTCCATGACAGCACTATATGCTGTAGTAATGATTTCAGTAGCCTCAAAGTTTGTGTTGCAGAGACAATGGCTCAAGCATGCTATTGGTTTAAAGCAAATAGATTCCTACAGAATGATAAAAAAAATGCAGCAGATGGTTTTTAGTCTAAAAGACAAGCCACCATCATCTGATCCCAATTGTGTTAAGTTTTTAGGGGTTATATATATAAAGTTGATGTGACTTACCAAACAAAAGCGCTGGTAGGTCGATACATACCACTCTTTAACGTGTTTTGGCGGCAACACAACCGCCTAACCTTTATGCACATCGTTGTCTACCAACACAAGTTTAAAACTGTTTGTGTATCTATCAACCTGCCAGCACTTTTGTTTGGTAAGTCACATCTACTTTGTTTTTAGATATATTTTTCTCATGTGGAATGTTTCCCTTTATATATATATATGAGAGAGAGAGAGAGGAAAAATTATCCTGGGGTCAACATGTACAATATATTAGTGGTACATTGTCTAGAGTGATGTTTTTGCTATGGTGACTTATGGACTGTGTACCTCTAAATTATGTTAGAATGTCGTATTTTGCAATTTTCCAAAGCATATTGTGTTACATACCTGACATTATCTATTGCTGTAATGGCTGAATGATAATAAAATTACTATTATTATTATTATGCAGAAAATAGAAATTTCGCAAAAATGTTAAAAAATTCACATGCTAACCTCTACACTTGACAAATGCAATTTGTTTTACATCAATTATGATGTGCAAACTATTGTGTCACAAATCTTTTATGTTTTACTGACAATATGTATCACACTGAAAAATTACTGTAAATTTTTCACAAATAAAGTTCAAGGAAGGGAATAATGAGGAAAAGGTTTCTGTCTACATCAAAAGAGGCTCCACCAAGCATAACCATGCAAGCAACTTGCGTAGCCATCCTACCTTTGCTGTGCTGTGCTGAACAAAACAGCTTACTATGGAAAATTTTATGTGACCTGGGTCCAATTCTAATTGCTTTCAAAAATGTTCTCCTCAATTTTGACTTTTAGCATTACATGCTCCCTGTTGTGATTCATGCAGACAGAAAATACAAGCAATTAGCTCTTATAATTCATAACAATATCTTAGAAATTTCTTACTATAACAATAGTTAAAAACACTCCTCACAACTGGTGCCCTGAAGTCCTAGCACTCATGTCAACAGCTGTAATATGAAAAAAAAATTATTTTTAATATAATTGAATATGACTGCATTGTTAAAATGTCTGTACTTATCTTAATTTTTCTTGGCAGTCTGACTTCACTGACCTACTAGCTGAAGCTGCAGGCAGCGGCGGGCTCCAGGAACACTGGCTCTTGTCGTAATCATGAAAATCCTCTTCCTGTAGTTTTCCTCTTCACTTACTTCAATAAATAAAATGCTTGATACTGTTTTTTAATACCATATTATTCAAGCACACATATGACAGATCAAGATTGCAGTACTTGATACCTAATATCGCACATCCTCATCATTCTTCTACATATGAGAGAGGCTTAGTATGTCTGTCTAAAACAGAAAACTGTCCAAACAAATTGAATGAAAAAACATTTTTGGCTGCCTACACCTTACCATACATTCATAATTAACGTCTTTGCTAATTCTTCTTGTTGATCGGTGTTTCATTTTTGTTTTGTTCTTTAATAAATATTAACTTTTTGGCATCCTGGGGATCTTTCGTCATGTACTTATACACTGGTCAGAAAGGACAACCCTAGCCTCCACTGTAGGCCCATGGAAATCTGCAGCTTGGGTATTGACTAAAGAACAGAACCTCAGCATAAAGAGCTAACTGAACAATAACATCCCAAATTAGTGAGTCTGTGTAAGAGCTAGAACATTTGGGGCACCTAGTATGACACTTGTATGAGAGGCCTCCCAAATCAGTGATTCAGGGCTTGTACTACTACTCAGGCACCTTGTGGTGCTGATTAAACTGCAACGACAGCACTACCATATAGGTTTGATTTCCAAAATACTGTGTAAACAACAAACTAAGCTCATTAAAGGAAAGCTTCCAGTGTTCAGTGGAGGCTTTCAAATTTTGGACAATTTCCTATAAACCCACACTGCTGGACAACAACAAGACAGCCTTATCAACTGGATCGAGAATATGCTATACCTGCCAGTCCAGTAAGAAATAGTGCAGGTAATTCTCCCACCTTTCTGTAGACTCATCAAAAATGGCAAAGAATAAGAAAACTGCTCCATGGGTGGGTTGTCCCCCTGTTGGCATTCTGGGTTATCATCACCTTTATCTGCTCCTGTTACTTCTATCGCTACAGCTGCCACTGCTACTTCTATAGGCATAACTGTTCCTCTGAGCATTCCAGAAACAATGGGTCCATGGCTGGCCAAAGCAAACACTATGAAAATGGGAAAAGACAAAGAAATCCTTCATCACCATTTCAGTAACTGCAGAAGACCTGACAATTGCACTACTCAACATGGTCAGAATGGGTACTTCACAGACCAGCTGTCAATTGGTAACCACTGTATAACAGAACCCCATGACTGGAATGAACTCACCCTGTGAATTGAACTACTGGAAGCAAATCATCTGAAATCATACAGATATTCACACAGCAATTTACTTCAACATGTAGCTAGTGCAGATGACTGAGCACATGAGAACTCAACTCTTGGCATGAGTGCAAGGTTTGTTCTCTTTAACTCTGTAGGAGCACTGACCTGCTCCACTTACTGTCACTCACAAGTAAACACTTCCATTTGTGGGTCTGACCATATGATGCAACAAGTGCACCATCCATGGCAGGTTTCTGAACTACTCCGCTGTTTTTGCCACGCTGCGTCCCTTGGGACTTTCATTGGTTTGGATACTAAAGTAAGCTTTCTGTAATAGTATCTCATGGCTTTTGATACTTTAGAAAACAATCCTGTTCTCGCCTTTTTTCATATAGAGACTCCATAACTTTATTTATAAAAGCACAGATTGGTTGTTCAGTTGACAGGTTGTGTCAGAAACCAAACTGTCTGTTGCCAAAAATATTAAATCTGTCTAGATAATCCAAACTTCTTATATGCATGAGCCTTTTTAGTTTCTTTGAAAAAACAGTCAGGAGAGAAACTGGGCTGTAATTTGAAACTTCTGTTTATTCACATTTCTTGAAGAGGAGTTTCTCAACAACACATTTGAGTTTGACAGGCACAGTTTCTTGTTGCACAAATGCATGAAAATGTTGGTAAGTACATAACTTTTTTCATTTGTAATCTGCTTGGTTGGCCTATAATCTACTACCAAGTGCCAATCAGGTCTGCTCATCTGTCATTTGCAACATCAGCTCATGCACCCAAGCTAAGGGTAACTACAGGTAATCAATGACAGTGCAAAATTACAGATTGCTTTTACTGCTAAAACTGAAATTTTGCTGCAGAAGGTGATCAAGCAAACAAACATATTATGAAATTTTTATGTCTTTACTTGGCTCATGGACATTAGCCTTAAACTCCATGAACTAAGCAATTGTGAGTTTAAATTTAGGACTACAAAACCTATAGCCTGCCACAGTTCAGTCACTGATTACTTAAAGTCAGCTTTTGACAGAGCATCTCCCATTTCCACCACACTCTATGGTGACCACCACTTCCAACATTGCTCTGTGTTATATATTAACATCATTTGTGAAGTGACTCACCATGTTTATGTGTTGTCCATAACTGAGTGGTAGCCGGCACAAGATGTGGTAACACTGTAGAGGCAGTTGACAGGCAGATGTCAACTATCGAGTAATTTTAATTGGACTATAGATCTGCAGTGCAATAAAAAGACAGACAACATTACAATGGATGATACCTCCATTCTATCCTTTACTATTAGAGTTTCAGTTTCTTCTTCATAATATAATGCTTTTGATTGTTTTATCAGTTTCTTTAATGTCTTACAGAACATTTAACAGTGAACAATTTTTGTTGTGTCAGACATTAGATGCTATTCAGAGTACTGTAAATCATTGTCATGCAGATGTTGATGGAGCAAACTTTGGAAAGGATGAAAATGTACTGCTCCTTTATTTGATGCTACTTGCACATTCAAACTGCAATATAGTGATGTGTGTATTGTGTTTCACTGCTCCTGTAATGTTACTTGCATTTATCTCATCAGTAGCTGTTCTCTTTGTTGGTATAATTTATTATTTGCACTTCCAGTATCTTGTATTTTTTATTATGTTGGAAAAGGCAGATTGTGATGGCTTGGCATGATAAGGTACCTTTTAGCATACAATTGCTGTGCTGCTGTAACAATTTGGTGACATTTGCCATAAATAAGAACCATACCTACTTTTTTCAAGTGTTATTTTCAGTGAGGTAGACTGAAGAGTTTTAAGAGAAACTTATCTGATTGCTACAACAACAGAGCATTAAGTTGATGGTATGAAGAACACAGGGACACATATGAATTGTACAAGAGTTATGCATTTGCTTAGTTTGTTACAGTAGTTTGTGGGATCTTTGCCTTGATGGTCGGTTTGTGGCACTTTTATCTTATTATTTTTAGATTAATTTTCATATGTGTTTTGCTGCTGAAGTCCTCTTCTAAAGTTCTTTCCAGTTCCATAGAAGTTAGTGTTTAGTTCATTTTAAGAAAAACAAAGTCATTGTCATAATTCAGCATCTATACATAGTAAAAATTACTTATGTCTATCAGAAAATTCTGTTATAACTTAGCAAACTCTGTTTTGTCGTATACTCATTCTGGATGGATTTTGGGCAACCTGTCTTAGCTGGCTCAAATGTTTGTTTAAAAGTTAAATGAAAATGTCAGCTGTGTCTCCTGTCTTTTCAAACTCAGAGTTTTATTTTAGTAAAAGGAATTAAGAGAACTAATATCAGATCTGAGACAAAAACATGTGAAAACTAAGATTTAGTGCATTACTAGTGATATACAGCAATAGCATGTGATATCCATGTAACTGTGGAAATGGTTGCTAATGTATTCTTTCAATTTATGTTTGAGTCTCTGTTAATTATCATTTTTTTTATTTTACATGTGTTGCATTATTGCATGAAAGACAAAATAACTTGATTTTAATGTGCAACCATGAACTTAATACAAAATTCAGATCTCTTGATTTGCCTCATATCTACCATATACACTTGCTCTTGTTGCATTATTTAAGAAGATTATTACAACAAATGAAAGTTTATATAGATCAACACAGTAAGAACCACTTAAAAAATTCAGAACTTGATAGACTATGTACTTTATTTGTTTATTAATCTTTTGATTCCATTTCTAGTTGTTCATATGAACATGATGGAAATTTGTAGATTTCAACTGTTTGGTTATCTACCTATTACCAACAGTTCCTAGTACATAAGTACATGTCGCATTGTAATTATATGTTACAGGTCTCAGTAACATCAGCATTTAATAGTTTATGGGACATGTTATTACTTGCCTTATATTAATGCTCAACATGATGAGTAATATTGAATACAACTTTACTGTGCTAAACCATACACACTCACTATATGAATACTCATCATATGTTACATACACTAAAGACCACAATACAAACAAATATTACACAGAAGTATGAAGTAATGTTCACACTTGGACAGTATTGGGACATAAAACCCCTCCCCCTCTTCCCCTTTCTTTCAATGAACTGAAGGCAATGTCATGCTGAAGCAATGACTTAAAATGGAGCAAACCTCACTTTCTTCTTTCATCCCCAAGGAGTTATTTTGTGGGAGGTAACCTGCTGTGTTGTGTCTGGTCATCTGAGCAGAAGACAGGTGGGCTCTTCCTAAATGATTTGCATTGGCGGTACACAGAGAGTGTCATAACTAAGCTCATCTTCATGTATGTTCTTACATGGGCTGAGCAAGCAGCAGACCATTGGCCAGATTGGTCAATTTGCTGAATTGGACTAGCATCCTGATTCAGTGTCATGAACACAAAACCAGAAGCTCTTTTACATGTGGGAACTTACATCTCACTATCATGTCGGAGTGCATTGAGAGAGCCATAGGGTTGGGAGCTGACAGAAGCTCAAAGGTATTTGCTGTCAGTGAAGGTGCCTGTGGATTCAGAGGTTGTGGCACACTGCATGATGAAAAAGTTTCCTCTCCTATAAACGACCCTAAAGGGGTAGAAATTTCTGATGACAGTAGCAGTAGTGAGGGAGATACAATGAGTTTGCCAGGCATCCTTAGCTGCTTCCCATATACCAACTGTGTAGGTGAACAGCGTATATCTTCTTTACTCACTGTGCATATACCTAGCAGTGCTAGTGGCAAGGCATCAAACCAGGATTACGTGTGACATAATGAAGTCACCTTTAAAGTGTTGTGCATTAACTTCACCATCCCATTGCTGTTGGGATGATAGTTTGTGTGAATATGCACTCTGCCACAGAACAGTAACAATTCTTCAAACAACTGTCAATCTCACTGTCACCCCCTTTAGGTCATAATCATGTATGGTACCCCAAATTTCACAAACCTAACTGTGCTAATTCCCTGGTCATTGATTCAGCAGAAATATCAAGGCTGGGTACCACTTTGAGACATCTCGTGAAATGGTCAACAATTGTTAAAAGGTAATGTTATTCCCCAGATTAGGGCAATATTCCTACTACATCTGCATGAATGTGAGCAAATCTTGCTGTTGGTTTGAAAGGACTCAACTGGCACAAACACATGCCTGGCTACTTTTTCGCATTGGCAACTCTTGCATGCACATGTCCAGGCACAGCAATCTCTTTATATTCCCAACCAAACTGCCCTTGAATCTATCTGCTTGGTGTGGCTCTGATACCCAGGATGGTCGAGGTTGTAGTAGCTATTAGAAATTTTTCATTGCCAGACTTCAGGAATGAATGGCCTTTGTCTTCCTTGTTTCATGTTACATCATATTCTGTGCCGTGTTCCCTGAAGCATCACATGCTGAAGTTGTAAAGCTGTAGACCCATAATTTTTGAGTGCCTATTGAAGGAAAGTATTGTCTTCCTTTTTTGTGGCCATGTCTGTATATTTAATAGCACTTATATGAACATAGTCGCAGGAAAGGCAGTGTGTTGTTTGTAAATTGCACAATAAATTCAGTCTCTCTTCATTGACAAGGCAATATGTGGTCTGACTCTTGTCAAAACATTGTTGTTAGCACTTTGTGGTCCATGAATATTGTGAAGTGCTTATGTTCTATGGTAGGTCATAAATACTGACAGCCAGGTAAATGCCAAGAAAATCTTTGTTAATCATGCTCCATTTTTGTTGCTTTTTTGAGAAGAATGCAAGTGGCTGCCATCTGCTGGCCATATACTGTTGCAAAGTGGCGCCAACTGCCATCTGGATAGCATCAATCATCAGTGCAATGGGCCACCCACAGTAGGTTGAGGCAGTAAGGTAACTTTAGACAGCACCATTTTTAAATCCTGGAAGACTGCCTCAGTTTCCGTGGTCTGTGGTACTTTTCTGCTACCAGATGTATTTTTTTCTATTTAGCAATTTGTAAGTGTCACCCACACCATAACTAGATGAGATAAAGGCCACCAGTAGTAGTTTAGCATTTCCATGAGCCATCTTTGTCCTTTGGATGTAGGAGGCAAGGGCATCTGCTGAATAACCTCCACCCTCTTATGGAGAGGGGAAATGCCTGTATGCAAGACTGAATATCCCAAGAAATGCACATCCTTTTTTGTAATAACACATCTGTTTCTGTTAACTGGAATGCCATAATCCTTCAAACATTGAAATAGCAAGCACAAGTGTTCTATATGTTGCTGCCTAGTCTCAGAAAACATTAAAATGTCATCCATGTAGCAGAAAGTAAATGATAATCCTCTGAATATCTCAAGCAAGAAGCACTATCATGAGTGTGGTGCATTTCAGAGACCGAAGGCAATTGATTTAAAGTCAAGCAAACCAAAAGGCATTATGACAGCTGTTTTATGCCTATCCCCTGCAAGCATTGTAATTTCTGAAAAAGCCTTTGCACAGGGGAAAACACTGAAAAAGTGGACATTCTCCACATTCCTATTGAAAACTACTACATTTGGCATAGGATATCTATTGATAATGATGCATACATTTAAAACCATATATCTCCACATAACTCCCAAGAACAGTCTTTCTTGCATATCATATATAATGGCAATGCCCAAGAGCTTTTGGATCTAGTTATACTTCTGCCAGCATCTTGATGAGATCTACTTGCACAATGAGAAGCTTGTTGTGTGGCAGCCATCAAAGCCACAGACCTATGAGTTGTCCTAGCATAGTCTGAATGTGGTGTTATGTAGAATAATGATGTCTTTTACCTGCAGTAACAGGTTCAGTGAGTGCAGAGAATTCTTGTAGCAGCTCTAGAAAAGGATTATTATCTTCTGAAGTGACGACTGCAGACTTCGCCTTTAGATCCTTATTAGTGTGGTGCAAATGCTGCAGCTCTTATGTAGCACCTTCAGTTTCTCTAGTGGCATCAGGCAATCATGATTAAAGGGACATGTGCTCTTATGTAATACTTGTTTTTGTCTCTGTGCCTCATCACATTTTGCTTCTTCTTCTTACAGTGAATGATACGTGTTTCTCCAGTTCAGTAGCTCTTCTGGATATGATTCAGATGCGTCACTTATGCACAGATGGGAGAGGTAGCAAGTCTTGTGGAACCAGAATGGTTGCCACACTATGCCCAGACATCTGCACACAATGCAGGACAGTCACACTGTATATCGTATGGCCTGGTGCAGAAGATAAATAAGGAGAGGATGCCATTAAAGTCACTTGTACTAAATGCCAGTTTATCAGATCAGCCATTTGCCAAAAATGTTGGAGGAAACCAGTACCAGTTACAGGTCGTCCCACGCTAGTCACTATGAAAGTGCACATAGGACTACTGTTAGCAGGGCTGTATTATTTCTACAGGGGTAGCATTCATGCTCTTAGAGTTCATAGTAATTTCAGATAGGTGTCAATGAGAAATTGATCACCTGACCATAAATCTTGCAGAAAAAGCCAAAATGAATGGTTGACAGATGAGACTCTAATGTTTGCGCAATTCATCTGGTGCTTATGATTCTCCTGTTGAGCATGCCCAACCTCTAATACTAATTGCTGAAGTTTGGGTTCTCACATGGTCTTGTACACTGTCTGGCTGTAGTAACTAATAGCCTATTTTACCAGCACCACCTGATGTATCACTCCTTCTAGGGCTGGCTTTAAAACTTTGCCTTTTCTCTAAGCATTGCTGCCCCTCCAATTTCTGTATCCTGACATTGAGCCTCACCAACTTTGCTACAGTCAGTGGTTCAGAAAAAGTGGAAATAATTGCCCTAACATAGCCAGAAAATAGGCAAACACTGCTCAAATAATAATGTTGTGCCAGCCCAAAGCACCTAGCAACTGCAAGATTTGCAAGAAGGAGCTGTCTGCACACAGTTCGTCTACTACAGTTCTGTGTTTCTGTGTAGATATGATTCCAGTGGCAGAACATAGTGCAGCAACAAGGTCTCTTTCAGTATGGAATAACATTGGTTCTTCAGTGCATGATCTATTTGTTCCATCACTTGTAAATCCATAATTCCAACTACAACACTATCACTGTAAACTTGTTCATGTCATCACTAGTACTGTGTAACACTTGTGTGAACCATGGCTTTGATTTGGTGATCCAGAATCCAGGAAGCTTTATGTTGCTGACCCTGGGTGAGCAACTTACGAAGTGCTGATTATTTTTCAGAGGAGTAGTGATCAATGGATTCAAAAATGGCTGTGTGGTGGAAGCTCCTCTTGTTTCTCTGTCACATTTGTAACAGGCATGTCCACTAGTCTGTCCATTGTTCTGCCACACACACTCAGAAATGGAATGTAGCATCACAAAAACCATGCAACGTGGGGTCACCCCTATGACACATGTTATTACCTCCCTTACATTAACACAGAACATGATGAGTGACATTGAATACAACTTTATTGCAGTAAAGCATGCATATACACCATATGAATAATCATCATGTCTTACAAGCACTAAACACCATTACATAGACAAACATAGTGTGCTTGAGTCTGAGATAATATTCAAACTCACACTGCTGACAACATGATGTCTATCAGTGTCGCCACATGTTTACTCAAATGCATTCAAAAATATGTTTAGGTTACAATTCAGTTGTGTATGACAAGACCTTTGGGCAATATACTAATCTCAATAGCAAACATCACTCTTTCGTAGAAAATAAGAATAGATATCAGTAGAAGAAAGGCTAAAATATTACAGTTGTACAGTTTATGTGTGAGTCTGGTTAATCAATGAAGTAAAAAATGCACCAGCCAACCACTCTGCAGTGCACTAAAATCTTCAAATGAAAAGTTTTATTTGTAGTGAAGACAAAAATTTCTACCTCTTTAACATTTCCATCTTCTAAAATACAAGAAAAGTCTCCATATCAATGCACCATTGGCATCCATCATAACAAAAACATCTGCTAAAACAGTTTAGTCATCACTTTGGAGCAAATAGTCGTCAGACAGATAAATATTCTCTATATGTTCACATCTATATCACACAAGCCAAACTGTGGTGTGTGGCAGAGAGCACTTTGTGTATTGCTGTTACGTCTCCACCACTGTCAAAGACAGATCAGAGTCATATTATCACATTTCCCTAATCAAATTGAAGGAACATCACAGATGGACAGTAGATTTCATCAGCTGCAGCTTACTATCAGTTGCTTACAGCCACTCAATTTCCCTCCTGCACGACTCACAATCAAGGCATCATTTCACAGGAGGCTGTTGTAATTCATCACAGTCTGACTCTAACTTCCTTTGTTGCTATCTCACTTCCTGGTTTCCATGGAGTCTACTGTGCCCTGGTACCAAAAGAATTACATTTCCTTCTTCAGCTTCTGTAGTAGAAGAAGGGAGTACTGACTCACCTGTATCATTTTCTCTGTTTGGCACATCTATTGAATCACTTGAAGGGTGTAGTGTGTATCATAGCTTATAAGAAAATTGTTTCCTCTAACATGTCTCATCAATTTCAACTTCTTCTGGGATCACATACATGAATTTGATTGGCTTACAAATCCTGATGTCACCAATGAGCATCGAAGAGAGTTCCCTTACATGAGAACAAAACATGTACACAAGAATGCAGTGTTTGTCAGAATACTGAAAATGATTATTTAAAATTTTGTCAAAGTGCTAACTTTTTGAAAAATTATCAAATCTAAAATACATTCAGATCTTGTAATAAACCAAGTGGCATAAAACAATGATAAATTACCACCCCACCTCTAAAAGAGCTGCAAAGGTCTCATTGCTTACAAGTGGTTAAACATTTTCTCTGCAACTACCTGGGGCTCTGAATGAATTATATATGTTTGCTGCATCACAAAGATGTGCCACCTAATGGAAATTACCAGCTTTCCCTTCTCAGCCTAGATGCTGGGAACTGAGGTGGTCTAAATTGCCTTGTGGTCAGCCAGTTTTCCCCCTATGGGGACTGCATAAAGAATCTTTAGCCAGGGTGAAATAGGAAACCCACACAATGTGCAACCATAAAAAATCTGAGACTGAACAAAGGCTATTTTAAATTTGAGCAGAAAAGTTGCTTTGCCCTTATGTATTACTGATAATTCGGTTTGAACTACTGAAAGCTTCAGAGGTCTGTGCTTTCACATACCAGGTACATTTATCAACGACACTGAAGCCTAGATACCTCAACATTTCTTTAAAATTTAAGAAGAAGTCTCTCATGATGAAATTAACAGGATAAACTTATAAATTAAATCTGACTTTGGCACAGAAAAGGGTGAATTATGCTGCCACAAAAATCATTGGTCATTTGCCAAAAAGCATTAAAAGTCTGACAGATAGCCAATAGCATTCAAAAACAAATTAAAAGAATTTCTGGATGACAAGTCCTTCTAGTCAATAGATAAATTTGTAGATATGAAATAGTAACTAAACAAAAAAGTAAAGAAAACTGATGTCAAACCAATGAGCTCCACATCATTATGAACCATCATATTCATGATCTATGGAACAAGTATTAAAATAATATAATCAGTGTTTTCTGCCCATATGTCAAGCTGCTTAATTGTTAATTGCTATTGTCGTATGGTTGCTATTAGGCTAGATAAAGACCACAAAATTGAAAAATTGTGTTCTTAAACATCAGTAGTACAGTGACTGTAAATCTGTTCCAAAGTTTTCCCCACACAGCTCATGAGTGAAATCGTGTGATAGTTAGAGAATTTATACTCCTTCCCAAATCTGATCATGAAAATTTATAAGACTTTTTTTTAAGAGTTTGGAAATTGTACTGCTTTCTTATAAGCAAAAAATATTAATGAGGTTTACTTGAGCAATTTTGGTGATGTGAAGCAACATGCTTGTAGCACAATTTGTCATTACTTACTCACATGCTGCAGAAGTGGTGAATCCAGTCTCAAACAGAACAAAGTTGTTGCAGTCAATACCACTGGTAGAACTTGCAACATTTTCACCTGTTCTGTGATACTGAGGAACTTATTTAAGTAATTATAGACTTCTAGGAGTGTTTGCTCTGCAACAGAGTGTGAACTGATTTCAAATGTTTTTGTGGATTAAAACTTTCCTGGAGTGGTGCTAGCACCCAGAGCTCTTGTCTTTGTGAAAAAGTGCTCTACTGATGGAGCTGCCCAGGCAAAACTCACAATCCTCCTTCACAAATTTACTTCTGCCAGTACCTCTCTTCAGCTCTCCAAACTTCACATAAGTTTTCCTGCATTCTTTGTGTGGCTAATACTACTGTAACAAAGATTGTAACACAATAATGGCTTAATCAAAGTATGAGGGATTGTTTCTAGAATAAATTCTCACCCTGGAACTGTTAGACCTTCAAGGTACATTAGACAATTTCTGTGAAATTAAGAAAGAAGGAGAGGAGTATTGATTCAACTAAAGGTGAGAGGGCAGGTCATGGTTCATCCCTGGGTAGTTCAGTCAATAGAGCCTTTGCCCATGAAAGGCAAAGGATCCAGATTGAAGTCACAGAGCAGTGCACAGTTTTAATATCCTAAGATGTTTCAATTACAGTATATGATTGTTACCATTCAGACCCATTTGCTCTCCTTCCAGCTTGATCTTTGAGAAAACTACTTTCAAATAATAATCTAGTTATTCTGAGTAAAAGTTCTGAACTTTTATTTCTGGAACAATTTACGATATTGTTACTAACTTAAAACTGTTTATGCAAAGACAAATATCACATTAAAATTTACAGTGATGTACATTACCTATTGGTTTGTCTTGGAATAACTCCAAAACAGCTAACCCAGAACCAGTTTCATCCAAATCTGATTGTGCTGACAATACTAACAGAAAATTATCACTATGATATGTCTGAATTGCACTTTCATGTTCTGCTGTCTTCTCCTTGTTTTAAATCACTCATATAAAATACAAAAATTTGTTTGTGATGAAGGACTGAAGTTCAGTAGTAGGAAAAGGAAGAGAAGGAAAAATAGTTGGTCATATGGAGTGGGGGAAAGGAATGAAAGAGCAAAGTTCCTAGTAGAATTTTGTACAAAGCATAATTTAATCATTGTTTGTACTTGGTTTAACAATCATGCAGGTTGCATATGTGTAAGAGACATGGACAGAGGATTTCAGGTTGATTACATAATGGTAAGGTAGAGATTATGAAACCAGATTTTAAATTGTAAGACATTTCCAAGGGCAGATGTGGACTCTGACCACAATTTATTGGTTATGAACTGTGGATAAAACTAGAGAAAATGCAAAAAGATAGGAAGTCAAAGAAGTGGAACCTGGATAAGTTGAAAAAACAAGATTTTTTCAGACTTTCAGAGGGAACATTAGGCAATGATTGACTAGAAAAGTGGAAAGGAATATAGTAGAGTAAAAGTGGGTAGCATTGAGAGATGAAATAGCAAAGGCAGCTGAGGATCAAATAGATAAAAATATGAAGCTTAGTAGACATCAGTAGGTATCACAGGATATATTTAATTTAACTGATGGAAGGAGAATTTGTGAAAGTGCAGCAAATGAAGCAGGTGGAAGGGAATAGGCTACAAATATTTAAAAAATGAGATAAACAGGACATGCAAAGTGGCAAAGCAGGAATGGCTAGAGGACAAATATAAGAATTTAGAAACATATATCACTAAGGAAAAGATAGATACCACCTACAGGAAAATTAAAGAGGCAGTTGGAGAAAACAGAAGTAGCTGTATGAATGTCAAGAGCTCAGATTGAAATTCAGTGCTAAGAAAAGAAGAGGAAACTTAAAGATGGAAGAAGCATAGAGAGTGTCTATGCAAAGAATATGAACCTGAAGGCAATATTTTAGTAAGGGAAGAGGATGTAGCTGAAAATTAGGAGGGAAATATGATCCTGAAAGAAGAAATTGACAGAGCACTGGAAGACCTAAGTCAGAACAAGGCCCCTGGAGTAGACGAGATTCCGCCAAAACTACTGATAGCCTTGGGAGAGCCAGCTATGGCCAAAATATTCCATCTGCTGTGCAAGATGTATCAGAAACACCCAAAATACCCTCACACTTAAACATGAACAATAATTCCATTCCAAAAGAAAGCAGGTTCTTACGGGCATGAATATTACCAAACTATTAGTATAATAACTTACAGTTGCAAAACACTAAAATAAATTCCATACAGAAAAAAGAAAAATCTGGTAGAAGATGACTTCAAGGATGAACAATTTGTTTCCTGTAGAAATGTAAGAACATCTGACCATTCTCGTAGGGATAAAACATAGTGAGCAAAAGGTTGTTTACAACTTGTACAGAAAACAGACAGCAGTTATAAGAGCCAAGGGGAATGAAGGGAAGCAGTGCTTAAGAAGGGAGTCAGACAAACTTACAAAATACTAGCATGAATTCCATACAGGAGAACAGAAACATCTGGTAGAAGCTGACATTGGGAATGGAAAGTTTGCTATCTGGAGAAATGTAGAAAACACAAGGCAATTTGTGGCACAACTTGACTAAAAGACAGGATTGGTTGATAGGACACATTCTGAGACATCACAGTATCACCAATTTAGCACTGGAGGGAAGTGAGGAAGGTAAAAATTATAGAGGGAGACCAAGAGATCAGCACATTAAGCAGATTCAGAATTATCTATGTTTCAGTAGTTATCTGAAGATTGAGAGGCTTGCAGGAAAGCTGAATCAAACCTGTCTTTGGACTGAATACCATAACAAAGTAAAATATCTAGCACTATCCTCTATGTCAATAAGATAAAATTATATAAATTCCACCCATGATACAAGCAAAATAAAATTATGTACAGGTTTTATGTACAACACCAGCCACTCCAACTCAATAAACTTTATGAAACTATTTGTTTTGAAATGAAATGGAAATTGCCTATAGACAGTTCAGTTAACTGATGATGCTTAAAATCAGATAATGAATATCTGCCTCCCTGTAACTGGCAAGAATAGTAAGTAACATATCTGTTCATCCCTGTGCCCTTCTACATTAAAATACCAGTTCTTGTGTTGTCAAAATAGACAGCCATTCAATTGGTTAATCATGGCATCCAGCCTCTGTACTAATTATCACTGTATTTACCATGGATATTAATTATCATGGCTTTTCATTTATAATCTTCTTCTTTCAGTATTTTGGTTTCCACTTATTTGATGTAAACCTGAGTGGGTTTTTAAAGCATCTCACAGAATACTAGTTCCAGATTTCCAATTCAAATACGAGGGGTGTTCAACAAGTAATACAGCAATTTTTTTCCTTGGCCATTTTTGTTTAAAAAAACTGTAATTTTGTCTGTAACATCCTTAAACATTTTCATATCATATCATATATTTCCAGAACCTCTCAGTAGTTTGCAGTGCTATAATCAGTCTTCACAATGGTATTTTCAATGAGGTGCATTCAAAACAAAGAGTAGTTATTGATTTTCTTTTGGCAGATAACCAGACCATCACAAATATTCACAGGAATTTACAGAATGTCTATGGACACTGGACAGTGGATTAAATGATGGTATGTTGCATGGTGCAGCATCTGATGTCAACATAATAGGGAGAGGTAAATTTGCCTGACAACCCTTGTGAAAATTAGCCACAGACTGCTGTTCTGCCTGCAGTATTTACAAACTGCTGTGCTGCCTGCAATACGGCAACATGACTTACAAATAACAATAAAGCAACTTAGTGTTCAACCTGCTATATCCATTGGTAGTGCTGACAGACTTGATCAGCAGTTAGCACATTCAGGGATGTATACCCTTTTGGTTCCTCAAAACCTAAATGGAGAGAATAAAGAGGAAGCAGGAATATCTGTGCCATATTGCTTGCTGATTATGATCCTGAGTGCAACCATTTCTTGTTAAGCATTATCACAGATGATGAAACATGGATTCACCATTTTGAGCCTGAAACAAAACAGCAACCCATAGAGCTGTACCATACAATATCTCCTCTTAAGAAGTAGTTCAAAACAATAAGCTCGTATGGTAAAATCTTGGCTTTGGTCCTCTGGGACTCTGAAGGAGTTATTCTGTTTTGAGTCCTTTTTCATGGTCAGATAATCACTCCAAAGTCTATTGTGAGACTCTTGCAGAATTGAAGGAATGATTACAGTGTGTCTGTGACCACAAAACTGTGAATACAGTTCTCCTTCTCCATGATAATACAAGGCCACACACATCTGCACTCCTGAGAGGAGACTACAACAAAAGTTTGATGGACTGTTCCTTCTTATCCACTCCACAACCCAGTCCTTATACCTTCTGACTTCCAACTCTCCCAGGAAGATCAATAACAATGATGAAGAAGTCACTGATGCAGCAGAAACTTGACATAGATGCAAACCAGTGGAGTGCTGCTAAGATGGTGTACAGGTTGTCACATCAAGGTGGCAGTATTAAACCATACAAATGAGTGAAGATTACACCAAAAATACGGGTTATAGCCAAAAAATTATGCAACAATGTGGTGCATTTGAATTATGAATAAAACCACCTTGCTTTGGCAACAAATGTATTGCATTATTTACTGAGTGGCCCTTGTACTTCCTTATGTAATCACATTCTCTCAGTTCCATCTGTCCTCCTTCTTACTTATTTTCTGAAACTGTATTTTCAGAGACTAATGCTGTTTTTCAGAGCACATGTACTTACATCCACACATATTTCAAACCACTGTGGACTGCATAGCAGAGGTTATCTTGCTTCCCACTCACATGCATATCATGGGGAGAACCACTGTTTAAACACCTCTGCAGCTTCTATAAGCAGTCTGACCTTGTCTTCATGGTCACTACAGGAGCTATATGTAAGGCACATATTGCTAGCTTCTTTATTTTGTACATGTTTTTAGAACTTTGAAATTAGACTTTCACAGTATAATTGACAGTTATCTTCCAGCATCTTTCATTTCAAATTCTTCAGCATTTCCATGATGCTCTCCTAAAAGTCAAACTAACAGGTGACCATCCAATTTTCTCCGTACACGTTCCGTATTCCCTGTTAGTCCTATCTGTGCACTTGTACAATATTCTAGTGCAGGACACATCATTGATATGCAGTTTTCTTTGTAGACTGTAGACCATGAACTGGTCTGACCCTGATTTACCTATGATTGAGCCTATGTGGTCATCCCCTTTCATATCCTCATGAATTGTAATACCCAGATGTTTGTAAAAAGTGGGACATTCAAGCTGTGATTCACTGATACCGTAGTAATTAAGTACAGCTTTTCTGTGAGCTCTCAAGGAGAGGAAAACATATAGTGTAATCAGGTGTTTTCCTTTCAAGAAAGTGATTTAAAACTCAGTATTATGCATGTTTTTAAGCGGGCCAGAACTGGTACTTTTTTATGGCTACTTACAAGTTGCCATCAATTTTCCAAAATATTGAAAATACTTCACATTTCTGACCCCTGCCCCCTCCCCACTTACAAACTGTTGTATAGGTGCCCTTGATGCCATGTTAAAAAACAGCAATTTAGCTTTTGCATGACCAATGTTTTCAGAATCAAAGGTGGTTATTCTGATTGATATACTTCATTACATTAGTGCTCAGAATACGTTTTAAGATCCTACAGCAGATGAATGCCAGTCATATTGGATGGTACTTTTGTGGATCCTTTTGCTGTTTTTCATGTAGACAGATTATCACCACTACGTACAGTATTTTATGTTTAAAAGGGGAGGGTAAGTCAGCTGCAAACTCCATATGGACTGTATAATCTGCAATGATTTCATTAAGCCCTGGTACCTTGTTCAGTTTTAATGATTTTAAATGTTTCTTAATGCCACTGACACTACCATTGATTCTAATATCTTCACAGAAGTGAAATAAAATAACTACGCCATCAGTCCCACAGGACCACACAACGCGAACCGCCTGCTGTGTCATCCTCTGCCAGATTGTGTCATTTAGTTGTTATACAGAAATACATGGACTCAGCATACCATTCTCATAGTTAGCAATCCAGTCTTTAGGTTCATTAATTCTCATTCAAGTAGATCATCAGAAGGTCTCACAAGACTAGGTGCAACCTGTCCCAGATCTTCCACAAAGGAAAATTCCCCAGCAGTATCAGAACTGAACCCAGATCCTCCATGTAGTAGAGCTGACCACTCAGCAATTGAGGCTACATTTGTGCAAGAATTAAACTAGTGCACTATCCCTGAATCTGGATGAAGGGACATTTGAAAACTGAGTTCAGTACATTACGACTTCTGCTTAGTCATCATCAATTTACGTTCCTGTGTGCAACCATGAGCATCTTGACACTACCTTTGGTAGCCACTTTCAGTATTGATATTTGATGAGGATATCTTTGTATTTTGTGAGAGGTCTTTTGGTAAGAGTCTGCTACAATTCTGGTGCTTCAAATATTGCCATTTTAACACACAAATACATTTTATCTATAGCCATCAACTTTGTTTTAAATCTGTTGTGCAGCAGTCCTGTTTCCTTAGATATTTAAGTACAGAATGGTATATAATGAAGGGTCTCTTCCGTCCCAGATTGTCGTATCAGGTACATATCTAACCACTGTTTCAGCAATTAAGTTTTAAAATGAAGTAATTACACCTGTTTCACAGGGTCTTTTGTGATGCACCACACACAAAACTATAATTATCCCAGATGAGTGCATTATTAAAATATTCTGTGATGATGAGAGTGTTTTATATATATATATATATATATATATATATATATATATATATATATATATATATATCTGCTTGTGTCTGTGTATGTGCGGATAGATATGTGTGTGTGTGCGAGTGTACACCTGTCCTTTTTTTCCCCTAAGGGAAGTCTTTCCGCTCCCGGGATTGGAATGACTCCTTACCCTCTCCCTTAAAACCCACATCCTTTCATTTTTCCCTCTCCTTCCCTCTTTCCTGACGAAGCAACTGCCAGTTGCGAAAGCTCGTAATTCTGTGTGTGTGTTTGTGTGTTTTGTTCATGTGCCTGTCTGCCGGCGCTTTCCCGCTTGGTAAGTCTTGGAATCTTTGTCTTTAATATATTTTTCCCATGGGGAAGTTTCTTTCTATTATATATATATATATATATATATATATATATATATATATAACTCCTAATGATCCAATTCCCCAAGACACTATCCAAATTGAACCCTGCCTGGAACAGTTCTGTCCTCCATCACAGCGGGACCCACCTCCTCTTCCTCAAAATCACCCTCTCCAAACCTTCCAGGAATTTCTCACTTGCAGCCTTGCCTCTCAATCTTTCTTGAAAAACCTTAATCCTACTCCCAACATCACCACAGCTGAAGCCCAGGCTATCCGTGATCTGAAAGCTGACCGATCCATCATCATTCTTCCGGCTGACAAGGGTTCCACGACCGTGGTACTTGATCAACAGGAGTATGTGGCTGAGGGACTGCGTCAGCTTTCAGACAACTCTCCATACAAAGTTTGCCAAGGTAACCTTATTCCTGATGTCCAGGCGGAGCTTCAAGGAATCCTCAGAACCTTAGGCCCCCTACAAAACCTTTCACCTGACTTCATCAAACTCCTGACCCCACCGACACCTCGCATTCCTACCTTCTACCTACTTCCTAAAATCCACAAACCCAAACATCCCGGCCACCCCATTGTAGCTGGTTACCAAGCCCCCACAGAACGTATCTCTGCCTACATAGATCAACACCTTCAACCCATTACATGCAGTCTCCCATCCTTCATCAAAGACACCAACCACTTTCTCGAATGCCTGGAATCCTTACCCAGTCTGTTACCACCGGAAACCATCCTTCTAACCATTGATGCCACTTCCCTATACACAAATATCCCGCATGACCAGGGCCTCGCTGCAATGGAGCACTTCCTTTCACGCCGATCACCTGCCACCCTACCTAAAACCTCTTTCCTCGTCACCTTAGCCAGCTTCATCCTGACCCACAGCTTCTTCACTTTTGAAGGCCAGACATACCAACAATTAAAGGGAACAGCCATGGGTACCAGGATGGTCCCCTCATATGCCAACCTATTCATGGGTCGCTTAGAGGAAGCCTTCTTGGTTACCCAAGTCTGCCAACCCAAAGTTTGGTACAGATTTATTGACGACATCTTCATGATCTGGACTCACAGTGGATAACAACTCCTGAATTTCCTCTCCAACCTCAACTCCTTTGGTTCCATCAGATTCACCTGGCCCTACTCCAAATCCCATGCCACTTTCCTTGACGTTGACCTCCATCTGTCCAATGGCCAGCTTCACACATCCATCCACATCAAACCCACCAACAAGCAACAGTACCTCCATTATGACAGCTGCCAACCATTCAATATCAAACGGACCCTTCCCTACAGCCTAGGCCTTTGTCGCAAACGAATCTGCTCCAGTCCTGAATCCCTGATCCATTACACCAACAACCTGAAAACAGCTTTCACATCCCACAACTACCCTCCTGACCTGGTACAGAAGCAAATAACCAGAGCCACTTCCTCATCCCCTCAAACCCAGAACCTCTCACAGAAGAACCCTAAAAGTGCCCCACTTGTGACAGGATACTTCCCGGGACTGGATCAGACTCTGAATGTGGCTCTCCAGCAGGGATATAACTTCCTAAAATCCTGCCCCAAAATGAGATCCATCCTTCATGAAATCCTCCGCACTCCACCAAGAGTGTCTTTCCGCCGTCCACCTAACCGTCGTAACCTCTTGGTTCATCCCTATGAAATCCCCAAACCACCTTCCCTACCCTCTGGCTCCTACCCTTGTAACTGCCCCTGGTGTAAAACCTGTCCTATGTACCCTCCCACCACCACCTACTCCAGTCCTTTAACCCGGAAGGTGTACACGATCAAAGGCAGAGCCACGTGTGAAAGCACCCACGTGATTTACCAACTGACCTGCCTACACTGAGATGCTATCTATGTGGGAATGACCAGCAACAAACTGTCCATTCGCATGGATGGACACAGGCAGACAGTGTTTACTGGTAATGAGGATCACCCTGTGGCTAAACATGCCTCGGTGCACGGCCAGCACATCTTGGCACAGTGTTACACCATCCGGGTTATCTGGATACTTCCTACCAACACCAACCTAGCCGAACTCCAGAGATGGGAACTTGCCCTTCAGTATATACTCTCTTCTCGATATCCACCAGGCCTCAACCTCTGCTAATTTCAAGTTGCCGCCGCTCATACCTCATCTGTATTTCAACAACTTCTTTGCCTCTGTACTTCCGCCTCGACTGACATCTCTGCCCAAACTCTTTGCCTTTACAAATGTCTGCTTGTGTCTGTGTATGTGCGGATGGATATGTGTGTGTGTGCGAGTATACACCTGTCCTTTTTTCCCCCTAAGGTAAGTCTTTCCGCTCCCGGGATTGGAATGACTCCTTACCCTCTCCCTTAAAACCCGTATCCTTTTGTGTTTCACTCTCCTTCCCTCTTTCCTGAGGAAGCAACTGTCGGTTGCGAAAGCTAGAAATTCTGTGTGTGTGTTTGTGTGTTTTATTTATTGTGCCTGTCTACTGGCGCTTTCCCACTTGGTAAGTCTTGGAATCTTTGTTTTTAATATATTTTTCCCATGTGGAAGTTTCTTTCAGCTGAGGTTTTCTTAAAAATTTGCGTTACATTTGAGAGTGAACCTGGTGGTCAAAAGATGGACTGAATTATAGATTTATGTGCATTATTGATACTGAGTCTTGCCCGACTAATACTGTATGTAGTGCCAGTTTTTGTCTGAGAGGATGTAAGTTTCTTGTCTACTGCAATGAATACACCAAATCCATTTACCATTAGTCTAGCCTTTTGACGTATATTTATATACACACAAAAAATCTGACTGCTGCCAATCTTTTATTTTAACCAGTTTCATGTAACTAATATTAACCCTTTCAGACCAGATTTTTTATTTACTTATCAAAAAATATCTGACATCATTTTTACATTCAGGTGAGTCTCGTGACAACATTTTTCTAAGAAAAAATTTCATATGATCTCTAGTTTTCTAGATATTTAATGTACACAATTGTGTTCATCAGGTCTCGAGCTTCATGTCATACATTAAGGATGTTAACACTGTGGATCAAGTATGCCACTCTTTATTTCACTTTAAAACAGAAGAAACATTAAAAATAATTCCAAATTACAGTTATTATTTAAACAACAATGATCAAAACACTGATTTTAAGGTTTTGTATGAAACTGTAAAAAAAAATTTCTGTCCTTTTGGAGACATAAATGTACTTTACATTTTCTGCACTGAATTCTAGAATGCCCTGTACATTTTGGAAATTTGCAGTGACTTGGAGCTCCTACATCATACAAAGGCAAATTGTCAATGGAATCAAACTGTATCTCTGTAGCAGGCCATAATTCTCCTCTTTTTCTTTGTATGACTATCATGTCTGAAGCCAGTCCTTCATCAGACAGATGCCCTCCTCTTCGTTTCAGTCACTGTCTTCTGGCACAGTATCAATCCATCTCCTACCCTGGTACGAAAGGAAATATGCTTCTTCTTAGGGATAGACAGGTTGTCTGCATCTCGTCTGTATGCCAACCAACTCTGCACGCTGGCAAAGTCAACAGCATGAAAAATCATACGGAAAGGCCATTTTAGAGATCTGATGAAAACTCTGTAGTAGCTTATCAATTGATCATAGTTCCACATGATCCATTGCATGATTATATCTTCTAAATACTTCAGGTCTTTCTACTTTCACACATTTATGGTGTTTTTTGTCCCAACACTCATTTTCATCCACTGAGCCTTTACCAACAAACTTTGAACACAATACAACTGTCCTATAGTCTAACCACTTACACATGGTAATGTCATCAGCACTAGTGATTATTCTCAGTAACCTCTGGTTTGTTTCATTATTGTTTTATCATCTAAAAAAAGGGAAAGTTCTTTCCAAACCTGTTTTGACGGACAGTACCTGCTGCACTGATGCCTTGAGATTTCAGAACCTGAAACAAGTGGCAAAAAGAAGTTGTCAAAGTATTATTTATGACCTTTACCTTTTCAGAGTGTAACAGAAAATTCTAAATCAACAGCAGGACCTAACCCAAATTTTTTACAGTATGCAGTATTTAGTTCAGTTGTAGCACCTTGATACAAAAGAAACTCATGCACTATTCAACTCTTTTCACATGAAGACTTTGATTCCCCATGGACTTGGTTTCTGCTTGACATACTGCTTTGCAGAAAACTTCCCAGTGAAAGGAATAATTCCTTCACTGACACTAACATTCTCTTCTATAGGAAGTTGACTGCAGAATTTTCAAATGGCTGAGTAAATTGGCCTGACTTTGTAAAATTTATTTTTATTTTCAGGTGGCTTTTCCAGATTGTGCATCAAGAGTAAATTTGTTCATAATTCTAAAAATCTGTCTCGTGACATGTTTTCCCAACACATTTACCTTCAGGCTTGTATCCCAATACATTCATAATCTGGGAAATTTCAAGGTGCCAGTCAATATATGCAAACCAAATAGCATCTTTAGTTCTTCAGGAGTTGTCTGCTTGAATGAGGATTTGCCTCATTGTAATGCATAAATATGAGTGTGTGCTGCCATGCTAGTGAACAAATCATATGATATATATCTTTTTAGTTCTGCATTGGAGAACACAAGAGAGATTCTTCATAATTTGAAGATTTGTATGTTTCTGCCATGGTACTTAGAGGCTTTCATTTCCATTTTATGGATTCTTTAGGTGTCATAATTATGTTGTCACACAGGTATTGCAATTATGGGTTGTTTTCATTGCATAAAAAGTTCATTTCAGCATCCACCACCTCTCCATCATCACCATCATCTTCAGGTATGGTGTCTCTACACACATCATTCACGCCCACTTTATTTGCTCCAACACATTTTACTATTTGTGAAGCTCGCCTTTCAATAAGTGGTACACTGTCATCCTCATCTCCACTCAAACTAATGTCAGACACGCCACCATTTTCAATTATGTCCATAATCAAGTCCCAATCTTTCTCCACAGAAAGATATTCCTTATGCATATTTGTAAGTCAAACGCCAGCAGTATAAAATAAAATCATATGTACAGGTCACTTATTCTCCTACTTGCTGCTGGAACTGAAATTAATGGATAAATTACCACACATAACTACCATAGCCATGCAAATATAGCTGAGACACATTTTGGGTAATTTTTCGTATTTTACACCATTAAGTACCTGTTGTACACAAATGTGTACATTAATCTTACCTGACACATAACACAAATATGAACTGAATCAAATTGCTGAAAATCCCACTGAAAGAACATCTAATGTTTCCAAAAGAAGGAAACCACACAAAACATTCATAGACAAAACCCACAATGTGACTATAATAGCAATAAAGTCAATGAGTAATGGCTTTCCATGGAGAGACAACACCAGAGAGTATATTTTACTATGTGGTTCACAGACTGCTCACAAGAGAGCAGCAGCTGCTGGAGCATGGCTAAAAGAAACATACACAAATGTTCACAGTGTGTTTGGATGCACCTGACATTTTTTGTCAGCAAAATATTAGCGAACAAACTTTATGTACACAATTGTGGCCACCAGGTCTGAAAGGGTTAAGGAGCCCCACTGACTTACAAGAGAAACCCAATTTTTAAAAGCCGTATATTTTCAAATTGTTTAAAAAACAATCTTATCCCCTTGAAGATATTCTCCATTACAAATAATACATTTGTACCACCACTGCTTTCACTGTTCAAAACTTTTTTTTAGTCAGCTTTAGAAATGACTGATGGCTCCTCTCTCATTTTTTCCATAACTTCTTCAGTGTTGTCAAATTGGTGCCCTTTCATGCCCCTTTTCATGTGTAGAAATAAGAAAAAGCTGCATGGAGCCAGGTCAGGTGCATAAGGTATGTGGGGCAGCAGAACCATGCCATTATAGCCAAAAACTGTCTAAGAGAGATGGTTGTGTGTGCAGGTGCATAGTCATGGTGGAATAACCAATCTCCTGCCTGTCATATCTTGGGACATTTTTGATGAACACTGTTTGCGCAAACTTCTCAAAACTTGCAGATAATAGGTTTGATTGATGGTCCGACCTGGGGGAACAAACTTTGAACCGACTATGCCCTTGGCAGCAAAAAAGCAAATCAGCATTATTTTGATGATTGATCTGACTTGATGATATTTTTTCGGATGGGGTGATGATGAAGTCATACATTGGCTTCACTGTTGCTTTGTTTCTGCATCATAACCATAGCACCATGTCTCATCACCAGTAATTACCTTTGACAGAAGGTAGGTATCGGTTTCAAAGCATGACATGTTTCAATTCAACATTCCTTTTGATTGACAGTCAGGACCCAAATGACAAACTTGGCAGCAACCCTTCTACTCCCAAATCTTCTATTAAAATTCACTGAACAAAGCTCAAGATAACCCACTAATCTCTGATAGTTAATCAGTTGTCTGTCAATGGTCTGTCAGCACAAGCTCTCAATTTTTTTCATTATTTTTTATTGATTTGGGCAGTTGATGGATGTACTGAACAAGGTTTGTCATCAATCTTTCATGATTTTTAAATCAAGCAGACCACTCATACACTTGAGTTTTTCCCATAGCACCATCTCAGTAAGCTGTTTTCAACATTAAAACACTTTCAGCAGCATTTTCACCAAGCAGAAAAAAAAATTCACAGCAGCATGTTCTTCGCTTAAGTTTTCTGTCATAAAAAATTAAACAAGAACAAAACAGCATTAGCAAAAACTATAACTGCAGACGAACAGAACAAGCCAGGTCAACAAAACAGATGGCATTGAACTGGCAGTGAGTTGTGCCACACATGCCTAGCAGCAGAAATGTGTACTACACAATGTTATTTTTTTTTTTTTTTTTTTTTTTTTTTTTTTTTTTTTTTTTTTTTTTTGGGTACTCCCTTGTATAGGAGCTCTTCAAATTCTGGCACTTCATTTTGAATGTTTCTGCAGTTGATTACTATGGTTTTGACTGTCTCATATGTGGGTAATCTTCCTTTGGGTCTTGCAATAGTACCCTGGGGGCTCCTACAGCTTCATTATCTGAAGAAAGGAAGGAGACATTAGTGTTTAAAGCTCCATTGGCAAGATCATTAGAAACAGAGCACAAGCTTGGAGTAAGGAAGAATGGAGAAGAAAATTGGCAGTGCCTTTTCAAAAGAACCATCCCAGCATCTGCCTTTATGAAAATGTTGATAAACCTAAAACAGGATGGCAGGACAGAGATTTGACCATCATCCTTCTGAATGGCATTCCAGCATGCTAATCGCTGTGCTACCTCATACTGTTTCATTTCTGGGCTGAATGGGGAGTCACCTAAGCTACACACACACACACACACACACACACACACACACACATACACATATGCAAAACCTTATGGAACACATCCATACAGTCAGTGACTTGGGTAGCAGCCTCTCGTGTGTAGTACCCTCCTAAGCCACTCAAGGGAACCCTGTAGTTCTCATATCTGTGGCACAAGTCTAGTATGTCACAAAGTAACTTGTCAAAGTCTGTGGTTCAAACATTCTGCTTAATTTAGAACCAGGAAACTGATGAGGGGAGGGGGGGGGGGGGGGGGGACCTATGCTGCAGACTGCTGAGGTTCATTGAAATTCCATGAAAAAGGCTGGTATTTTGAACCTTGTTCCAGTATGCATGATGATCTGTAGCTGGTTGCACCCCATTTCATCAATGATTGTCAGAATACCCACTTCAACATGTTGAATGAGACCCTCAGGTGTAATCCATGAGGTGGTTCCATCTTCTGCTGCCATCCCCATTAAGGATACTATTATTCACCACATGTTGTCACTGCTGACAGTTATCAGAACTTTACACTTCTGGATAATCTTCCTCCTGATAGAGAACACAGCAGGATTCCAAACAGGTGAAATGTGTCCCACTGGCTCAGTTTCAGAGGGAAACATCACCTCAAACTTGTTAGTATGGGTTGTGGGTCTAGCATTCCAAATTCTCCTTGGTCACATAGACCTACCACTGGCTTGCCACTTCCAATTAAATTGATGAGTCACAATAAAGTATTTTCTGGAGAAGAGGCAATATTGACAGGAGAGATATTACCTGTGTTACTTGTGGCAAGTAGTCCACATAACACACCCATTTCGCAACAACTTAACAGCATCCAATCACAGGTCAGTTTATATCCAATCAAATAGATGTTTAGACTTTACAGTGTCAAATATTTTTTTTAAAATGGGTGTACCCATGGAGTGTTTGGATTTCATACTCATTTTATAAGCAGAACCAGTATTTTTCTTATTTTGATAAATTAAAATTGTTCATTATTCTGATCATGTCATTAAATAAAAATCTCTGTAACTACTAAAGTACTCAGCTAATAAGAAGCTGAAACTGGTTCACTGTAAAAGTTCTGTTTTAAACTATAAACTAATTTGCAATACAATAATGCTGCAACATTTGTTTAATTATAATTGTGTAATCATTGTTAGATTTTATTTTTAAAGAGCTGGAAAAATTGAAAAAGCACTTGTTTTCTCTAAAACAAGTTGTTATTGACATGTATGTTTACAAATGGTGATTCAAACTGAATATGGAGAATTAGTGGATTGTTGAGAAATAAATGTAAGAACATTATATCACGCACAAAACTAGGATGTTTAGTAAAAAACTGTGAAATCTGTACTTTCCTTCAAAAGTAGGCTGGAATATTAGGCTTACTGAGAATTAATAAAAGTTCATTAATTCTAAACCACACAGCTGGCAAAACATTCAAATGATAAAGTTTGCATGAAATAGAAACAACTACATAATGATGATTATTATAAATGGTAGTTACATTTTAGAATAGTTTTAACTTTTTGTGGCACAGATGACAAAAATAAATAATTACGAAATCTTTACAAATCAATCCAGTCAAGTCTGACTGTGAGGAAGCTTTCATTTACATTGAAGTGCCAAAGAAACTGGTATAGGCATGCATATTCAAATATAGAGATATGTAAACAGGCAGAAGACAGCACTGTGGTCGGCAATGCCTAGATAAGGCAACAAGTGTATGGCACAGTTTTTAGATTGGTTACTGCTGTTGCAATGGCAGGTTATCAAGACTTACATGAGTTTGAATGTGCTGTTATAGTTGGTGCATGAGCAATAGGACACATCATCTCTGAGATAGTGATGAAATGGAGATTTTCCTAATCATCACTTCATGAGTGTACTGTGAATATTAGGAATCCAGTGAAACATCAAATCTCCAACATCACTGCAACTGGAAAAAGATCCTGCAAGAATGGGAGCAGCAATGACTGAAGAGAATCATTCACTGTGACAGAAGTGCAACCCTTTGACAAATTGCTTCAGATTTCAATGCTAGGGCATCAACAAGTGTCAGAATTTGAACCATTCAACAGACCATTGATATGGGGTTTTGGAGCTGAAGGCCCACTCATGCACCCTAAATGACTGCACGATGTAGTGAGCAATAAGCAGTCTGGACCATCTATATACTCAAATTTATGATCTTATCATTTTTCTATCTCATTTGAAATGTTTTCAACTCCGACTCTATAGTAGTATATATTGTGCTAACATAATTATAAAATTTTCTCTGACACCTATCAAATTAATTTGTCCAAAAAATTCACAATGGAAAGTTACATTTGAAAACTGATACTAAGTATCATTCAACAAAATAAAACTGCCCAATTAAAAAGAGAAGTACAAAAAATAATTATTTTATAAAAATCTCACAAAATTGAACATTGTGATTAAAAACAAATTTCATAAAATTACTGTACTACAAAAAGATAAATTTTTGTTAATGAGAATATATACTCCTGGAAATTGAAATAAGAACACCGTGAATTCATTGTCCCAGGAAGGGGAAACTTTATTGAGACATTCCTGGGGTCAGATACATCACATGATCACACTGACAGAACCACAGGCACATAGACACAGGCAACAGAGCATGCACAATGTCGGCACTAGTACAGTGTATATCCACCTTTCGCAGCAATGCAGGCTGCTATTCTCCCATGGAGACGATCGTAGAGATGCTGGATGTAGTCCTGTGGAACGGCTTGCCATGCCATTTCCACCTGGAGCCTCAGTTGGACCAGCGTTCATGCTGGACGTGCAGACCGCGTGACACGACGCTTCATCCAGTCCCAAACATGCTCAATGGGGGACAGATCCGGAGATCTTGCTGGCCAGGGTAGTTGACTTACACCTTCTAGAGCACGTTGGGTGGCACGGGATACATGCAGACATGCATTGTCCTGTTGGAACAGCAAGTTCCCTTGCCGGTCTAGGAATGGTAGAACGATGGGTTCTATGATGGTTTGGATGTACCGTGCACTATTCAGTGTCCCCTCGATGATCACCAGAGGTGTACGGCCAGTGTAGGAGATCGCTCCCCACACCATGATGCCGGGTTTTGGCCCTGTGTGCCTCGGTCGTATGCAGTCCTGATTGTGGCGCTCACCTGCATGGCACCAAACACGCATACGACCATCATTGGCACCAAGGCAGAAGCGACTCTCATCGCTGAAGACGACACGTCTCCATTCGTCCCTCCATTCACGCCTGTCGCGACATCACTGGAGGCGGGCTGCACGATGTTGGGGACTGAGAGGAAGACGGCCTAACGGTGTGCGGGACCATAGCCCAGCTTCATGGAGACGGTTGCGAATGGTCCTCGCTGATACCCCAGGAGCAACAGTGTCCCTAATTTGCTGGGAAGTGGCGGTGCGGTCCCCTACGGCACTGCGTAGGATCCTACGGTCTAGGCGTGCATCCGTGCGTCGCTGCGGTCCGGTCCCAGGTCGACGGGCAAGTGCATCTTCCACCGACCACTGGCGACAACATCGATGTACTGTGGAGACCTCACGCCCCACGTGTTGAGCAATTCGGCGGTACATCCACCCGGCCTCCCGCATGCCCACTATACGCCCTCACTCAAAGTCCGTCAACTGCACATACGGTTCACGGCCATGCTGTCACGGCATGCTACCAGTGTTAAAGACTGCGATGGAGCTCCGTATGCCACGGCAAACTGGCTGACACTGACGGCGGTGGTGCACAAATGCTGCGCAGATAGCGCCATTCGACGGCCAACACCGCGGTTCCTGGTGTGTCCGCTGTGCCGTGTGTGTGATCCTTGCTTGTACAGCCCTCTCGCAGTGTCCGGAGCAAGTATGGTGGGTCTGACACACCGGTGTCAATGTATTCTTTTTTCCATTTTCAGGAGTGTATATTATCATAATTGTTCTATTGTGCTGTTGCGTGAATTTCATTTTCTGTAAATTATTTTCGATTTAATGTTCTATGTTTTGATCTTAGTGTGTCTATATCTTTACTTCTGTTCGTTGGAATGGTGTTAACTGTGCGTGAGTTGTGTTGTGTGTATTTTTTTCTGGTGGGAAGGAAGGAAGGAGGGATATAAAGTTTTTTCTCTTGTGCTCAGTTATTGGACAAATCATAAATTTAAGTTGCATACAAATGGAATGTATTTCACTGAGTGAATATTATAGTTAATGACAGCATGGCATCTAGGACTATTAAATATGAAAATTACATACGAATCAGTTTGTCATCTATTAAAAAAACACATCAACCTATTAGGTATCGAAACAGAAGAAATTTGTTACAACCTTTAATGACAATAATTGCAGTGAAAAGATTCGACCTCGTCGCCAAAAAGTGTTATAACCTTTAATCACAATAATTGCGTGGATATTCAACACTCTCTCTTAGAAACAATAGCTGACCACATGATTACAACTCCGTCTCTCCTATTAGACTGCCATGCCATGACATGCGGCTGGCCCCGTTCGTAGCTAGGTGGCGCTCCTGCGCTCAGCCGATTTGCAGAGTGCCTCTATCGCCATTTGCGTGTACTGTCGTGACGGTACTGTTAAATGTCGTGGCACTATCACAACACTTCCCCCCCCCCCTTTAAAGAAAAAAAAACACTCACTTCCTTGGAGACATGGACAGCGCGGAGACATCCACGGCCTCTTGTGAGGCCCCGAGGAGATCCCGCGGAGAGACACGAGAGTATGGCCGAAAATGTCCATGACGGAAGCTCGTGTGTGGAACGTGCCTCCTGGATGAGATGATGGGTGAAAACTCCGGAGCAGCATCCATAGGTGTCATGGACCTGGGAGTGTGCTCCAGCGAGATGGGTCCCAGAGAAGGCAGCGTCGGGACTGGGGCCGGTTCCGGCATATTCGGAAGCGGGTAGCGACATCGGCTGCATCAACACGGACGGTAGATCGGCAGCAGCAACAGGACTGGCTTCTCGGGCTGGTGGAGGATGGGGCAGTGGCACTGGCGTGCCCACCGCTCGTGGGCGCATCTGGTCGTAGTGGCGAACAACCGTGCCGTCGCCCGTACGTATTTCACAAAGCCGGCAGCCGCAAAGAGCCATAACCACCCCTGGAATCCATTTAGGGCGAGATCCATACCCTCGTGCCCACACGTCGGTGCCCAACGAGTATTTTCCCGCACTAGGGGACACAGCACAAGGCCTGACAGGGTGAAGCAGGTGCAGTAGAGTGCGCGGTTGGCGGCCATGCAAGAGTTCAGCAGGGCGGCGATCACCCAGAGGGGTGAAGCAATAAGAACTCAGAAATTGCAGCAGAGTGTCATCTGTGGAAAAATCACTAAAGAATTTTTTCATCTGGCATTTGAAAGTGCGGACAAGGCGCTCGACCTCCCCATTTGATTGTAGATGGAAGGGAGGTGCGGTAACATGATGAATCCCTTGTCCAGTACAAAAATCATGGAAGGCCTGCGAAGAGAAGTGAGGGCTATTGTCTGTGACGATCGTGGATGGAAGACCTTCTAGCGCAAAGATTTTGGACAAAACCAGCGTCGTCGCGGCAGTGGTGGGTGACGGACATCTAACAACAAATGGAAACTTCAAGAAGGCGTCAATCAACAGTAGCCAATAAGTACCGAGGAAGGGGCCGGGAAAGTCGGCGTCCACCCGTTCCCATGGCTGAGCTGGATGAGGCCATGGAGAGAGCATTGTACGAGGTGCCGCCAGTTGTTGAGCACACTGGCCACACGCAGAAACCATATGGTCGATGTCCGAATCAATACCGGGCCAATAAACGTGCCTGCGGGCCTGGGACTTAGTCCGAGAAATACCCCAATGGCCTTCGTGCAACAGTTTGAGAACATCTTTGCGAAGAGAGGCTGGCACCATGACCCATGGAGATGCGCCATCCATGGCCAGAAGAACACCACCATCATGAACAGACAGACGAAGGCGCAAGGCATGGTAGTTGCAAAGGGGATCCGATGCCCGGCCCTTGGTCCTGTCCGGCCAAACCCGTTGAACAAAACCGATCACCCAATGCAGGACCGGGTCCTGCGCAGTAGCCGACACGACCTGCGAACCTCTAAGTGGAAAACCCTCGACCGCATGACGTTCTTCCTCATCAATGTGGAAACAGAGGAGTTCATCACGATTGAAAACCGGGTCGGGGCCCATCGGCAATCGCGACCATGCGTCAGCGTAGGCGTGCTGGGCCGTGGGGCGATAGTGAATCTCATAATGAAAACGAGACAAGTATAAGGCCCAACGTTGCAGGCGGTGAGCTGCCTTATCCAGAAGCAACGCCGATGGGCTGAACAGGGAGACCAGCGGTTTGTGGTCGGTGATGAGGTGAAACTTAGAACCATACAAAAAAACGCTGAACTTTTTTAGAGCATAAATGATAGCGAGCGCCTCCTTTTCGATTTGAGAGTAACGCCGTTGCGCCTTGGAAGCATAGGCGATGGGTCGTTCCGACCCATCCTCATACCGATGGGCGAGAACAGCCCCTAGGCCATACTGTGACGCGTCAGTCGCCAGAACCAAGTGCTTACCCGGACGGAATGTGGCAAGACAAGGCGCCGAGTGCAAATGAGCCTTCAGGCGGACAAAAGCCTGCTCACACCTGTAGGACCAACAGAAGGGGATGTTTTTGCGTAACAGCTGATGCAGAGGATAATCTACCGCCGCTGCGGATGGAATTAATTTGTGATAATAAGCAATCTTGCCTAGAAACGCCTGAAGTTCTTTGACCGTAGACGGCCGGGGTAGAGCGTTAATGGCCGCAACGTGCTGACGTAGAGGACGTATACCCTCACGGGACAAGTGGAAACCAAGATACACGGTTGGAAGAACTGTGACTTGTCCAGATTGCACCTCAACCCAGCCGAATGCAAGACCCGAAACAGTAAACGCAAATTACGAACGTGCTCCTCAGTGGAGGCCCCCGTGACAACAATGTCATCCAGATAGTTTAATGCAGCCGGTAACGGAACCTGTGAGCTGTTCCAAAAACCGCTGAAAAATGGCCGGTGCGCTAGCAACGCCAAATGGTAACTGCTGGTACTGATACAACCCACAAGGAGTGTTGATAACGAGAAATTCCTTGGAAGTAGCGTCCAACGGCAACTGATGGTACGCCTCCGATAAGTCAAGTTTGGAAAAGAACTGGCCCCCAGCGAGCTTGGTAAACAACTCCTCAGGACGGGGAAGAGGATAAGTGTCAATGAGGCTCTGAGCATTGACAGTGGCTTTAAAGTCACCACACAATCGCAGACTCCCGTTTGGTTGAGAAACCACCACGATCGGCGATGCCCATTTGCTGGAGGTAACCGGAAGGAGAATCCCTGAAGCTGTTAGCCTGTCTAGCTCAGCCTTGACAGGTGCACGCAACGCCACCAGAATAGGGCGTGCCCGGGAAAACTTAGGGCGAGCCGTAGGTTTAAGTGTAATGTGGGCTTCAAAATCCTTGGCACAACCCAGACCAGCAGAGAACACGGACGAAAATCATAACACAATCCATCCAGCTGTTGATACAGAATATCCTCAGATATGAGGTGCACATCATCATCAATGGAGAACCCGAAAAACTGGAAAGCATCATAACCGAACAGGTTTTCAGTGCCCGCATGATCCACCACATAAAACGTGAGGTGCCGAACAACAGACTTGTAGGCAGTGGAAGCATCAAAGTGGCCCATGATAGGAATTTTATGTTTATTATAAGTCCTCAGATTTCGCGTAACTGGAGACAAAGGAGGGGAGCCCAATGCCAAATACGTGCGAGAATTAATCAGAGTTACTGCAGAGCCAGTGTCCACTTGCATGCAGATGTCTTTATCCATAACACGGACAGTAACAAACAACTTATGTGTTTGAGAAAGCACACAGTGAACATCCATGTCCGACGCCTCGTCCTCGTCGACAGGAACTTTAGTGGACTGACACACAGAAGCAATGTGGCCTTTTTTCCTACATGAATTACACGTGGCCCAACGTTTTGGACACGCTGCCCTGTCGTGCTGTACGAAACAATGGGGACAAGTAGGAAGTGTGGAACGAACCGGCTTCTGTGGTTGCTGGTTTTGCTGCGAGTGTTGCGGCCCAACGCGACGTTGTTGACGCGAGTGAAACGCCGCCACATCGTCGTTCTCCTGTGAAACAGGCAATTTGCCAGTGTCGAGAGTTGACTGTACAGCGCCTACATCACACCACGCGTCTATTTGCGCGCCAGCAGCGTGAGACACTTCAAAGGATTGAGCGACGCTTAGAACTTCCGACAACGATGTGTTTGGCAGTTGTAGGGCACGTTGCCAAACTTCTTTATCAATAGCAAGCCGTAGAATAGCATCCCTAACCATTGAGTCAGCATAAGACTCGAGATGTGTGTCCGTGACAAACTGACATTTTCTACTCAGACCGTGTAGTTCCACCGCCCAAGCCCGGTAAGATTGATGGGGCTGTTTACGACACCGGTAGAACGCCACGCGGTCGGCAACGACGTGGATGTTTTTTCGATAATAGTCAGACAATAGGTCACACATTTCTTGGAAGGACAGGGAGGCAGGTTCCCGCAGAGGGGCTAACTGAGATAGCAGCTGATAGACCCGAGGGGAAATCCAAGATAAAAATAACGACTTACACATAGGAGCATCGACGACGCCGAAAGCCAAGAAGTGTTGCCGAAAATGCTTCTCATAATCCTCCCAGTCTTCAGCGGCCTCGTCGTAAGGAGGGAATGGAGGCGGAGAAGAGGAAGACAGACCATGAGTAAGCGACGTCAACAACACCTGAATCGCTGCCGTCAGCTGTGTTTGTTGAGCCTGAATAGTAGCCGTCAGCTGTGTTTGTTGTTCAATGAGCGCTTGTATAAGCTGTTCCATGTCTGCCCCGTCACGAACACGCAAATCCACAATGCAGTGAAAAGATCCGACCTCGTCGCCAAAAAGTGTTATAACCTTTAATCACAATAATTGCGTGGATATTCAACACTCTCTCTTAGCAACAATAGCTGATCACATGATTACAACTCAGTCTCTCCTATTCGACTGCCGTGCCGTGACATGCAGCCGGCGCCATTCGTAGCTAGGTGGCGCTCCCGTGGCACCACTGTTAAATGTCGTGGCACTATCACAATAAAATTCAAGCAACAGGTTGAAGGAGATCCTCAAAAATAAGATGAGTATTTTTCCTTAAAAACTACCAGTAGACATGGTCAATATTTTTTACTCCATTGACATTTATTACAATTAACAGTCATCCAAATGTGCATAACAAAGGAGGTCATTAAACTGGTGCCATTGTGACCAAGATACTTGCATGTTTGGTTTTTTGACAGCCTTTATGTTCCAGATGACCAAGAAGCATAAGATTGTGTTGCAAAGTGGAATGATTTTAACCCTTAACCTGAAACACTGGTCTCTCAGACACCTCGCTTATTTCAAATGGTGATTGTGACAGCACTGCAAAAAAGCGTGGCTTCACTTTCCCAGTACCTTCACTGCAATGCTTGCCATGTGTAAAGCAGCAGTCAACAATCAGTTTTACTTCATCAGTGAAGACATACAGAGTATTGTTTAGAGGAGTGTGCGAAGTTGTGTGCCTGAGACACTGCATGTTTCGTATTACTTACAAGAATTTGGTAGGTCCAATAGGCCACATGTTTCTAATTACAACATATTCATATCGATTATGACATATTTGACAATTCTGATGATGATCCAGATTTTGTGATAGGTGATAGTCTCCATGGAATAGAGAGTGATACTAGTGAAAAAATGTTTTATTGGAAGAAGAGCCTGGGGTGGTCTATACTACAGATAATACCTCACAGCAAACACAGTACTTTTATGGTAAATATAATTTTCAATGGGAACGTTCTGAGCCTGCTAGAATGAGAAGAACACTAGAGCACAAAATTCTGAAAGAAGGAATGCCTGGCCTAAAAGCCAAAACTCAAAGTGTGGGACAAAGTCCTATTAAATCTTAAATATGGGAGAATTTATTTGATGATGACATGTTAGATGAAATAGATTTATTTTCAAATGTGAAACTGAATACAATAAGGACAAAGTTGTAGGAAACAACTAATCTGTCCAATTACAGAGATACTGACAACATTAAAATCAAAATTTTCATAGGCCTTCTAATGATGACATCAATTTCAAATCGTCTCATGATGATATGTTGGCACTTTTCAGGAAGGATCTGACCAGTTGTCCTATATTTGTGGAGAAAATGTCAGCATAGCACTTTGAAATACTTCTAAGCAGCCTCAAACTTGATGATGTAACTACCAGAGATAAAAGAAAGAAGTCAGATCATGCAGCTGCAATATCAAACATTTTTGAGAACTTCATTTTCAATTCTCAGCAATTACACTGTGTAAAAGGCAATGTTACAGTGGATGAAATGTTAGCACCATTCAGGGAAAATGTCCTTTCCACATTTATATGCCTCTCAAACCAGCCAGATATGAGATAAAAATTATGTGCCTGGCAGACTCTGGAAGTGCTTACCTTTTCAATGCCTAAGTATATTCAGGGAAAGATAGCGATGGATGTGGCCTGATAGAAGAAGAGAAAAAACTTGCCAAACCAGCTCAGGCTGTTTTACATCTGTGCAAACCAATGAAAAGAAGTAACGGAAATGTTGCTGCTGACAGCTGGTTTTCATCTATAGAACTCATTCATGAGCTGAGAAAGAGAGGACTAACATACGTAGAATAGGTCAGAAAGAAGAAATGCAAAATTCCCAAGAGTTTTTGGCTAATAAAAATAGGCCAGTTGGGTCAGCATTATGTGGATTTTTTGACAATACAACATTGGTTTCATTTGTTCCTAAGAGAAGCAAGGCAGTTATTCTTGTGTCTTCAATGCATCATTCCATTGAAAATGGTACCATAAAAAAATAAGCCAGAAATTATTTGTGACTATAATGCAACAAAATCTGGAGTAGATTTGCTCGACATGAAATGTGCCAATTATTCATCAAACAGACGTACAAGACACTGGCCAGTGGCAGTCTTTAACACATTTGTAAACATCATTTGTATCAACAGTTTGTTCTGTATTTGCGCTACAGAGGAAACCCCATGCTAACTCGTCTCAGATTCACCAAAAGTGAGGTCATAGAGCTGATAGAGCCATATCAAAGAAGATGGTTGGATATTCAAAATTTACCTAGAAATATCAAGAAAATGATCCACAAAGTTCTGGGAGACGTCAGCAATCAAGCGAAGGCATACCGAGTGATAGATGTGTATGAAGTGCCCTGCGTTGAAGAAGAGAAAAATGGCATGTAAGTACATCAAATGTGGTCACCCAATGTGCCTGGAATGCAGCAGAAAGATGTGTGTTGACTGTGCAAAAGGGATATGGTTTAATATTTCAGTTCAGTTGATTATTATTATTATTATTATTATTATTATTATTAATTTTTTTGTGCAATACTTCATTTATATTTAGGAATATATTGACTGGTATAACAGTGGTGAAAATCATATGAAATCTGATACTGAATGACTGCACATACTTCTGATATTTTGAGTTCATTTTATATAATTTAAACAACAAAGTGTTTATATGGGCTGAAAAGTATTAAATTTACATATAATATGAGTTAATTATTTACTTGTTTTGTGTCAACTTGTGTGGAGTTCTGTGATATAAAATGTTAGGTGGTCTGAGAGACTGCTTGTCTCTAGCACATTTCAGAGATGTTCCGGGTTAAGGGCTAAATCAAGTATTATTTGACATAGTACTTGTGGAGAAGTTTTGGAATGATGCAACACTATGGACACACATGGTTGTAAAGGTTGAAGCATTATTACTAAAGTTGGTGCTACCTACCCAGTCCAGGACAATAATAAGTGAACTACCAATTAAAACATTTATTTTTATATTTTCTCAGTGCAGTGTTGTGTGAACATTTTGTCTGCTTTTTTTTAGCATTGATAATTTATGAACAAATTCACAAAAAATTGATCATGATCAGAACAGTGAAAGAAGCTGCAACTAGTGACTTTAAACATGCTATAGCTGATAAAGATGTGTTTCAGGATGCATTAGACAATAGTCATTCAAAACAGTTAAATAAAATCAGTGCAGACTTGGGAGTTTTAGACAGTAGCATGTTAGATTTGAGTGCAGACCATGAGAAACAAGTACAGTCACATTTAGGTGAAACAATGCTGACTGAAAACCCACAAAGTTAAATTTACAAGACGTGTTTACTGCATAATGTCATCAGTGGAAAAAAATAGTTAGATGCTTGAAAAATAAATAGCCTCAGAATGTAATCTCATTAGAGCAGAGCTTAATGTGCAAATTCTAAATGTTAAAAAAGACTTAGTTGGTACATGTTCACAAGCGAAAGCTATAGATGAACATGTGAAAAAAGTAGAGGGGATAGTAGAAGCTTCAGAATCCAAAATACAATCGTTAGAGACAAAAATAGGGGAAGAAGACGAGGATCTCAGATCTGAGATAGGTGGTGTTGAAGTTAGCTGTAAAGATGCTGTTTGAGACAAGCTGTAACCTTTATAAATAAGTTAAATGAAAAAATAGACAGTGTTGCCTCAGATGTAGATGAAAAAGTTCAGAAGACTGCTGAGATAACAAACTCAAATATGTCAGACCTACATAGTGATGTCACTATTATCAACAAACAAGTACAACAGTTACAAGATGTGGCTTATCTAAAAGCTTTCTGTAATGTAGGACACCCAAGCTTTCCTACTAGGCCACTAAAGTGTTTCCCTAATGACAAGCATCTTCATCCATTTGGTTTTATACAACACTGTCATGATGTTTTTCTCCCTGGTATGAGTGATGAATTACCAATTAAGTTTATTAAAAGATCGTTAGAAGGGGAAGCCTTGTGATGGGCTAACCAACTTGACTGTAGCAATTTATGCATAGATGAATTTGAAAGGTTTTGGAAAGTGTTCCTTGAAAAAGTTTTGGTCTGATACTGAACAGGCAGGGAAAAAAGTGAGTTTTTAAATGGTCTGATGTACAGGGAGCAGAGAGGGTATGAAAGAGTTTTGCAAAGGCAAGATCATGAAACTTGCACACTTTGACAAATCTTTTGATGAATTAACTAAATAGATGCACTTAAGGCTACCAGATCCCAAATTCTACAAAGTACACAAAGGTATATTGTTTCATAGAACCAAAGAACACTCAAGTTTGGAAATTATGCTGGCCAGAACAATTTATTGAAAAATTAGTTATACTCATGAAGGCTATGGACATTTTGGTGCACAAAAATGTTTACAAAAATTACAGGAAAACTTTTATTTTTATAGTATGTCAAAAAATGTTGAGAAAATTATTGCTAGTTGTGACAAACACCAAAGAGTAAAGGTGAGTAACCAAATTAGTCAAGGTTTGATGCATAATATTTTACCTGAAAAACCATTAAGACTCGTGTCTGTTGATCTTTATGGACACATCCCCACATAAAAAGGAGGATACAATTACATTATGGTGATGATAAACATTTCCTCAAAATTCATTAAAACCTATCCTATTAGGAAGGCCACTAGCCATGGAATTGCATTAATAGCTGAAAATAAGTATATCCATACAGTAGGGAAACCTGAAGTCATCTTATCAGATAAAGGGTCACAGTTCATTGCAAATAACTGGAGATATATGATTCAAAGAAAAAAATTAAACACATTTTAATATCTGCCTATAATCCATCCAGTAATCCACCAGAGAGAAGCATGCGAGAGATTGGGAGATTGTGTAGGACATACTGTAGCCATAAACATACATCCTGGATTGAACACATTGCATATTTTGAAGATGTTATAAGTAGCTTACAATACTTAACTACAGGTTTTTCCTCATTCAGAGTTATGTTTAATAGGGAGTCACCAAATTTCATAAATGAATCCATATATTTCCCAACTTGTACACCCATTTTGGGCCAGAAAAAGAGAAGAAATTTTTAGAAACATAATGAAGAAACTAGGTGACACTATGAAAAACAGACATAACAACAAAATAAAAAGCACTCAGATAAATCTTGGTGAATTGGTCCTCATTAGAACTCATGAACAATCGAAATTACTCACTTCCAAACTTAAGAAATTCTTCCATATTTACATTGGACCCTTTGAAGTAGTTGAAATCCCTCACCCCAATGCATACAGACTGGTAAACCCTATGTCCAGAAAACTCCTAGGTTTGAGAAATATTACTGCCTTGGAACTGTAAATCCAAAAAATGTAGTTTTCAAAGTTTGTAGAAGACAAGTAGGGGGTCCCAAGATATGACTGGGACACTTCAGTGGTGATGTCATTTACTCTTCTTCCTATCCTGTCATGAGCCTGTAAAAAGTTAGTATTATCTTCAACTATCTTAGAATTCGGGTAATGTATGGTTAACATTTTGAGTGAGTGACACTTATATTTTGAGCAGAAACAATGGTAAACAGCCATTTTTGACAGTAAACAGAAGCATAAAGCCTATACAACATTGATTATGTAAAATTCAGAGAGTTAGCACCTATTTGGTTATTTCCTGAGTACAACAGGAATGCAGGGGGATGTTTTTTGGTTTGTAGTGAAAAAAAAGTTTTTTGATTGTTCCATAAATGTAAGGTAATGGAATTTTACAAAATTTACAAGTATATCAAATTATGTGGAACAACCTGAGTAACCAGTATATATGGTGTGTAAAAGGTGTATAACTGCAGGAGTAATGAGATTAGTACACAGTGTATACACAATTTTCGCTAAATATTGAGGAAATATAGGTTTATATAGCTATCAGTATAGGAGTAAATCTGCGATGTTTAGTTTCATGCACTATTTTTCAAAGTGTTTGTATAATGTAACAAGTGAAAGTATTGTTGTCTATTGAAGTTTGTTTGAAAGAAATGAAGCAGTTGTAGGGAGGACATTGTCATTTTTGTGCTTTAAATGTTAGTTACATGACATGTTTTTATGGACATTCACCACAGCACTTATAAATATAAGTTACTTCATTGATGTTGTATAGTACCCTCAACCATAAGTTGAACCAAATTGATAGTGAATGTAGATTTGTGTTTAAACTCACTACATGATAGCCTCAACTTGACTTGAACTTAAATTGCCATAAAGAACTTTAAATTATGTCATAGATTTTACCGTATGGTATTCTAAACAGATTTTGTGTCAAGCTTGTTATAGCAGCCCCTTATTAGTTAGAGGATCCACACAACCAACATGCAAGATGGGTTGCCAACCCCCTTTCAGGAACATGAAGAGACACCTCACCAGCAAACAGAAACAATAACAGACTTCCCTAATAAACACAGAACTACTTTGCCAGACAACAAGTGACAGTGTTCCACCAATCGGAACTCATATGACTCATGTAGCACTCTGCCTACCTGGCTTTATAAGCATTCCTAGATCGTCTGACCAGCAGTGTTTACCAACTGCTAGGAGCAGCTCCAGCCAATACTTACACTGGCCCTAGGATTGTATTCCCTCGCCATAGTAAAGTAGTAGCAAGTTGTATTTTGTATAATTAAGAGTAGATTTTAGTCAGTATTTTCTTCCATTGTCTTGTTTCCTTATCTGGTTTGCCACCACAAGAGTTGTGGGGTTGTCTGGTTGTTGTTGCATTTAAAACTTAGTGTATGACAAGAAGGCATTTGCTTTAATTACAATAAAGTGTGTTCAAACTGACTGTTCGTTCTTTCCTCGAGGACTTACGGTCCTCTCGCAAATGGTTGACAGTGTTGAGAGATCAGTGGCTTTCACATCCAAAGAATTGACTGATCCTCAAATCAAATATAGTCAAATTGAAAATCAAGCTTTGGCACTGGTTTTCGCCCTGACAAAATTCTGTGATTTCTTGTATGGCCATCATTTCACATTGCATACCAACCATAAACCTTTCGTTTCTTTGTTTCAACCGGGTGCTGCAGTGCCCAGCCCAGGTAGTGCACCGTCTCCAGCACTGGGCACTCTTCCTGGCGATGTTCGACTTTGATATTGTCTACCACACCTCTGAACAGCACACAAAAACCAGTTTTCTGTTTTGGCTGCCTGCCCGGATGGAGCATGAGTTTGATGCCTCCCCCTTGATTTGTTTCCATGTGGAACCAGACATGGACACAGCTCTGGATGCGCTTCCATTGGATGGCGATGCGATCCACTGGGCCACTGCTGAGGATCAGATGCTGCAAGCTCTCCACCACCAAATCATTGCAGGTTGACCTACCAGCCATTGTAGCATTTGTGATGCAGAGGTCCAGCATTTTTTGAATCTTTGGCACAGTCTCTTTTTCCCCAGTGGCGTCATCATTTTGCTTAGTTATTCCAATGTTCCCCGGGTGGTCATACTGCATGTGTTGCACCACCATGGGCTTGACCTCCTCCACACGGACCATTGAGCCATTGTCCTCACCAAACCATTGCCCCCCAACACCTTTATTGACATGGGTTGGATAAAGACATTTCCTCCCTCATGTCAGTCTGCACTATGAGTAAACACGACAGGCAGTACCCCCGCACCAGTATTTTTCATGACCATATGCAGTTGCTCCACGGGAATGTCTCCATTTGGATTTTTCAGGACTGTTTCATGGTTCCCAGTGGCTCATACTGATCGACTCCAGGTCAGGATAACCTTATGCCTCCTGCATGGTGAACACCACTTCTGCTGAGACTCTCAAAATTCTTCAGGCCCTCTTTGCTGTCGAGGGACTCCCCAAAACGATTGTTACAGAAAACAGACCATTGTTTACTTCGACTGAGTTTAAGCAATTCTGTACTGTCAGTGGAATTTCCCTCATCCATACTGCCCCTTTTCACCCTGTGTCCAACAGCCAGGCAGAACATTTTGTGCATTCGTTCAAGACCCATCTCAATAATCTACTGAACCATCACAGCTGGAGTAGCCATGCTTCCTTTTTTAGTTACATACTGCACCACTCCCCATGTCGGTTAAAGTCCAGTGGAGATACTTCGTGGTCGACCATTCCGCTCTCTCTTATCTGTCCTGGTTCCCAAGGCTTCTCACCCTTTCACCTGCATGCTGGTGCACTCCTTTCATGTCAGGCAGGAGATCTGGGCACAGACCTTCTCTAATTCACAGGTGCACTGGGTGCCTGCGGTGATTACCGAGCTCTGCAGCCAGGCGATGGCGTCTCTCTGGTGGGCCGACGGTTCCGCTGCCACCAGCACCTCAATCAGCTCTGTCCCTATCTGGTGGACCACAACAATACAGGGGAGCTGCCGGTGCCTATCACCGACCACACTGTGACAGAACCTCCCCTTCTGCCTCCACCTCAGCTGCCGTCTCCACTGCCAGCTGCCCACGCTGCATCGCCTCCACCCACCCCTACCAGCCATGAACCCTTGGACATCTACCAGGATGTCCTTACTCCTTATTGACGTTTGTGGTGCTGCACATTTTTTCTCAGGGGGAGAAATGTCATGGCGGCCCCTTATTAATTAGAGGACACGCATAACTCACATGCAAGATAGGTTGCCGACCCCGTTTCAGGAGCATGGAGAGGAACATCGCCAGTGGATGAAAACAATAACAGACTTCCCAAATAAACACAGAAGTACTTCACCAGACAACATGTGACAGTGTTCCACCAATCGGAACTCATATGACTCATGTAGCACTCCACCAACCTGGCTTTATAAGCATGCCAATGACCATCAGACTGGCAGTGTTTACCAACTGCTAGGAACAGCTTTGGCCAGTACTTATGCTGGCCCTAGGATTGTATTCACTTGCCATAGTATTGTAGCAGCAAGTTGTATTTTGTATTTTGAAGGGTAGATTTTGGTCAGTATTTTCTTCCCTTGTTTTGTTTTCTTATCTTCTTTGCACCACAAGAGTTGTGGAGTTTTCTGGTTGTTGTTGCATTTAAAACTTAGTGTATGCAAGGAAGGCATTTTTCTTTAATTATAATAAAGTGTGTTCAAATTGACAGTTAGTTCTTTCCTCCCAACTGCAGAACACAACAATGTTAGCACACCAGACATATATTTGAACTACTATACACACAAGCCAGTATCTTGGAACTGATTAGTGCTTATGCAGCACAAAAGCTTTATCAAATCCTTTTACATTTTGTAGTGTCTATGCTGCAAACAGTATGTCATGAACTATTGACAATGTAAAAAGGAACTGTAAGCCATGATCGTGCCAAAAGCAGAGACGACTTGCTTCTGAAATATGGTATCACTTTTTTCGATAGTGATATTGGTATCATACTGTACAATATTGCAAGTGGTGTTGTATTTCACAGTTGTAATGAAAGTAATAGAAAGAACTATTTTCAAACTAGTATCAACTTTTCAGAAATTGAGCAACTTCAGGAAGTCATGTGTATAAGAGAACAAATAATTTATCTTATTATTTTCTGCATCCAAATTAAAATTTACTGATTGTTGAACAGTAGTTTTGGCCTTGTTACCACTAATGCATTAATATTTGCTTTACAGCTTTTGTCTTAGTATCAGTATGTTTTCTTTAATATTGCTAATTAGTATTTGTACAAAATTCAACAGCATAATTACACCTAACAAAAAGAATTTTCTTTTGCGACCAGTAACCTTTCTCAAAATATTTTTTTCAAGATGAGTTAGACTTTGCTTTTGCTAAGAGTTTGCCAAGTATTCTTTTCACATAACTTTGAATCAATTAAGAAGTCATTTTAATGTTTCTCTGGTTTTTTTTTCCAAATTCAGATTCTGAGAGCTTTGTTTATCTTGCAGTTTTCTCATGAAATATGTCATATATGTGATTAGGAGACTTTGGTTTCTGAAGCTGATACACCGCAAAATGTTGTAGAAAATACCCTGGAAGCCATGTGCACTCCTAAAAATTCATTAAGACCATCAGCAGTAAGAACAACCATCAGACACAAACCTCCAATTTAGAGCACACCAGACGCCTCCTTTTACCAGCCTTCAACTATTTGGGTACAGAAACCTATGATGACACTTTGTAAACACTTGTTTTACTGCATGTTCTACTTTTCAAAGTTGTAAATATTGTGCATGCCTGCAAGACTTCCTCTCACAGTGGAATGTGAGCAAAAATTTCAGGGAGGGGGAGGGAAGAGGGGGGGTGAAATAAGCTGTCTGGACCATGTACATTCTCATATTTATGATGTTATCCTATTTTCATTCTTCTACATCTACATCTACAATTATACTCAACAAGAGACCCAATGGTGTGTGGCGGAGGGCACTTCACGTGCCACTGTCATTACCTCCCTTTCCTGTTCCAGTCGCGTATGGTTCGCGGGAAGAACGACTGTCTGAAAGCCTCCATGCACGCTCGAATCTCTCTAATTTTACATTTGTGATCTCCTCAGGAGGTATAAGTAGGGGGAAGCAATATATTCGATACCTCATCCAGAAACACACCCTCTCGAAACCTGGCGAGCAAGCTACACCGCGATGCAGAGTGCCTCTCTTGCAGAGTCTGCCACTTGAGTTTGCTAAACATCTCCGTAATGCTATTACAGTTACCAAATAACCCTGTGACGAAACGCGCTGCTCTTCTTTGGATCTTCTCTATCTCCTCCACCAACTCGATCTGGTATGGATCCCACACCGATGAGCAATACTCAGGTATAGGTCGAATGAGTGTTTTGTAAGCCACCTCCTTTGTTGATGGACTACATTTTCTAAGGACTTTCCCAATGAATCTCAACCTGGTACTGCCTTACCAACAACTAATTTTATATGATCATTCCACTTCAAATCGTTCTGCATGCATACTCCCAGATATTTTACAGAAGTAACTGCTACCAGTGTTTGTTCCACTATGATATAATCATACATAAAGGATCCTTCTTTCTATGTATTCGCAATAAATTACATTTGTCTATGTTAAGGGTCTCTGCACCAAGTGCCTATCTGCTGCAGATCTTCCTGCATTTCGCTATAATTTTCTAATGCTGCAACTTCTCTGTATACTACAGCATCATCCGCAAAAAGCCACATGGAACTTCCGACACTATCTACTAGGTCATTTATATATATTGTGAAAAGCAATGGTCTCATAACACTCCCCTGTGGCACACCAGAGGTTACTTTAACATGTGTAGACGTCTCTCCATTGATAACAACATGCTGTGTTCTGTTTACTAAAAACTCTTCAATCCAGCCACACAGCTGGTATGATATTTCGTAGGCTCTTACTTTGTTTATCAGGCGACAGTGCGGAACTGTATCGAACGCCTTCCGGAAGTCAAGGAAAATAGCATCTACCTGGGAGCCTGTACCTAATATTTTCTGGGTCTCATGAACAAATAAAGTGAGTTGGGTCTCACACGATCGCTGTTTCCAGAATCCATGTTGATTCCTACAGAGTAGATTCTGGGTTTCCAAAAACGGCATGATACGCGAGCAAAAAACATGTTCTAAAATTCTGCAACAGATCAACATCAGAGATATAGGTCTATAGTTTTGCGCATCTGCTCGATGACCCTTCTTGAAGACTTGGACTACCTGTGCTCTTTTCCAATCATTTGGAACCTTCCGTTCCTCTAGAGACTTGCGGTACATGGCTGTTAGAAGGGGGCCAAGTTCTTTCGCGTACTCTGTGTAGAATCGAATTGGTATCCCATCAGGTCCAGTGGACTTTTCCTCTGTTGAGTGATTCTAGTTGCTTTTCTATTCCTTGGACACTTATTTTGATGTCAGACATTTTTTCATTTGTGCAAGGATTTAGAGAAGGAACTGCAGTGCGGTCTTCCTCTGTGAAATAGCTTTGGAAAAAGGTGTTTAGTATTTCAGCTTTACGTGTGTCATCCTCTGTTTCAATGCCATCATCATCCCGGAGTGTCTGGATATGCTGTTTCAAGCCACTTATTGATTCAACGTGAGACCAGAACTTCCTAGGATTTTCTGTCAAGTCGGTACATAGAATTTTACTTTCGAATTCACTGAACGCTTCATGCATAGCCCTCCTTACCCTAACTTTGACATCATTTAGCTTCTGTTTGTCTGAGAGGCTTAAGCTCTCTTTGCTTTCGCAGTAGTTTCCTAACTTTGTTGTTGAACCATGGTGGGTTTTTTCCATCTCTCACAGTTTTACTCGGCACACACCTGTCTAAAACACATTTTACAATTGCCTTGAACTCTTTCCATAAACACTCAACTCTGTCAGTGTCGGGACAGAAATGTTTGTTTTGATCTGTTAGGTCTGAAATCTGCCATCTATTACTATTGCTAAACAGATAAACCTTCCTTCCTTTTTTATATTCCTATTAACTTCCATATTCAGGGATGCTGCAACGGTCTTATTTGAAATGTTTTGAACTCCGACTGTAAAGTAGTATATGTTGTGCTAAAACAATGATAAAATTTTCTCTGATACCTTTAAAATTAATTTATCTAAAAATTCACACTGGGAAAATACATTTAAAATCTGATAATACTAGACACATTCAAGAAACTAAAAATGGCTTATTAAAAAGATAAATCCAAAAAATTATTGTTTTATAAAAAATGTTGCAAAAATGAACCCTGTGACTAAAAAACAAATTTCATAGAATTACTGTACTACAAAAAGATAAATTTTTATTTATGTGAATATATATTACCATAACTGTTCTATTGTGCTGTTGAGTAAATTTCATTTACTGTAAATTATTTTTGATTTAATGTTCTATGTTTCGATCTTAGTATGACTATATCTGTACTGATGTACTTTGAAATGATGTTAACTGGGTGCAAGTTGTGTTGTGTGTGGTATTTCTGGTGTGAAGGATGGAAGGAAGGATGTAAAGCTTTTTCTGTTGTGCTCAGTTATTAGACAAATTGTAAATTTGAGTTGTGTACAAATTGAATGTATTTCATTGAGTGAACGTTATAATTGATGGTAGCAAGGCATCTAGGACTATTAGATATGAAAATTACATGTTAATCAATTTGTTGTCTATGTTATTCAAAAACCACATCAACCTATTAGGTTTCCAGACCTAGAAGAGAATTTGGGTTCCAGACAGAAGAAATTCAAGCTATGGATTGAAAGAGAGATTTAAAAAAAAATTAAAAAAATAAAAAAAAACAAGATGAGTATTTTTTCTTTAAAACTACCGCTAGACCCAGCCAGTATTTTTTGCTCTATGAACATGTATTGTAATTAATGGTCATCCAGTTGTACATGACAATGGAGGTCGTTAAAATGACACAAGGCTTTACGCCTAGCATGGGTTAGGTAACACCAACTGTTGATGACTGGAAACATGTTTTCTCGTCAAAAAAGTCTAATTTCAAATTGTATTGAGGGGATGGATGTGTATGGGTGTGGAAACAACCTCATGAATCCATGGAACCTGCATGTCAGCAGAGGATTGATTGTTGAAGATAGTGGAGGCTCTGTAATAGTGTGGGACAAGTGCAGTTAGAGTGATATGGGACCCCCTGATATGTCTGGATATGAGTCTGACAGGGGACACATATGTAAGCATCCTGTCTGATCACTTGCATCCATTCATGTCCGTTGTGCATACTGATGGAGTTTGGCAGTTTCAGCAGAACAATGTCAGGGCCCACACATCCAGAATTGCCACAGAGCAACTCCAGAAACACTCTTCTGAATTTAAACACTCTCACTAACCAGACATGAACATTATTGGGCATATTTTGGATACCTTCCAATGTGCTGTTCAGAAGTGATCTCCAGCCTCTCATACTCTTATGGATTTATGGACAGTCCTGCAGGATTCAGGTTGCCAATTCCCAACAGCACTGCTTCAGACATAAGTCGAATCCATTCCACGTCATGTTACAGCACTTCTATGTGCTCATGTGAGCCCTATACTATATTACACAATAATACAAACTCTGAATTTTTACCAGTCAAAGGTTATAGTTTTACTGCAGCAAAGTTCAAATGCTAAAATAAGAGAGTGATTTTTTATTAATCCAGAGGTACTTTACTAGAAATTTTAGGATCTATTGCAGTTTCTTCATTTTTTTATGTTATTGAGTGTGACCTCTTGAAAGTCTGCACTGGACTTCTCGTCCAGTTGAGTTGTTATTGCTTCAGAAAACTCAAAAACCACAATTCTGGCTTCTTCTAAAGAACATCAGATATCCATTTGTATTAATAAGCTGTATGTTTCCAACAAACATGTACCTCTCTGAATGTAATACATTCAAAATTTCTGTCAATCACACAGTTCTGACATGGAATCTCAGTTTAAAATGACTTATGAAAGGATAGCACACACATACATACATACACACACACACACACACACACACACACACACACACACACACACACACACACACGTGTGTGTGTGAGAGAGAACGTTGCTGTAACTACCATTCACACATTGTTTCTCACCATGAACAATCATTTGCAAACAAAATTAGAATCCCAAACAATCTCTCTGCTCATTTTTATGATATCTTATTTATAATAAAAGAAGGTTGTACACATGGAAGAAGCCTGGAGATACTGACAGGTTTCAGATAGATTATATAATGGTAAGACAGAGATTTAGGAACCAGGTTTTAAATTGTAAGACATTTCCAGGGGCAGATGTGGACTCTGACCACAATCTAATGGTTATGACCTGTATATTAAAACTGAAGAAACTGCAAAAAGGTGGGAATTTAAGGAGATGGGACCTGGATAAACTAAAAGAACCAGAGGTTGTACAGAGTTTCAGGGAGAGCACAAGGGAACAATTGACAGGAATGGGGGAAAGAAATACAGTGGAAGAAGAATGGGTAGCTTTGAGGGATGAAGTAGTGAAGGCAGCAGAGGATCAAGTAGGTAAAAAGACGAGGGCTAGTAGAAATCCTTGGGTAACAGAAGAAATATGGAATTTAACTGATAAAAGGAGAAAATATAAAAATGCAGGCAAAAAGGAATACAGACGTCTCAAAAATGAGATTGACAGGAAGTGCAAAATGGCTAAGCAGGGATGGCTAGAGGACAAATGTAAGGATGTAGAGGTTTATCTCACTAGGGGTAAAATAGATACTGCCTACAGGAAAATTAAAGAGACCTTTGGAGATAAGAGAACCACTTGTATGAACATCAAGAACTCAGATGGAAACCCAGTTCTAATCAAAGAAGGGAAAGCAGAAAGGTGGAAGGAGTATATAGAGGGTCTATACAAGGGCGATGTACTTGAGGACAATATTATGGAAATGGAGGAGGATGTAGATGAAGATGAAGTGGGAGATACGATACTGCATGAAGAGTTTGACAGAGCACTGAAAGACTTGAGTCGAAACAAGGCCCCGGGAGTAGACAACATTGCATTAGAACTACTGACGGCCTTGGGAGATCCCGTCCTGACAAAACTCTTCCATCTGGTGAGCAAGATGTATGAGACGGGTGAAATACCCTCAGACTTCAAGAAGAACATAATAATTCCAATCCCAAAGAAAGCAGGTGTTGACAGATGTGAAAATTATCGAACTATCAGTTTAATAAGTCACAGCTGCAAAATACTAATAAGAATTCTTCACAGATGAATGGAAAAACTAGTAGAAGCCGACCTCGGGGAAGATCAGTTTGGATTCTGTAGAAATGTTGCAACACGTGACCCAATACTGACCCTAAGGCGTATCTTAGAAGCTAGATTAAGGAGGGGCAAACCTACATTTCAAGCATTTGTAGACTTAGAGAAAGCTTTTGACAATGTTGACTGGAATACTCTCTTTCAACTTCTGAAGATGGCAGGGGTAAAATAGAGGGAACAAAAGGCTATTTACAATTTGTACAGAAACCAGATGGCAGTTGTAAGAGTCGAGGGACATGAAAGGGAAGCAGTGGTTGGGAAGGCAGTGAGACAGGGTTGTAGCCTCTCCCAGATGTTATTCAATCTGTATATTGAGCAAGCAGTAAAGGAAACAAAAGAAAAATTTGGAGTAGGTATTAAAATTCATGGAGACGAAGTAAAAACTTTGAGGTTCGCCGATGACATTGTAATTCTGTCAGAGACGGCAAAGGACTTGGAAGAGCAGTTGAACGGAATGGACAGTGTCTTGAAAGGAGGGTATAAGATGAACATCAACAAAAGCAAAACAAGGATAATGGAATGTAGTCGAATTAAGTCGGGTGATGCTGAGGGAATTAAATTAGGAAATGAGACACTTAAAGTAGTAAAGGAGTTTTGCTATTTGTGGAGCAAAATAACTGGTGAATGGTCGAAGTAGAGAGGATATAAAATGAAGACTGGCAATGGCAAGGAAAGCGTTTGTGAAGAAGAGAAATTTGTTAACATCGAGTATAGATTTAAATGTCAGGAAGTCATTTCTGAAAGTATTTGTATGGAGTGTAGCCATGTATGGAAGTGAAACATGGACGATACATAGTTTGGACAAGAAGAGAATAGAAGCTTTTGAAATGTGGTGCTACAGAAGAATGCTGAAGATTAGATGGGTAGATCACGTAACTAATGAGGAAGTATTGAGTAGGATTGGGGAGAAGAGAAGTTTGTGGCACAACTTGACCAGAAGAAGGGATCAGTTGGTAGGGCATGTTCTGAGGCATCAAGGAATCACCAATTTAGTATTGGAGGGTAAAAATCATAGAGGGAGACCAAGAGATGAATACACTAAGCAGATTCAGAAGGATGTAGGTTGCAGTAGTTACTGGGAGATGAAGAAGCTTTCACATGATAGAGTAGCATGGAGAGCTGCTTCAAACCAGTCTCAGGACTGAAGACCACAACAACAACAATTTTCATATGCAAGTATCACTCACTGTCAAAAAGGCATAAAGATACACACCACTCCTCTGGAGTAATATGCCTCACCATATATCCTCCACTTAGATAAATGGTTTCACTGTAAGTGAATTACTTGCCTTACTTTCTATGTAAGTGTGTTTAAATTAATAATGACCTCTTGTTGTATATTACTTTAACTGATAATTTTTAAAGCTAATAACAGCATCTGGTTGGGAAAATAAATGAGCTTTCCACTTGTGGGTCTCATTGTTTTGTATTGATCATCATCACAAAAGTAATAATAACTCTGTTATAATTGAAAGAATCTACCTTCTCATTGTGCATACCATTCTCTGCTTATGGCAGACTTGTACATCTTAATTGCAGCAACAGTCTCTTTCTTTTGCCTTTGCCCATTTCTGCCTTAAAATCGGCATTGTTGCATGTTAGTGGTAGCTGGTAGCTGGATGCCCTTGCTGATTCCACCTCTAATGCCCCTCCTTCCTAGGACAGTATCAGTGTATCCCATCTGTCTGCGTCTAGTGTAAATCTATGACCAAGTGTTTTCTAAGTTTTTGCAAAGCGGGTAATTGAAGTGGTATGTGGGCACCAGCCTGATAATCACCTTACTAAATGTGGAAAACCATCAATAAATCACATCCAGACTGGCTAGCTCACCAGCCCTTGTTGGATTCAGTCTGGAGCAGGTTCACCTCCCCGTATCCTAGAAGTGGTGCTTTAATGCATTTGTCTATCCACGTGAGTTAATTGTAACAACAGTATAGGTTTAATAATCTGCTTCCACATTTGAATTTAAACTGCTTTTTCATTACAATATCTGAATCTTATTGACATGTAAGTATAGTTATAATAATGAACTTGCATACTGTATTTACATGAAAGTGTCTTGCTACACTTATTTACTATGAGAAAACAATATATCTTGTCCACCTTTTCATTCCTTAAGCATTTTTTGTCTTACTGTAATATGAATGCAGATGAAATCACATTCTTTATGACTTTTATAGCGCAATACCTTTGCTCTTTGAATTATCTTATTTCTACACTCACACTCAAACACTTCCCCTATCTTTAATATTTTCCTTTTGATAAAATTTCTCAAATTCTGGACAGCTTTGGAATAAGTCTCAAAATATTAAATATTTCTCTTCTGCTGAGTTAATGTTTCATGCATTTTTCCTCAGGCATATTTCTTTTCTTTTCCAGTCAACATTCCTCTTTTACTCACCAGAGATATCTCTGTATACAAAATCCTGTCCCTACCTTAACATAATTGTAGATCCTCCTTCCTTAGTACACCTACCTATTTTCTACAATATTAGATATATTTGCACACACCATTGTATTTGAAAACAATACCCACTTCTCATTTACACCTATATTTCTTCATTTTTTTTCTACATTGAGACATTTTTTTCTCCTACTTTGCAAATAGTAAATCTAAATCATTCAGTTGCAAAGTCTTTAACGTACCCACCTAGATCATTCTAGCAATCAATCATTGACAGTTAATTACATGTATATCTTTCTAGCTATCAATCCTTGCCATCAAATTACTCATTATAAAATTATAATAGTGTGCAATATAGGTTACTTTCACAGTTATGAAGGAAAATTATAAATGTTACTTGTAATGTTGATTTTAGCACATTATAGAGTATGCCTTCAGTCATCTGCCTTACCTCCATTCCTCTTTATCAATGTCCCCAAAAGAATTTTCAGACTGTTATGACTTGATCCTGCAAAAAGGGGGTAGGCACTTCTTATGCTGAATGCATAATCCTGACTAGATCCAAACATTTAATTGAAGCTGTGTTGGAAAAAAATGTGTCCGCACTTATCTGTTCATTGAGATATATAGACAGTCTGTCTTAAGAGACAACAGTGAAATAAAGCCTTTTTGCTCAGTTCATCCACTACACGTTCAAGGATATTGTTCTTTTGTTGAATTATACCTTCTGTCCACTTAAATAATTATAATAAGAGTTTTACTACAAACCCTGCATTTAACACTTCTATTGGTCAAAGTCCAATACTTAAATGAAGTGATTATTGAAATTGGGGTATAAACTGTACCCTGGTAGGAGATTAACTCAGAAAATGTGTATGACAAAGTCAACCAATTACCTTCATCAATCTTTCAGACAGATTTGATTTCTCAAGTAAACATTTCTGAAAGCTATTGCTAATAAACTATATCTATTATCCATAAATAATGTCTTAGGTTTTCCGACACCTGTAAGATAAGCTTTTAAAAAATTTATTACTGCTGTTTTAAATGGGTACAATCTGACATATTTAAACCAACACATTATTCTTACAAAAATGTAAGGCACTCCTCCTCTTCCTTTTGCTAAATGTCCAGATAGAGCTGCTGTTGTTAAATAATTCAATCCTTTAGGTATTGTTGGATACATTTTGTAATTCAAATGTTTACTCCCTGTTTTGAGCCTATGATGTAAATCACTGATGTATAAAAATTTCTTTTACTCATCTATTTAGATTTTAAACTAACAAAACATAATTACAGTTACATATTCTGAAACACCTATAGCCTTTGTGTAAATATCTCACCAATTCATTCATTGCTATAACAGGAATAAATATTCTCCAGCACTCTGACTTCAACCTACTCTTCAAAATAAATTCTCTCCCTGGAACAATGTTTCTGTTTTGTCATTGTGGCACAATGTTCCTTGATCCCAAGATGTGATAAATATGACCAACTTGTTTTATTTTCTGAGCTGGTAATCTTGTCATTATTACAACAATTTACTGACATAAAATTAAGTCTAAATACAGCTCCCAGTCCTTCAGTCGTACACTCTTTAGTCATACTTAATGGTAAATGAGATAGTGCATCAGGGACTATGTTTTGTGAACCTTTAATGTGATTAATTTCTAATTTACGTCCCTATAAAAATAACACCCTTATCACAATGTACCATGTAACAACTTACTTTCCACTCAGAATGCTGAAGTTTGATGGTCTGCATATATTTCTATTTGGGAGCCCCACATTAGAGTCTAAAAATTTTGCTGGCTCCACACGATCAACACAAATATTTTCTCTATCAATGAGTAATTAAACTCATGTTTATTGAGACTGTGACTAGATAATGTTATATTTTGATGCTCACCTTTCTCTGAACCTCATTCTCCCTGGAGCCATTCACACCAAGACCATACTTGAACACATCTATGGCCAATTTAAACTCTTGGTTCATTTTAGGATGACACATAATTTTAGCTTCTGGTAGGACATATTTAATGTCACTGAAAACCTCAGCTGTACCTCATCCCACCTCATTTGCCTTTATGATTTAATAAACTTCACAATGTTGGATCATTCACTGATTGTCCTTCTACAATTTTTCTATAGAAACCATTTAAAGCTAAAAACAGTCATAACTGTTTCATATTCGTAGGTTCAAGACAATTCTTGATAGCCCAATATTCCTTCCAGATTAAGTCTTATTCAGATAATTATTATAACATGACTATTAATTTAAGTTTTATTGTTATTCTTCTAATTAACTTAAAGTTCATATTAGTAACTTACAATGATCTCCTCAAGACTTAGAAACTATAAATAAATTACCTACATACAGTAAGTCTTCTATCAACTCACTGCTCAGATGCTTACCTAAAACTTGAATAGAAATGACTACTGAGATATTCATTCCAAAGGTAACATTGCAAAAGGGTAAGTTTTATCTTCAACTGATGTATACAGTCTTGGTTTTTCAATACCTACTGTTAGGTCCATTGAGGTATAGAATTCTGCTTTTCAGATTTGGGTAATAACTCTTCTACAGCTACATATCCATCCTACTCAGCCTCTATATGTTTATTTAATTTTCTGGCATCCAGAACCAAATGAACGCCACTTGCAGGTTTCTTAACTGCCAATAATGGAGTACTGTAGAAATTAAGACTACATTCTACAATTTCAATAACAGTCATATTCTGGATGTATTCCCTAATAGTAGTCCAATGACTCATAGATATGGGATAGGATTTACAGAAGCAAGATTTGTCTTCCTCAACATTAAACTTATACAATACTTCCTAATTACATCAAGAGAAGAGTAAGAAAAGAGTTTTGCTGCTAGGTAATAGCCATGGGAGGAATGTAGGCCAGATAGTACTGGAAAAGTTAGGAACAGGGTGCCAGGGCACAAGTATTGTGAAGCCAAGTTGGCTAGCCTTACACTGATGGTGGAGGGCACAGGGAATATTAGCAAACTTTTGGGCAAAGAGGTTATTGTAGTAGATGGAGCAGGGAACAGCCTGACTAAGAACAGTAAATACAGCATTCCCCCAAAGTGTTTAAAAATGCACAGAAAAGTAAGGGTAGAAGAGTTTTTTGTCCATTTAGAAAATTTACAAAGCTCTGAAAACATAAACAGTCTGTTCCTGTCTAGGCTAGGGTTAGATAAGTTATATATAAATATCACATTCTACCATGCAAAATTAACATGGGAAAAGGAGAAGTTGTATATTAAGACAGAACACAAGTTCAAAATCACTGAGGCAAGTAGATTTTGTAGTGAGCAACACATAGAAGTGTGTGTTTGTGAATTACTACTGTAAAATGATTCACCTTTAATTGTAACTGAATACAGATCACCGCTGCAAAATTTTGGTTCATAAGGAATCTGGATTCCCTACTGTGCTATCTGTCAGACAGCAGCAAGTAGTTTATAGTAGTGGTGATCTCGTGTGTAGATTTTCTAATGGATACTGACAGTAAAAATGATCTGGAAATTTTATTTCGATGCTGCAATTTGATATCAGTAATTAATGTCCCAGTATGGATGGATAAAGACAGTAGGGCTCTATTTGATAATGTTTTCTTTGGTGAAGCTCAAAGCAAGAAAACAATTGTTTACGCAGTAACAAATGCTCTCTCTGATCATGATGCACATTTAGCTAGGATAAATAACACAATGTCTTACAGTATGGATACTTCTTGGAGGAAATCAGTTAGCACAATTAATGACTCCAGCATAAATGTTTTCAATAATAGTTAGTGTGAGATTACATGGGATGAAATTTATAATGAATCAAATACTAACATAAAATTTAATCTATGCCATGATAAATTTATATCATTATTTGAATCGTCTTTCTGCATGACTTAATAAGAAATTAGATTAAACAGACATGTAAAAAATCATGCATCACTAGAGGGATTGTATTATCTTGTATCTGTTGGCAATAACAAGTAGACATCCTGCAGTTCCTGCACATGTAACAAATAGTACTCAAAATTACTAAGAAAGGTTATAAAAAAATCAAGGAACACGCACATAATGTCAGAAATCAGTGATTCCAATAACAGACTTAAGGCTACATGGAATGTAGTAAAACAAGGACAGGACAACCAGCCACAAAACAGAATAACATCACTACTGGACTGAACAGAGTGGCTATAAATGCTGAATCACAGGTAGAAAATATATTTAACAATAATTTCTTACATACAGTAGTAAGTATAGGTACAAATTGTTCAAGAGAAAATCACAGCAGTGTGTTGAACAAATAACTCTCATAAAATTCAGTCACATGAATGCATCACCAATTTCTTCTGAAGTTAAGAAAATCATACATCCTCTCAAAAAATAAGAGATCATTTGGTTTTCATGCAGTTTCTAATAGGATACCAAAGATTTGTGCCCATATGATAAGCCTGGTCTTACCTGAAACATGTAATAAGTCATTAACTCAAGGCATTTTTCCAGAGACACTGAAATAGCCATAGTTAAATCCCTTGAGAAAGATGGCAAGAGAGATATCAATAACTGTGAACCTATTTAACTGCTAACACCGTTTTTCAAAATTTTTGAGAAGGTGAAGTGTCCTAGAATAGTATCCCACCATAGCAATCATAATATCTTCAGCAAATCGCAGTTTGGGTTTCAAAACAGTTGCTCTACTGAGAATGTCATTTACATGTTCACTTGCCACTTTACAAGCATTAAATGATAAAATAGCACCAGCTGATATTTTCTAAAAACTATCTAAGGCATTTGTCTGTGTGAATCACAGTATTCTTCTAGATAAATAGAAGTTTTATGGAACTGATGGTTTAGCGAACAAATGGATAATGTCATATCTAACCAAAAGAATGCAGAAGGCTGTACTCAGTAATTCAACCAATGTAGAATGAGGATATAATTCTGACAGGTGAGCAACCACATATGTGATTCCCCTAAGGCTCTATCTCTGGACCACTATTGTTCTTCATACACTGAAGTGCCAATGAAACTGATATAGGCATGTGTGGTCAAATACAGAGATATGTAAAAAGGCAGAATATGGTGCTATGGTCAGCAGTACCTACATAAGACAGAAAGTATCTGATGCAGTTGTTAGATTGGTTACTACTGCTACAATGACAGCTTACAAAGATATAGTGAGCTCGAATGTGGCGTTATAGTCAGTGTGTGAGCAATGGGACACAGCATCTCTGAGGTAGCAATGAAGTGGGGATTTTCCCATACTACCATTTTATGAGTGTACCATGAATATCAGGAATCCAGTGAAACATTGAATCTCTAACATCACTGTGGCCAGAAAAAGATCCTGCAAGAACAGGACAATGGCGACTGAAGAGTCGTTCAATGTGACGGATGTGCAACCCTTCCACAAATTGCCGCAGATTTCAATGCTGGGCCATCAGCAAGTGTCAGCATGTGAACCATTCAATGAAACATCATCAATATGAGTTTTTGGATCTGAAGGCCCACTCGTGTACCCTAGATGACTGCAGGACACAAAGGTTTACAGCTCAACACTGACATTGGATTGTTGATGACTGGAAGCATATTGTCTGTCTGACAAGTTTCATTTCAAATTCTATTAAGCAGATGGACATGTATGAGTATGAAGACAACCTCATCAATCCAAGGACCCTGGATGTCAGCAGGGGACTGTTCAAGCTAGTGGAGGCTTTGTAATGGTGTGGAACATGTGCAGTTGGAGTGATATGGGACCCCTCATATGTCTAGATATGGCTCTGACAGGCGACCCGTATGTAAGCATCCTGTCTCATCCCCTGCATCCATTCATGTCCATTGTGCATTCTGACAGACACGGGCAATTCCAGCAGAACAATGTGACACCCCACACATCCAGAATTGCTCTAGAGTGACTCCATGAACATTCCACTGAGTTTAAACACATCTGCTAGCCACCAAACTCCTCAGGCATGAACATTAGTGAGCATATCTGGAATGCCTTGCAACATGCTGTACAGAGATCTCCACCCCCTGGTACTCTTACGCATTTACTGACAGCCCTGCAAGATTCATGGAGTCAGTTCCCTCCAGCACAACTTCGGACATTAATTGAGTCCATGCCATGTTGTGTTGTGGCACTTCTGCTTGCTCGTCTTGGCAGGTGTACCAATTTCTTTGGCTCTTCAGTATATATGTAAATGATCTTCCATCTAATAAATAAAAAGTAGAATCAGTCCTTTTTGCAAATGACACTAGTATTTTAAACAATCTAAGTATACATACAGAAGCAGAAGAAATGGTAAACGATGTTCTAAAAAGTATCATTGACTAGTTTTCTGCAACTGTTTCACACTTATCATTTAAAAGACACAACATATTCAGTTATGTGTATCTAGGAGTACATCACCAGTGATAAGTGTAACACATGGAGAGGAAATAATAAATAGACTGGAAACTTCAAATATCTTATGTTCCCATACAAGAGAGAATTTAAACAGGAGAAAGCACATTTTGTAACTCCTAAAACAGCATAGTTAGCCACACTTGCACTTAGAATCATTATAGATCCTGGAGAGAGACAAATCAATAAGGTTACATATTTTGCATATTTTCATTCAATAATGTCATAATGTTCTGATGTTATTCATCTTCAAGAAAGAAGCAATTAATTGCCCAAAAATGTGCTGTGAGAATAATACCTATGATGTTCTTGTACACATTTGTTTAAGGAGTTGGGCTTTCTGACTACCACTTCACAGTATATTTATTTCCTCATAAAGTTTGCTGTAAATAATCCACTATAGTTCCAAAGGTGCAATGATGTACATAATTCAAATCCCATAAGGAAAAATGACTTTCATTACTTCACAAGAGTGAAGGGGTGCCCAATGTGGCAAAAATATTTTTTGATCACTTACCCAGTGATATAAAATGTCTGACAGCTGGCAAAATAAAATCTAAAAACAAACTGAAAATGTTTCTCCTTGACATCTCCCATTTCACTGAAGAATTTCTATTATTGTAATGCATAAAAGGTGGTGGGTAGGAATTACTCACATCTGTATTAAAAGAAAAGCCCCTTAAAAAGTTCAGCATGTAGCCATATTTGCAGATTAATTATTAATTTGCTATGTAAATGTAAAATGACTTGTTCCATGTTATTAGAGTTTATTGTCAAAATTATCCATGGATACTGAAAATCTAACTAACTCAGGCTTATCAGAAAATATGTCCTTATGACTTAGTAACATTTTGTTCAGATGGGAGGTGTAAAGACTTGTGAGTGGGCATCCAGGGGGTATTTTCAAATAAGAACAGAAGGATTTTCTAACAAGGGAAGTGTCACAGCTTGAGGAGGTATTTGGTATCCCAATTGTATTTAGAAATTTGATGTACCACTGTGATTAGGATGGTGAAACATTCGATTGTGTTACTCTTAGTTTGCCCACTAACAGTCTTTAAAAAATGTATATGCTTGAAATAATATTCAAAATTATGATAGGTACATTTAGCAAAAGAAATATCTGGACAATTCTCTGAATCATATTCTTGAACTGCAAATCAAATGCCACTTGAATCAAATTCTTGAATACAGCAACATGTGCAGGAGTTTTGTGCCCAGCTGCTCACCAGGAATATTGAAGCATAGGCTCACACAATGGAACAGGCAGGTGGCAATGGAACACCTTTTTACAATGAAAAGTTAGTTTCTTAATTTTGTCTTGAAGTCACTGCAGAGAATCCTTACAGAGTCTGTTACCCTCTTGCACAAATTTCATATTTCTGGAAGAAATATACATCCAAACACTACATCTTTTGTTGTTTTTGGTGAAATGATCGTGCATTTAATATCTTTATCCACAAATGAATCATTTACTGCTATAGTGTCCTCGTGAGCACTCTAAGCATCACAAAGTAATATACATTTATAGTTATTTTGATATTGGCATTTACAGAATCACATTTTTCCACATACAGAAGCTTCCAAATTGGAAGCATGTTATGTTTGGAGGAAGACTGTCTTCAATATCCTTTGTAAAATTTGAACTGAAAGTGTTTTGTTAGGTGTTCACTAATTGAAAGTCCAGTATCTATTGTATAGCTATTAGTTGTACTGTGTGCAGAGTGGACCAAGGCAGCTGTTGACTTTTCCCCTTTTCAGATAGTGTCACACCAAAAGTTATTTCATACCAGAGTTCCAAATGGAGTTTCACTGTATCTGGAAACTTGCAGTTTTCTGGAACACTGCTTCAATAAAATGGGCCACAAACTGGTGAATATCTTCTTTCTGTATATGTCTGTTGGTCATGAAAAGAGTGATGTGCCTATGGCACATCCTGAATTCATTCTTAAGACATGCTGTGAAAGCTGCAGAAAATTTAACTTTATTTGCCCAATTTCCCTTGCATTTTTGCTCTGGCCAGACTGGCAGGAGTCAGTAATGGACATATTTTCTTTCATTTCTTATTACGTCAAATTGGGATAGAATGTGTTGCTTTATCACCAGTTCTTTGATTGCCTTGTTTCCTCAAATAGGATGTTCATTACATAATTTTTCTCCATATAAGCAAATACTACTTTGATGTTCTTAGTGCTTCTTACCAATGGATGTCTCTTCAGTAATGATTTGTAGGTCCCAACTTTATGTGGAGGTACATGATAATCATAAGTTTGTTCAATATCTTCATCCAATAATTTTTGTTAAAATATGAAAAATATTGGTTTTCTCTTTTGGTGGAGGTTCATAGTCACCAGAACTGTTAGCTTCTCTTTGAGGAGTACTGTTTCTGCCACTGCCACTAGTATTACAATCTCACACACTATTATTCCTTCATCCACTATCCTATCCAATATAACATCTGTTGAGCAGTCAATTGAATATTTGTCTTTCTGAATCAGATCCACCAAAAACATCGGAAAAGTGTCATCAACTTGTCCTATATGGTGTTTCATTAGATAATGCCTTCTTAAGGCCGCCCCATTGTAGCTGGTTACCAAGCCACCACAGAATGTATCTCTGCCTTCGTAGATCAACACCTTCAACCCATTACATGCAGTCTCCCAACCTTCATCAAAGACACCAACCACTTTCTCAAATGCCTGGAATCCTTGACCAATCTGTTACCCCAGGAAACCATCCTTGTAACCATTGATGCACTTCCTTATATACAAATATTCTGCACATCCAGGGCCTTGCTGCGAGCACTTCCTTTCATGCCGAGCACCTGCCACCCTACCTAAAACCTCTTTCCTCATTACCTTAGCCAGCTTCATCCTGACTCACAACTTCTTCACTTTCGAAGGCCAAACATACCAACAATTAAAGGGAACAGCCATGGGTACCAGGATGGCCCCCTCGTACACCAACCTATTTATGGGTCACTTAGAGGAAGTCTTCTTGGTTACCCAGGCCTGCCAACCCAAAGTTCGGCACAGATTTATTGATGACATCTTCATGATGTGGACTCACAGTGAAGATGAACTCCAGAATTTCCTCTCCAACCTCAACTCCTTTGGTTCCATCAGGTTCACCTGGTCCTACTCAAAATGCCATGCCACTTTCCTTGACATTGACCTCCATCTGTCCAATGGCCAGATTCACACATCTGTCCACATCAAACCGACCAACAAGCAACAGTACCTCCATTATGACAGCTGCCACCCATTCCACATCAAATGGTCCCTTCCCTACAGCCTAGGTCTTCATGGCAAACGAATCTGCTCCAGTCCGGAATCGCTGAACCATTACACCAACAACCTGAAAACAGCTTTCGCATCCCACAACTACCCTCCCGACATGGTACAGAAGCAAATTACCAGAGCCACTTCCTCATCCCTTCAAACCCAGAATCTCCTACAGAAGAACCCCAAAAATGCCCAACTTGTGACAGGATACTTTCCAGGACTGGACCAGACTCTGAATGTGGCTCTCCAGTAGGGATACAACTTCCTCAAATCCTGCCCTGAAATGAGATTCATCCTTCATGAAATCCTCCCCACTTCGCCAAGAGTGTCTTTCCGCCATCCACCTAAGCTTCGTAACCTCTTGGTTCATCCCTATGAAATCCCCAAACTATATTCCCTACCCTCTGGTCCCTACCCTTGTAACCACCCCCGGTGTAAAACCTGTCCCATGCACCCTCCACCACTACCTACTCCAGTCCTATAACCTGGAAGGTGTACACAATCAAAGGCAGAGCCACGTGTGAAAGCACCCACATGATTTACCAACTGACCTGCCTACACTGTGAAGCTTTCTATGTGAGAATGACCAGCAACAAACTGTCCATTCGCATGGATGGACACAGGCAGACAGTGTTTACTGGTAATGAGGATCACCCTGTGGCTAAACATGCCTTGGTGCACTACCAGCACATCTTGGCACAGTGTTACACCATCCGGGTTATCTGGATACTTCCCACTAACACCAACCTGTCAGAACTCCGGAGATGGGAACTTACCCTTCAGTATATCCTCTCTTCCCGTTACCCACCAGGCCTCAACCTCCGCTAATTTCAAGTTGCCGCCACTCATACCTCACCTGCCATTCAACAACATCATACAAAGATGATGTAACTTACCAAACGAAAGCGTTGGCATGTTGATAGACACACAAACAAACACAAACACATACACACACACGATTCAAGCTTTTGCAACCAATGGTTGCTTCATCAGGAAAGAGGGAAGGAAAGGGAAAGACGAAAGGATGTGGGTCTTAAGGGAGAGGGTATGGAGTAATTCCAATCCTGGGAGTGGAAAAACTTACCTTAGGGGGAAAAAAGGACAGGTATATATACAGGGTGTTACAAAAAGGTACAACCAAACTTTCAGGAAACATTCCTCACACACAAAGAAATAAAATATGTTTTGTGGACATGTGTTCGGAAATGCTTACTTTCCATGTTAGAGCTCATTTTTATTACTTCTCTTCAAATCACATTAATCATGGAATGGAAACACACAGCAATAGAACGTACCAGCATGACTTCAAACACTTTGTTACAGGAAATGTTCAAAATGTCCTCCGTTAGAGAGGATACATGCATCCACCCTCCATCGCATGGAATCCCTGATGCACTGATGCAACCCTGGAGAATGGCGTATTGTATCACAGCCATCCACAATACGAGCATGAAGAGTCTCTACATTTGTTACCAGGGTTGCGTAGACAAGAGCTTTCAAATGCCCCCATAAATGAAAGTCAAGAGGGTTGAGGTCAGGAGAGCGTGGAGGCCATGGAATTGGACCGCCTCTACCAATCCATCGATCACCAAATCTGTTGTTGAGAAGAGTATGAACACTTCGACTAAAATGTGCAGGAGCTCCATCGTGCATGAACCACATGTTGTGTCGTACTTGTAAAGGCACATGTTCTAGCAGCACAGATAGTGTATCCCATATGAAATCATGATAACGTGCTCCATTGAGCGTAGGTGGAAGAACATGGGGCCCAATGAAGACATCACCAACAATGCCTGCCCAAAATTCACAGAAATTCTGTGTTGATGGTGTGATTGCACAATTGTGTGCAGATTCTCGTCAGCCCACACATGTTGATTGTGAAAATTTACAATTTGATCATGTTGGAATGAAGCCTCATCCATAAGGAGAACATTTGCACTGAAATGAGGATTGACACATTGTTGGATAAACCATTCATAGAAGTCTGCCCGTGGAGGCCAATCAGCTGCTGATAGTGCCTGCACACGCTGTACATGGTACGGAAACAACTGGTTCTCCCGTAGCACTCTCCATACAGTGACGTGGTCAATGTTACATTGTACAGCAGCAACTTCTCTGATGCTGACATTAGGGTTATCGTCAACTGCACGAAGAATTGCCTCATCCATTGCAGGTGTCCTTGTCATTCTAGGTCTTCCCCAGTTGTGAGTCATAGACTGGAAGTATTGTATGCTGGTCAGTTGTTTCGAACATCTTCCTGTCGGGACACCTTCGTTCTGGAAATCTGTCTTGATACAAACATACCATGCCATGGCTATTGCCCCATGCTAATCCATACATCAAATGGGCATCTGCCAACTCCGCATTTGTAAACATTGCACTGACTGTAAAACCACATTCATGATGAACCCTAACCTGTTGATGCTATGTACTGATGTGCTTGATGCTAGTACTGTAGAGCAATGAGTCACATGTCAACACAAGCAATGAAGTCAACATTCCCTTCCTTCAATTGGGCCAACTGGCGGTGATCGAGGAAGTACAGTACATACTGACGAAACTAAAATGAGCTCTAACATGGAAATTAAGCGTTTCCAGACACATGTCCACATAACATCTTTTCTTTATTTGTGTGTGAGGAATGTTTCCTGAAAGTTTGGCCATACCTTTTTTAACACCCTGTATATAAACAATACTGATACATGTATATTAAACACATCAGCTCCTTGTTGAGGTAATTGATTGACTGGCATGTTAATCCCCTCTCAACGAAACTACAAGCACTGTTATGTACAAATAAAGAGCAATGCAAACACATGCTTTCATAGGTATGGCTATAAGTGTAAGATGGGTGTGTGTACAGGTGTTTAAATACAAATTCCTGTTTGAGCCTAGGGACATCCCTTGCAAGTAGAGAAAATAATGTAATCCATGATGTGGGATGCCTAAGGCTTTCATAGGGAATGTGTCAAGACTGTCAGTGGCTGGGAGGAGTCATTCTAACTAAATTATGGAGGGTTGAGGAAATGTTGCATGTTGTCGGGTAGGAGCCTGAAGTCACAGAGCAGGCCAGTTCTGTAATCCACACTCTGCCTGCAACCTCCAAAGCCCCACATGACATCCATCCCATGTTTCCTGTTGCTGGCTTGGTGCAGGCAACACTTGCGAGCATATTACACCAGCAGTATGAAGCCATGTGTACAATGCTTGGTCAGCAATACAGGTCACTTTCAGAGCTTGAGTCATCAAAAGTCCCATGAACAGGCACAACTTCTAACCTGAGAGAAGCAAAAAAATAACAATTCAGTATTGCTAATGAATCATCTCTGTAGAGATGGGCAAACTCGTTCATCCTTGGGAACTAGTTCACTGGTGATCACTCTTTTTTGGGAACCATTTATTTTTACTCGTTCACCATTCATTTGTGATCAGTATACAGCTCTTCTGAAAAACTGAAAATTAGTAGCGTAGGTGACTGAAGATGGAAGGCGCCAAGAGGGGTTACTTGCCTCCATCCTGGAGTACAGAGTTTTTATTCATAATAGAATTCTCACACACTTGTAATTTTTATGATTCTGCAAAACCCCTCATTTAGCCAACTGTAGCCTTATGTGGCTGATCACAGGGAAATAATATAAGGTGGCACAAGAAAAACCAGCCCAGAGTACAGACTGCTCACCAATTACACAGGATTTTTTTTACCTCTAGGAGCAGAATAGATATACATGTAATAATTAGACAGTGAAGAAATAACAAATAAGCTAATGCAAACAACAACTTTGAAACAATAGATTATGATTGTTAGGCGACAATGAGCAGTCTAGTACTCGGGGCCAGCTTTTTGTGCACCACCCTCTAGCACTGAAATAATATTGTAGAAGTTATCATATTCTCTTTACAGAATGTGACACCAGACACTCAGTTATGGAATGCGGACTTCATTCAGTTGTAAGTTGGTCTGCCTTCCATAACAATGAACATGCTCTTTTACCTTGGATCAAAAAAGGGAAAATGGCCACTCATGTGTGCTGTGCCAACTTCCTTTGCATGTGTAATAACAAAAAAATCTTGCCTTTTTACAAGTATTTCTTCTGATGTTTATCAAAATAGTGAAGTAAGCTGATATGCTGTTTTGTTACCTGAAAAGATGTATGTATAACATGCCACGTAATTTTATATAATTTATGTAATTATAAATACATTTTAATTACCGGTCATGGACGCTGAATAGAATACAAAAAGGACCAGAAGTTCAGAGTTAAAAAAGGTTTGAAACTGATCTAAAATGTGCAAATGCAGTGAACTAAATGAATAACTCTATACTGAAATAACTATGGGCAGTTGGCAGTGGAACTGTGGTGAATGGTCATGTGAAGAAGGACGAGTCTTGCTGAGCAAGACTGAGACAGGTGGGAATGGGACCAAGGGTGGAACGAGACTGGCCAATGTGCCATTGGTGGAACAAGACCGACCGTTTTCCATTCCTGGGATTTATAAGTAGAAAACTGTGACCAAAGTGAACTATGAAAGACTTTTCCTTAGAATACATTCATTGCTTGTTCTGTTCATCCTGATGAACCATTCCTTTGGACCCATTAGTTTGCAAACAACCCTTCTCTACATCTCTGAACTCCTCCAACTGTGTGGCGAACAGCACAATGCTCTCAATAACAATCTACAATCATTAAACACAGAAGAAAATTAAAGAGTTCTTGTCTGCAGAAATATCACAAAAGATTCACGTTGTATAAGATTCATATTGTATAAAATATACAATGATGTAGAGTTACATAATTAGATCCTATGTCAAAGTATAGTGTTACATGACCCTTTTTGCGGTAGCTCATATTCAAATAAAATGCTTGTGAAAATTAACTATTGTTGAAGTAGGAAGCTTCCTAGTTTTATCCAGGTCAGTTAGGTACAAACATATTTTAGGGAATGTGTCATATCCCATAGGAAATGATTTTGTTTTCCATGCAAACTAGTGGCATTGTTCACCATTTCTATGTTTTCTCCTTGGACCCTAATAAGGGCATATATACAAATGGTCTAATGTGCATTTATCTAAGGGGGATTGGTCAAGTTGTTCTGTCACACCTCATCTAAATCTTAGGTATAGTAATAATTGCAAGTTAATAATAGTAGAGTGCATTACAACATATATCTCAGTTACTTACACTCTATTATTTTGATGTTATGCTTGTCACTGTATCTGCAGATTAGGATGTCTGAATCCATACCTAGCTCCCTTGGCTTCTTATAGACATTGGGTTTCAACAAATGCATGCCCATCGGGACTCAGTACTGCACCAACAATGTTTTCATAAAAACCCAACTCAGAAGAAATAATAGACCCATTTGGTAAACCAAATTAACTACATTTCAGCAAGATAAATATGTAATTGCAAAATAATCACATGCAGAATCTCTTATCCAGGGCGAAAAATCTCACTTTCAAAAGAATTGGAATGTATAATTATGTTCACAATTTAACGACAATCTCAGATATAGAGTCTTTGGTCATTGATAACATTGTAGTGTAGGAGCTGAAAACAACTGACACACTTTATTCAATTTCATCACAATAAGAAATAGCTGATCACAGTCATAACTGATGTTACCAATTATATTACTAGGTCATTTAAAGTTTATGTAACCAAGGAGTTCATGCATATTATTTGCATGGACTGATCAGCAAAACTCTGATGATTCATGAATAACTAAAAGTACATGACTCTATATCCAACTTAAGTCATGAGTACGTACTGAAACAATATGTGAACTCCCCGTACCTGGAAATGAATGTGAACTGTTAGGCACCCAGGAAGGTCAAGGGTGGGTTCAAAATCAGATTATGATTGTGTTATCATTCAGCAAATGGCTTACACGAATGGATGGGAGTGCTGCATTCCCATGGTGTGGTGTGAATACAACATCAACATGGAAAAAGTTCTGGTAGTAGGTCAGGGTACACCCAGCTGGAACATCCCAGTAAGCATATCAATGCAAAATGACCTGTCTCTGAGGAGGAGCAGGGTGGCCTCATGGAATAAAGGAATGGCCGAGCTGCCTGCTCATGAGCAGCAGACATGGAATAGAAGGGGAGGTGGGAGGTACAGACATGCAGGACTCCACGCACAAATGACCTATGCATTTAGGTAGGAAAGGGGTAGCGTAGAGGGAGCATATGTGGTGCCATACAGGGCTTGCATCTAGAAAAGATATGACCCCTGAATCAATTCACAATGTTGTTTAAACAAACAAATGGTATTGCACATTACTTACAATTAATGCACTTCAATTAGAACTGATATCAGAGGTCTAAGGATGGTTCAATCAAGTTGATTCACACTAGTGTAAATGAATGGGTTAGGGCAGCATGTGCTTCATACTTCCTGGCCTCTTGCTGTGGACAGTATGGTGCCTTCACCTGAGCAAGTGCACACATTTTCGCATACTAGTGCAGGATAAGAATCATGGGAAAGTGTCACTGGAAGTTCTGGACAGTGTATCTCAACACAAACCTACTATATAAAGAAAAGCAATAATGCCAACAACAATTCTAACATTGAACATTAGCAAACTGAGTTTTAAAGGAGTGGGCAAGGGGTAATTATACTAATGATGTGGCACTAGTAGGAAATGAATATGATACAAGCACACTTCATCATGATTATTAAGTTTTCAGATAGATATGCCAAGGCATGCGACAGAGGTTGGATCCAATGGTAACCATATAATCTTGAGCCCCTGCATACACCAGACAAATAATGAATATGAGCAAGTAATTCATCCTGGTTGTTCATATAGAATATATAAGTAGGCAATCAATCTTTGAGTTTGTATCATATTTCAATTGAGGCAATCTAGTTATAGATCTGGTGTGTCACAGTTGCCTTTACTGATATGCAAAATGAGTGGCTTTCCTGAAATATATTTCTTGCCTTACTGACGATAATTTGAGGTGTGGTGTCATAAACCGATATTCTAAGGAAGTACCTCATGAGCAAAAGAACTTATGTTATAATCACATATCTGCTTTCTTTTATTTAGAGTTGGAATTTTACTTGTGCACAAAATTTCTCCATCATTTCACAATAGAAATGGAAAGCACTGGGCGTGGCATGAATTAAATGATCTCAATCACTCAGAGAGTACTCCCTGAAATGTGTCAGATCAGTCTTCCCAAATGTTTATAACAAATTTTGTGAGGCAGGATGTGGGGCAGGGGACAGACTCCTACAATTAAGTTTTAAGAGTATTGATGAAAGCAGTTAACAGACATTTGTTTATATTATGTTTTAAATAACTCATGGTAATCAGCAAATTGTCTTATTTTTGCAGGCATGAATCTTCACAGAAGAATCTTCTGTCTTCCTGTGTTAAAAACACAAGGCAGATAGATAATTACTATATATTTTCACCAGCATTCTTAACAGAAATACTGAATAAAGCTTACATAAAATGACAGGGTATGATGATATTACTGCCTGTAGTAAACATTTGTCTTGCCAAAATCAACTGTACAATGAAGAAATTGCTATGAAAGGAAAAATGCGCAACTCTAAGTAGTCATTCTGAAGTCTCAGGATCGAATATGTACACTCAGAATTATATTTTCATGTACAGATAACTCATCCATTGAAATCATTCTCACAGCAATAGGGGAATAAAAGTTATTCAAAAGGCAAGTTTTGATGGTACAGTGGGAGGTAAGTGCTAGAGTACTTTCTGGTCTGGAGAAATAGTTCTCTTTTCAAGCCAAGAGTTCACCACACAAACAGCTCACACACAGCAGGAAGGCAAGATACATGTTTCAGATAGCAGTCTTGGCATCCACACATAACTGCCACAGCCTCAGCCTGCATGACAGTTATTGGGGGAATGTCACATAAGCCCCACCTCTGTGTTATCTTCATACACTCTTTGTATAATGGTATTTCAGTACCCATGAAACTGACATTCCATGACATGCTGCATCTGCTAGCAGTACCTCATAATTCCCAAGGTACAAGGGCTGACTGAAAAGCAATGCCTCCACCTACGTAACTCTTCAATAGTTGGCAGCATTGGTATGCGGTAAGTACTGGCTTGTTCCATAGCCTCTTCTCTAAAGCTCTAGTTGGCAGGAATTCTTAACACTGAATGGTTGTGTTGTCACAATGTAAAATATGGAACCCTGCACAGATGGTTGGTCAATGCCAGCAACTCCTCTCACATTATGAGAATGAAGGTGACATCTTTCTCCATTCAAATGTGACAGGAGACAAAACGTGTGTACACCATTACGATGCGCAGACAAAACATCAGTCTATGGAATATTGACACAAAGACTCGCCCCAGAAAATTAAATTCAAGACACAGCCTCAGCTGGAAAAATCATGGCCACAGTGTTCTGGGATGCAGATGATCCATGTTGATTTCCATGATTGTGGAACAACAATAAATTCAGAGCATTACATCACAATGCTGCGAACTCTGAAGCAACAGTTAACAAGGGCCTGAAAGGAAAGGGGAAATGTTTTCCTGCAGCATGACAATGCCAAACCACCACAGCAGAACTTCAGAGACGGGATCCTCCATACAGTCCAGATTTAGCACCGTCTGACTTCCATCTGTTCCCGAAAATGAAAGATGATCTGCAGAGACATCATTATGCTTCTTATGAGGATGTTGAGAAACTGTGAGACTGTGGCTGTGGAAAAAGAGTGTTGACTTCTTCCGTGACGGCTTCAGAAAACTTGTTCATTATTGACAGATATGTATCCTATTGGCTGGTGATTATGTAAAAGATTGAATATTGGTAATTAAAGATCACATTCTAAGGATTATTTCTGCATTTGATTTATTAAAATATTCCCATCTAAACCCAATTAACAAAGGTGGAGGCACTACTTTTCATTCAACCCTTATAGTAAGCAGGCACATAACAATCGAATGCTCTATAAAAGGGAGTGTCATATTTGGGGGCTTTTGTGAGACTGAATATCATCTTGAGATACAAAATCCAAGACAGTGGCATATTGTTGACACTCTGCACCCTGTTTGTGAGCTTCTTTTAGCTCCTCAATAAACACTTTGCCTGCTTGCAATACATAAACCTTTCCACTTAATATATCTTTATTTTGATGAAACTATGACACACATCATAATAATTGCACACCATTAACACACATAGTGTCAGACATGACTTCGATTCTTCTAATTTAACAGCCACAAAAGTGCTGTATGGCCAGTAACTACCATGAATTTCCTGCCATACAGGTAATATCTGAAATAATGTACCTCAAACACTAGGGATACCAGCTCCTCTGATCTGCTATATTTAATTTCTGCTTTTTTAAGGTGCCAAAATGCATAACAATTTGGTTTATCTTCACCACTTTGTTCCTGACTTAGAATAAATCCCACAGAAAAATAAGACAAATCACAGGACAAGACAAACATTTTTTTTTTTTCGAAATCAGGACATACCCACATTAAAGTCTCATGATCAACAACAATAAGATGTTAAACAGTGCTACACATATCTGACATTCTAGCACCATGACTTCTAAAAAAAATCATGTATTGCTAAAGCTTCAGCACATTACACTAGACCTTCAGCAGAAACTCAACATTTTAGATAAGTTGAAATGGGGTTCTTCATAGAAAGCCATTGCTGTTGAGTTTAATGTTAGACAGGCATCTATTTATGACAGCGAGAAGAAAGAAGATGTTATTTGACAGTATGTAACCCAAATGGTGAGTGAGTTGGGAAAACGGAAGGTTATGCAAAACAGTGATAATGAAGACCTTATGTGGCTGTTTACACTTAATTCACATAACAACATGGTAAAGGAATTCTCAGGAGTAATACAATAATAAACCAAAAAGCAAGTTGGTGGCAGTAACTAGTTTGCAGCAAGAAAGGGTTACCTACCAAATTGGAAAAACCAACAAGGCATATGGGAGCTGACAGTCACCAGTGAATGTCACTCAGCTAATGAAAAAGATGCAGAAGACTTTGTAAACAAGCTATAAAAGATAATAGAGGAAGTATATTTAATGCTGATACCATGTAAAATGCTGATGGAACTGGCCTCTTTCACTAGATGCTTCCTTCAAAAAGATTAGCTGCCAATAATGAGGAGGAAGCTTTTGGATACTTACAACAGAAATGTCGCCTAACATTAATGGCTTGTTGTAATGCAAATGGGGGTTATAAACTACTGCTCAATGTGACTGTGACAAACAAACACACTGCTTATTTACAACACAGTGTCAGAATTATACCATCAGTGCAATATTGTGCTAAGAAGAAAGAGTGGATGAACAGAGACATATGATCACTCAGTGGTTCCACAAAACATTTGTACCATTTGTTAGAGATGAGCAGAAAAAGAAAAAGTTTCAACTAAAAGTTATCCTTATAACTGCTGATGCTCCCTGTCAGCCTTCTAATCTGACTCTAAAGTTTGATGGTATATAAGAACTTGTGGGAATCCTGTATAGCTGGGTTTGAGTAGCATAGTGTACTGACACCTTGGCTAAGAATTTATTGTCACTATTATACACCAATCAGATAAAGGGCATGTTGCCACAAAACACACACCTCAAGAGATGAGAACTGCTGAACAAAGATCATAATTTAAGGTTACACATAAACATTTATTTTCAGTTGCTACAGTATATGTTGGGCAGAGTTGGTCCTGATGATCAATACCACCACAGATCCCACTCTGCCAGTGAGGGGCGCTGCATAGTTAGTACAGCCAGCACACTGTCTTGTATTTTTTTTTATAGAAATGATGGAGAGGGGAGGAAATGGAGGAGTTAGTCATAACCGCAGTGAAAAGAGACAATGTTGGTGACATCAAAGTTGTAGTACCAGCATCAAGGTCCATGTCAGAAGGGATGTGGGGGAGGCTGAGATAAGAGGGGAAAGGTTGTCATTCTCCTCTGCAGGTTTGAGCCAGTGTACACATACTGTTGTAGGTTTGTATTCCAATAGAATTGAAAATGTTTGTTCCCCCATTGGATTCCCCTGCTGAAGTGTGGTGCAGAATGTGTCATACATAGCATTATGTGGAGCAATCATTTAGACTCTTGTGGATGAAAACTGAACGTAAACTGTGAGTATAAAGTGGGGGCATGAGGGTGTTACTAATGTGGCATTAGACATTCTGTGCCAACAAAGGTTATTCTACAGACATCAGAGGTGGAGAAGGTAAGAGAAAACCTTCATCGTCCTTTTAACCTGGTAGTGCAACATTATCAATGCAGTGGACAGCTTTTAATGGTAATTTCTCTGGCTTTTTCAGTCAGTTGCATGAGTTCCATCCTGTCTTCCATGGACTTGATCCCTATAGACAAGGCAGAATGTCCTAAAAATGTTGCACTCTTGTGTGACATTTTTTGGTACAGACAATAATGGCAACATGTTCTAAGGTATGGAATACCTGTCACATGCAGTCTTCATGCTTTTTAGGTGTCACAGAGAACATCAGCATGACACCCATGTGTGGGAAACAAAACAGAAGTTTGAACACGGGTGAGTCAATGTATCTCTGACACATTCGAGTCACTTTCTTTAATCCTAAAAGCACGAAGAGATAATGAAATAAGCCAAAGGGGGTAATAATGGCAGTTTTAGCAATGTCTTAAATTGGCATTAGTATTTGCAAATATGCCTTTCACCAGTCTATGACACCAACGATCATTGTACCCAACAAAGAGTGTGCAAACTCCAGAATATTAAGTAATGGGTAATAATCAGGGATTGTCTGAGTATTGAGCGACCTCTAGGCCCTGCATATTCGGAATGTACAATCTTTTTTGAGGGTGAAATGTACTGGTGAAGCCCAAGGGGTGTTTGAAGAGTGAATAATGACCTTGTTAAGCAACTCATCTATTGTAGCTTCGGTGATTTGTGATTTGACAGAGGAGAGACAGTGTGCCTTGCAAGAGATGGGGGTCCTCTGTTGTTCTGGTTCTGTTTATTATGGTGCCCATAATGCCATGGTGGGGAGAGGGGTGAGGTTGTGTGGTACTGGTGGAGGAGAGGGGGAACATGGATATTGTAGTCATGTGTTGCACAAACACTGGTTGCACTCTCACTTGTTTCATTGGCACTAACCTGCTTGTGCATAGTGGCTGTCAAAAAGAAGTGTTTGCTGACAGCGAGGGCTGGCGTCCACTAACACTTGACCATATTGATGCAATGCTGGATGGCATCCACTACTCCTATGGGGCAGTGATGTGTACAAGGGTCAGCATTACTGTCCATGGAGTCCAAAGTGAGTTATGTCTGGGTTAACAACTTCTGAAGGTTACATTATTCATTGTCACTGCCAGGGCTGGCTGTGATCTTCTGCACTATAAACTATAAGTCCATGGGGTATGTGTCCTGAGCCGATATCTTTTCCACAGTGGCATAGATGAAACTTGAAGGGACCTAAGTTTCTGTTTTACCTATCCTATTTTTTTATTTTATTTATTTATTTTTTTTACTCTTACAATAACCTTCTCTTGCAACATGTGATGTTCTTTTCTCATGCCGCTGTACAGTTGATGAGCATAGTAGTTGGATCCTGAGTACCAATGAAAGGTAGATGGCATAAATGGTCATCCCATCAGGCACTTGTGAATGACATTATTGATCTGCAGAGTAGTACCCCTTCCAGTATGTCTGGGCACAGATGCAAGTGGTGTAGAAAATCAGCTCCAATTAGCGGCTCATTCATGTCAGTGTTTATGAATGTTAACGTGAATTTTTGGCCACTGCTTAAGACAATCTTGTGGGTGGCAGTTTCATAAGTTGCAATGATCAATCTGTTTGCTGTCTAGAGAGCAGGTGCAGTGTGAGGGCTGTGAGTGGGTGAAGCGGTATTCAGAGCCTTGCTGTTCTGGATCGCCAGTCCACCAAAAAGTATTCTTTGGTGTGACAATCGTGCACATAGAGCCAGGAGTTGTTGCTAACAGATGGGTGTGACACACTAGTTTGGTTCACTGAGTAGAGTATGTGGTGAACTTTGGCAATGCCACAGCCTCTGATGCCAGGTGAAGGTTGTGAGAAGTGTTTGGATGTTGGCAGGGTTGAGAACACTTGTGTCTGGCAGTGCGTCCAAAGTTCGAATGAAACCAGTACCATCTGTTGGTTGTTGTCCATATCCTAGATACGGGTAGTATTAAACCATCTGTTGCCAACAGCTGAGTTGATGACATGCTTTGGGGGCATCAGGTGTCATTGGGGAAGTCCAGTAGCATTCAGTCTTGACTAGTTGAGTATGGGATTAAGATGGCTGCCATTGCTCCAAGCACTGCATGTGCTGGAAACCTCAGATGAGGTCAGTACCTCTCAGTAGTGATCTGCTGGAGAGAAGGGAAAGGTGGCTGCCACTGCTCTGCGCTTGGCGTGTTGGGTAATCTTGGGTGAAGTCAGTGTCATTTGGTTACTCTCTGTTGCCTCCGTGTGCAACATGGCTGCTGGGTAGTGAAGGTGGCCATTGTGCAAAATATATATGCGGTCTACCAACTGCAATTTATGTTCCAGTGGGAGTCCTTCATGGCATATTAGCACAGCTTCGATATCATGTGACAATTTGTTCGACGACATGGCCCACAGTGTAAGGTCAGGCGTTCTCTATAAAACATGGTCCATAAAAGGTGTCACAAATGCAATGGCAGTCGTCTGCTCAATCGTTCCATGTGAACTCCCTGAACCATTTGTTGTCTGGAGGTCTTGTCTTAGAAGTAAAGCTGTTTCAGCAGCCTTGAACTCGTTGAATGTAAATGTGGAGATAGTATGATGTCACTGGTTATGGTAGTATATTCCCCTGGTTGACACAATAAAGGTGAATACTTCGGTATGGCATCAAACATGTGTGTGGTGAATGCTGATTCAGTTTTACTGACCAAGATATGGAATTGATCTGCTACAAATGGAGGCAGTTTTGAAGGCATATGTGGCACTATCAGAATGACATTGGGAAGGTGTCCAGATGGCACTAACTGATTAGATCGAGGGCCATCAGCTTGCAAAACCCCACTGATCGTCTATAGCATAGTGGAGAGAATGCAAGTGATCTGGCTTTGTTCGGCCAGCCAAGCCCCATCAGTAGGTAGAAACGTATTCGTCGCCTGAGAACCAGACACAGTAGAACAACTTTGGGGTAGGATTTGAATAAGCACCTGGATCCAGCATAAAGGTGGGATCACTTACATCCATCAAATCCAGTTGTTGTTCAGTAGGAGGTGAGTTAATCAGATCTGTTGCAGGGTGTCACGAATTGTGCCATGTGGGGGCGAAAGTTCAGTATGTAAAACTGGAAGAGAGAAAAAATTCACTTTCGGATTTAATATGTTCCGAATAATTCGTTGCACTGTGTAATGCATGGTGAATACTGTAGAGCCCAAAGAAAGGTCCTAAAAGTCTCCAGTGACTTCTGGTATCCACTGTCCTGGCGACAGCTAACATGTCCGTTAAGTATGTAGACAATGAACTGTGGTCCTATGTCACCAATGTGGGAATTCTGGGTATCCAGGGTTGAGCAGAATAGCGTACTCACACTGTGGTTAACAATTCCGAAATTTATTGTCACTGTTATAAACTGATCAGATACAGAGCATGTTACCAAAAAATACACAATTCAAGTGACAAGCGGAAACTGCCAAACAAAGATCGTTAAAGGTTAAAAATAAAAATATGTTTGTAGTTGCTACAGTCGATATGTTGGGTGGAGTCGATCCTGACACAGACTTTCTTCCAACAATCATGACAGTCCTTATTCAGCCCTTGAACCAGGGACTTTTTGGGTCAAATAAGCGTCATTAGTTGACTGCTAAGTCTGAAGCTATTGTATCGACTCACTCTGAGAAAAAAACGTAATTCTTATACTAACTGGACTGCTACTTCGTTACACAGAGGATATCTACATCTAAATTATTAATAAATCGTGTCACTGCTGAAATATATATGCATGCTAACAACTCCCAGCTACTCCTACTCCACAGTCCATGTTTCTGCTGTGCCATCGTAACAACGCTAATGGAATGAGAAAGAAAATCGATAATATTAGTATGATGTACCCTTTGTCATGTACTGTACAATGGGTTGCGGAATATATGTGTAGATACAGATGTATAAGCAGCACCCAAGAGGTCAGACAAATTGTTTGCTCGGCCATGCAGGATTATACAGCCATGTGATGTGCATTATCCAGGAAATGGGCAAGTGACATTTCCACACTGACAGTTCAGCGACTTCCGGAGCACCACGGACTTTATGCATGGCGTCCGTCGTTGCAGCTTCTTTGGCGCGGCAGCAGAGAGAAGTGCGCCGACGTGGGCCGTCAAACGACTTGGACACATGAATCACATTAATAACGACGCGTAGTCCTTCCAGGCGAGTCCCAGTTCTTCATATACACTCCTGGAAATTGAAATAAGAATACCGTGAATTCATTGTCCCAGGAAGGGGAAACTTTATTGACACATTCCTGGGGTCAGATACATCACATGATCACACTGACAGAACCACAGGCACATAGACACAGGCAACAGAGCATGCACAATGTCGGCACTAGTACAGTGTATATCCACCATTCGCAGCAATGCAGGCTGCTATTTTCCCATGGAGACGATCGTAGAGATGCTGGATGTAGTCCTGTGGAACGGCTTGCCATGCCATTTCCACCTGGCGCCTCAGTTGGACCAGCGTTCGTGCTGGACGTGCAGACCGCGTGAGACGACGCTTCATCCAGTCCCAAACATGCTCAATGGGGGACAGATCCGGAGATCTTGCTGGCCAGGGTAGTTGACTTACATCTTCTAGAGCACGTTGGGTGGCACGGGATACATGCGGACGTGCATTGTCCTGTTGGAACAGCAAGTTCCCTTGCCGGTCTAGGAATGGTAGAACGATGGGTTCGATGACGGTTTGGATGTACCGTGTACTATTCAGTGTCCCCTCCACGATCACCAGAGGTGTAAGGCCAGTGTAGGAGATCGCTCCCCCACACCATGATGCCGGGTGTTGGCCCTGTGTGCCTCGGTCGTATGCAGTCCTGATTGTGGCGCTCACCTGCACGGCGCCAAACACGCATACGACCATCATTGGCACCAAGGCAGAAGCGACTCTCATCGCTGAAGACGACACGTCTCCATTCGTTCCTCCATTCACGCCTGTCGCGACACCACTGGAGGCGGGCTGCGCGATGTTGGGGCGTGAGCGGAAGACGGCCTAACGGTGTGCGGGACCGTAGCCCAGCTTCATGGAGACGGTTGCGAATGGTCCTCGCCGATACCCCAGGAGCAACAGTGTCCCTAATTTGCTGGGAAGTGGCGGTGCGGTCCCCTACGGCACTGCGTAGGATCCTACGGTCTTGGCGTGCATCAGTGCGTCGCTGCGGTCCGGTCCCAGGTCGACGGGCACGTGCACCTTCCGCCGACCACTGGTGACAACATCGATATACTGTGGAGATCTCACGCCCCACGTGTTGAGCAATTCGGCGGTACGTCCACCCGGCCTCCCGCATGCCCACTATACGCCCTCGCTCAAAGTCCGTCAACTGCACGTACGGTTCATGTCCACGCTGTCGCGGCATGCTACCAGTGTTAAAGACTGCGATGCCACGGCAAACTGGCTGACACTGACGGCGGCGGTGCACAAATGCTGCACAGCTAGCGCCATTCGACGGCCAACACCGCGGTTCCTGGTGGCGTCCGCTGTGCCGTGCGTGTGATCATTGCTTGTACAGCCCTCTCGCAGTGTCCGGAGCAAGTATGGTGGGTCTGACACACCGGTGTCAATGTGTTCTTTTTTCCATTTCCAGGAGTGTAGCATCACAGGTGGACGTATCCGTGTGTGGAGGCTCCAAGAAGAACGATCGTTGCCCGACTGCGTTACCCATTTCGACTGCTGCCTGGCTAGCACGATGGTCTGGTCTCTCTTTCCTTGAAGAGATCTGGTCATGGGATGGTGAGAGACTGGCGCACCACCGTTGGCATGCCACAGTGATTGATAAACGTTGGAATACAGTTGAATCACCATGAAATGACACACCTGTATCTGCCATGCAAATTCAGTTGGACTTGATGCCCGGCCAGGTTAGTAATTGTAATTAAAGTGAATATTGTAATTGTAATTAAAGTGAATATATTAATTTAATGTATATAAATTTAACAGTTTAAATATATTTAAATGTTATAATTAATAGTTTTAACATTGTGAAGAGTAAAAGTAAATTAAAAAATTATGGCAGCAGTAGGAATCGCATCAATGCTGACGAACTGGCGGTCTGTGTACCTGACTGCTCGGGTATACTGCTGTTACGTCAACCACTTCTCAAAATCCTTCATACTCTACACTTGCAGAACACGTTACATGTACTTTCAAAGAAAATGCTGGCCTGATGCTGTGAGCAACATAGCTCTCAGAGTGCCGAAAGGGACGACTGTCATATGAGAACATGCGCAGTCGAAAACAGACAGCTGCATGCCTCCTCTGAGTTAATCATAGCGTGACTGGCCATCATTGTAGCACTCGACACTAGTTTCAAATTATCGTGAAGAGAGCTCTACATAACACGTTTTGGTCCATTTTATTTACGCTACCTTTCCTGGTTTTGCAATTTTAATGGCCAGCAGTGTTGACGACCATTCTGTTTTCTTTCGGTATTGTAAAACCAGGAGCTTATTTTTGTTCTTGCGTAAGTGATTTTTTATTTCCAGTGTGTGAGAGTTTGATGTTATGAAATGGGGTGCAAAAAGTGAGTTGAAATTTGACTTAAGAAAGGTGTGAGGAACAAAGAGACTGTATGAAGCTGGAAGATTATACTTCAACAAGTATTTCTGGATCAGGAAAAGGGAATCTGTTCAAATTTCCGTAGGAGAGATTGCTCGGTGTGTGAAGCTGGTCATAAAAAGGGGAGTGTTGGTGCAATTGTAGTAGCGGCACAGTTTCATTGAGGAGACGATTAGATTATAGCGCATTGGCTCTCTGAAGGTATTTTGAGAATTTGAAGTGAGACGGATGCTAAAAAAGAAAGCACATGGAGGAGAGGTAAGGTGGGTGTGCAGGAAGAGGCAGAGATCATGCTTGTCGAAGGCTTGTAGGAGACGAGTGTCGTGACCGCACATGAAACGCAATGTTGTGTTTGTGTCGATGATGCTGATTATGGAGGAGAGAGAGATGAACTCTGACCATATGGGCCATCACTGTCTTTGTTGGGTATCAATTCAATTTACACTGTAGATTGAATAATATGGAGAATCTACAGAAGGAAAGAAGATTAAGATTCGACGTCTTGTCGATGACAAGGTCATTAGAGATGGAGTACATAGATAAAGGACGGGTTCAAAAATCGGCATCTTTGTGTTCGTTAGAACCATCCCGCTATTTGCCTTAATCGTAATAGAGGAGCCACGGAGACCATAATCAAGGTGAGCAAGCTCGGGGTCTGGCGCAACTCCAGTGCGACTCCCGCGTGCTTAGAACGCTGGATGGCTGCGCAGGCAGTGCGGGGAGTCTGTCGCTATCCGTCCAAACTCGTACTTCAGCGCCGCCTTCCCAATCAGTTTAATCTCTCTTCACTAGATGCAAACAACGAGATAGCTGAGGGTATTTACAAGCTGTTGAATTCAGTATTTATTTGATGATACAATATCATTTGCTTAACCCAAGTCGCTTTTTCTGTTAGTAAACTCTTTCCCGTCACTCCTACTTACATTAAGTATGCATGGACACTAGTGCACAAGCTCTTTAGCACGCTCGAGTCGTTCGACAGCATCGCTCTGAAAGTTCAAAAGAAAATCGCATTAAGACCTATTTTCTGCATTCTATACACAAGCTCTATTGTATTTTTTATTTATTTCATTAGCTCGTTTTAGGTGTACGTTAACATCGTCCTGAAGATTCTAAAAAATAAGTAAATGGAAATGATTGCTTGCTGAGAAAGCGTGCGTATTTATTTATCCAATTAGTCCATCTCCTGTTCCCTCCTGTCTCTGTACATTCCCTCCTCCCTCCTATCTGTATCCACTCTCTCTCAGGAGAACTGAAGTCGCCACCAGTGGATAGAGGACGGTGTCCCACCTCCACAGCGTGACGTCCGAGTTGCAGCCCACATTATCTTCTTTGTGGGGAAAGCGAAACTGTTGTTTGTGTTTTGTGACACACATGGGGTCCATAACTGAGGATCATCCCAACTTCAAAGTTACGTATGTACGGTCGGAAGAACCAGTGGATGCTTCCAATTTAGGGCTACTTGTAAGGATCAGATATTAGAACCTGCTCTATGTGGCGAGTGTAATTCACCTGACCATAGGGAGTGTTCTGATCTTTTGATGTGGGGTTGTTATTGTTGAGTTCTTAAAATATGGGTAGGGCTAGTGCTTTGCAGAATAGAGACACAATGTGTCACCAATCAGGAATCTGTGCATCGGTTATTTAATGAAGTAGCATGACTAAGTACAGAAAATACTTTCGCAAATAATGATCTGACAACGAGGAATGAAGTGTTGGGATTATTAACATCGCAGAGTCTAGAATTAGATTAAGATGTTGCGAACTTCATTACTCCTTTTCCCAGTAGAACATCCGAGGATGCGTTATCGTTTATGAAGGATCTCTTGTCATCTCCTGAGATGTTGCAGATAGCGACATTGTGCCTTTCAGGTGCAGCAAAGCTCCTTGTACAATGCACAGAACTACTGAACAAAGCACAAACCTTTGAGCAGCTAAAACTGTGATTACTGCAAAGGCACAAGAAGCAGAACAGTACGTGACTTTTTTGTGAGTAGCTAATACACTTAGTCTGCTAAGAGGTCTAATAAAGCCATAGAGGATTTTTCAGACAGAATTGGGAGAATTAAGTATGTACAGACTAATTAACGCCGCCGAGTGTGGAGGCGAAAATGACGCCATTACAGGAAGCCGAATAAAGAGCAGTTGATGCACTGTTGAGGAGTTTTGCACCATAAAGTTTGAGGAGGGTGCACGCTGGTGCACCTAAGGATCTCCAAGCAGCGGAGTCGTTGGCAATGGCATTTGAAGAAACAGATGTTGCAATAGGGGTGAACGATAGACGAAGTCTGTTTACGGCTAACGTAAAATGGTTTAATTGTGGGCGTATGCGGCATGTGCAGAGACACTGCCGCCAACTACGAAGGAACAGGTGTGGTATTAACCCTTAGCAGTATTACGGGAATAACAATAGGGGTGGACAAAAGGGAACTTCAGAACGCCCCAAAAGGTGTTCCCGAGAAAAACGAATGCAGGAAATACAAATGCAGAGGGCGAATATGCAGTAGTGAGTATGATCCAGTGGAAGAACGTATAAGTTTCTATTTAACACAGAGGCGCATGTCAGTGGCTTTGAGAGATTTATTACTTAGGAGGGAATAGGACATACCACGTTATAGTTTCCATGGTGTTGGGAATAATTATGTATGACCAGTAAGTTTAGTAATGGTGACTTTTCAATTGGAGGCAACCAAGTTTAGACAGTGTGTTGAAGAGGTGTCTAAAATAAGTGAGGCCTACAGCGTGATCCTGGGGTTAGATTTCCTGCATCAGCATCGTGCCATCATAGTAGCCAATCCAGTTAATCAGCGAGCAACAACATTAAGGCTTAATTAGCAAGACAGAGCATCGGGTGGCACTGGGAAGTCCTTGTGGGTGAGCCTGACTTAGTATAGTGGGACAGCTGAAGGCTACTGGTTTGTTACATGCAGCATCTCGTTTAGTGGGACAAAGTGTTATTTCGCGAGACAAAGTGTTGCATGTGTACATGAAAAGGATGGGGGCAGAAAAGTACCTGTCAATGTGAATAGTTTTGGCACTGAGGAGGTTAAGTTGTTGAGGGGAGCATTAGTTACTACGTTAGAGATCCCAGAAGAAGCAGATTGCAACACAGAAGGTATGAGGTATGAACAGACACAGTACGCTGCTAAGACTGTATTGTGTGAGAAAGTCTTCATTACTGTGGAGACACTGTCAGTACAGAAAAACGCCGTTTGGTTTGGTGAATGCACCAGAGTGTTAGACGGAGCGTTGAAGGGATTAAATCCTTGACAAAGTCTAGAGTATTTGGAGAACATAATTGTTTTTTCGAGTGATAAGTAAGAGCATAATCACTGAATGATTCAAATGTTTCAAATGGCTTTGAGCACTATGCGACTTAACTTCTGAGGTCATCAGTCGCCTAGAACTTAGAACTAATTAAACCTAACTAACCTAATGACATCACACACATCCATGCCCGAGGCAGGATTCGAACCTGCGAGCGTAGCGGTCGCCGGGTTCCAGACTGCAGCGCCTAGAACCGCACGGCCAATCTGGCCGGCTGCACTGAATGAGAGAAAAGTTCAAGAGACTACAAGTTGCACATTTAACACTGAGTACTGAGAAATGTCACTTTACATTTGAAGAAGTGAATTAATTGGGCCATATACACTACTGGCCATTAAAATTGCTACACCACGAAGATGACGTGATACAGACGCGAAATTTAACCGTCAGGAAGAAGATGCTGTGATATGCAAATGATTAGCTTTTCAGAGCATTCACACAAGGTTGGCGCCGGTGGCGACCGGTACAACGTGCTGACATGAGGAAAGTTTCCAACCGATTTCTCATACACAAACAGCAGTTGATCGGCGTTGCCTGGTGAAACGTTGTTGTGATGCCTCGTGTAAGGAGGAGAAATGCGTACCATCACGTTTCCGACTTTGACAAAGGTCGGATTGAAGCCTATCGCGATTGCGGTTTATCGTATTGCGACATTGCTGCTCGCGTTGGTCGAGATCCAATGACTGTTGCCAGAATATGGAATAGGTGGGTGCAGTAGGGTAATATGGAACGCCCTGCTGGGTCCCAACGGCCTCGTATCACTAGCAGTTGAGATGACAGGCATCTGATCCGCATGGCTGTAAAGGATCGTGCAGCCACGTCTCGAACCATGAGCCAACAGATGGGGACGTTTGTAAGACAACACCCATCTGCACGAACTGTTCGACGACGTTTGCAGCAGCTTGATCTATTAGCTCGGAGACCATGGCTGCGGTTACCCTTGACGCTGCATCGCAGACAGGAACGCCTGCGATGGTGTACTCAACGACGAACCTGGGTGCACGAATGGCAAAACGTCATTTTTTCGGATGAATCCTGGTTCTGTTTACAGCATCATGATGGTCGCATTCGTGTTTGGTGACATCGTGGTGATGCACATTGGAAGCGTGTATTCGTCATCGGCATACTGGTGTATCACTCAGCGTGATGGTATGGTGTGCCATTGGTTACACGTCTCGGCCACCTCTTGTTCGCATTGACAGTACCTTGAACAGTGGATGTTACATTTCAGATTTGTTACGACCCGTGACTCTACCCTTCATTCGATCCCTGCGAAACCCTACATTTCAGCAGGATAATGCACGACCGCATGTTGCAGGTCCTGAATTGGCTTTTCTGGATACAGAAAATGTTCGACTGCTGCCCTGGCCAGCACATTCTCCAGATCTCTCACCAATTGAAAACGTCTGGTCAATGGTAGCCGAGCAACTGGCTCGTCACAATACGCCAGTCACTACTCTGTATGAACTGTGGTATCGTGTTGAAGCTGCATGGGCAGCTGTACCTGTACACGGCATCCAAGCTCTGTTTGATTCAATGCCCAGGCGTATCAAGGCCGTTATTACGGCCAGAGGTGATTGATCTGGGTACTGATTTCTCAGGGTCTATGCACCCAAATTGAGTGAAAATGTAATCACATGTCAGTTCTAGTGTAATATATTTGTCCAATGAAAACCCGTTTATCATCTGCATTTTTTCTTGGTGTAGCAGTTTTAATGGCCAGTAGTATAATTAATAAGGGTGGTGTGAGGACCAATCCGGAATTGATACGGGTTTTTTAGACTTTCCAATAGCAGGGGCAATCAAAGAATTACATCCTTTCCTGAGGCTTGCAAATTGCTATGGGATATTTGTGAGAGGATTTGCAGACATAGTGCGACCACTTACACAGTTGTTGAAAACGCCTATCAAATTTGTGTGATCTGAGAGGTGTCACAGAGCATTCGACGAGCTAAAAGAAGAGTTGATGTGAGTCCAATGTTGGAGTTCCCAGATTTTCAGAAGGAACTTATACAATCATGTGATGCATCGAACCATGCTCGTGCTTGTGCTTCGAGCCAGGAGGTCAGTGGAAAAGGACATACTATTGCTTTTGCATCAAGACAACTGAATAGAGCTGAGAGAAGTTATTCTGCCACAGAGAGGAAGACGCTTAGCCTGACATATGGAGGAATATACTTCCAATGTTGCATTTACAGGAGAAAGTCTAAAGTAATGACTAACCATGCTGCTTTGAAGTGGTTACAAGATTTGAAGGACCCATCCAATAGAATGATGAGATAGGCATTAAAACTCAGTGAATTTGAGTCGAAGTAACCAAATGCCTGATCACATTCTATTTGGTCACGAAGGGTGCACAGGAATGAATCGAGGAGTGGCTGAGAAGTACTGATGGAAAGGAAGAAAAAGTGAGTCAGTCATTACGCCAGGAATTGTGTGCAGAGTGTACAATGTACAGATCTAAGTCTAAAACGAGTAATGTTGTAACGATTGCCAGAAGCTACAGAACCATTTCGGATGATTGGGGTGGATGTGTTCATAGTGTCTAACCAAACTTCAGTGGGGAATCGTAGATGCTCACCATAATACATCATTCCCCTCGTTATATTGAGATGGTGCTGATGCTGAACCAGCAGCAGTCGCAGATGCGCAAGAGGTGGTGAATAGATGGGTGTCGAAGTTTGGAGTGCCAGAGACAACTATAACGGATCAGAGCACAAGCTCCTTATCGGACCTGATGAAGAAGTTATGTCTGCTGTGGAAAGTGAAGAAATTAAGAACCAGTTCACTTCATCTTCAGGCAAACGGAATGGCGGGTGTGTTCATTAAATGATCAGGGGGATGCTCGGTTATACCGTCAGCTTCTATCGTAATGGCTGGGATACATACTAATCTTTTGTGGTGAAGTGTGTATAATTCCAAAGTGCACACTGGCACCAGCACCATTCTAGGTGCTGTATGGTAAAAAGATGCCGGAGCCATTCGGTATGATTAAGCAGAGAGGGAGCAGTAATGGGCACTCACTCCAAGAGCTCATGAGAAGTGTGGGAGGAGTTTGGAAGAGGGTCCAAAAAGTGAACACCAATGCGTTGGGGAGGCAAGACGACCCAGTGAAGTGCATGGGAACCTTACCTCAGTACAACTTGGGCCAGTGGGTGATGTTGACTCCACAAATTTGAATGGAAAGATCTTTATGGCATAATACAAGGGCCCATGCCAACTTAGTGAAACTACGTCACCTGTGAATGAGAAGCTACAATTACCAACAAGGTCAGTGATCACACGCGGGCTCTTACGACCACTCAAGGGTGCGCCAGAATTAATCCCAAGAGGAGCAACGGTAGAACAAGAGAGAGGGGAAGACGCAGAAGAGTGTTCAATAGAAGTGTGCATTAAGGGCACGAATGTAGTTGATGTGTTTTGTAAAGTTTAATATTTGTGTAGGCTGTTAAAGTAGTGTTGGGTAGGATCATACGTATGTGTTAGGGGAAGGATTATCCTAAGTTATTGTGTGAGAGATGCTGATCGGAGACAGCAAACTTCTGGCGGAAGAAGAGATGGTAATGGTTCCTGTCCTCAGATTGGCATTCAGCGAAGCTAAGGAAGGAAGGTTGCCAGTCTTGGTGACGCTGCACCTCTTCGCCCTTGATGCGGTATGTGTGCTGAGAGATCATCACCTGGAAGGAGGAGTTTGGTTTTCCTTGCAGCAGGACATGGTAATGCCTCCGCACAGTTGTATGTTAACTTTAGTATTTAATGTATGGGAACTACGAGGCTTATTGCGGATGACGCTGTGGTAAATCGAGTGGTTGTAACAACGGAAAATTGTACTGAAACGCAGGAGGATCTGCAGCGAATTGATGCATGGTGCAGGGAATGGCAATTGAATCTCAATGTAGACAAGTGTAATGTGCTGCGAATACATAGAAAGAAAGATCCCTTATAATTTAGCTACAATATAGCAGGTCAGCAACTGGAAGCAGTTAATTCCATAAATTATCTGGGAGTACGCATTAGGAGTGATTTAAAATGGAATCATCATATAAAGTGGATCATTGGTAAAGCAGATGCCAGACTGAGATTCATTGGAAGAATCCTAAGGAAATGAAATCCGTAAACAAAGGAAGTAGGTTACAGTACACTTGTTCGCCCACTGCTTGAATACTGCTCAGCAGTGTGGGATCCGTACCAGATAGGGTTGATAGAAGAGATAGAGAAGATCCAACGGAGAGCAGCGCGCTTCGTTACAGGATCATTTAGTAATCGCGAAAGCGTTACGGAAATGATAGATAGACTCCAGTGGAAGACTTTGCAGGAGAGACGCTCAGTAGCTCGGTATGGGCTTTTGTCGAGGTTTCGAGAACATACCTTCACGTAGGGGTCAAGCAGTATATTGCTCCCTCCTACGTATATCTCGCGAAGAGACCATGAGGATAAAATCAGAGAAATTAGAGCCCACACAGAGGCATACCGACAATCCTTCTTTCCACGAACAATACGAGACTGGAATAGAAGGGAGAACCGATAGAGGTACTTAAGGTTCCCTCCGCCACACACCGTCAGGTAGCTTGGGGAGTATGGATGTAGATGTAGATGTAGATACGAAATAATGAGATTTAATGAGGTATTCTCGGGCTTAAATCAGTTAGTGAGCAGGTGCAGAGTATTTAGGGTAGTGTCAGAGTAGCACAAGAAGCTACAGGTAGTGTACGAGCGCGCAAAAGTTTTGAAAGGGTTTGAAATTATGTGCTAACTTCGTTGCAAGTCACTAAATGCTCTCGTTATCAACTACTGGACAAATATAGTCCGGGTATTTGCGCGCTGTTAGTTACCCTTTTGTTTCACCCCATGGCCTGCTTTGCAGATAGTAAAGCGTCTTATCCAGAACCACTCAACATTCAAGAGGGAACTCAAAACTTACATATTAGGGACGGTATAGTCATCACTGTTGTGCTCCTCTCATCTCTTTCTTCCTCCTCTCCATCATAGCTTCGAATTTTACCATTCTATTTCTCTTCCTCTAACCTATCTACCTCTTATATATCTCTTTCACCCCATTCTATCGTCTTATGTCTCTGCTCCATGAGAATAACTCACAAGCTGCAAGAACATAACGAGAAAATTCCCAACTAGCAATAGGACTGACATTCATAAAAGAAAAATATGTTTATTTTCATATACATAGTCATTACTATTATTATTATTATTATTATTATTGATTGTTAAAATTATTTTTTGATTGTTATAATTATCATTGTACTACTGTTATAATCTCTATTTTTCTTTAACATCAACACTGTATAACCCGTTATATGTCCTTAATGTTCTGTACAAACTGTAATTCGTTCAATCTGAGTAAGCCTGGTTATGTGTAAGAGACGGCCTGAAGGCCCTAATCTTGCCAGGTAAAATAAATGCATAAATAAATAAAATAAATAAGTACTATGTTTACCAATGTGGGTTGAATCTGCCCCATACATACACACAAATAGATACCTTTTTGTAATATGTAGGGAATTACTTACTGCATTTCATGGTGAACAAATACTTACACTTAGTAACAACATCGTATCAAGCGTACTATGTCAATCTATAAATCCTCTAGTTTCCGCTCCGCTGATAGCTCTAAACTATATGAAAATATAGTGTCTAGCCCTTTTTTTGTTAAAAATGAAATTCCTCCAGTTATACTGAAGATTTTTTATTTACTTCGCTACTAGTTTCGGCGTCGCGTCAACGCCATCTTCAGGCCCGTACACTTTGCTGGAATCAGTTGTGTGGCTCAGTCAGGAAGTCCGCGGTGGGACCAACATATGCTCCACATGGATGGCGGGCAGTAACTAGTTAAACGGGTGGAGGGAGCAGAGCGGAAATTACTAAAAATGCCTTCCTGTGCCCTGCAGCCCAACGACTACTCCCATCCGCCTATCTCTCATCGGCGTTATACTTTCAGTGTATTACGCTTAAAAGAGGTTGTTTTGAATGAACTAAGGGGAAAACATTTTTAATGAAAATAATATGAAATTATATTTACGACGTATTAGGTTTATAACAATAAACAGAAAGACGAATATGAAAACTGTACGCAGTAATGCCTATGTGTTAAGAAATGAGTGAATGTCGCGCCCAGGATTGCGTTATCACTTCGAAACGATTCTCTATCTGTAAAAGAAAGAAGGCATTTAGCGATAGCATGTGGATACAAAAGAAAGATAGATGAACTATAGAACAATGAATGAAGAATCATCTGTACTGATGTCATGAGGGGAGTTCTATTACGACTCTCCATTTGGTTCTTGGTGGCCCAGCAATGTTTCTCGCGCACTAGAAGGTCCAGGTGATGGTTCTTGGACAATGGAAGGTCCAGGCCAAGCGTCACGAGCTGTGATAGATCCCGGCTCAATGAGTTGTTGCTATTCTTCAACTGATAAGTTATTGCAGTTGAATGATTAATGTTACGATAGAGAAAAATTGATTAGTAAAGATGTACAACGTTGCATATTACAAGAATTAATATTATCTGCACCCAGCTGCTTCAGATATTGGTACTGCAAGGGACTCGTCCAGGTCGTCTTTTCCGTCAAAATTGTCGTCGATGTTGGAATACGAATATTCATCACACTGGCACAGCTTCGAGCAGTACACTCCTGCTCACCTATACCAACACCGATCTTCACAGTCTGAGTTGCATTTTCTGGCCATTAAAATTGCTGCACCACGAAGATGACGTGCTACCGACGCGAAATTTAACCGACAGGAAGAAGATGCTGTGATATGGTGGTGGTGGTGGTTAGAGTTTAACGTCCCGTCGACAACGAGGTCATTAGAGACGGAGCGAAAGCTCATATTAGGGGAGGATTGGGAAGGAAATCGGCAGTGCCCTTTCAAATGAACCATCCCGGCATTTGCCTGAAACGATTTAGGGAAATCACGGAAAACCTAAATCAGGATGGCTGGAGACGGGTTTGAACCGTCGTCCTCCCGAATACGAGTCCAGTGTGCTGATCACTGCGCCACCTTGCTCTGTCCTGTGATATGCAAATGTTTAGTTTTTCAGAGCATTCACACAAGGTTGGCGCCGGTGGCAAAACCTACAACGTGCTGACATGAGGAAAGTTGCCAACCGATTTCTCATACACAAACAGCAGTTGAACGGCGTTGCCTAGTGAAACGTTGTTGTGATGCTCGATCCCAACGGCCTCGTATCACTAGCAGTCGAGATGACAGGCATCTGATCCGCATGGCTGTAAAGGATCGTGCAGCCACGTCTCGATCCCTGAGTCAACAGATGGGGACGTTTGCAACACAACAATCATGTGCACGAACAGTTCGACAATGTCTGCAGCAGCATGATCTATCAGCTCGGAGACCATGGCTGCGGTTACCCTTGATGCTGCATCGCAGACAGGAGCGCCTGCGATGGTATACTTAACGACGAACCTGGGTGCACGAATGGCAAAACTTCATTTTTTCGGATGAATCCAGGTTCTGTTTACAGCACATGATGGTCGCATTCGTGTTTGGCGACATCGTGGTGAATGCACATTGGAAGCGTGTATTCGTCATCGGCATACTGGTGTATCACCCAGCGTGATGGTATGGTGTGCCATTGGTTACACGTCTCGGTCACCTCTTGTTCGCATTGACGGCACCTTGAACAGTGGATGTTACATTTAAGATTTGTTACGACCCGTGGCTCTACCCTTCATTCGATCCCTGCGAAACCCTACATTTCAGCAGGATAATGCACGACCGCATGTTGCAGGTCCTGTACGGGCTTTTCTGGATACAGAAAATGTTCGACTGCTGCCCTGGCCAGCACATTCTCCAGATCTCTCACCAATTGAAAACGTCTGGTCAATGGTAGCCGAGCAACTGGCTCGTCACAATACGCCAGTCACTACTCTGTATGAACTGTGGTATCGTGTTGAAGCTGCATGGGCAGCTGTACCTGTACACGGCATCCAAGCTCTGTTTGACTCAATGCCCAGGCGTATTAAGGGTGTTATTACGGCCAGATGTGGTTGTTCTGGGTACTGATTTCTCAGGGTCTATGCACCCAAATTGCGTGAAAATGTAACCACATGGCAGTTCTAGTATAATATATTTGTCCAATGAATACCCGTTTATCATCTACATTTCTTCTTGGTGTAGCAATTTGAATGTCCAGTAGTGTACAAGCTGAAGAAGCCTCTCGGGATCCGAGGGTTTCAACGTGGTAGTGAAATCCATCTCTCCCTCTGCCAACTTCCACTGCACTGCTCTGGATCCAAGTATTACTGTAAATTTGACTGATGGGGGAGAGGGCTGTTTGTTGCTCAGATTCATTCGGTCCAGTGGGCATAGCCATTACGTATGAAGTAAGTACTTTCAAAATGTGACATTTCTGTTCGATGGTTCCTCTGACGGACAGAAGACTATGGGGAGCTTGACGAGGTCGACCAAAGAGCAGTCCATAGAGATACAATTTAGCAGCACCCCATGACACCAACAGTTTCACGAGCAAATTTTCTACCTAATGCGAAAAACAGAGATACACTAACACCAGGCTGAAGACAAGACGCAGTGAAAGTGGAGTCTGATCAAAGGAGGCAGCTAAAGGAGCCAACACACTGATAGTGCGGACGGGAAAACCCTGGCTCCAGCTCGCAAGAGTGGACGAAGACGTCGCCTTCTGATCACATAATCACAGTGATGGGCCTTGAAACTCTCCCCTACGTATGTTTCCTCAAACAGGGAGAGGTACAGGCCCTCGGCTTTTCTACGAACCGGGAACTGCAGTGCAGAAGATGCCCACCACATGCTCTCCTTTCACAGAACGAGTGGTTTCGACTCCACGCCAGCGTTATTCAACCAAGGCAAGGTTAAGTTTCTCCAAAATTCCGGGTTTGGAATCATACATTATTAAATTCACTGATCCTTCAGCCCAAATAAAGTCAATATCAGCTCCAATTGAGAAATTTCTGATTAACCATCGAACCACAACACCTAACGGGATGTGGTATATGCAATACGCGACATCAGCCTACAAGGCATCATCAAACACGGCTCCCATACTCTCACTGAAGATGCAGCTCAACACCCTACATTCAGACTTTTTCCATCAGGTGCAGCGGTGTATCAGAAATTACTTGGGTTCAGAACTGTGAGAATGGAAAGTGGCAAAAAATGGATTGACTAACACAAGCGGCCGGCCGTGGTGTCCGTGCGGTTCTAGGCACTTCAGTCCGGAACCCCGCGGCTGCTACTATCGCAGGTTCGAATCCTGCCTCGGGCATGGATGTGTGTGATGTCGTTAGGTTAGTTAGATTTAAGTAGTTCTAAGTTCTAGGGGACTGATGACCTCAGATGTTGAGTCGCATAGTGCTCAGAGCTATTTGAACCATTAACACAAGCACACTGGAACCCCACGACCCTGTAGAGACTCCTTCAGCTTATATCTACAATTCTAGGCAGCTTGCAAAGGTCGGTGTAGGTCTTGACGTAGAGGACTGTTCTGTGAGAAACTTTGTCAGCAGCGTGAAGGATTGCACTTCAATATCAACGACCGCTTTGGTACAGAAGACGAAGACGACCTGGACGAACCCCTTGCCGTGCCACTGTCTGAAGCAGCTGAGGCGGCATAAGGTCTTAATTCATGTAATAGTTTGCAGTATTATACATCTTTATTAATCGTAGCACTAACAATTCAGTTAGAATGTTTTTTTTTTTTTTTTTCATTTGAAGAACAGCGACAACTCACTGTTCAGTCTGGACCTTCCACAGAACCAGGAGCTTTGTCTGGACCTTCCGCTGTCCAAGACCCCTCAGCTGCCGGCCGGAGTGGCCGAGCGGTTCTAGGCACTACAGTCTGGAACAGCGCTACTGCTACGGTCGCAGGTTCGAATCCTGCCTCAGGAATGGATGTGTGTGATTTCCTTAAGTTAGTTAGGTTTAAGTAGTTCTAAGTTATAGGGGACTGATGACCTGGGAAGTTAAGTCCCATAGTGCTCAGAACCATTTGAACCATTTGAACCCCTCACCTGGACGCTCTAGAGCCCAAGAAATATTGCCTAGGCCACTAACAGGCGAACGGAGATGATCAGAAAACTGTGCACATGGCATCGGTACAGGTATTTCTTTATATATCGATAGTTCACTTATTTTCCTTTTCTATCCATTTTCTATCTCTAAAAGCCTTCTTTCTTTTGCAGATGGAGAATCTTCTCGAAGTGATGACCCAATCCTACGCATGACATTCACTCATTTCATTTCTCATGTACATTGCTACATCGATTTCATATTCATCTTCCCATTTAGTATCATGAACCTCATATGTTGTAAATATAACTTGTTAATGTTTTCATCAAAGATGCTTGCCCGCCAATTCATTCAAAACAATCACTTTTAAGTATAATACACCAGAAGTATAGCGCCGATGATAGGTAGGAAGGTGGAAGGTGTTGTTCGGCTGTAGGGTGCAGAAGACATTTTTCGTAATTCCCGTTGTACTCCCTCCGACTGGTCGGCCGCTGCGACCGAGAGGTTCTAGGTGCTTCAGTTCGAAATAGCGCTGCTGCTGAGGTCGCAGGTTCGAATCCTGCCTCGGGCATGGATGTGTGTAATGTCCTTAGATTTGTTGGGTCTAAGTAGTTCTAAGTCTAGGGGCCTGATGACCTCAGATGTTAAGTCGCATAGTGCTTAGAACCATTTGAACCATCTGAACCCTCCGATTGTTTGAGAAAAGTTTGTGGTACAGATGTATCTTGTAGTAAATTTAATGTCCTTCCAAGTGGTGTGGGGGTTATCGTTTATAACAAGTATATTTTCGAGTTGTAAAGGGTGGGAGTGGACGTTTTTGACCTTTTTGCAGAATGAATAATAAATGACTGCTTTTCAGCGCTCTAATGTCGTTACCGCTCTATAGAAATGAAACCTGACTTTTGAATTTTGTAGTAAATTTTCTCTACTTTACTTTTATATAGAAGCAAGGTCTTTCGATATATTAGCGAAAAACTGAAGAATGTGCGAAAGTTTTCAAGGTTTTTGCGCTTTTCGTTGTGAAGTCAGCCTCCTGGAAGGCATCAGACATGAACTTCGGGATTTGGCACCCTAGAAAACACATAGAATCGATGAGAAAAAACTTCCGCAATGTTGTTACGAAAACGGATGTTTTGAACACCAGTTGACTGGACTACTAGTCTGACATTAACAGTTTCCTGAAGAAAGGTAACTGGAGCCTGTTACATATCGGTTAGTTTATCTCCATCGAATTTCTTAGCTTTTCATATAGAAGCTCCGTAGGCAAGGATCGGTAGTGATTTGAAACTGGTGAAAATACAAGGTGGTTCAAAGTGCACACTAATTTTTTCTAAAATGTTCATCACATTGCACAAAGATTGACACACTGATCGACCAATATATTACATAAATGTCCATAATCCTGCTCTCCTTTAAACAGCATGGGGATCTTCCGAACATTAGTATCGTTTTTTCGTCTGCTTTCTGGACAACTTTTTCATACTGCCAGACCCTGCAGAGGTTCTTTCCCTCAACGACAAGAGATTATTTTATTCTTTGGCGAACGTTTCATTCCATCTTTCCCGAACTGCTATCTTTAAGGCAAATCAGTAACGCACCTTACCAATTCTTGTACGAAATCCTTGCGTTAGTTAAGAGAGATAATGTTGTGAGAGTGTGCATCTGATGCTTTCGAATATTTCTACTTAAGTTGTCCAGTTCCGAAAATATATTGAGCAAATGCCCAATATTTATCGATCTTCATTTCTGTTCGGCACTAATCTTACTATCAACGTTTTCTTGGCTAGCCAATACAGCACTTGTTACTATGCGAAACTGTTTTCTTTTCGTAGTATATAGCAGTCCGTGTCTATGAAAGAAAGTACACAAAGCGTCAACATGGGTATAAAAGTAGCTCATTATCAGTTTGAGTTTTATAAGTGCGTAAAATAGCAGCGTGACCCTCAAAAGTATAAACGAGTAAGGGAAATAATGAAACTGGTGCAGAAACGAACACAATAATGCTAAAAGCAAAGGTATTGTGGTGAGGAAACTTTCGTGGTACCTGATGATTTCTTGTTAAATTTCTTTGTGGTCTGAGCAATGTTTTGCATGGCTTATGCGGCTGCAGGACGTCTTCTGCTGCCAGTCCTACGTAAGCAGGCGTCGTCAGCGGAGACAGCTAACCAGAGAGGGCGCTGGCGCGGGTGCGCGGGCGGCGCAGTTCGCCCGGCCGCCGCGTAGCGGCGCCACCGGCGGCGAACTACATTCCTCCGGCGGCGGAGGCAGACGGTAGCGGGAAGGAAGGCTGGCTGGCATTCCTGCGCGCCTTGCTGCTCGCCCGCCGACAGTCGGCCGAGCGCAGTGCTACGGTGTGGTGTGGTGTGTATGTGTTCGGGAGCAGGGGCGGTGGGGGTTTCGTTTTTTTTTTTTTTTTAATTGCTTTTGTCGCGACTCTCGCCTCCGCTCCCGTAGCGGCTCCTATCCGTAACTTGGCTTTCGACGGGTAGTCGAAAATGGCTCAGAACATTAATCAGGACGTGGACCAACATAAAAGCAATTTGGTAGTGCGGATAGACCAAGACTCGGACTCTGACTTGCAAGCCCTTTTCGACAGCGTGCTCCGACCGGACAAGAAGCGACCGCTGCAGGTGCCGCTGCGTATGCGCAAGCTGCCAGATTCGTTTTTCACACCCCCTTCGACGGGATCGAAGTCGCCCTCAGTGTCGTCCATCTCGCACAGTCGCGACAACTCCGCGGACTCTGCCTTCGGGACGGCGTCGGTGGCCGCCGGCCCCACGAGCGGCGGAGGCAACGGCGCCTCGGGGGCGGCCGCAGGCCTGCAGGTGAACCACCCGCGTGCGCACAGCTCGCCCGCGTCGCTGCAGCAGACGTACGCCTCGGCCCAGCAGCAGCAGCAGCAGCAACAACACCAGCACCTGAAGCAGCGCAGCTACGACATGACGCCCGTGGACGAGCTGGGCCCGCTGCCGCCGGGCTGGGAGCAGGCGCGCACGCCCGAGGGCCAGGTCTACTACCTCAAGTAAGTGGCAGCAGCTGCCGAGCCGCATTGAGCCTCCCTGCGTGCCACCTGTGCCCTTCACAGCCGTCCCCTCCTGCCGTGGTTCATACACCTTGCGCGGTGCGCACCGGCAAGTGCCTCCCGGTCCTGGCGTGCTGATCCACAACAGTGGCGCTCTGACGTACACACTCGACGGAATACAATTAATTGTTCTTCTTCTTCAGTGGATTTCTCATTTTTTGTGTGAGCTGGTTCTGGAATTTGGTGGCATATCAACACGCTTTATTATAATTGTTTATTTTGATGGTCTCACTATTTTGACATCGGACAACAATTCTAAATTTCATCATGTAATTTTCCGTTCTCAGCAATTAGCGTTTAGAGTCGATGTGGTCTTTTGTAAGGTAATACGCCAAAGAAATTTAGTGCAACCTTTGTACTGTAAAACGTGCATGTTTTCCGGTATATAACTCTTGAAACGTGTCAGCCAGAAAGTATCTAGTATGTCTCGTAACACAAATTAACGTTCTAATAGCAGAAAGACAAGGAACTGTCACGCTAGGCAACTAGATTCTGCTATGAATTACATAATGTACTGGCCTGACATTGGCTGCAACAAAGGATTTATGTCAAATGAGCATCACTTGCACAACACCCCCTCCTCACCACCCCCATACTCTGCCGCACCTCATCTGATCATGGCTGCAGCCGAGTCGTCATGCAATGTAAATTCTCTTTTATTATCTGTCCGCGGCTTTTTCACTTTTTTTTGTAGTAGTAAGTTTTCGTGGTATATTTTGGTTGTTTCTTACTCAAGTTCGATACATGTAAACGAAACTACCGGTTAGTTTCATTCATGTCTAAAGACTTCGATGTATGCCAGTGTCAGTCTGCTTTTCCTTTTCACTCTATTCTTGACTGGCTCTGGCAACTCATCTAGGCTCAACTTTATTTACCGAACTAAAATTCATGATAATATGAGCTTCCAGTGCCCTTCACATTCTCATGTTGACTTGCCTCTATTTCTGTAGTTTAGCTCCTGCGATAAGATGACCGGCGTTACAGCTTCCTCGGGGCTGATTATGAAGTGTTTATGACTTTCATAGAGGTGAATTTCCTTTTAATGTAATAAAGTCTCTGAGCACGTGATGCAGAGCGGGTTTTTGTCACATTATGAAACACTTTGGTTTATTAGTTAATCGTCTGTCATGACACACGACTGAAGCCTTACCTACAGGGTTTTAAGGCATTTCAGTTTCCATTGCGTAGGACGTTAGATTTCTCTTTAACTATCTTGACTAAAATTCCTTCTGGTTCTCCTAAAACACAACTCCCTGGAAGTTTGGCGTTGTCTTTCGGAGGACCGGATACAATTCCTTGAATTCCAGATTCAGCTACTTACTATGATGATAAAGGTAGCCCTAGGACTGAGGACAGCTTGCCCGAGTGTGACATTTATTCACTAACACACAAAATTAAAAGAACAAAGTCAGTAACTTTGTTTCTGTAACCCTACAGTGGAATACGAACAAAAGATTATTCTGCCGGTTGTGGAGTCACATTTCACTTTTCGGATTTAAGAAAAAGCTTTCTAGTTTTCTGTTAGATGTGGGTAGGCCCCTCTGTGCTGGTATTCTCAGATGGCACTGCCCTCGTGCTCAAGGCCATGCCGTGGCAGATGCTGATCCAAAGTCTGCTCACCATTATTTCCACAGTTCAACCAACAAATGTATAAATCTCTTCGTATACGGAGAAACCACAGCTGTGATGATACATTTCAGTGGAAAACGGCACCGGGTGCGTCAGAATGACTTGTTGATCACGACTAGTATCATGACAGGTAACAAACTGTTGACCTAAAGAACATACACCAACTATAATTAGAACAATCGTGAAACCGAACTGATAAAACTCTGACTCACATGTGAGATACACGGACCTTTCAATACATGTTGTATACACTGCGCATATTCTTATCTCTCTTGGCACTATTTCGCCGCTTGATTCTGCATGAATCTCAGTTTCGTCCTTCGCAACTTCCTTCATTACTGGAGTATATTTATTCATTACTTTTGTCATATGGTCTGCTTATTTGTTGCTTCTACAGTCTCTCTATTGCCAGGTTAATTAAATGTGCACGTCTCCGACCGAGAGTTATCGAAATTTTTTCGCCACCTGCTCAGTGCTAGTCAGTTTTTTACGTAATAGATCCAACATATTATGAATGTTTCATGTAATGCAATTTTAAAAAATAACCATACCAGATTGACATTTTCGTCACATTTAAACTTTCAGGCTTTTTCCTTAGCTAAAAACTAATGTTATAATAAAAAGTTGAAAAAAAGGTACTTCTTTCATACTCAATGCTGAAGATTGTGAACTACGTTGGATAGGAAACAGAAAATGCCATACTACTTATCACACTTTTACACTGGTTTGATGTTAGTCTCGCTATTCTTATTCACTACTCCTCATACCTTTCTAATCTTGCTCGCTTCTCCATAACCTTATTACAATTTTCCATTCCGTTCCTGAAATGCAATATCATTAGTGAATCCTTAACCCTATCACTATTAACTTACTATACCTCGCAACTTCATTGTTGTTTGCTATATCATTTTTACTGGACCATCTGCATTTTCCTCTGTTCAGTGCCGTCTTTTTCTCAGTTTGCAGGCGATATCACCCTGTATTCCAAGCAACCTCTTCTCCCTCTGCCAATCTGACCCTGGACTAACTTTGCTGTTATTACATGTATTTATTTACGATCGCGATTTCGCCTATTTTGTCCTGTCTAGTAATATTTCACTACGAAGCGTGTCAAGACTATTCATTCTCTTTAGTTAAGTTTCGTCATTTACATAAGAACATGTCAACAATATGCGTGTACCATGTGTGAAATTTGACAACTTTAACTCCATAATGCTTAAGACATGAAATTTGTAAACACCGTCCTAGTAAGAGGAGTGAAAATACGTTGAGGTTCTTCAGTAGTGGTTATTACTTGAGAATTGCACAATAGCCGAAATCGGGACCGTAATTATTCAGTCAAGGAGAGGGGGGAGATGCTGTCGTTTCTGAAACACTGCTGAATGATGGGTGAAAGTAAAAAGAAAATAAAAACTTTGTTCTATTGACGTTGTAAGTCACTTGTCTGCCTGTATTAGCATTTCAGTTACACGATTCTAAAGACTCGTCTCTTGATGCCTACAAAACCAATCAAAGTTGATTTCTACGCCTTTTTTCCGACAAAAAGATGGTCACATTTCCTCTAGTACTCTGTTCTTAATTGGTCGTTTTCAGTTAAATCTACTTCCACTGAATTTTCTAGCGGTTACTCTACTACACCACAGTTTGTGTGAGTAGAACGTGAAACTGATTCTAGTAGGTAGTTTCCGCATGGATATGCTGCCGCTTACCACGACGTTGCCTCCCATGTTCGTGGGACAACAGTTGTAGGCCGAGCCTGCAAATGCACTAGAGTCTTTTGTGTGGGTAACAAGCGTATTCGTTACCCAACAAGATCGAGCCATCTGTTTGCTTTTCCTTTCCATTCATTTCTACCGCCGTCGCAATTTATAGTGGGAGTTATTTAAAGCGCAGCCTCCGTGTCAGTCGACGACGCACATCCGGGCAGCCTCTACACACACACACACACACACACACACACACACACGCACACGCACTGGAGAGCAGTAACACATTTGTTGACGGCAGAGTAAAAAGCGAGCGCACTTGCGGGCACGGCATATGCTCTTCACGAGGGTGCTTTAAAAGGAAAGTGAGGGAAACTCTCAAGCAAGACCGCTGTCAAGTATATAACAGGAATAAGGCAAGAAGGCGGTAAACAGTAGGCGTCGCAACACTTAGGCGGTGTTCGTTGTGCTGGGAAAAACTTCGCCAGTGGCAAACTACGTCTTGTGGTGCGTTGTAGTGTCCCGAAGTACGTAACAACATTGATAAGTCAATTTTTGAATTACAGCCTTTTAAGAATTATACAGCGGGCAAATAGTTTCTTGATGCAAGAAAAATGGGTGGCGTCTCATTCATACGGGCAGTTAGGACACGCAGATTTATTTGTTCGTCGGGACAGTTATTTGACAATTGAACACGAGAAAAAAAGTTTGGAACTCAGATAAAGCAATGTTTTAATCTTGACCTACCATTCACTTACTCAACATAACAGGTATTCCTTTCTCCTGACTCTTGGTAACAAAAGTCAAAACTATTTTAGGAAAATATTTTAATTTATGATGATAAAATTAACGTGAGCGTCTACAGAATGCATGAGAAATACGTGCTGTACTCTACAGGTAAATTACTTAATGAAATGACTTCTTGAATACTTCAGATGCAAATTATTTAATGTAGCATAGCAGTTCCTACGGTCCTATCTAAAATATAACAAAATAAAAGTGAGATATTACTTAGAATTTCTTCTTAAGCAGTTTAGAGTCATTCGTATTCCATCTCTGAGGCGATAATACCTACAGCATACTTTCTCTTGGTACAGTTATCGTTTTCTTCCCCTTACGTATTCCACCAGCTTAAAATTTTCTGTTTGTAATTCTACTGTTATACCTCATGTTAGCTCAGTCACGTCACATTCATTGACAGTTTTTTTAATATGATTACGCTACTATAGTTCATGACCGATATTGGAAGGCCGGCGTGATAGCCGAGCGCGTTGACGCGCCGCTTCTGGGATGCGGGGAGTAGTGCCTGCCCCAAATTTAATCCGCCTCGCTGATTAACGACGAGGCTCAGGCGTGTGAGCTGGACAGCCCGGATATGGGTTTTAGGAGGTACGCTACATCTAATAAGCTAAATACTGGCCTGGACTCCACGTTCCATGCGCGATGCACTAAGCTGCTCTTTTTTTGGCAGTTGGTAAAAAGGTAACGAATATGCCACACAAGTTTCCACTGTCGTATTCTGGCGAAAAATCTTTCTAAATTCCTATTTTTATGTCAGAAAACGAACGTAACCTTTTATTCTCTCTCATAAATCAATAAATACCGTTAAAATGAATTAGTCCCGTCTTTGAATCAAAGAAAACAAACATCTGATATAGATAATTCTGCATTTAAATACTGTCACACGTGATGATGATGATGATGATGATGATGATGATGATCCGGTCACCACAAGACTGCTGGAAAAATTCACAAATAAGTGATACTGAATTATGCACTTTCAGTACTTTTTGTTTTAATAAAGAAAAGGAAAAGGCAAGCTTTTAAATAGCTGGAGGTAATATTACTAAGCATTATGAGATGGAACTAACATTTAAAATCAGTAGTTGGTAACACTAACGGCAGGGAGTCGTTTATCGGGATGAATCTGGAAAACTGCAGTGCAGCTGTAAGGGTCGTGAGTAATCCTGGAGCACTGACAGCAAACAATGCACGAGTTCACAGATGCTATGCTAGAGCAGTAACAAGGCAATACATACTGCAAGGAAATGTAACGGAGATTACTAGGAGACATAAATGAGGACACTTCGAAGAAAATAAGCGGGGTTCGCTTGAAACCTTTTTTGGAATGTTGTAGAAAATCAGCTCTCGAGGAAGATCGTGCGATAATTCTGCTGTCTCCATCGTATATTTCGCGAAGAGAGAATGAAAATAAGAAAAATAAGATATATTAGAGAATATAGCGAGGGATATCAACAGACATATTTCATTCGCTCGAAACGAGCCGTGTACAGTGGCTGTCAGAGACTACTAGATGTTGAGCCTCTTCCGAGGCCGGAGAAGGTGAACCATTCAAACAGAATCTTGGTAAAATAGTGACTTGCCACGCAGTTAGCTGGTCACTCCTTCATCGTTACTTCGTTTCCCATTACACATATCGGACTCTGCTTTGGGCGGAAGTGTCAAATTTTTTGAAGGAACAGCCGGTACTATGCGGAAAACTAGACTCACACTTTAACAAATTTTCATGGATCACGTTGCTGATGATATTTTTGGTGCAGTTGGAAGAGAGTACGAAACAGTAACTGGTAAAGAAATTTGTTTGCGTGCTATGAAATATCGGTTGCTGATATTGATATAATTTCTGTCGAAGCGCGCTGCTTTTGTCGTATTCAGTTCTCATTGCTCGGCAGTATTCCACACACGTACGGCAACGTTAAGATAACAGCCTGACGATGAGAGTCTTCACCGTCGAAACTCGTTCCTATACTTTGCTCCCAGTGTGTTGAAGGCTACTAAACTGTGATAAGCTGCTATTCTAAAAGAAAGGAGAGAAAACTAGCGGAAAATCGCTTAAAAGTAGCTGACCATTGATAAGTTTTAACTGTCAAAGGAACTGAAATTTTGAAAGTACTACTTTCTACTAAAAGTTGATAAAGACAAGTTGTAGATCTTCTCTGGAGTATTAAGCAGATTTACTGAGCGTTAGAATTATTAACAGGCCGACAGCTCTTTTTACATAGTTAATGTGACGGCGTCAAAACCTCCAGCTGCTCAACCTATCACCAGGTAACAAAGGTGAAGACGTAAGATGAGGAAATACAAATTGTCGGGAGTAACTGCTATGGTCTCTGGAGGACTGTGAGAACTCTTCCGGAGCAGCCACCGTAGGCAGCCTTAGCTAGCGAACGAAATATGTAAAGTTAATTATCACAGGAATGCTTCATGTAATTAATTTGAAATGGTTGTAATTTATTGAAATGTTCAATGAAGACACTCTTGAAAGCTACGGTTGGTAGCGTTAAGAAACAAGTGAATTTCGTTCGGTTCTCATACAATGCCTTACGACTTCTGTTGGAACAGATACTGCCGTCAGCCATTATCTCAAACGTCCTCTTAAACAGTCCGTACACGTTCAAATAGTTTGGCTAACTTTACTAGGTTTGTCAAATATTTGGCAAGCATAGAGGGCGTTGACATGTTTGAGAGAAATTTTGATTGGTGTTTGACAATAATTCTGATTAACTGTATGGAAACTGCGAGAAAAGATAGCATTCTCACCTGCTGAAATGGCAGAGGCGGTGCTTCTTTCCCAGCCTTAAATTACGCAGGAAGAGGTCAAGGAGAAAATCAACATTCCACATTCAACATACAAGTGGGAGTGCAATGAAATAAATGTTACCATGTTGTAATATTTTAATGAGCTGTCATTAAAGAGGACGAAGTAGAAGTGAATAAATTTCGCTTAATAGTGTCTTCTTTTTCAATGTGACAGCGAAGTAACTCAGTTATTAATAGCTTGACGGTCCACTCAGATAATTAATGTGATTAACAGATTTGGAGTGTAATATTTCCTTTAGTACTTTTTCTGTCCCAGTTCAAACCATTCCCTGGGCCAGACTATAGTTTACTTTTTCTTCCTATACACAGTGCTAAGATCAATGCAGGTATCGCTTTGTGTTAATTCCCACTAATGTGAAAATAGTTCATGACACGAACAGTGTCTGCTTCAAGAGTGACGTTAAACTGCCAACTTCGTTGGTACATCAGGAAATTCTTCTAGATAAGCTTAAGAATTGTGGTATGAGTGGGACAGTGCACAAATGGTTTAATTCATACTTAACTGGAAGACTGCAGAAGGTTGAAGTTAACAGTAGAGATAGTCTGCAAAAACCAGCCGTCCTCTAACAGGGGAGGTATCAAGAATGGTGTTCCACAGGGTTCAGTCTTGGGTCCCTTAATGTTCTTAATATATATTAACTACTTGCCCCACAATATTGATGAAGATGCAAAGTTAGTTCTTTTTGCTGACAGTACAAGTATAATAGTCACCCCCAAGAAGCAAGAATCAGGAGATGAAATTGCAAATAATGTCTTTCAAAAACTATTAAGTGGTTCTCTGTAAATGGACTCTCACTAAATTTTGAGAAAACAGTTTATACAATTCTGTACAGTAAATGGCATAACACCATTGATAAATATAGACTATGAACGGAAGTCTGTTGCTATGGCAGAATACTCAAAATTTCTGGGTGTGTGAATCGATGAGAAACTGAATTGGAGGAAACACATCGATGATCTGCTGAAACGGTTAGGTTCAGCCACTTACGCTATTATGCTTATTGCAAATTTTGGTGATAAACATATCAGTAAATTAGCCTACTGTGCCTCTTTTCATTCACTGCTTTCATATGGCATCATATTTGGGGGAAATTCGTCATTAAGAGTGGAAGTATTCATTGCACAAAAAGCGTGTAGTTAGAATAATAGCTGGAACCCACCCAAGATCACCTTGCAGACATTTATTTAAGGAACTCGGGATATTCACAACACTTTCGCAATACATACAGTCACTTATGAATCCAGAATGAGATTTTGACTCTGCAGCGGAGTGTGCGCTGATATGAAACTTCCTGGCAGATTAAAATTGTGTGCCCGACCTCCTTAGCAGGAGAGCTTCTGTAAAGTTTGGAAGGTAGGAGACGAGATACTGGCAGAAGTAAAGCTGTGACGGTCGGGCGTGAGTCGTGCTTCGTTAGCTCAGATGGTGGAGCACTTGCCGGCGAAAGGCAAAGCTCCCGAGTTCGAGTCTCGGATGGGCACACAGTTTTAATCTGCCAGGAAGTTTGTCACTTATGAAATTTGTCATTAATAACCCATCCCAGTTCAAAAATAACAGCGAAGTGCATAGCTACAACACTAGAAGAAAGAATGATGTTCACTGTTCTGGATTAGATCTCACTTTGGCACAGAAATGGGTGAATTATGCCGCCACAAAAATCTTTGGTCATTTGCCGAATAGTATTCAAAGTCTGACAAACTGGCAACCAACATTTAAAAGCAAATTAAAATAACTTTTGAATGACATCTCCTTCTACTCTATAGATGGATTATTAGATATGAAGTATTAACGGTAGAAAAAATTAATTATTTTGTGTAAAGAAACCTTCTGTTAAAGTGACACGTTCCACATCATTACGAAATGTATTCTTGATCTATGGAACAAGGATTAATGTATGTATGTATGTATGTATTTATCGGTTTGTTTAACAAAGCCATGGCCGCGCGGAGTGGCTCCGCGGTTAGAGGTGCCATGTCACGAACCGCGCGGCCCCTCCCGCCGGAGGTTAGTCCTCCCTCGGGCATGGGTGTGTCTGTTGTTCTTAGCATAAGTTAGTTTAAGTACTGTGTAAGTCTAGGGACCGATGACCTCAGCAGTTTGGTCCCTTAGGAATAACACGCAACAAAGCCATGAACAGGAAAGAGCGTATTTGACAAGCATTTCTGTCTGAGGGCTGCTCTTGGGTGAATGATTCCTGCTTGATTCATTCTTCTGTTCACATGTTTTACTAGTTATGGAAAATGTCACTGGTATTTCAATGCTTTATCAGAGAAATGAATGAAATGGCAAATCAGTGTCTTTATATTGATACATAAGTTGATATCGTTTTTGTTTTGCATGTTGGTATTCTGGTTGCTATGGGTTTATTTATGGACCGTCATTTTTTTTTCTTGTAGTTCACTGTTGCTCTTTGAGTTTGCGCGTTGTCTCTTTGTCATCCGGAGATAGTGAATGAAGCTGTGGACGCCAAAAGATGGAGAGCCAAGTGGAAGAATCGGGACATTTCCAACATATTCTTCTGCTTGGGTGACAGAAGTGGAGATAGATTGAAACATTTGCGTCGTATATAGGGATAATGCCATTGGAGAAAGGGCGGCAAGAAAATGGTTTTCGCGTTTTAAGGAGAACCGTTTAGGCATTAGTGACTCTCCACGTCAGGAAGACCTTCGGGGTTTGATGAAGATAGTTTAAAAGCATTGATCCACAATAACCCACTTCAGTGTTCTCGAGAACTGGTGATTGTGATACACTGTAATCATTCTACCATCGTAAAGCATTCGTATGCAGTGGGGAAGGTTCAAAAATCGGCTGTAGCCTGTGCCGTAAGCTCTAAGCCAAAATAACACAAATCAGCTGGTAGCTATACGTCCATCTCTGCTTGCTGCTCATAAGTAGACTCGTGAACAGCACCGACCATTCTTATCCTGCGTTGTTACCAGGAACTAGAAAAGGTGTCCTTCCGCTAACATAAGGAAGAGAGAGGAATGGGAGAGACAAACAAAACAGTAACTCTTAATACAAAGATCTGCCCATATCTCCAAGAGATAATGTTAGGCATCTGGTGGAACAGCAACGGTGTAGTGTACTACAAATTGCTTCCCCGAGGTATAACCATCAGTGGTGACATTTGACAACACCTGAGACGTCTTGCGGACGCAGTCCAAGAACAACGACCAGGAAGACTGCGTGATGTGATGCTACTCCACAATAGCGCCCGCTTGAATTCTGCTAGACTGACCAAAAACACTATACACTAACTGGTTTGGGAAGTCATTCGCACCAACCTAATTCACCTGGTGTTGCGCCGACAGATTTTCACTTTTTCCGCTCCCTACAAAAGAACTTCCTTTCCGGATGAAAATGCGCTCCGAACATGGCTCGATGAGGTCTTTGCCTCAAAACCAGGTGATTTCCAACGTCGCGAAATTGAACAGTTACTCAGCGTTGGTGGACCGTTCTCAATAATGCAGCATATTTATTGATGGCTAAAGTATCCAAGTTTGTCTGTGTGTTATCTGCGGGGAAACGCTACGAACTTACGCACCAAGCCAATAAAAGAGGGGCATCAAAAAGTTTGTTTCAGGGCGTTGCTGCGGCGTATATGCACGTGGACTCCGATTCGGGTATATAAGTAACTACATATACTCAACGGATTGTTGTGCATTGTCTTTTCGAGGTGCGTGCGGTAAACTCGGAAACGTGAACTATGGTGATATTATTACCAAATGGGTCCCAATAGGACCAAAGTGCAGTTATTCTTTTTTGGTTGCCGAAGGAAATACACCGGTGGACGTGCTTCTGAGAATGAAAAATAAGTATATGGTAGCACATCTGTCGAAAATCACTATTGTCCAAAGGTGCGATAAGAGGTACTACTGATTAATAATAACACACTTCTCCATATTGCAAATATCGTAACGTAGGAGTTAACGCCATCTCCAATGGGAGACTGTCGAGCACCGGCTCTGTGGTCTAAATGGTTCAAATGGCTCTGAACACTATGGGACTTAACATCTGAGGTCATCAGGCCCCTAGAACTTAGAACTACTTAAACCTAACTAACCTAAGGACATCACACACATCCATGCCCGAGGCAGGATTCGAAACTGCGACCGTAGCGGTCGCGCGGTTCCAGACTGAAGCGCCTAGAACCACTCGGTCACACAGGCCGGCGCACTGTGGTCCTGATGTCCCACCATGTGATTATCACACGTTTGTTCGCTTAAAACAGGCCTTGAGGGGTCGACGACTTCTGTCGGACGAGGAGGAACAGCAGGCAGTTACGCACTTCTTCACGCAGCAGGACGCGGTCTTTTACCAAACCTGGTGCGTCGATGGGACGATTGTGTCAGTGGTCACGGCGCCTGATTCCCGACTGTACGGCCTTCGAATGTAAACTTTTTGATCGGGCTTAGGGACTACCCAAAAATTCCTTCCCCACGGAATATATGAAACAATTTTTCGAGTATTTTTGTGGAAATTTGGGACTGATTGGGTGAAAAATATATCGTCTACCTCAACGACATTACTATTCGGGCATAAACACAGTTCCGTAGGCCTACGTCTTCCTCTGGCACACACAGACGTCACGTGTGACGCCGAGAGTACCCAGCTGTGGTGACTGGCGCCGGAGTGTCGAGTTCCGAGGAGAGTGAGCGGCACCGCGGCGGCAGCTGCCGGTGTCCCGCCCGCACGGCCACACCCACACCCACACGCCACGTGTGTGACACCTGTTGCGCCCCGCTGTCGCGCGCGAGGTGGGCGGCCAGCGCCTCGTGTCCCCTGGTCGTCGCCTTCACCTCGAGTGCATCGCTCACACAGGGGCTGGCGTTCCGGCCGAGCGTCTAAAATGGCAGGACCCGCCAAAACACCGATACTCTTACACAAGCAGAGCAGCTGTCATCTTGCACTGAATTATCGTCGTATTGCATTCGTTAAACATTCTGCGTCACCAAAAGAATGATTTTTATTGGTAATATTGTAAGCTGAAAATTCGAATGAATACGCACAAGAAACTTGTTAATCTGGCTCTTAGTAATCTATATATCCGCCTTATCCGGATTCTTTTTTTCTAAAAAAAGGAAAAAAACGCAACAGTGTGCGGTATCCAGTTGGTACGGAAGGGCACACAAGGTGTGATGAAAAAGTAAAGGGCTTTCTTTTGTAATTTCGTGTGCATCATATATCCGATTTTATGGTTTTTTATCTAGTTTTTGTATGTCCATCCTTTTGGCAGGAGGTCTTTGGGACTTACAGCCACCATATTATTTTATTTTATTTTGTTGCACCCAGTTTCAGCGCTTCATTGCGCTATCTTCAGGCTGTAGTTGATGCGAAAGGGATTGATATGATCTCTATACATATCGCATCAGTTGCCAGCGTAACTGGATGCGCAGAAAATGTCACCGCTCTAACCATTAACTGCAGACCGACTGGAGAAACAAGCAAACATTTGAATGTTTCTCTAGTCAGTTGGCACTTCGTTAGAGTGCTGACACATTTTCTGTGTATCCAGTTTTAAAAAAAAAGAAAAAAATAGTTTTAATGGCTCTAAGCACTATGAGAATTAACATCTGAGGTCATCAGTCCCCTATACTTAGAACTACTTAAACCTAACCAACTTTAGGACATAACACACATCCGTGCCCGAGGCAGGGTTCGAACCTGCGACCGTAGCACCAGCGCGGTTCCGAATTGAAGCTCCTACAACCGTCCGGCCACAGCGGCCGGCTATCCAGTTACACTAGCAACTGACGCGATATATATAGGGATAATATCAATCCGTTCCGCATGATTTACAACCTGAAGATAGTGCATTGAAGCGCCGAGATTGGTTACAACAAAATAAAATAAAATGCTCAGGACGGCTGTATGTGTTTCATTTTGTCACAAGTTTTTTTTCTATCTTGTTGGTACATAAGTCTCTGATGTATGTTTGCATTTGCAGATGTTTTAAATATTTTGTTTACTGTCGACATTTCTAAAAGATTTTATGTATTTTCGAGTGATCTGCAAAGTTTTGCTTTCGAAAAACATAGATCAAAGAACTTGCGTTAAATTTTGCTTGTAAAATGGAATAATGTGAGGCCCCGCATTAGAAATGTTGACAGTGGCTTTTGGCGAATCTATGAGGGTGGTTTGAAAAGTTCTCGGAATCAGCGCTAGCGCAACGAGTTGTTCATGTGATATTCATTGGACTCTTGCCTGTAAACACATCCCACGCCAGTGATCTTGGAAGAGAGCTGTAGTGGTGACGTGGCTTTGTTGTTGTGCCTGTCTAGTGTTTTGCGAAGATGGAAAAAATAGAGATTCGAGCAGTGATTAAGTTCTTCTCAAAGAAAGGTATGAAAGTAAAGGACATTCATGCCCATTTCCGGAATACACTGGGGGACTCTGCTCCTTGATATTAAACTGTTGCAAAGCGTACAAATGAATTTAAATTTGGTCAGGAGAGCTTAGATGAGGATCTGCCCAGTGGTCTGCCGAGATGTCACTACTCAGAAATCATTGGAAAAGTACACAAAATGGTCATGGGCGATCGCCGATTGAAAAATGTGTGAAATTGCTCAAGCATGTCAGATGTCATCTAAAGAGGTATATCACATTTTAACTGAAGAACTAGAAATGAAAAAATTATCTGCAAGATGGGTGCCACGACACTTGACGCGCGCCCGCAGACAAGTGCCGTAGCTAAGGGAAAATTACACGAACTAAAATATGAATTGTTGCCATAACCGCCTTATTCACCTGATATCTTTCCGTCAGACTTCCATCTCTTCCAAGAAGGGAAAATTTTTCTTGGTGGACTAAGATTTTCTTCAAACGAAGAATTGATAGGGGGAGTTGACAACTAAATTGCAGGCCTGGAGGGAACTCATTTTCGATCAAGGTCCTGGAACTTTGTTGGGTGTATTAATCTACAAGACGACTACGTTGCAAAATAAAAATAGTTTCAGTGATGTAAGTACTTCTCAAACCACCCCCGTACTATGAATATGACAAGAGTTTACGAGTGGTCTAAACATTTCAAAGAGAATCAAGGCGTTGAATATGACGACTGTCCTGGACCACATCAGTTATTGAAGGCAATGTGGAAGAAGTAAAGTAAATTGTCGTGGAAAATCGCCGACTTGTCATCAGAGAGGATGCTCATATCGGCATCTCCTTTGACTCATTACAAGCACTTTTTCGGAAGTTTTTGGTATGAAACGTGTAGCAGCGAAGTTTGTTTCGAAATTGTTGAACTTCGACCAAAAACGGCATCGCTTAGACGTCTCTCAGGAATTGCTGATGAAGTCGACAACGACCCAAAACTTATTTAGAAGGTTATAACAGGTGGTGAAACATGGGTATACGGGTACGACTTTGAAACCAAAGCCCGATCGTCGCAATGGAAAAGGTCTGAGGAGCCTAGACCGAAACAATTCGACAAGTTCGATCACACGTGAAGGGTCTTCGCACTGTTTTATTCGATTAGAATGGGGCAGTGCATCTGAGTTTCTGCTTTATGGCCGTACGTTCAATAACGAATACTACCTGGCAGTTTTGCGACATTTGCGTGAAGCAATCCGAAGAAAAGTCAGAACAGTGGCAGAACCACTTGTGGAAATTAATTACGGTAATGCTTCCTCTCACTCCTCAATGCTTATTGAAGATTTTTTGGCGAAAATAAAATTGTTGTGTTTTCTCAGCCACCGAATTCACCGGACATGGCTCCCTGCCAGCTCTTCCTATTCTCGAGGCTGAAGAGAACGATGAACGGACGTCGTTTTGCCACCACTGATCAGATAAAAATAAGCTGGCACAAGTATATTCTATCTCAGGAGGATTACTTTGAAGGGGACAGAGTTGATGCAGTTGAATAAACAGATTCTTCACAGACACACAAATTGTCCGTTACTTGGTGATCACACCCTCGTATGTTCAGTTGTTCAGCTGGCGTTGCAGGTTGCGTAGAGCTCGCCGACCCCACGCTTTCAGCCACCGTTACTACGATCAGTGTGGATCTGTTCCTTACAGTCACGAAACAGTACCGGTTTCGTTCCCGTACTTTGAGAGTGCGCGATTGCAATGACTTCACAGCGAAAGAAGTGGTTGTTTCGATGGAGGAAAAGAAAGCACTAAACAACAGTACGAAGGTAGTCTAGTGAAGTAGCAGTGTAATATGGTGTAGGGACACCACCTGTGACAGGCTGGAGAAAGAACCGAAAAGAAATTGACGTCTTCTGCTTCAAAACGATGACTAAAGACGGTTTGCAGAAACCCGGTACAATGAAGAGAGTAAGAAATAAAACACTGGATGACGCACTATTCGTTCGGTTCGGTGAGAAAAGAGCACGATGTTACGACATCCGGTCCAATCCTACAGGAAAAGGCACAAAACTGCATTGAGTTTTTCCCGCTGCATGATCTTCGTAAGCTGTTTTCAACATTAAAACAGTTTTAGTAGCTTTTTTAGCGAGTAGAAAACAAAATTTCACAGCTCCGCGTTGTTCACTTAAACTTCCCATCATAAAAAACGAAACAAGAACAAAACAGCGCTAGCAAAAACGATCACTACAAATTAACCGAACAGCCCAGATCGACAACACAGTCGGCACTGAAATGACAACGGCTTGCGCTATACATGCCTATCGGCAGAAATGCGCACTGCACAAGCTCCGCCCACAACAGTGTTATTTCGGGGTTCTTTGTTTTGTGTACTCTCTCGTATTTTAATACTTCGTAAAGGCTTCTACATCTACACATAGATTGCGCAAGCAGCTATGCAGTGCATGGCGGTGGTATTTTGTACCACTGTTCACAAGTTCTCTCGTATTCTGTTCGCGTATGGAAAAATGATTGTCTCGCTTCAGTTTTATGCGTCCCAGTCTCTATCTTATTCTTATCAGCATTACGCGAAGAATATGGCAGGGGGGCGGAAGAATAAATGTACAGTCGTGGCGAATATCGGTTCCCCAAATGTACGAAAAAGGGTTTCACAATCGTAATGTCTCCTGGCCTCCGGAGACGGCTCTATATTTTGCTGAACGTACGTGTTACATTTTTGTATGGGATGTAGGGAGCTGTTACTACTCGAACAACGTGGTCTGAATCTAATGTATGTCTGCTGTCATGGCTACCTGACACGTGCTCCAAGCGGTGTACTCTGGAAATTGTTTCATTGGCATATTGCGCGCGAATTATTCAACACATGCACCGCACACTCCCCAGTCTTGCTTTTCCATCCCGTACTGCAGATTTCAAAAATTTATTCCATTTGATATTGCTTGATATTAAGGCTACAGTTATTGAAATTGTAATTCTGTACCATTTGGTTATTTGTCTTTGATATGGGCATTACCCTGACGAATCCACATTTAAAACTAAACTGACATGCAATGCCCCAAGAGGAATTAACAGTTGCCTTTCTTACAATAACTAAATTATGATAGTTTGCTGTAGGTAGCAGGATTTTCATCGAACAACGTGAAAGTTTTGCCGACTTAATCTGATGAATCGTTTATGCATCCTGGGACCGTTAGTGATCGAATTGCTATTTCTCGGGGCATACCCTGCGTAGCGTTCGTTGCCAACAGCATTTCCGTTCATCACGCGTAATGGATTCTGTTGGTCAGAAATACTTAGATAGTTGAATCTTGGTTGTAGACGACTGTATGATACACTCTAAAAGGGCTTTCCGAAACTTAGCATTACGGACTTTGTATGTTTATCCACCACTTAAAAGCTGTCACCTGAGAGTAAACAGAGTTGTGTTTGACCTGTGTTTGTAACTATTTCGTGGAACAGTTTTGTTCCTACTGTGCTCTGTCCTCGTATCTACTTTTTGTTTTGGGTCCACGGAAGCACTGAACTTACGATTCGCTTCCTTCGTGACAGTGCAAGTGTAATACCTACACCAGTGGCTCTAATATCGTGGTGGTAAGTTCCTATGGGACCAAACTCCTGAGGTCATCGGTCCCTAGGCTTACACACTACTTAATCTGACTTAAAGTAACTTACGCTAAGGACAACAGAGACACCCATGCCCGAGGGGAGGACTCGAACGTCCGACAGGGGAGCCGCGTGAACCGTGGCAAGACGCCCCAGATCGCGCGGCTACCCCCCGCGGCATGGCTCTAATACCAACAGAGCTCGCGCAATGATTAACTCACAGTTCTCTCATCCGGGACGACACAGGTTCAAATCTCCGTCCAATTAGGTAGCTGTAGATTTTCCGTGATATCACTACATCACGTAAGACAAATGGCAAGGTGCTCTCTGAAAGGGCTGATGTTCTCACCCAGTCACAGCTTGTGCTCCCTCATCGTCGACGAGACGTAAATCTCTAACCATCCTTCCTGTTTACTGACTACCAACCATGTTCCACTAATAGTGGGAGTTATTGTATTTGTGATATGAGACTCGATAAACTGTGAGGTTTTTCTTTTTTTCGGGCTTAGGAGAGACTCCAGTTCCAGAGAGCTACTTAATAATTCTTTGAGAAAACATTGTCAATCACTTATTCTCTTGCTCTCTCTCTTAAAAGAATTAATTACAAAAGGCAATCACTCAGCTTGATGCGTGTTGAGTGGTAGGTCGTTCATATTTATAGGATAAGTAGGAGTGGACTACAAATTGAACCTTATAGAACTCAATGATTTTTCGCCTGTCATGAAAAGTTTCTCTCTTTCCAGAAAAGTTTGAGTTATTCAGCACAACCTCTTGTCAAGCATAGTTTAAAGCATTTGGTGTAAATCCAGTGTAATAAAAGTGCACTTTTTGAATAGTGTATCATGAGCCCCACAATCAAACGCTTCGGACAGATCGAAAAAATACCAGCTTCTTATTCAGGGCTAAATACTTAACTACGCCTTCTATAACACGCCAGAGGAAGGTAAAGGCAAACTACGGTATTTCGGCAAGGACAGCATTAAGGATACCCTTTTCCTTCTCAAAGTTCGTACAGAATAAAAACACTAATGGCACTTCGTCTAGCTAAATTATTACTTGGTGTATTTATAATTCTGTTAGTAATATGACTATAAATGTCATTCTTTCCCAGTGATACGTTCGTGACGGTAAGAACTTGAATACAGCTAGTGTAGTTAGTTTATATCGGCGTATACTCTTGTTGTGATTGGAAGGAAGCTGACGCGTGTAACAAAAAAGCGGACACCTGGTTAAAACAGGAGCTAAACGCTGCCGACAATGTTGCCGTCACCTCCTATTTGGCAACAAACACTTTTTCCACCCGTGAACAAGTGCAGTTGACAAAGTAGTTGATGGATACGGGTAGGCGTGCACTGAGACAGAGGCGTGTGAGCGGGCAGTGGTTGTGTTTACCTGCGTGCAGGGCTGAGCTGAGCGCAGCTGAGGCGAGCAGCCGCCGCCGTCGCCGCCTTGAGGAGGCTGGCTGGTCGGCGGGTGCGCTGTTGCCACGTCGCCGCATCTCCGCAGGCGCCGCCGCCGCCTTCCGCCTCGCACAAGGTACCGCCCGGGCGCCTGGGATGGCGTCTGCTACAGCCTCCTCTCGCGCCCTTCGTGCCCCATACAAACTCTATAAAATCGTAGAAGTTACCTCTTTTATTCCCATTTACAGTAAAGCTATAACAGGTTACTCATCCAGTACTCGGTGATGGCACCTCGTATTGTCGAGATTTTTCTGTCTCTCTTCTACGCTGCTCTTATCGATATTGAGATCAGCGTCTGCTGTAAAATACCTGGGCAGAGCTACCCAGAGCGACCTTAAGTGGTATGACCTCATAAATCAGATGTCGGGAAAAGCAGACACCAGACTCAGACTCATCGGAAGAACCTTAAGGAATTGTAAACTCAGAAAAAAGCGGCTTATAAGGCGCTTGTTCGCCCGATTCTTCAGCATCGTTCATCTATCTGGGATCCCTGTGAGGTAGGGCTGATAGAGGAGATAGAGAAGATCCAAAGAAGGGCGGCACGTTTCGTCACGGTATCATTTAACCAGTGAGAAAGCGTTACGGAGCTGCTAAACAAACTCTACTGGCAGACTTTACAAGAGAGGCGTTGTGCGTCACAGGGAATTTACTACTGACATTTCGGGACAGCTCACTTCAGTTGGAGTCGGACAACATATTACTTCCCTCTACAAACATCTCGCTTATTGGCCACGAGGAGAAAATTCGAGAAATTAGAGCCAATACAGAGGCTTACCGACAAAAATTCTTCCCATGCACTATTCCAGAATGGAACAGGGTTGGAAGGATCGGATAGTGGTACCGAAAGTACCCTCCGCCACACACCATTAGGTGATTTGCGGAGTATGATGTAGATGAATACTTCTCAATTACTTTCTGAAATCGTCGTGCTATACATAAGCCCTGTAGTTTGTCCCTCACACAACTAAAATGAATAGCACGAGCGAATTCATCGACTGCATTTTCCCAAACTTACCATTCTCTAGCCTTATTTCCGTCCCTTTATTGGTCGTAAAGGCCATTAGCACTTGTATTCATCTTTACCCCTAGATTATGAAACCCTCGTAAAATTTAAGATTGCAATTAGTACCAATTCGCGGTTTGCGCCAATCTGGAATTGTCAGTATGGAGCAAGGTTTCCAAAACTGTGTTCTGCGGAAAGTGAATTGCGCTCCGCGAAAAACTTCGAACAACATGGCGTTTTCTCCGATATTTCTTGTTATTTTTCTTAAATGTTATTATTATTTCTGTTATTTTATTTTTTATTATTTTGAGCTTTTCCTCATTACAGAGGCTTACCTCCAACATAATAATTTACTTGGAAATTACAGTACAAACAATCAAATTCTATTTCTGTTATTAGTTATGATTTAAAATTTAAGTAACCACGAAATGAACGAGTTTTTCTCATTTTAAAAATAAAATTTATTAGTTTTATTAACCTTCACAATTAACAAGGTGCTCCATCAAAGTACTAAGATTCTCAAAGCGTTCGTCTGAAGCAAAGTTTGCGAACCCCTGGTATATGATGTAAAATAGGGCAATTTTGTCCTTATTTTGTATGTAACATGCCACTGGGCAGCGTATAATTGTAATTAACAGTGCATATAAGTTATGATCTCCTTTGAATTAGATATGGAGTAGTGAAATTTACGATGGTTTAGTGTCGAGTGTAACATTTTCCCCCCTTTAGTGTACTGGAGTTAATAACTCTTCTGCCTCTAATGACCTTGACGTCGACGAGAAGTCAAACCCTAATCTTCCTTTTTTTAAAAAAAATGTTTTTCCCCATATTTACATGAATGTCGATAACAAAATACAAGAACCCAAATTTTCAAAATAGACGTTTTATTGTGGTTCATTTAATGTGAAACAGACACCGGTAGTTTGTCACTTTGCGTCGGAAGTCAGTTTTTCAGGTGGATTACAGCGTGTTCAGGAAATGTCTCTTTTGTAAAATACCGACAGAAAGACTTTCTCACAAAATTCGTTTTTGTGAAATAACCTCAGCGAATGGAATCACAGAACTCAGGGAATGTATACAACACATTGATTCTGTAATTCTACAGGGACGTTACAAGACTCCTTAATGTCAGCTTCAAAGTTTCGAAAAGAGAGGGGCCATTAGTGATCTTTATAATCCAAGCTCTCTTAACCGTGCAAGGCAATAACACTTCAGTAGTAGCCTTGTTTGTGACACCGACGACATTTAATGGAAGGACAGAAAATCGTGCGGTACGTAGTAGCTACTCCAACTCAGAGCTATCTTTAGTTTTCATCGGACTGTAAATATACGTTTAGATTAAGAAGAAATCTGCGTTTCTAAATGTATTCCGAAAGTGGCAACCTTAAATGTCGCGTCCACGAGCAAAGCGGCTGGCGTAAAGTCCATACAACATGTATTGCATTCCTTGTTCTTTGCTTCAGTGCCAGACAAGAGATCATTACAGTCATTTAAAAAAAAATGAACATTGTGTATGCAGTCAATTCGAAGACAGTCTTGGCATCACAAGAGTGGTTATAATTAAATTTTCGCTCCTTCAGAGGACCACCAAGAAAAACTAGTGATTGTAGGACAAAGAAACTTCGTGGAAACATATGTAAGGGCATGCGGAAGAGATTAATGAATAAACCAAAGACATGTACTTTACTTTCCACAGAAGAGGGTAACTTGAACTGCATACCACGTTAACGTTCCAGGTTACAAACTTTGATGAAGGTAATGACCGTCTGCATCCACGAAATCACGGAACCGTTCTAGAGACTGCTCTACTGCTGCCCGAGACCCACAGACGTGTCGTTGGCTACCTACCTTGTTTTGCTCACCTTCAACGTCCAACGAGTGTTAGTATCCAGTTGATAAATCGTTCCTTCAGGTAACCCACAGCCAGATACCACACAGATTCAAATCTGGCGATCTTGATGACCATGCAGTTTGGAACGATAGGCCAATGATTCGGTTTTCTCAAAATGTGTTACGGAGGACCCCAAGAGCATCGTCCTCAAAGACAATTGAGTACAAAAATCACCTCTGTCACGTAGAGCAGGGATCAAATGTTAGCGAAGCAGATTACTGTAACGTGTGCCGTTCACACTGCATGTCCCGGACCTTGTCAGAGTTCCTTACCAGTACCGGTACTTAACGACAAGTTATGACAGTAACACTGCTAACAAGCCAAATCCAACAGCGCACAATCTGAACGTCATTCCTATAAAGTTGAACACTCATATGGTAAATGTTTTCCGTCTACACTGGATCAAGCAGCGAAAGTTTAATTATAATCACCCTGTGTTTTGCAAGTGTTTTCTTGATGTACACACACATGATGCTGCTTGAGTTTACTTTGGGCGCAAAGTAATTGATGTTTAGCATCATAACCTCCCTACTTTTTTGAATACGAATGTCTGCATCTGGCGGATTTTGCGCTTTCGCTCTTTTCCGACTTCTTCAGTTTTAGATATACATCTATATCCATACTCTACAATCCACCGTGAGGTGCTTGACAGGTCCCATTGTACCAGTTTGTAGTGTTTATTTCCGTGCCGTCCACGTATGGAGCGCGGGAAGAACGACTTAATGGCTCTGTGCATGCAGTAATCATTCTGATCTTATCCTCACCTTCCCTATGTGAGCCATACGTAGGCGGTTGTAGTACGAGGGAACTCAAAAAAGTAAATGGACTTTTGCAGTTTCTCGCCGTAGGGCTTGGTAACACTGCTAGTATCCAGGACTAAAATATTGTCTGAATCGATTCTGTATGTGTCACTCTTATTCCCGCGTTAGTCGTTCTAGCAGACCGTGATACATAGCAGCTCGATTGTCGATCTGCACCAAAGAGGATACGAGGGCAGTGATTCACCTTCTGTTTGCGAAAGGTGCTAAACTACCGGAATGTATTTGTCGAGTGCAAGCGCAATATGGCGACAGTTCTTTATAACGAAGCAAGATCTATGAATGGATAGAGCGCTTCAGACAGGAATGAACGTGATTAGGAAAGATGGGGCAGGCCATCGACGTCATCAACTGAGGACAATTTGGAAACAGTTGAGGATATGTTGATGGAAAACAGACGAGTCTCTGTGGACTAAGTCACTAATACTTTACGTAAGACATGGTTCAGCGTACACTACAGATTAAATTTTCGGAAAGTGTGCGCGAGGTGGGTACCGAAAATATTGCCAGTGCAGCATAAGGCGCAAAGGATGGACATCTCTCGTAAACATTTGGCCCGTTGTCATCACGAGGAAGATGGATTTTTACAGCTACTCGTTATTGTAGAAGAAAAGTGGGTGCATCATTACGAACAGGAAAATAAGGCTGCGAGGATGGTTTGGAAACACCTGTCAGCACCTGAAGTTAAGCAATTTAAACGTTTTCCATCAGTTGGTAAGATTATGCTTACACTATTCTTTGACATGGAAGGCGTGGTAGCCGTTAAACAGGTGCAACCAAAAACTTGTGAAACGTTGAACACAGGGCTTTGAAATGCAGGGAGGTTATATGGAAGAATAAGGTATGTCTCGGTTTCCCAGTTTCCTAGGAACAGCTGCTGGAAACGTTGAACACAGGGCTTTGAAATGCAGGGAGGTTATATGGAAGAATAAGGTATGTCTCGGTTTCCCAGTTTCCTAGGAACAGCTGCTGGAGATAGGTACTGATACTCAAGCAGTGCCGACGGAAATTCACGAAGGCGTCCCATGTCTGCAGTGTTTACGCAGACACTGTGCGTAAACTTGTAGAGGGCTGTACACGGCGAGCACTTAGCGAACGGTGCTAGGTGACAAGCACAGCACTGAGAGGGCCGTAGTGCACGGACAATACAGTGAAATACGGTTGCCAACCATAAGGCGACTTGGCGTACTATGACATTCCGGTCACCATCTCAAGTCTCTAATGCTCAATACTTTATCGGCCTTTAGATGGCGTAAGTTCTAGCATGTAATTAATTTCAACGTGAACAGCTCGCAGACCATGTTAGCATCCACAATACATAGCGCATCAAATGCAGAATCTCACAATTAAATTTGTCTTAGCAAAATGGTAAATCCGACGCGAATTTGTCCTTTCGATGTTAAAATTGTTCTCACAATTTGATGTTATTCTCCACCTAAAGAGTTTCTGCTGTTTAAAATCACTAATTGTAATATCTGACAGTAATAAACGTTTACTGTTTCGTCGTTCAAGTATTGCGGGCACTTAATCCAGCTAACATTAAGGATCCTGATATTTTACTACGTCTAACTGTGCAAACTGTTCACTATGCCTTGTTATGGTGGTCTCAGTATTACATATATTTTTCTGTCGTCATCGGCTCACTGAAGAAAAGTAAAGAAATGTTATAATCTCTAGCATTTGTAAACAGCGTTACGTCGATTATCAAAGGACAAATGGCTCTGAACACTATGGGACTTAACATCTGAGATAATTAGTGCCCTAGAACTACTTAAACCTAACTAACTAACCTAAGGACACATCCATGCCCGAGGCAGGATGTGAACCTACAACCCTAGCAGTCGCACGGTTCCAGATTGAAGCGCCTAGAACCGCTCGTCCACCGAGGCCGGCATAAAAGGACACGACACATTCTCTCTCACTCATGCAGTGTTTGTAAAAGCTTGTATCATTATATTAATTGCTGTAATTTGCCGTATGCAAACGTAATTCGTTTAAACTCAGTGTTATTGAATTTAAATGCCCATTTGAAAGACCCCACGTTTCTTGCAGTTGTCGAAATGCGCCATATTTTAAGATCGCTACAATGGGCGTACGATACTACCTGGGTTCTTTTGTTTAATTGGAACGATACGCGCAATCATTTCTTCCCCCTTGGAAGTTTTCACTGAGTTATCAATTGACGCATACATGTAGGCTACTTTGCAAACGAATGCAGTCCCCTGATTAAATAATTCCTGCCATCCGTGTGTGTTGCGTATTAGCAGCAACGAGGCAACAATGTTAAAAGTGAGCGTCGGTAAGGCCTCGTTAGATTCTCGGAAGTTGGTCGAAAACGCAAACATCGTAGTGTTGTTACGAGCTGATGCAAGGCGCCAAATTGCGGAGTACCCAAAGGTGGAATTGCGGAGTACCCAAAGGTGGTGAAAGACGGAACCTGATATAGTACGGCAACGTCGCTGGCAAACTGGCTGAATGCTTGTAAGGGTGTGTGGGCTGCGATGACATATTGTGTAATGCAGTGGGGTAAGATACGAGTGTGTGCCAATAGCGCCCTGCAGAACAGTGAAATATTCGTCCGCTTCTCCTATATAGGGCAAGATATAAATGTGTAATGTTAATGTTCCCGAGACAACAGCTAAACTCCATATAATTCCGTTATTTGGTACACGTGTAACGTGTCGAATATTGATTGTCTCGTCCTGTGTAATTCATACGATATCCATGAAAGGCTACGTAGCGCCGGTCCGAGACTTTTAAGCCAGATGGACAGTATCGACAAGCTGATCTGCTCGAACACCCCTCGCAAGATTACTCATTGTCGTTGGGTAAGCCATCCACGACCACCTGAGTTTCTCCAATATACATTTGTAACCAGGTGTAATCAGCGGTTAGTGTAAAACGTATGCCACGCTGGCATACGGGACTGTCAGGAACATTATGAAAACCTTGTGAGGATGTTGCAGGGTAGATTATGCTAAGAAATGGTCGTTAAGAACAAAATTAGATAAGTTTCACCGTTTCATAGTTAATAGGCTCTAAAGTTTGTCAATCAGACCGCAAGTTCAAGAGGACCGCCAGATACAATTAGTGTTAGTTGTTCTCACAGCGTAGATGATGGCGTACGAGGCAGCCCAGCATTTGGCTCGATTTCGACACCGTACCATGTCCAAAGCTCTGTTGCTCGGTTTAGGAAACCAAACGAAGAGAGAGCGACTAACTTCAGTGCTAATTAACTCAAATTGGGCAACCAATCGAATTCTTTTCTTAACAATTATTTCTCAGCACAGCCTACCCTGCAGCACTCTTACAAGCTTTTCGGACTATTTCTGATCACCCTGTATATACTGACAGTAATAAAATTAACAGTGGCGGAACCGATTTGAATCTCGTCTAATTAGTGCCCAATTTCAACCAGTTTAACTTCAGAAGTCAGTGATGCTTTGACATAATTATATTATCGCTAAGTCTGTTATGGTACAAGAGAGTAATATCGCGATCGATTTTGTGCCAGCATAATTAGTCGTAAATGAGTAATCAAATGATATATTTTGTTTTACTCTCAGACTGTAAAGTACTACTCCAGACTCTCGAATCGAAGAAAGGAAGGTAGGATCTCCCTGTTGTATCTCACATTACTGTAGGTTTTATCGACTAGCTAAATCACCATCATAGCCGTAACATTCCACCTGGCATGGTGCCAACGCAGGCTGGTGAATATGCCCGTAGCTTCCTTGAATGAAGGGAATAGAAATGCATTCTGAAAACTCGAAACCACCGTATAGCATGTAACGTAGAGTGAGCCCTTGTTGGGGAAGTGACGGCGTTTAAGTACGACGCGGGCAGCGGTGGCGAGAGCGCTGACGCCCGGCTGTTGCGAGTGCGGCAGCGGGCGGCGAGCCACGCCACTCCGCCACTCTGCCACGCAGCCAGCCGCCAAGCCTGTTGCCCGCTACGCCGCGCCGGTTGCAACACGGTTGCTGGAGAAAGCTCCCTCTGCAAGTATCGGGGGCAGTCGTCGCGGCGAAAACTGTGCCCTCTCCCCTCCCTCCAACACTTCTCACCGCTCCCTATCCTCTACTCTCCCTGTCCTCTCCTCTCTGCTACCGCCCCATTCTGCTATGTCTCTGGACAGCCTGGAGCCGAAATGAGCAGCAGCCTTATACCTGGAACTAAAAAGAGGGATACACGAAACATTTAATTACCATCGTCATACCTTAGTAAAAGATCTTGCCGAAAACCCGAGGAAATTCTAGTCTTATGCAAAATCGCGGGTCTAATGCTGCTATCTAGTCACTCGTCAGCCAGTCTACTGCGGAAGTAGAAGATGGAAAAGGCAAAGACGGAATTTTAAATTTCGCGTTTAAGAAATCATTCACGCAGGAGAATCGTAGAATCATACCGTCGTTTGACCGCCTAATATATTATCGTATAGAGGACATAGTAATAACCACCACTGGCGAAGAGAAACAACTCAAAGAGTACGAAACAAAGAAATCGCGAGATACGGATGGAATCTCACTTCTGTGTCCCAAAGAGAAGGCTGTGGTTTTGGCCTCGTACTTAGCTTCCATTTACGATGAATCTCTCACCCAGTGCGAACTGCTCCCGAGCAACTGAAGACACAAAACACGAATCCTGTTTGTGTAAATGGTAAAAGAGCGGAGCCTCAAAATTACAGACCAATATAATTAACATCGGTCTGCTGCAGAATTCTTGAGTATATTCTCAGTTCGAATAAAATAAATTTCCTGGAGACGGAAAAACCTTCTCTCTACAAACCACCACAGCTTCAGAAAGATCCAACGTTCATGCGAAATTCAGTTTGCCCTCTTCTTGCATGATATCCTGCGAACTATGGGTGAAGAGCAGCCGGCTGGTGTGGCCGAGAGGTTCCAGGCGCTTCAGTGTGGAACCGCGCGACCGGTACAGTCGCAGGTTCGAATCCTGCCTCGGACATGGATGTGTGTGATGTCGTTAGGTTAGTTAGGTTTAAGTAGTTCTAGGGGACTGATGACCTCAGATGTTGAGTCCCATAGTGCTCAGTCATTTGAACCATTTGATGAAGAGCAACAGGCAGAATGTATGTATCTACGTTTCCGAGAAACGTTTGACATGATGCTCCCCTGCAGACTGTTTCGAAGGTGTGGATATTAGACCAGGTTCCCGTATATGTAAGTGGTTCGAATTCGTAAGTAATTGAACTCAGTACGTTTTCCTCGACGGGCAGTGTTCGTCAGCGACAAGGGTTTCGTCAGGACTGCCCCAGGGACGTGTGATAGGACCCCTATTACTTTCGATGCACGTAAATCATCTCTCGAGCAAGGTGGGCAGCAATTTTCGGTTGTTTGTTCCTGATACTGTGGCGTACGAGAAGATGTCGCCGTTGAGTGACGGTGACAAAATAATTTAGACAACATTTCTAGCTCTTGTAATGAATGGCAGCTAGCTCTAAAAGTAGAAAAATGTAAGGTAATGCAAATAATTACGAAAAGCAAACCTAGGAAAGTATAGAGTAATGCTACAGTGCTTGTGATCCCCACGAGGTGAGACTAAAGGAAGACATCGAAGCAATTCAGAGGCAGGCTGCTAGGTCTGTTAACGGTAGATTAGAACAACACGCAAGTGTTATAGAGATGCTTCGGGAACTCAAATGAGAATCCCTAGAAGGAAGGCGACGTTCTGTTGCGAATATTTAGAGAACCGGCACTTGAAACTGACTGCTGAACGATTCTACTGCCGCTGACGTACACTTCTCGTAAGGGCCCGAGATTACAGAAATTAGGGCTCGTACGGAGGCAAATAGACAGTCGTTTCCCCTCGCTCTATTTGCATGTGGAATACGAAAGGAAACTTCTGGGAGTGGTGCAGGGTGCCCTCCGCAACACACCGTCTGGTGCGCAGTATGGACGTAGATATAGGAAGTCGTTCAGTCATGGTCACTCAACGACTGTAAGTAAATTCAAGTAGAGTTGAGTAAGCATTGGTACAAAGAGATTTGATTGTTAGCAAAATGTTTCAAAATTATGTAAACGGCATATCACCGCGCAGCGTTATGGCGACATCGTATTTGGTTTGTAACCTTGGCTGAGCCTATTTGATCGCGGTTTATCTCGATAATGTTCAATGAATGGTCGTTCGATTCCCTTAACAGAGTCGCGAATGATCTGCTTCGACCTTCCTAATAACGTCTTACTGGGTCTGCAAAACTGCGACTGCAGCCCTGGTTCGAGTCGTGGAGCATTCGTTACCTATGAAAGGCCAACGCCAAAGCCGGACCACGGTTTGCCACAAATTTGTAATTTTTCTCAAAACTTCAAAATTATGTGTGCTGACGGCGGAATCCTTAGCAGACGGACAGGTAATCACACAATTTTAGACCAGATGATCGTCGTACAATTCATCTCTTCTGATTTGTTGTTGGACGAATTGTTAAACTTGACTAGTTCTCATATGTGGCTGCTTTCAGCACGGAAAAACTTAGAAATCCACCTTCCTGCATGTTCTTGCTCACTTCGTGACAGACGTTGCTGCGCTCTCTCCGACAGCGGCTGTAGCACGGAGGCCCGAATCGGTTCTCGGTTGTACATAGTAAATAATTACACAAGAACACACACGTTGTGCCTCTGTTCCATAGTATCTTATGTTACGCGATCCAGGTGGTTTTATAAAAATAATAATTATTATTAGCTTCTCCATTTCACGCTTACTGCAACTAATTGTACAGAAGTTTATATCAGACACGTTTCACTTTTCCTTATAAAGCATCTGCTGCGGTCTTTCGTTTTTCTGCCCCCTTGAAATTGCAAACTGCCAAGTGTGAAATGTACAACCACGTTTCTTTCACCCTCAGCCTCCGCTAACAAAGAAGGAAAAAAGCAGTGGTTTGCGAAACATCTAAACAAGTGGCGGAAATACCAATGATCACAGTAGATGCTTTTTAAGTAAAAGCAAAATCTAGGTCACGTAAAATAAACTGTTTGGAAAGATGAGAAAAATATACTTCTTTGTCTCTGCAGATGTCTGTAGGTAGGACCCTAAAGCCGTTTTTGCACGAGCGACTTTGTGGTCAAAATCGACTACTCGAAGTGTATGTTTCTTTCGTACCTTACTCTAAATCAGCAGCCAACCACTTCGCGAATATTTCTGTAACGTCAGAGATTTACAATCGTGGATTTAACGTCGCAGCCTGCGCATACGCAGAAACTGGCGTCTGCCAACACCGGAAATCAACCTATTCTGGTCGTGCTCATCCTGTTATAGAAAGTGATTTTGTGCTTCCGTGTCTTCTTAATCTTTGTTTGCTTTGTTTTCGTGAGAAGGTTGTACGAGATCGTTGTATTTTTCGCATTAGTGTTCTACAAGAGAGATGAAATATCCATAAGCTGGAAGATATTCACGTTTTCCAAAGGCAATCACAACTAAGAACGTAAATAGATAAACATTGTTTTAATGAAAATTTTTTCAACTGTGAAACAGTCAGAATTGTTAGACGATGTTATTTGGCACTTTCAAGAAAACTAAATACAAAATAATAGTGTGCTTTTCCTGCGGTCTAGATATTAATAGACGTGTTTACAAGTACATACTTTTTTTCGAGCAGATAAATATATATTGTGAAATGTTTGGACGGCACTTCTCCTATACGTTCTGTTCTTAGGAATGTAGAGAATTTACCACACGACTTTTGACAATTCTTCTTTGCTCATCAATAAACTACAACCATTGCTTGTTTCTAAAATTTTGTTACTAATTTCCTCTTTTTCGTAAAAGGATACTCACTTTCACAGTTCAGTTGCCAAACTGCACAGCTGACAATGTTACCGCCAAATGTCCAACGTTGGTATATTTACCATATGTGCTAAGACTACGTTGCCTCAATAAGTGCCAGAAACAAGGAAAAAAATCAATACATTACAATACTACAAATATCTACCATATATTGTCCTTAGTATAACATACATTAAATTTATACGCAATCAGGCACCCTCAAAAGAAACCAGCAGCAAAAATGCACTGTTAAACATAAAACTCTTTCTTGAACTTCTCGTACAGGCCCATAATATTGTTACAAATCCCAGTGTTAAACCAAAGGCAGCTATCTTCACCTAAAAAAGATAGTACAATTCTGTGACATACAGAGGTCACTGGTGACGTATGCATTGCAGTCCCCAACAATGCTACTGTCTACTGAAAAATTCTTGACGGTTATAGTTAAAGTCGAAGCAAATCCTAAAAACCCATAGAGCACCCGCATTACAGTTGTGCGTCCCTAGACTATGACCAACAGGAAACAATAAAATTCCACACCGCTAAGTAGAATAATTTGGTGGCTGCTTCTCAATGCACACATTGCAACATAAGTGCGCTACTAGTTTTTAGGGTTTCTTAGGACTTATAACAGCGAAAGATACTACGTTAGACTGTAGCACTGTTGGGTACTGTGATGTATACATTACATTAATGTACCGTCTTTGGTAGTTGAGGGAAGCTGCCGTTAGTTTACACCTAAGCTTCGTGAGAATGTTAAGCGCGCCATGAAATGTTTGTAGAGTGAGTTATATGTTTGACAATGCATGTTCGCTGCTGGTTTTTTTGATGGTGCCTAGTAACTCAGAAATTTTTGTTGTACTGCAGGACGATATAGCTATTCATGTGACATTGCTATATATTTATTTGTGTGTCCTTGTTCTAAATCTCTTGTTGATGAGGTAACGTGAATCCAGAAACATGGTTTGGAAACTATATCGCGCATTCGGAAACTTACGCGTAACACTCTCAGTACTGATTGAGACAGTTGTACAATGACTTCTGAACAGATTACACCGAATATTGGTCGGCCGTTTTGGAAGAGAGGTTGTAGGCGCTTCGGTCTGGAACCGCGCGACCGCTACGGTTGCAGGTTCGAATCCTGCCTCGGGCATGGATGTGTGTGATGTCCTCAGATTAGTTAGGATTAAGTAGTTCCAAGTTCTAGGGGACTGATGACTTCAGATGTTGAGTCCCATAGTGCTCAGAGCCATTTGAATCATTTGAACACGCAATATTGGCGCTGACGTAGAAATGAAAGCGACCACTCGTGACAGACGCGACTCAGCCATGGGAATAAAACGCCAGGGACTCTGCAGTAGATTGACTTGTCTCGGGAACTCAACTTGGACAAAATAGTCGAGCGTGTAAAAGGCGTTTTGGATTACTGGTAAGATTTTTCGAGGAATCGATTAGAGTTTACAGGCTCGGCGATGTTATCGTACAGCGCTCCTCGCTGGTCATTTACAGATTACTAAACAGCAATTAACGGAAATGAGCATATCATATCCTTTCACGTCATGCGCCAATGGCGTGCCAACTAAGATAACATTGTACTACGAATTAAAGAATTTATTTTGGAGGTAGCGGCTGGTTGCTGTGAAGCGTAGTATTCCGCCATATCCTAGCAAGTAAGAACCCATAGTGTGATTTTTAATAGTCTTGTCAGTACGTAAACGATGTTTATTATTTCATTCTTTCATTTACAATTTATTGTCTGCGCTACGCAAGCTTACTGACCGATTTAAAAAAATTGTTCAAAGAGGACAGGAGGCTAGAGCGCGTCGTTGACTACCAACACTTAGTTCGGGGAGCTTCTCCGGTAGTTGAGGAACTGAGTTGGAGTATCATTTTTCTGCTGTGGAGGTGTTAACTAGCAATCGTTCTCTTGTATGTTAGAAAAGTATTTATCAGTAATACAGTAACAGTATTTTAATATCTTGTTTTAGTCCACAGCGTTTCGGAATGACTCCATTTCAAAACTGCTACCTGTACACTGACCTAATTTGCGTTACGTTTGTTAGAGTTTATCAAATAGCAGTAAATAAAGAACACAGTTATTACTTTTAAGCGAATAAAACATCTCATACGAGATAAGCAAAATATCTCGCCTGATATATTTTTTCTCGTAAAAATTGTTGTTCATTTACTGATAGGTGATAAAATGAAGTAGATAAAACGGCCAAGAAAACGCCATTGTAGTCTTTGAAACACGGTGGGCTAAAATAGGTAAGGAAAATATTGATTGAAGATGGCATACTAATAACAAATGCTTTGCTGACTCATATGTTAGTGATGGAAGGCCCGTATCGAGTCGTCATTTTGGAAGAACTGACCAAAAATAGCAAGGTTTCGATTGCCAGGCAAAGTCTGCTCTAATTAAGTCGTTCATACGTTTGTGTAACTATTGTTGGTATAACAACACTCCACATTATAAAACAGATTTTGTGGCTACAGACGGTGTTATCAGGCAACTATACTTACCTTTAATTCTTGCGCATCCTAGTTGACATATATTACAAATCTGTGCCCATATATCCGCGTAGTTTGAGAAAAAATTCACTTAGAAATCGTTTACTCGTTTTACAGATATCTGAAAAGAAACCCATTTTTTCAGCATCGCCACTATTGTTGCAGTCGTCTGCTCTGGTATCCATTCGATTTGCTGTCGTCTTTTAATAGACGAATAATGATAATGGAAATATTGTATCCTTAATGTATTTAGATTGCCTTTGTGTACAGATTTGGAAGATTGCCTTACAGATGATTTTGTTCGCGGAGATCAAAAAAATATACGACGAAGTAAGCACTACATACTGCATTGCTGCCTAATACGTATTAGAGTACGTTTCGATCTTTGTGGGAAACCTAGAAGTATTTCTCGGACCCGTGCCTTCCCCCTCTGTCGTCTCGTTCGAAACCTGCTGCCTCACAGTGACCTTATGCTGGCATTTGTTTGCTTACCAGACCCGTTCCGAGCCGCCACGACGGCAGTGTTTGTAAGGTCGAACAGGCGCTACCGGGTGAGTAGTGTGTTTTGCGCCGACTATGTTGGCAGGCTTGCCGCGTGGCCAAGGCCGCAGCCTCAGCGGGCCACAGGTGCGCCTGAATCACTCCGCGTCACCTGCAGGCCTGCCAACTGGAGCCGTGCCGGCTCACGCTGGCCGACGTCCCGTCTCGTATAACGGGCCGCTAGCGCTACACCTCGCTCACCGCTGGTGGGAAGCGACGCGCAGCTCTTATTCTTGCCAATGCATGGCTCCGCACTGCCTGCTAGGAAGTACAGTAAGTAGAATCAGTCGTGAGCCAACGCTGATTCAGCATTAACTGGAAACAGCGTAGTAGCTCTTTCGTCTTGCCACCCAACGCAAATCAGCATCTGAAGCACATTTATACTTCCCTGTATTTTGTGTATTTCACTCCAACAATCTGGAACTGTAAATGGGAGACGTTTTGGTGACATCGTGGTGATGCGATAGAGTATTCTGTAGAGATGAAATTCGAAACTAATGATTGGTTACAGACAACGTTGTGGCGTACGGAGAAGCAAATAAAAATGCTGCCAAAGATGTTTTCCGCTACAGTGTTTTCCATTTTCACCATTTCCAGTTTTTTTCTTGATATACTCCTTCAGAGTCAAACGCGTACTTCGCGATAAGTCATAACTGTTAATGATTGTGGAGTCAATCCAATTTTTTTTTCTACTATACAGCTCCCGTTTGAGATAGGAAATCTTGACCGTGAATAGCTTTGAATTCTGAGGATTTTCCCGATTCATTAGGTGTGGTTTTTTAAAAAGTGATAACAATGAAAATGATAAACCATACTGCAAAGCAAACTTAGTTATCGTTATAATACTGCTGCCAATCTGTTTACCGACGTACGCACTACTGTGTCATCCTTACTAAGGACATAGGTATTCGTATTCCCTTCCAAATAACCGATTATTTACATACTGACAAAAATAACGGATCCAGCGTTTTAACTCTGGGAATAAACTTACTGAACTTGCGAGGCCTTCTTAATCCTTACCGAAATGTAATTAACAGTTAAATCTACAGGGACAAAAGCGCCGAGAAATCAGTTGACAGAAAATTTCTAATTCTGTACAAATAAACGACGAGTGAAGAAGCTACCGATAAGGTGGCGCAATGGTTAGCACACTGGACTCGCAATCGGGGGGACGACGGTTCAATCCCGCGTCCGGCCATCCTCATTTAGGTTTTCCGTGATTACCCTAAATCGCTTCACCCAAATGCCGGGATGATTCTTTTGAAAAGGCACGGCCGACTTCCTTCCCTAATGCGACGGGACGAGTGACCTCGTTGTTTGGTTCTCTCACCCAAATCAACCAACAAACCAACCAATCAACTGAAGAAGTTTACAGAACTGGAGTTATTTAAAAACCTCATTTAAATTTGATTACCATGTTGTATTCATACACTGTGACGTTTTTCTATTTATTACTTCATAATGCAAAAACTTTTAGTACAGCGACAGTTTCTCACACTATTTTGTTTCAGCCTCGAGAACCAAGATTCACGTTACATTGCAGTTAATAACTTTTATGAAAGGCCGATAAGCTGTAAAATATCAAGAAAAAGTTACTGGGAAGTTAATTAATAAAAGTTAATTGATAACTGCGAAAACAATAATACTAATATAATACTCGTGAAGAAAGTTTAGTAATACTGAGAGACTGAACTGTACCGACAATGCGTTTGGTTGTAAGAATAATACTGTTAACAAACATCAAGGGTGAGGGATAAAGTAGACAAAAGCTAAACGCGTTAATTAATATCGGAAAAGAACCACTTGTTCCATCTCTCTACGAAAGAATAATTCTACAGTTTTTCTCTCTCTCGTGAGTACATCAGTGTGTAGCACAATTACTGGAGTACAGTATTAGATGTCTTGTTGCAATAGTAGGTGTTCTGAACTGGAAAAGTTAGCTCAGTAATAATATTCACAAGCAGTAATATCTGTGCACGTATCGCAAATATCTTTGTTTGTACGAGGGCGTGCTGAAAACTGATGCTTCCGAATTTTTTATGTGAAAACTCTTAGGACTTTTTTAAATAAGACAAACATTATTACCATCCTACATCTTTATTCTTTATGTCTACATATTTGCAGCTAGAGGGTTTGGAATTGTAGCGCAAAGCATGGCGATGCGCGACGACACCGTCAGTGCGTGAGATATAGCGCGTTGTAATAGAGTTCCGAATTCGAAGAGTTCGTTCACACGTGGAACATGCTCCCGTTCAAACCAGACACGAGCTGCAACGATCCAATTTTAATCTGTTTCCAGATAGGGACGGAACGGTGCAAGCAGAGGTTCGACTCCGTCAACTAAGTCAAACTTTCTGCAGTGAAGGTATCAACAAACTAGTCTCTCTTTTGGAGAAATGTGTTCTTCACCTGGGTGACTATGTTGAGACATAAATATGTAGACACGAAGAATAAAGATGGATATTGGTGAAAACGTTCATTTTATTTAAAATTTCGGAGATATTACTTCTCAGCATGCCCTGTGTGTTACTGTATCATGAAGATCTGACGTGTGTTTTAAATGGAGAACGGAAACATTTTTTGTTGTTGATAATTCTTCCGGGTTATATGGCCGTGGTCCATGGAATTCTTCTATTCCTAACGTTTCGACCAATACTACGCTGGCGCCCGCATCTCGTGGTCGTGCGGTAGCGTTCTCGCTTCCCACGCCCGGGTTCCCGGGTTAGATTCCCGGCGGGGTCAAGGATTTTCTCTGCCTCATGATGGCTGGGTGTTGTGTGCTGTCCTTAGGTTAGTTACGTTTAAGTAGTTCTGAGTTCTAGGGGACTGATGACCATAGATGTTAAGTCCCATAGTGCTCAGAGCCAATACTACGTTGGACATCTTCAGAGGTATGGCTGGTCCTGCTGAGTCCTGCCATACCTCTGAAGATGTCCAATGTAATCTTGGACGAAACGTTAGGAATAGAAGAATTCGATGGACCGCGGTCATATATCCCGGAAGAATGATCAACAGCAGTACCATCCGGTCGTGACAGCCTTCATTGTATGATTAGGAAACATTTTATTTTTATTTTTTGTGATGCACAGGTTTCCTGTGGTTTGGAACTGATCTTGAAATAATTAAATGTCAAACTCGTGCGGTTCCAAAGTTTTTGCTGTCGTCTGATATGACTAATAGGCCTCGACATGACATTACATGTGCGGACGTTAGGCTGTAGGTCCCCCTCTCACCTCATTTGCTGCCGCGGTGACCTGGACATCCCGCAGAAAGAAGCCAGGCCACCCCACGCCAGTAAGGCTGTGTGAGACGCTCAAAGATGAGTTGTCGCTCAGAATACGTGACAGATTGTTACGCAAGAGATTGAGAAACGCGGCCGGCCGGTGCCGGTGGCGTCGCTGTCTGTTGTTGGCGCTGCTGCGTCCACCGCCGGCTGCGGCGGCTGCCAGGAACACTTTTATCGCCGCTGAGTCAGCGCGCGCGCGCCCGCCGACACATTTATAGCTGGACAATGCACAGGTAGCGCCGCGGCGTCACACGGCACAGGATCTAGCTCTGCCCAGACTAGACCAAACCACACCGGCCGGCCGGAGCGCTACTCAGCGAACCTCACAACCTCTGCAGTCTCAACGGATTCTTGGCAGTAATGGGGGAACAATCGCTGTAAATGTTCTAGACGGTCAAACTACAAAAGCTAGGGTGTATACTTCCGGCGCCGGCCGATGTGACCGAGCGGTTCCAGGCGCTTCAGTCTGGAACCGCACGACCTGTACGGTCGCAGGTTCGAATCCTGCCTCGGGTGTGGATGTGTGTGATGTCCTTAGGTTAGTTAGCTTTCAGTAGTTCTAAGTTCTAGGGGACTGACGACCTCAGATGACCTATAGTGCTCAGAGCCATTTGAACCATTTGTATACCTCCGGGTGCTGTTCTGGCTGCCATTTCAACGTCGCTATAGAACTTCAGCTGCATACATGCATTCCAAAATGGCTTCCATAATAGTATAAGGGGCGATCTTAAACTTTGTTTTAAGGCCGCACAGTACACAATCGGTACGCCAATCAGGCACAATCGAAATGAGCATTGAGGCATTCATCCCTATGCCGCAGTAGGTTGAAAATGGGGACATTAGTTATCTCCGAAAAAAGCGGTTTTTAATTACATCGCTTTTTTTTCACCCCATTTAACGCGACTGTTATAACTGCCTAAAATTATTGGTTTCTGAAATAAGATTTTTTGGTTATTTATTCCTGTTATTTTATGTAATAAACGTAGAAATCCCATAAAGATTGTAAAAGTTTGACTCAGTTTCAAGATATGCAGAATCGAGATATTAACTTAAATGGGCAAATAGAGAAAACGTAGGCTGTCCATCGTTCGCTACTATTCTCAAAAATTGATAAATGGTCGAATACTACCAAAAAAATCACTAGTATTCTCCTATTGTCACTAATTCTTTGAAACCCTCCTAAAAAAATATACTGTAGTTGGGGATCGTACTACTATGTGGGTTTTATCAATTGTCGTGGCAAAGGTTGAAAACTGAGGTTCAAGAACTGGTTTTCGTGTTAATTTGCCCGTTTTCTGGAGCCACAAGCGAATAAAGGTTTCTTATGTAAACAAGAGTCACCAGATCAATTACTTCGTATTGTTATCGTATACTATGACTAGATTGTCGTTAAGTTTTTAATTGGTTGCTGTTACTAAATTTCCTTCCTCTTCTATTATTTCATAGAAATGGCAGATAAATCTTCAATGTTTTGAAGCAAATGAAACATTGTACTTCATTACAAAGTCACTTCATAAAAATATTTTGACTATAGTTGGTGCCATTCTGCAATACAACGGATGTCTGGCGGCGACAGCGAGAAACTACCGTAGAGACCCGGTAGTGAGTGTTGCCTACGCACTCACCTTAAGCCACGACGTACGGCAACAGGGACATTACTGTGCAGACACCCTTATGAGTAGTCATCTTAGGTATTAATAACCGCTTCAGCTGTATTTATTCCTTTATTATTGGATCACAACCGGTTTCGTAGCACTAAAAGCCACATCTTCAGGTGAAATCTACATAACAATAAATCCAAAAGAAATAACAACCCTTATATATACACTGGTATGGTATGTGCACTATGCTGCCTCCTACAGGCCATTCTGCACGCTGTTTGTAGCACGCTTACCGACTTACAGGATAACTACGTGAAATTTAGATTTGTTATTACAAATTTAAGGTTTTCATTTGACCCACCCTCGTAGTTCACAACTTGTGCCGTGTGTTATATATAGGTCACTGTGACAAATGACCATTGCTCTGTGACTGAGAAAAAAATTCTTTATTATTAACACGCGCTCAGAAACTCATATGCTGTGCTTCATTATGGAAGGACAATGATGTGCAAAACTAAAGGAAGAAAGTAACTTTAATATGACGTCACTGACAAGCAACAGCTAGACAATCAGACAATAACTACAGTGTAGTCATCGCGGTTCATTATGGTTCCTTGGACAAATGTGGTTCTTAATAGGGCGTGTGACCACCACGGACGGAAATGCATGCTCTGTAAAGTGCTGCCATGCTGACGACTAGGTTGGCAAAGGAGTCCTTGTGGTATGGCGTTGCATTCTTCGACCAGCGTGGTTAGCTGCTGGATGGTCGTCGGTGCACGTGTACACAATATGTCTCCCCAATGCATCAGATAAGTGCTCGATGGGATTTAAGTCAGGGGGAACTGGCACCTTAGTCCATTCGCCGAATATTTTCTCGTTCCAAGAGCTCGTCCATCTGCGCTTTTCGAAGAGGGTACGCACTGCCACCCATAGGCCGGAAGCACCACTGAAGAAACGGACGGAGGGAAGCATTTGGCGAGTGTACCGTGATAAAAGATTTGGACGCCAGTATGCCGTTGCCTCTCCGCACCTTAGCACACGACCCACCAAATCATCATATTCGATAATGCTGGACTCCCCTTCATATGGCGAGAGATGGGAACACTTATTGCACCCAGGAACACTGTCGACCATAGTTGTTTCGGGGGTCTGTGTGTCACGGTGTGAGGAGACATATGTTACATGTTCGTGCTGACCTCCAAATCTTTCAACACGGTTCACTCATCGATCAACGTTATTGTACTACTGTACTCCCCCATGCGCTTATTTACCGGAGTGCTTTCGGCCCTGAGTTCATCTTAGTGGTTGTCAATACACGACCGAAAAGGCCAGGGTGGAGCAACTGTTAGAACGATAGGATATTCGATGAATGGACCAGCCTTTCCGTTCCCCCGATTTAAATACCATCGAGCACGTTGGGGACGCTTACTGCAGCACTTCCACATATACCAGCGATCATCCAGTAGCTGCCAGCCGCACTGCTTGAAGAATGAACGTCTTACAACAAGAACTGCTTACTGTTCTTAGTGATCACACACCGTATTAAGAACAATGTCGTGCCATTTGTAATGTCAGGAGACCAACATGATCCTCGGTGGCTTCATTGTAATTATTGACTTTGAATAAAAGCGTAATTTCGTGTCATTGCGTATTTCTTTTCGTTACCTCCTGTATGATACTGCAGCAGTTTTTTTCTATGTAAGGTCAAAGTTTTCTTCTAGCTATGTTTAGCATTGGAACCTCATGCGAGAGTTACTTTCCTCCTTTTGCACACTAGTGTAGAACTGTACGCAGGCTCTTTAAAGAAGGGGGCTAAAAACGGAGTTCTTATGGAAAGATAGAACCGTTGCGAGTATAATGTGCTATACCAGCAGGAAAGAAAGGGGGAAAGCAACGTTAGTGTCCTGTCGTTAGGGACGAAGCACAGGCTCGACAAGGAAGGAAATTGGCAGTGGCATTCCAGCATTGGCCTGAATGATTCAGGAAAACAGCGGAAGGCCTAAATCTGGATGGCGGAAAGCCGATTTGAACCGCCGTTCATTCGAGCACGACTACAGTGCTTTACCACAACGCAATATTTCTCTGTTGCAAATACCAGCTGCCAACAACGGGCTTGTGTGAATGTTGTGTGTCATCTAGCTCCCTCGTCGATCCGAGATGGGCGAAACGCAAAGCGGAACTGCTATGTTGCAAATTGTTTGCTTTTGTTGTCGGTGCAGAGGCTGGGTTCGTTTTTAACGGCTGTACGTTTGCCGATTGTGATTGACACGTATGTTGAGCCTTTTTACAGCAGGCCGCGAGTAGATTGCTTCGCAGGGGTACAAGTGGCGGCGGAAAAAAATGGCGGGCCGCCGCCCCGCCCCCGTGCCAGGGGCAGCTGTCATTGGCTGAGGTCAGCAGCCCGGCCAAGGCCACGCCCCGCCGCGCCGAGTCGCACGGCGCAGCGCAGCTCCGCTCCGAACCGCGACGTGTCCTTGGCTGGTATGCACGCCCGCCATTCTCCGGTTTCACCGGCCCAAGTGCGCCAACTGATTGGCATGTCGCGTCTGCTCCTCTGTCAAGATTATTTTCATGTGAACTGTTGCAATATATTTAGTTCTACTCAAGATTAAAACATCCCAGTAATATTCGGCATTAGTTTTGCAATCCACATCTGCAGAATATGTCTATACGTGTGTATGAATTAAACGTTTACTGTGTAGCTGTATTTACGGATGGATCTAACCAGAGGGACTCCGTCAGTTGCTCTGCTCCTCCCTCCCCCCCCCCCCCCCCCTTCCGCATCCTCAAGACTTGACTGGCTTCGACGCGGAATTATAGGCGATCTTTCGAGCAGATGAGACGTCTAACGTACCTCAGTCTTGTTCCACCAACACCGACTCAAAGGAAGGCCTCGGCGCTTTTTCGTGATGTCACGTCAGTTAGGCACGGCGAACGCCAGGTCTGTTGCAGGCATACTCATAATGGTGGTGTATCCATCTCTGGCACAGGAAAATGTGTCACATTGTTCTGAGAGATTGCTGCAATCAATTAATTGTGCAATTCATTACACTTCTTAACAAATAGTGTACTCCTGAACTTAAATTTCCACCTGTTTTAAGGATTGACATACAAAAACTTCATGGTACAGCAGCAACAGAATTCGTGCTTCTTTACCTTATTTGTAAATCTGAGGAAGTTACGTTTGTACTGGGTTGCTTTTACAAGCAACTGTGAACATATTGGTGCTCTTCTTTAGGTATCTTGGTTGACTATGGGGTGAGGAGCACTGAATGTCAATGAAATATCTTGCGATTGCACACGTTGGGGGAGAGGGTGGGGGACAGAAGAAGAGGCAAAAGAGAGATACTTGATTCATCAAATAAAATTTTTTATCTTATAAAGTTTCTCATTTCAGTTGCAAGAGGGGAATATTTATCTTTTCTAATGTACATGTTTAAAAAAGTTTAAGCTCAGCAGTATTTTCGATGTATGAAGCTATTTTGTTTCCTGTTTATAATTCCTTTCATTGAAAATGACTGTAATCTAATGACTGGCAACAGCTGGACATTTACACATGAAAATTAGTTCACATTTCCAGTGACGGTGTCAAACGAAAATAAATAAAAGAAACGAATTAATTGTAACGGGGGTTGGGGTAAGTTTCGATAACAAAATGGATCAAGTAAATACAGTTACTAGAATGTAAAATTTCCGAAATTTGCAAAGGGGCAAAGCATCTTTTCATATTGATGTACGTTTGTTTCTACAGGATTCAGTAATACAGAACTATGATCTTCATTTGTAGCTTTACAACAGTAAGAAAATCTTTAATCTAAATAAAATTGCAGAATCCAAAACAACGCCAAACATTTTGTCCAAAATAAGAGATTTATAGTGATAAGCACGCCCAGGCGTTTCTGCCTGCAACAGAACTGGCGTTCGCCGTGCCTAGCTGACGTGACGTCACCAACAAGTGCCGAGGCCTCCCTTTGAGTCGGCGTTGGTTCCACCCACTTGCTTTCTTAGGTGTCGATGCACCCGCAGCTACGAATGCCCGGAGACCTTCACTCTGTGTCTATCAAGCATAGACAGCATTAACCGTTGCAACAGCGCTGCATTTCCTTACTTCTGCTATAACGTGCAAGTAGAATTTCGCGCAAGTCTACAGTAATGAAACGTGCTCTAGGAAAGTGCACGCCCACAGATACAGCCAGACGAAGATATTGCCCGACGTTTCCTCGCACTTAATCTGTAATGCAGTATAGGTGCGGCACAGCTGACGACCACCGTCTACGGCCCCGAGCAAGCAGGTTCTGGTTTAGACTGGGCGCACGTGACCTCGGGGCGGGGCATCGAGTTTGCAAAACATGGTCGGCTGGCGCCGTTGCCACCGCCTGTACAACACACTTCCGCCTAACTGCTGCCAATGCCTTAACCGTCTTCCGTATTCCAGCAGGGCGGACGTAAACACTGGGTGAAAACCAGACTGGCTTTTATCGTACATCGAAGGGCTAGAACAGCTGTTCTTAACGACGGTAGAATTATTAATCCAGATGGAATCACTGTTCCAAATTCGGACGAATGGACAACGCCTCTCATCATGGATTAAATGACTTCTACGCCACTACTTCCCGGATGAGGATTTGGGGATTCGTGGATCACAGCCAATGGTGTGTGTGTGTGTTCTACTGTAGCAGTCAAAAGAAGCATTGAAATCCTATTTGGAGATGCCGAATACGTTTCCTTCGACCGACTAATTTTCCATGTGTTAATGCCATATACGTTACTGGCGATTAAAAGTACAACAAAATGAAAATAATATTCAACAAATATCGGTTAACATAAAATGTACTACATGCTTGGATATATACACTGAGGTGGCACTCATGAGGTAGCGATATGCACATATACAGATGGCGGTAGTGTCGCATACACAAAGAATAAAAGGACAGTGCATTGGCGGAGTTTCATTTGTACTCGTATGAAAAGGATTCCGATATGCTGGTGGCCGCACAATGGGAATTAACAGACTTTGAAAGCGGACTAGTAGACGCATGAGATATTCCATTTCGGAAATAATTACGGAATTCAGTATTCGGAGATCCACAGCATCATGAGTATGCCGAGAATAACAGAGTTCAGGCATTTCCTCTCACGAGGGACAATGTAAGGGGCCGCAAACCTTCACTTAGCGACCGAGAGCAGCGGCGCATACGTAGAGTTCTCAGTGCTAAGATTCGGAGTTATACGGCATTCTAATGGTACTGGAGAGGGTTCACAGACACCACATTACGAGTTTTCTTGTCTGTTCCGACTCCCTTAGTGCGCTGCATGCGCTTCACCAAATGTGTCGGGTAGACCCTCTGATTCAGTTCATCCATGACTGCTTACAGCGGCTCCAATGCCGTGGCAAGGATGTGATTTTTTTGCTGGGTACCTGGCCACGTTGGGACACAGGGTAAAGACATGGCTTATAAAGCTGCCAAGGAAGCATGTTGGGATGGTGCTGTCCATCAATGTCCCATCCTGTTGCACGCCATTATCTCATTTTCTGACAGATGCATCATGCGTTATTAAGATGGTTCAATGGCTCTGAGCACTATGGGACTTAACATCTGTAGTCATCAGTCCCCTAGAACTTAGAACTACTTAAACCTAACTAACCTAAGGACATCACACACATCAATGCCCGAGGCAGGATTCGAACCTGCGACCGTAGCAGTCGCGCGGTTCCGGACTGAGCGCCTAGAACCGCTAGACCACCGCGGCCGGCCCGTCAGTAAGAGACTGAATGGTTGCACGTGTCGGACAACAAACTGCGGTCACTCAAACCGACCACAAAAGCTTGGCAAACTTCGTGACTGGAAGGAGGTTTTGCTTGCTGGAAGGAGGTTTTGCTTGCTGGAAGGAGGTTTTGCTTGCTGGAAGGAGGTTTTGCTTGCCAGACTGCGCATCGGGCATAGCCCTTTAACACACAGCTTCATCCTCCGGGGGGGAGAAGGATCCACCTTTCTGTGAAGTTCGTGTCGTGCCGCTTTCAGTTCAGCATAATGTGGTTACGTGTGTCCTTTATACTGATAATAGGGCAGCCCTTGGTCTCGCTGGAGATCTGCCACACAGTCCTCGCAGATACCGATAACATTGTTAGCAGAGTGGTGAAATTTTGTGAACTATCAGGCCTCATTCCTAAACTGATGGGGAAGAGCGGCAGACTTCAGTACGTTATAAACTGCTCTGCATGTGGGGACAGTCTTCGTCCCCACCCATGAGATTTAATGTTGGTCTTTCTTCACGGCGCTGATGGCCGTGATGTCGAGCGCAACCTTCAACCCAAATCATCGTCAGTGCTAAGAGACAGGAGACACTGAGTGAAATAACCGCAGAAATGAACGTGGGACGTAGACGAACGTATCAGTTCGGACAATGCGGCGAAATTTGGCGTTAATGGGCTGTGGCAGCAGACGACCTATGCGAGCGGCTTTACTAACAGCACGACATCGCCTGCAGCGCCTCTCCTGGGTTCGTGACCGTATCAGTTGAACCCTAGACGACTGGAAAAACAGGGCCCTGTTCAGATGAATCCCGATTTCAGTTAGTAAGAGGTAACGGTAGGGTTAGAGTGCGACCATGGACTCCGCTTGTCAATAAGACACAGTGTAAGCTGGTGGTGGCCCCATTACAGTGCGGGCTGTGTTTAAATGGAATTGACTGGGTCCTCTGGTCCAGCTGACTCGGTCAGCACCATGTTATCGGTTCACAATTATTCACGATTGGTTTGAACGACAGTCAGGACAATCGAGCGAATGATCTGGCTACCTAGGTTTCCAGACATGAACACCATCGAGCGTCTATGGGACGTAATCGAGAGGTCAGTTGGTGCACAAAATTCAAAGCCGGCAACACTTTCGCAATTATGGACGGCTGTGGAGGCAGCACGACTCAATATTTTTGCGGGGGACTTCCAAAGACTTTTTGAGTCTGTGCTACGTCCAGTTGCTGCACTGCGCCAGGCAAAAGTAGGTCCGATACGATATTAGGAGGTACCCCTTGACTTTAGTCACCTCAGTATACAACTGATAAGCATTTCAGTGCAGATGCACAAAGTAGTTTCAAATGACGCCATCTACATTCTGCATAGACGAAAGGTTTCTCATTCAGAAATCATATTTGAGTGCTGGCTGTACGAAGGAGACACGTCTATCAGCAGCAATTTTCTGTATTCAACAGTGACAGCGTATTGAGAGAGCAGTTCAAGGGTCCGCGATGTTAGCGAAGAGCTCACGGCTGCCATGCGAATATGAAACAGATACTCAACTACATGCAGGATCTCGCTGGCCTTGGGAGACTAGCGCCCGAGAGGATTCCAAAGCGTTTGCTCCACCGTGCGCGATCTCAGAGCCACATCACATAACTTGGACCAGAACACTGACTTGTCTACAGCAAGACAAATATCCATACAGACAGTGCGACAAGAACACCACTGCAATCAGTATGGCGGCCGATCTTGCTGCTTCCCTTGCTGCCGCAGCAGTAAAGAGAGGCGTGGACAGTGGAGCATTTAGTGACAACGTCGGACATAGGACTGACACCACGTCGTCTTTTCAGACAAGTCTCGGTTCTGCATACAGAAGCACAGTAGGTGGGTGCGTGCGTGGAGGCTCCGAGCAGACCGAACATAGCCAGATTGGATTCTCACAGTCGTTCGAGCCCAAGACGCGGCGTGATGGTATGTCGGTGCCATTTGGTGTACAACACGTTCACCTCTGGTTCGCGTAGACGATTATTCGGTTATCGGGCGGTACATTCTGACGTCCTGAAGCCTCTGGCTGGGTTCTGTCGTCAAGCACTCTGCAATGATGTCTTTCAACAAGATAACGCAAGATCACGAATCGCTCGTACTGTTCTGCCCTAGTGCAAGTTCTCCCGATCTCTCTCCCACTGAACACCTTTAATGGTCTCCCAAGAGATGGGAACACCACTACTCGACAGCCACTGCGATTGATGAACTTTTGACAAGAGGCGAAGCAGTATTGAATGACATACCTATGTCTGCATTCCACGTTCAGTTCCACCTCCAGCTGGTTTTCAGCAGTTGTTGCTGACAAAGGTGGCGGATCACCTAACAATTTAATCATGTTTTCTTCTAGTTATACTGCATTTGAAAAATGCGTAAAATTTCGTTTCTGCTATGCTTCCTGGTGTTGGTGTTTTAATGGGCGGCAATATAGTAAAGCAGTTATGGTGATGCATGTTGACCTGAACATCAAACTGCTGTACTGTAAAATCATTCAACAACTGTAATGGTGTGGTCTCCATTTCCTTCGACCCTAGAGCCAGACCATGCCACCAGTTATACTCGTTCCTACGCTTCAGACACACACTGCGAGCCACGATTCAGTCTGGACGTATTTGTTCCCCAAACATAAGCAGTGCCGGACACCAGGTAACTGAATCCGTAGTACGAAACTAGCACAAATTTATTCAAGCCGTAAAATGTGGGCAGCTCCAGTTGTTTCTGTCGCAAAATACGATTTTATTCATTTTGTTTTGAAGTACCAGTGCCTTTAGGATGATGTCACCGGTACTACTAAAGCCATCCTTCCTACAAAATAACCTTGCTAAAGGGACGGGTACTTCAAAATAAAATGAGTAAAATACTGGTTTGAGGCAGAAACCACTAGGGCTCACAGGGTGAAGTGTTCCACATTCTTATTCCACGAGCCTCCTTGCGGTATTTGGTGGAGGGTACTTCATTTACTACAGTCACTTCCCCCAAGCATTCCCTGTTAGGTTCGCCTTACGTGCGGCGATGGAGGAGAGTTCTGCTAGCACGAAAAAATTATCTTCAAAGATACTATTTACGCATGAAGATAGCAGCAGCGATATTTGCTCGCATTCTGTGTTTGATATGGTTGTGTCAGAAACCTCAGATTTGAAAATTCTGCCAATTCTATGCTACGTAAGCCGCAAGGCTGGTGTAAATGATACGGTAAGTGTGACATAATGCGGAGTATGGCAACAGCGGCAATGAAGCAATAATTTGTATCTCTTGTTCTACATTTTGCTCTGTGGGAAACGCGATTTCATAGCACCATTTATAGGAGGCCTACAGTAATAATAGTAGTACATATCAGTATACCTAATTTCACAACGTGCAGCATCTGGCACCTTTTCGTTCGGTCAACGCTTTCGCTGATGTAGAGGAGTTGCTGGCTTTGGCCTGAGAAACATAATTAGAATTGAATATCGTGTCCCAATTTCAAGTCTTTATCACACTCTTGTTGTCTTGTGTATGTAAAGTATGTCAGAAGAATACCCTCTTCCTGAGCGATGGCCTGCTATCTTCCAAATCACTACACTGCAGATTAATCTTATCGAGTGGCCCCTAATCTCCTCTCAGACTCAGTTAGCCAGTGAGCCTCAGTCAAAACTGTCTGAACTTTGTCAACAACGATGACGTGGACACTTATCACAAAGGTTGTACCTTGGAGTCGTGCATTACATTTTGCTTCATCCGTGCCTTTTCCCTGCTTTTTCATTCGTCCCCAACACATCTACTGAAGTTAAACTGTGCATGTGCATGTAGTATCATTTCCATGTTTTATACTACTCGTGAGAAAGGACGTTTAATCTATCCTTATTTGGTACGAAGCTTTATTATAACTTAAACTTCCTAGGAGATTAAAACTGTATCCCGGAGCGAGACACGAACTCGGGAACTTCCTTTCGCGTGCATTGTTCCCTTTGCAATCAAACCTTTTGAAGACCTACAAGACATTCATTTCTTAGGCAGACATTGTAAGTAAAATTCATGGATTCATTACTGTTAACATTATACGCTCCAGTACATCTGTTGCGATGGCCGATATTGGGATGTCTTGTGTGTTGTCACAATGTTTGGTTTTAGTTATTAAGAGTTCACCAGATGGCCCACGGTTAAGTGTTTCTATTAGTGACATTAAGATAAAAAGTAAGATGAACTGACATTTAAAACTGTCTACATCGGGGACATTACTTACGAAGATATAAGTAGGATAAGGATGAGACTGGAAATATATTCTGTCAATATTCACAGGAAACGTCCAGAAGCGATTTTAAAGAAAGGCTGGAAACCTTTTCAAAATCGCCAAATGGAGAATTGAATCCGTTGTCTCTAATACAAAGCCAATATATTAACAAATGCGTCACCTCTATCGGTGCTAGAGTAAGGACTTAATCATAGTTTTAATGCTGCATATTCTAATGGAGATTGATGCACTGTGCATATGTTAGTGCTAAAATCGATCGCAGAACTGTCACCATTCACATTTCCTCCTGTGAGGTCACCGCAGTGAATATTAGGCCGCCTTGTCAACGTCAGGAAGAGCTACATCGGAAGTAAATAGTGGCAATACAAACAGTATTCGTAATTTTCCAGTAAACTTCAAGCTCGGTACTAGATACGTTTGTCAGTACAAGAACCTTACATTCCAGTCACGGCATAGGCCTTCCTGCTACAGAGCTTTGCGACCGTAGAGACGTTATGCGTCTACAGGCATCATGAATTTTCTGAATCAGAAATTGGGAACAGACAAGAGCAAATCACGAATTACTATTAATTGCGTAGCGTTATAGGGAATAAAATCGCCACCGCTCCTAAAGACGAAGCACCAAAGCTGATTTATTTTACAATTAATTATTCTGAAACAATAAAGTAATTGCTGAGAGGCAGCTACGCTTTCAGTCACGTACAAGTAGGAGACCACTAGACCTACCTTTGGAAACCAGAAAAATCAAGTGACCCGTGTGGGGCCAGGTGCTGGTTTCCCAGAACGTTATCAGTTTATAAGGATTAGCCGGGCTCGGTTGACGCCCGCGGGTCAGATAACAAGAGCCTGATAACTTAGACAATGGGGCCCTTTGCGCGACACTCGATTATTAAGCTATTGTGCTCAGCAAACGAGCTGGAAACTCGGAATACAAACAAATGGGCTGACGATAAGCGACTCCAAAAACAACTGTTGGCAACGCTCCTGGTGCATTTTCTGGTCTTGGGCGTTATGTGCTACTATAGTCCAGTAGCGGCGTCACAAATAAGGCCCTTTGCGTGCAGAAATGAGGATTTTATTATCTTGTCTATATAGTTGAGATTATACTGAATCCACGTTTTCGACCTCCAAAACGTTCGGGATAACGTACTGTCACCAAAAAATCGAGGAGTTTTGGCACTTTTTTCAGGTTTTCATCTATTACTCGGAAACTATTCACCCCACTGAAAATGTTGTGACCTATACTAAAATGAAAGAGTATTAAATTTATCATCGAATGAACCACTAAAACGTCAAAATTAGTGCAGCTGTTTGGCCGTAATCAGTTGTCAAAATTCGTTCATGTTTACCATCTTGGTTAAAAAGTCGGATCCAACGCCTGTAATTCAAAAACGGCAATTCCAGGCGAAAAATGTCATCACCAAATTGTAGAGCGTGAAATTTCATGTTAAAAGCATCTAGAGTTAGTTATAGGCACTATTAAGCGAGCATACACTTCAAAACCAAAATAATTCCATTTTCTTTCTCCAAGTCAGATTTATTTGATGAAATGAAATTTGCAGACGAAGACATAAGTCTGCCCCACTTTCGGGTATAAGGGTAACCTTTGATTCACATGTCATAACAGCCGATGCTGCCATCCCCTCTCTTCCTTCGTTATTGTTTCCATCGTTAGCCGCGCCCAGTCTTCGCGTGCTGTACGAGGGACACGTTCAAAACTTGTTGTCTTGCAAAATTCTCGTTCCTCCTTTAACTTTACTTTTATTGTATGGTCAGTACATGTAAATGAGATCTTATGGAGGTGTGTCTAACATGCGACGGCAATAGTGATGTGATTACAGTGAAACGGAAACGCTGCTGCAATCCAGTAAGGATAGGAAAATAGCAGAGCTTCGTAAGTTATTAGCTGGTGTGGCTGAATCTGATGTGCACAGTGCTTATCGGAAGTAGTACAGTAACCCAAAATTGATTAGATCGTCTTTGGTAGAAGGCTCTTCACCGCCAACGTCGAATCTTAGATCATACGAGAAGGTATTTGATTTTAATAAACATTGCTTTTATTGTGGAGAGGAAATTGATACTAATTGGGAGAAACTTAGCAGACTTCCCTACGCAAAGCAATATTCTTCTTAAAGTAATGAAGCGTGAATTAACAGATACTGTTACTGGCGATGCTGAAAGGCGAGGTGATGACTGGGCTCGTGAAGTGTTGGAACGTATCCGTAATGAGGACCTTTCTGCTAAAGATGCTCAGTTTCATAATTTTTTTCATGGATGTTTTTACAGGCCAATCGAAGGTGGAGGAAAACGAAGTCCTGGATGCACACAGATAAATGAAGCAATGTAAGTGATTTCTTCATACATCGAACACTCAGAAAGAGTGCCAGTTTACTTTGCAGGAGTTACAGGGGCAAATCACGGATGGCAAGGAGGCAGATGTAAGAACCATAAAAACTCGATTCTTCCGGTAGTGAAGAAATAATGATTGTTGACAGACATACAAAGAATACAGTAGTGTGTCTCAAAAGAACAGGCTATAAGATACTGTCTGATAGTTTTTATCACAGCAAGTTATCAGATACACAAGAGGAGCGTCTGAGAATTGCACGCACTGTTGCAGATATACTTCGTGAGGACATCCGTACACAGGTCTATGACACATTGCAATACCCCCCACCTGATGTTTTCTTGTCAGATGTCCAATCAGTGGTGCCTGAATCATTGCTCCATTTCTTTGCATCGTTGATTTTAAAAACTAAATGATGAAACGGAAAAAGTGTCTGTTGCTTTGTCAAGTGCTTGGTTTCCGCAGTAAGGCCACAATCATATCTATCTTCACTATTGATTGGGCTTAGTACATTCACGAACAAAAGATTCTGATCACTACTTACTGTCGACGCTCTTAGTAAAACTGCATTTGTAGCTCCAAATATGGACGCTTCCAATTTGAAGACGTCCTCTTCTGCACGACCTGAGCATCCTAACGTAAGCAGTGAAGGATTCATCCAGCTCATCTCTGATAACGCCGATTGCGCGACTTTGGACGAGCCAACTACGTGCTTTTTGTAAAGTCTGCCCGAGAAAATCCTTCAAACATGAAAGGCCACCGCCAACATCGGATCAGCAAGGTGGCACTCATTGTGATCCTATCATCAGACGCTGTCTTGGCTGGCGGAGAAAACTGAATCATGCCAGTGGGGCTGGAAGAAAAACTTATCAGGCTTGTGTTCCCGGAAATGGAAAAAAGAACACATTGACACCGGTGTGTCAGACCCACCATACTTGCTCCGGACACTGCGAGAGGGCTGTACAAGCAATGATCATACGCACGGCACAGCGGACACACCAGCAACCGCGGTGTTGGCCGTCGAATGGCGCTAGCTGCGCAGCATTTGTGCACCGCCGCCGTCAGTGTCAGCCAGTTTGCCGTGGCATACGGAGCTCCATCGCAGTCTTTAACACTGGAAGCATGCCGCGACAGCGTGGACGTGAACCGTATGTGCAGTTGACGGACTTTGAGCGAGGGCGTATAGTGGGCACGCGGGAGGCCAGGTGGACGTACCGCCGAATTGCTCAACACGTGGGGCGTGAGGTCTCCACAGTACATCGATGTTGTCGCCAGTGGTCGGCGGAAGGTGCACGTGCCCGTCGACCTGGGACCGGACCGCAGCGACGCACGGATGCACGCCAAGACCGTAGGATCCTACGCAGTGCCGTAGGGGACCGCACCGCCACTTCCCAGCATATTAGGGACACTGTTGTTCCTGGGGTATCGGCGAGGACCATTCGCAACCGTCTCCATGAAGCTGGGCTACGGTCCCGCACACCGTTAGGCCGTCTTCCGCTCACGCCCCAACATCGTGCAGCCCGCCTCCAGTGGTGTCGCGACAGGCGTGAATGGAGCGACGAATGGAGACGTGTCGTCTTCAGCGATGAGAGTCGCTTCTGCCTTGGTGCCAATGATGGTCGTATGTGTGTTTGGCACCGTGCAGGTGAGCGCCACAATCAGGACTGAGGCCCACAGGGCCAACACCTGGCATCATGGTGTGGGGAGCGATCTCCTACACTGGCGGTACACCTCTGGTGATCGTCGAGGGGACACTGAATAGTGCACGGTACACCCAAACCGTCATCGAACCCATCGCTCTACCATTTCTAGACCGGAAAGGGAACTTGCTGTTCCAACAGGACAATGCACGTCCGCATGTATCCCGTGCCACCCAACGTGCTCTAGAAGGTGTAAGTCAACTACCCTGGCCAGCAAGATCTCCGGATCTGTCCCCCATTGAACATGTTTGGGACTGGATGAAGCGTCGTCTCACGCGGTCTGCACGTCCAGCACGAACGCTGGTCCAACTTAGGCGCCAGGTGGAAATGGCATGCCAAGCCGTTCCACAGGACTACATCCAGCATCTCTACGTTCGTCTCCATGGGAGAATAGCAGCCTGCATTGCTGCGAAAGGTGGATGTACACTGTACTAGTGCCGACATTGTGCATGCTCTGTTGCCTGTGTCTATGTGCCTGTGGTTCTGTCAGTGTGATCATGTGATGTATCTGACCCCAGGAATGTGTCAATAAAGTTTCCCCTTCCTGGGACAATGAATTCACGGTGTTCTTATTTCAATTTCCAGGAGTGTATACCCCCGCCATCTACAGTATACGAACCGAGGCCCCAGTGGTTAGCTGTCTACGCAGTTCATGTATAAACGATACCATAAAAACATCCATTTGTCGCAGAATAAAATAGTTTCACAGCGCACTGCCATTTACGGTGGGAGCAAAGACTTGTCCGGAAAGTCGGTGTATCTACAGGGATAATACCTGGAGCTTAAGCGAGAGTAACTAGTATTTGCGGTTAGAGTGGCAAACGAATTCATCTGGTGGACGAGAAAGTAAGGAAGACAATGATCTGGTTTCGAGAACAGCGGCTTTCTGTTCCTATCCGACGGTTTATATTGTTTTTCTCCAACTACCTTAAGACATTTAATGCGATTGCGTTATTTATTCCTCTAACCTGGCCTCACCATTTCCTTCACCCACAGATTCGAACTCCGCAGCTGCTCGACGTTAATGAATCCTGATGTCGATACGTCGTTGAAAGTCCCAGTGGTCTTGGGTAGGGGGTATTCTCTGTTTGGTGGTTATAACAAAGATTACGGTCTGATAGCCTCCTCGGAGCGGGGTTACGAGGCTGTTTGTGACTTGCTCACGGTGGCCTGTGTCGCGGCTCGCCTCTAACGCCGGCCGTGTGTTACCACCCTGATGACAGCGAGCTGCTCTCTTATCTGCGGTGACGAAATGTTGGCCCGCCGCCGCCGCCGCCGCCGCCGCCGCCACGTCACGCGCGGAGCAGATAATGAGCTCGGCTTGGCCGCCGTCCCGGATCTGCGCCTGCCGCAGGTTATCACGACGCCACGCACAGGTAGACCGACCACTCTGGTCTGCTCCAGGCAGGGCCAGCTCCAGCGGATGGTAATGTTTTAAGGCAAACGAATCCAGCCTTGCTGCGTGGAAGATGGGGTGGCTGGTCCCTAACCGTGAACCGAGCTACATTTGAAACTATTGCAGTGTGGCCAACAGCCCGGTTTTCTGTTTATTTCGTCCTCATACCTCTTGTTGGTTGTGGGCAAAACGGTGTCCTCTTCCAGATGACGAGTTAGAGATTTTATCCTGCAACTTATGATGTAATTCTCATTCCAATCAATGGTGTGTCTGGAAATGTTACGTGCCACAGGACATGAAGCGGAACTCATTCCACCATTTACAGAGAGTATGTCTCGTTCATAGATGAGCGCTGACTTGGATGATTGGTTTGGAGGATGGGACCAAACAGAGAGGTCATTGGTCCCATCGGATTGGGGAAGGTTGGGAAAGGAATTCGGCTTCGTCCTTGCAAAGGAACCATCCCGGCATTTGCCTGAAGCGATTTAGAGAAATCACGGAAAACCTAAAACAGGATGGCCGGACGTGAGTTCGAACCGTCGTCCTCCCGAATGCGACTCCAACGTGCTAACCACAGCGCTACCTCGCTCGGTCAGTGTTGAGTCTGATACTGATCCTTTACAGGATGTGTAGGAATAAGTCATGCAAAATTAAGCTTTAATTTTGAAAAAGGTAAAACGCCCTACAGAAATATTTGCTACAGTGCTGAATGCAGTATATTTTCAGTTTTATTTACAAATGCTCAGTGTGGGTACCTTTTGTAAAAAGACATATCTCCCAACCGCCATCAGTTTCCTGCCAGAGCCTATGAAGCAAGTCTTGACTTATGATGGCAGCTCCTTGTGTTACCCGTTGTCGTAGCTCGACTTTTCCCGGGAGTAGAGGAACAAACCCTCTGTCTTAAATAGAACCCCGTTTACAAAAGTCCGTTGGGATTAAATCAGTTGATCGTGGTGGTCGGGATATTGCTCCACCACGACGAGCCCAAGTTGGCACATTCCTACGAGATACGAGACAACTTCACGGTAATGTGGTGACACCCCACCTTGCTGGGAAATAAATTCTGGGCCCATATCCTGTTGTAATTCAGACGTTAGATAATGTTAAAGCATGTCCAGGTACGAAGCAGCAAAAAAAAAAGGAAGGATCGTAAATCTTGTTACAGCTTACAGCGCAAAAAATATTCATCTAAGACGAATCCCGCACGTGTTCGACAACATGACGTCGTGTTTCTGCTCACCCCCTATCCGAACATTATGCCAGTTCAGTCTACCACAAGTATGGTGGTAGTTTCCTTACTGCATATAATTTAATAAGGAAACCATCTCCAGTCTGCAATTTATTAAACATTACTACATAAAACTCAGTTCGTTTTTCTTTGTCAGTTTCTCTTCCGGGTAGCAGCAGCACCCATTTGTAGGGTTGGAATGACAAACGTTTCCGTAACACAGCACACCCTGTAACATGAGGTATACTCGATTCTGAGCTGGCACGTCTCGTCGATTTACACGGACTACCAATGTAACAGAGTCGAACTTGTCCAACTCCTGCGTCAGAGACGACTGGCCGACCCTGAGACGGTGTCCTGTGTGGTATACGGCCACTTTCGGTCAAACGATTGTAGCAACTAACAACGGTTTTTCTTGAGGTGATGGCTTCCGCTATTTAATCCTGAATTGTCCCTGAACTGTAGCAGCGCATTTGCATTCACGAAACCATAAGCAACACTGAGCACGCTCTGCACCGTTGTAATCCTATTTGATGAGTGTTGAAATAACTCATTCGCGGATACCACCTAACGGGAATGTCGGGAACTAAGCATTAGACAGGAATAAAACTTGAAGATACACGGTACTGCATTCAGTGTTGTATCAAACATTTCTGTAGTTTGTCTCTTTCACACTGAAAGGTTACTTCTGTATAATTTATAAACAACATCCTGTATTGTTAGATGCTTTGCACGTTGACACAGTTGCTGATAGTTTCGCAGAGACATAGCCTTGGACAAATGTTACCCAGAACTGGGAAAATTCTGGGTCTCTTTTCAAGACATTAGTCACATTGCGTGAGTGTTTAGTAATTGTTCGAAATGTGAAAACAATTAAAACAACTTTTGCACCGACGACAGGCGCCCCAAAAAGGCACACATTATCTAAAATGGGAAAACAACCACCTTTAAATGAAAAGGGAAGTCAACGTTGGCCGTAATATTGATGTTTTATTGATAGCAGAATCGATTTTCGATCACATAGTGATCATCTTCAGTGCTGTACAAATTAAACTCAGACACTGGTATCAAGTTATCAATAACCAAAACTGAGAAGCGGTCACAATAACTGACAAAGTTTTGGTTATTGATAACTTGATACCAGTGTCTGAGATAAATTTGTACAGCACTGAAGATGATCACTATGTGATCTAAAATCAATTCTGCTATCAATAAAACATAAATATTACGGTGAACGCTGACCTTCCTTTTAATTTAACACAGCACAGCACTCCATGGAGTCGCCAAACACAACCTTTCATTTTAATATTTGATCATAGACTGTTCAAAGCGTCGAGTATTATTGAACACTGTAACTTTTAAAGATAATGCATTGAAAAAGTCTGTATTTCTCCCGACTGGTTCATGAAACTTTGTGAGCACGCTTTTGCGGCATGATTGGAGCCTATTTTCAAGGATTTGCAAGTTAAGGACTTCAAAAATTTTCGTGTGCCGCCCTTCCGGGCATACGTTCAATATCCTCCTTTCGTCCGACTTGGCATTGGTCCCACGCATCTCAACAGTGTGTTACGAAGGGATCCACATGTTACTTGTAAACAATCGCCTTTGTAGGCTGTCTGCATTTATCCAGTATCCTACCAACGAACCGATTTCTACTACCTGCCTTACCTATTACTGAGCCCATGTGATCATTCCATTTCATATTCCTACAAATTGTTAGACCCAAGTATTTGTACGAAACGACCGATTCCAATTATAACTCAGTGGTGTTGTAGTTACAGGGTTCCCCTTCTTTTTTATTCGTGAACTTCACAATTTCACAAACATCTAGAACGGATTGACAAGCAACAGTAGCTTTAGGGTTCTCCATAGCTGACACTAATGGGCATTCTGTGCTGAGGTGAGTGAAACGAGCCTCACCCCAGAAAAACACACACAGGATAAGTGAGACTCGGCAATGCGGCGCCACAGCACAACCGAACACGATGCCACAACACCCGGCATCGGCGTCGCATTACTTCCCGCACAGTTCGCTGTGCGATTCGCATTTCACATGCGGCATACCGAATTTGAAGACTTGTCATCCGTGCGAGCAAGCAATGCTCGTAAAGAGTAGAGTGCACACAGTCGTTGACGCTCTCGATCGTTTGTGGTACCGTTTATCGTCTTCCCCTTAGTAAAGCTATAAGCAATCAGTACTTGCCTTTACGCGAAATCACATAATATGTGACGTACATATTTATAAGACTGCAGTCAGCAGGCCGTGAAACCAAGGCCGCTATGTCAGAGTATACATCACGCCATCTCGCCATCTACAGTGCATTAGTAACGTTTCCGTCCTCAGCCCCTCAAGATATGGTTCTAAATGCTGGTTCAGTCTGCGTAACGTATAATATTTGCAACCACGTACGTAATACGTCAGTTTATTACATCTTATAATCCTTTTACTGGCTGGAAAAATATCATTCCTGGAATGTTACACCCTCGCGGAAGCGCGCTCTGTATTAACAGCAGCAGTTAATAGTCTAGCGCTTTCTTTTTATGCAGTACGGAAAGAATGGTCAGCAAGACACATATCACCACATACGATGTACACATTTTAAATTAGGTTGCAAATATTAACGTGTTGAATGGATGCCTGAAGTGTCACCGAAACAAAAATTGTTAAAATTTCAAACTAAGGCTACATGTTAAAACTAGGATGCTTAAGGCCATTGATCGCTTCGAAGATGATCGATCATTTTCCCTGGTTATCAGACCTGCAGTGCTGCAACTCCAGTTTCATACGAGTCAGTAGCGAAAGGTGTTGCGTGTTGTGTAAAACCGAACAGCCGCCAGAACAGCGTGAGGTGAGGGGACACACGTAATCCGCGCAAGCATGGCTTCACCGGAACAAGCGCATAGCCAGTAGCCCCGTACGTTCCCTGCTAAGGCACAGAGACACTCCGTATGATTCCACAGTTAACCACCATTTGCCCTCGAGAGCACTGAAATCCGTGGTGAACCCGAACAGTGAAACATTTAGCAGTTTTCCAGGTTTTTGTATTATAAAATGTAGCAGCAGGTAACGAGACGTGTTCCCCAAGCCCCACACGTGTCCAGGATTTAAATTAAGAGGCTACTCAGATTTATTCCACTATTGTTTATGAATTTTAAATCTGTATTGATGACAGTAATTTCATTGATTACATATTACTTACCCCGAACGGTTTAATAGAAGCAACGCTGACATCCATTGTAAAAATATAAGCAAATATAATTCGCCCACGAAAGAAGAGGCGTAAAAAACGTTGGACAGTTACCTGAGTATTGATTGTAAGTCCTTATCATGTTGGATTAATAGAGGAATCATTCTTCCCGTGCACCATCCGCGAATAGAAGATGGCTCTGAGCACTATGGGACTTAACATCGATGGTCATCAGTCCCCTAGAACTTAGAACTACTTAAACCTAACTAACCTAAGGACATCCAAGAATAGAACAAGGAGTAGGGCGTATTAGCCGGCCGTTGTGGCTGAGCGGTTCTAGGCGCTTCACTCTGGAACCGAGCGACCGTTTTCCGTGCCATCCGGATAATTGCTTTGTGGTGCGGGTTCTTTTCCTTTAGGACGTACATGGGCGACCGAAATCGAACTAAACTGATAAAGTTGGATGTGTTGCCAATACGACTTGAAGACTAAATTCTCAGTGGTCCACTGACAGCTGCGGTAGTACGTACCGTCGTTTCGCATCGCTGCGCGCCCTGTGGCGTGCCGCGAAGCTTGTGCTGGGCAGGAAGTGTTAATCCGGACGATAAGAGGCGGACAGCTCTCCAGGGCCGCCCGCTGAACCTCGCCTTATCTGCAGAGACCGTCCCCGGCAATCACTCCAGCCACGGCGCGGCACGATCAAAGCCCGGCGACAGCGATTACGGCTCACGGCCGTCGGCTTCTTTCACTCTCAAGAGTTGCGAAAGTCGTTAATTCCGCGGTGTTTGTTGATCCCACTTACAAAAGTCCAATGATTGTGATTCACGTACTGTTCCTGTAATTAATCAAGTTGTACTCTGTGATGTGGTTTGTGCTGATACGTTCCCTTCTTACTTTTGGATAACCGTTGCATCGCTCTACCTAACTTCAGAATATTTTCGATAAGTGCAAAATAAGTAACAGTTTGTAGAATCAAAGGTGGCACGGAGAGTGTTACTTGCAAAATAATATTACTATGAATACATTTTTTAATGTTTCCGGGCGGATGTATTTTTCAGTTATCACTCCATGGATAGACCATAGATCATACAAAAAGTGACAAAGAGAGTTTCAGCTCAAACTACCACGATCAGTAATGTCATTGTACTGGACGACGTGTTGTTATATACTTAAGCCTTAGAATGTTGTTTCTGGCTCACAGAAAATGCAGAATGCGAGGTGGCGTAGTGGTTTAGGCTCTAGACGCGCATTCGGTATGACTGGGTCTCATACTTCAGCCCGCCGAACCAGAGATAGACTTTTACTCGTTTTCCTATATCCGGTAAGGTGGAACGATTCCCTGAAAGGATAGGGTTAATTTCATTGCGCATCCTTATCCTCTCTGGTTTTCCACTCCAACTGTAAGGTACCTGTCGTCATAATGTTCGATCCGTACCTGTAAAATAATACCCAATAAAACAATACCAATCGCCGTTATTTAAGTTTTATTTTTAGGTTACCAATTTTGACGATACATTGTCACCTTCAGACCTGCTTCAATCGAGTAACCTTCGTGTTACAAATTACAACAGCACTTTTAACTGGTCTCGTAAATATTATTACGGCCATGCGTGCTCCGTGGACAACTGTCAGCAACGTGATGGAGTTACATTCATTTTATAAAATAATAATTTGGATGTAATCCTGTTAAGAACATAGTCAATCTCGGGAGGAATCATTTTAACGTCCTGTCGCTATCGAGATCATTTAGAGACGAGCACTGACTCGGTTAGGTCCGTATCCTGGGGGAGATCAGTTGTCGCTTAGTTGAGGAAACTGCATTTGGTGAAAGAGGGGACGAAATGTGAATAAATTAAATTGGACGTGAACCACAACTGTCTCTAATACAAACATGTTGATTTAAATGCTGCGCCACTGACCTCGGTATTTAAACAGATGCGAATTTCACAACATGTACCCGTATTTGGTCGAAATCGATTTTGACCATTTCTACACCAGAATCCCAGATTAATGGAAGTGATTAAGATGATGTCTCTTCAAGATTGTGTTGCTAAATATGCTTTTAAGGTTTGCAGATAAGTTTTGCCAGATGTATCGGGAACGTTTTAAGTTATGTACGATACCACGCGTTATCTGTCATCATATCAGTTTCTTCGATAATCTTGCGCGTCGTTACTTAAAACACGAAAAATTTCTGTTTGTATGACTGCCATCATGTATCGTCAAAATACTGTCCCGCTGCGACTAAAAACGTGGATTTATACTATTAATTCATAGTTCTTGTGGTGAGTTAGATTAGCAGACCAAAAAATTATTTCAGCGTACGTATAACATTCCTTTCCCGGTGTTTCAATGCAAATGTTTAATCAGTGTTACCTGTGTGTAGTACGATTATATTTTTCCCTACTGTACGTGAAATGTGAAATCATTTTTCACTTCCTCTTCGAATAATAAAAGTAAGTAAAGTTGTAACTGTAAAATATACAGCGATAAGCCACTTTTAAAACACAGTATACCGGCGATTCCGCTTGGCTGGGATTCTACAAGTTCTTGATAGGTTTCCAGAAGTACGTCGCACCAGAGGTCCCCTAACAAGTCACTAAATTTCCGCAAATTACGGGACTGTGGCTTGCGGGCGCACAGGTGGTCCTCGATTTGTGTTCCAAAAAGGTCCTTTGATGGCTAAAACATCGATATGAGTTTACTATCATACTCCTCAAACCATTTCTGCACGATTCTGGCCTTGCGTCGCTGAGAGTTATCCTGGTGGCAGATGTCATCGGTATCAGAGAAAACTTCAAGCATGATAGGATGCAGGTGGTGCGCAATAATGTTCACTGCTTCATGGTGTCTTCGATTACTACCATGGGTCCCATAGAAGCCCAACTCAGTGTACCCCATAGCATAATTCTGCTCTCACCGACTGCATCTGTGGCGCCATGCACGTTTCAAACAGCCATTCGGCTGGATGGCGTGTAAGGACCCAACCACCGACCTGGTGCAACAAGAAATAAGATTCATTCGACAGGTTTCTATTGGTCCATGGTGAAAACTCAGTGATACAGAGCCCACGGCTATCGTGACTGACGATGTTGGCTCAACAGTGGACTACATAGTGGTGGTGGTGGTGGTTAGTGTTTAACGTCCCGTCGACAACGAGGTCATTAGAGACGGAGGGCAAGCTCGGCTTAGGGAAGGATTAGGAAGGAAATCGGCCGTGTCCTTTTCGAAGGAACCATCCCGGCATTTGCCTGAAACGATTCAGGGAAATCACGGAAAACCTAAATCAGGATAGCCGGAGACGGGATTGAACCGTCGTCCTCCCGAAAGCGAGTCCAGTGTGCTAACCACTGCGCCACCTCGCTCGGTAGTGAACTACATAGGTGCGATGTGGAGCTCCATGATCAACAATGGCCTCTGAAAGGTGTGCTCTGAAACATTTCTGCTTGCAGCAGCACTGTATCGTCAGATCTGCCACGGATCGCTGCTTATCTTCCGATGAGACGTGATCGTCCAGTATCGTACGGCCTACTCGTTACTCCACCGTCCTTCACTTTTCATAGATGCTATCGACAGTAGTACGTAAATAGCTGAACAGCTACGCCGTTTCAGAGATTCTCGTTTCCAGCCACAAAGCCACAAGAATGTGTTCTTTGTCAAAACCGCTTACATTAGTGGATTTCCCTATTGGCGACCCGTATCTTCTCTTAATGACTGCCCATTCGCCTCTCTTCCGCTTACGTTCTTTCCTTATTGCTTCACATGCCCGCAACACCACCAGGAGGCATTCATCCTCGCCCTGGGCAGTGGTCATAAAGTTTTGGCTCATCAGTGTAATTCTACAGGAAATGTGGACCTCTGTTACAGAAGAAATTATATTCTTTAGTTTCGTGGGATGTCGACCCTTAGCTTCATAGGAACTTCACAGCTTTTTAAGTGTTGAAAGATATTGCCATTTTTTCGTATGTAAGTGGAAGATGATGTTGTCGTCTTCAGTCCAGAGACTGGTTTGATGCAGCTCTCCATGCTACTGTATCCTGTGCAAGCTTCATCTCCCAGTACCTACTGCAACCTAAATCCTTCTGAGTCTGTTTAGTGTATTCATCTCTTGGGCTCCCTCTACGATTTTTACTTTCCACGCTGCCCTCCAATAGTAAATTGGTGATCCCTTGATGTTTCGGAACATGTCCTACCAACCGATCCCTTCTTCTAGTCGTGCCACAAATTTCTCTTCTCCCAAATTCTGTTCAATACCTCCTCATTAGTTATGTGATCTACCCACCTAATCTTCAGCATTCTTCTGCATCATCAAATTTCGAAAGTTTCTATTCTCTTCTTGTCTAAACTATTTATCGTCCAAGTTTCACTTCCATACATGGCTACACTCCATACAAAAACTTTCAGAAACGAATTCCTGACACTTAAATCTATACTCGATGTTAACAAATTTCTCTTCTTCAGAAACGCTTTCCTTGTCATTGCCAGTCTACATTTTATATCCTCTCTGCTTCGACCATCATCAGTTATTTTGCTCCCCAAATAGCAAAACTCGTTTACTACTTTAAGCGTCTCGTTTCCTAATGTTATTCCCGCAGCATCACCCGTTTTAATTCGACTACATTCCATTATCCTTGTTTTCCTTTTGTTGGTGTTCATCTTATATCCTCCTTTCAAGACACTGTCCATTCTATTCAGGTGCTCTTCCAGGTCGTTTGCTGTCTCTGTCGGAATTACAATGTCATCGGCGAACCTCAAAGTTTTTATTTCCTCTCCATGAATTTTAATTCCTTCTCCGAATTTTTGTTTTGTTTCCTTTACTGCTTGCTAAATATACCGATTTAATAACATCGAGGATAGGCTACAACCCTGTCTCTCTCCCTTCCCAACCACTGCTTTCCTTTCATGCCCATCGACTCATAACTGCCGTCTGGTTTCTGTACAAGGTAATAGTGAGGAATTTCATACAGCTAGAGTTCTACGCACGTAAGAAGGCGAATGGTATTGCACGAAAGCTCTAGCAAGCGAAAGTTTAACATGTGGAACAACAGTCGTTAGCCACTGCAGCGATCATTTTGACTTACACAAAGTAGACAAAAGAAACCGCCATAAGCAGAAGTAGTGACCTTCATGCTCGGACATTGCCAGCTGAACAGGTGGATCGCGGGACAGAGGTAGAGCGCTCATTTCGACGACGCTCACTGCTCGGTACTAGCTACTCCCTGTCCCTGCCGCGAAGAACGTGGGAAGTGTCGACCTGCCTACATGCAAACCACTCCAGCTACACCGATTTTTGGTCCACTGCAGCCGAGAACATACCGTAACGACAAGCGGCATCTTTTTCGGTAAGCCGCAGAACGAGTGTTTCTCAGTTACGTTGGCTAGCCGCGCTCCGGGAACAGGACAGTAGCGTGTCGCCATCAGGGCAGGGTTAGACTGATGGATAACCTACTGGAAATTCCAGTTTCAGTTTTCATGTACGTGTATGAAACGGAAACTGAAAATAAGATTCTAGTAATAAACCAGTCGTCCGGTATAAAGTGCCCAGCTGCGGTGTGTGTATTCTCTACCAGATAACAAATGTGAAGGAGGCAATGGAAGGAACTATCACCAGTAGTGTCGCAAGTGAAACGACGAGAGGAAAGCTACTGTAGGTTTCGTCGGCGGCTTCTTTTTGCACATGCCGAGACATACTAGCGCGGATGCGAACTTGGCTCGGACAATGGGAAAGAAACAGAGTTCCGGGAACAGAGTTCCGAAGTGCGCGCCTCGTCGCACGTGGGCTGCTTACGTAACGAGCTGGTGCATCGCTACACAAGAGCGGTGGCAAAACAAATCCATGTGACCGGCAGCCTTTCGCGAGAGAATCTTCTTGCAGCTCCATCGTGTTAGTTCTTCTTTCGTATCACGTTCCAAATTAGCCTAACAGTCCACTATCCTCTGCAAATGGGCTACATACCAGGAATAGCAATCCCGAACTACTGCCTTCTGTCTTCCTTTCGTTAAATGAAACCCCCTGGAGCGAATAATGGCTTTGTTACCAATCTGTGCCTTCACTACTCTCCACGAAAAAATAAAAATATAATTCTCTAGGAGTAAACTAAAGGCTACATATGAGAACAGCTCACGTCTTTTTCCACATTGTGACAGTCTCCCTTGCTTGAGACTGGAGGAGGATGGATATGCGGGTATTAGTATCGGCATTTAAGCACTAAGTACATGCAAAGGAAAAATAAATCTTCTAGCTGTGAAAAGAATTCTTTATTCGTGTCTAAAACGCATGTGACTGTCTCTGATCTTTCTTCGACACACCTTCGACATACGACTGTCGAAATTAAGTGGTATAATTTTGTGAAGCTGTGTACAGATTAACTGAATGTAGTGATTAGAGACGACTAGTTTACGTTGGTCTCGTGAAAATATCGAACAGAAATGACTTCCACGTGTATGTGAAAACTAGGTATTGAGCTTGTCTGAGATGTACGGTGAATTACACACCAATATCAGCTGGTCAAGGTTGGCGAGCTTGAGGTTGATGCCCTGTGTAGCACCTGATGCGCATGGAATCCTCTTGAAACCCTGATAACTCTTCACATTCTGGTGCTCATCTGTCTATTCATCTAAGTGTGAATTGCGCACAGTGGTGAGTTTCGAATACATGAGCGGCGGTTCAAAGGTTTCTGAGCACTATGGGACTTACCTTCTGAGGTCATCACTCCCCTAGAACTTAGAACTACTTAAACCTAACTAACCTTAGGACAACACACACGCCCATGCCCGAGGCAGCGGTCGCGCGGTTCCAGACTGCAGCATCTTGGACCGCTCGGCCGAGAGCGGCGGAAGTCGAATACGGATACTGGCCACACTATTGTCCTCTTACACAATAGCAGTAGAACAAAGTACTGCTCAATGTTTGGAGCAGGTCCTAGCCATTATCGGGAGGTTGGTCGCTTCGGTCTGTTTCCCAAGATCCTGTGAAGTCTGGACAAGCACAGAAGATGAATCTGTAGCTCATTGCAAGTTCCAACGTTAAGCGAGAAACTGAACCATACCCTCTCCCCAGTGATATCCAGTGTGCTTTCGGTACGCTTGCTAGGAGATATCGTCCGAGACGTGGAGGCTTTGCCGCTCGGTGTTGAACACACTTGTTGCAGCCATGTGCAGATCATAACTCGTATCGGTGCGAGAGACTCCGATCGCCTGAGTTCAGAAGTCCTGGGTTCCTTCGAAGGACTGGTTTATAGGGAAAGGCGCCTACCCTCCCATGCTCGGTGGAAGCACGTCTCATGGTTTGCAACATCATACTCGGAACCAATCGCGGTCACTCTATATCTACATCTATATTTATACTTTGCAAGCCACCCAACGGTGTGTGGCGGAGGGCACTTTACGTGCCACTGTCATTACCTCCCTTTTCTGTTCCAGTCGCGTATGGTTCGCGGGAAGAATGACTGCCGGAAAGCCTCCGTGCGCGCTAGAATCTCTCTAATTTTACATTCGTGATCTCCTCGGGAGGTATAAGTAGGGGGAAGCAATATATTCGATACCTCATCCAGAAACGCACCCTCTCGAAACCTGGCGAGCAAGCTACACCGCGATGCAGAGTGCCTCTCTTGCAGAGTCTGCTACTTGAGGTTGCTAAACATCTCCGTAACGCTATCACGGTTACCAAATAACCCTGTGACGAAACGTGCCGCTCTTCTCTATCTCCTCCGTCAACCCGACCTGGTACGTATCCCACACTGATGAGAAATACTCAAGTATAGGTCGAAAGAGTGTTTTGTAAGCCACCTCCTTTGTTGATGGACTTCATTTTCTAAGGACTCTCCCAATGAATCTCAACCTGGCACCCGCCTTACCAACAATTAATTTTATATGATCATTCCACTTCAAATCGGTCCGCACGCATACTCCCAGATATTGTACAGAAGTAACTGCTACCAGTGTTTGTTCCGCTATCATATAATCATACAATAAAGGATCCTTCTTTCTATGTATTCGCAATACATTATATTTGTCTATGTTAAGGGTCAGTTGCCACTCCCTGCACCAAGTGCCTATCCGCTGCAGATCTTCCTGCATTTCGCTACAATTTTCTAATACTGCAACTTCGCTGTATGCTACAGCATCATCCACGAAACTTCCGACACTATCTACTAGGTCGTTTATATATATTGTGAAAAGCAATGGTCCCATAACACTCCCCTGTGGCACGCCAGAGGTTACATTGTCTGTAGACGTCTCTCCATTGATAACAACATGCTGTGTTCTGTTTGCTAAAAACTCTTCCATACAGCCACACAGCTGGTCTGATATTCCGTAGGCTCTTACTTTATCAGGCGACAGTGCGGAACTGTATCGAACGCCTTCCAGAAGTCTAGGAAAATAGCATCTACGTGGGAGCCTGTATCTAATAATTTCTGGGTCTCATGAACAAATAAAGCGAGTTGGTTCTCACACGATCACTGTTTCCGGAATCCATGTTGATTCCTACAGAGTAGATTCTGGGTTTCCAAAACCGACATGATACTCGAGCAAAAAACATGTTCTAAAAATCTAAAACAGATCGACGTCAGAGATATAGGTCTATAGTTTTGCGCATCTGCTCGACGACCCTTCTTGAAGATGGGACTACCTGTGCTCTCTTCCAATCACTCGGAACCTTCTGTTCCTCTAGAGACTTCCGGTACACGGCCGTTAGAAGGAGGGCAAGTTCTTTCGCGTACTCTATGTAGAAACGAATTGGTATCCCGCCAGGTCCAGTGGACTTTCCTCTGTTGAGTAATTCCAGTTGCTTTTCTATTCCTTGGACACTTATTTCGATGTCAGCCATTTTTTCGTTTGTGCGAGGATTTAGAGAAAGAACTGCAGTGCGGTCTTCCTCTGTGAAACAGCTTTGGAAAAAGGTGTTTAGTATTTCAGCTTTACGCGTGTCATCTGTTTCAATGCCATCATCATCCCGGAGTGTCTGGATATGCTGTTTCAAGCCACTTACTGATTTAACGTAAGACCAGAACTACCTAGGATTTTCTGTCAAGTCGGTACATAGAATTTTACTTTCGAATTCACTGAACGCTTCACGCATAGCCCTCCTTAGGATTACTTTGACATCGTTTAGCTTCTGTTTGTATGGGAGGTTTTGGCTGCGTTTAAACTTGGAGTGAAGCTCTCTTTGCTTTCGCAGTAGTTTCTTCCAAACTCGCCGTGCTGAAATTAAGGAAACCTTAGTTAAAAACTAAAGCCGAACAATGGCAAAAACTGCACAAGAAAAGAAGTGAAAGACTAATATTTCCGCGACCGATCAAATGAAAAGTGGTAATTAGCTTCTGTCTTACACAAGTCAGTAAACTGTTCAAATATGTAGGGGGCACACACACACACACACACACATATATATATATAAAGTCCCAGTGATAGAACTAGTATCTAAGAAGAGGATGAAACATAGAAGACCAAGTTTATCTGGTCCATCAGCAACATAACAGTTCCCTGCTTACTTATATCGATAACAGATAAAAGAATAGTCATCACATGAGAGAAAATGGACTGAATCACTTGTCAGAGGAGAGTCTATTGAAACTGACAAAATATCTGTGCGATTGTATTCTGCAGCCGTTTGTCGTTGGTCTCTGGAATAACGAAAAATTAAAGCAACAGTAAATAGGTGACGGTTATTTCAGTTATCAGCAAGGCTTGTCGGAGAGATACATGCGCCTGGAAACCTGCATCGCTAACTTAAGTCTCTTAAAGAAATGTGGAACCAGTTTTTTACTAACGATTATGATATTTTTCTAGAGCGATTACCACCTGTGTAGGAACCTGCTTATACAAATCTTACACTCAGTTCGCTCTCATCTGTGAAGAGATCCAGAGAACTGTGGACACCGGCGTACAGGTTGATGCAATGTTCCTTGATTTCCAGAACCCATTCTATACGTTCCGGCAATGTCGCCTGTTGGGTAAAATATATCCCTGTGGAATATTGTCCTCCTTTGTGATTGGTTTCTGGTTATGCTAGACGTAAAAACAAATTTGGAAATAGCGTTACAGGTCCGTTGTTGTTCGGTATATTCTGTGATATAGTGGATAGCGTCGGAAAGTCGACGAGGCTGTTACAGATGATCCGCTTAGAAAGGAAAGTTGAAGTGACAGAAAACCGGTAGCGAAAGGCAGGAAGATCAGTTGATAATCGACATTTGACACTGTGACTGGAAGTTGATTCTGAACCAAAGTAAATTCCATTAATAGCTCATTGATTACTAAATTGTTCAGGTACACATTAGCTATCAGTTGCTAGTAACATAACAATCGTAATAGAACGGTATTGTGCAGTTGTATACAATATAACATGGGCGCTTTTTAAAAATTAATATGAAATAATGCATTTTTTGCTTATAATGATAGCTCTTTATTTAAAGTAATGCTGCAGCAGTTAGTAAAAACAAGTGAGACATATATTTTTGGCCGGCCGTTGTGACCGAGCAGTTCTAGGCGCTTCAGTCCGGAACCGCACTCCTGCTACGGTCGCAATTTCGAAACCTGTCTCGGGCATGGATGTGTGTGATGTTCTTAGGTTAGTTAGGTTTAAGTAGTTCTAAGTCTAGGGGACTGATGACCTCATATGTAAAATCCCATAGAGCTCATTGCCATTTGAACCATATATTTTTGTTTTTTATTATTTCAACAGTTTCTGCAACTGGTATGTTTGTGTACAGATTGACTATGTTCAGGAACGCAAGCTTTACTGGTGTGTGTGTGGATCCTTAATGTTTTCAGTCATTTCGTCGGTGTTTTTGAAGGTGCACTTCGTTTCAAAGGTGAAAATGGATGCAATTACGTCACTCATTTATCGGATGATTTTATATGCAGGGCCTTTCTGAAACTCACAATGAGTGATACGGGGCAGTCTGGTTTGTCTATTTTTGGGCTGCACATGAACGCCTGGAGCTGTGGAATTTATGTCAGTGCAGTCACATATTTCACCCCTCGTGAGCAGAAAGTTACAATTGTTTAGTCTTTACCTTGCTAGTAGTCAGGCTGATATCTGTAAAAAGACTGTAAAAACTACTTATTCCACAGTGAACGTTTCGTCGAGGACTGAGTCTAATTGTCGGCCGGGGTGGCCGAGCGGTTCTAGACGCTACAGTCTGGAACCGCGCGACCCTACAGTCGCAGGTTCGAATCCTGCTTCGAGCATAGATGTTTGTGATGTCCTTCGGTTGGTTGGGTATAAGTAGTTCTAAGTTCTAGGGGATTGATGACCTCAGAAGTCCCATAGTGCTCAGAGCCATCTGAACCTTTTTTTTTTTAGTTTAATTTACACACACGACAAAACCAGTTGACTGCTTCTCTCACTTTCACCAGATATCGTAAATACTCATTTTTAGTGAAGGCTGAACGATTAGAATTGAGAATGTGTTGATAAAACGACGTCTCTTTAGCGATCAATTATCACCTGTTAGTCGGTTTCCTACTGAAATTCCGCGTATAGAAAATGTTAACTGGTGTAGGCAGCTTCCTGTAAGCGGCCACAAGGAAACTACGTTCTTTTTGAAGCTGTACGCGAAGTATCCAAAGACTAGTGAAAAAGGACAATAAAGCAGCCTAAAGGTCGCCGCAGTGAACAATCTGTGCGTGATAGCACAGGCGGAGCCTGAGTGGCCGGAAGCTGGCGGCGCAGAGCAGTGGAGTGGAGACGTGCGCCTGGCTACCTGCGTGGTTTATTGCTGCGGCGAGGCAGGCGCTGTGCTGTCCGGCGCGGCCCGCGACGTTGCCAGCTGCCGCCGCCGCCGCCCGGCTCTGCCTCCCGCTACCTGTCACCGCTACCTGCGCGGCATTGTGCGCAATAGGTTCCTCTCCTCCACATCTCCACTCCACTGGCTCCTGCCACGTCGCTGAGACTACCTACAGACACACGCAATTCTCATAGAATCCAGTCTGCTGCGAATCTTATTATGTGCGACTGCCTAAGCCTGGTGTTGGGAAAGTATCACAAATGCTTGATTATTGTTACGATGCATTGATAGGTATGGGGCATCTACACCAACGGTGTGTGGCGGAGGGCACTTTACGTGCCACTGTCATTACCTCCCTTTCCTGTTCTAGTCACGTATGGCTCGCGGGAAGAACGACTGCCTCCGTGAGCGCTCGAATTGCTGAGCATCTCCGTAACGCTATCACGCTTACCAAATAACCCTGTCACGAAACGCGACGCTCCTCTTTGGATCTTCCCTATCAACCCGACCTGGTACGGATCCCACACTGATGAGCAATACTCAAGTATAGGTCGAACGAGTTTCTCTGCGAAGCAATAGTATAATAAAATACAGTCAGTTGGTACTTTCGTGATGTGTCTTAGAAAAACTCGAGTTTTATGGAATGGGTGGCATTACGCGTGGGTGGTTTGACTTTTACTTACCAATCAGATTGCAAAACGTTGTCCCAGCTACTTCAAACAATGTCGAAAGGTTAGAAAATTTTACTGACAGGGTAGAAATAACAAAGGGCGTCCCGCAAGGTTCGGTTTTTTGGTCCACTCTTATTCCTTGCACATATTCAACAAGCACAATTGATATTTTTTGTAGACGATGCTGGTGCTACATTTAAAAAAGCTGTAGAAGAGACGGTAAATGATACTTTCCAAAGAATTATAAAGTGGTTCTCAGAAAATGAACTCTGCCTGAATTCTGAAAATGCACACAAGTTTAGTTCTGCATAACAAGCTGTCATCCCAACAACTGATATTGCACATGAGCGGGAGTCCGTAAATAGAGTAGAATCCTCAAAACTTTTTTGTGTATATACTGATGAAAGCTTGAACTGGAAGAAGCATTTTACTGTGCTTCTCAAATAATTAAGTTCATCTACTTTTTCTCTTCTTTTAATTGCTTATCTTGGAAAGAAACAAATCAACCTCGTGAGATGTTTTGCACTTTTCCACTCAATACTGACCTATGAAATAATTATCTAGCGAAGCTCATCACCTGGAACAAAAGCATTGATTGCAAAAAGCAGTCAGTAACAATAGTACGTGGTGTTCGCCCGTGGACGACATGTAGGTGTTCCTACAAGGAGCCAGGCGTTTATCTGTGCCGTCACGATACATATATTTGCCGATGAAATTCGTCATAAATAATCGATTACAATTTGAGAGGAACATTGATGTCTTGAGTGAGTGGGGCGCAGGTATCTGACTGACGGGCGAGACTGCGAGGGAGCCCCCAGCCGCCACCCCGCCATGTAGACAGCCGACCCGCGATAATGTTCAGAGATTGTCACAATCGAGCTGTTGCACAGGAGATAGAGCCGCTTTGGTACCATCTCCTACTTCATCTTCCCTTCCTGCAATATTGACGTGAATCCGGTCTCCTGTGCGTAACCCTAGGATACATGTCCTTTGCTATCGAGCTCGTCTTGTTTGTGTATCTAAGAGTTCCCGTAGGTTTCTGACCACGCAGTTCTCCACGCCTATGTTAATCATTTTACTAAACTACTGCCAAATCATCCTATGCCTAAACTGTCTGGCGTGAATTTAAACAGTTGTGTACTTGAGCTGCACACACTGTAGCAAAAATTAGCGTATGAAACCGTATCCCAATACAACTAATTATCACCTCTATCGGAATTTCTGTCGAGTTTTTGTCCTCGTTGTTTTTTGTACTCCATTCACGAGATGATTCTGCTGCTACATGCTCTCTAAATCTCTTTCCTCTTGTCCCACTTGCTTACCAGGTTATTGTCCCATACGTAGACATGCAGATCGACATGTTCCCTATTGTGAAATGATTTTGAGGTGCTCTTCATATTCTATTGGCAGCAGAGTTAAGTATCTTCCAACCTTTAGTACCTTGAACAGTTCAGTCCAACTTCAAGGCATCTAGTCCGTTCCACCTTTGCACATTATGCTCAGGTTTCCCTGTTTCTCCTTGATCTCAGGTAGCCGTTACCTGCCTCCCAATTTTCTGCAGGTGGACGCAATGCAAGTACATCTTGTAGGTATAATTATAAAGCATCTAGGACACTATGGACACACAAATGGGACAGAATGAAGTAGATCTTTCCCTTACTTGGGCAACAAGACGCGATCGTACGCAGTCTTTTAAGGACTGAGAAAAATTTATACACACGCCTACCAGAGGTCCTATCTTTCCAGTCGCATTGCCATTCTTCTGCTCTCTACGCTCGAAATTAGAGTGCGGTTTCGATATTTACATCTATAGCTACTTTCTAACATCAACAAAAGCAAAACGAGGATAATAGAATGTAGTCGAATTAAGTCGGGTGATGCTGAGGGAATTAGATTAGGAAATGAGACACTTAAAGTAGGAAAGGAGTTTTGCTATTAGGGGAGCAAAATAACTGATGATGGTCGAAGTAGAGAGGATATAAAAGGTAAACTGTCAATGGCAAGGAAAGCGTTTCTGAAGAAGAGAAATTTGTTAACATCGAGTATAGATTTAAGTGTCAGGAATTCGTTTCTGAAAGTTTTTGTATGGAGTGTAGCCATGTATGGAAGTGAAATATGGACAATAAATAGTTTGGACAGTAAGAGAATAGAAGCTTTCGAAATGTGGTGCTACAGAAGAATGCTGAAGATTAGATAGGTAGATCACTTAACTAACGAGGAGGTATTGAATAGGACTGGGGAGAAGAGAAGTTTGTGGCACAGCTTGACGAGAAGAAGGGATCGGTTGGTAGGACATGTTCTGAAGCATCAAGGGATCACCAATTTAGTATTGGAGAGCAGCGCAGAGGGTAAAAATCGTAGAGGGACACCAAGAGATGAATACACTAAGTAGATTCAGAAGAATGTAGGTTGCAGTAGGTGCTGGGAGATGAAGAGGCTTGCACAGGATAAAGTGGCATGGAGAGTCTCAGGACTGAAGACCACAACAGCAACAGCTACTTTCTCTTGGTCGAGTCACTCGACTTAACCTGCAGCACGCTACTCTGTTGTAGTTGAATGTCGAAGAGGGAGATCGCTAGTACAGCCTCGACAGGTGCTGCTTAAGACCCAGCAGGCCTGAGGATGGTCGGTTGGTTAGTTGATTTGGGGGACGGGTCCAAACAGCAAGATCGGGACCATTGGATTAGGGGATGATGGAGAAGGAAGACGGCCGTGCCGTTTCAAAGGAACCACCCCGAATTTGCCTGAAGCGATTTAGGGAAATCACGGAAAACCTGAATCAAGATGGCCGGACGCTGATTTGAACCGTCGTCCTCTCGAACGCGAGTCCAGTGTGTTAACGACTGCGCCATCAAACTCGGTCAGGTCTTCTTCAGTACGCTCCGCTGCGCTCATCATATGCTGCATCTGCAGTTCTCAAGTCGCAGCCGATGCGCACATATTCTTAACTTCCAAGCCAACTACGACATACAAGATAACATTGTGGTGCGAGCTAATGGCCTGCGTCGGTAGGTTATATGAAACCGGCTCGATCATATCTATGCATAATATTCATTAATTTTTCTGTGGGTAGTTTAATGAGTGTGTCATAAAATTCCATCTTTCGTTCAGTTTGACTCCCAAATATCTGCAGACGCACTCACTTGATATGGAGAAGTTATTAATTAAATCCTGAGTTTTCTTGTCTGAAATACTTAACCAACGTTTAGCACGTAGGGAGGTTTTTGTTCTGTCATGGCTAGTTCACTATTCGAATACCACCCTGAATTTGCCATTCTCTCCAGCCACCTGCACTCAAGAATCCGGACACGACCACCAGCACTTACTTTGCATACGCCACTGCTCCATCGGCAGTGTTCTCCCCGTAGAGGAGAAACAGGAGGGGTTCAGCAGTTGTCCCAGAAGAAACTTCCTGGCACATTACAACTGTGTGCCGGACCGAGACTCGAACTCGGGACCTTTGCCTTTCGCGGGCAAGGTTCGCAGGAGAGCTTCTGTAAATTTGGTAGGTAGGAGACAAGATACTGGCAGAAGTAAAGCTGCGAGGACGGAGCGTGAGTCGTGCTTATGTAGCCCAGTTGGTAGAGCACTTGCCCGCGAAAGGCAAAGGTCCCGAGTTCGAGTCTCGGTCGGGCACAGTTTTAATCTGCCAGGAGGTTTCATATGAGCGCACACTCCGCTGCAGAGTGAAAATCTCATTCTTAAAGTTCCAGAAGACTGGACCACTTTCCAGCTGGAAATCACGAATCCAATCGCACTACTGAGACTAAAGCTGTAGTTCATCCTTTCCATAAGGTTTAAGAGTCATCTGTTCTTTCGGTCGTTAAGGAACAGTGATGATTTGACAGCAGAGGACTGGTAGTCTGAATTTCAAAATTCCTGAAACGTTAATAAATTGCTTTACATCATTCTGACGCAGCGTAAGACGAAGTCCATGCTTCTCCGTAAACCTTAACGTGCTGTGACTCAGCGAATCAGATCACGTAGCCTGTAATCAGGGGAAGTGCAGTTCGAAATAGAAGTCAAAGAGCCATGCATTTATTTTCTACGCCTAAGTAAAGCATTGCCGGAGGCAGCGTCATATCAAGTACTAGAAACCGAGGGCAAGGTATAGAGTCTCGAGTTTTAGGGGATCTATAGTCCGCATCCACTAGTTGGTAACAGTTCAGAGCTCGAGAGGAACACTATACCAGTCCAGCGAACGGTGCAGACCCGTTAAATCCGGAGATAGCCGGGTAGTGTGTGGTGCGGTGAGCCTAGTGGGAGGGAAACGTGTAGCTGCTAGCGCCTCGAAGGCGCCTGACAACAGCGCAGTGCGGAGAAGCGCGGTGCACCGACGTGTCAGTTGAGCAGGAGTGGGGGCGGTGAGTGGGAAGGGGGGGTTGGGGGGGGGGGGGGCGCAGGCGAGGCTGAGCGCGCTTCCCAGAAGGACGGCCGCAGGTAGTGCCGCCCAAGGTCACGAGGCAGGCAGCGCCCGCGCCCTCGCCAGCTGCAGGTGTACGGACCTCCCACGCTGGCCACCAGCGCAGTCGGGCCGCGAGGGTCGCCCGCCGCAGGTCGCAACTCGCCGCCTGCACTCTCGGCCGTTCTCAGTGGCGAGCAAGTCCCTGCGCGCGGCAGGCAACTGACTGCGCTGATGGGCGGAAAAGAAAGAATGCCCTCTCTTGGCGGAAGCTGGTACTTGTACGCCAACCGCAGAACAAAGATGCAGTAATACAGAAAGTATCATATTGGGGATTACAATGGTTAGTGGGGTATTAAATTTAAAAAACAAGCAAGTGCCAATATGGCTTGCGCTGTGAGAGTTTCTACTTATTAATTAATAGTTTTAAGAAAGATAACACGAATGGAAAAACTGGTAGAGGCCGACCTCGTGGAAGATCAGTTTGGATTCCGTAGAAATGTAGGAACACGTGAGGCAATGTTGACCCTACGACTTATCTTAGAAAATAGATTAAGGAAAGGCAAACCTACGTTTCTAGCATTTGTAGACTTCGAGAAAGCTTTTGACAATGTTGTCTGGAATACTCTCTTTCAACTTCTGAAGATGGCAGGGGTAAAATAGAGGGAACGAAAGGCTATTTACAATTTGTACAGAAACCAGATGGCAGTTGTAAGAGTCGAGGGACATGAAAGGGAAGCAGTGGCTGGGAAGGGAGTGAGACAGGGTTGTAGCCTATCCCGATGTTATTCAATCTGTATATAGAGCAAGCAGTGAAGGAAACAAAAAAAAAAAAAATCGGAGTAAGGATTGAAATCCATGGAGAAGAAATACAAACTTTGTGGTTCGACGAGGACATTGTAATTCTGTTAGAGACAGCAAAGGATCTGGAAGAGCAGCTGAACGGCATGGGCAGGTGTCTTGAAAGGAGGGTATGAGATGAACATCAACAAAAGCAAAACGAGGATAATGGAATGTAGTCGAATTAAGTCGGGTAATGCTGAGGGAATTAGATGAGGAAATGAGACACTTAAAGTAGTAAAGGAGTTTTGCTATTTGGGGAGCAAAATAACTGATGATGGTCGAAGTAGAGAGGATATAAAATGTAGACTGGCAATGGCAAGGAAAGCGTTTCTGAAGAAGAGAAACTGGTTAACATCGAGTATAGATTTAAGTATCAGGAAGCCGTTTCTGAAAGTATTTGTATGGAGTGTAGCCCTGTATGGAAGTGAAACGTGGACGACAAATAGTTTGGACAAGAAGAGAATAGAAGCTTTCGAAATGTGGTGTTACAGAAGAATGATGAAGATTAGATGGGTAGATCACATAACTAATGAGGAGGTATTGAATAGAATTGGAGAGAAGAGAAATTTATGGCACAACTTGACTAGAAGAACGGATCGGCTGGTGGGACATGTCCTGAGGCATCAAGGTATCACAAATTTAGGATTGGAGGGCAGCGTGGAGGGTAAAAATCGTAGAGGGACACCAAGAGATGAATATAATAACAGCTTCAGAAGGATGTAGGTTGCAGTACGTACTGGGAAATGAAGCTTGCACAGGATAGAGTATCATGGAGAGTTGCATCAAACCAGTCTCAGGACTGAAGACCACAACAACAACAATTACGATGGAAATTTGCTGACGCCACACCAGAAGCGCATCAATAGCAGGTTCGCTCGGGAGCGTGTCTGTCAGCTACTTTACGCACAGCGACACGCAATCCAGACACAAGATACTGCATGATTAGATGATAGTTCTTATGGCCTTGAAGTTATTTATGTCCTCTTCTTTTGAAGACAGTGTTACGGCGTCCAGTTAGCTCTACTTGAATTTCTCGCTTCTGCTAAGTATTACCAATGCCGTAAGGCAAATAGATAGATCAGTTGGAATAAGCAACCAGTAAATGAAGTTGACTTGGTAAAATAAAAATTAATGTTTTTCACATTATTAGTGAACTGAAAAGAAATATACGTCCTCTCTGTATCATGGCCGAGAAAAGGCACACAATACAATATCGATGAAGCATTCGTTAACGGTTATTACGAACATAAAAAATTAATGTTCATATTTTCTCGCTAGTTCGACAAGCCTGATTGTTGCGGGCATACCGCGCTTTAACCTTTGCCATAAATTACGTAGACGAATGAATGGATCAAAATAGAGAAAAAAATATGCTCGTATAAGTAAACCAGCTTTTAGTTCCATAAAAGTTCCGTATAAAGTTAATTAATTACAAGGGCATTGTGGCGTGCAGTAGATTGCGGTATTTTACAAATCGTGGGCAGGGCTACAAGATAACGAATTACTTATTATTAGCGTACATTGTAGCAGAACAAAAAAACTTAACATTTACATAGGACGAGAGTCATATAAAAATAAAATTTCAAAATATACGTATTGATTTCCATGACACAAAATCTATTTTCAAAGATTATTAAACAACATAATACAGTGTTTACAGACCTCAGTGCTGCAAGACATCCATCAATCAGTACAACAGTTCGAACAAGGAGGATTGAAACTTTTGAGTACGTATACAGATGGTTCCTTTACAGGTTTTGATGAGAGGGTTTGTATCAAAAAGTGTGACGTAAACTGCCGTACCTTCTCATTGCTTTTACTTAAGCTTAAATTTCTTACACCCCCAAAGAACCGTAGACTTTAGTGTTTGATATAAATTTCAGCTTTATGCCTCGACCCCTTCCGGAGAAAAAGGGGCCTTAGCAGACGGACAACAAAGCCATCGTATAATGATTCCGTTTTTAGCGTTTGAGGTATGAAAGCCTAAAATATTCGTCCTTAGCTTGGGCGACATTCGTTTGAAATACTGCTAACGCATCTGTCGAAGTCAGAACGACGAAAATACAGTCCTTTCGTTTAAGGAAAGCGAAAGAAGCAGTAACGTTTCCGAAAGATTGAAAGGCAACTTCTATTAGGGTAACATAAGTTTCCAAAATAAGTGTGTCCTTAAAAGGAAACTGGGTGCTGAAGAATAGACCTGATGATCGGCGGACACTGCAGTAGAAACTACAGTAGGGTTCTTCTGCAGGCACAGAACAAAATGCTGATGGCAGCATTAAGTAGATGGTTGGTAATTTTGTGTTTCGAATAAGATTCTATATAAAAGAAGGTGTGGACTCACACTTATTAAAATATTCCGGACTGTTATGCCATGGTTGAATGAATATCCTGTTGAAACCTAACGTTTTTCCCTGTCTGTGGCAAGGACATGATTTGATGAGGAAAAGATAAATGCCATTCGATTTACATAATACGGCTCCCTTTTCTTCAAGGATGTTATGAGCGTCGCTCATTACTAATGGGTGTGCATCGGACCTTGGAAAAGCCACAACCGCTGTCGAAGATGTTTTCCGTAGGCGACGGGGTGAAACGTTGGGTTTCAACTAGAAGTTCATCCTCCGCGTCGTAATAGCGCGAAACAAAAGGGCGACGTTTTCAGCCGTAAAATATTACATTTTTACACAGAGCCATTGCACAGATCCCAAAATAGTGGAAGAGGAGGGTAGCCGCTATTTCCTCCCGTGGGAGAATCTCGTCCGCATCCACCAAACGGATTAGTACGAAGAGTGTTTTCTGTCGCTGTGTTTCAGACCAGTTACATTACTGTTGACAACAGTTATTTTGACCAACCTGGGTCACAAACTGGGGTTTACGAACTGAATGTATGCTAATTTGCTGTAATCAGTAGTACCTTCTCTTCGCTTATAGCAAAACTGAATTAAATCTGGTGAGGATGTTTTTGTTGAACAGGGACACAAAACACCAAGCATATGATTAAAAGACAGTGTACTTATTTGTAGCACCTGTTCGCTTTGTATGAAGTAAAGTGGCAGTTCATAAATTATAGTGACCAATGTTTCCGCTTTAGGCCATGGATTAAACTGTTGTGAAACTGTTTTTTACCTCTAGCAACTGAACCCCCTCTGTGCTCTCATTGAGATCAGAAGTGTGCTGTCGATATAATCTAACATTTTGTGTGGTTTTTCTGTTTGACCTTTTTGACATCAAGATACGCCTGAAAGCTGACGCTAGCGTTAAATTACGAAAAACTGGTTTCCAGTCCTACAGAGAGGTTATCGATCTTGAGTTCCAGGCAGTGCTGCGTGAATTATTGAGCTCGAGGCGGTTAGAGGACTACGCGAAACGTCACGCGACTGGCGGTCAGTTTCCCCTGTGTTGTGTACTTTGTTTTCCTTCCCGCATTTTTACAACCGCACTTCAGATAGTGTCGAGTGCAACTGAGAGGTGGACACATTATTTAAGGAAATAATGCTGACATCGTAGAGCACGGGCACAATAGCCATCCGAGTAATTTTGTAGCGTCGCATAAACTGAGTGGCATTGTATTAGCATTCACCGCATATCCAGACGAAAAATTTGTATTGTAGCTTCGTTTCATTGTAAACTTATATCGTTTTATGCACCATTTCCTTAATTTCCTGTTTCGGCAAACGACCAGCTGATTTCGTTACGATGTCGTGCATACGCATGCGAGACTGTAATTCTCAATTAATACAGCCCAGATGTAACATTTTTTTTCTGCTTCACAGCTGTTAACACCGTAGAGAGAAATGCTGTTTATTGACGCCCCAACGAGAGAAAAGACATTTAATATCGATCTGTTGTCGACGGTGGGTCATTTAAACGGAGATTGCAGACGAACGATTGGCCGCATGCGATAACACGTCCTTAGTTACGCAATGCGACAAAGACTAAAGACGCTAATTGACACATACACGCTTTAGTCACCCGCTAACAACATAAGCAGCCCGCTGTATTACGTTAAACACATTTCAGAGGGTAAGCTAAGGCGTACGTTAGGTGGATTATCGTAGCCAAGCAAGTAATTTACCCCCAAGTTGCGCTAACTACCCGTGGTTTTCGTTACTGGCGCAAAATCTATAATGCTGTGTGTTACGTTGCATCTGTGTTTATTGTTCTGCCTGTATCCGTTGCAGTTCATTGTGATGTCAGCAGTCACAGATTTATTTTCTGTTGCACGCTTTGGCGTCTTCCGACATTACTCTCTGCTTATATAACTGTCCGCCTCGTTAGCTGCAGGGTCAGCGTGGCAGATTGCTAACCGAATGGACATGGGTTTGATTTCTGGCCGTGTCGGAGATTTTGTCAACTTGGTGACTGTGTTATGTAGTCCTTACATTCGTATCGTCATAACTGACTTGAAAGTCGCCTCAAACACACAGTCGTATAGTTTTCTCACTATTGAGATCGCACGACCCGAAAGCCAACGAACTGAACTTAAAAAAAGTTTTTGGGACACTGCGAACTCTTAAATTTTTTTCTATCTTATTCACAAGTGTAGAACGACGTACTTGACATTTTACATGTGTAGTACGAGTTTCACTTTTAAGCGCTACTTTTATGTGTGTTCCTGGAAAATACAAACATACCAAGGTATGCTCATCTGCTTTTCTCAGAAGTGTGTATCAACTGTATATCTGTCTCTTGTGGATGACAAATGAGTAGATATGCAGTATATTGTGTTGTTACGAGTGCCTAAAGACGTTGAGAAGACAGATAAGGAGAAACCCACTGGGTACACAACCTACTGTTCTGTGAAGTTGCGACAGCGAGGCTCGTGAGCTTAATACCCCCATTCAATGGATGGATTGCCATAGAGTCAACCAAATGTTCTCTTTCTATCAGATACCGAGAAAACATTCAGGAGTTAAGCCACACACTGAGTGCAGTAAATTTTAAGAAGGCACTGTTCCCCTTACCTCTTACTCTTCTGTGTATTTAAAGAATGCGGTAGTGAACAAGACAAGCTGCCTGTTGAACAAATCTTGGCCAGGTGCGAGTAGGACTCACGCACTGAGATTGCCATACAAACTTAAGTGTACAGACAGTTGATCCATTCCGGGAACTGATAATGTCGATCATTTTTGCCTGTTATCGACATTGATACTAGCAAGATACCGACCCCGGGGATTCCCAGACTTTCGAGAACTTTTGAATTTCAGTATTATGACATAGTCATCCAGGAGGCAGGCGATCATTATTATACTAATCCTTCGTTCTCGATTCAGGCTGACTGGTTCGCAGTGATAAAAGTCGAATATCAGACAAGGAATGACTTTATTGCTTACACATTGTGTTTCTGAATTTTATCCATCATCACACACATAGCAGCGATTACTTAATGTAGATATAGCGTTTCAAGTTGCTTATGAAACAAAAATTCGCCTGCTAGTACCTGAGCGTCTCTGTTTCACATATAATTTGAAACACCATATCTACGTGTAGTACTCGCTCATGGGTATCTGACGACGGATAAATTCTGAAACACGTCTTATGGGCAATAGTCATTTCTTTGCTGATATCTGACTTTCACGGTTGCGACCCAGTCAGCCTAAATGCAGAACTACTGACTGTTTTAATTTCGACTTTTATGTCGGATAATAAATGGTTCAAATGGCTCTAAGCATTATAGGACTTAACATCTGAGGTCATCAGTCAGCTAGACTTAGAACTACTTAAACTTTTCTAACCTACGGACATCACACACATCCATGCCCGAGGCAGAATTCGAACCTGCAAATCAAAATATTTGATGTAAATAGCAGTACCTTTTCATTTCACTGACTTAGATGTTTCAATTTTTTACACCGCCAAGTACCTATAGACCTCAGTATGTGACATAAATTTCAACCTGACTCGTGTACCACTTCCTGAGAAAAGGGTTTTTAACAGTCGGTCAGAGAGATGGACAACAAAGCAATCCTATAAGAGTTCCGTTTTTGGAGCCCTAAAAACTTTATTTCTTACTAGTAGATCATAATCAAATAAAATAAGATTTTCCTTCTAAACCTGTGTCGTGAATGATGAAAGGTAATCTGAGGGTTTCTATTTTTGTCGCACCCACTAATAACCATTGCTAAAGGAAAATACGGATTAACAGTGTTTTTTGACTAAAATAGAACCCCACAGGTCACATTATTTTATTATCGGCATCATATTATCTACGTCAAGTGTGCTTCATTGACATTCCAAGATATATGACGATTTGTGTGATCGAAGCTTCTGGGCAATAAAGTTTTTGTTCAACCGTCAGTTAACTGTGATGTAATTGATGTTCTTTAAACTCTCACTGTAGTTCCGTTTTGGGCAACTTTTAAAAAAGGCTTCGAAAGGTTACCTCTGGCTGGAACGCCCAAGTAAGAGCGCGCCAGGATCACACTGACAGAACCACAGGCACATAGACACAGGCAACAGAGCATGCACAATGTCGACACTAGTACAGTGTATATCCACCTTTCGCAGCAATGCAGGCTGCTATTCTCCCATGGAGACGATCGTAGAGATGCTGGATGTAGTCCTGTGGAACGGCTTGCCATGCCATTTCCACCTGGCGCCTCAGTTGGACCAGCGTTCGTGCTGGACGTGCAGACCGCGTGAGACGACGCTTCATCCAGTCCCAAACATGCTCAATGGGGGACAGATCCAGAGATCTTGCTGGCCAGGGTAGTTGACTTACACCTTCTAGAGCACTTTGGGTGGCACGGGATACATGCGGACGTGCGCTGTCCTGTTGGAACAGCAAGTTCCCTTGCCGGTCTAGGAATGGTAGAACGATGGGTTCGATGACGGTTTGGATGTACCGTGCACTATTCAGTGTCCCCTCGACGATCACCAGAGGTGTACGGACAGTGTAGGAGATCGCTCCCCACACCATGATGCCGGGTGTTGGCCCTGTGTGCCTCGGTCGTATGCAGTCCTGATTGTGGCGCTCACCTGCACGGCGCCAAACACGCATACGACCATCATTGGCACAAAGGCAGAAGCGACTCTCATCGCTGAAGACGACACGTCTCCATTCGTCCCTCCATTCACGCCTGTCGCGACACCACTGGAGGCTGGCTGCACGATGTTGGGGTGTGAGCGGAAGACGGCCTAACGGTGTGTGGGACCGTAGCCCAGCTTCATGGAGACGGTTGCGAATGGTCCTCGCCGATACCCCAGGAGCAACAGTGTCCCTAATTTGTTGGGAAGTGGCGGTGCGATCCCCTACGGCACTGCGTAGGATCCTACGGTCTTGGCGTGCATCCGTGCGTCGCTGCGGTCCGGTCCGAGGTCGACGGGCACGTGCACCTTCCGCCGACCACTGGCGACAACATCGATGTACTGTGGAGACCTCACGCCCCACGTGTTGAGCAATTCGGCGGTACGTCCACCCGGCCTCCCGCATGCCCACTATACGCCCTCGCTCAAAGTCCGTCAACTGCACATACGGTTCACGTCCACGCTGTCGCGGCATGCTACCAGTGTTAAAGACTGCGATGGAGCTCCGTATGCCACGGCAAACTGGCTGACACTGACGGCGGCGGTGCACAAATGCTGCGCAGCTAGCGCCATTCGACGGCCAACACCGCGGTTCCTGGTGTGACCGCAGTGCCGTGCGTGTGATCATTGCTTGTACAGCCCTCTCGCAGTGTCCGGAGCAAGTGTGGTGGGTCTGACACACCGGTGTCAATGTGTTCTTTTTTCCATTTCCAGGAGTGTACAAGTGCCGCTCCATTACAAGATTGGCGCCCGGATGGATGGGCAGCAGCCTATGGGCTGGAAAGGAAGCATGCAGAACGGTCGCGACAGCTGTAATTATGAGCATGAGTCTAATTTCCAAATACGGCGTTTCAGGTGACGATATTTGCTTTGAATGGGTGTTACACCTCAACTGTAACACAACGCTGCGTTGTCTCTTCGGTGGAAATGAATGAAAGTGCGGAAACATGTTGCGAGAGGTCTCCCATTCGAGCACAGGAAGCTAGTCGTAACGTTGCGCTACGCGAGGTCATAGGGACTCTAGCGCCAAATGGGGCTGACCGCGAAACACGAGGCAGTTTGGAGGAACTGGAAAAGACTGTGTTTCAGTCAGTGAGGAGTTAAGGCGCACCTTGGTAGTATTCTTCATTACAACATGACCCGGAGAGAATATTTGGTTAGCTTCACGTGTGGAGAATACGGGGCCAAGAGCATAGCGGCGTTCTTTTACTGCTGCTGTAATTTTGGGGGCCGTGTCCTATATTTCTTATTGCCGGCCGTTAGACAGAGACAGGATGAGCATGGAGTGGGGTCGTGTGCTTTTCTCGGATGAGAACAGATTGAGTAGTGATTCTGGACGTAACTTTTTATTGGTGGACGGTGAGAGGGAAGAGACTACGACACGTAATGCACCCACGGTCTGTTTGGTGGTCCACGTGTTATGGTGTGGGTGTGCCGATCTCCACGTCTTCGAACACGATACACTCAACGTCCAGCGTTATTCCTTTCCCGTGTGTGCTTCCAGGGGTGCATCCCGCTGTTACATACCTTTTTGCAGGACAATACGCGGCCTCGTCGAACAGGAGGAATTGTTTTAACGAGAGAATATCCGGCGAATGGACTGGCCTGCTCGTTCCCTCGACTTAAATTCCGTCTGACTACAATGTCTGATGGGCACTTAAACCCTTTACGTTTGAAAGCCCGTGACAAAAAGTCTCTTTCCTTGTGTCAGATATTTGGTTTTCTGGATGAGGGACTGAATCACGTAGGAGCCTGGCGGCTTCACGTAGGAGATGTTGTATTTGGGGCTGACATTTCGTTGGGTCATCATATGTGGGAATTTGGAGCTTGTTTTTAGATTATTTGTGTGATCTTCGTGACGTTCTATGCAGTAAGGATGTGCGCAGTTGTGGATTTCATGCAGATGGTCTTCCAATTTCCTAGCAAAATACGTCAGATTGGCGCTGGTTCTGAAGATTGCCGTGTCGTCGGCTAGCTGACCTCCCATCTGATGCGGAATGTTATTAATGTACAAGTACAGTGTGGGCCATGGCGGAGCTTTGGGGTACCTCTGCAGCTGTTGGTCTGAATTAGCTATTGCAATTATTTACTGCTACGAAGAATTGCCTAGTGCTGAGAGAGGAGCGAATTATGACTACGATTTGGAGGGGACAGAGACGGGCAAGAAGTCTGGAAATGAGTCCCCTATCCCATACCTTGTCGAACGCTTTCTGCATGTCCAAGAGTATGGCACTGCTGTGGCGGATTTGGAAGGCATTGCATACTTTCACTACCAGCCGCATCGTTTGGTGGAGTGTCCTGTGATTTTTTCGCAGTCCAAATTGTAGGGTATAATTTTCTTGCGAACTGGAAGAAAACGTTTGATGTGGGACGGGATGATGTACTCCAGTATCTTCCCTGCACAGCTGAGAAAGGAGGTAAGGCCATAGTCCTTGGGGGAATAGTACACCTTTGACAATTTTTCGTAAGGTGAAACCTTGTCCATTTTCCAAGGCATCGGGAAATACAGCAGCTTCAGATAGGTGATAGATTTTGGTTAGGAAGGTCTCTGAGGTGTAAATGAGATATTTTGTGGACCAGAGGATTTTTAGTTGTGCAGCAGTACTGTAATATGGCCTCACACTTCGTCAAAAGTATAAATTCCGTCGAGCACTTGAGGGATGCTTTGGGGAGACGTAATGCAACACGTCCACGTGCAGGTGTTGTTACTGCAGTTATCAGCATTGGCTGGAAGTGGTGTCTGTTCTTCCGAACGTCAGCAGTGTGTGGTATAAGTTGAGAGTTTGGGTCTGACGGGAGGCGTGCTAGAAAAGTGTGTGCGGTTGTGTTGAACACTGTGTCCGGTTGACGTAGTGGCCATATCATCTGCGAAGTAAGAGACCCAGGTTCGAATCACGGTCAGGTACAATTTTCCACTTGCTCCATTGATATAAAATCAACCTTCTGTCTTTGATTCCTTTTTCTGCCTTTGATTCCTTTTTCTGCCTTTGATTCCTTTTTCTGCCTTTGATTCCTTTTTCTGCCTTTGATTCCTTTTTCTGCCTTTGATTCCTTTCTCTGCCTTTGATTCCTTTCTCTGCCTTTGATTCCTTTCTCTGCCTTTGATTCCTTTCTCTGCCTTTGATTCCTTTCTCTGCCTTTGATTCCTTTCTCTGCCTTTGCCTTTGATTCCTTTCTCTGCCTTTGCAAAAACAGACATAATGTCTGCAGGGATACCGCAGTCACTTTTTATGCAATGTTACTTATAATCTGTCTTGATTGCAAAATTGGACGGGTTACTCCTGTACCATCTTCAGATCTGCAATTTCTGTTACAGTAGTAACCGAAATTGGACGGGTTACTCCTGTAACCGAGATTGCAGATCAGAAGATGGTTCTAGAGGAACCGAAACCGGTCGTGTGGATAAATATTTTGCAATCAAGACAGATTATAAGTAACATTGCTTTCTGTCTTACCAGCATCTGCATTCGTTCCCGCGAGACTCGACGGAAATGCAGAAGAGGCGCACTAACAGTAGCGTACGGAGGGCCAAGAGGCGTGCGCGCCACAGTGTTGTTGTAGGAAGCGCAGGGAGCAGGAAGTGGCCGTGCGCCGCGTCCGGTGGGCGAAGGCCGGTGGCCGGCGCTGGAGGTCTGCGCCTCGGCGGCCGCCGCGCAGCGCCGCTTTTTGTTGTGCAAGTGCGCCGGGGCGGGAGCAAAGATCACAAAATGCCACGGCCGGCGTTTCGCGAGCGCGCTCGCTTTGCTTTCACAAAAGCCGCGTCCCGTTCCTCCGGCCCCGGCCCTGCCGGCTGGCAGAGTGCGGCTTTCGGAGCCCCGTACCAGTGCCCGTCGTCTTGATTTCTCCACGTCAGACACCGCGTGTATTCGTCCAGCAATACTGATCCGGAGGGCCTGTAACCCCTGATACAATTCTGCCGGTAACTTATACTGAACTTGTAACACTTCTGCTAGGGTCAAAGACTGTTACACCTTATTGGTATACCATCTTTGACTCGACGCATCCGACACCACTGATCTTGGCTTATTGCACTTCTTTGTATTATAACTTGCAGTAATACCAACGGAACCTTCAAGATTTATCACAAAAACCCAACTCTTATAACTACAGGTCACTTAATGACTCATCAACGATATAAGCCTTCGAAAGTAAGTTTGTTAACAGAGACTATAGCTAAAAATATCAGAACTCAGGCACAGCGTAATCGATAAGATAATGGGTTGCGGAGTAAAATGATGTAGGTTCGTGTCCTACTCTCTGCTAATTCTTACCCTTTTTCACCTTACCCTTTTTCACCTTAGACTTATTAACACATTCTGTGACTTTATTATGAATGCAATACAAGTATGTTCTACAATATTCAATGTTATTTACATTTCCATCTGATTACAAAACGAAGGATGAAATCAATATTTGCCTGATCATTTCCGAACATATGGCCATTTTCGAATGTATGGTTAGGCAGGAACCTAAAAGGATCAAGTGCTCCAAGTGAAATGAGATCAGTACCATTCAAATCCTTTCTTCTCGCAAATACTTGTCTGTGTACAAAGAAGTACATAATATATGCCGTTGGCTTGTTTTTCCCTGTAGCGTACGCAAAGATCTTCAAGAGAGAAGTACTTCCCATGTTACAAGCAACGACACTTCTGGCTGGTATATTTCTGCCGCTAACGTCGGGTTACAAATTTACTCTTAGGTTGCAGTACCGTCCTGAAGTGTGGCTGGTGACGACAGATTGTCAGAACGATGAGGATTCTAAGTCACAGACCGCCCGACAAACTGCGTCTTCTGTCACTGTGCATGGGAACAAACGCTGTTCAGATGTGTCTGAGATGACACAGTACTAGGCGGACGAAGTATTAAAAACTGCATTTGCTTATGAGAAATGTTATGCGTTAAGTATAGCAACAGATTTGCAAGAAATATGTGTATTGTTCTCCATGTCAACATCACTGGTTTCTGACACTGCATACCGATTTGGCTTTAAAACTTATAATTTGAGGAAAATTTTAACATAAAAGGGACTTCTGTCATAGGCGAAAGGGCATCACGGATGCCGAGCTTCGTGCCTATATTTTGCGAAGCTGACGTATTAATCACGTATAAGATACTTTGTTTTCATATTATCTTACTACAAATACCGTTTTATTTATTTTTAAGTACTTATTAACTGAATAATTTGTATACAGCATTGTCATAGATAACAGTAACCAGTACGGTAGTCCATTATTTCTGCCCGTCGTGCAAAGTGACTATTTTATCCTGAACGACAAAGTTTATTTCCAATTGTCTTCTTGAATTATGATTCAATTATTGCTTTTACGGCCTAAGGTGATTACTGTTTTTGAAAAGTTTGTCGAGTTATAGTTTATGTGGCCCTACTGACGATCCTTGAACTCTGACCGCCGAATAAGTCGTGTCAGACATTCCGAATGCAAATCACACTTTGGATGCATTTTTTGACACAAAATGTATATTTGCAATTGCTGCTGCTATAGTTCACTTATGTATCACTACTGCTTAAAATACAGTTAGAGGTTACTGTGGCCTTGTTGATATACCATATAAAAAACGAACACTACGTTCGTATTTCATTTAGTTCGGGTCATTTTTAAAGATGTTTTCGCAACACTGTTATTATTTAAAACTGTATGAAATGAAATCTAAAAACCGAAGTAGTCTGATTAGATTTTAGATCTCATTCTATGTACGTATTTGTTGCAGCAACGCCCTCAAACGCAACTTATTGATCACCCCCTCTTAATTCTGAGGATACAGCTTCACTCAATCAGATGCCTTCATACATACTGGCAGTGGCTGAAAACAGTAATGCGTGTTTGCCATTCTTAATATAATTAGCTCTCAGGTCCTTGACTAACAATGTCATTTATTTCCAGAATGAGATTTTCACTCTGCAGCGGAGTGTGCACTGATATGAAACTTCCTGGCAGATTAAAACTGTGTGCCCGACCGAGACTCGAACTCGGGACCTTTGCCTTTCGCGGGCAAGTGCTCTACCATCTGAGCTACCGAAGCACGACTCACGCCCGGTACTCACAGCTTTACTTCTGCCAGTATCCTCCGTCTCCTACCTTCCAAACTTCACAGAAGCTCTCCTGCGAACCTTGCAGAACTAGCATTCCTGAAAGAAAGGATATTGCGGAGACATGGCTTAGCCACAGCCTGGGGCTGAGACGTATACTGTAGTTCAGAAGTAGAAAGATATTTCACAAGCAAATTCAGTCCCCTAGCAATGCTGCTGCTAAATGGTCGTTTACATCAGTCCACGTGGTTTTGCTACAGGCAACTAGATGGCGCTATTCTCGTGGTCGGTCAGCCACTGTAATCTGCTTTCATGTTTTACTCTCTTCTGTTTATAGCGTCTCTGTGTTGTTTTCTTGTCCTCCTTTGTGGTTTTCAGTGTTCGTTACCTTCCCTTCGTCCTTGTGGCTTTTCCTTACTTTCCGCTTTGTGTTACATGTTTCGTCCGTCGTATTCTCAAACTTGCGGCATGTTTTATTAGGAACAAGGAACCGACAATTTCTTTTTTTCCAACCAACTAGACGGCGCTGCTACAGATAGGTTACAATGAGCGCATGTCTATAGTTGTCACTCGCCGGCCGGAGTGGCCAAGGGGTTCTAGGCGCTACAGTCTGGAACCGCGCGACAGCTACAGTCGCAGGTTCGAATCCTGCCTCGGGCATGGATGTGTGTAATGTCCTTAGATTAGTTAGGTATAAGTAGTTCTAAGTTCTAGGGGACGGATGACCTCAGAAGTTCAGTCGCATAGGGCTCAGAGCCATTTGAACCATTTTGATGCCAGTCGAATGTTGGCATTGAACGGCCTTTTGGTCTAGGTGATATTGGCAGTACTCGCCGAGTCCAGACGACCGGGACGTGTGTATGTTGTCACAAAACTGGTCAGTCGGACGGATTATGAATTAATTTGGAAGGCCGTTATGGTGCATCGAGTTTACGTCGAATGCGGATTCTTCAAGAGTTCGAAGCGGAGACTGTCTAGACATCTATCTGATGGTCTGAACCTTTCATTAGATCCAGCTGGTCCCAGTGGCTGTTTTTAAAAGCTTGGCCTGCCTGCAACCGGCCACCGTCAGCAGGATTGTAGAGGTCGGTCGCCACGTGTATGTAGAGCAACTGCCCGTGAAACTGTCAGCACCGCGCAGGCGGCGGTGGGAGGAACGGCTCTCGGCTGTAGCTGCAGGAAGCGGCGCGGGCAGAGAGGCGACCAGCAGGAGAAAGCTGCAAGGCCGGCCGGCAGCCGAGGCGAGCTGCGCCGACCAGACGACAGCCGGGGGCCGACCTTTCAGCGGGCCGCAGAGCGCAGACTCTCGCCACTGGGACGTCTGGGCGCTGAAAGGTGCACTCCCGTCATCCGAGACGCACATCACCGACAGGCCAACCGTGCTTCCCACTTGACGTTGCAACGGTTTTCCCCTAGCAGAACGTTCTACGCTTGCGTGGCGTTACTTTATTATTTTGTCCTCTCCAGACTGGTAACGAAGCGCTGCCTGAAAGGGAACGTTAGGTTGCAACCAAAGGTCCACACCGAACGTAAGTTCATCCAACAGTAGTCTTTCGCATTCGGAGGGCCCTCAAATTTTCTTGAGAAGAAAGACAATTAAAGGCGCTGGCGTTATCGTCATTTTTCTTAGAATGTGACAGCATGTAAGTTAATTCACAGTTCAGTGAAAGCAGCGACACCGATTAGTCGTTTGAATCCAGGTTCGATCGCCATGAGTATACGCATATTCAGTCTACTCAGTTGCAGAACACGTATTATGTTAGAGTACGCCGACCGGCGTGGCCGAGCCGCTCTAGGCGCTACCGTCTGGAACCGCGCGACTGCTTCGGTCGCAGGTTCGAATCCTGCCTCCGGCATGGATGTGTGTGACGTCCTTTGGTTCGTTAGGTTTAAGTAGTTTCTAAGTCTAGGGGACTGATGACCTCAGAAGTTAAGTCTCATAGTGCTCAGAGCCATTTGAACCATTTTTATGTCAGAGTATAATGACTTTCCTGGAGACTACTTTGTAGGAATCAGCATGTGTTTCCTAAAGACGATCGTGTGAAACCCAGCTCGCGCTATTCGTCCACGAGACTCAAGAGGGTCATAGAACGGGTTCCCAGGTAGATGCCGTGTTTTTTGACTTCCGCAAGGCGTTCGATGCAGTTCCCCACAGTCGTTTAATGAACAAAGTAAGAGCATATGGTCTATCAGACCAATTGCGTGATTGCATTGAGGGGTTCCTAGTTAACAGAACGCAGCATGTCTTTCTCAATGGAGAGAAGTCTTCCGAGGTAAGAGTGATTTTACGGTGTGCCGCAGGCGAGTGTCGTAGGACCGTTGCCATTCACAATATACATAAATGACCTTGTCGATGACATCGGAAGTTCACTGAGGCTTTTCGCGGATGATGCTGTAGTATGTCGAGAGGTTGTATCAAAGGAAAATTGTACTGAAATGCAGGCGGATCTGCAACGAATTGACGCATAGTGCAGGGAATGGCAATTGAATCTCAATGTAGACAAGTGTAATGTGCTGCGAATACATAGAAAGAAAGATCCTTTATCATTTAGCTACAATATAGCAGGTCAGCACCTGGAAGCAGTTAATTCCGTAAATTATCTGTGTCTAGGTATTATGAGTGATTTAAAATGGAATGATCATATAAAGTTGATCGTCGGTAAAGCAGATGCCAGACTGAGATTCATTGGAAGAATCCTAAGGAAATGCAGTCCGAAAACAAAGGCAGTAGGTTACAGTACACATGTTCGCCCACTGCTTCAATACTGCTCACCGGTGTGGGATCCGTAGCAGATAGGGTTGACAGAAGACATAGAGAAGATCCAAAGGAGAGCAGCGCACTTCGTTACAGGATCATTTAGCAATCGCGAAATCATTATGCAGATGATAAACTCCAGTCGAAGACTCCGCAAGAGAGACGCTCAGTAGCTCGGTACGGGCTTTTGTTGAAGTTTCAAGAACATACCTTCACCGAGGAGTCAAGCAGTATATTGCTCCCTCCTACGTATATCTCGCGAAGAGACCATGAGGATAAAATCAGAGAAATTAGAGCCCACACGAAGGCATACCGACAGTCCTTTTTTCCGCGAACATTACGAGACTGGAATAGAAGGGAGAATCGATAGAGGTACTCAAAGTACCCTCCGCCACACACCGCCAGGTGGCTTGCGGAGTATAGATGTAGATGTCTAGCAGTTTCCTGATACGTTAACACTTTTGTTCCAAACGGACTGTATCAAGTATGGTACTTTTTTTAATTTGAAATTTATTTAATCATCAATCTTGTGAATGGTTTCATTCGGCCCGCCACGAACTCCTCTCCTGCGCCAGCCTCTTCATCTCAGAGCAGCACTTCCACCCTACGGCTACAATTATTCTTTGGATGTGTGCCAGTCTATCTTCCTCTGACTCAACATTTTTCTGTATCCCCATCCCTCAGATGCTTCGATTTCCTCTCTTCCGGTTTTCCCATTGTCCATGATTCGCTACCATATAATGCTGTGGACCAAACGTATACACGAAAGGAACTTGGTAACTTTACTGCGTGAACTGTCCCTCTACTGACAATGTATTTTATGGATAGACATAGATTCTCTGTGCAGAACAACTCAATCGTCGCTCGGCAGTTTCATGGGAAAATCAGAACTGCAGTTGCACTAAACAGTTTCTTAAGTAGTAACCAGTGTGATATCTCATAACCAGAAGTTTGTTTTAGATGACATCGTCATTACGCTTGAAAAAGATGTGAAGGCAGAAAAGTTCAACCTTTCAATAAAACGTGTGTAAATCCATATACGTGGACACTCACTTAGAACATGGAATACCAAGCGCTGCAATTACTGCTTACCGTAAGGTATTCGTCATTTCTTTCCATGTTATTCCTTTTTCTTTCTTTGTTGTTCATAGTACCCCCTATCCATCGCTTCTTACTGAAACTAAGTTGCTTCTTTCCTTATTCTTTTGTTACAGGGTGACAGTTACTGAACGATATGAAAAAAACTTAAATTAGTTACAAACTACAGCGTGCACACACTTCATTCAACATGTAAACGTCGCTACAGATATTCCGATTTAGGTTACGACTTTTTCGATATGCTTGCCACCATTGGCGATGATGTGGCACAGACGAATAGCGAAATTCTGCATGACCCGCTGAAGTGTCGGAACATCGATGCTATCGATGACCTCCTGAATGGCCGTTTTTCAGCTCAGCGATGGTTTTGGGGGTTATTGCTGTACACCTTGTCTTTAATGTAGCCCCACAAAAAAGAAGTCGCATGTGTTCAGATCCGGAGAATATGGCGGCTAATCGAGGCCCATGCCAGTGGCCTCTGGGTACCCCAGAGCCTGAACGCGGTCCCTGAAGTGCTCTCCTGTCGAGATTCGTCTTGCATCTTGTCGAAATCAGGCTCACTTTGGGTAATGGGGGTGCAATTGTCTCACAAAACCTTGACGTACCGTTCGGCAGTCCCCGTGCCATCCAGGAATATCGCTGCAATTATTCCGTGACTGGACGCTGCACACCACATAGTCACCCGTTAAGGGTGAAGAGACTTCTCGATGGGGAAATGCAGATTCTCACTCCCCCACATGCGCCTATTTCGGCTATTCTGCTTACTGGCGAATCCATCCAATTGAAAGTGGGAGTGCGCGTGCCCATGTCAGCTGCCCTCATTCCCCGCCGCCAACCTAGCAGTTCGGACGTCCTAATGTACACCGCTCCGAAGTTATGACGATTTTATTTCATATAGTTCAGTAATTGCCACACTGTATCTATTTTCTCGTTATTTCTGTTTTTACACTTCTGATTTTTTTCCTTGTCCCTCTGTTGCTTTCTCCTCTTTCTTCTGTTATTTTCTCCTTGACCTTGGGTTCAATTACTAACTAATGTTTTCATTTGAAGACTGATTTAATTAACGTAAAGAAGAGGACAGGAAAAATGTAAATTTTAGAACAATTTGAGTAAAGAGTTTACGGCTTCCTTAATATTTAAAAGAATACGACGTGCGGTATCTGAATCAGATCCTGTAACTGAAGATACAATACACTACTAACGCAGGTTATTTAAAAAATGATGATTTGAAAAAAAGTACCGAAAATCGCATTCATACGTACCTTTTGTGCAAACTGAAGTTTTCTGGAAGTCTTAAATCGTCAAGTAAATTAGAAATTGAGAATGTTAGCTTCCAAATGTACTAAATAGTGAGCACTAGGTGATGGATGTAAAGATTGAATGCCAATTACGAAGTATGAAGTGCTATGTTCGTTAGCAGCAGTGCCACAGTGGCAAATTCGTTATCAGTACAGCCTCTTAAAAAAATGGTACTAGTTTTCATAATAGCAAATGAAACTTGCGAATTATCATACTGTTAACGTACATATACCACATGTTCTGCATTTCTCCATATAGAAACCGTCGATCTGCAACAGTTGACAAGAACAATGGGTTTTTGTACGTAGGATCTGACTGTGTAGTCTCCTGTATTTGTTGCTGTTATACACATCGAATTCACTGCCACCTGCGCAAGGCAATGACCTTATGTTTCAGAAAGCCAGGCTGAAAGTGATTCAAAAAATGAGAAGACGTAAATATCGAGTTAATTTTTTGTAATGATTTTCCGAAAGAGTTTTAGATGGACGTAAAGTTTCGTTAGCCCTAGGGACAGGTTTCTACTGCATCCTGTTCGAGAAACGTGGTTCGCAGGAAAAACTAAGTGAAACGTAGACAGACACAGTCGAGAGCGTAGCCTCGGCTTCACCGGAGAGACTGTGCGCGCCGCGCCGGGCCGCGCCGCGGCTAGTGTTTACGTTGACGTAAAATTGGCACATACTCAGGCGTCCCCCGCGAAGGCTATCCGCGCGGAACCCGGCCGCCAACCCAAGGCAGCTCCAGCTTCTTTGCTGGGCTCCAAGGACACTTGTCACGGCACTAAAGCACTAGCACAGCCTCGCAATCGTGTCGTTACCTACCACGCACTCGTGGGCAAGTCTCTGCCTAACTACTCGTGATAGCTGCTGCACATTAACCACTCAGTTACTACGTGGTTTCTGCGGTATCCAATCGATCCGAAAATAAATTGGAAAATCCACTCCTTTCCTGTAATAAGTTCCAAATTTTTCGAAAATATCTGACAATTTCATGTTTTCCAAGGATTGAGAAAGTAATAAATAATCAGAGAGAGAGAGAGAGAGAGAGAGAGAGAGAGAGAGAGAGAGAGAGAGAGAATGTTCAAATGTCTGTGAAATCTTATGGGACTTAACTGCTAAGGTCATTTGTCCCTAAGCTTACACACTACTTAACCTAAATTATCCTAAGGACACACACAAACACACACACACACACACACACACACACACCCGTGTCCGAAGGAGGACTCGAACCACCGCCGGGACCAACCATACAGTCCATGAGAAAATCTCCGACCCAGCCGGGAATAGAACCCGGGCCACTAGGATTGACATTTTGTCACGCTGACCACTCAGCTACCGGGGGTGGACAGAGATATGGCTAATCAGGTGCTTGATAAACTTTTGAGCAAACCCTTTATGCCTTAGGACCACGTTTAGCTGTTTCCTTCCTCTTTAAACTTCTACTATCATGTGCTTTGGATTTTGTTGACAGACAATCTGCAAGTTATGAGTGTAACGTGTGTAAGACTTACATTCTGAATTACGTGTCGGTGTCGTTACGAACTGAGCACGGAGCACGACAAGAGTGCCGGAAACTCTCTCTAAAAGAAGCTTCATTAGTTGATCGACTTACGTTTACTGTCACTTCGGAGGAACGTTCCGACAATGGAGCAAAGAGAACGAGAGCCAAACTACGTCATGGTATAAAATATCTTTGTTTCTAATGCCACGCCATACTGCGAAGTAACTGATGACATTTCGACCGACTTTTAGCGATCTTATTCGGCGACAAGAACGTAGACTTAAAAGTAAACCATATGTTTCATTGCATTTTTAGGTATGACTTTTTATTATACTCCAAACGATACTATTCACACTGATAATGGTCTTAGAAAATAGATCGAGGAAAGGCAAACCTACGTTTCTAGCATTTGTAAACTTAGAGAAAGCTTTTGACAATGTTGACTCGAATACTCTCTTTCAAATTCTGAAGGTGGCAGGGGTTAAATACAGGAAGCGAAAGGCTATTTACAATTTGTACAGAAAACAGATGGCAGTTATAAGGGTCGAGGAACATGAAAGGAGAGCAGTGGTTGGGAAGGGAGTGAGACAGGGTTGTAGCCTATCCCGATGTTATTCAATTTGTATATTAAGCAAACAGTAAAGGAAACAAAAGAAAAATTCGGAGTAGGAATTAAAATCCAGAGAGGAGAAATAAAAACTTTGAGGTGTGCCGGTGACATAATAATTCTGTCAGAGATAGTAAAGGACTTGGAAGAGCAGCTGAACGGAGTGGACAGTGTCATGAAAGATGAACATAAAAAAAGCAACACGAGGATAATGGAATGTAGTCCAATTAAATCGGGTGATGCAGAGGGAATTAGATTATGAAATGAGACACTTAAAGTAGTAAAGGAGTTTTGCTATTTGGGGAGCAAAATAACTGATGATCGAAGTAGAGAGGATATAAAATGTAGACTGGCAATGGCAAGGAAAGCGTTTCTGAAGAAGAGAAATTTGTTAACATCGAGTATAGTTTTAAGTGTCAGGAAGTCTTTTCTGGAGTGTAGCCATGTATGGAAGTGAAACATGGACGATAAATAGTTTGGACAAGAAGAGAATAGAAGCTTTCGAAATCTGGTGCTAAAGAAGAATGCTGAAGATTAGATGGGTAGATCACATAACTAATGAGGTATTCAACAGAATCGGGGAGAAGTTTGTGGCACAACTTGACTAGAAGAAGGGATCGGTCGGTAGGACATGTTTTGAGGCATCAAGGGATCATCAATTTAGTGTTGGAGTGCAGCGTGGAGGGTAAAAATCGTAGAGGGAGACCAAGAGATGAATACACTTAGCAGATTCAGAAGGATGTAGGTTGCAGTAAGTACTGGGAGATGAAGAAGCTTACACAGGACAGAGTAGCATGGAGAGCTGCATCAAACCAGTCTCAGGACTGAAGACCACAACATCGGTCTTGGAAGCCTTCCAATTGTGTAGGCAACTGTTCGATTGCGTGTCGAGAATTCTATCCCTTCCGACATAAAGTGGAGTGTACTCTTCTGGGATTTAAGGTTAGTTGTGACCACTATTAAAGGTCTTTCTTGCTGTCTTTAGACTACTGTTGTGTTGGAAATCGCATAATGACGTCTCCTGGCAAAATTCGCTGCTGCCACGTGCCCATAGGTGAGCCGTGCCGTCATCCGCTACATGGCAGCCGTCTCAGAGCAGCGTCGTAGAAAGTCGGACGCAGATGGAGGTGGAGGTGCAGCACACCGGAAGCGTGTCAGCCGGATGTGTGGGCTCCACGCCTCGGCGGCCATGCGGCTGCCGCTCTGGCAGCACTCGCGAAAGCAGGTACTGCCTCCTGAGAATCAGCTGCTGCTCGACCTTGGAAACTTTGTGCAAATTTTCGGCGAGTTTTGTAAAGTACAAAACACGAACACTCAGCCGCTCAGAAAAAGAAATTTCGCTCCGGTCCTTTCGCTTTCAGCTCATCGAATGTGACACTAGCGCTTTCGCTTCTCATTGCGTAAGTTACAGTTTTTGTCTCATTCTTTCTCTCTTTTTATTGTTGCCGTTCCAACATTTTTGTCACTGGAGAAGTGATACAGTGATATGAACGTCGCATATTCCGTCCGCTTTCTGTCCATACTTAACCCGTGACATTAGTATGTATTAGGAGTTGTATCAATTACTTCCCAGTTAGACAACATTTTGCGAGGCTAGTGAGTCCGCAAGTGCTACACGCTAGCTTTTAGTGGGTTTGACAAGCAAGGAGAGAGAATTCGTCTGCCGTCAATTAACAAAATCGGTTTCCTATCGTGCATTATCGTACGGTTACAGACCCACCAACCCGAGAGTGAATATTTTTCAAAACAGGCGTTCAGCTAGAAACTTGAAAATTGTATTTAATTGGTAAAGTGACCAGGAGGAATGTCAGACTAACGCTGTAGTCAAGGCACAGCGTCTTGTTCTACCTGGCCCACTTCCCGTCTCCGAAACAGCGGCTCACGCCATATCAACAGACCTTGTGAGACTACTCTACCCTCCACTGCAATCTGCCGTAATGTCTTCGTATTATATTTAAAATTCCAAGGAGAGAGCTGCGAAAACATAAAGGTTTCTTAAATGAAGCTGTATCATAAATGTTATCAACGCAAAACTGTAACCGTCAGTAAAACTTCCTGCCAATTAAGTGATTTTAAGAGTCCTTCACAAATCGACGATTCCCACAGACAAGGGCACTGCAAAGGGATTTCTGCGACAATAACTTAGATACTCAACATTAGCCATTCTCCAGTTACATACATTTATTTTAAGGTTGTTAGACCATTCCATAATCTAATGTGAACAATAATCCAGGGTGTGTATGAGCGAGAATATCTGCACGGAGATTGAGGCACAATGCCTTGACAATATGAGCAGACTAACACAAGGAAGAAATCACAGAATTAGACATACACGCAGACATCACACTGAAAAATGATGTAAACATCCACAGTAACTGAAAATTACGTGAAATTTTTGGAGCCGTGTTGTGCTACAGACGCTGCAGTAAGTTAATTGTTAAAATCAGATAGCAGGAAATTAAAGCTACATCTTCATTGATAGCTGTTAAAACACTACATGCGAAACTGTTTGACAAATTATGATACCTAGTTCTCACATTGAGAATGTTGAAGTTGTTACAGAATAGCATAATGTCGCTATTTTCTTAAAAAAAAAAGGCATCTACGAGGGAACGTAATTAATATCCACTAATACACGTGCAATATTACGTACTTGCAGTGATTCTGTGTTAGCTTGACGGTTGTGGCGTCAATTCAAGGCCCTTTTGATTTCTTAAAATCGACCTCAGATAGTCGTGAATACAAAAAGCTTACGTCATGGAAGGTTACAGAGCGAGCTGCTGGTGGTAAGTTGCTATAGAACCAAATTTCTGAGGTCATCGATCCCTAGGCTTACACACTAGTTAACCTAACTTACGCTAAGGTAAAAGTCGCGATCATTCCTTTGAAAGGGCGCTGCCGAATTCGTCCCGCATCCTTCCCTAATCTGGTGGGACCGATACCCTCGCTGTTTGGTCCCCTCCCGCAAATAAACAAACCAACCATGGAAGGTTAAAATTATTTATACATCTGAAACGTGGCCTCATTTCTGTATCAGGAAGCGTCAGCTTGCTTCCCGCACCTAGTGTCTGTATGATCACGAAAAGGATAGGCGTTTCGTTAAACATATTACATTAATTCAGCTAAGATTGTAAGCAACTGGAAAGGGAGGTAATGACAGTGGCACGTAAAGTGCCCTCCGCCACACACCGTTGGGTGGCTTGCGGAGTATAAATGTAGATGTAGATCAGTTTAATGCGAATCGGTTCCGTCATTACACACGTAACGACGTGTCTCTGCTTATTGTTGTCAGTTTCGTTGTGGTGTTTATTAGCAACACTACAATTCATATTACTTCTGGAACAAATCCACACCTACAAATTTCCAACATCTACATTGACATTCGTACTCCTCAATCCACCTCACAGCTCGTGACGGATGGTACCTTGTACCACTACTATTCATTTCCCTTCCGCTTGCACTCGCAAATATGACGAGGGAAAAGCGACTGTCTAAATGCCCCTGTAGGAGCCCCAATTTCTCATATCTTCGTGGTCTTTACGCGAAATGTATGTTGGCGCCAGTAGAATTATTCTGCAATCTGCTTCAAATGCTGGTTCTCTAATTTTTCTCAGTAGTATCCCGCTAAAAGAACGTAATCTTCCCTCCTGGTGGGGATCCCCAACACTCGAGAAGTACTCAACTAAGCACGCACCAGTGTTGCGCGGGTAATCTCCTTTAGAGATGGACTAACGTTTCCGTGAACCGAAGTCCACAATTCGCCTTCCTTACTGCCGTCCTTACGTGCTCGCCCATTTTCATACCGCTTCGCATCCCTACGCCAAGATATTTAATCGGTATGACTGTGCCAAGGGGTACACTACTAATGCTGTATTCGAACATGATAAGATTGTTTTTCCTACTCATCTGCATTAACTTAAATTTTTCTAGATGTAGAGTAAACAGCAACTAGAAATTTGGTCTAACTTGTCTTGTCTCCTCCTACGATTAGTCGACGACGTCATATTCCTATACGCCACAGTATTATCAGCAAACGGCCGCAGATTGCTAAAAGAGGGAGAGGGAGAGAACAACAGCAGTCATAGCACACTTCCCTAGGGCACTCATAACGATACCCTTACCTCTAATTAATACTCGCCGTCGATGACAAAGTACTGGGTTCTGTTACTTAAGAAATATTCGAGATACTCATATATCCGTGATCCTATTATTTATGCTCATACCTTCGTTGACAGTCTGCACCTTGTCAGAAACGTAGGAATAGGGAACCTGCCTGTTGCCCTTCATCCACGGTTTGTAGAACATAGTGTGAGAAAATGGCAAGCTGATCTTCGCACAAGTCGTGCCCTATAAAAAATTTGGGGACAGAGGCTTCTCAGTCTCAATGAAACTTATTAGTTTCAATCTGAGAATTCGAACTGTGAATTCTGCAACAAACAGATATTATGATATTACACACTAGTGTGAGTCCATTCTTTTATCCGCTTTTTACACAGGAGTTACCTGTGTTTTTTCTTGTTGCTTTGTACTTTGGGCTAGGCGAGAGATTCGCGATAAATGCAAGCTAGGTAAGGGGTCAGTACCGTAGAGTACTCCCTTAGTAACTAAATGTGGTTTCATATGGGCCTGGTAACTTATTTGTTTTCAACTCAATCAGCTAGAGATGCCTGTTACTAAGTCCTCCATGCGACTGTATGTTTGCACTATCTTCCTGCGAGATTTGAAACTCCTGCTTTCCTTTTGCTGTCTTCTATTGCCGCAGCAGAGTGTTTAATGGCTGGCTCTGAGCACTATGGGACTTAACATCTGTGGTCATCAGACCCCTAGAACTTAGAACTACTTAAACCTAACTAACCTAAGGACATCACACACATCCATGCCCGAGGCAGGATTCGAACCTGCGACCGTAGCAGTCGCACGGTTCCGGACTGAGCGCCTAGAACCGCTAGACCACCGCGGCCGGCAGTGTTTAATGAGTGACTGTATAGAAGCCTTCAACGATTTCGCAGCCACCTTCTCTGTTCGCGTCCGAAAATTACTACAGCTTGTAACTTCCTGTGTGCCGGGCCGAGACTCGAACTCGGGACCTTTGCCTTTCGCGGCCAAGTGCTCTGTTGTGAGGACGGGGCGTGAATCGTGCTTGGGTAGCTCATTTGGCAGAGCACTTGCCCACGAAAGGCAAAGGTCCCGCGTTCGAGTCTCGGCGAGGCACACAGTTTTAATCTGCTGGGAAGTTTCATATCAGTGCACACTCCGCTGCAGAGTGAAAATCTCATTCTGGATTGCTACAGCTTGTTTCATTCAGCGAGTCTATGAAACTGGCGCCGCTCGCTATCAGATAAGGGCGGCCGTGCTTCACTGGTTGCCGCTCAGGCGGCGCTCCGCGACAGGTCGGCCGCAGGTAGGGTGCAGGCGCCGCGACGCCTCGGCGCCGCGTCGAGCGCGAGAACGGCGCCAGCAGGATGTGATTCAGGAGGCGGCCGCGGCGCTGACGAAAGCCGCCGGGCCGGCCGGCGCTTCTCGGAAGGCGGGAAATCTCTGCAGAGCCCACGCCCCACTTCAAGAGCCGCTGGCCGCCGCCGCCTGACCTGTTCCGTGCCTTCGGTGGAGTCCGCACCGACCAGTCAGCGCAGCCACTCACTCGCGAAAACTGGGTGGAGCTCACTGAGTGACATTTTGTTACACCAAGCGCCGTCCACAAATATGTCTGATAGAACCGGCATTCCCAGCCACCTATTAGTCGTTCCATGCAGGCAGTGAAGAGTATGGACTACAGTTCAGGGCAGATTCGAAACTGGGGTACATGTCAAGGCGTGTTTCACTTAACACAAATGTCTTTCAACACAATTTTTCTGGTTGCACAATAGTAGATCAAGTTCTGTCGTCCAAAATCCTGATTATCTTCGTTGGGCTCCCCAAATCACACCTGAAACGGATTTCCAAAAAGTATTTTCCTTCGATCACAATGCAGCTGATCTCGTCTTGATTTCAACGGAACGTTGAACGACCCGTCCGAAATACAGCTGCATATTCGATCATTATATTTAACGCTCTAGAATGTTAATGCACAGGCGCTCCCAAAATTATCGTTGGCCTCTGCCACTGACAGGTAGACCGTTTGGCTTCGTGAAACCACACAATTCAGCAGCACGATGCAGCGCCCTGCGGAACGGGGCGCTCGTTTACTGCTAGTGTCAGTCCTGCACATCACTTCTAATTAGATAATAAGTCGTATATCGGCTCCGGCGCGTCCCTGTTGTGAAATCACTCACTGCTCCTGGCTCCGATCTGTTCAAGCGATGTATGATGGATACAGTAACAATAACTTCTGTGTTGCTAAATTTTCAATGGAGTGGCGTCTTACAGCCGAGCGGAGTACTGAAGTTTCAGGCGGAATGATTGTCAAGTGCCACTGAATGACTGATGTAGTCACGAAAATTAGTTTAAGTTTCATGGCATAATTTTGTTGCAAGAATTTCACATTCAGTTTGCGCAGAAGATGCCATAAAAGAATAGTCGAATTTAATCCAATTGTGCTCCGTGAAGTTTCCCTATATCCTTATCTTACTACCTGCGAGCCGAGCGACGGTCGAGAAGAGGGGAAGTCTACTTGGAAAGTGGAGGGCGGTATCTCACATGCTGGTGAACATTGCACAGTTGTGTTGTCGATTCATTTCACGATGCCACTCGACTGAAGCTTTGGCGCGCGCTCCAACCTCAGCAACACTGAAGCTCATTGTGTGGCCCGTATACTAGTAGACGTTGAATCGCTATTTGTCGCAACTCGAGGTCGTTTTAGTCGTTATTGTAACAGATATTTATTGGTGAATAAATGAAGATGGACCAATAGTGACCTCACGTTCAAGCTTCAGCTTTAGTCATGGAGCGTATTTAAGCAATTCTTGTGGCTCTACCTGCATGCAATCTTGCAATAATCCTATTATAAATATTTATAATTTATGATAAATGATTTATTCCACCAGTCGCATAACCTACTGATGGAGTTCGGGGGAATATAAATGAAAATAACCAAAAGCCGTCTAAGGACTGTAAGTCGTGCTTCTGGACGACAGCGTGATAAGTGATATAGTAAACGAATGTTAGTGTCTCGATTGGAAAGTTGTCAACGCACTGGTTGAATTGTTGTTTATAATGTTTACTTGCACTTCAGGAGGACGATTTCGCCGAGCTCTCGACATTTGTCATTACGAGTTTCTCTTGTGGCTGATGCTACAAATATCGACTGGTTGGCGACTGAGCGCAATATTTTGACAAGGAGCCACAAGTAACTTACAATTGTCTTCAACGTTCTAACAGTCACAGAAGTGCAACAGTGCGACAGGTTTACTCCGGCTACATTGTTCGTAAGACATACTCTTTTTTTCCCACTGCTGGATACAGCCCAGATGACTCAGAATCAGTCAAAACAATGAGTGGCGTCAGCTGTTTTCTCGGGTTGACTTAGACCTGACAAGATCCTACGGTTGGCGATGTATTCCTTATATCGTCACGGCTAATCAGACGTGCGCTTTGGGCAACGAATAAACAATTTCGTGTACATGATTTCGGATCTTGCGATACTGGAAGATAGTTCAGTACCCATATTGTTTTGCAAACTTTAATTTCAAAAAATGGTTCAAATGGCTCTGAGCACTATGGGACTTAACATCTGTGGTCATCAGTTCCCTAGAACTTACAACTATTTAAACCTAACTAACCTAAGGACATCACACACATCCATGCCCGAGGCTGGATTCGAACCTGCGACAGCAGCGGTCACGCGGTTCCAGACTGATGCGCCTAGAACCGCACGGCCACACCGGCCGGCAAACTTTAATTTCACTGGACTTAAACTTAACTACAGAGATCATGATATCGCTCAATTTTTTGGGGCGAAGAGTGTTACATAAGTGTTTTCACAATTTCTATCTACACAGGAATTCAACTATTGAAGCTTTATTTTGTACGTATTTCAACAAAGGTCGAGCCATATCTATCTGAAGTAATACTGCACATATTTTTGACTGTCTCTGAAACAAAATCTGAAGACTGAGTACAAGACAATTCACTGAACGACAGTCGCCAGGTGCCCAGAAATTAAAAAAGTTTCCGTCAAGCTGCCTGATTAGCAAGATGTGGGAACGAAATACAATCGGTTATGATCTATAAGAAACAAACTCCGGCCGAACAGGCCATGAAGGCCCAACGGTAGCGCCAGCCCACAGGCGTCACCGGATGCGGATATGGAGGCGCATGTGGTCAGCACACCGCTCTCCCGGCCCTATGTCAGCTTACTAGACCGGAACCGCTACTTCTCAGTCATGTAGCTCCTCAGTTTGCCTCACAGGGGCTGAGCGGACCCCGGTTGCCAACAGCGCTCCACAGACTGGATCGTCACCCATCCAAATGCTAGCTAGCCCAGCCGGGCAGCGCTTAACTTCGGTGATCTCACGGGAACCGGTGTTACCACTGCAGCAAGGCCGTTGGCAATAATCTGTAATGTCCTGTATCTCAATATCAGTATATCGAATGTATCTGTAGGTTCTTCAATTGGATATTGTATTTATACCTGTTCAAGAAAAAAATCCCGTACATTTCCGCGATGGTAATACCGAAATGCCAGAGTAACTGAAGCCCACAGATATCGGCCAGTTTCCTTTGTCTGTTAAAATATCTAAAGGGAGTTCCACAATTCATATACTAGAGGGGAGTTGATAGATGAAGTTTTACATATGGACGCAAGTCCGGAAACGTCATCCACGACGCTAGAGAGTGTCAAAGTTACAGACGTCGGCGCCTGTACGTATGTATATACAGGGTCATTCCGTGATAATGATGCAAACTTTCTGGGATAATGTGGGAGAATAAATGTATTGATTTGAGGTAAGATTTCCTGTACCTGAATCACCGGAATCGAACGAGTTGAGAGGTTAAGTGAAAACCGTTCTGACACCTCTGACAATCGAATACATTACTGGTACTGTTGTTGCTATTGTCGTAGGGTAGGCAACTTTCAGAGGGGGCAGTATCAGTCAAAACAAAAACAAATAAATAAACTGACAGGTAAAGATAGCCCCTACGAGGAGCTATGAGCGCTTGTCCATCTTCGCTACTGTGAAACTTGTCTTCTCCATTGAACAAGTGCTCATAGCTTTCAAGAAATGCATTTTACCGCTAATGTTTACTTAATTTTTGTTTTTTTTCTGGTGGATACTGCCACCTCTGAAAGTTGCCTACCCTACGACATTAGCCACAACAGTACCAGTACATGTATTCCGCTGTCAGAAGTATCAGAACGGTTTCGACTCGTCCGTTTCCGGTACATGGACCTTTATTTCAAATTGATACATTTATTCTTCTCCATCATCCTAGAAAGTCTCTAACATAATCGCCGAATCACCTTATGATGCATACATTTACAGTCGCCGTCGCCTTTAGATTTGACGCTCTGTAGCGTCGTTCGATGACGTTTCCAGACAAGGGTTCCAAAGTAAAACTTGATCTATTAACTTCCCTCTACAACATCTAGAAGTATGTAACATGAATTGTGAAACACTCTGTTTATACCTAATCAGCAGATACGTGTTTGAACAACAATATTTAACCGGGACAAAATACATACAGTTGTCCCAATGAGGCAAACTTTCCGATAAGATACAACAGAAGTTACTTGAACTAAAAGATGAAACAACACTTCACAATTTCTCTGCTCTCGGCAAAAAAACTAGTTTTATAGTTTTCACTGCTTGTGTGCAAATATTTCTTGAAGTTTTTGCACAAACAAAAACTTCTGAATCAGCTGTAAAGTTTGCACAGTGACCGAATTGCCCAGATGAGACCATTTTTCAAAAGAACCCTGACATGTTAGCTTTTGTTAATTGTGTCTCGCAACCGCTTTAGTAGCTGAGTTGGATTACGTCGTCCAGACACCTGTTATACGTAGCCAAAGGGGGGAAGATGATTTAGTTTTGTTCCTTTCAGAAGTCTGCTCTGTCATTCCGGAAGGCTTTGCGTACGTGCTATTGTTTGAGGCCTATCGCGCAGAAGACGGAGTCTGCAGCGTATTGGAGAGGCGCACGGGAAGTGGGCGGTCCAGAATGGTGCGGACGTCATTGCAGATAGGGCCGGCCCGCAGGCAGGAGGGGAGCGTCCGGCGGCTGTAGGCTGTAGGCGGCTGGCCGCACGTGCGTCGCTCTTGTGATGCTCCAAATTTAAAACGCGGGCCTGCGCGCCGGGTATTTCTGTCGTCGTTAGTATACCGGCGTGTTTTGTTTATCTAGCGGCGGGCGCCATGCTGCCGGCTGCCGCCTGCCGCTGCCGGCCGAAATAGCGCCGCCGCTCTCGCTCTCACGCACACTCCTTATATAAGGCGGCAGCTGATAACGCGGCAGGCGGCGAGGCTGTCCCGAGTGCGCGCCCGAACCACGTCCCGTACGTACGCCAGGACGCGCGCTCCTGCTCGATGTACTGCACGCGATATACGACGGCGTGTTGGAAAGTAATGCCTTCAATGTTTTCTGTGATAAAAAATTAAGCAAACGTTATTAAAAGTCTAAATCTTCATTCTTCGTGTCTACATATCTGCAGCACTCTGCCCCTAGAGGGCTCCGAATGGTTGCGTGTAAAAAAGTGGTGACTAACGTAACGGTGTCGGTGAGTGAGAAGCAGCGTGCTGTAACAGTGTTTATAACCGCACGGAACGTGCCACACCACACACGAGCGCTGAGACATCTGGAACAGTCCGCATCCTCGGATTGACTGTCAACTGTCATTCTCTATACAGTTCTGACTTGGTCCCATCCGATTGTCATATGTTCCCAAAACTTGAAGAACACCTCCGAGGACTTACTTTGATAGTGATGGAAACGGCACAAGCAGAGTTGAGGTTCGGACTCCGTCAACAAAGTCAAACACTCTATAGTGACGGTGCTCTCTCGTTCGGACAAATTCTTTCGTCGGCAGGTTTACTATCAAAACATTACAATAAATAATTTAGCCGTTAGACGGAATATTACGATCCCTGTAGAAAAACAATAGATACGTTAAGGTTGGCCGTGTTTTATCACATCCTGTTTTTTTCTTTTTTAGTGTTGAATAGAGCTTAGGCAGATAGGAGTTTGTCTGTTCATTATTTAATAATAACCATTCAAGTGAAGAAATCGGTGTACAAAATTATTATTGTCCTTCGTTCAAATGGCTCTGAGCACTATGGGACTCAACATCTGAGGTCATCAGCCCCCTAGAACTTAGAACTACTTAAACCTAACTAATCTAAGGACATCACACACATCCATGCCCGAGGCAGGATTCGAACCTGCGACCGTAGCAGTCACTCGGTTCCGGACTGAAGTGCCTAGAACCGCACGGCCACCGCGGCCGGCTATTATTATCCTATTGCACCTCTTACTGTAGAGAAGGCGAAGGAGCCAAGCAGTTATTCGAGGCTGTAAAAGGAATTCAAGAGCTTGCAGCATTTAAATTTCCGATTTCACGGTCAAAACGTGAAAGGAAAGATAGCTCTCTCCAGGTTAGCTCATTAGCGGAGCCTTCTGCCTCCTGAAAGCCGATCTAAAGCGAGACAGGTATTTTTTTCTAGATCTTAAAGCTAACGATATTCATAAAATATTGCACTAGCAAGTAAACGATTCGTACTTCTCTCGCTAACGTAAATGCTTTGGCGTACTGCGACTAACGATTCTATAGAGAATCATCCTCAAATTGCCGGCTTATCTGATTTACAAAATTATTAAATTACAACTTTTTCTTTTTGGGTCCCCGTCAGACAGGAGGAGATTCTACATTATGCTGAGAAATAATTATGTAGACATGAAGAATAAAGACGTAGAGTGTGAATAACGTTTGTTTTGTCCCAAAAGCTCTCATAGTTTTCACACACAAGAGTTCGGGGGCATTACTTTTCAGTACGCTTTCCTACTTAACTCATTATTGAGCGAACATGCTAATTCCACAAAAAAGATATTAGTTCTGACTGACGGTAAGTGGCCTTCTGGCTTTTCTCGTCCGAAATGGATTGTCGACCTTTATCCGTCCAGTTTAGTATATGAAACACTCTTCTACATGACAATACCATAGATTACCCCAACATTAGTCTAGCACATGCACGTCGTTTTAATCCACATAAATCGGCCGGAGGATGGGAGTTTGTACTTCCGAAACGTGAGTTTAAACCTTCAAAACGAGTCGTGGATGTAAATAAATTGTGGCTGGTATCTATGAACTGACTCTTTCTTTTGACATTGCCACCGGCTGCGCTGCATGCAGTGTGCCGTAGCGGACAACGTCGCTGGCTGGCGTGTTGAGGTATAACAGTTCAGACCCGACCATTAGCGATTCATTGTTATTTAGCAATAGTCATTTCTAGAAGCTTCTCCAAATCTGTTATCTTTGTAATGTTTGAATACCCTGGAATACTCGATGTTTGTATAAAGAGCAACACTCTCCGCGCAGGAATCCTGTTCTGTTGTGGCCTTACATCGGTGTTAGCAGTAAACGCGCATTCCGTGCAGAGTGTTGTACGTCATCGGCCACTCCACCTTCCAGATGGTTTCATCGAGACATTATTTGGTGGAGACGCCGGGTACTTAAAAGCATGTACGTCTCTGTGCCTCCAATTAGGCACCTTAACACCATTCGTCTACTACGACAGGAATCGAAGTATGAACAGTGCATCACTCTTAATATCCGTACATTCAGGATACTGATGGCATTCGGAAGGACGGCGGTTCACATCCGTGTCCGGCCATCCTGATTTAGGTTTTCCGTAATTTTCCTCAATCGCTTCAGGCAAATGCCGGGATCATTTCTTTGAAACGGCAGTGCCGGCTTCCTTCCCAATCCTTCCCTAATGTGATGGGACCGATGACCTCGCTGTTTGTTCCCCTCCCCAAAATCAACGAACCAACCAACTAGGACGCTGATTGATTACAGAAGAGCACAGAGTCAGTTGCACACCAGGCACCTATCAGCGTTCCCGCAAAACACTGGTCACGACGCGGCGAAACAGCTGAAACGATTCGACCGAGGCGTCAAATATTACAGGTGGGGTGACATGATGCATTTGGCAAATGTTTACTTTTACTTAGAGGGCACGGCCCAATAGTTGTTTCATAACAACGAAGAGAATCTTAATTCTTGAATCAAATTCGAGGTCGAACTGAAGAAAAATCAGGCGAAAATCAGTAACATCTCCGTTTAGCGGAAGAACGAGAACAGGGCCCATCGTCATGGGAAAATGACACCATCAAACATTCACAATGTTACAGCTTTATGCTACACCATGAATCTGAATATGAAAGAAGCCGGTAAAATCCTCCTCTTGAAGAAAGGACTCACAGGAAACACGTACCAAGCTCTTCTGGTAAAAGATGTCACGACGACGAAAAAATTCGCAAAGTGGTGTCAGCGTATAAGAGACGGACGAAAGAGATATGACCGACTACCTAACGTGGTCCCAGTGGCAGCTGTAGAAGACCACCCTAAGCTAGCCTCACTCAAACGCTAGACAGAAGAGAGATACTTCAGTGTGTGACAGTCAGAAATGTCGGACCGAGTGCACAGGAGTTTCTATCAGCCAAGTACTCTCGGAGAAGAGTTACTATCAGTTTGCAATTTAAATCCACTTTTGTTTCTAAGCCTTGTAGTATCCGTGATACGTATGGTCAGTTGCCTGTGGACGACCCTTCGGTAATACCCTCAGGCCTCTTATTACATCTATGGACTTCATTGACAGTTACCATTTCATCCCTTAAACCTATTCTCCATACGAAATATAAAAAATCTAATAATACCGAAAAGAGATTCAAAGAAAGGCTACGGAGAAAATAAAGGAAACAAATGATGAGATTTGTTGCTATTATATTAACTATGTTTTTCTAAACTAATCCACGAATATCGGTGGCGAGCGTTCTGGACGAGCAGTTTCCGTTCTGATCAAGCCTCAGGAACGTAGTGGTTCTAGAAACTGGTACGATTAATGCATATTAGATGTAAGCTGAATGTACAAAACAGCTCCTAACAAGCTGACACACTGATCAGATACTGCATCGATTCCGCGCTGATGGTTAGAATCTGAAAGTTTCCAGAAGACATCTGCACTTTGTGGAAGTTTCTCCCACTTCCCAGTGATTGCTGTCACAGATGGCATCGCTGCTGCTAAATCTATGCAGACTCGGACGTGTAAATTCTTGAGCATGCCAGATATTAAATCAGGCAGTCCCCATGGTACCTAAGATCAAGACCAGTCCAATAAATCTAAGTAACATTCGCTGCTGATGGAGAAGTGATGAGATACAGACTCCGGCCATACACTTCAACAGTCAGCTAACAAAAAAAACGGTTTTGTTCTTACAACAGCGTCGTGAGGACAACGACCGCAGTACGAAAACTAGCGTACTAAGTCGAGCATAAAAAAATAAAAACGACTAGTCACGAAGCAGTAATCTTAACAGAGCCAAAGACGTATTCTAGTTGCGCATAAAATCAATATTCCACCTACATCTGCACAGTTACACAGTGTAGCAATACAATATTGCCGCGAACTTTCTTTTCATATTGCTTTCGCAGATGCTACACGAGAAACAAGACGGTGGGTTCCGTTCCGTTTGAGCCAGACTTTCTCTAATTTTAGCGTTATGATCATTATGGGTCATATATGTTGGAGGTAGTGACATGTGTCGTGACTCATTCTTTCTGCAGACTGTTGAGCGCATACGCCACATCCTCGCTGACAACAAACCCAATACAAATAATGCTGCTGTTCATTGAATCCTTTCTACCACTGAGGATAGACCAACTTGGCTACAGTCCTAGACCGATAGGCAGTACCCAATATTTCGTCGAAAAAGTGGTCTCTTTTGAAGCGACCTCTTTCTTCCGTGAATTATACTTCCTTGGAATTAATTTATAGGCCTGAACACTCTTAAAATGATTGTGTGGGGTATTTGCCTTCCCATACTAGATTTGTGTGGCCGCGCCTTCTTAAGTCACTCCGGACAGCAACTAGTGGACACTGTAACGTCTGACTGATTGGAGTGAATGATCGCTGACCTCGTTGTCAAAACTATATAGCAACGTTTCCTATGTTTACGAGCATTGTTTGCTATCAGCTACCAAACGTTGCAACTCTGCTCCTCCCCATGCGTCTCTGAATTTAAGAAAAATTAATAACGATGTCACCTCTCTGTACACAATTGTTTCTTCAAATAGCCACATCTGCCAGGTTCTTATGTACGAACAGAAGGGCCCTTCATAGCATTTAGAGATGCGCCAGAAGTTTCATACGAGATCCAGTGTCGACAGAGTCGTTTGGTTTCCCGTTACACATAAAATGATTTTTAAAGCAGAATTTTACGTGGCCGTTCGATTGATCGATCCCAGTTTTGTTGAGCACGACATTTATTTCACCGATATATGTTAATGGGGACATTCAAATACGAAGAGTATCCAGTACTCCAGTAGCCACAGCACCGCCCAGACCTGCGCTGTTTGCTTCCACTACGCAGCAGCGCTGCTCACTCAGTGCTGGAATACTGGTTACTGTTCGTGTTTTAATGTCCCTGTTAATACATATCGATGAAACTAATGTCACAATAGATTGATGTAGGACCGCTCTATCGTAAGGGTACGTAAAACACCACTTCAAAAATATTTTTGTCTGTACCGCTTTTCGTCGACACTTGACATCGCATTGAGAGACGTGGTTAGCAGTATTTGTTTGGGCTGATTCCAGCTACATATTGCAAAAATGAAATTGCGGATATCTGTCGCAACTCGAGAGAAAATATACCTGGTGGCCCTTAGGAGGGACAACAAGTATAAAGAATCAGCCTTCAGTTGTTTTGAAACGAATGTGACTTTATAATTTAAACCTAATGGCTAATAAAGAAAAGGAAGCTTACAGATGTTAGTGACTTTCTGATTTTCTTCTCACCCTCTATGTGCCTTTTACAGCTTCGATGGCAGATTTGAAATATTAAGAACAAATAACTAACCATTGATTTACAGTAGCCACTGTTAATTGGGTGTAAAAAGCCTTCAATGTTTCACAAGTTTATATTATCTATTGATACGGCCAGAAAATAAGTCGTACTATATCAAGTCAAGTATTTTACCAGGTTATCAGTGACAGTGAATCAAATTCTGTAGTCAGCGGCTGGTGTACCCATTCGGGTAGCGGAGCGCTTTAAAGAGCTTGGATCCAGAACATAGGGAGTCGGCCGGCGCCGGACAGACACCGCCTCGCAGATCAACGACGGGAATCGCTTTTCCGGCCAACCAACATGTGGTTTTTATGAGGTTTTCCACATCGACTTAGCTAAATCCCGGGCTATTTGCACAGTGCGCGAACACTTAGGCGAGCGATATACACTAGACAGCGACTAGAGGTATTCACCGAATCCTTCCGTGGTGGTGGTGGGGCTGTCAATAACGTCAAAATGCCCAATGATACTTACAACAATAGCCTATAGAGTTCTCTGCGAGATTGCAATAGTCCCACATGAGTCCCGTTCCGTCACTGGCTAGATACAGTGCGCCTTAATAGGTGGACGGTTGAGTGACTCGTATCGTGTTCCACCCGTTCATATTTTCCGTTGTCCCACTGTTTCTTTCGACAAACATGAACGAACTACGCTTCTACATCGTAATGCTGTGAGACACACTGAAAAGCCGAAACATTATAGCCACTTACCAAATAGCGCTCCAGATCTCCTTCCGAGCGCAATATAGCAGCGATTCCAGGCGACGTAGATTCGCAAAATCTTTACCGGAATATGCGGCACCAGATGACCACGCACACGTCATGCAGTTCGCGCGAAGTACGGGCCGGTAGTTGGTGGGTGCAGAGCTAGCGCGCGATAGCCTCCCAGTTGTGTCCCATCAGGTTCAGATTGGGCGAATATGATGGTAATCAACGTGAGTTCAGTAACATGCTCCTCAGACCAGTGTGGTGCGATCCTGGCTTCGAGGCACGGGCTGTTACCATGCTGGAAGATGCCATCGCTGCCTACTGCAACAGGTCTCTGGAAGCCTAGGTGAACGTCTCCCTTATTGCCCTTCCCTCCCCTCTGCCAGCATCCGTAGCGCGGTGCTTTGTTACGTGCAGCAGTCCGACTCGACGGCGGAGTATCCAGACACGGTCATCGACCCGGTGTAACACGAAACTCGACTAATTCGACCAGGCAACACGTTTCTATTTATCCGCCGTCCAGTCAGGGTCATCCCGTGCTGACAGCAATCGTAATTGGCGATATTATTGGGTCAGCACGGGAGCGCTTGCTGCGAAACCTCGTGTTCACCAGTGTGCAGTGAACGGTGTACTCCGAAATACATGGCTCTGCACCGGCATGGCACTCTGTCATACCTGGTACGTTTTCCGGATTGAGCGGTCAAGCCCCCGACCTACAGGTTCCGTGGTGAGGCGTGTCCGTGCAACTCCTTGTCACATACTTCCAGCTATCACCACTTTCCGCCAATGCTCGCGACAGTAGCAAGCGAATAGCCGCTGAGCTTCGCCTTTCCGAGGTAGTCGTTCCCAGGCGATGAGCAACAATAATCTGTTTCGTCGCTAGAACTTTTCCCAGTCTTCTCTGCTCCGTTTACACTTTTCTTATCGCGTCATTTTCCACATATACAATCTCTCACTGGGCATTTGGCATAATGTCTTAGGTCATAACTGTATGTTGGAGTCCTATACACAAATTTGTAAGCTATGGTAAATGTAAGTTGGTCTTTCAGTCTCGTAGGTGAAGAGAGGATTCCTTTCCGTTAAAGAATAAACCTAAAACTCAAAAGTAATAGCCTAGGATCCGTCGCAAAAAAGTAGCTGTAGGAAGGTTGATTAACGGTGTCGTTATTCCGGCTTTCTTCCTTTGTATTCTTCATAAGTGCTCTGTCTACCGTGCGACCCATTCGCATATACTGGCAGTCTCGGGACGATGGAGCACAAGGCTGCTGCCCAGCTCTTAAGACCGTTCCATGGTGTAGCGTACAAAGTAATTGTGAGTGAAAAATCATCCTCTGTATTTCGACGAGAACTACTGGCGATATGAGCCAATGCATTCGATTGCTAGGTACGTTACTCAAGGAAATGGTGATGAAGAGAGAAATCAGATTGGAGGATAATGGGATGAATTTTCGCAGCCAGGAAGTGGCCAATAATGTGCCCGCTTGGAGAACACGTGGCTGAGTGGTATTAGTTCCATCGCAGCAGTTTGTTGCGCGGTTTCTTTTGAGTTGTGACCTTCCGTGGTTCATCTGCGTAACCTAGGTGTCAGGCACTGTGAGGCTCTATTTGGGAGCACAGAACTGTACGCGATGGGCCGCGGAGGTTGGCGACCTGCCCTGGGCCGCCGCTGTTCTTCCGAGAAGGCCGCCCGCACACTGCCGTCCTGACTCACGGCCCGGCTCTGCTCTTCTTTCCGAGTAGTTTTCGGCCACCTGTCTCGACACACTGCTACAAATATTCTTAACTTATTACTCAATGGAAAGGTCGGTCGGTCTCTCTCTCTCTCTCTCTCTCTCTCTCTCTCTCTCTCTCTCTCTCTCTCTCTCTCTCTCTCTCTCTCTCTCTCTCTCTCTCTCCATCCTCCTTGCACCTTGCCCCTCCCACCCACATACATTTCCCCACTTCCCTTCATGGTGCAACAGGTAACTACAGTAATGCTACGAACGTTCAGTATTAGGTTTACTGAGACACGCAAATGACATTCAGTGTCACAAAGTGTCTGTTTCCGGTTTCACCTCTCCCTGCCAGTGATTGTCAGAAATACCGAGCTGGAGTAACACCAACATGAAAGAGAAAGGAAAGAATGGATTACTGAAAAACCGCCTTGAGCAAGAAACTAATCACGAGGTGGCAGTTTGAGGTCTCGTCACCTTCTTTTGCAGCAGACTGTAGTTTCCTTGACGCCTATCAGAATCATTTGGCTTTTCTTCTCTTATTCTTCTGCGTCTTCTTCTACAATACCTCCGACTCGCATGGGAAGCATTGCTAGCAAAATAAAAATTTGTTGGTACCGTACGCTGCACTTAAAGTGCAAAAAAATTGTGGTTTACTACGGAAACTATAAATAGTTCTGTTCTTTGATCAATCGTCTAGTCATTGGATGAAAATGGCGGCGAACTGATGGTCACTTTCAGCCAGGCAAGACTAGTCACAGCATCAGATATTATTCCTGAGTTTCTCATGCCAATGCAGCTCAAAAATTGTTACACCTTAAACATTCACGCATTGCTCTTTAACTTGTGCTGTTTCTTAAAATGTCGGCAGGTGTATGTCTTCTGCAGTTTTTTATTTCTCTGAGAGATATCACCCCGTTTGTTAGATATATCACCCCGTTCTCATGATCTAAATTTGACATAGTTTTAGATCTTTGGATATTAATATTAAAAGCCGTATCTTAATATTTTTGTCTTTGTCGATTAGTATTAGTGGCAGACTTTGTTAGAGACTCGTACACGTGACGAGGAAGGAGTAATGCTTTCCCTATCCCTTGGAATGAGCGTCAAGTCGTTTTGGTACTGGCCTCGGAGAGCCTCTTTCATATGACCCATTTAAGACGCCAGTCTTTAATAAGAATGCGAATTCCGTAGATATTTCAGCAACATATAAATCTTGTGTAATTGTGCACAATATGTGTGTGTCTTTGTGAAAAAGATACGTGAGCCGCAACTTGGACGTATGCCCAACATTCACGTGGACGCGCTCACTTGCCAGGTGATTTGTAGACAGCTTCTGAATGATCCTCCTGTCCGCTGAAACGGCGGTTCGTATTTATATCGTCTGTTCCAGTGGACATTATCAAACACATTTTTCCGATCGCGCCTGCTCATTAACCTCAACCTAATTTGAACTATTTAGAGCCATCCCACCTCCTCCTCTTTTCGCACTTTCTTTCACTTCTAACAGGCTGAAACCTTATCACACAGGCCGTTATTGTATAAACGAGGATAGATAGGACTCGATAGGTGAAGCAAGACGTTCTTTTTTATTTTGAAAGAGCAGAAGTTACACAGACAAGGAACACAGTAGTATAGCTACTTTAGTAGAATGAATAAATACCCTGTTTCTAGAGAGGTAGAGAAACTTTCTCCTTTTACATACATCTGGTATAATTACTATGAATATGACAGTAGGGAAATTCATAATTGGACCGGGAGACACCGATAGTCTCCATTCCTCGAGCCATATTCATGAGTCGAATGGGAAGAGGCACTAATGAAACGTTTACACTTTGTACTGTGCGCCAGATTGCGTTTGGGTGATTGTAAAATACGGATGCACCTTTTGTCTAGGCGTAACATAACAATCTAGCCGTGTGGTCTATTTTCCCTTGCCACGGTTCGTGCGGCTACCTCCGTCGAAGGTAAGAGTCCTCACCCGGACATGTGTGTGTGTGTGTGTGTGTGTGTGTGTGTGTGTGTGTGTGTGTGTGTGTGTGTTGTCCTTAGCGTAAGTTAGTTTAAGTTAGATTAAGTAGTGTGTAAGCTTAGGTCAAGTGACAGAGAGGTTGTAAATTTAGTGCTCTATTCGTTTTATCGATATGTATTAACAGGGACGGTGAAACATGAAGAATGATCAGTATTCCACGAGTGACTGGTGTGGCGCCGTGCCTGCACGTACCTGGTACCACCACACTATCACTGGCTGAAGTATTTATTATTCTTCCTGTTTTACTAACCTTGTTAATGCACACCCATAAAATAAATATAGCACTCTACTAATTTCGGAGCACTATCGCAAGGACACGTAAAATCCTGCTTACAAAAATCTATTTGAAATGTGAAACAAACCTATGCTTTCCGTTGACACTGGAAGCCGTACGAAACACGTGATGAGCAGTATTTGTTTAGACTGACTGCTTCTACGCATTACACAAACATTATTGTAAATAGCTGCTAAAACACAAAAGAAAATGTCTGACGACTATTAGAAGAGAGACCCGTTACATGTACTGCCCGACAGACGTGGAGCATACAAAGGAGGAGGACAGAACGAAATGAAACTTCACTGACTGAGAACATATGCGATGTTATTACAGTGATTAAAAGATAGTCAACTTTATAAAGAACTTGGCAGTATGATTCCACTAATCAGTGTAGTGCTACGCTTTCTCTGGTCTGGATGCATGCGCTGATTCTGTTGGGAAGGGCGTGATAAAACCGTGCTATCCTGTCCTGAGGCAAACTGGAACACAGCTGTTGTGACTGGTGGTTGATATCCTGGGTACTGGGGTTGGGACAGAGTTGAAGTCGGAGCTGGTCCCACGCCAGGAGTAACATCCCTGTGCCTCTCCAAAACGTGGCAAGTGTGGGAGCACTTCTCAGGTCGTCGCTATATTCTTCTCTGATTATCATAGGGGGAGGGGGGAGAAGGCACGAATACGAGTCGTCGTTGAATGGCGTGTGACGCCATCAGCAGTCCATCCTTCCCGCTCACTGCAATACACCTATGACGTAACTGGCAGCCTGAACATTGGATGATACTTCCTTATTTTGGGTGCTGCTAGTCTCCGACCGACGATACTAGATGACACAGAATGTTACAGGGAGCCCGTTATTTGTTCTCGTATTTTGGACACAAATGTGAAGGAATTATTATGTGCTTCATGCACAATAACGCGATCTGCACTGATGGCGGTCACGCATAGTCGACCAGAATCTTCATGGCAAGTACGCCTGCCCTCACATTTCAGTGCAGTCCAGCATCGGTTACTGTCACATCTGAATGCCATACAGATCTGTGCTTTGCGCAAATCTACCAGCAGGGCAACTGGAGATCCAAAATGAGACCTCTCTTACGCATTTTCATGTGCTGATAACGCTGTCTCAGACGAGTACGAAACAGTTAAGTGCTGGTAACGATTTCTCGCCAAGTAAGCGGCATCTCCTCCACAGTGAGCACTCGACATCTAACACTGTTCACACCCCTTACACGTCCTAGGAGTCCTGGTAACGCGACTGAACACGAATAACATTAATGCTCTCCTGTCACAGAGAATTGAAAGTGTACATCCAGCCACATCGCCTGGGTGCTTCACTTATTTTGTCAGGCGCTTTGTACTACCACAATGCATAATCCGCTCCTGGTGTCCGACATTTGTAGGTCTGTTTCTGTGCTCCAGGTGTGCGACGCACGACTTGTTGTTTCCCAATGTCTTCCTTCTTCCTTCCTTGCCCTTTATTGTCGTGTAGTGTCGGTGCTCACTCTTTAAGCAACTTACGCTATCTTACCGTACAGAATGTTCGCTTTTCTATGTGAACTGAGTATTTTATGACAAATAAGAAATGAATCAAATGCACAGTTCTTTAGATACTTGAAATGCAAACTGAGGACGTCCGTTGTTCCAGATCATGAGAAAGGAATCGTCCGACGAATACTCTCTGTATAGATATGCGCCGTTTTCCGTGTCTCAGGTCGAACACTCGAAGTAATTTACGCTTACGCAGTGTTTAAAAAGAATGATGTAGACTTCAAGTATGGCTGGGAAGCGTAGTGCCTTGATGGCTCCATTGTCCTGTCATTTGCAGACTACTCCCTTAGAGTAGTTTACACGGATACTACGGTTTTCAGAATCGGGAAGCAGTTATTTGATTTTATTTACTCGTCGCGCCGCGCCGCCCGCTCGCCTTTGTGTGGCGGTATTTATGCAGACGACGACGGCGCCGCTCCCATTTATAACGGCCGCCGCTGCCAGGGACGCCGACCTGTTGTGTGGCTGGCGCGTCCGGCAGGGGGGCAGGGTGCTCTTCTCGTGTGTTTCATGTCCTCTGGAAGGCGACCACGGCAGATGGAGGCGGCGCGCGGGCCAACTTCGACTATGTCTCAACAGGTTGTTAGGTAGAAGAGCAACGTGCGTGATATCTACATATAGTGAATTGTGAGCCTGTGCTTGCTATCATGGATACTCAGTGTGGAATAAATAAGGCAAGGGGCGGTTAGAAACACCTCTTACCTTCGGCTGCTCACGTTACCCAGTCGGGACAAGTGCACGCTAGTCGTTGGAAGGTCCAGAGTTAGGGGGGAACGAAGCTCCTCTGAGAGGTAGCAGGCAGGGCGGGAAAGAATGCCAGTGTGCAGTCTCTAGGTTTGCCAGGGGTCTCGTCCGAGAAGTGGGGGACTGCTGGCGGCTATCGAGCGCAGTGATTGCAACGAACTGCAAGTCGTGGCTCATGCCCGCACAAACGACGCTTTCCGCATAGGTACTGAGGCCATCCTCAGTTCTACAGCTAGATGGTTGATTTGGTGAAGACAGCTAGCATCGCATTCTGGACGAGGGCTAAGTTCACTATTTGTAACATCGTGTATCGCGGTCCTCTGATTTGGAGTACAATGGAAGGTCTAAACCAGTGGCCTAGTTGATTCGGCGACTGTATCGAATGCGAATTTCGGGTATCCACTACTGGACGGAGAGTTGTAGAGATTCCCCTTAATAGATCAAGCTTGCAATACGCGCAGAAACAGCTACTAGGTACGTGTGACTCCCTGTCGAAATAGAAGATTTTCCGGTAATGCTCGTCCCCACAGTTCGGAAATAGCAAAGATAAACATGATACTAGTAAACTACAGGAACATCTATGGTAACGTAAAGAATTTGTATCGCTTATTGAAGGTTATAATGCCCAGACAGTATTAGGAACAGAAAGGTAGTTGAAACCGGAAGTTCGGATTGGTGTAGTTATCATAAGGATAGGCTAGTCGCCAAATGATAATTCGACAATATTTAGCAAGACCATGACGGATTCCGAATCTGAATTAATGTGAGTGAAGTTAAAGATCAAAGGCGGATCAAAAATGCTAATCGGACGCTTTCAAAGATTACACGAGTCAGGAGCCGTAGTGGTAGAGCGCTTCAGAGAAATCGTGCAGAATTTCGTGAATAAATTTCCTCATCACGCTACTGTTATAGAGGGCAACTTCAACTTGCCAGGTATAGATTGGGGAGTTATGCTATCAAAACTGGTGGAAGATAAACTGGTCTGGAAACAGTTTCAAAGATAATGGAGCGCCAATTGAAAATCTGTGGCAGATTGGAATCCGAAAGAGGATTTCCTGCTTATCTTGAGCAGTGGCCTTAACAATTATGAATCCGAGAAATAATGTAAGTTTCACATTCATTGTCACTGTATCTTCATTGTTTTCAACCCCCTCGATCCATTCAGTTATCTTACTCGATTTAATACTTTTCACCTTCTCATTCTCTTATTGTCCGATACAAACTGTGTGTGAGACTTAATATTTTTTCTCAGCCTGGGTCGTGACCACATAGTTTACATGAGCTTGTGCAGTGGTGATTTGAGCAAAATTTTACCAATGTACCACAATATTACAGAAATAAAGATTGTGTTTTAGTATGTTGTCATGATAGGCGCAACTTAATATTGCTGCGAGATTAGCTTTACCTAGTACATTAATATCAAGTATGTTGTTCATATATTTAAGATTTCTTTTTTTTGTAATGCATTAATATCTCAGATCTTTCACTCTCCCTGTAGCTCACACATCACTGTTCTGAATAACAAATATGGAAAACAGAAAAGTGTGTTGCGAAAATCACAAACTTTGATATCAAATTTTCTCATGTACTCACTCTATTTACCACCATTCATAGTCTTTTGACTCCCAAGGATATTAATCGCAACTCCATTGTAAGCATTAAAGCATATTCAAATTTTATAATAATAATTTAAGAAGGCGAGGAATAAAAAATGACAGAAATGATAACAGTGGGAATCGATCACGAGCTGACGCATTGCGAACTGGTGCGCTTGACCACTGGGCCACGGTGTAATTGCGTCAACTGCTCCTCGAAAATCTCTCATAATCTACGCTTGCACGATATTTTACACGCACTTTCAAAGAAAAATATTAACTTGGTACTGGTAGCAACATAGCACTCAGTGTCAGAAGGGATGACTTCACGTCAGAGCATGGACAATGAAAAACAGACAGCTGCGTCTCTTCTCCGAGCTGACTGTAGCGCAGCACTCGACGCTGGTTTCTGGTTATCCCGGAGAGAGCGCAAGAAAACAGGTTTTCGTCCGTTTTAATTGCACACCATCACGCAATCGAAGAGAGATAGCGTAACTCACGTGGGATATTTACAGTGTTCTGTGGCACATAAGCACATTAGCACATGATCACTGGCCGCCACTGCCTATTTGTTACAATCGGTCTGGAATTATAGATTCCTTCCGTGTCCTCTGTGCACTGTGTGTGCCTTAACGGACTTATCGCAAAGCGCCACAATGCATAGGGCTGAGATATCATCCAGCGGCATCTCAATTCTCTGAGAAATTCTTAGATATCACGCCCGCTTTCATGGAAGAATGGCTCGATGTTTAGTGCTGAAAGCTGTGTCTAATGAACAGATACACAAAGAACCTGTCGATATCCCACCTCCCCTCAGACCGCCCTCTGTTAGTACTTACTGGTATACCAAGCTTACAACGGCCGGCCGTCTGTAGTTGTAATGCTCCTGTGACACAAATCGAACGGAGGTCGAGCTGCATCGGTACGGAAAATGACTTGTTTTTAGCCGAACACTCCTGTTCGTTTCGACAGCGTCTTGTTGACGCATTAGCTCCGCACCAAGAGGTGAGCTTTGTACTTCCTTAAGCTGCAGCCGGCCGGTGTGGCCGTGCGGTTTTAGGCGCTTGAGTCTGGAACCGCGTGACCGCTTCGGTCGCAGGTTTGAATCCTGCCTCGGGCATGGATGTGTGTGTTGTCCTTAGGTTAGTTAGGTTTAAGTAGTTCTAGGGGACTGATGACCTCAGATGTTAAGTCCCATAGTGCTCAGAGCCATTTGAACCATTTTTCTGAACCTTAAGCTGCAGTGAGCACTATGTCTTTCTGACAGCGCTGATGGAACTTTCGTTTGTAATCTTTGTTTTTGTTTTTCTTTTACTGGCAATACTGCGAAAGTCGCAGCTGCCTCAGTGAATTGCATCTAGTATCAGTTTAATGCAATCCGATTATAACAGTTCATGACGCTCTAATCCCTGCTGACTGCGATTAGAAGAAATGACACCATTACAAGAAATTTAGAAATTTGTGGTAAGTTCTTTGGGACCAGACTGCAGAGGTCATCAGTCGCTACCTAGGCTTACACACTACTTAATCTAACTTGGACTAACTTAAGATAAAGACCACACACACACACACACACACACACACACACACACACACACACACACACACACACACGCTCAAGGGAAGACTTGAACCTCCGACGGGGGGGAGCCGCCCGAACCGTGGCGCCATAGACCGTACAGTTACCCCGCGCGGGACAGTATTTGTCACACAGCAAACTTGTGAAGTTGTCAGCTGTCCATTTTGTTATAACTAGATCTGCTTCACAACTTCATCTTCTGAAATTTTTGTTTTCAATATGTCGTTCATAGCGACATAACTTAATTTCAGAAAGACGGGAATCTGCCGTCACGCCGGCCGGTGATGTGGCGGAGCGGTTCTAAGCGCTTCAATCTGGGACCGCGCGACCGCTACGGTCGTAAGTTCGATTCCTGCCTCGGGCATGGATGTGTGTGATGTCTTTATATTCGTTTGGTTTAAGTAGTTCTAAGTGCTAGGGGACTGATGACCATAGATGTTAGGTCCCATAGTGCTCAGAGCCATTTGAACCAAATAAGGAACGTATACACACCTTCTCAGCATGACTTGAAGTTCTGACCAGCAACACAAACACTTATTTTTCGCTCGTCGCCGCTGATTCCTCTTAATGATCCGCTGCAGCTGACAGCAGTCATCTCCGTTCTATTTACATACAGAAACACTTTTCACTAACAAATTCATTTAAGCAGTTTGACGGCAGTCGTTGCCTAACAAATTTGACAGGACGAACAATGTGGAAACAAGTTAACGCCGACTGATTCCTCTTTAACAAGTTGTACATGTGCTGCTACCTTACATACGTATATAAATAAGCTTATAAAATGACAAAATAAGGACAGAAATGAGTTGTGAACTGCTCTTCTCAATTGATAGTAAAATATTTCTTACATAGCACCTCTAATATTTAAATCTGTGTTACTAATAAGTTAGCGTTTCTTTTAGAAGATCATTACTGGGTCATGGAAGAAAGTAATTGAGTTGTTTTGTCCTTGATGCAATATAAGGGCTGACTGACAAACCAACCTCTTCCCCCTTCTGTACACACACACACACACACACACACACACACACACACACACACACACACACACATTTCTGACGTTCGTTGAAATAAAACAGCACAAAACAGTCTACGGATAGTTCAGACATTGTACATCCAGCAAGCTGTAAAGGAACGACGGAGAAATTTGGAAAGCGTATTATGGTCAAGAGGAAGAAATAAAGGCTTACCTGTTTCCGGGTAGCACTGTACTTCTGTCGCAGATGTCAAATGTCTTGGAGTATCAGTTGAATGGAATGGTAGTGCCTTGAAAGCAGCTTTCAGATCAATATCAACATAAGTACAACAAGCGTAATGGAATGTAGTTGAATTATATCGGGTGATGCTTAGCGAATAAGATGAGGAAATGAGGCGCTGAACGTAACATGGGGACTTGGGCTATGTGCAGCCCTTGAGCCGGAGCGCGTCCCGTTGCGCCGCGCCGACGTGACAACGCCGAGGCGGCGCCTGTTGACCCGCGCAATGAGCAGGTTACGACGCAGCTGCCGCTCTGGACGCCAAATCTGACCGACACCGGAACCAGCGCAGCCACTCCTCTGTACGTGCTGGCCAGTCTCCGCAAATGTTTGCTTCCCAAGACCAGTTCGCAGTAATTTCTAATTTGTCTCGGCTTTTGAATATGTATGCAACAAATTTTCGTTAACTCTGACTATAATAAATTACGCTGATCAGCCAAAACGTTATGATCACTGCCCACCGCGACGTTGGAAACCGCCTGCTGGCGTTGCGCGCAAGTGACTTGTAACAGAAGTATGTAAGCGCACCAGACACGGACGGGGGATCACCCTAGCAAACATATGGGCTGCAAATGGGCACACCCATTGATATAAGCGACTGTGACAATGGGCGGATTATTATCACGCAGAGCCCGTGAACGAGCGTCTCGAAAACAGCGAAGCTGGTTGAATGTTTACGTGCTGCTGTCGTGAGCATGTATAGAAAGAGGTGAGAGGTCAGTGAAACTACCACTAGGCACTAAATGGTTGGATGGACTCGACACTTAATATCACATGGGTTTCGCAGGCTGTCAGATCTGTAGATGGTGATTCGTGGCATCTCTACCGAAAGAGCACAGTGCTGGTGCATACACAAGTGTATTTCGGAGCGCACCGTTCGTCGTACGTTGTTCAACATGTATCTCCGCAGCAGATCACCCTCACGCGTTCGCCTGTCGACCCAACGATATCGTCAGTTACGACAGCAGTGGGCAGTGGGCAGTATTCGTCCGTCGATCAATGAAAACGTGTCGGCTCTTCGGATGAATCACATTTTTGCTACACTACATCGATGGTTGTCTGTACAAACGTTGTCCTTGAGGTGAACGGCGGCTCGAAACGTGCAGCGCGCCACGGATGCAGGCTGGTGGGAGCAAAAAAATGGTTCAAATGACTCTCAGCACTATGCGACTTAACTTCTGAGCTCATCAGTCGCCTAGAACTTAGAACTAAGTAAACCTAACTAATCTAAGGACATGACACACATCCATGCCCGAGGCAGGATTCGAACCTGCGACCGTAGCGGTCACGCGGTTCCAGACTGAAGCGCCTAGAACCGCACGGCCACACTGGCCGGCTGCTGATAGGAGCAGTTTTTTGCTATGGGAAACGATCTCCAACGCTTGCATGGGATCTGTGGTAATAATCGAAGGCAAGCTGATAGCTGCGCAGCACCGGCATCCCTTTATGCTTGATGTCTTCCTCAATAGCGATGTTATCTTTCAGCAGCCTAATTGTCCATGTGTAGGAGCCAGAGGCGTTCTACAGTGGTTTGATGAACATTATAGTGAACTCATGTTGTTGTCTCGGTGACCAGATTCATCTGATGTAAATCATATGAAACCCATCCGGGTCGCTGTCGGGTGTCATCACCGCGGACGCCAATCAGAGGCTCGTTGTTTACACGAATTACATAACCTTTGTGTGGACATCTCATGCCACGTACCCACATAAACCTATCAACAAAGTTTCGGATCCCTCTATGCAGAATCAGTGATGTATTTCGTTACAAAGACCGACAAACAAGCTATTAAGTACGTAGTCATAATGTTTTGGCTCACCAATGTATTTGGTATTCAGTTACGGCTGACACCAGTACGCGCTTGCTGCCGATCTGCCCCTCTGAATCAACATGGCAAATACGCCACACATCATAAGGAAAGATTTTGCTACAGCTTTAACGCAAAGCATACGAAAAGTAATTGCTGTGTTATCTGAAAATCCTCTCGTGCAGATGGACTGTGATAATAGGGCCACAGTGTGTGTTAACTCTCAATCTCCGTTCCATTGATCGAAAAAAAGGTCATCGTGAAATCTAAAATGTGTTGCACAGACCAGGTGGTAAACAGGTACCTCACGTGGATCCTCCGATGTATTCTGTTATGGTATTCCTTGTATCTGTGCACTCGTTCACATCAAGGGCCCCCGTATGACCGTGTGTGTGTGTGAGGGGTGGGGGGGGGGGTGAAGGGAAGGGGTGGCAAGACCAGGGGGCGTTAATAAGTATTTATAATTTTCCGGAAGACGAATGGCGAAAGTAGCCATTAAAAATTCTCAGTTGCGACCCTGCAAAAATCCTGCGTAATGCAGACTTTCACATCATATTCTTGAAAGAACAACACCTAACTAAACTGAGAGCGGTGCCCCTCCCCCCCGCCACCTCCCATTCCCACGAAATCTTTCAAAGTAACGGCCGAAGTACGCTTTAGATCATGGCCTTCGACTGCATAAGGAAAACTTTTGATTGAGAGGAATCAATTCGACGCCTGGTATTTTGTTGGTAACGTAACGTTTCCAATTGTAGCACTAGCTCTTTCCGTAAATTGGTTCCGGCAGGTATAAATCGCTTCCCGGGGCTAGTCGTTGTTCTCGATATATGCACCACTCTGAAGGTCGTACATTGTAAAATTTTCTAGCTGGTTTGACAATTATTTCGCCGAAAGTCACAATACGCAGTTACTAAACGGAATTTTCAAACAGCAAAAAAGTAGTTTTGTTAAAAACTGGAGCTTACATACATCGTACTGCTTTGTTAGTTTCCAAGTGTGCCAATCACAAAGAGCTGAAAGACCATCAATTTGAAAGAAACTCACTCATACTTTCCATACTTTCGACAACCAAGGATGAGGCAAAACAATAATTCGTAATTCTAGTTTCCCAAATTTTAGTTTCTTATTACATTTGTGAAACACTATTACATTTGTGAAACACTATTTTATATGTGAAACACTATTTTATTTGTGAAACACTATTTCATTTGTGAAACACTATTTCATTTGTGAAACACTATTTCATTTGTGAAACACTATTTTATTTGGGAAACACTATTTTATTTGGGAAACACTATTTTATTTGGGAAACAACATGCACGGAGTTTAATTTACCAGTAGTTTAACTTTCGTGGATTTTTGTCAGATGATACCTAAAGATTGAAACTGGACATCACTCGCTTACTGTATGAAGTCTCTTGTTTGTAACACGCACATACGTTTAAAGATCTTTTAATACCATGAGCAGGTGGCATCAGATGATGCTGTTACTGTAAATAATCATCAAAAAGTGGTGGACGGTTGGATTTATTTCCTGTATATATAATGCCTGTTTTGCGTATGTGATAATCTTGGACCGTGCAGTTTACGTAACTAAACTTTTCAAGTGATTGTTTGATGTAGAGACGCAAAGCATCATCGTAGAATAAAATAAGCGTCTGAGAAGAAACGTTTTCTTCACAGTCTAAAATATATTGTAATAAGATCTCAAAAAATGAGAAAGTATCTTTAGATGAAATTTATTGATCTGTCATTATGAAAAAATGACGCAAGTAAAAAAGGAGACTGAAAATAAATTACATCCGTTCTCTATGATGACAGAGCAATGAAACTTCCCTAACCAGATGTGTTACTGCTCTAGAGACATGTACACCACTGTTAGCTTTTGCAAATGAAATATAATAGTGGATTATCTAAATGATGGTGTTCAAAATTTTGAGGTGCTTATTTGCTTTTTAGCGTGAAGTCTACTATCTCTCATTGTCCAAACACTTCTTTGGGTCTAGAGAGATGGAGAGCTACAACTATGGTGACGTAGTCTATCGTCCCACACGGCGAAAACGTGATCCCGATGTTTTTACGATGAGAGGTATCTTGTGTGCAGGGTAAAAAGATCGAACAGTTGGCAGCATCCTGGGTGAAAATTCAACGAAAGGCCCCACTCACACTAAAGAAATCCAGTCCCAAATAGCCAAGCTCTCCGCGTACTTCGGCAACAATGTGAGTTTGAGAATAGCTAGTGTTACCAAAACACCATAATAGCGGTGCCCCGCACCCATGTCAGATCATATCTCTGAAATCCTAGATACTTTCTCTGCTATTGGCTGCTGGAGGTAGAACACTGTGGATTCTTCTCCACGACGAGATGAAATCGCTTACTGCTATTTTCCAGAATTGCTTGCTGCGATGGCAACTAGCAATAGTAAAGCGTCCACAGTGAAACGGTCATCCCCAGCTGGGAAATTCGGTCGCCGAGTTGGAAGTCTTTCCAGTTGACGCCACACTGGGCGATTTACGTGTCGATGACGATGAAATGATTATGTAAACGTAACACCCAGTCGCCGAATGGAGAAAATCTCCAACCCAGCCGGGAATCTAGCCCCGCCAGCTGCATGGCACTCAAACGCGCTGGCCACTCAGCTATAAGGGCGGACAAGCCGTCGACGAATAATAACAAAATTCACTGCCGTAACAGACCATCACCAGCTGACACAAACGGACTGCCAGTATTGGCAGCTAAATTGACTATATATTGGTCTTTTCTAGTTGATTTAGGCCCACTTGATTTTTGGCCAGTACGAAGACCTGTCTCTTGGTATCCTTTATTCAGATCTTAGCGATTGTCTTTGAGACGCCAGTTGTTTCTACAATTCTAAGGATTGAACTGCGCCTGCTTACCGCAAATGAGTAAAGCATGATGCGAAAACTGCTTCCCGTCATTCATTGCCTCGTTGTATTTCTGCTGACGCAAGTCACACGTAATGCTCGACGAAATCTGTTGCTGCAGTGCTGGGAGTGACAATGAGTCCCAGACGTCGCCTATATTGACTAGTTTGTGCAGGTCCAGGACTGTCAACAGTAGCTATTAAAGTCGTTTATCGTAGAATGAGGCTTTTGACACTGACTACGTCCTGTTTTAAGCGTGCCCGCCTCCCCCTGTTCTCTCTTTTTGTGTTGTATTTGGTTGCGTAATATTACAGGTTCTCCAAAATACGTACATAGTGTTAGACCCAGCAATGTGGCGCTGAATACAAGGAGACAGCGTCTTGAGAAATCTTAAGATACCGTCTATAAGGTGGCACATCATTCTTGAAAACGCAGGAACCGAAAGATTCTGTTAATTCTTATACTAAGTAGTTACTTCTTTGTGGTAGGTTAATTGCACAATCGTCTCACTCCTCTTTCTCTGTTATTATAATCTCAATAACAGCTTCAGTGGTCTGAATATGTTTCTGAAAACGAGAAAAGGAAATCATGGCGACCTTATTTGTATCAGTCCCACCGGAAATCAGTAATATAATGCGCTCTGATTGACCACTAAGCACAAGGAAAGCGTACTTACATCATCACTCGGATTACTGACTAATGCTACAGAAAACAGTTTTCTTTAAACGTTGTGAATAATAATCTGGCGAGGTTAAACGTTGAAGACAAACGGAAAATTTGAAATCCATCAAAACTAGCCGCGACAACTCTGTAGTTGTTTTTAGTAAGTCTTAGAATCAATTGGCGCCTGTGCTAATAACGAAAATGCGTCCGTTTTCCAGAACGGTAATCGGCATGACTGTTTTTCCCACTTTCTAATTCACCGAATGCTCTTACGTAATATTCCGCAAAGATTGCGAACGGAGTAGGTAATGACGCGTTAGAGTATAATCAAACTTCTGATAAGCATTGATCGTATTGCTAGCGGAAGAACGTTTTTGCATCATAAAACATTACGTTTAGCCAACTCTTTAAGGGTGTTTTTTGGTCTAGAGGTACTCATTTTCAACATTTTTTTAGGTGAATTCAAAAGATAAATCAAACAATGCTTATATCCTTTTATTCATCTATCTTTTACCTGCATTAAAAAAATTTTGTCCAAAAATCTTAAGGGCTTATTAAGCAAAATGGCACCGAAGATGGCAATGCAGCCGTGCACCAGCAAGCGGGTGGTCCTGGTTCAGGTAACTGTGTGGTCTGAAACGGGCCGGACCAAAAATTTTTAAATATGCATAAGTGTGGCTTTGGTCAGAACTCCTGAAAAATGTAATTTTTTCACAAAATGACAACTATTTGAAAAAGGAAAATCGACTTCCTTTGGGCATTCAAAAGCACATAAAAAAACCGATATTTTGAAAACTGTTTCACTTTTAGAGTTTCCGACCATAGCCAGTTCCACTCTCCCTACAAGTTGCTAAGCGGCATCAAAATCGGCCGAGTAGTTTTTCAGCAATACAAACACCCAGCAAAATGAAGTCTTCTAGGAAACAGCGTTTAAAGTTTTAGCAAGTGTTGTTGTCGTTTTCTTCGTACTCAACATCAGTCTGCTATGACTAGAGCATACATACCCCTTCCACGACATAAATCTCGTTCGGGCTTCTTTACTGGGTGATCTGAGCGCACAAGGCGGTCCGTGTTGGTCTCTTGCTAAATTCGAACACTTTGTTGCCAAGTTGAATGACCATGAAGCCGTCATTGAAGATAACTGTGGCCAAATAGTTTGCAATCTCGACCACTTCCTTACGGGAATACACGTTTTGGGGAGAGCGTCCAAATTACCGAATTAGGGGACTCATTAGAGTATGGAACGTTCGCGCCAGCACATCTTTCCAATAAACTTTCATTATAAAGGTCTTTCTATATTGGTGTGATAGCCTCAAAGCGCCGTCCGTTGGCGCTCGACGACGCGGGACTGCTGATCCGATGATCGTGTTTTTCTACTGTATGCAACAGTTTACAGGCACAACGGTTTCGCCCACATGTTATCCATAATATAAGGTATTGAAACTTGCAGTAGAAACGATTTTTTGAAGCTTCTCGAGGAGAAACCTCTCTTAAAACAAAATTAGAATGGAAAAACAATTTCGAGAAAACAAACTTAAACAGTATCAGAAAGTAATGTAGACATGATGCAACATAAGAAGATCGCTACATGAATGTTATCGAACGAGTTGGCACATTGGTTGAGCTGCTGCTGCTTTTTACATGTTTAAGCAGACCAAAAATGTAAGGGCTTCAGTCTCCTACACTACGTGATCAAAAGTATCCGGACATCCCCGAAAATATACGGTTTTCATATTAGGTGCATTGTGCTGCGACCTACTGCCACGTACTCCATATCAGCGACCTCAGTAGTCATTAGACATCATGAGAGAGCAGAATGGGGCACTCCGAGGAACTCACGGACTTCGAATGTGGTCAGGTGATTGGGTGTCACTTGTGTCATCCGTCTGTACGCAAGATTTGCATACTCCTAAACATCCCTAGGTTCCCTGTTTCCGATGTGACATTGAAGTGGAAACGTGAAGGGACATGTACAGCACAGAATCGTACAGGTCGACCTAGTCTAGAGACCGCCGACAGTTGAAGAGGGTCGTAATGTGTGATAGGCAGACTTCTATCCGGACCATCACACAGGATTTCAAAACTTCATCAGGATCCACTGCAAGTACTGTGACACTTAGGCGGGAGGGGAGAAAACATGGGTTTCATGGTCGAGCGGCTCCTCATAAGCCACACATCACGCCGGTAAATGCCAAAAGACTCCTCGCTTGGTGTAAGGAGCGTAAAAATGGGACGATTGAACAGTGGTAAAATGTTGTGCGGAATGACGAATCACGGTACACAATGCGGCGATCCGATGGCAGGGTGTGGGTATGGCAAATGCCCGGTGAACATCAACTGCCACCGTGTGTCGTGCCAACACTAAAATTCGGAGGCGGTGGTGTTATGATGTAGTCGTGATTTTCACGGAGGGGGCTTGAACCCCTTGTTTTGGGTGGCGCTATCACAGCACAGGTCAACACTGATGATGTAAGCACATTCTTGCTTCCCACTGTTGAAGAGCAATTCGGGGATGGCGATTGCATCTTTGAACACGACCTAGCACCTGTTCATAAAGCACGGCCTGCGGCGGAGTGGTTACACGACAACAACACCCCTGTAATGGACTAGTCTGCACAGAGTCCGGACTTGAATCTTCTAGAACACCTTTGGGATGTTTTGGAACGCGGACTTCGTGCCTGGCCCCACCGACCGACATCGATACCTCTCCTCAGTGCAGCACAACGTGAAGAATGGGCTGCCATCCCCAAGAAACCTTTCAGCACCTGAGTAAATGTATACCTGCGAGAGTGGAAGCTGTCATCTAGGCTAAGGGTGGGCCAACTGAATTCCAGCATTACCAATGGAGGAGGCCACGAACTTCTAAGTCGTTTTCAGCCAGGTGTCCGAATACTTTTGATTACAAAGTGTATTTACCCCCACAGGACGGAGTCGTTGTATTTCATCTGTCCGCCTTCAGAGGGAAATGTGAGTTTCCTAAATATTTGCGTAGCGTTTATCTGAGACGAGACGTGGATATCAGGTCAGTATTCGCCTAGCGGGATTTAGGAAACCGCCTAACAACCACATCCAGGCACGTCGTGTCACCGTTCCTCTTCGTTAATCCGACGGGTGAATCTGAACCTAAGCCGCCATACCTTCTCCCTTTGACGCGCAGGGCAATTCAGACTGATCGCATTGTCTGCTTCACTGGACTCTTCTTCGTGAGCACTGGGGTTCATATCCACGTCCAGTCAACCACATTTACGTTTCCGAGATTTCACTACCTCTCTTAAGGCAAACGTTATGGATGGCTCCCTTAATAAAGACACGGCCGATTACCTTTCTCAATTGAAACGTCTATTGATAACCTTATCGTTGATGGACATTTGGAATTGTTACGTGCCAGCCTTCTTCGTGCCATTATGATAAACAGGAGTAATATTAAGCAAAAAAAGAAGTGAAGAAGAAAAGCGAGTGAACTCGCCTGTTACACTTTATATGCCTCGTACTTCCTGGAAGACTCGCCTTTTGTATATATAAAAAAAATGTAGAGATGGAATTTGGGAAACGCAAATTTTAAAACGCGGAAAAAATTTACTTCAGTTGCGTTTCGAGCACTAAAAATCATGTGCATATTAAACACATTATACAACGAAAACCTTAAAGGCACGCGATGATAAGGGCGGTTGTGGGCATCTTGTATAGAGAACACACAAGAAAGATCCACCAAAACTTAGCTAATTTTCTTAGTACCATCGCCAATAAAGAATTGTCGAACCCAGTGGTAGCAAACTCTCAACGAAACAAACCTGCTGCTTTGCTAAATAACATGGCAGACATATTTCACAAACCCACATAAATGTAAATAATTTGCAGGTTTTCTCTTATTGTGAAGTAAAGACCACTGTAATTTTGACACTCCGATATATGTTACCGATGTTTTACCCATTCTGTTTTGTTTGTTTCAGGTAAGTGATGATCGTGGCTCCACGTTCCAGGCGCTTTGCTCCTGTGAGTACTGCTTTTATCAAAAACCGGCAGTTTATTTGTGTACTTGTATTTAAATTAGTTTATTTACATGTAAGTGTGTGTAACAATTAGTCTCTACGAAACAGTATTTATATTGCTAATATTGAAACCGAGCTTTGTTTCTGGGTGTTCTCATTTCTCTCTGCTTTGGTACCAGCACGACATTCGTAATTCATTTTCGGTGATCCCGTTTGCTCTTTATCGAGCATACCACACTCAAGATCTTCCATTCCCACTTGAGTAAAGTTTTCACCTTTATTTCAAGCTAAAATGCTGGTTTCCAGTCTTCAATGCTTAGTCTTTTCGTAGTGATGTTTTTATTAGTCATAACTGTGAAATGAAGCTTTTAATCCTTTGCAGGACTTTCTCAATACAGTAGTTTACAATGAAGGCTGCATTTCCGTGTGGAGCAGGGACAACGTCCAGGAAAGTTCCATAATTTTTACGAGGACAAATAGAAAATTCTTCAGTGTGACAGAAATATCTCCTACGTGACAGACATTCTGTTTCTGTTATACAGATACATGCTCCGTAATAACGGTAGTTAAATGGTCAAAGCGGAGCTGTTTCGCTTATAAAAACTTCATTCAGTTAACGCTTTTCGTTAAAATAAAAGGAAAAATTTGAATACCATGCACCATCAAGTTAATTGTACGATTCGGTTTATCGCCAACCACAATTTATTGAACATATGTGAAGATTTATCTGTTGACAGACTCTTCATTATCAACAGTTAAGGAATGAACTGTCCAGGTGAAATGGTGGTCATACTTACCTTGGGCATGATAAATGTAAAAAAAACTTCACTTGAAAAAAAAACTGAAATAGTTAGCTCAATATACATTGAGGTGACTAAAGTCATGGGATAGAAACATGCAGATATACAGTTAGCGATAGTGTCACGCACACAAGGTACAAAAGGGCAGTGCACTGGCCGGATGTCAAAAGTTCAAATGGCTCTGAGCACTATGGGACTCAACTGCTGTGGTCGTAAGTCCCCTAGAACTTATATCTAATTAAACCTAACTAACCTAGGGACATCACACACATCCATGCCCGAGGTAGGATTCGAACCTGCGACCGTAGCTGCCGCTCGGTTCCAAACTGTAGCGCCTGGAACCGCACGGCCACTCTTGCCGGCCTACTTGAGAAAGGCCTGGATTGCAGAAGAAAATCATATTTCGTTCTCTCAGTGCACCTTCTCAGGAAGAGGCTTTATCTGTGGGGAAAATTGAGGGATTCGTAGACAGACTGTTGGAACATTCATCCTGTTAACCAGATTTGTCTCCCTCACGGCTGGAGGACGTTACGGGTCCATCGACTAGATTATGGCAGCCGTGGAATGATATTTTGCAGACGATACGTAATAGCACTTCCTGAATGAAATCTACGAACAGAAGACACGTTTTTAAAAACCACCAAAAGCATTACGTAACATTTTTAACATTTTGGTCTCGTTCGTATGCTAAATTATCGTCATATAGGCAAATATTATCAGTATATTTGTCGAGGTGAAATGATTGTAGATCGACAGTGATCGAAAAATAATAAAAATTACAGCTATGGCCGATTTGGAAGGTTTTAAGATATTTCTTTCCAAATCATTCAATGGATGTGGAGCAATGACTGCGCAAAGTATTTAAGAACTCTACGTACTCTGAAGTGTACGCTAAGGTGCGGTGACCAGCAATGGTACCATGTCAACAAGAAAGGATAATATTTTGTCATTTTAGTCTTTAACTGTCTGCCACTGATGTTCTCCCAGCTTGCTCTCTTACTGATACAGAATAAAGATATGGAAACTCTGCAAGCACAACACATTACCATGCTTAATCTGGTGAACGAAAACTGTTGGCATTCAAAGCTGCTTTCAGTCGTCCCGGAATGAATAAATATAGGTCCTGTATGACTTTCAAGGGAATCTTAAAACATTCTTCCTGTAAAATAGTGGCAAGCTCAGGTAACGAAGATGGATAACGATCTCTCCAAAGCAGACCACAAAAGCTCAATAATACTCAGATCTGGTGACCGTGCTGGACAAGGGAGATGCGACAATTGATCCTCGTGTTCACAAAAGCAGTCCTGGATGGTGCGAGCTGTGTGAGCAGGGCAGTTGTCGTCTCCAAACATATCATCTTTAGGGAACAAACATGGTCCATGAGATGTACCCGATCAGCCATAATACTCACATACTCCTTGACAGTTGTGCGACTCTGCAAAGCAACCATGCGACCCTTGGAATACGACGATGTGGCTGCTCAAATCATTATCGAACAGCCGCAGTGTATCACCCTTGGTCGCAATAAACTCGGCTAAAAGTTGGAAACAGTTTGAAACAAGACTCATTCGACCAAATAACTTGCTTCTTCTGGTGTGTAGTCCATGGCTTCGGCACCACGTTTTCTTGTTATCATTGACGATGAGTGGTTCTGGAATTCCAGATTGTCCTGCAATCCCCTGCCTTTATGCGGTATAAATCTTGATACGGTGCCTCCTGAAACACCAAAAACTGGTTCCGGAAGCACTCACCATTAAGGCAACAATTTGCTCGCTTTCGAATTTACTTAGCTCCGGCATAATGCGCTCAAAACTACACCGAACTCTGTTCTGACCACGACTGACAACTGCAACGTATTGAAGACATCGCACAGATGACGTTCGTAGTCAAATACAACAGTTCATGCTTGGCTTACCATCTGCATTTATGTTCAAGCGTACATTTCTCAAAGTGTTTGCAAATTTATGTGAACCTCTGTACATCGCTTATTCCAGGAACCAAGAAGTTGCACTCAGTACTAACAAAACTATTCACACCCAAGTTTTCTTCCCCAGACCTTTGAGAGAGATTTGGCATAATTTGCCCACAACTGGAAACTAGACATACGAATTTTTTTTCACAACTGAAGCTTTATTTACGATCTAAACTCAATACAGTATACTATGTCTACAGTTGGTATGAGTATCTAGTGTCGCTTCAGAAATATTTCTCACCTCAAGCGACTTAACTTGGCTCCTCCTCCCTCCTTTTCGCTCGTACACTTTCAACTGTGTCAGTTTTTGCCAATACTTCCGATACACACTCTGTAAACATCTTAAAAATTGGAAACCCTTCTCCGCTTGGCGCCCCAAGCGGCAGTTCGTGTCGCGTGGGCCTTAAATCGGACCGAAGTCTATCGCGCTTACTGAAATTCGTACGCAATATTTTGATATCTTTTCTGCTTTTTTAAAAAAGATTTTATAGTGAATGGTTTCACCCCAATGGTAGAGATGGCACCTCCATCTTAGAAAGGCTTTTTAAACTCAACGCAGCATATCATCTGTCCCACAATCCACAACAAGAAGTGCATTTCGAAGAATGCTAAGGTCTGTCATTGCAGAACTGCTGTCAGACCACAGTCTCTGTATGCGACAGAGACATTTTTTACGAACAAAAAAGACGAGATGGATGACCCGCAGAAAGCCGAAAGACGTATTCTCAGAAAAATTCATGGCCCGAGATTGCTCCCAGACGGAACCTATCGATTGAAGTCTAACTTTGAACTGAATCAGCCAACCCTAGTATGTGACTTAGGAGGCTCAACTTCTGTGGGCACCTACAACGTATGAGCAACAAGAGGCTTACCAATAAGATCTCACTGGTTAAAAGGTACAAGACTGGAAGCCTGTGGCTTAATGAAGTACTAAAGGACTTTGATTTGGCTGGGATCTCTGATCTTGAGGTAGAAGATTGTTCCAAATTTTGTGCTATAGTATAGTCTTTTACCCTACCACGTAGAGTCCCCAAACGTCGGAAGCCCCTTTCACATGAGAGAGAGCAGAAATAAAAAAAAAATGGCTATGAGCACTATGGGACTTAACATCTGAGGTCATCAGTCCCCTAGACCTAGAACTACTTAAACCTAACTAACCTAAGGGCATCACACACACCCATGCCCGAGGCAGGGTTTGAACCTGCGACCGTAGCAGCAGCGTGGTTCCGGACTGAAGCGCCTAGAACCGCTCGGCCACATCGGCTAGCGAGCAGAAATTATCACCAGGGCTCAAGAGATATTGGGAACGGAAGAGAGCATCGAAGAACAACTAGTCATAAGCGCTTGTTAGTGGGCTTAAATCAATAATAATTTATAGTAAACAGTAAATGGAAAAAAGGTGGTTTGTAGAGTCTTTTGAAGAAATCACATAGAGTGAATTACAGTATACTAATGGCTTAGTGACTAGAAGTTGATGATGTCACCGTATGTTATAAATTAAGAATTTTGCGAGAAAGTGTTACTTGGCAAACTGGCGAACTGAACAATCATTTAAAACTCGACATATGTTTCCTTTTTTCCTGTCTTTGAGTATTAAATAATGGACCAGCGGAGAGTATGTCGGTATCTCTGAGTACAGAAATGAAATTAACTCCGTTGCATTCGAAACGACGGCACACTTGTCCCAGCAGAACAGGAAATTGGCTTCAGATGGTATGTGTAACATTTAACGCTTCTAGTCTAGTGAATTTCAAATGTACATTCCTTCACAAGCATCATGAAATTTCATTTAACTGCATTTATAGAAGTGCAACAGACATGCTGCAAGAAAGATATAGGTAAGGTCGGCAGTGTAATGAAATTTTATGAGGAGTTGCAACTCGGGTATTGATTTACGTATGACTGAACGATGTTCGCCATCTAGATTTGTATTTTGTCTCTGTTACGGAAGATGACTTTGGGCGTACTGAAAAATTGATAGGCGGTTATCCTGAATAATACCTTCGCTAGTACGCTCAGGAAAACGCTGATTGACATTAAGTTTTCCACCTGTTGCACCGTGGACAGGATTACTCTTGGTGTTCTGACAAACATTGCCCATTATCCCTATGAGTTGCTGTTAGGTTGGTGGGACTAAAAAGTGCACGCAGAGAGCGACGCTGGCTCCGAACGAGAAAGTGGGGGGGGGGGGGGGGGGGGGGGGACACGTTGCGTAAGCGCGGTCTGTTTTCAAGGAGCGACCCACTTACTGCCGTCTCACCGATATTCCCAGCGTCCTGATTCGGGGAAACCCAGCACAGGAGGGACGATCTCGCAGCCTTTGATGTCAGGAGGACCAAGCGATGCCAGCCCCTCCCCCCCATGTGTCTCCCCTCCCCCCCCCCTCCCCCCCCCCTCTCTCTCTCTCTCTCTCTCTCTCTCTCTCTCTCTCTCTCTCTCTCTCTCTCTCTCTCTCTCTCTCTCTCTCACACACACACACACACACACACACACACACACACACAGACACACAACTGTCCTGTAGTACGTTTAATGCTGAGTGTTCTTGGGCTACTTTGTGGTCAGATTCGTAAAGCTGGGGATGGGCCGACGAGAAATATCTCTCTGTGTATGTGTGCTGTACACTGTTCCTAACGTTGTACATTTGAAGCTGTAAGCCTTCGGTTTAGTTCTCTCAAAACACATGCTGCTATTATTTTGGTAGTAGTCCACAGCCATTTATATGGTGGAAGTTTTCTCACTGTTCCTGTAACCTGAGGTTCAAGAATTACTGAATGTATCTTCGCTACCACTTTCCTGTCCATTTTAATCCCCTTACGCCTCCTCATAGTAATTGTCATAAACATTCTGAAGCAAGGAAGATTACATTTTGATATCCTATCGGCGACGAGGTCATAGCAACTGGAGAACAACTTCAGATGCGATGGAGAAAGTACAGGGTTATTCTAAATTAGTTACCAAAAAGCAACATTAAATAACGAAGGAGATCTGCTTGCTTCATGTTATTCTCCGTTCTGGAACTGACAGAACATGAAGTTTCTTTCTACAAATTTTCCGTGTGACTTCCACTTATCAAGCGGCAGATATCCCATCTGTACGAAATTTCTTCCCAGATGCGCGAGAACTTGCTAACCGTGGGCGACCTCTCGATGTGCCGCATAATCTCTTTCCACAGACCGATTATACCATGCTTTTCTAGTCTTAGCCGGAAGCGTCTTTGTTACAAAAATACGTGATTGCGTTCTGTGGTACCACAAGCAACTCGTAGCCCGTTCGTCCCCGCTGTACGTCTCCACTGTTAGTGCGATCGCTCACGCACTGTTTCTGATTAGTGAGCGAATGGAGCGACATCTGGAGGTGTACGATTGAAACTTGAGACCACAGCGCAAGGTTTGAAGAGCTTCCGGATAAGTCAATGGCCTCGAAATTATTTACTGTTAAGTTTGCGTAAATAATATAGAATAATCCTGTATATCGGCCTTGGGCTTCTCATAGGAACCGGTGCAGTGTTTACGTTAACAGATTTAGGTGGAACGACTCGACGATTTTATGAATTTCGTTCTTCCCGAATGCCGTTGTTCTGCGGTGATTAACTGCGCCACCTTGTCCGACAGTAACGTTGTAAAAACTTTAAACATAGCTCTGTGCAGCAACCGTGAAAATATTTTTTGTAGTAAAGACAGCCCACTGGTTGCAGTGGATTTTGTAGTCGAATTGACCATGGTTTCAACTCCTAAACTAAGGGAGTCTACATCAGAATTTATATTACCTAAATAAGGGGGATACGAAGTTAGTCATTAATAAGAAAAATACAAGAAAGTAATAATTAATATTCGATATATAAAGATGTACTTACATACGTAAAAAGTTGAGCATTACAGCTCACGTCATACAATTTTAACACCAAAAAGGCCACTTCACATAATAAAACATTCTATTTAAAAGTTTTACTGTCATTTCTAGTTAAAAATTAAAGATGTGGACATGAGGTGTCACGCCATCTAGTGATGAAAATTGGTAACATCTGGTTTACGTGATAGAAAGGTTACAGCAGTTTGTATAGCAGATGTGTCTACAAACTTAAATCATTTTATAGTATGAAAACATATAATAATTTAAAAGCAGTAAGAAATTATGAAAAAAATTTCAGTAATTTGTTACAGTAAAATACAGTAAGTGATCCAACTGCAATAAGAATATAGGGAGGAAAACAACATTTCAGAAAAAAAACACGAGCAAAAATTGACATAGATGAAAAATATCTTTTAAGGATCTTTCATATTGTATAGGACAAAGAGGGCGAGCTTTTTCAGTCAGATATAAAGAGCATCTGTTGGGGGGGGGGGGGGATAAAAGGCACTAACATTCATAATTCTTCTTTCGCTGATCATTTGCTGATCACACGCCACAAACCTAAGGAAATTAATGAAATTAATATTCTGCGCACAGAGAAAAAAGGTCGTAGACTTGATGTTCGTGAGTAAATGGAAATATTCAGACACGTATCTCTCAATGATAACCTTATTCTTAATGAACAGTTACAGTTACGTAACAAGAATTTTTTCAATGGCTTCAAAGCTTTACTGAAAGATTATTATGTGACGTGGCCTTTTTGGTGTTAAAATTGTATGACGAGAGCTGTAATGCTCAACTTTTTACGTATATAAGTACATCTTTATATATTAAGTATTACTGTCTTGTATTTTTCTTATTAATGACTAACTTTGTATGCCCCTTATTTAGGTAATATAAATTCTGATGGAGACTCCCTTAGTTTAGGAGTCGAAACCATGGTTAATTCGACTATAAAATCCACTGCAACCAGTGGACTGTCTTTACTACAAAAAAAGTTGTAAAGAGTGCGTCCATTGTTGTAATGCTCTTTTGGTACGATAATCCTCCAATAATGTGGCACATAATATATTTTTTGGACAAGAAAGGAAGCAGAGTTTACACATTACTTTTCTATTTCTTGTTTCCCTGGCGATTTATAATTAAGCTCAAATGTTCGTGGAGCGTGAAAAACTAACGACGTGGGTGATGTGATGGTATCGCGTTACTTAAGAGAGGACGCGGTGAGAAAGCGGCCAGCACCTGCCGAGCTCCGGGACCTGGCCAGCCGCCACTGTGCAGCGGCGGGAGGCGGGCGTTATCTCCTCTTCTGACGAGACGCCCGCGCTTGGAGCTTGGCCTTCGGACCGCGGGCCGACCGCTGTCTGCGTGACAGAGCTGCTTCTGCTGCTGCTCCGTGCTTCCGTACCCGCGGGGCTACCACTACCGTCTCAGTAACACACAATAGGCGTTTACAATCAACGCCTATGCAACGTATGTGAATGTCTACAATCCCAAGAAGTATTTACTTCCTCGTTGCCCTTAACTTGGCATCCTCACATGCGGAGTTTGTTTGTCGATCAAAGAACGTTTTTATGAGGAAAGATGAGGCCAGTAATAAGAAAGATACTTTGTGGTGCGTCTTTTGAGTTTTTAAGATGAAGGTTGGAAACTTTCAGGTTCATAGTCTGAAACAACCTTAAGAAAGGGTCATGGACAGGAAAGACGATTTGTACAAGCTAGTGCTTTACAAGAGTGTTCTTTTGAAGATTATGTGCTTTTTACGTCCTCAAGCGTGGATAGCGGTTCACTCCACACTCCATATGCTATCGGAGGACACAGCTTGTACTACAATTGGAACCACGCTCCAACTTATCTTCCCATACAAAAACAATTCTGACAGGAGAGACGTATCTTACAACCAGAAATAAAAAGTAATTTGCCTCCATCCGCATATTACTTGATATCCGGTTTGACGGTTGCCTAGGCAATCATAAAGACGCAAAACGAAAAAGATAAATCCACTCGGAGAGAGATACTGCGGCTCATGATGTTAAAAAGTCCAGCTTGTCAAGTAAAGAACTACGGTATATACAATTTCTCTCTCAGTAATATGCCTAAAGGCAACGAAATGCATTTCTGTGGATACCGTTCGCATTGGACGTAGCTGTCGTCGTATGGATGCCAGCTGTATGTTACTGACAGACTTGATTAAGATCACAAATCCGTTACCTGATGTTTCGCATTTATACGAAGGCGACGTACAAATGTTCGTTGGCACCTGACGTTTATTCACTTCACTCGCTTTTTAGCACTCACGTCTGTTACTCTACTTTAGCTTTTGTAAGTAGGCTATTTAGGTTTTTATGTTGGTAACGTCACGTAGCACTCTGTATGAAAGTCACTGGCTGTGCTGTGTGCAGCCTGTGGCTTTTAATAGGTATACCTTTTAATACTTTTTTAAAATATTAAAAAAAAATATTAAAAAGTATACTTATTAAAAGCCACAGACTGCACACAGCATAGCCAGTGATTTTCATACAGACCGCTACGTGACATTACCAACATAAAAAACTAAATAGCCTACTAACACTTCTTGATAACGCTCTATCCACTTTGATCTCGCCCATCTTTTCCCCTTACTTTCTCGAATATTCTGACGGAATACCCTTTCTAAAAAGACTCGGGCACACGCATACCATGACACGTTAATGTGCACTGCTGTCTGATAGCATTAATTTCTACAGGAAATTACTTTATGGACGGTAGAAATGACTTGAGAGAACGAGCTGCAGAAGATGATAAAATCTTACGTATTAATATTGCTCGTCTGTCTTAGTAACCAGTTCGCTCTGATCTCGTGTAAGAGTATTTATGTGGCTGTTAATCGAAGATACATCAATTTTTGTGAACTTGTACCAAAACAATACATTTATCCAAGATTTGGTGTTTTGTAGTGGTGTAACGGTGTAGATCTTTTAGGTTGTTGTGCAATATTTCCCAATATTCAGTTCTCACCATGGAGTTAAAATACAGAACCTACATTTGTTACAGTCTAAAACTGAGTCGTGAACAAGGAATGGAACGCGGGAGTTAAGAGTTTGACGGGTGAAGCGCTGCTGCCAATTTCTCTGAATGGAGATGCCATTGGTGCCCTTGTAACTCTCTATAATGAAACTACAATTAAATCAATACCATTAGCTGCTGACAGGCGTTGATATACACCAACGGGGACAGCTGAAAATGTGTGCCCCGACCGGGACTCGAACCCGGGATCTCCTGTTTACATGACAGACGCTCTATCCATCTGAGCAACCGAGGGCGCAGAGGATAGTGCGACTGCAGGGATTTATCCCTTGCACGCTCCCCCGTGAGACCCACAGTCCCAACTTGATGTCCACACACTACATTCGTATTGCTCCTGCCCATTACACTCGTTACTCGCGGAAGACAATCTTACCGAGCCCGGTAAGAGTTCAGGCAATTCGTATGCATCCGCACAGGAGGAGGTCAATAGCCAGTTACCCTTAACTATATGAAAATGGTATCTGTTCTTTCGGACATGTCCGAAAGAACAGATGCCACCTTCATATCGTTAAGGCTAACCGGCTGATTTGACCTCCTTCAGTGCGGATGCATACGAATTGCCTGAACTCTTACCGGACTCGGTAAGATTGTCTTCCGCGAGTAACGAGTGTAATGGGCAGGGGCAATACGAGTGTAGTGTGTGGACATTAAGTTGGGAATGTGGATCTCACGGAGAGTATAACAGTGATAAATCCCTGTAGCATCACTATCCTCTGTGCCTTCGGGGGCTCAGATGGATGGAGCGTCTGCCTAAGAAGGAGATCTCTGGTTCGAGACCCGGTCAGGACACACATTTTCAGCTGTCCTCGCTGGTGTGTATCAACGCTTGTCAGCAGCTAATGGAATTGATTTAATTGTAATTTAATTCCTTTGAAGGTGCACGAATAACAGGCGGCAGACTTGGAAGTTGGAACTTGTCATTTGTTTTCTCCCTACCGCTGAAGCTCACTTTAAGCTCCATAACGACCGTTTACTATGTTGGAGACTGTCAGGCTGTTTCATTGGCGACGGTGTTAGAGCACGTACATGTCGCAGCAAGGATACTCGAAAACTTCTGTCTCTTACACGATTTCCCCTATTAACGCAGTAACAGCCCGGATACGTTACTTTTTATTAGGCAGTGAGTGTCCCAGAACTATTAAGTGAAGAGAGTGTTACACCTTCGTTACTGTGCACGGGTTTCATACATCCTTTCCACTGTTCAAAACGTGTGTGAATTCCTAAGGGACCAAACTGCTCAGGTCATCGGTCCCTACAGTTAGACATTACTTCAATAAACTTATGCTAAGAGCGACACACACACACACACACACACACACACACACACACACACACACACACACACACACACACACGAACGCGCGCGAAGGAGGGCTCGAACCTCCGGCAGGAGGGGCCGCGCAATCCCTGACATAGTGCCTCTAACCGCGCTGCCACTCCGCGCGGCTCAACGTATTTGTCAACGTTTTTATGAGACGTCACATAATTTCTACTTCAGCATTTCGACAGCTTATTTGTACAAGCCATAGATGGCGTTATTATAGTCAACATCAGTTCAGATTAGTATGTAGAGGAAAACAAAAGCGTTTTTCGTCGGTGGGTTTTATCATACCCTACCACAATAGTGGCGTTTCTCTGCCCTCACAATATCTTAACTTGAAATTGTAATATAAATTGTGTAGATATAGTCTACGAGTTGATTATTTACAGCTCAGTTGTTCAGTAAGTTGTTTTCAATCATTAACGTCTCTAAAATGTTGTGAGGTAGGAAGTTGCCCTGTTGGCAGGAATTTTCATATAACTCATCAGCTGAAGCTGCAAAGGAAATATAATATAAATTTCAATGAAACTGCCCCTACAAGCAGGTGCGTGATATATAGATTCAGTGATACATAGATCCAATGATACATAGATCCAGTGATAGGAAAACTAAACACCAGTCCCGTGCATGTAGTAAGTTTTTGGTCTTAGAACACATTGCTCCAACTTGTGGAAGGTGTGACAATGCTGAAAAAGACACTGAATGAACGTCTGCTTCAAACTGTGCACGAAGCAAGCTATACGTTACAACTGAAATTAGGACAGTTCAGGAGTACTTATTACTGATGTTCTTGACAATGTGAGGACTATGAATGGAAAATGGCTTAACTTTTCAGAAAATAATTCTATTATGGAAATAAAAACTTTTTGCAATTGATTTATGTTGTCGTGGCTTATTAATCCATTTCTTCCCGGAGCTGAGTGCACGTAACATAGTTATTTTCAAAACCCATTCCAAATAACGCTATTATACAAAACGCATGAAGCTTATGTTGAAAGGCATTCACATGTTCTCTGCCAATGTTTTTTTTTTTAATATTTGACAGCTACACAAAGACTTGGAGAAAAAAAGTTACTGAAAACTTTGTGTTGAGTGTACGAAACACTGGGAAAATGGGTTAATGTTTGCACCATTATTTTTTGAAGGGTTAAGTGAAATGGGGGCGTCAGTTGTGCCGTGTACAGAGGCCGGCGCGTGGCACGCAGTTTGTTTGCTCGGCTCGAGTACCGGCGCGGCTGTGACGTCACACGCGGCAGTGACGCAGGTGCGAGTCCGTGCCAGGTGCTTTCCCGCACCGCCAGCGCGGCCTATCTCGGCCGCTGCGCTCTCTTTCGTACACGCGGCCGGCGCGATACCATCGTCACGCACGCGTTAAAATTCCCCCTTTCCTTGTAAATCAACCGCACAAATTTATCTAATCACCCCTCAGCACGACCCGTCTGTAGGCGCACTAGTATGTACTCTATTTATTGTTTCGGTGTGCCCGCTGCCGAACAGCGGGTAAAGAGCACTGCGGCGACGTTCGTTAGATTTTCTTCTTCTTCTTCACCGCTTCCTGTTCTAGGATATTTATTGCATCTTTCAATTCCCATCTTTTCCCGGGTCTTTCACAGTCTCGTTTTAGGGTTTTACTTTTTGCTGTTACGCATTTGACTGGTAATCTTTCTGTATCCAGTCTTCGCAGATTTTTCTTGTAACTTATATTTCTGATGCCAACAATTTTGTTTCATACTTATTTTATGCCACATGATACTGAAAGCCTCATTTCCGCATTCCGGATACGAATTTTTAAGTTTTTGTTAATCACTCAAGAGTCATTTCATATAATTGTGGGCAGAGCAATACTTTCAAAAACTTCAATCTGGTATGTCTAAAGAGTGTTATTTTTCAGTTATTGCCAACGGTTCGGTAAATATGACTAAAATTATTCACTACATTGTGCATGTCTCTCTCAAAATAGCATTTATTTTACAACCAACAAATTCGAAGTATTTCATTTGTTCTGCTATTTTATTGTTAACTCATATGTTTTCGTCATACCATAAAGTTTTATGTTTTCTCCAGTTTTGTTTTGAATTGGTTATCTTTCTGATTCGTCAAACGCTTTAAGAGCTTTGTCGTTTGTGACTATCATTTTCTGTGTTAGTAAGGTATCATTCTCAAGCGTATTTGTGTGCTCTTTTAACTTTACAATGATCTGTGATTCTTCTTATGTTTATAATCCTCTGTACGGTATTCAGAAATAGTTTATATAATGCCTTGGCTCCCAGAATTGGCTGTTTCAATTCGTGGTATCAAAACCTTTTATCTCCTCTATTTTGTGGTTTTTCTTATCCGTTGATGACAGTTGCTACCTTTTTTATGCCTTTTCAGTATTTGATCAAATCTTTTTAATGCAATCCTGTGCGTGTAGGCGTTCCAATTAATGTGTTCTGAAATAAATCTTAATATTTTGTTCTGTTAGTAAATAAATAGCACTCTTCTGTTTCTATGATGTATTTCTGCTTATTCCATTCAGTGTATCTTTCTTTTTGGAATATTATACTGTTAGAACCTATGTCGAAGCGTCTATATACATTTATAAACTTAACCATATATTATATTTACTATAATATACTAAATGACTGTTTGGCAGCCCTCGGGCATGGATGTGTGTGATGTCCTTAGGTTAGTTAGGTTTAAGTAGTTCTAAGTTCTAGGGGACTGATGACCACAGATGTTGAGTCCCATAGTGCTCAGAGCCATTTGAACTTTTGTTTGGCAGCCTCATGCTGACCACACATGTTGGTATACCTATATATACGTAGTGTCACATTTTTTTGAACACTCCAATTGTGTTTTATCTAGAAGCAAAATGAAAAATCAGTCGAGCAAATGTTGTTCAGCTACCAGGGGAATATTAACCAGTCCACCTCCTGTCTTCAAAACCTGTCCAAAAACGGACAGTGCATGGTTCACGTGAACATGACATTATAAAAACGTAACACAAAACTGACTTTGACATTTCTCCACTAGCAGACAGTGCAGGTATCCGGTATCTTTGTTCTTCTGTCTTCTCTTTGTTGTTGTACTACACTGTGCTCACACAAACCTTCAACTGGAGACGGCTGACCAAATGACCGTGTGAAATTTCCTTGTGTTGACATTTGTTTATGGACAACTCGTACAAGTAGGCACGTTACGTAAGAGTGTGGACACAAAGAACGCAGGATAACCGCGCGGCGGAAGCCAGCGTGAGGCCTCTTGAAGCAGAGCGAGGAATATCCCGAGTCACCTAGGGGGGGGGGGGGGGGGGGGGGGGCAGCAGACAGTTGCAACACGGACACCCGCCGCCTGTCTGCCTGGAATGAATGAAACGTTCTTTATCCACTTCGGCGCGGCAGGTGACAAGTTTCGCTACACCGGCAGAATGGAGGAAGCGCACGTTGGCTGCTGTATGGTCTTTCTCGACCGATTCTACGGGAACTACTAGGTGGAAACTTTTGATTATTTCGTTACGTATAGCTTGATACATCAGCTTCATGATGAGCTGCCTATCTTTCGTTACTGGTTATAATTAGCTGATATTTCGGTATTACGTACCCCACTGCACAAAAGTCAAATACTGTAGTATACGATGAAAAATACCAGTCACTGTGAATTTATATATTTTTTGAATTTTAGGTCATGCGAAATGTAGCTAATGTAGTGAGTATTACTTTAAACTTGGAAGGATTCCTACATCCACCCCGAATGTCAAGAAAATTGATTTTGTATAGTACACTTCCTTCTGCCGGTGTGTGCAAACAATACGATGATAGTGAGTTGTTCGTAACGTCAATTATAATTCATAAGCAGTTCAAAATTTCGAAACGATCTATTGGCAGATGGTACTACACCAGAGTATTTTGGCATGTGGGCTGTATGCAATACTTCCATATCTATACATCGCAGTAGCAGTACCTATTGCTATTTACAATGGAATAATTTTTTAAGGATAAGCGATATCTGATGAAAGGAGAAATTGTGTGGGTATGTAACAATACAATATGTGAAGTGATTACACATCTATTTTTATACCAACAACGAGCAACTTCATAAGCTATTGACCTGTCTTGACATCAGTTCTTTGTTTAATTATAGACTATGATTTCGGGTTCTGTCGTAACTGCATTAGCATGTTAGTGAATTTAAATTTGGCTTCTTTAAAAAAAAAACAGCTGAGTTTACAGAAGTTAATAAAATAAAAAATGAGTCTTAGTACTATGGGACTTAACATCTGAGGTTATCAGTCCCCTAGAACTTAGAACTACTTAAACTAACTAACCTAAGGACATCAGACACATCCATTCCCGAGGGAGGATTCGATCCTGCTACCGTAGCAGCAGCTCGATTCTGGACTGAAGCGACTAGAAACGCTCGGCCACAACGGCCAGCTTTCACAGCTTTAAAGGTAATGTACCACACAGTTTCATTGTCTCGACCAGCCTTTTGTAACTCCCCACCCCACCCCATCTCTCTCTCTCTCTCTCTCTCTCTCTCTCTCTCTCTCTCTCTCTCTCTCTCAAGCGCGCGCCGTTCTCAATGGAGATATGAGCAGATCATTTAATCGTTTCATGTTTCTCAGCCAATTGAAACGTAGAGGAAAAAATCATTTGCTGGCATTCCATTCCGTTTGTTCTTTACTAACGACGCACTAGGTTAGAGGAACGCACCGAAATCGCAATAGAAGTTGATGGTTGGAGAGACGATACCACAGTTCCGGGTAGTCTGCGTAAACCAGTTGTGGGCCACTGATGCATCGTGATAACCTCTTCTGCATCAAGTAACGAGCAAGTGTTTAATTTTCTTACAAGAATGCTTAGCAGCCGACGAGCCGGCGACACCCTGCTGCACCTCGGACGACGTTTTGAAGGCTACGTACAGCGCCGCCACCTACTGGAAATTCATGAACCTATGAAGTGGGACTATTCCGTGATGTCCCACAAAAAATTTCGCACTTTTTCAACCGAAATTGACAGAGGACAAAAGTTGGTTGCATTACTTATTGAACGCCCCCGGTATTATAATAAACTGACATATGGTTTTGAAATTCAGTTCTTCCGAAACATTGACAGATAGTGTTAAATAATTTTACAGTACATTAATTACTAATCCGGTGATACCTCATTTGTTCAAAAAGCTCTGGTATTCGAGGGCCACACACAATTGTGTTCACAGCTGTTAGTTGCCGCTGGTTGATTAGTAATACTTGACACGGTAGTGTTTTTCTGGCAGCTCGAACCACCGGTGGTACAGGCCGCCCGATGGCGAGTTATAGTTTGGGCCACCGGTGTTACGTGCTGGTAGGAGCGTCTTCAAGCAGCACCGTCACCCGAAATGAAGAAGGAAGCTAAAGAAGGTGAGGAGCAGAGTGTGGTGGGAACGCCCTTGGAGGCGAGATGTCGGCTAGTGGTGAGCGGGCAGCGCAGTGGGGGCCGGGTCCGCACGTGGTCGCCGCGGCCGCGACAGCGCGGGGTGAAGCGCCCGCGGCTGCCGCAGCGGCAGACGCCGGCGCGGCGCGAGGCGGCGCCGTAAAAATAGCCGCCGCCCGCATAGCGCGCATACTTGGCCGCGCGCCGCCGACGCCGCCCAGCGTGGCGTCGCGACGCGTCCGGCGTCCACCCCGGGCCGCTGTCGCTCTGCGCTCCGCATCACATTCCGCGTAAGGCTCGTCTTGCACTCTGCTCGCTGCAACCGTGCCGCGAGCTCTCAGCCAGCACTTCGGCGCGTCCTTTGTTTCAGCACGGTTTAGGCAGGGTTTAATATTTGTAAGTACTCACCCACACAGATGATACTCGTTACCCACTCCGTAATTGCCATAATTATTTTTGCCAACTCATAGGAAGTGTTCCTTGCTTTAATCAGGAACGTACTTGCTTGTATTAATTGTAAGGAACCACTTCTAAGCGTTTTCGAAAAAGCTGAAAACTGGAAGATTTACACTACTGGCCATTAAAATTGCTACACCAAGAAGAAATGCAGATGATAAACGGGTATTCATTGGACAAATATATTATACTAGAACTAACATGTGATTACATTTTCACGCAATTTGGGTGCATAGATCCTGAGAATTCAGTACCCAGAACAACCACATCTGGTCGTAATAACGGCCTTGATACGCCGGGGCATTGAGTCAAACAGAGCTTGGATGGCGTGTACAGGTACAGATGCCCATGCAGCTTCAACACGATACCACAGTTCATCAAGAGTCCGGAACCGCGCGACTGCTACGGTCGCGGGTCGAATCCGGCCTCGGGCATGGATGTGTGTGATGTCCTTAGGTTAGTTAGGTTTAAGTAGTTCTAGGTTCTAGGGGACTGATGATCTCAGATGTTAAGTCCCACAGTGCTCAGAGACATTTGAACCATTATATCGACAGATCACGCAACTAATCAATAAATGGTTCAAATGGCTCTGAGCACTATGGGACTTAACATCTGAGGTCATCAGTCCCCTAGAACCTAGAACTACTAAAACCTAACTAACCTAAGGACATCGACACATCCATGCCCGAGGCAGGACCGAACCTGCGCCGTAGCGGTCGCGCGGTTCCAGACTAGCACCTAGAACCGCTCGGCCACCCAGGCCGGCAACTAATCAATAGATACTGAATAGAATTAGAGTGAGAAGAAATTTTTATAGAACCTGACTAGAAGAAGGAATTGGTTGACGGAACACATTCTGTGTCATAAAGGAATCATAAATTTAGTATCGGAGAGATATGTGGGAGATACAAATCGCAGAGGGAGGCCTGCTCAGGATAGAGTAGCACGGAGAGCTGCATCAAAACGTTTTTTGGACTGAAGACCAGAACAACAAGAAGGAATCGTACATCAGTCTGCTGTTTTGGACTACGTTCTTTTCCTAGGACACATAAATGATACCAGCTTTCTGCTTAGCAACAGTTTCGATAATCTGGCATGTAGTGAAAGTCGAAACTGTCTGTTCCCCATTACTACACACACGTGCTACTATTTGAAGACGAAATTACGAGGGAACTTCAAAAATAAAGTTACACACTATTATGGCAGGCCCAGTAATTTTTATTGAATTCTGCACTCCACTTCTAAGTGAACCTGGTACATGACATTTTTCACAATACTCTTTGATAATATATTATAAGACAAATCATTGAAAAAGTCTGGAATTTGGCTTAGAAACGTATTTCGCGTTTATTGATTACGAGAAAGCCTTTCATAACGTAAGAAGACCCTTTTTGTAGTGTTGGAAATAAAAGGTTTCCCAAGATACCTCATGAAGACCATAAAGAGTCCATATGTAAATATAAAACTAGTAAAAGTTTAGGTTCGAAAACGTCAGATGAAACTTTAATAGATCAAGGTGTCCGACAAGAGTGCAGTCTATCATCCACTTTATTTCATTTATGCATTGACGACTTAGTTATGAAGTCGAAAGATGAAATGCACTTTCACCCTACACCAAAACCAGATTAAAATAAGATCTATCATACCACTAAATACTCCCTTATTTGCTGATGACCAGATAATTATGCAGGATGCAAAAGATAATTTACAAAGAACAGTGTGTAGATTGAGTCAAAAGGCGACATATTATAACAAAGACATTGAGAGGAAGGTTAATAAATATCAAGCTATGTGCGGAACAATTGGAAGAAGTTTGGAAAGACAGCGATAAACCGCCGGGAGAGAAAACTATGTACAAGCAATACAGAAACCAGACTGTAATTACAGGAAACGAAGAAAGTGAGAGAGTAGCAGTAGTTGAGAAGGTAGTGATGCAGGATTGAAGCATAGCTTCGATGTTGTTCAATCTGCACATTGTAAAAGTTTTGAAGATGAATGTAGTTGAATGAAATCAGACGATGGTGAAGGGTTTTTTAGAAGAACTTTTGTTCACCGTTGATTACAGAAAGTTTTTGTATTCACAACATAATTTCGGTCTTAAGACGACTATCAAGTGGTGCACCAGGCGACTGTGTTTCATTACATGTCAAGCATTAAAATCATCCTACATGCACACGTCATCGGCGTATCTAAACCTTTATAAATGCTGACCTCCTTAACACGAATCCAAATGAACCATTGTTTTTGTGCACTGTTTACATATGAGTGCTGTTCACGCTACCAAAAACTGAAATGCTTTTCAACATGACCTGTCAGTACACGAAGACAAAAATGAATAAAGCTTTTTCTGTATCTGTATTAAAAAACACTGCAATAGTCGATGCAAATACGAGGTAAGTTGAACAACTGCAGCACATTAGCTCTCACGAAACTGGAACTGAACTAAACATAGTGTGCGGTAGGAGCTCTATATCAAGTGCTCTGATTGGATCTAAATTTTATCTGTGAAAAATAAATAAATCAGAATTTTCACAATTTTTCAAACAGATCATAATATGTCACAAATTTCAGCCAATTTCGACGACGATGCTTTAGAAAGATGGTCGTCAGAGTAAGGTGAAGCTCTGTGAACCCCACACCATCAGTTTGTACAAATCAACTAAAATTCGTCAACATGCTCAACCACAAGAATTTTACGACTGTGACAACGGCCGTGAAACCTACACTTACTTCTAACGAATTTAATTTATTAAAACATGAGTGGCCCTAGCATACAGTACAGATGGGTTCTGTAACTCACAAAACGATAAAATATGGAGTTCCATGAAACTGCTGAACGAACCGATGGTTAATATAAAACCCCACTTTTTGCAGTTCGCTGTTGACTCAAATTAAGCAAAAAAAAAAAAAAAGGTTCAAATGGCTCTGAGCACTATGGGACTTAACTTCTGAGGTCATCAGTCCCCGAGAACTTATAACTACTTAAACCTAACTAACCTAATTACATCACACAGACTTTAGCGCCTAGAATCTCTCGGCCACCCTGGCCGGCTCAATTAAGCACACGTACACAAGAACACGAAGTCATTACATTTATTGAATGTTAACACAAGTTTACAACGGAATTGAAACGACAGCACCTTGGCAAAAGTCTGGCAATGAGGTTAGTCAACACAATATTTGAGGTACAATTAAGTTCACGGAGGTCGCAAAGTGATCGTAGAATGCTAATCACAGAAGACTGGGAGAACTGCGGGAAGAATCATAAATGCACCCACTATCTCTATTAGTACACGTTCAATTCAAGATTGCTAATAACTGTAGTCATATTAGAAACATAAAAGCAGTATCGTCAGCCTGAAAACTCCATGCACATCCTGTCATTTGGTTTGTAACGCCGCAGTTTCTCAACACGCTTAGCTTACCGGTGCCTGCATGTAGCATCTGTGGTGGCTGAAAATTCAAAGTCATCCGGTCTGCACCGAAGGCTGCTCTCCCTCAGATCCCAGAATCGAAGACCGTCCCTCGGATGAAGCATTCCCCAGCGGGTCTCTGACACGAGAAGTTCCACGGAGCGCTCCTAACAAGGTGCAGAATTTTTTCGCGTGAGCCGTGTGCACCAGTGACAGCGTTTCTCCGAATGCCGACCAATCGTTTCTCTTCTAATTATACAACAATCTCCCTTCCAAACTCAGTTTAAACGTAATTAACCGGTTGTGTTTTAGTGCAGGAGTTCGGAAACCAGCAGCTCCTGACTCCCACCATCTGTCCTATTTCGCTTCTTAGCCTACTAGGCCGTCTCCACGTACAAATAGCGATTTCTTTTCTCCTGCTATAGACTTCATTTATATTGTACAGTGGTATCTGATCTTACTATTTTTGAGCAGAGTCAACAATAAGACATTCAACTTGGCTCCAGCATGGCTGTGGGCTCCATGTTTTTAAACACAAAAGCGTCAGAGGTTTCCCGTCTCACTACACTTCAGAGATCGTGTCTTCATCCTGATTCGGGTATCGTCGCTTCGCGCTGTCTCCTGCGGAGGGTACTGAATACTCACGGGGCGTCCTCTTGGTGCAAGCGGACGTTCAAAACAAGATATGGTGGCTTTCCATGATTTAAAACACAAAACACATGGTGTCTCTTTGGAGGAGCTTAGTCCACACTCAATATACTGTCTTCAGCTCCCTGTTACCTCTGCTGCGTCCCGTGGCTAATTTGGCCTTTAGCTGAAAACTTAAAACTAATTAGGGAATGGAACTGCTTTAACTTACAGATTATGTATTAAGATGATGCGCTTTTTTAAACACGTTTGTGTGTGTTTCTGATGTGTCCTGTACAATGTGGTGCTAATATTCTTCCATCCCTAATAAATCTAGCACATTGCGCAGAATATCTTATAGTACTGTAAACGTATAGCATATCTTATAGGCGGCCGGGGTGGCCGAGCGGTTCTAGGTGCTACAGTCTGGAACCGCGCGACCGCTACGGTCGCAGGTTAGAATCGTGCCTCGGGCATGGATGTGTGTAATGTCCTTAGTTTAGTTAGGTTTAAGTAGTTCTAAGTTCTAGGGGACTGATGACCTTAGAAGTTAAGTCCCATAGTGCTCAGAGCCATTTGAACCATATCTTATAGTACTCTACGTGTCTGACTTGGGCTGTGTCGCTTCGCCTTATCTGTTACCATTACTACTCTCATATGTCTGCCTAGTATTGTCTGTGACGTCATTTGCGCGTGTGGTTTTTGCCGCTTGTACTCCAGTCGCTACAAGTGCTCTTTATCTAGTGCGCTAGATAATGTGTCTGCACTGTCGTTCAGATCTCCACTCAAGGTCTGGTCTCTCTGTGATTGTGTTATGTCATCCTGTGTATGCACGAGTTTTTTTTTTTCCTGTGACCAAAGGTCGCAGCGTAAGAGTGGGTGTTGGCGGAGTTCGTTTCCGTTCACAGGCACGATCAGTCTTCTAACCGTCGTTTAGGCGCGTCAAATGCTTGAGCTGTAGCCGGTCGAGAAATGAGTTGACGTGTTTTATCCTCAATCGCCCCCTGATGATGGAGAATGCAGATCCATACAGGGCTTTCCGCAGTTGTCCCATTCCCTTTCCCATGAATTCACTCTGCAGTTTTGAGCTATTTAAGGCTTTGTACGTTTCCAATCGATTTGTTGCCGCATGATATTTGTCCTGTCTATCGGATATATCACGACCACACACAGCGCCTCCACTAGTATGGGCCAACCCCCCGACGGCAGCAGGAGCACACGCCTCTGTCGAGCCCTACCACCACCTTATTAACCGTCAACAGGAAAATATATCGTTGACTCGAAGAAAGTAGTGTGTTGCATCCTAATTATACTCGTGGGTGACCTGTAATCAACTTTGTTGACCCTGGTAGGTTCATTCAGTAGCTTGCATGTCCATTACATAGGACTTTTAATATTTCAATTAAAGTTAATTTTTAGATAGTCATATAACCAAATATCTTGTAATCATGTTTCTTCTTGCGTTTCTTCGGTGTAATTTATCATTAGGGTTCCTCTGCAAAGGGTTTCAGTATAATACAGAGGGTTTCATTTGCCGTCGTGGGGAGGTCTCTTCTAGCACACCAGTTTCTCACGGTTTGCGGCTTCCAACTGCAATACTGTCACAAAAATGTGGTCAAAATGGCTCTGAGCAATATGGGACTTAACATCTGTGGTCATCAGTCCCCTAGAACTTAACTAACCTACGAACATCACACACATCCAAGCCCGTGGCAGGATTCGGACCTGCGACCTTAGCGGTCACGCGGTTCCAGGCTAAAGCGCCTAGAACCGCACGGCCACACCGGCCGGCAAAAATGTGGTCATCAGCATGTACGAAACATGTTGCTATCATATTTTACCCTAGGCGAACATCATCTTCTGTGATGGATTCGTAAGCAAATTGGCCTACACTACCGGGAAATGCATAAATGGTACCAAAGAAAACTATTAAAACCTACACGATACCGTACGGCTGTCATCATTATCTTGTAATTAAAGAACTACTATACTGTGTTTCTCGTCGGACGTTCTTTTACCTTTCCGCCTCATGACTGAGGACACATGCTTCGACGAAGTTTGTACGTCGACAAATAGCTGCACCCGAGGTTAATTAATGTCGAGTATGTTAAAGTTCCATTCTCGGATGCGCTGTCGTTGGGAATACGGACCCTATTCATCGGCTTCAGAGCTGTTTGTGTGATCTGCCGATCTTCACGGTACACTGGAGTCGAGTTTACTTCCAAGACCAATAGGACGTGTGCTCCGAAGTTGTCGCACTGTTCGTCCTATACGACGCTTTCACAATACAGAACGCACTACTTACCTACACACGTACAAATTTCACAGTTACATAATTTCTGTGCTTGTTGACCCACAATATATGACTTGCGACCAGGATAAATCGCTTTCTTCTCTCACGATACTAGAAAACGAAAGGTGCAGATTGGAGCGTAGTCATAATAGCTGAAAACGGATTTTTGAATTTTCTGTACATGTACTCACATACCGATTTCGATCCCATTCGGATAATTCCTGCTTCGGGCATGGTTTTCTTTTTCGTCTTAGAGCGTAGGTAAAGATAAATTAATAACGTTCGCGACTGGTAATGTCTGGTTCGAGTCTCGTTTCGGACATAATTGTTTTCGTTTAGTTCTAATACCCACGTCATGCAAATATAAATTTCATTAAATCTTTGCTAACCAACATATCTAATAGTTATTTTTTTTAAATGCACGTCTTCTTATTTCTAATCAAACACTGCACAAACGTATTAATTTTTGATTGCAAATATGAATTCTTAATTACTACCGATCTTTTATCGAAGTTGTTTATAAACATATTTCAAATTAAAAAAAGGAATATTACTAATTAATTTCATCCTTATGTATTTTACACTTTCCTGAAATGCTCGCAGGACATGGACCTATGTTCAAAAGGTTTCCTCGGCCGAAAAGTGAACGCAGGCCGCCCGAGCGTTGTACCACAGAACCACGCAACCCGTCGAAAAAATTGGCCTTACGATATTAAGCACATGTGGGAAACTTCAAAATTGATTTTCTCGAGAACTTGTGAGAGTTGCAACAAACTGGACTGGGTAACTGATATTTGAGTCCTTAACTTCACGTACCACGAATACAAAAAAAGAAAGAAAGAAATTCCGGGGGAAGAGCTTGTACAACTTGCGCACTGAGAGTTTCGTGCAAGCTAAATTATTTATACAGATAGTTCATTCATCCCAGAAATAGAGTTTTGCCTATTATCGATATCGATCCAGCCAAGATATTTCTACCCATCCCTGAGAAAGGACACACAGGTGAATAACAAATGCCAGAAAATAGTTTTTCGTGTGATATAATTACAAATTAATGATTTTTAATTTTTTCTTTGTTGCAATGTGAAACAGTGCTTCTTGCCAAATTTCAAGATTCTAGGTCAACGGAAAGCATCCTCTAGGTTTTGATGATTGAGTTCGCAAGTATCAAAATAAGTGATGTAAATGGAAAAATTTTTGATTTCGCTGGCTTAGAAGCTTCAATGTTTTTTACACCGCCGAGGGACCATATACCTCAATGTGTGAAATAAAATTCGATTCGATTTGTCTCCCCGTTCCTGAGAAAAAGGGTTTTAAAGGTCGGCCAACAGACAGCCAGACAGACAGATGGACAACAAATGATTTGTAGGGTTTCCGTTTTCACCGGCTGATATATGCAAACCTAAAAATACAAAAAAATGGAATATCTTGTGGTCTCCTTGTGTGACATAGTGGAAGCAGTACGTGAGGTGTGAGCCCTGTTTACGTTGTTCCGGCTCGGACGACTGGCCGAGTACGTACCCACCACCTGGCGGCGGGTGGTGAGCGGCGGGTAGCGGCGCGCGCGCCACCAGGGCGCACACAGCCACAGCCATAGCACAGCCGCGGCACAGTGTGAATGTGCGCCTATTTTTAGCGGCGGCCAAAAATAGCCGCCTTCCTGCCCCCCGCCCCCTGGCCTCCTCCCACGGCCGCGCCGCTCTCTTTATTCCCGCTTTCCTGCCGGCCCTCTGGAGGGGGGCAAGGACAGGCGGCTAACCTCCAACCCCCGCCGGCAATTGGTGATGTCATGCGCCGGGCCGTGCGCCCGCTGCCGCTCGGAATCTCCGGGTTAATTGCCACTAATTGAACTAGCTGCTCATAGCCTGCAGTTGGGTAAGAAGAGTAAAGCGTCCGCCTCAACGAGGCTGCTTGCTGCTGCCGTATCCACCGTGTCGTATCCCAGCGCTTCGTCACCGCCAGTATCTGGAGAGGCAGTTTTGGAATCAACTTCGTTACCCTGCAAGTCGTCTGCAGCAGGAGCGTAATCGATGCCGAAAGAGCCTTAAAGAAGTGCGGCGATTCAAAAATAATTGTTTTACATCTCCCGTCACATTGTTTTAACAATGCCTCTGCTGTATGGAGGCCAGTCACCTCCTTAACCCTTAGCGCTCGACAGACGAGGCAGCTCCGGCCGCGTAAAAATCGCCCGACACAAATTTCCATGCACTGCTAACTCGTATGTCGGGACTCTCACCGCCGTATTTCTTGTTCTGAAGTGTTCAGACATCCGTCGGTAAGCGATACAATTACGAGGAAACGCATTTGTCGAACACATACTGCGATGATTCGGAGCAGTCCCTAAAGGCCAACGTCATTTTGAATTTCAATTTTGTGGTAAGTTCCTATGGGACTAAACTGCTGAGGTCATCGGTCCCTAAGCTTGGAAAAAAATGGAAATGAAGTCCCATGCTTCTTGACAGAGCGTAGGGGGACGATGCGGAAGACCTGCATTGCCTTACTAGCCGAGGTCCTAGTGGAGGTGGTTTGCCACTGCTATCCTCCGACCGTAATGGCGACGAATGATGACGATGACACAACACCGAGTCATCACGAGGCGGGAAAAATCCCTGACCCCGCCGGGAATCGAACCCGGCACCTCGTGCTCGGGAAGCGAGAACACTACCCCGAGTCCACGAGCAGCAGACGTCCCTAAGCTTATACACTACTTAATGCAAGTTTATCTTACGCTAAGAACACCCACACACACCCACACACACCCACACACACCCACACACACCCACACACACCCACACACACCCACACACACCCACACACACCCACACACACACACACACACACACCCACACACACACACACACACACACACACACACACACACACACACACACACACACACATACCCGCGCGCACCATGGCAAGGCAACCCAGACCGCGCGGCTACCCCGCACCAACGTCATTTGTTACTATAACAAAAGCATGGATGTAGTGGATGTATCCGACCAGTATTGTGCATCCTACAGCTTCATGGGGAAATCAAAAAGGTGGTGGTGTAAGAGGTATTCCAGCTGTTGGAGGTGGCAGTGCTCAACAGCGGCTTTCTATACAATCTGGCTACTACTCAACCAGAAACCAATCTTGAACCACAAGAAATACAGAGTGGCACTTCGGAAAGCTCTGGCTGGAAATGCACGGAACACAAACAGAAGAAAGAAGGAAAGACCGTCTGCTTTCGATGACGAGGAGAGATTTTCAAGCACACTCCGTTTACTCCAATGAAAAGAGTAACAGTACGTGCTGTGCTGTCTGTACTAACAGGACGATTAAATGTAGTATAAGGGAATCTGTTTAATAGTGCAACAAACTGACCAGAAAACCAGGACTCCATTTGGTGAAAGTATATAAAATAGGGTATAAGTGAAGAAACACATGAAATGAATGACAAAACATGACATGTTCAGTGTTATAATGTAGATTTAATTCGTTTTATTGTTTAGTTAGTTATTACATCTAATAGAGCATATTTTCAATGCAAATTTTACGAGTGCTGGCAGTACAGGGTGAAAAAAGTCGTGTGGAAAGGGTTATCATTTTTCCCCTCTGCTGATGTCATTCGCGTGGACATCTGACATTAGTTCCAACGTTGTACTGATTTTTAATGCCTATTATCACCGAATGCGACCTTCTCCAATTTTCACTATGATCGATGATACACAATATCTCTCCCGGGTACAATCGTTGGTCTGCATTTCATCTGGGCAAATGTTCACTAGCCAACGAAGCATACACACAAGGCAGTGGGCCCTCTTTGTTATCGTCCAGCAAGCTGTCAGTGCCATTCATTGCGACAGCGCAATCTATAACGTATATCGTCGCCTCGTGATAGCGGATTCTGTTTGTTGCATGGCACACCGACGAATTCCCATCGTTTCATCCCAGCACTTCGCTTATTACCACTGACACAGCCATCGCTTTGTTGTCTAGATCCAAAGTTTGTCCACATTTTGTATGTTTTGACATCTCATGTGGACGCGTAGGAACAGCTTGTGGTGATAGTTACATCAATGAGGGCACAGAGTTTATTGACTCTGGCACAAAAAACTCATAAAAACCACTAATTTCTCCATACTAAGGGAAATGTGGAATATTCATTAGTCCTTCTGAAGGGTGAAGCTCAACAACGCTGCAAAGTCTTTCCCGCGGTCAGTTTCTTGTTAAAAGCTACAGTCCTGTCTATATCATTAAGTGTGACGCAGTTACATAACAACGTCCTATCTTTTTGTATTTGATTTATCGCGCATTGATGAGTACTTATTTTGTTACACTGGACAAAAAGCTATCCACGAAGTCGCAAACTGGTAGTTGCTACACGGTTATTCATTAATTAAAGTGTTTAGAAAATTACCCAGTTTTCGTAGTAACTTGAAACTGCTATTGATGCCGCCATGTAAGCTGTTTAACATGAGAATGGTCACATGCAACAATGGATTAATGACGTTTACTTACATTCATTGTCACCCAGAGGCGTCATACATCGGCCACTGTCCTCAGACGCTGAATGAAAACGCACTTCTGAATACTGGATAACGACAAAGAAAAGATGGGGTTGGGGGGGGGGGGGGGGGGGGAGAAAAACAGACGAAACAGCATTGGAATGAAGGACAGCGCGGTTTAACATGACGCCGTATTCGGGTTCATACGACGTCACTGGAATGTTAACGATCGCTCCAGCGCCCTGAGTACGGAGATAAGGAAAGTACTTAACAACGCCTTAAAATTGCCGTTGATTCACGAATACCAACGCGAATGCTTTCGCGAGAAAAAATCAAGCGACAGTTTTATCATGCGAGAAACACGCTTTCCTTAAGTGTTTTCTGGTGATTCTGAGTCCGGCATAGCTCTCTTCGTACGCTACGCAGCGCTACAAATATTTCAGCAAAAGTTATCTGTGATACAATTTAGCTTCCATAAGAAAAGACCTGCTAAAATTTTTGTTCAGTGTAGTATATGTTGCACAATCTATATTGATAACAATCGTCGTGTAAATCTGTCTGTCTGAGCACGATAGTCTCCATAACCACTGGACGAATTTTCAGTTGTTTTTGGTAGGTAACTATAGCGTAGATTCGGCTAACGTATAAGTTTTATTCGATGAAAATCGGGCCGAGGAAAACAAATGTAATGCGATTTAAAGTTTTATCTATGTTTCCAGGTGGGGATATTCTGCCGCCATATACTATAGTTCTTAAAATTCATGGTGAAGCCTTGAGCTGTCATTTAATTTGCACAATCAGCTACTAGTTTCGGTCAATACCACTATCAAGCTTAGCTGGCGTAAATGGCCGTTTATATGAGCTAAGTTTGATAATGGCCGTTGATCGAAACTAGTAGCAAATTATGCAAAATATACGACAGTTGAAGGTTTCACAATGAATTTTAACAATTTAAAGTTCTAAGAGTTTGTTCCGCTTAGCAGTTCCGATTTTTTTTTACCTCAGTGACAGAAGTATTTTCAGAGGTTTGCACCAGTCTTACCTTTTCGAAGGCAAGTTAACACTGAATTTACTTTACTGTTACTCGGATTTACTGGTTTCGCTTTGTATATTAAAAACTTAACGAAACTGCTTTGCTTCTTTCGGTTATGTTTCGTTCTTATGACTTCTTGGCTAGGAACAACGAATTTATTGACAAAGTTATCTTGTAAGGGTTCCGTTTTTTAGCGATAGAGGTACGTAACCATAAAATTCAATGGTATAAAATGCCCTTCTTCTAATTCCATTGCGAAGCACGCGCGTATAGCTTGTCAGAAATAATTCTGCTACAGACACCGGACGAGTTGTTGTAGCTCGGTTTGGAAGTAACAAATACATCGATTTGAACCGCTTATCTTGAACTTTGGTCTTCAAAGTTTTATAGCGCCTAGATTGGTTCATGACCGAGATCATGCCAAGTTGACCACTACACGCCCAACTTAACTCGTCGCCAACTGTAATCATCTCGACGGCGATACAACGTTAAAGCCCAACCTCCATGTAGATCTCACTTCAGACTTATGCTCTACAAACCTGCGTAAAAGTTAACAATTCCAGAATTATTTAAGACTAGCAGACAAACCCGGTATTGCCCGGGTATTCATTATGCCAATTTTCTAGCTTTCGTGACGTGTTCATACAGCTGTCTCAATAGTGGAATGTCAATGATAACGATGCGAGCGTGAGAACAACACAACACTGTCTCCCAGAGGAAAAAATCGTCGACCCGGCCGAAGGATCGAACCCGCATTCCTTCGATTAGCAATCTGCCGCGCTGTCTGCGCATCTACAACGTGATTTTGTAAAAGGCTCTGGGACGACGCCTCTTCATAGTTCTATAGACGACTGTTGTTTTCGCCGACAGCCGTTTGCGTTTCGCAGTTGAAAGCTGTGAAAAGCGCTGCCAGGTGTCAGGGATTTCCTTGATTCGATCCGACTTTGAGTGTCTTGGTAATAAAGAATAACTGTATTAAAACGACGTGCATGATGCGTAGTTTTTTCCACGCACCCCATCGTTTATGACGTCATACCTCCTGAACCGTGTTAGACAGGTGATTCTTAGCAATACAGCGATTGTTGCCTAACAGTAAATGCAATGGGTACTATTTGGTTGCAATCGCTCCAGTGGTTTAGGAGCAAATGGGCAACACGCACACTCGCTCGTGTACACACACACACACACACACACACACACACACACACACACACACACACACACACACACACACACACATTTTATAGTAAGTATGAGTTTGTCGTGGTTCATTCATGCAATGATGAGAAAGGTATAACTGTCACCAAGCAAAGATTGGTTCCAAGACCCTGTGCTTTACTAGGCGAAGTCCTAGGTTAAGTGGTTTATCCTTGCGATCCAGAGACCTTTGAACTGACACATATAGCCATTTTTAGGAAACCCTACTGTCTAACTGGCTCCCAACCTTGGTGCAGCTTGCCAGGTTACATTTTAACATATCTTAACTTGAAATAATCGATAAATGACACAAACAAGCCAAGTATCTGAGTACCGAACAACCCCAGACCATTATAAAGGACGGCCAGAAAAAGTCTGAAAAGGTTGTAAGGCTGTAGCAGGAGAGGATGCGCTGAGAAATAATTGTAAAGAAGAACAGTTCGATACTTTACGCAGTTTCCGAATTATTTAACATTGAAGTTGGCCAATCTGATAGTTATGTGCGCAAATTCAATAACTCGCACACCCTAAAATGCGGTAATACACAGACATTTGTGGGTCCGTAAGTTACGACTTCGGCAAACGCTTACTACCGGTAAAAATGTGCTTTTTTCGGTAGTGATAAATTTAAGCTAGATGAGCAAAATTTTTATTGTTCTGTTTGAGAAAATCAAACGAAGAACAGTTTTGGTAACACTGTCTCTGGCAGTCTGCTCGAATTTGTGCGCGAGACGATCTGAAATGCTAAATTACTCGGAAACGGCGCAACGTATCGAAATTTTCTTCTTCACGATTATTTCTCAGCACAACCTCCCCTGCTACACCCTTACAAGCTCTGCAGGCTGTTTCCAGCCACCCTGTATTTGTGGTCTTGCACTCCCCCCCCCCCCCCCTTCCCCCAATGATATTCGGAGCTACACACTGCGGCACAACAGACGGAAAGTCAGCTGAAACTATATCACTATGTAAGATCCTCCCAACTGAACTATGGGAAGAAAAGAAGATTCGAAGACCTGATTGTCTCATCACGATGAAACTCGGAAATTTGCAATGGCTTGTGTTCGCTATCATGCTCCTCAAACTACTGTTGCACGATTCTGGCACTGTAACAGAGATAATTACACTGCAGGAAGATGCTACCGCCGTCGGGGATAACATGAAGCGTGAAAGCCGTGAAGAGATGCGGAATTATGCTCACGTAGTCTACTGCTGTCAAAGTGGATTCGATTACTGCTACAGATTCTATGGAAACCGAGGTGAATGGCTCCCATAACATAATACTTCCCCCGCCGTCCAGCGTCAGTGATGCGGTGCAAGTTTCGAGCATCTATTTGCCTGGATCATGGCGTTTCCGGACAAGGCCATAGAATTTGTATAAACTTTACGCATCTGAACAGGTGATACGTTTCCCTCAATCTATGGTCAATCTTGATTATCCAGTGTACGACGCAATCATAATTGGCGACGTCTTAGAGTCAACACGGGAAGACGTATACACTTTCGGCTCTTTGGCTCGTTCAACAATGTGTTCCTCCGAAACACGTCTGTGCCAGCACTGTTACTCTGTCGTCTCGTGCGGCACAGATCGCCACCGAGTCTGCTTTACTGAGAGGGAAAGCCTGCGACGTCCACGTTCTGTGATAAGGCATCTGTTTCCAACACCTTTTCGCCTACTCGTTATTTCACCGGTTCCCATACATGGTCACAGCAGTAGCACGCGAACAGCGACCAGTTTCGCCGTTTCGTCGATGCCCTTCATGGGCGCCGGACTATAACAATCAGCCCTTTGTCTAAGGTACTTCTGTTATTGGATTTCCCCATTTGCTGTAGCCAGTATCGGCACTAGAATATTCCCCATTCAGTCTCTGATTCGTTTATAAAGTTTTCTTACAGAATCTCGTGCATGAGATGTCTCTGGTGGGCGTCCAGTGGTTGGAAGGGGGGGGGGGGGGAGAAGGGGAGGTAGTTTCATATATATATTTCCTGATCAGTGTATGTGGGCGTAGTAACAATTCGACTAAAAATGTGGTCAGTCAACTATCAAGACAATCGTTTAAGTCCCGCCCGGAGAACTTCAAAACCCGAAGTTGAACGGAAGGCAGCGTTTCATTTCCTGCAGCTCCTATTAAACAAAGCTTTCGCAGTTGAGGCAGCGCTGGCGTCCAGGTTTGCTAGGGCTCTTTCGCGGCTGTGCTCAGTTGCAGGGACTGATAAAACGACCTTCCTGGAAAATGTGTTATACAGCGCGTGTTCGTTATCAGTATGGCAGCCACGGCGATAACGCGGCCTTATTGTTCCCGAGCAGTTCGCTTAGGTATGCAAATAAACCGCTCCGCATTTCTCGCATAATGCGACATTCAAGCTTTTGAAAAACGAATCTTCTTAAGAACTGCATTACTGTTTCTGCGCTTCCCTTCTTCTGTTTCCTTTGAAGTTTCCACACACGTTAAGAATTATTGTTAATAACGCAGGTGTCGCGCTATATTTACTATTATTTTTAATATCATCTCTTAATCTAACGAATTTGTCGAAACTTTAGTTTAGTGAGTCTTTACGTAGCTAACAATCGAAAAGCTTTCTCTTCTTCGAAAACATCCGTAGCTAGTGCACGTAATACGTCATTCCTGAAACAGGTTTCGCAACAATCTACTATGTAGCTAGTCGGGAAGAGCGCATTGTGTTGTTAATATGTACTTCGTACAAAGTGCTACAAAAGATGTTTGTTTTTCCAATTTAAGCATTACCACCTTTTACCTCACTCCTATGCGCCTTACGCAAAAAATTATGTAACTTCCACAACTGTTTGACAGTCTTCAGATGGATGTACATTCTTTTATGATCTTGTTCTTTCAATTCTCAGATTTAGTATGGTTTGATGAATTTCGCCACGCCTGTCTCGTGCAAGTACATTTGAACCTGTTTACTACAGTCAAACCTTTCTCTCCCCACTTTAGTTTCTATTTCAGTTCAGTACCTCTTCATTAGTTATGCGCGCTACCCAACTTAACTTCAGATTTTTCTGCAACACCATATTTTATAAGTTTCCACTTTCTTCTTGTACGTGCTGCTTTTTGTCCACGAGGCTACACTTCAGACTAATACTTCCATAAGAGACTAATTAACACTTAAATTCACATGCGAGTTGTAAGTTTGAGTGGTACAAGGCTGTGTGCAGCTTATTCTATATGGTTTCAAAGCCTGTAAGCGTGCTCTTTTGCCATCACAACTTTTGCAAGGCAGACACAATGGTCCCCACAAATATGACGAATGCAAATTAGCAGCATACTAAAATTTTCTGATGATACATCAGAAGGGCGAAACGCATCAATAAGCCATGCCCTGCAACCAACACGGTCTTTCGAAATTTCCCAATAAACTTTTAAGAAAACGCTGTAACTTCCAACTGCTTACTTTATATGTGCACACATAAAAAAAAGTTTTGTATCACCCCGGTTCCCAGAACTCCTGAAGATAGACGTTGACTGTGGATATTGTATCACAGACACGGTCCCTTTGATTGTTCAGAGATGTCACTAAACCCGCCCAAAGATGTAAACAACCGTGCATGAACAGCGTCTATTAGACGGAGTGGGTCCGACAGCCTTTCAGTTCCAGTCATTCCACCAGGAAGGAGGTACACGTCTCGTGTCTGTAGCTCAACCATGCCCAGGCGGTCATTACCGCGGTTCGATCGCGTCTGCATTGTTACTTTGTGCCATGAAGGGCTCTCAACAAGGGAGGTGTCTAGCCGTCTCGGAGTGAATCAGAGCGACGTTGTTCGGACATGGAGGAGGTACAAAGAGACAGGAACTATCGATGACACGCCTCGCTCAGGCCGCCCAGGAGTACTGCAGTAGATGACCGCTACCTACGGATTGTGCCTCGGAGGAACCCTGACAGCAACGCCACCATGTTGAATAATGCTTTTCGTGCAGCCACGTCTCACTGTGCGCAATAGGCTGCATGAAGCGCAACTTCACTATCGACGTCCATGGCGAGGTCCATCTTTGCAACCACGACACCATGCATCGCGGTACAGATCGGCCCAACATGCCGAATGGATCGCTCAGGATTGGCATCACCTCTTCACCGATGAGTGTCGCATGTGCCTTCAACCAGACACTCGTCAGAGAGGTGTTGGGAGGCAACCTAGTTGCCTTAGACACACTGTCCAGCGAGTGCAGGAGGTGAAGGTTGCCAGCTGTTCCAGGGTGGCATTATGTGGGGCCGACGTACGCCGCTGGTGGTCATGGAAGGCGCCGCAATGGCTGTACGGTACGTGAATGCTATCCACCGACCGACAGTGCAACCGTAACGGCAACATATTGGCGAGGCATTCGTCTTCATGGACGACAGTTCGCGCCCCCATCGCGCACATCTTGTGAATGACTTGCTTCAGGATAACGACACCGCTCGACTAGAGTCGCCAGCATGTTCTCCAGACATGAACCCTATCGAACATGGCTGGGATGGTTTGAAAAGGTCTGTTTATGGACGACGTGAACCACCAACCACTCTGAGGGATCTACGCCGAATCGCCGTTGAGGAGTGGGACAATCTGGACTACCCGTGCCTTGATGATTTTGTGGATAGTATGCCACGACGAATACAGGCATGCATCAATGCAAGAGGACGTGCTACTGGGTATTAGAGGTACCGGTGTGTACAACAATCTGGACCAGCACCTCTGAAGGTCTCGCTGTATTGTGGTACAATAGGCAATATGTGGTTTTCATGAGCTACAAAAAGGGCGAAATTGATGTTTGTTGATCTCCATTCCAATTTTCTGTTCAGATTCCAGGTCTCTAGGAAACGAGGTGATGCAAAACTTCTCTTGATGTGTGTATGGCGCGAGTCATGACAAGCGTTCTGAGAATTGTAGATTACGTCATCTGAAAATTGTGTACTTGGATGCCGGTGATGGCTGTTTGCATAAGGACAGTCAAATGGAAACGAAACGACTGTACGATGAGCATGGCGTGGACTTATGTAACACAGGTAAATGTAAGTATGGATGCGGCCTCTATTGCGAAAGTTTACGGCCGTGCTGCTTGTCTGTTAGACGTGGTCAACGTGAGGTCAGTGAGTCGTGTGCGTCTCCGACCTCCCTATGGATGCCGGAAAACAGGACAACGCACTGTAATGTGGTTTACGGCTGGGGAAGAAGTGTCAGGAAGTGAAATTCGTGTCCGAATATCTGATGTGCATGACCCATACAGTGTGTGCCGTGCGTGCGTGCAGTGAACGATTTCGATAAGATCGAGTGTCTTTGAAAGACAACAGTCGGCCAGGACAGCCTCATCGTGTCATTACCCATTCTGTTCATGACCTGAAATCCTAACAGAGATATGAAATTCCGGAATGAAAGACGTTCGTGGCTGTGGATTTGTTTTGGACGAAGGCAGAGTGGGATTAACGTATTAACAGTTACCGCGAATGGTAAAATTTACTTCTTTCTGTCTGTCTCGTTTTCATTTGACTGCCCCTTACACTTAGTATTTTGTCAGCCTTGTTATCGAGTAGTGTGCAGTAAAAGGATCAGAGGTGTTCATGCTAAGTAACAGCCCATACATCGTTCTGATCGAAAAGCAGCAAGGGGTTCACGGAACTAAACGTCAATAATCTCAACTGCTGCCATTTCCGCGGGACACCGTCGTGCTCAAAATTTAATCGGAATATTCGAGTGCAATGTGGTAGTTGAAAAGTATTGAGTGACAGTTTTAAGAGAATTTCGAATTGTAGCCAGTCGCCGTAAACTTCACTCCACGATATTTCGACTGGACACCTGCCAGTCATCCTCATGTAAGCCATCGAAGACTGACGAAGGCGTCGTCGCTCCGCCTTATATTGCGCACTGGGAGTACTGCTGCGCATGCGTTAGTCACGTGACAGGAAGGACAACGCCGCCCGGGGCAGCGCCCTCGCTGGTGAAACTGTGAAGATCAACAGTTCTCCGGCGTTGTCTTCGGAGCATTCTGGCATATTCGTCTGGAGCAAATCTTGGAGATGACGCTAGACCACGCATTATCCAGCTGGTAAACCGAGCGACGTGGTTCACTGGTTAGCACACTGGACTGGCATTTGGAAAGGCTACGGTTCAAACCCGCGTCCGCCATCCTGATTTAGGCTTTCCGTGATTTCCTAAAATCGCTTAAGGCAGAAGCCTGGATCGTTCCTCCGAATGGACTCTGCGGCTTTCCTTCCCCAATCCGAGTTTCTGCTCCTCCCCCTCTTCCTCCTCCAGCTGGTAGCCGCTGTCACGGTTCATTAGATTTTCCACATATGCGCGTTTCAACGGATTCTTTTGTAATGGAATCCCAAAAAGATGTTGTTGTGACCAAAATTGTTTTGTCCTATTCCACTGAACGTCCACTGGTCATACAATGTTCCGCAATTGCAGATTTTCTGGGCTGCAGAAGATTAGTGCAACGTTCAAATTCTGCTCAGCGTTCTTCCACTCAGCATGTTTTGTCCTAATAGGCCATATCACCCTGGCATGGTATTCTGTAAATTCCCGCCTTCCGCAATAATAAATTATCCTTAATTGATCCCAGCAGTTCCCAAATCTTATAGAGTGTGGGCGGAAAATCACTTTCATTAAATTGAGGACTCTTGATGTTTGTAAGGAAATATTTCCAACAGTGGGAAGAAAAGCTAGGGGCTTTGCTGGCGCATTCTCCTCTTTATCCACTTCCCGCTTCTTCGTTTTAGCTAAAAATACCCTGTTAATTTGTCGGGGAAAGTATCCATTGTCTCTGGACAGTGTCTTTAAATGTGCAAGCTCTTCAGGCAAACTGTCTGCATTCGACACGTTATAGGCTCTGTGTACAAGGGTTGTAAGCACACTCATGGTTTGGGATGGGTGGTGGAAACTTGAAGAGTGCAAATACAAATCAGAGTGAGTGGGTTTACGATAAACAGAATTCCCAGAGAGCTGTCACTCTTCCATCCAACCAAAACATCCAGGAATAGGAGAGAACTATATCTTTCTAATTCCACAGTAAATCGAATGTTCTCATGAATGGAGTAAAGATGATGTAAAACTCCATTATCTTATCTTCTTGGTGGGTCCACACTATGAAATTATCATCCACATATCTCCAAAGAACAGGTGGTTTAAGACCCTCCGATTGAAGTGATTGTTCCTCGAAATCTTCCATAAAAAACTTAGCCACCAAGGGAGTCAAAGGACTGCCCATGGTGACGGCGTCAGTCTGTTCAAAATATTCTTGGTTAAACGTATAATAGCTTGTGCCAAAACAAAGCAGTGATGCCCGCCTGAAACTGTTTACCAATTAGTGCCAAGGAATCTGCAAGAGGTACCTTTTTAAAAAGAGACACTACATCAAAAAAACACTAAAAGATTCGAACTACTCAGGTGGAGAGCCCTCAGACTGTTAATAAAATCGTCTAGATTCCGCATGTGATGTGGACATTTGCCAACCAATGGACTCAGTATGTTTGGCTAAATCGTACGTGGGGGCGTTAATATTATTCACCATGGGCCGTAAAGGAAGACCATCTTAGTGCATCTCAAGAAGACCTTATGGTCTTGGCGGTACGCTGCCATGTGATTCTAACCGCTTAATGGTCTCTAAAGGTAACGAGGAAGAATTCAGGAGTGTACACGTCTTCCGTTGCACAAGTGCTGTTGGGCCGTGATCAGTCTTCCTGTACATTGTATCACTAAGTAGGCCAAACGTCTTCTCCAAATACAAACTACGAGGTAACAAAACAGTTGAGCTACCTTCATCAGCCCTAAGCACCAATATGTCCGAATACTTTCGGAGATTTCGTAATGCAGTCCTTTCTTCAGAGGTTTTATTACTGCGATGAGGAGCAGCTTTCAAAAGAGCACTGCAAGTTTCCCTTCATATTTATTCGGCAACGTCCATAGGAAGGCGTCGTACAGTTTGTTCATCACCACTCACAAAACGTATCACAGGTAGTGGACTAGGTGTGGGTGCAAAATGAAGTTCTTTACCCAATACAGACAACGTCGCTTTGTCCAAATCCTTCTCTGTGAAGTTGACAACGGAACGTCGTGCAGTTATTCCCTGTTACTACAGCTGTTGTGGCACTAAACGATCGTTTTTCTTTTTCAGTTTCGCAGTAGGCACCGACACCTTTGCTGAGGATAAGCTAGGACTAAATGGAAAAAAGAACTGAAAAAATGCGCATCGCCGTAATTCGAACCTGCCACTTCAAAATCTGTGCCACAACAGAAGGATGATTAATGCTCTTCCTAGCCGATAACGAATATGTTCTCTGAATGGGCGTATGAAGTTTGGGTCTTCTACTACTGCAAATGATGGTTGTTCTATACCGTAGAGAAAAGTAAATGATGCGACGAGTTCAGCTCAAAAATAATTTACAAGCCAATATGACAAAGTGTGCAGAAGTCTTAAATACTAGGGGCGTGCAATAAGTAACCCAGCATATTTTTCTGAAAGCAGGTCGGTTTTATTCAGGATTTCAATTCATCATATTACTGCTCACCCTTTTGGCTACAAAACCTAGTTTTTCTACGTGTTCTCTGTTCAATGCGATAGACTTACACCACATTACTGGGAGGGCCCATCTGCCCGCATTGTACCACTCTACTGGTCGAGGTCGGAGTCAACGTGTTGCTGCATCAACAACCTCCCCATCAACCACGTACTGCTTCCCGTGGAGTACATCGTTCATAGGGCCAAACACATGGATGTCGGAAGAAATCCGGGTTGTAGGGTGAGCGAGGAAGAAATCCCAGCCAAGTTTTGTGAGCTCCACTCGGGTGTGCTGCCTCGTGTTGTCATGGAGAAGGATAAGTTAGTTTGCATTTTTGGGCCGACGAACACGCTGAAGTCGTTCTCTCAGTTTCCTGAGGGTAGTACAATACACTTCAGAGTTGATCTTTGCTCCGTAAGGGGGGACGTCAAACAGAACAATCCCTTCAGAGTACCAGAAGACCGTCGCCATGAATTTACAGCCTGAGGGTGCGACTTTGAACTTTTTCTTTGGAGGAGAGGTGCTGTTGCGCTACCAGATTGCCGTTTTGTTTCCGGTTCGAAGTCATAAACCCACGTTTCATCACCTGTGACGACCTTCGACAAAAAATTGTCACGATCAGCCTCGTAACGCGCAAGCAATTCTACACAGATTGGCCTTCGTTGCTGTTTGTGTGTTAAGAGGCGGGTAATCTAGGGGCACACGCCTTTGAATGCACGGACTGGTGGAAGAGTGTGTCAGCAGTACCAACAGATAATCCAGAAGAGCAGCGAGGTGTTTGATGGAGAATGCGTCGGTCATCTCGAATGAGACTGTCCGCACGTTCCAACATTGCAAGAGTCGCAGCTGTGTGCGGCCGGTGGGCACGTGGGAGATCCAATAGGTTTGTCTGGCCTTGTTGCTGTAATGACAGACGTCTTGCCCAACGACTCACCGTGCTTTCGTTCACTGCCAGGCCTCCGTAGACATTCAGCAAGCGCTTACGAATATCTGTGATGCTCTGGTTTTCCGCCAAAAGAATCTCGGTGACAGCTATCTGCTTGGAACGCACCTCCGTTACAGACGCCATTTTGAAGGCTACGTATAGCGCTACCGTCTGTCTTAACTTATGGAGCTATAGGGGTGAAGCGGATATATTCCACAATGTCTCACAAAAATTTCGCATTGTTTCAATCGAAGTCGGTCGAGGGAAAAATGTGTTGGGCTACTTACTGAATGCCCTTCGTAGGTGGTGAAACAGGGCAGTCCATTTGGAGCGGATTGCGTGTAAGGCGTGGACTGCAGGAGCAACTCGCGGAGAGCTGACGCCGGCACGGAGGAGGAAAGACGAGACAGTGCTGACTGCGGGCGGTGGAAGTTCCGGCGGCGCAGCTGCGCGGCTACTGCGCTCTGCCCCAGTAGCGGCTCATGCGTTGCAAGAAACAGGAACCACCTGACGCACATTACACCGCTCGGGCGACAACCTTACGGTCTTACAGAGCTGCTAGGCTTCTATTATCGCTTAAGCTCGCCATACTCAAGTTTTAGCTCCAATCTATCTGTGTTAAACTGTCAGAGTAAAACTCCAGCGAGATAGTCCATTAGTAGCGAGTAAAGAGTAATGGAAAGCGTGGGCAATTCACAATTGAGAACCAGAAATGTGCTCTGTAGTCAAATAGAACAGTATGTAGTAGTCAGTCGCAAATAATGATTTTTGCAAATCCAGATTTCGGTCACTGTGTGGCTATGTTTAGTGCTAAAAGACATATAAAGAACCAGTTACGAACAATGAGATAACATCATGTCCTATTATTTGTACAGTTGTGTGAGCTTTAAATGCGAATCAGTGATGTGGTACATACCATCAAATGTAAGTTAGAACATTAAAACCACCTACATATTATACAAGTAGTCCCGACTGGACTGTTCATGTCAAGTGTTGAGCTCACACTGAGGCCGCTGTTTACAGTTACAACACAACTGGATTCAGTGTACGTCATAGCAACCAAAAGCGCCCTCTTCTGTTTTTCTTATTTTCTTTCAAGACGTGGCCATTCATCCATCTGAATAGTGCAACATCGGTTATGACGATACCAACGTAAGGAAACCGAGCCCCTGAGCGGAGAAAATTTCCGCCTTACCGGGAATCGATCCCCGACCCCGTCCCTTGGCAATCTGTTGTGCTGACAGCGCAGAGCGCTGTCTTCACATATATGATACATTGAAAACATGTATTCACTTTATTTTGCAGTTTTTATGTTTTATCATTGTTTATTATTTTATGCTTTCATCTACATAAACCAAATAAAACAGTAACTAATTTTTTACCGTTTTATATACGTGGTGGTAATTGTGTGAACGAACCGGTGGCATCGGTCACGGTTGCATACTTTACAATTGAACTTGGCTTAAAAAATACAAAACAATATTGTAAGCATGATTGAAGGAATTGGAACAGAGAATAATGGTGTTATAAGTCATCTTACCAACAGCGGTATGTCAAAAGGACCTGATATTTTCTGCATTATAATGTCCTCTCTCATGTGCCACCAACAGAAATACATTATAATTTACACAGCTTTGCGTTAAAACTAATAGACTTCCAACTACATCGTGTAATAATGTGGAAAATACATTATATCATGTATAGGAGTAGTGTAATCACAAGTAGGTCGTTAATGTCAGATCTGCACATAAACGAAGAGTTTTCGATTGGACTGAAGTGTTCTTACCGAAGCTTACATCGTCAGTCAGTTGTGATCTCCGTGTGCTCGCGGACGTATTCGCGGAAGTACCTGCGCAGTTGTTTTTTTCACGGACGCGGCGGTGGACGTGTGAAGGCGATTGCAGGCTGCTATCGGTTCTCCATCTGATGACGACATGGCTCACGTCACGGACATCGCGTCGGGCACTGCACTGGGTGACACTGCACCGCAAGTACATCATGACACCGCGAAGCAAAGCCTCAAGACCAGGTCTATATCAGACGCAAAGGCCAAACACCGGGAGGGGAAGTATGAAGACCATCGACGTCATTGCAAAGAAGCTTTAGAAGAAATACGTCGTATCAAAGAACTTCTTCAGGAGGATACAGACGGCGATTCTGAATACTTATCGTCGTCTGACTCTAACCACGGAGCGACAGTAACAGGCCCTCATGAGACAATAAATCCGGAAGGTGACTCTATGGAATACCAACCTGTTCTTGACACCGTCGCTAACGAGCTGTTTCACCCAGTTCAGCGCAGGCAGAACCTTTGCCTCAGTGGTGCTCAGGCACTAAAAAAAGCTGCGCAACCGACACTTCTCATTACAAACACGTATGACGCCCTAGCTGGAGCGTCGGCGCAGGAGCCTACGACCACCGACCCAATTACCAGGAGGTGTTCGACTTCAGCAAGTATCGGCACAGGTAGCAGGATATCACCAGCAGAGACATGAAGGTTGTGGTCAAAGATATGCACCTTCTGTTACTGCGGAAGAAGTGCACACAGATCTACAAGAGCAAGGCTTTACCAGAAAGCATGTTCTCCAGTTCAAGCTTAAGAAGCAGGGAAAGCTGCCGGCGTATGCTGTGAGACTACCAAAGGGGGGATAAATCTTATACCATCTATGGAATTAGTTATGCGTTGTCGGCGAAAGTGTGAAGGGGGAGGATTACCGCTCTCGCAACGAACTATCCCAGTGTAAACGTTGTCAACCTTTGACACACACACACACATCTCGTTATTGTTGGCTACCGGCACTTTTGTGTTAAATGTGACGCAATGCACACCAGTACTGAATGCACACTACCACCTCCAGGCTCACTTCGTAAGTGCGTGGGTTGCCAGAACCCGCTTTTAGCTTCTTGGAAGGGCTGTATTGAATTTCAGAAAGCTCTCAAGAAGTTCCGCCCATCAGCGCCACGTCCTGCACAACCACAGAGGGTGATGTGTTGGCTGAAGAGCCAACACCGTGTTACGAGAGGAGGCCGAAATGCACGCGTTTTAGGTCACGCAGGCTGGCGTGAGGAGGGAAGGACTATACTGACGTGAGATCTGGAACATGACAAGGAATTAGAATTCAGAAAGGGGACGTAGACGTAATTAGTTTGATACTTAACTTTAATCCATTAATGATGAACGTCGCTCTTGAAGGTACATGAGTCACAATATTGTCTGTTCAGAAGACATAGTAACTGAATATGGCGCCTTGCTAGGTCGTAGCAAATGACGTAGCTGAAGGCTATGCTAAACTGTCGTCTCTGCAAATGAGAGCGTCTGTAGTCAGTGAACCATCGCTAGCAAAGTCGGGTGTACAACTGAGACGAGTACTAGGGAGTGTCTCTCGAGTAGACCTGCCGTGTGGCGGCGCTCGGTCTGCAATCACCGATAGTGGCGACACGCGGGTCCGACGTATACTAATGGACCGCGGCCGAGTTAAAGGCTACCACCTAGCAAGTGTGGTGTCTGGCGGTGACACCACAGGGGGAATCTCCAACTGTTATTGGCTGACGCGGCTGGACTGGGTGCTCAAAACGCCCGCCACCCTCCTCCCCCCCCCCCCCCCCCTCCACCATCACTGGACCATGTGTGGATTGCAACTACAGTACGGGAAGGCCGAACATTTGCTTCAGCAATGCAGGGTGTATGACGTGACACTGGTTGTTCAACACCGTGGGCGTCTCGGGACAAAGATGTGGATGCCGCGCTTACGGAGGTGACAACTGTTCTCCAATTTCTTAGCAGCCAGAACTTCCAACACGAACTCGTCATTGCTAGGACAAAGATGGTGGCAGCTAAAGACAAGCTGCCTAAGAGTCATACTGGTGAAGACACTGGCTCAGCTTGAGAGATCATGGCTGCACATACAAAGGATCCTCGCATCTCTCTACGGAATGTTACTGGAGTTCGCAATAAGAAACATGAACCCAAAGATCCACATAGTCCTCTTCTCAGAGACTCACCCACGGCTAGATGAAACTTTCAGACTTCGGAGTATAGTGGGTTACAGCATTGACAGACCTGCACGATGTGGTGGCGCAGCAGTATACCTTTGCCGTACTATTACTCATTTGCATGTCGACTTACTGGACAGATTTGGGAGAGGTCACTTTTGTGGCGGCATATCTTCACCCCGCAGCGCAGCTCATAGCACAAGACTTACATCATGTCTTGGCACCAAATGGCAAGTTGTTTATTGGCAGCGACTGCAATACGAAGCATCCTACCTGGAATTCACACACTAGCAGCCCTAGGGGACTGGTGCTGCACTGCTTGGAACAGGACTTTGACCTGGAGATTTGGGGACCTTTCGAGCCGACTCACATTCCCTCCCTCAGCCATCAACGTCCATATGTCCTTGACATTGTTATCACACAAGGACTTGGGATTGACGTCTGTCTTATTACTATCAATGACTTATCGTCGAACCATGATCCTGTTCTGGCGTCGCTAACACGGACGAGTCACCTACCGAGCCAGCGAGTTCACGAGGAAAATAACTGGCCCCAGTTCAAGACGTATATAAGTAACAACACCGTGCCTACTCTGGAGGTTCAGACGTCGGCCATTATAGATTACGCCCTCGCTTATTTAAGGCGGAAACTACGGGAGGCCGACAAACTATTGCCTGTAATGGCTGTTGAGGACTTCCAGACCCACGATCCGTTGCCTTCCTTACTTGAAGAGCTACGGATACAGATGAACCGGCACGGGAAGCTATGGCAAAGCACTCGCAACCCAACTAACAGCCGATGCGTGCTTCGCCTGGATAGGCAGTTTCGACGACGATTGAATGGCAAGTGGAAACGTGAGAGGATAAGGTGTCCTCCTTCCTGCTGCAAACCAAAAACTTGAGGACCGACCCCAAGTCATAACGACAGCTTCAGAGACCTCCGATTTTAACAGAAGAAAATGACGCTTCTGAGGGAGCCTTTGAACAGAGCCCAGAGAGAACAGGAGTATTCCACCATGTAACTAGTCGATCGGATCATCACCGCTCCCGACTCCCGACTGGTTCCGTCCCAGTCTAACGACACCTAGCGAGCTTGGAACCATATTCAGGCAGCTAAATGGGAACAAGGCTGGTGTTGACAAGATCAGCAACTTACACCTGAAGAGTGCCACATAAAATATAAGACATACGTGCATCGTCGACTGACACTCTGCCCTCCATATGAATGCAGTACTTGAAGCAGTTCGTAGACGGACGACTACCCTGCACAAAAAAGTAGACACAGCTTGATTCGGTGTAGCACATAAGAGCTCTGGGCAGGACGATACCATCCCTCCCACCCCCCACCCTCCTCATTGGTATCGGTATAAGGTACCACGTTTTTTGGTACTATGACATCCTTACCCTTCCCTCCAACTGACGGTATCCTACGGACCGAAATACTGGCCCCAAGAAGATGACCCCAAAAGTTTATTCATAATAAAATGGAACCGAAGTCATTACCTATAATTAATAGCAAATCATCACCATTGTATCTGAAGTAGTATATTAGTCTACCTGTCACATCAGGAGTGTTCTGAAAAAATTTGTTCTGCAAATGATTGATAACAATATCAGCTGAAATGCCTGAAAGGGACTTGCCCATACATAAACCATCCTTCTGTAAAAACATATCCCCATTGAATTGAAAATAACTATTCTCCAAAATTAATGTAGGCAGTTTATGTACTCACTGAATTTATCATTTGACAATTTGTCTTGTATTATAAAGTTATGTTCAATGACTTCAGTGGTGTCAATTATTGGAATATCAGTATATAAATTAGTTATATCTAACGAAACTAGTTTCGTGTCATTCGATCCTAGTACATCCTTAATTTTTTTAGCTAATTCTTAACTATTTTCCACGGAGTATTGGTGGTTTGTAATGTCGTGTCATGTCGTTAAGACGAGCACCTCGATGTGATGTCCATTCCACGGTGATCAATATGTGGGAAACGAAATATGCATTGGCGTAATAAGTACGAACGTTAAACAAGAAGTTGGCTGCACACAACTATTTACAATTCTGCTATAGGTAGAGAACGCCCTTTATTAGGGGGAGGGACCGCATGAAGATAAAACAAAGTGAGTGAACAGTTTGTATGACTTTGGCAAACGTACATTATCAATTCAGTACTGGTTCTGTTGCGGATAATTGCCATGGATAACTCCGGATCTATATTTGTCACCGATTTCAGTAGGAATGGTGGACTACGACGTCAGAAGAAGAGATACGGGTTGACAATTATTGAACTATATGAAATAAAATAGTCATGACGTTTGAACGGTTGGCGTTAGGATGTTCAATCTGTACGTTTGGCCACTCGGTATGACGGGAATTTGTATGCACATGCGCACGCGCCTTGTTGTTGTCGGCCATTTACACTTTGAATGGTTCGTCAATAAGCAAAATTGGCGCATTTGTGGGGACTGAGAATCCACATTTCACGATCGAGAAGTCTCTTCAGCCTCAACGGGTGACTTTGTGGTGTGCAAGGTCCAGTCACGGAATAATCGGTGCGATATTGCTTGATGGCACGGTGACCGCCGAACGTTACGTGAAGGTTTTGGAAGATGATTTGATCCTTATTATCCGAAGTGGCCCTGATTTCGACAAGATCATGCAGGACGGAGCTCGATCTTATCGAAGCAAAACAGTGTAAGATGTCCTGGAGGAGCAGTTGGGGGACAGCATTCTGACTCTGGGGTACCCAGAGGCCATTGGCATGGGCTTCGATTGGCCGCCATATTCTCCGGATCTGAACACATGCGACTCCTTTTTGTTTTGTACTGTATTAAAAACAAGGTGTGCAACAATAACCCCAAAAACAATGCTGAGCCGAAAACAGCAATTCAGTATGCCATCGACAGTATCGATGTTCCGACTCTTGAGCGCGTCATACAGAATTTCGTCTGCGCCACATAATCGACAGTGCTGACAGGCATACCGAACATGTAGTGCCCGACGCGATGTCCATGACGTGAGCCATGTAGTCATCAGATGGAGGACCGATAGCAGCCTGCAATCGCCTTCAGACGTCCACCGACGCGTCCATGGAGGAAAAAAAAAAAAAAAACTGCGCAGGTACTTCCGCGGATACGTCGGCGAGCACACGGAGATCACAACTGACTAACGATGTACGCTTCGGTAAGAACACTTCAGTACAACCGAAAACTCCTCGTTTATGTACAGATCTGACATTAACGACCTACCTGTAATTACGGTGGGCTGGACACGAAGAACAGAGTGACCTTATTGTGATTGTAGTATGAATGACTGCAATCTGTCGTGTAGTGGAAAGACATTCAAATTCTGTCCGTCCATTCGCTTTCTTACGAAAAAACATAAATAAAATTTCCCGAAATCGTGGAATAGATAACAGAAGCATCATCCTGCAGCTTTTTGCAGGAGTGAAAGTAACGCCGCGAAGGAACCTCCCGCATATTAGAGGCACGGATGCCGTGTGGATAATTGGAGGAAGAAATAAGTGGTACATGCAACCGAGGCAACGAAAAAAACCTAGAAAATGCGCCTTCATCATAACTGAAAAGAATTTTTACTAGACGATAATTTCTTTTTCTTTGCACCTGTTAAAGCAACTTCTCACGCGCAAATTTATACGAAGATGCTGTTGCTTTTAGATAGCGTCATTCTTAAAAAGAAATTCTATTGATTTTACTTCTCTTTTGAACAAAACAAAACAGCTGATTTTAGCACACTGGAACCATGTTCCAGAAGAACATATGAAGCGAACATCACTTCATTACTAGAGAGCAACAATAAATAAGTACAACAGTTGCATATTCAGTATCGGAGTTTGTGGAAAATATGATCAGCAGCTGGTGATTAAATTACCAAATAAATGAAAAATAGCGACAGATGTAATTTGTAAATTAATTTGCAAGATTTCGCTTTAGGAATTGTTCCTTTTTTGTCATTATATGCAGTCACCAACAAATTTGTTTTCGCCAATTCGATGCTTCGTTCCTTAGCATCTATGCTGACGGCTTACAAAACAGGATTGAACGATGACGATGGCGTTTACGCATGGCGGACAAACTCGGCCTTGAGTTAGGACACTGTTGCTATCTTTTTCTGCCATGTCAAAGGAAGCTTCTTAGGTTCATAAAGGTCATGATGTTATTGAACTGAGACACATTCACATTTTGTTTCTCCTGTAAACTTTCTTCCTCTTTGGTGTCCTTCTGGAATCAAATTAGTCGAGAACAGCGAGAAATTCTGCTTTGATCGTTAGCGCTCGCTGTATGTTGTGGTATGATCTTGCAAACTTACATACACATAGTCTTGCTTTTTTGGGGCAGCTGCAGAATAGTATTTAAGCTAGTTCATCACATGGAATGTGTGAATTTATTATTTAACAAAGCTTACAATTTTGTAGGGTGTACTCATCCATATATCTGCTGCTGCATCAGGCTCATGTTGTCTACTGCAACATAGGTTTTAAGCCTCGATTAATAAATACAATAATTAAGTTTCAGAACTTTTATTCTAAGGTATTTCATCATTGTTCTGACATGCTTACCACACTGATTTACATTTTCCTTAAGTCATTACTTGCTTCTTCCACTGAATCTAATAAAATACTACTCTCTAATGCCAACATAGCTGTCCCTTTATATATGAATCCGAACAATCCTCGCTATTATTATAATGAGCTTTTTAATAAAATTACAATTAAAACTGTTGTTATAAAATTAATGACACATATCAGCAGTTGCACTGGCACTTATAGAACGAATACATTTAACGAACTTTAACTATTTAATATTTTATAAATGTGAAAATACTAAAATATGAAATATTAACAATACTTTTACTATTTTTAGAAAATGAAAAAGATACATGGATCGGAAAATGTTCCTACCAATATTTGTGTTTCCAAGTCACCTATTGAGTGTGGCAATATAGGTATTTTATTTATTATTACACAATAACTAAAGAACTACCAATGTTTACATGGCACTTTTTCGCTAATTGCATTTTAATTTTCTAATTAATTCTGATTCAGTTGGTTTTTCGTTTAAATACAACAGACTTTAATTTAGTTATTGTTTTAACACAAATCCATCTCAGTTTCAAGGAAATGACTGTGATCAAAGTTCTCGATCATTTTCTTTCAGATTTCACCTAATTACATTAATCCTAAATGTGCCTACCAATTACAGGACTTACATACTTCAAATGGGTTTCAGTGGATTGTTACGTCGCAAATGCTTTAAAATAAATAAACGCAGAGTCGTCTGATGGCTGTCCCATACAACTGATAAAAAGCGCCGTGAGGATACATCCTTATGACTTGGAATCCGCAGTAAAAGGGACAGCATCATCATCATTATTTAAGACTGATTATGCCTTTCAGCATTCAGTCTGGAGCATAGCCCCCTTATAAAATTCCTCCATGATCCCCTATTCAGTGCTAACATTTGTGCCTCTTCTTATGTTAAACCTATTACTTCAAAATCATTCTTAACCGAATCCAGGTACCTTCTCCTTGGTCTTCCCCGACTCCTCCTACTCTCTGCTGCTGAACCCATGAGTCTCTTGGGTAACCTTGCTTCTCCCATGCGTGTAACATGACCCCACCACCTAAGTCTGTTCATTCTGACTGCTACATATATAGAGTTCATTCCCAGTTTTTCTTTGATTTCCTCATTGTGGACCCCCTCCTGCCATTGCTCCCATCTACTAGAACCCGCAATCATCCTAGCTACTTTCATATCCGTGACCTCAACCTTGTTGATAAGGTAACCTGAATCCACCCAGATTTCGCCCCATACAACAAAGCTGGTCGAAAGATTGAACGGTGCACAGGTAACTTAGTCTTGGTACTGACTTCCTTCTTGCAGAAGAGAGTAGATCGTAGCTGAGCGCTCACTGCATTAGCTTTGCTACACCTCGCTTCCAGTTCTTTCACTATGTTGCCATCCTGTGAGAATATGCATACTAAGTACTTGAAACTGTCCACCTGTTCTAACTTTGTTCCTCCTATTTGACACTCAACCTGTTCATATTTCTTTCCCACTGGCATTACTTTCGTTTTGGAAATGCTAATCTTCATACCATAGTCCTTACATTTCTGATCTAGCTCTGAAATATTACTTTGCAAACTTTCAGTCGAATCTGCCATCACAACTAAGTCATCCGCATATGCAAGACTGCTTATTTTGTGTTCACATATCTTGATCTCACCCAGCCAGTCTATTGTTTTCAACATATGATCCATAAATAATATGAACAACAGTGGAGACAGGTTGCAGCCTTGCCTTACCCCTGAAACTACTCTGAACCATGAACTCAATTTACCGTCAACTCTAACTGCAGCCTGACTATCCATGTAAAGACCTGTAATTGCTTGCAAAAGTTTGCCTCCTATTCCATAATCTCGTAGAACAGACAATAACTTCCTCCTAGGAACCCGGTCATATGCCTTTTCTAGATCTATAAAGCGTAGATACAGTTCCCTGTTCCACTCATAACACTTCCCCATTATTTGCCGTAAGCTAAAGATCTGGTCCTGACAACCTCTAAGAGGCCTAAACCCACACTGATTTTCATCCAATTGGTCCTCACAGAAATTACCGTTCTAACATTTCATCAATGACTGGTTCCACAGATTTTCTAGTCTGATTTTCAGTATTGCAATTAAGTTGATTACTGCCTCGGTGTCGAAAATGGGACTACTGACGTTGACTATTGTACAGTGTGTTTCTAAATGATTCATCCGCTTTCACAGGACTATGCGACCTACATGAATGAAGACAGATTGTGGCTTATGAATAGGATTGCACATTGTAAACGGATGATGATGATGATGATGATGATGATGATGATGATGATGATGATGATGATGATGTTGTCATAGGGGGCAACGGAGTGCCCCATGTCTTACAATTGGACGCCACTTCCGTGACTTGAGTATTCCTGAGCCAAAGCACTCCGTGTTCCCAGGAGGTCGGCCATTCAGGTACTAGCGACTTCGCTCAACTTCCGTGAAAAGACGAGAACTGTATATGCCACGTGGCAAGGCCGTTGACCTCATTAAAAGCATTCTGGGTTATTCAGTCTACATCTTGAGGAACGCCGCTGCAATACGGCCAAAACCATTTACTACTTTCGTATTTGAGCATTTTACGTTGCAACATGACACAGACGTAAACCCTGATAAATTTCAATGAGAGTTACACCAACTGCGGAAGCTTATGTGTTTAGACTTTGAGGGTACTATGTGCAGTTTTCATTCACCTTCGAGAAATGTTCAACGTGCGCCCCCCAGCGGGAGCACGAGAAATTCGCAGACGACGGTCACACTCGCCCCATAGTTCTAAGAGAATGTCTGGAGTTCGGTACTCACTGCTATTGCTATGTGGGATTGCAGTTGACACAAAGTTACTGGAGGGGAAGACTCGTAAAAGGAGTCCTTCACAAAACCCCATAAAAATGAGATATCGTGAGTTATTCAAATGTTTCAAATGGCTCTGAGCACTATGGGACTTAACATCTGTTGTCATCAGTCCCCTAGAACTTAGAACCACTTAAACCTAACCAACCTAATGACATCACACAACACCCAGTCATCACGAGGCAGAGAAAATCCCTAACCCCGCCGGGAATCGAACCCGGGAACCCGAGCGTGGGAAGCGAGAGCGCTACCACACGACCACGAGCTGAGGACATATACCGTGAAGTAAGGCGACGTTTGAGACCAATGGTGCAAAGCGAGATCCGTACTCCTCGTACGACCAATCAGTCTTTCAAGCAGCTCGTTGTTAAGAATCGCCTTTAGTCATAGGTGTCAGTGCGGTATTGCTCCGTGAAGAAACAGTCAGCCTTGGCTGCCGGGATGTAGTTATTATTTATTTACCAACGGCGCATTTCGCTTGATTCGGGCATCTTGAGACTGGCTTACAGAAAAATATACATTTTGTCAGAAGTGATATGACCCCATTTGCAAAACTGAGTTGAGTTGGGTTGTTTTCGGGAAGGAGACCAGACAGCGAGGTCATTGGCCTCATCGGATTAGGTAAGGACGAGGAAGCAAGTCGGCCGTGCTCTTTGAAAAGAACCATCCCGGCATTTGTCTGGAGCTATTTTGCGAAATCACGGAAAACCTGAATCAGGATGGCCGGACGCGGGATTGAACCGTCGTCCTCCCGAATGCGAGTCCAGTTGCTAACCATTGCGCCATCTCGCTCGGTAAAACTGGAGTTATTAGCTGGTAACTGAAACACGACTTACTTAATATTAGATGGTTTAGGTACATTGGATAACGAGCCCATAGATCGTTCCATTAAATAACTGCCCTCGTCAAACATCTGGAAACATTGTACTGTGACCTATAAATAAACAGAACGGAATAAGAAGTCACACCCAGTGCCCGTCTGTTCATAATTTTTTTTATGTTATTTACCTTCGTGGAGTCCGTAACGCAGCCAGCGAGATTTAAACTCACTGAAAAACTTTCAACTAGCCTGGCTACCGTTTACAATAATTTGTATTTTACACACCTTGAAATAGGAGAAGAAAAATAAAAGACAACCGATTACGTTGTTGAGACATGCGACGTAGTCCAATGAATGCAAAACAGGATCAAAAATTTAAGTACCGGTACAACCCTGCAACCAAGACTGGCTGTTTCTTCAAAGTGTTTTACTAGTTGCTGCGCAATCCGTACCAAGTGCTGGAAAACGTTTTATTTGGACCAAGGTTTTATGTTCGTTCGCACATAAGAAACAGTTCTATGAAACTGGCTGAAACTTTTAAAGTCACATTATGCATGAGGACTCACATGGGGCGCATATAATATTTCTGCCCAGTCAACATTTTTATCGGCTTATAAAATTAGCCAACCTTCGTTACAGATTAAAGATATAACTGGGGATACGAGTGATTAGGCGAAGGCTCGAAGACGAAGCTGTAGAACGGTCCCCCTAGATGAGGCCGCAGTGGGCTACAAGCGCTGACTGGCAACCCAGCTGGTCCGGATGTAGCCGCGCGGCGAGCCCGTTTCCGCTGCCGAAGAGGAAGGGGCCGCTAGCTAGTAACAGGTAGCAGGCAGCAGGCGTAACGGTGAGCCGGCCACTGTGTCACCGTAACGGCCCGCACCAGAAGTAGCCGCCGCTACTCGCTCACGTGCCGTACCATTCGTGGCGCGCTGCCTCCAGGTTCCAGGGTCGCAAATGAAAAAGATAAATCCGAGACATCTACTTAATACTTCTTAGTCGTAGTTCCGTACAGATATACATTCCACTCATCTTTCTTACGACACACTAGTTCCTATCGGTGGGTTCTACGTATAACTACCTCTCTAAGGTGATATTATTACTGGAACCTGCAACGGTATACAAACTTCAGTCCACGCAGGTGTTAAATGAACTGGAAGCTACTCAATCAACTGCTCACTGCTCTATAAACCATGCTCCCTGTTGAGCTACCTATATTTGTTATGTACTTGGCCATTGACAAATAACAGGAACATAACGATCGATGTGATTTCAGAAGTGCTCATCAGAGCTATGCCTCAGAATTTAGGGATTATAGAAGTACTCTGAAGTGTTGATTTATTTATATCTGTATCTCCATCGAGGCACATCATATTGGTGAATGTTTCCAGAGATCCAGTCATCAAATGGGGATGAAGATGGAAAACGTTATGAGCTCTGTTAAGTCCATCTTTATACACGATAGTTCAACGACTTCGGCTGTTTAATATAAAAATGGTTCAAATGGCTCTGAGCACTATGGGACTTAACATCTATGGTCATCAGTCCCCTGGAACTTAGAACTACTTAAACCTAACTAACCTAAGGACATCACACAACACCCAGTCATCACGAGGCAGAGAAAATCCCTGACCCCGCCGGGAATCGAACCCGGGCGCGGGAAGTGAGAACGCTACCGCACGACCACGAGCTGCGGACTGTTCATTATAAAATGTCAAATCAAAAACACCTTGAGTCGTCTATATTTCTAATTTTATTTTATTTATGTGACGAGTTTCGGCTTTTCACTACACTTTCATCAGTCTGCAATTGATGAACGAAGGGATTGCACAGTGAAAGTAGTTGTCTAGGGACACCAGTTTCTAAATGTTGGCCCCCCTGCTTCTGTTGAATGTGACGTCGGGTTTGTCCTACACATTAGTCAGTGTGCCTGAAGATAGCATAGTGAAACGCTGAAACTGCTCGCATAACTAAAATAAAATTGGAAATGTAGACGGCTGATGGTGTTTTTCATTTGACGTATTAAATTTATCAACTCTTCATTCCTGATTTAATGCTGTAAAGGGTGCCATGAAAACCTTTCCCATTTCGTAACAGTGCCTCTTTCGATTCGTGTCTTCCGCAAATGATTTGTATTCAAAATGTTTCCGCAGTGAACGCCGCTACCCATCGGTAGCGTAAGGCAAGAGATACGCTCTCCAGAAAAGCTACCTTTTGCTATCAGCAACACTCTCGTTTCAATCTTCAATGCTTTGGCGGCTAAAGTGTACTTACGGTGTTTTCGTATTTTTCTTGCGCACTGCCATTTGCAGTTCGTTACCTTTGATCATCACCATCCAGGTAATCATACTATAGTTTTGTCTATCATAAATACTTAGCCCTTTTTTCAGAGTGTGTCAAGTTTACTCCAAGGTTATAATTAGACAGGAACTTAATAGCACGGCTTAAATTGCTACGACGGAAAGAAGAATCAGCTAATCACTTACGATGCAAAGAAAATTACGAACGAGAATATTGATGGCTATTTGCAGCTGACTCTTGATTTGTCCTGATGACTTCACATCAATCATCTCGTGAAGCGTTATCAATAGCAGCTCGTAGCGAACAATCAGCCAATACATAAGTGCATTTTCACTATTTTTGGGATATTTCACCGCGTTTCAGTATGTGCAGATGCAATTAAGTTTTTTGAGTCGCATACGCACCTGGTTCCACTGAAACATTGCGTTAGACGATCAGTTTTATAAGTTTTTATATATAGACTGAAGCGGCGAGTGATAATTTGTGCAAAGGCCGGGAATCGAAGACGGGTCACCCGCGTACTAGGTAGGTGCGTTAGTCACAGCCACCATGGCACAGCGGTTCACATATTGAGGATTTCGATCGAGGAGGAAGGCCTACCAAGGTAATCAGTGCAATTGTGTGAACCGCTTCAGTCTGTATACGCAAAATCACGTCTGTATGTGACCTGCAGTCTCTGAAATTGTGTGATTTCATTTTTTATTTTTTTTAAAGATGATTATAATACCCGTCAACAACATACAAGCGTGCACACGGTACTGAAAAATGGAACTAAAACATTTGCGGTAATTAAAGAGGTTTTGAACGGCACAAAACAATGAAATACAATACCGAATGGAATGCACAGAGAGTGACTCTACTGTGAAATACTAATATATGAATTTATATAAGAGAGAAAACGATAGCCAGGCTAGCTGTCAGTCTCTCAGCGAGTTTACATCTCGCTGGCTGCGTCACGGGGGCCTTGCAACGTGAAGTTCTTGGCAGGGCTGTTCAAAAAATGGTTCAAATGGCTCTGGGCACTATGGCACTTAACAGCTATGGTCATCAGTCCCCTAGAACTTAGAACTACTTAAACCTAACTAACCTAAGGACATCACACAACACCCAGCCATCACGAGGCAGAGAAAATCCCTGACCCTGCCGGGAATCGATCCCGGGAGTGGGAAGCGAGAACGCTACCGCACGACCACGAGATGCGGGCGGCAGGGCTGTGTCCTGACTGTTTCCAGACCCAGTTAGCTTTTCCTTCAGCACTGTTTTCTTCCTATATTTTTATCGTACCATATTCAGAAGTTCCACAAGGCTCCTGGTATCAGGTTTATACGAAACTGAAGCGTGAGTCCTCACTAGTACACGTAGAATCCAAGCCTCTTAATAGCGGTTTCTGCGGTTACCGAGATCAGGGAACGTAAGTAGGATCGCAGCAACCAAGTCAACAGGCATAATGGATCGAGCCTATCAGTAGAAGCGTCTAAGCTGGCATCCCTTCCAGAGAGATGACGGTTCATTGCTTCGAAATGCATGTTAATTGTTACTTTATAACGTGGCCGTCGGAATTTACTATTAAATTATTATGTTCAATCAAATGATGTGACAGTGACAATGCCGGCCGCGGTGGTCTCGCGGTTAAGGCGCTCAGTCCGGAACCGCGTGACCGCTACGGTCGCAGGTTCGAATCCAGCCTCGGGCATGGATGTGTGTGATGTCCTCAAGTTAGTTAGGTTTAAGTAGTTCTAAGTTCTAGGGGACTGATGACCTCATATGTAAAATCCCATAGAGCTCAGAGCCATTTGAACCATTTTTTTGACAGTGACAACATCGGACTACCCAACGCCGTGTTATGACGATATTGCTGGAAGGGCATACTTTTTTGCAACATTGTTTTAGCATGTTTGCAGAGTTTTGAAATTGGAACCTTAAAAGAGAAAGATAAACATTGTTGTTAACTGGAAGGTTGACAAACGTATTGCCAATGACCTAATGTACTAAATCACATAATAATATGGCATCGTAATAATAATAGTAATCAATTACACAATTATTCATTCTAACTATACCTACTAGTCATGTACTAAGCACGGGCAACATTAATAAAACGGATATCGTGCAGCTAATGAAATTTACTATTTTTACTACAGTGGTGCAGATATTTTCATGAAGCTACATTTGAATGACTTTAACACCCAAACTCACTGCTACTTTAGCGTTATAGATTGTAGAATAAAAGGAAACGAGTTCTTCACACTATGTTTAAAGAATTTATATAGAAAGGAACACGGAAGTATTCATCAAAAACTGCGTTTTAAAAATTTTTAAACTTGTCTGTAGTGTTATGTCGGTGAGGTGGACGTTACATAATCTTAGTGGCATCTATGTGGCACATTTAACATATCGTCACCCAGGGTAATAAATTTCCTCCCACATTAATATATTGTCTCTGCAGTTATGACAAGCCATGCTTTTCTTCCAGATAATACGTTTTTATGTCTCTACACTTCGAGCAACGAACACTTCTACATCATGTCAGCGACAGATACACTACTCCATGCAGTTACAATAAATAGTCTCTGGCTAAACAGTGCAGTTGTCGCACAGAGATAGTAAAATGTTTACATACTTTCGTTTATTTTTCCTACACGTTCTTCTGTTTCTCTGTTTAACTTTTGACAGAATGTATATTAAAAATATCTGCAGTTGTTACATTGAGCATAATGACAATAAAGAATTTATAGAAACATTCCTTACGTCACTAACAGATGACCTTACTTGTTACATTTACTTAATTTCGACACATACATCAAAATACCTTTAACTGAATTGTTAAATGAAATTACCAAATAAAGGAACGAAAATTATGCTGTCCCTTTATTTTGTGGTGTATTTAATGTCGTAAATTAATTGTGTCGTTAAAACTTCCCTAAGGAAAGATTGTCAATAGGACTGGAGCTCGAATGCAAAACTGCGCATTATCTGAAAACTGTTCTGATAAATGACAGAACTAGTCGTCACAGGTAGGGAAGAGAATCAACTGCAAGCGTAATTGGTGAAGCATTGCCCGTATCATTGTGTATTCACCGGTAGGCGTAAAGAATAGCAACTCATGCCCGACAACTATGAAGCCTTGTAACGAATGTGTGTGTGTGTGTGTGTATGTGTGTGTGTGTGTGTGTCAGTCAGATTCATCCGTTAAAATTGTGATCCGGAGATTATCTACTGATGCAAGATGATGGATGTTGGTGGAGGAGGCTGAAAGTCGGGAAGCTGTGCGCACGTGCTGAAAGGCTGGACTGTGGCGCATGCGCAGACGGAGCCGCGGCTGTTCCATTTTGGACCGTGCCGGCCCGGCCCTGCGAGGCAGGGCAGAGCAGAGCAGAGCAGAGAGCGACTTCGCGCCGCGTCCCGTGGCGTGGCGTCGCGGCGCGTCGTCTGGCGGGCGCCGCCATTGTCACCACCGGAGCGGAACAAAAAAACGAAGCGGAGCGTCGGGCTGGCGGCGGCGGTGGTACGTGTTTTTCTGGCCGCGGGCCCAGTTTTTGTATTTGGGAGGGACAGATATTTTTACTGGCCGCGGCGCTCCGCTCTCGAAACCGGAAATCGTCGCTCATGGAAGCTGGCAGCCGTGCCACCGAGTCCGGCTCTGCTCTCCTCGCCGAGGTTCAACACTTGCGAGATTCTGCACATCACCTTATAAATATCACCGCAGAGCGAACACATGGCAGGCGCTGCTAAAAACGGCGGATTACAAGTTTCGGAATACTGTTATAGCGGAATTAATATTATTTCCAACAAGTATTGAGCGAGGCCGGGATTATACAAAACGTAACACGTCGGGAGTATCAGCGAGCTATAGAGTACAAATTTCTTTTGAATGTTTGGAAACCAAACAGAAATACCGAACTAGCTTTCTTTAATTGCGTGTAATACAGAGAACGTTTTTTTTACTCGGTACGTTTACGCTGAACCTATCATGAGTAAACAAAAACTCAATAGGCCGAGGATGGTGCAGGAAATCGGACGCAACCTTTGTAATGTAGCATACGAGGGACTCGCCCTATTTAGGTAACTCGGCTCAGGGTGGCCGGGCTGTGCTTTAAATCCCAGTCCTCCCGAAAGAAAAAATGTCTCTGAGCTCTATGGGACTTGACATCTGAGGTCATCAGTCCCCTAGAACTTAGAAATACGTAAACCCAACTAACCTGAGGACATCACACACATCCATTCCTTAGGCAGGATTCGAACCTGCGACGCGTAGCAGTCGCGCGGATCCGGACTGAAGCGCCTAGAACCAGCCCTCTCGAAAGAGATTGAAGTATCTTCACCTCAGCGTCGCCTTGTACGGTTGCGACGAGTCGGATAATTCCTGGTTGTGGTTTCTGAAGCATTGTGTGTCAGTGGCTGATTTTCTACCGGAACGTCGGCCGTGGTAGCGGAGCGGTTCTAGGCGTTCAGTCCGGAACCGCGCGTCTGCTGCGCTCGCAGGTTCGAATCCTGCCACGGGCATGGATTTGTGTGATGTCCTTAGGTTAGTTAGGTTTAAGTAGTTCTAAGTCTGTGGGACTGATGACCTCAGATGTTAAGTCCCATAGTGTTCAGAGCCATTTGAACCATTCTCTACAGGAGCTGACGGAACCCATTTTCGTGTACAATATTTTGATAGCTGACTTATACGTACAGCTACAGCGCTCAAAATTGGACCTATCATATCGTCTACAAATCGGAAAACGTATTAAAACGATTGTTAGGTTATCACCCACCGACATATAGAGAAATATGCTCGCAAAATACCAGATGTGCAGCGTCTTCAGTGGCATCTCTGCCGGTTAAGATTTTCAAATTTTCAGTTACTCTCTAGTCGGACTAAAATGGTTGTAACCTTTTTCACCGCCTTTCTTTGTTTTAGGCCGATGTCCCCTATTAGTTGTCTCCTCTGAGTTGAACAGTAGCCAAGAGTGGACCGTGTAAGTCTTTTGTAGCAAATATCTTACAGACGAACTGCAGTTTGCAGTTATCCTACAAATAAATTGCAGCCGTCCATTTTCTTTGAGCACAACTGACGTACGAATATAAGCCAGTGACGCTTCATATCTCTACACATCGTTCCGAAATATTTTTGACACGGGTGATGTCTGACTCATTAATTCGGTAGCCGAAGGATACTACGCTTCCACGTTTCGCGGAGAGCCCAACATTTGCATTTACCTTTCACCGACAGATATTTCAAGATACTGCATCGACATTCAAGGTGCAGATAAACCTGCACTAAACGCTTTTGTATTTGACTTGACTACCTTCGCTGACCGGATAAGGGCATTCGCAGATATTCATTGCCCTGTTTGACATCACATTAGAGGTTTAAGGCACCGTTGGTACTGTTGTCTACAGAAAGTGGAGTGAGTTGCTTCTGCAATATTATCTGCCAGCAGTTATTGTCGGACATAGAGCATAACTTGGATTTCCCAATGCAATAGGCATTTTTCACGTTAACAAAGATTGCAGTAGGTATAGAAGTTATGTAACAGATAAAAATCGTAATATTGACCAGAGATTGAATCAGAGATCAGTGAGTCTTAAAACTTGCGACGACAACCACTCTTTCCTCCATTATTTATTTATTTACTTACATACTCTGAGAAGTTGAAAGGGTGGAAAGGGCTAAAAACATAGAAAAACAAAAATCATGAGCAAAGCACCAAAATAATCTCAAAAATGTTTATCGTGATGTACATCAAATAGTTAACTTTGATCAGAGGATCAGATAATTGTAATTCGTTATGGATGTTGATATGCATTTACAGATATTTAAATTACTAATAATTAAAAAACGTTCATTTAATTGAAACTTATATTCAGAAGCGAGGTGTTTCGAACATCTGTCCCGATTGAAATTGACCAGTTGCTTGTGAAGTCTTATCCAAGACTTAAAATCAAGATGAACAATGTTCTCATATCGACATTAGTTAGTGGGACCACAAAACCTGTTAAAACCTGTTAAATCACTGTTCATAAAATCTACGCATAACTTCAAAAAGACAAACCAAATATGAAACCTTGAAACACGTGGAGAAACCTAATAAAGTAAATACATGTAAAAAGTTGAATGTGGAAAGGGATGAATATCAAGCAGTCTTGTGCTGTGGCCTAATGTGTGTTACCTTACATAGGAACCAATTTTCACTGCGTAGGTTTTAGGTTACGACGAACAAATCAGTTTTCATCTGAAGCTGTCGGTTTGCATAGATCGATTGGTCTTAATCGATCTTCTTTGAACTTTTTCTTCGTCTTTTGTAAATCCAGTTTCGCGCAGCATTACTCTAAAACATTAGTCACAAGCTTAGTGTAAGCAGATCCTTTAGTGGATTTGCTGCAACATTAAATGCTCTGTTAATAGAAAGTTGTTTTTTGTTGGCCATACACTAAAAGATTTTTCTGTTGATGATCTAATGTGAGTTGTTCCTAACTATAGACGTTAGAGAGAACCAATTATGAATTTATTTCCCTTGTCAGGTATAAGTTCTATCCATATTAAGTCAAAGAAGTTACGTATTTCCTCTTTTTTAAGTGCAAAAAATACACAAACAAGTAAATTGTTTTTCTGTCCTTGACTAGAATTTTGGCAGAACTTATTATTATCCTGCTTTGAGTAATTGTAATTGTCACAACCAAAATGCTTTCTGTGAGATCTAGTAACTTCGTTTCTTTCTCATAACCAATAGAACCATTAAGGACTACGAAATGACATTTTCTTGGACTCTAATTGTCCTATGCAAAGCATCCTTCTTTTCAGACTGTGCCCCCTTTTCGACTTCCCCGACCCACTGTTGCACACAGTCACCGCTACTTGTGTAGCGGCTTTCGTGCATTATGGACTCGTGATCTGTTCATTGCAACCTCGCACTTGTTCACCTACGGCACAAGTCAAGGAACCCGCAGTTCAGGCCGTCGCAGCAACGTCCGAGCTTGAGTTTCACACTCGCTAGTTGGTTCTGTAAATTTATATGAGGTGACCCGTGCTTTCCCCTTGCAACCAAGATAGCTGTTAGCTAGCAATCTCTTCTGATCCGAGGTGACACACATCACTGACAAGAGCTACCAGCTGCATCCTGGCATCAGGTAAGACCCCATTTCACGCTCTTGCCCGCCCGTCCTTAATAGTGCACGCGGAATGCGTGATGGATTTCTTTCTCTCTGCGCACTCATGGCCATCTTACCCGTAAAGGACTCTGACAGTGCTCACACTTACCAATAATCCTACCCTCTTTCAATTCTCGGAACTTGTAGACAGAGAGCGAACCTGCAAAACGTTGCATACGGCTGCAGCTGCATCATCTTCAACTATAGATACCATCTGAAACCTGTTTGAAAGACAAATGGTGGAATGGCAGGGGCTTTCGAACACTGTCGCGGAAAACCTTTCGCCGCCGTCTGTAACACCTTGAATCGACCTCCACTTGATCACGGGTGACTGAGGTCGTCCTCAGTGTGGGCAACATCCGGTTTGACCGCCTAGCGGACCGATCTGGGGAAGTGTGGGACACCTTAGCGACACTTTGGAACACCATATCCGGCTCCTTCCACTACACGGTGACGCCCGTAAACAAAATCCTCAAGCTGCGTGCCCGGAACAAGTGCAGCCTGAAGCTGTGAGCAGAGTGAAACAACTCAGTTCGGGTCCCAAACAAGCATTCACAGCCTCTGGCGATACTGTACACTTACACTGTAAACTATTAAAACAGGATGCCATTCTTTGAAAAGGTCTGTCAAGTAATTTGTTCTTGTGCAGTCAGATAACAAACTACATAACATCCAAGAACTACCAACTACAAGCCCACGTGTTCTACTCGGTGCGACTACTACTATTAAGCTAATTCTTCATCTGCCTCCATATCACAGAATCATAGTTACTTTGGATCTTGAAATCGCTAACAAGCAAGGAATTGGGACTGGTAAGGTGTCAGACCACAAAAAAGAAAAAATAACCCTTTCCTAGGTAAGACAAATGTATTTAAGTGAAAAGCTACGAAATTAGAAAACGTTAAGTTGAAGTTTCAAACTATCACATTGCGTAGAGCTTCTGTTAGAAAAACAGGTTCAGTAAAGCACCGTATGAATTCTGGTACTACTAGAACAGACGTAAAACCATTTCATTTAACATTTCTTCGAAAAATATATCAATCATCAATAGATAATCACCTGTAAGCATAGCAGATCAGGAGGGGCAATGGTCAAAAAATGTTCAAATGTGTGAGAAATCTTATGGGACTTAACTGCTAAGGCCATCAGTCCCTAAGCTTACACACTACTTAACCTAAAGTATCCTAAGGACACACACTAACACACACTAACACATGCCCGAGGGAGGACTCGAACCTCCGCCGGGACCAGCAGCACGGAAATGGTCAACTATAAAACAATATGAAACACACTGCGGCGTCAAAAATCATGGTATACTCCAAATATCGTTCGGACCTTCTTTTGCGCGACTTAGTGCAGCAACCCAACGTAGCATGGAAGTATCCTGCAGAAATAGCTGTTCATAATTGCGAAAGTGTTGTCGGTGCAGGATTTTGTGCACGAACTGACCTCTCTACTATGTCCCATAAATGTTCGATGGGATCCACATCAGACGACTTGGATGATCAAATAAATCGCTTGAATTGTCCAGGCCGGCCTCGGTGGTCTCGCGGTTCTAGGCGCGCAGTCCGGAACCGTGCGACTGCTACGGTCGCAGGTTCGAATCCTGCCTCGGGCATGGATGTGTGTGATGTCCTTAGGTTGGTTAGGTTTAATTAGTTCTAAGTTCTAGGCGACTGATGACCACAGATGTTAAGTCGCACAGTGCTCAGAGCCATTTGTATCATTTGAATTGTCCAGACGTTCTTCAAACCAATCGGAAACAATTGTGGCCCACTGACATGGAGCATTGTTATCCATCAAAACTCCATCGTTGTCTGGCTGCAGATGATCTCCCAGTAGCTGAACGTAACCACTTCCAGTTAATGATCGCTTCAGTTGGACGAGAGGATCTAGTTTATTTTATGTAAACAAAGACCGCACCATTATCGAGTCACCACCAGCTTGCGCAGTGCTTGTTAACAACTTGGGTCCATAGGTTCGAGGGGCCTGCGCCACCACCAAACCTACAGTCAGCTCTTACCAATTGAGATCGAGACCGTATAACCAGGCCACAGTTTACCAATGGTCTAAGATCCAACCGATATGGTCACGAGCCCAAGAGAGGCGCTGCGGGCGATGTCGTACTGTTTGCAGAGGCACTCGCGCCAGTTGTTTGCTGCCATAGCCCATTACCGTTAGATTTCACCGCACTGTCCTAACAGATACGTTTATCGTACTTCCCACATTGATTTCTGCGGTTATTTCGCGCAGTGGTCCTTGTCCGTTAGCACTGACAACTTTATGCAAGCGACGGTGCTCTAGGTCGTTAAATGAGACCGTCGGCTACTGCGTTGTCCGTAGTGAGAGGTAATGCCTGAAATTTGGTATTCTCGGCACACTCTTGATGCTGTGGATATTAACACTCGGAATACTGAATTCCCTAACGATTTCCGAAATGAAATATTCCATGCATCTAGCTCCAACTCCAATTCCTCGGTTCAAACTCCGTTAATTCCTTTCGTTCGGCCTTAATCACGTCGGACACCTTTTCACATAAATCAACTGAGTAAAAATGACAACTCCGCTAACGCACTAGCCTTTTATACCTTATGTACGCCATACTACCGCCATCTGTATATGTACATATCGTGACTTTGGTCACCTCAGTGTATAACCCTTACGCTAATCAGAGAAGTGTCTTGTAGACGGAGAGAAGCCAAACATCTCAGACGAGAGAGAATGTTTCAAATCACGTTGTGGTAACTCAGGCTAGTGCCATAAAAGACTCTGTAAATAAAATTTGAGGAACAACGTCTACAGGGCTTCAAATAAAACAGCATACCTTAATATTAAACTTACGTTAGTCCTGAGTGCCAGATAAATTACACCAAATTAGCACAAAAAATATGAATTAGCAACGGGGTTCAAACCCGATAGACAGGTATAACTGTGGTATAAACAACTTGAACAATGTAAGTTAGCCTTGTTGGAAACGGGAAACTCTAAATAAAATCAGGGTTAACTCAAACTTATAATATAATGCAAATAGTATAAAGAACCCTGTGGCACAGCGGGTAGGTCCCCACCTATGACTCTTTGTAGAGTCTACACAATAAGGCGGTCACCTAAGAAGTCCAAGGAGCGCCGATGACAACGGCTCACTAATCCCACTTTGCCCGGGAATTCTACAGACGCAAATAACGAAGTTCCAAGGTCGTCCTCCACGAAATCCGAGACACTTGTTTCTTCGGCATAATTGTTGGTAGAACAGAGAATCACAAGCCGCTCAAAGTGATATTCGACTTGAGCAAAGGGCACATAGCATTGATGTCCCACTTAATTCGCAGCGCTTGCCCTCGGAGGCCGTCCTGCAGTTACCGGTGGAAGACGAAATCGACGCGTTAGAGAGAGCGCATGCTACACAGGCAAAAGGATTATATAGAACTGCCGCGTGAGTCACATTTCCAGGTTTTTGAATGATTATAATTTGTATCCGTATTATTAGTTTCTCTAAAACTGTAAGTTGTTGGCGATCATCCGTGGTTGTTCGGGCTTATGATGAAACGAGAAGGAAACAAAATGGTTTGTTTTGCAGCTTCCAAGGACAGAATTCAAGTCCAGCGGAAACAGTGTTACCTCACCTATCGCGCTACACATTGCACTGTAACAAACACGTGGATGGGTAGTAAAACAGAACATTGTCGTGAAGAAAATGAAAGCGAGTCGAACAGAGACGGTGGACAGCGGACTGACTCGTGCGTTTGCAGCCAGCTGAGGAGCACCTACACGACGTGAGCCGGGGTCATCTATGCCCCGAAGGCTCCCGCTGCTGCCACTGCCTGCCTGTCTTTCTTAATCCGGTAAGTGTGTGTGGCGGTCGCCGCACGAATCTTACCCACCGCCTGCTGCTAATCCCCCCTCCACCGGTGTTCCACATATCTCTCACTGTACTACAAAGCTTGTGCCGTCGACTGGCGATTGTCACAGCTGCCGACACTTAGAGTATTTACACAACGCGTCAAATCCCACGATACATTGACTGATGCAACAGATCACTGGCCTGAAATCGCTGCACGCTCAGAATGTAATGGATCACTCTCTACTACAACTAATGTTGGAAATCAGGCGGAATTACCTTAAACTGCTTCAACGTACTACAGAAGCTCTTTCTTTGCACGTCGCTTAAGCATTCACCTATAATATATGTAAAATTTGTGTGCATAATGAAACTTATTTGGGTGAATATTTTTATGCGTTCGATTAACTTCTTTATGGCGCTGAAATGGGCTTTGAAAACGTCTAGACCAATTAAAACTTCGAGCGTTATCGTAGGAATTCCTTTGTCCATTGACTACTTTGTGGCCCTCCACATCTTCTACTCCCCTGCCAATACTCAGACTAGCACTTACACGCAACGTCCTTAATTATTTATTGAAGAATTCCAATTTCTGTCTTCCTCTACAGGTTTTAGCTTTCAGAGCTCCTTCCAACATTGTGGCAGCTATGCCCAAACACGTCTCTATTCTGCCGTAATTTTCTGTATTTATCAAATGTTTTTTATTTCTTTCATTTATGTCATCTATGCTTCCAAAATAAGTAAGCTGATAAATAAAATATTATACATGCACATCTCTGTTTTATAACTACTATGCGCAAAGAAATTAAAATTTATGTAAAATCAAAGAAACGGACGTTTGCAGGATAGTCCAGTGAAGAGAGAGAAATAATGGCATTTGTTAGCATGGTTGCTGGCAGGATATATGAGAGGCACAAAATACTTAGAGCAATTAGTTATCAGTTTGGAAAGTAGTGTAAAGTGTGCGCACACTCTTGGCGGTCGACCTGAAATATTTAAAAAATTTTGCCATTTGGAAGTCGTTTGTATACAAATACTGTGGAAGAAGGAATATATAAAAATGACAATAATCAATAAACGATGCTCTACTCGCTTAAGTATAAAGCAAGTGAGCTTATCTGTATGAAACAGGTTCTGTGAGCTTTTAATCTCCACCTTGTCCGATCACATAACCATGAACTGTTCCACATGTATGTGATTTGAAGAAACTGCTATATTACACCCATCTTCAAGTTTCACCAGTAATTTTAACGGCGATTCACATAATATACAAGAAAGAGGAGTCGCCGTACTGGATACAGCTTTAGAGATTTGCAGCATCACTCGCTGTGTTCATGCAAGTTACGCACAACTTAATTACATAAATCTCTGATCACAGGAAACAAACAGTAGAAGCGAATCAAAAATGTACTGAGTCATGTATAACAGTAGCCGGCCGCTGTGGTCTCGCGGTTCTAGGCGCGCGGTCCGGAACCGTGCGGCTGCTACGGTCGCAGGTTCGAATCCTGCCTCGGGCATGGATGTGTGTGATGTCCTTAGGTTAGTTAGGTTTAAGTAGTTCTAAGTTTTAGGGGACTGATGACCGCAGCAGTTGAGTCCCATAGTGCTCAGAGCCATTTGAACCATGTATAACAGTAACAATAATTTATGCACTACTCAAAAGAATTAGGGGGACATGACTTTGGGCGTCTCCCATACTCCATTGAGCAGTAACTGAGGACTGGGTATGTTACCAAATTATACCTTTGTCATTTTATAAATTAAGTGCACAGAAAAACGTCATTACATCCTCGATTGTTTACATAAAAGGAGTCCGATAGACGTCGGAAACAGAGTGGAAACAATCATTTATCCCAATCATCCTGTTACTATTCACTGGACTTTGAGAGCTTCAGTAACGTGTCTGCCGCCCGTCAGTGTTTAACGCTGCTTGGTCTGTGTAATTCTATGGCGGTTAACCTGTTGTACCCGTTTCCATTCTTCAATGAGAGCCCACGAGAGTTCTTGGAGAGCCCGTGGTGGAACAGGACTACCACGAACATCCCTGTCAAGCATGTCCCACATATGCACTATGGGATTTAGGTTGGGACCCACCGCCACCTGTTCATTACTTTAATATCCGGGCTTAGCAAGACACCCCTGCTGACTTCCGCCATATAGGCCTTGGCGTCAGAAGGAACTCAGGGCCACCAACGTATCCAGCATCCACCAAATGGTCGAACATGTGTTCCATGTACTGCCTGGCGGTAAGGCGACCGCGGACGACAAGATCCGTATGTATGTTAACAATGATGCCTCCCCACGACTTCACAGAACCTTAGAGATCTGTCTGTTTTTGGGACAACGTTTGGCAGGTACTGGTCATCATCGGTCTCTGCATGCGAACACGATCACCACTTTGCACCAGAGGATACCTGGACTCGGCTGTGAATAAGACTGCCAACAACGAACTGACGACAGATCTTGGGTTGGATCCTGAACCTCTCCTAACGAAGTAGGTTACATGGATTGAAGCACGGAACATTTTCAAGCAGTGATATCTGTAACAGAGTCACTTGCGAGAAAATCTGAGATGCAAAAAAGTTTTCACTGACCCTAAACCCAAAAATGATCTGGCGTACATCCATAGCTTACTCACCACCAGTGTTAAACAATTAGAATCTATAAGCTTACCTTTGCAGAAATTGTTAGAAATTGTTCAGAGTGCCAAATACAATCTGACTGACTTTAGAGGCGATGCTGTTCAGAGGGTAGTGAATGAGTTTGACGCTGTTTCAGCAAGAAATCTAGGTTAATCAACTTTTACTTCTATCTGCAATATGCTCAGCGAGGGAGCGAACATCCCTCCAAGAATGTTCCATCTCCTCAAATTTTCACCTCACCTGTGATGTGAGAAGATATTCTGTGCAGAGAATTTGGAAAGTACGTGTCTGTTCATTAAGCTTCAGAATGGAAGATGAGGTAGGACGTCATAGTAATTTCAATGAAGATAGATATCCTAGTAAATAAATGTTTTGGGAAATAATTTTCTTTTATTAACAGTAAAAATCTGGGCTTACTCATCACGCTAAGGGCTATCGGCACAATTTTCCTGCAGCCACAATCATTCTGAACTGTAACGTGTGAATGCCCCATCAGAGCATTGGCCCATCGATCCATCAGTGTGCGAGGCTGCTGATTACTGCTTGCTTCTTTCGTATACGCACCCTTTCTGAAAAGACGGCCCCTGGATGCTCGATTAGTCTTTCTTTTTTATGACACCAGCAGGGTACCCGTATCGACAGAAGGGAGTATTCTTGGTTGAAACTCACCTGCTCGTGCTTACCGACGGTACATAACTTTTTCGTTATTGTTTTATGTTGTCTCAGTCACATTATGGACAGAAGTTCTCACCTCGTTTCCTTGGTTCTTATTCATATTACATCGCGACCGTTTCCCATAAAACTAGTGTCATGGATATGGAAATACTGTCACATATCGTTAATTATTTCACAGCTTCATTTAGCGACGGAGCGATATATCCTTCCTACGAAAATTTATATCTGTTGTTCTATGTCTGTATTTTGCGTCTTCATTGTCGGTCTCCCCAGGTTATGACATTTAGTTGGTGTCGCATCATGTCATGTTTAGCAATTCTTACTTCCTCATTCTTTTTTTTTATAATCAGAAACCCAGAGTTTCGTCGCAGGATGGTTTTTATGTGCGTCATGCTTAAGAGCTGTAGCGTTTTCGAATTAAGTGCTGTGAGGAGATAACTGGGATCCTGATTCGCTCATTTATCTGTTAGCCAAGTTCGTCGTTCTCATTGTTAGTTATTTGAGTGTATTGTGTTGAAGTGCAGAGATGTTACGATAGTCTATCTGTAAAGTGTCAGATGTTGATATCATTTACACTCACCAATCACTATAACAAATACTCTAATGCTTTGGGCAGGCTTCGACAGGGTACTGCACTACTTAAGAACATATCGGGGAGACTTGAAGAAAGTTTAAACATTTTGAAGGCTAGTAACTCTACTCAAAATTATCGGCGACTTTATTTTTTGCTTTTATGCAGCATCATCCCGATTGTGTATCTGGTGTGGAAATTGTTACAACAGGCTTATTCGAATGTTGAAACGCCAGTCTTCTACTTACGTGCTGATAGTTAAGAATGCTGTTTACATTGGCACTTGCCGTATGTACATTCTTAAACCTGCTGAAGGGAGCACAAGAGTTATGTCCAGACTATTTCTAAATTTAATTTACTGCGAATTGCTTGGTCTTACAGAAGGTAAAATATAATCCTCCAATCTGTAGTCTGAAGACCTCGAAGCTACAATTCCTAACGACCTCGTTCATACTTCTTTTCTTCAACTCTAGAATTCCCTTCAGCAGCAGCAGTATTTTATTCATTTCTCTTATGGTTTAAAAGTACACAAAAACAACAATTAATTGGAAACGTCCAAATGTGACAACCAGTCAAGAGAACTTTTAGTAAGTTGACGTAAAGTCTTGAGATCATCGTCAAATGCTCGAAGGGGACATTCCTTGACAATATGATCTATTGTTTGCTCCTCTGCTCAGCATCCGCAGTCAGCATATGGACGGAAACGTCACTTCATCATGGTTAACCACATTTTCCCTTACCAGTCCCAATGCTGTTCAGCCTCGACCAGATTTGACGTGGTGCTTCAGATCCCTCGATTTTCTTTGTTTGATCTTGAACCAGGTGAGCGTTATTGGGTGCATGTTCGTTTCAGCTTTGTCGCCATTTGGATGCCACGTCAAAAGAACCGATAGTTTCTAAATCGATTCAGGGTGGTTTAAGTGATTTCAGACGAGTTGTTCGTAGACGTTGTACGGTTTCATGTAGGGGAGAGTAATCCTTTTGAGCAAGTTTATCTTAGCTAATGTTGCTCCGCAAGATCAAAGGAGGTAAGCAGGCAACCACTAACTGGGAGTAGATCTGACATTATGAGTATTACTTCCATAGTTTTATTAAGCTGCACGTTAACCTTTGTTGTGTACGAAATATTTCTCAGCGGAATACACAAGTGCGAATGCGGCAGAGCGTATAGTATTGACGTCGGCACCCCAGCTGCTTCCAACAATCTTGCGAAGTAAATTTACTCTTGAGACCAGTTTCTTAGAAAACGTGATACATTGTTGCTTGAATGCCAAGGACCGATCCAGAGTGATTCATAGATATACAGGATTGTAGTTATGTTGCACTTCGATTCCATTGAAAGACACATGTTGCTTGCTGTGGGCTTCTTTATTACTTATTTAGAATGCAGTAACTTCAGTTTTGCTTGGGTTAGGATAAAGTCTACATTTATAGAAGTAATCATTCAATTTCATTAAATCACTTGTCAGTATACTACCTCAAGTAGGTGATGATCGTGGCTCCACTTTCCAGTCGCTTTGCTCCTGTGAGTACTGCTTCTATCAAAAACAGACCGGTTTATCAACTCTTATTTGTGTACTCGTATTTACAGTAGTCAATTTACATGTAAGTATGTGTAACAGTTAGTCTCTCTTAACACATTATTTATATTGCTAATACTGAAACCTCGGGGCAACGGCCTTGCCGCAGTGGATACACCGGTTCCCGTGATATCACCGAAGTTAAGCGCTGTCGGGCGTGGTCGGCACTTGGATGAGAGACCATCCAGGCCACCATGCGCTGTTGCCATTTTTAGGGGTGCACTCAGACTCGTGATGCCAATTGAGGAGCTACTCGACCGAATAGTAGCGGTTTCGGTCAAGAATACCACCATAGCGACCGGGAGAGCGGTGTGCTGACCTCACGCCCCTCCTATCTGCATCCTCCTCTGCGGATGACATGGCGGTCCGATGGTCCCGGTAGGCCGCTCGTGGCCTGAAGACGGAGTGTCAGTATACTCTCACAGTGCATGCTAGGTCATGTGAATATTGGATTTTTATGGAATCCGTGTCTGGCATATCATGGATACATAGGATAAACAGCAAGGGGGGCGAGAGCTGATCTCTGAGGCGGGCCATTGTTCATAATTTGGTAATACGCTAGCTTTTCCCGTTTAGAAACACCTTAAAGCGCCTGTCAGAACGCATGTTGTTATCTGAAAGCGGCAGCTTTTGGCTTCAACATCAATTCCTCCACGCAGTGTCACAGTAAGGTCAACGAAAACTGCAGCTGATTTGAAACCTCGCTGAAATCCATCATTGTGCTAGAGTTGTCAAAGTTGGTCGCTGCAGCTCCGATGTTCCATAAAGCCAACTTGTTCCTCGGGGTGATTTGGTCAGTGGCCTCTTAGATGCGATTGAGAATAAGCCTTTCCAGCAGTGATACTGGTCGGTAATGAGAAGCACCGCTTCCATCTTTGTCCGGTTTTAGGATAGAAATTATCTCAGCCTGTTCGAAAAGCTTTGGTAATTTTTCAGTTCTCAGAATATCTACATCCATACTCCGGAAGCCACCTGACGGTGTGTGGCGCAGGGTACCTTGAGTACGTCTATCGGTTCTCCCTTCTATTCCAGGCTCGTATAGTTCGTGGAAAGAACGATTGTCGATATGCTTCTGTGTGGGCTCTAATCTCTCTGATTTTATCCTCAAAGGTCGCTTCGCGAGATATACGTAGGAGGGAGCAATATACTGCTTGACTCTTCGGTGAAGGTATGTTCTCGAAAGTTTAACAAAATCCCGTACCGAGCTACTGAGCGTCTCTCCTGCACAGTCTTCCACTGGAGTTTATCTATCATCTCCGTAAGGCTTTCGCGATTACTAAATGATCCTGTAACGAAGGGCACTGCTCTCCGTTGGGTCTTCTCTCTCTGTTCTATCAACCCTATCTGGTACGGATCCTACACTGTTGAGCAGTATTCAAGCAGTGGGCGAACAAGTGTACTGTAACCTACTGCTTTTGTTTTCGGACTGCATTTCCTTAGGATTCTTCCAATAAATCTGTCTGGCATCTGCTTTACCGACGATCAACTTTATATGATCATTCCATTTTAAATCACTCCTAATGCGTACTCCCAGATAATTTATGGAATTAACTGCTTCCTGTTGCTGACCTGCTATATTGTAGCTAAATGATTAGGGATCTTTCTTTCTATATATCCGCAGCACATTACACTTGTCTACATCGAGATTCAATTGCCATTCCCTGCACCATGCGTCAATTCGCTGCAGATACTCCTGCATTTCAGTACAATTTTCCGTTGTTACAACTTCTCGATATACCACAGCATCATCCGCAGAAAGCATCAGTGAACTTCCAATGTCACTGCAGTAGCGAGCGCCCTAATTGATAAGCTGCAGAATGGAGCCTCCATAAGCAGACTTTTGCTGTGATGCATCACTGCCGTTAGTGGTGCTACGGCCGCTGCTGGCACTGCTGCTGCCGCTGTCTGGAGAAACCGCCGGTCCAGTCCGGCTGCCTGCCTGCCTGCCTGCCTAGAGCCGCCTGTCTGGCTTTCTCTGCGGCGAAAGTGCAGCGCGTGGCGCTGGGCGCTGTGCTCGCCACGCAGCGGCGCCGCGACTCGTTGCGTCACGAGCTCTGCTGCTAATGTGTGCTGGGGGTGCCGTTAGCCTCAGCCAGCGCAAACTGGCCGGTAACTGCGTGGACCGACGCACTCACAAAGTGGTACATATTGTCCGGAAACTCATCTTCACATTAGACTGCTCGTGGGAGCTTTACGCGCCTCTCACATTCTACGACTTCTGTGTTTCTGCTTGGCTCACCTACTGAGGGACGTGCCTTCTGGGAGAATAAGAATCAAATTCCGAAGTAGCCATTCGAATTTAAACCTTGGGTGCAGCGTAGAGCGGTTTGTAGTTTCGTGAATACCGCTCTGTGAATAAAGCGTAAGCTGGGTGTGAATACATCTACATATACTTCGCTAGTCGCCAAGCGGTGTGTGGTGGAGGGCAAATTTCGCGCCAAAGTCATATTCCCCCCTTCTCTGTTCCATTCGCGGATCGCGCGAGGGAATAACGACTGTCTGAACACCGCAGTACGAGCTCTTATTTCTCTTATCTTTGAATGATGATCATTACGCGATTTGAAAGCTGGTGGTAATAATACAGGGTGTTACAAAAAGGTACGGCCATACTTTCAGAAAACATTCCTCACACACAAGGAAAGAAAATATGTTATGTGGACATGCTTCCGGAAACGATTACTTTCCATATTACAGCTCATTTTATTACTTCTCTTCAAATCACATTAATCATGGAATGGAAACACACAACAACAGAACGTACCAGCGTGACTTCAAACACTTTGTTATAGGAAATTTTCAAAATGTCCTCCGTTAGCGAGGATACATGCATCCACCCTCCGTGGCATGGAATCCCTGATGCGCTGATGCAGCCCTGGAGAATGACGTATTGCATCACAGCCGTCCACAATACGAGCACGAAGAGTCTCTACATTTGGTACCGGGGTTGCGTACATAAGAGCTTTCAAATGCCCCCATAAATGAAACTCAAGGGCGTTGAGGACAGGAGAGCGTGGAGGCCATGGAATTGGTCCGCCTCTACCAATCCATCGGTCACCGAATCTGTTGTTGAGAAACGTACGAACACTTCGACTGAAATGTGCAGGAGCTCAATCGTGCATGAACCACATGTTGTGCCGTACTTGTAAAGGCACATGTTCTAGCAACACAGGTAGAGTATCCCGTATGAAATGATGATAACGTGCTCCATTGAGCGTAGGTGGACGAAACTAAAATGAGCTCTAACATGGAAATTAAGCGTTTTCGGACACATGTCCACATAACATCTTTTCTTTATTTTTGTGTGAGGAATGTTTCCTGAAAGTTTGGCCGTACCTTTTTTGTAACATCTTGTATATGCTCTACATCCTCAGCGAAGATCGGATTTAGGAATTTAGTGCGCAGCCCCTTCCGTTTAGCACGTCGTCTATCTGCAAGTGTATCCCACTTCAGACTTTCTATGAGATCTGTAATGCTCTCGCGATGGCTAAATGTACCAGTCACGAATCTTGCTGCTCTTCTTTGGACCTTCTCAATCTCTTAAATCAGAACCAACTGGTAAGGGTCCCATACAGACAAACAATACTCTAAGACCGGACAAACTAACGTATTATAAGCTATTTCCTTTGTTGAAGGACCGTATCGCTTCAGGATTCTACCAATAAACCGCAATCTAGAGTTCGCCATATCCGTTACTTGCGTAATCTGATCATTCCATTTGAGATCATTTCGAATAATCATATCCAGATACTTGACAGATGTTACCGCTACCAAAGACTGATCATTTATTTCGTACTCGTACATTAATGGGGATTTTCGCCTTCTTATACGCAGTAGGTTACACTTACTAATATTGAGAGATAACTGCCAGTCATTACACCATGCATTTATTTTCTGCAACTTCTCATTGATTTGTTGACAATTTTCGTGTGATACTACTTACCTATAGACTACAGAATCATCAGCAAACAGTCTAAGGCCGCTGGCAATACCATCAACTAGATCGTTTATGTAAATCGTAAAAAGCAGCGGACCTATTACGCTGCCCTGGGGCACACCTGAAGTTACTCTTGTTTCTGTTGAAGTGACCCTGTTCAGGACGACATACTGCTCCCTGTCTGTTAGAAAACACTCTATATAACCGCATATGTCATTGGATAGACTGTAAGCGAGCACTTTTTGTAGCAATCGACAGTGCGGAACTGAGAAGAACGCCTTTCGAAAGTCGAGAAATATGGCATCAACCTGGGAGCCGGTTTCTAGAGCCTGTTGTATATCATGCACAAAGAGGGCCAGATGTGTCTCGCATGACCGCTGTTTCCTAAAAACGTGCTCGTTTCTGCAGATGAGCTTCTCAGAGTCTATAAAGGTCATTATGTCTGAACACAAAATATGTTCTGTGATTCTACAACAAATCGATGTCAGTGAAATTGACCGGTAATTATGTGTGTCCGATTTTCTACCCTTTTAATACATTGCTATGACCTGGGCCTTGGGCGTTACGTTTCCTTAGACAACAGCCAATTTTCAACAGATGTTACAAGCGATGTAATTGGTTGTCACTACAGTCTATTGGGGGTTAGTCGAGGTCACGCAGTTGTTGGCACACTGGTGTCTCATTCGGGAGGACGACGGTTCAAATCCACGTCCGACCATCCAGATTTAGGTTTCCCGTGATTTCCCTAAATCGCTCCAGGCAAATCTCCTTTAAAGGACCAACCGTTCTCCTTCGTCATGCTTGAAACTTTCCGAGCTTATGGGCCGTCTCTAATGACTTAGATGTCGATGAACCGATTAAGAATGATCTCTCTTCTTCCTTCAGAACCGCGTTGACGAACAAAGTTCTCAATGCAGTGTCTCAAAGGACGGATGTAATGAGAGCATTGCTGTTTAAGACCGCAGTGCTTAGTGCTTTATCCTTTTGTCGTACAACTAACAACGATCATGTGAACGTCATCTTTATAACTTAATTTCCTACATCACATACAGTGTTTCTGAAAATTCTGCAGCTATGTCAATAAATTATTTAAATGATGAAATACAGATAGTGTTGGAGAATATGGTAGTCTTCGATGCGATCTCTGCATCTGTCTTGTTCTGCACCTTTTTCCCCGCCATTGCCTTCTTATAATCGCAAAGAATTATCCTCCCTCCACTACAAGAAATTCACAAACTTGGAACACGCTATCTGCATTGTTTGTATACATCAACCCATAAAACAGTACAAACAGAAAGAAAGAAAAAGAGAAATTATTATTTACTTAAAAATAAATATTTAATATAACACGTTTGTACAGCGGACTAAAGTATAAAAAATTCTACTGGTCTCATAAGGGTTCGTCACGATTTACAGATAGTTCTGAAAACTTGTGGAAGTGAATTTTAAGTAGCAGTGAAAATAATTGTTAGATTTTTAACGAAAAATGTGGAGAGCATGCAACAGATAATAGTTAGAAAGCGAACTATTCATGCACTAACTGCGTGTTGCATCCATCCTACGTTTTTCTTTATAAATCTTACAAGTATTTTCATGCCTATTAAAAATTCACAACCACAAATTTTCAGACCTTCCTGTATGCAGTTAGTAATCTGTTTGGGACTATGAGAAATTATTTTAAACTTTTAAGTTCAATATAAGTGTTGTATTAAAAATTGATTTTTATTTAAATAATTTTCAATTTTTTTAGTCTTCTGTGTCTGAATTAAAATAGATTTCAAATCTCTTGACGAGATTACAAGAAAGACGTATGGTACAATTGAAGTTTATTTCAATTTCTCTTTACGTGGGTTAAGCAGTATATTTCTTCAACCTACGTATATTTCTCACATAGTCTCTGAAGGTGAAAATTAGAGAGATTTGAGCTCCCAAGGAGGCTTTCTAGCAATTTTTCTTCCAGCGAACCATTCGGAACTGTAACAGGAGAAGGGGGAAACGTCAGTGGTACACAAAGTAGTCTACTACACTCCAGCCACGAAAACGAGGTAATATTGCACAATCATCCAGTTCTGAGCTATATGAAAAGTTACACATCTTTAGAGTATCGGAATGTTAGATTAAAATCAGTTGTAGAATTTTGTACCAGACGGACGGACGGACGGACGGACGGACGGACGGACGGACGGACAGGCAGACAAGAGAGCTAGTTAATAAAAGCATAGTTAAATGAGCGATCTGTAAACAACATTTGAGTGAAATTGCTCCAGGCGTCGCTGAGTTACGGTTTCACACCAAGCCTTTTCACCCCTCTTCTCCCCCCCCCCCCCCCCCCCCCCCCTCTCCTTCCCACCTCACTCAAGAATGCTGTGGTGGTCTTACTGTAACAGTATATTTTTCCACGTTGCAAGTGACACGAGTGCTAGTTTGGTAGAAATTACTTCAGGGATTAGAGACGTGCTCTTGTAACTGTAGTGTTCTCGCAGACTGCGACAGCTGATTTACCCACATTGTGCCCGTAGGGGCTGCGACGCAATCTGCTAAGCACAGCGATCATGCAGGAACTCCAATTGGCAGGTGGTGCTCCGTGTTATGCTTCTTTGTCACTCCGCTTACACACCTGAACCATCTCCTATTGCAGATAGGTTGTTCTTACCCCCAGAATACTACATTGTTATCCATTTCTGAGCTGGGCTTAAGATTTCAAGACTCTAAGTCATCGGCAAGTTAGTCTAAAATCAATTGCGAAAATTCTGCTGAACAGGCAGGCAGACAAGGAAACGAACGACCTAATAAAAAACGTGTCAAAAAAGAAATAATTATTATGCTCGTACGGCATTCGAAACGAGTCGTAGTGAGTCACAGTTCAGGTGGTACATTTTTTTGGTTCATTTGTAATAAATATGTCCATCTGCCTGTCAGCGTTTCTGCTGTGTTGTGCCTGGGTGGAAGAAAGTCACCCACAGATCTTTCTCCTTCGTTTTTGGGTCAGCGGGTTTGAGGTAAATAGCACAGGGCCGAGTCAGAGCCTCAGGGACCAGGTGGCGTTTACCGACACACGTCAGGCTCAGACGTGCGCGGCTCCTGGCTGGAGAGCTGTCGTCGCCGAGCGCGATCCCGGAGCGCAGTGTGGCGCCGCGGCGGCGAGCGGCGGTGTATTTCTGGTCTGCCCTGGTGTGCTGCGCGGCGACCAAGTGAATGAGCTGACGCCGACGCCGACGCCGGCGCTCAAGGCCGGGGGCCGCGGCTGCGGCTGGTCCAGCGCGGCGCCCACTCTGTGTGACGTCTCTGTACAGCGGCCGCCGCCTCTAAACCTCGGAACGGATTAACCACGACGGCAGCCAGGAGCAGGAACGTATACACGTACTTGGCGACCAAGTCTGATGCACTTCTTAGAGTCTTCACCGGAGAATAGGTAGCAAATACTAAAGCTAGATTAAGGGAACACAGTCGCGAACTGCTTAAAAAATCCCAGTTTCAGTTTGTCTCGTTCAGTACCTCAATTATTTGGCTGCGAAGTGCCATTTGTTTCATTCAAATTTGATGATCTGATCCGGAGTTATAATGGGTGGTAACTAAGTGCCATACCCACTTTTTCTCTGTCTTGCTGAGCATTTACGTGTTCCACAGCAGCAAAAGTAGTAGTTTAGTTGAATCTCCGTGGTCGAATTCAGAATCCGTATGAAAGTTTGAATTCTGTTACTTGGACAAGGCTACCAAAAACTAAAACAGAAACACTGAAATTTAGTGTTCAAGACGAAATGATGCGCTTCAGTGCTGGTGTGTCAAAGAAGATTATTGTGATAACGCTCTTAAAAACAAGGGGACCGAAAAACGTCGACTTGGATCCTATACGTTATGCTGAAATTTCTACAGGAATTGCTACCAAAGAGGCCGGGATGGCCAGAAGATTAAAGAAATGGAGATACAGAGGATGAAGCTGAGCCACAGAACAGTCATGAAACGTTTTTAAAATGTGTCTGTATGACGAAGTTCCTTAGTTTCTTGTATGTAATGCTTCAAAACAGTTCTCCTCAGAACTACATTTCTTGATATCGTGCTATACGTTTCTCAAAAATTAACACTGACATAGACATCAAACTTTGTTTCTTTTGTTAACAGAACTGTGATTAATCTGCTGGAAAAGGGAGACCTATAGTGAAACCAAGAACAAATTTAAAAGCTCCGAAGTGTCTTAATAAGTGATAACTTTTTTCCTCTTAGAAGAAAAAAGCATTATTCATATCATATATAAAATACAGTAATCAATTTTTATTGTCTTTGAGGATGGTGTTTCATCTGTGTTCTCTAAAAGGTTCGGGTTTTCAAATGTCTCTGAGTACTATGGGGCTTGACATCTGAGGTCATCAGTTTCCTAGACTTAGAACTACTTAAACCTAACTGACCTAAGGACATCACACCCATCCATGTCCGGGGCAGCATTCGAACCTGCGACCGTAGCAGTCGCGCGGTTACGGAATGAAGCGCCTAGAACCGCTCGGTCACAACGGCCGGCTTTCGGGTTTTAATCTCTAACAGTTACTTCAGAAAGTGTACCTCAAGTTTCCTCGTTTTAACACTGATTCTTTATGGGAATTCCTTCGTGACTGTGTCCCGCTAAACACTGCCTGTGATCTAATGAGCGTGGAATTCTTTCGGGGTCTTTCCTGCTTTGTTGTTATGTTAATAACCGGTTCGGACTAACCAGGGGACCGTCAGACCTGCCAATAACGCATTTGATGAATCTTAGCTGTGTTGTAGAGGAACCTGTCCTGAAAATCTGACTAGCGCCTTTTCATGCTAAAACCCTTAGGTCCCGAGAAAATCCATATTAAAAATTTCTCCGTACCTCCTACATCCTTTATGGTCGTGATGTTTCAACCAAGCTATCGTAGACCAACAGCTAAGATTCCCGGCCACCACTGTGGAGATAAGGATTTTCCAATCCTGTGTAATTTACTAATGAAATTAATAAGGCGAAAATGATGATTTTTGAAAAATTCTGCATGCCATGTACTATTTCATGATATTATGTGCGGTGGAACTGGAAGAAAAGTAGGATCAGTAAAAGCTTCATTTAAAACCGTACCGGCAGTTTGATAGCCGTGAACCTTAACCACTGACCTACGCTCGCTTAACTGAAACATGAGTAACGTCACAGGTATAGGCGATATCCATGGAACTTGAACACTGACTTTTTCTGAACATAGAAGACGACGCATGAAAAGTCGCAAGTCAGGTACTAAAAATTGGTTCCTCTATAACGTACCTATGACTAATCTAAATCGGTAATTAACTAGCCTGATCGTCCATTTGTAAGAGTATATGATGTAAAGAGCATATGTATGATTAAAAACGTCGCCGAAATTATTCCCCAGTTCTTATATATATATATATATATATATATAGAGAGAGAGAGAGAGAGAGAGAGAGAGAGAGAGAGAGAGAGAGAGAGAGACGGTACTTACCTTATTGAGTGGAAACATACTCGGAGTCAAAAAATAGCTCGTGAGGCAGCAGTAGGCCTATCAGCATAGTGCCTACAATACCAAAAGCCTTAAAAACACTTTATGAACAACTGGTAAAATGTATAAAAATGTGTAGCACTAACTGTAAATGTAAACATTTTAGTGTAGCACCTGCATTAATCCAAGAGACTGATAACAAATATAGCACGGATAAGCATGAAGCGTCAATTCTGAACACCGCTTTATTTTAGCACGGCTATTGATTTCAATATGTATTGGTTATAGACATGAAAGAACTGAACTCCTCATATTTAAGAGTGCAGTACCGCGGTTGCCCCAGGCTTTACTCCTTCGTCTGCTGCTTTATACTATGTATGTCGCGTTTCATCTGTGACACAATCTTGTCACTATCACTTACCTGCTGATTTTTTTTTTCGCTATTCTTGCACGGCATATGTGGCTGGCAGTGCAACTTGATTGACCACACCCATATTTCACGCCCACTACCAGTTGGTCGTGCCATTCGCAGCTGTCTGATATCTATGCTCGCAGCTGTCTGACGACTATGCGCATTTTTGTGATATCGTAGACACATGTCGGTTCAAAGTCAGACATTAAGTGGTTGCAGATATCTATGGATCAGAACCTCGGTACATTATCCATGTTGTACGTAAAATAAAATGTCAGTCTGTCTGTAGTAGGTGTTTTCTAAAGGTAGTGAGTAAGTCCTAGCTATTTCGATTTAAAGTTACGTAAAAGGTACAATCTTATGATCTGTTTTTAGCAATGCGATAATGCTCCTACATTACTATCTTCTTGTTATCCCGATTCTTCGTGATGTCACGTAAAATTAAACATGTGATTGGAGAAAATGAAAGGAATTATCAGAAAAAAAGAGAAAGTAATGTCACAGAGGTGCAATAGACTATTCCGGGCTAAAATGAACCTATATGTATTAAGAGGTGAATTGTCTCCGTCCTTCGTACACAATCAGAATATTGTCTTCAGTTTCTGGTTTCTCGTCGAGCACATTTATTATTTATTATTATTATTATTATTATTAGTTTCATTATCAACTGTCAAATCTCTTTAGAATAGGGCTAGTAAAACTTGTTTCACTCGTTCGCACAGAGCCCTCTATGGTGGTGTCTCCACATCGATTCATATTGTTCTGGAGCTGGGACATTCAGTCCTCAACCTGTAAAATCTTCAGTCTGTGTGATATGATGCCCAACAGCAAGTCCCTCAGTGGTACCTACCTGCAGATGCTATACTTCCCCGGAGATCTACTAGGTGGGGTCTAGGAGCCAAAGGAATAGGTTCACTCATACGCAGGACGTTTTTCTTGGTGTGAACGTAGGTGCCTGTTTACAAGAGACTCCTGCTTTATTTCCCTACTGCTTCTTTTCGAGAGCTGAAGCTATCCGTTTTACGCCTATTGTGAGTATGGGCATTGCTGTGCCCATCAGTGTGTCTATCATGCTTAACTCTGATCTATTACAATACGGGCTGTCTCATGTAGAGGCTTATCAGTCTGTTCCTCCTTAACAGAATCGCTCCTAACAGATATTTCGTGCTGTTTTGTACAGAAACACACTGCAAGTTAGATGCTAATACATGTTTTACATGTGTTATTATTCCTCACTTCTGACTGGATAACTTCTGCGGAATTACAGAATATGTTACCTTTTAGGCCACATTTTCGACACTTGCTTTCTAACCTGCATCTGTTCAGACCGAGCGTTTTCTGCATTCTACTCCCAGGGAAATTTTTATAGTTCGTGAAAAATAATTAATATTAGTTTTGTGAGTGCAAACACAACTGATCCACAAAGATTAGTAGCTAAAAAAGAAAGCTGCTTAATTTGGAAGTATAATATTTCTTTTGCTGGATTTTGGACAATGTTCTACCAATAGATTACCCACTATTAGCAAGAAATTGAAGTGCGACCTAAACTCTGTGCAGCTACAAGGAACGTGAAGATCGGTGGCGCTGTTGCTGCAGGTCGCTGATGACGGCAGAGAGAGATGATGAGTGCGGAATGCGAGGACGGAGGCAGGCGTAAAGCGAGCCGGCGCTCGTTGATACGCAGCCACCGGATGTGGGCCGAGCCGCGGATGGCCACGCCCCGCCAGGGCAGCCGACGCGAAGCGCTCCCACGAGCCGCCGGTGCCGGCTGACTCGCCGCTGCTCGTCACCTGCGTGCACCACCGAAATGCCCTACTGAGAGCGACGGCACGCTGTGTAGAGCAACGGTTCTAGCAGCCGGGCGAAGCGCTGTTCGATACCACGTTTGGCTACGCGATGATTTCTTCGGAAAGAACACGATCGAGTTTCTTCAGAATCCGTTATATCCGGAGGAAGGAACATTAGAAGTTTTCGTCTGCATCGAGGTCATTACAGACGGAGCACAAGCTCGCATGAAGGAAGCAGAGGGAAGGAAATCGACCGTGACCTTTCAAAGAAACCGTCCAAGTCTCTACCTTAACTGATATAGGGACGTGAATCTGAGCAGAGCTAATCCAGTGCGCTAACCACTGCGCTGCCTCGCTCTTGCCGTATCCGAACTTGTCCTTCATCTCTAACGGCTTCATCGCAGATAGTGCGGTAAATCCAAGTTTTCCATCCTTCACTACGAAAGTTTCTCAAGTTAGAAGTATTGACAATTTGCATTTAATTTCGGCACAAAAACGGTGTCGTTTCTCGTAGTATTTTGTAGAACATCATAGTACGATTGATAATCGATCGCATACACATCAGTTTTGTGTAATCAGTATTACGGCAGCGACATCCTGTAATATAATATAGGACAGGAGTTTAAACCACTATTAACTCAGTTAATTCCTCTTGTAAAAGGAAGAAGGAAATCGAAGAAAAGACAATTTCCTTGTGATTAAGATGCGAGCCATTATGTTCTCTAACTGGCACTACAAGGGGTTCTTCAGTACGTCAACAGACGTATTACTCAGAAAACTTGCTCAAGTTGCATGTAGTATCAGTGAGCCTGCTGTCTGTGTGTCGAATGAGCAAGGCTCACGGTCTGTCTGACCGAGGCCAAATTGTGATTGACCGAAGGCTCGTCCCCAGCATTCCGGAAACAACACGACTTCTCGGGTGTACGAGGAGTGCCATGGTGAGTGTCTTCAGCACGTGGCGGAACCAAGGTGAAACCACGTCCAGACGAGGTGCGGTTGGGTGGCCACCCATCATTACAGATGTCGAACGTCGTACGTAGGCTGGGGACACTTGTAAAACAGGACAGGCGACGGGCTGTGGTGGAACTAACATCAGACTTTAATGCTTGGCAGAGTACAAGTGTGTCTGAACACACAGTCCACCGAACACTCCTAACTATGGCCCTCTGCAGCCAATGACACATGCATGTGCCGATATTAACACCACGACATCGGCAACTGTGGGTACGTGACCGTCGGCGCTGGATGTTGGCACAGTGGCAGAGCGTTGCACGGTCTGATGAATCCCGATACCTTCTTCATCTTGCCTATGGGAGGGCGTGAATACGTCGTCTTCCAAGTAACAGATACTCGACACCTGTACTGCAGGACAGAGGCAAGCTGGCGGCGGCTCCATTATGCTCTGGGGAACATTCGCTTGAGCATCCACGGACCTAATGGAGCTCGTGCAAGGCATATGACGACCAAGGAGTATCGTGCACTGGTTGGAGATGGCGTGCACCCCTTCACGACTATCACGTTTCCCAACGGCAGTGGCATTTTTCAACAAGATAATGCCGCCATTTTACAATGCCAGGAGTGTGATGAAATGGTCGATATACACGTGGAGAGTTCCAGGCGATGTGTTAATCCCGCCAACTCACCATATCTGAACCGATCGAATAGATCTTTAATGTGATTGAATGTGGCGTCAGAACTCATCGCCCCCCTCCCCGGAATACACGGTAATTATATGAATTGTTAGTGCAGATGTGGTGCCAGCTGCCTCCAGCGACCTACCAAGGCGTCATTGCTTCCATGCCACGACGTGTCGCCGCTGTTATCCGTGTCAAAGGTGGACATATCTGCTTTTAGGTTGGCAGTCATAACGTTCTGGCTGATCAGTGTATATGAGTGCGTGGTGTCTGTTCTTTCAGACATGGCTGAAGGAACAGGCAATATGGATTTATACAATCGATTCTCCTCGATAGGCAATGAATCCATAGCCGCCAGTGCGGATGCACATTTACCTTCGACTTGCAGTGGAAATCTAAAATTAGCGAGCATGGAGTACATGGATGGGGCTGCAGATACGTGGCACTAGGTGCGAATCTGAGTTGGCCGGGGAGCATACCGAGATAGTCGTGCATTTGCCTACTAAGCAGGATATCCCGTGTTCGAGTCCCAGTCCGAAACAAATTTTTAGTCGTCGCCGATGACTCCACATAAATTCCCGATGCAGCTGATACTCTTATTATTCTTCCCTACCCTTTTTCCTCCCCCTCCCGCCCTTCCACCTTCAATTTACGTGATATAACGTACGTGTTGTTTCAGAAATCATAGTTGCTATCGCAAGAAATTTATCTTTCTCTTCAAGCTTCAGTTCCTTCACAGCAATGACTTTTCCTCAGACATGTTACAAACTTGTACTTCGCGATAATTAGTGGTGATCAAATGTCACTAAAAGTTCTTGACGAACGTTTGGTCACGGTGGCCAGAATTAGGAGGTATTTCCAAGATGATGGACTATTTCGTTGTTGTAGATTCCTGTGAGTGATTTTATTCAGACAAATAAAAGAATTTATTTCTTTGTGAGATATCTATGAGCTGAGACCATATATTCATTACGTCTTTATTGGTAAGTTTTGACCAGTTCCCCTGCTGAATAGATTGAAGTAAGTTTTTTGCATACGACCTTATGAAGTTCATTTAGTAGGGTAGAGGACAACTAGTGTGGCGCAGATTCCGGCGTGTAAATGGAACCACCCACAGAATCCACTGTTCTACTTTCGCATACCTAGATATAAACATCTACGGCGACCGGCCAGAGTTGGCAAAGATGTATGGAGTTTCTGATGTTAAAGTTTCTACTTACTTAATGTACATCAGATAAATTACATCACTGGCGATTGCCACGGCTCCTGATGCTTCAGTCTTCCGTGATTTCGTAAACAGACACATGCAAGGACGATGGGGTGGACTGCTAGTGCATTGATCGCTGTCACCGCAATCGACACATGGCCACTCCGCTCGATGAATGTTTTAGTGTTAAATCACGCCCGTTGAGTTTCACTGTGAACAATATTTGTGGGGGAGAATTGCATAAGTTGTTCCACTTTTGAGATTTATTGTAGTTAGTGTAAACAGTAAGTAATAAAATTATTTAAATAATGTCGTCTTCAACTGTAAGATGTTGTTTTTGGTAACTGGTTTAAAGACCGGAGATTCTGAGAAAAATAAGAACGTTACACTTAATTTTCTAAACATGTGCATTTTTCTAAACATCTGGCTTCCCAATTTATACCAAAAGGTGCGTACATCGTTCCACCCTCATAAATTATCTCTCTGAACTTAGCGATACTTACTAGACTAAGTCTAAGGAAATTTTACACACTTAGTTATTATGTCACTTTATTTATTTAATCGTATGGCTGCTCAGGAACATTCGTTGAGCTTGGGCTACTGTATCGTCATTTGTAGTTCCACTCGCACATGCAGAGAAATGATTCAGTACAAGGCACATAAACTTTAAATTTCCGACTGTGGAGTGGTGGAACGATTTGTGTAATGAGATTCTCTAAGAAATACTGCACTGTCCAGTCACACTGAAGTGGCCACCTGCCAATCTCCATCTTTTCAGCGCGGACCGCTGCGAGACGAACAGGAAGAGGTGAATGGGGTTCTGGAAGGTACAGGCAGGTGTATGGAGGCATGCCGGCTCCAGTGCTGTGCCCAGCTGAGCTAGGTTTCTCAGTTGAAGAACCGTGGGGCCAGGTGGTCCCACAGATTCTCGATTGGTTTAAAGCGGGATAGTTTGGCAGCCATGGGAGTTCTGTAAACTCATCCTAGGACTCCACGACCATAAACGCATCCTACTGCTTTTCGAACCATGCACCGGCACTGAGAGGTGTGTGACACGTTGCATTCTCATGCTGGTAAACGTCATTACGCTGAGGAAAAACAAGCTGCATGTGCGGTTTACATGGTTCCCAAGGACAGATGACCAAGTCACCCAGGGAATGTCAAGAAAATATTCCCCCGACCATAACGCTCCTTCTTACAGCCTATATTCTTGCGATGGTAATAGCAGGGTGTTTGCTTTCAGACGTTTCACGCCGATGGAGCATAAACCTTGATTAATCTGCAAAGACAACCTGTCGCCACTTAGCGGACGTCCAGCTGTGGTATTTGTGTGCAAATTCCAGTTTTAGTTGCAGATGAACAGCAGTTAGCAAGTGTGCATGAAGAAGGCGTCTGCTGGGGGACCCTATACGGAGCAACAGTCGCTGAACAGTCATTGAGGAGACACTGGTTCATCTAGGCGGTCAGTGGCTCAACAGATGCACATCTATTCGCCCGTACCCATCCCGCAGCCGTCATTCTTCGCCGTCATCTATGGCCCGTGAAGCACCACAGTTAACTCGGCACCGGTTTTTGATAGTGCCGTTACGTCATGCACGGTATTCTTTAGCCACGGCATCGTGCAAACTTAGTCGTTTCAGAAATGCTTTCACCGTTGGCACGAAAGCCAATGATCATTGCCTATTGGGAGTCACATAAATCGCTCCGTTTTCGCATTATAACGAGTGCACTGTCTTCCGCCTTCCACCGACAGGCTTTATACAGACTCCGCAGTTAGTGCTGCCACAAGGTGTCTGTGACTGATTATTGCACGTCGACGTCGAACATAGGCGGTGGTCACGTTAATGTGACGGCACCGTGTAATACTTTTTCGTTACGGAAGGGCTGTCTGTGAGGATAGAGTTCGTCTGTTGTTGTGTTGAAATTACTTGGTGGCGCAAAATAGCTTTTACAAAGTTTTTGTCCATTACAACATAATATGGAATGATAGGTTCTTATCACATTCATGCTACAGCAAAGAACCTAAAATTTAATAGACAAGTGCTTTCCTTTTGCAGCAACAACTGTGCAGAGTCCTGAACTGAATTCCGTGATGAATTGCTGAAGATCAGCACTTTAGACTCCTCGGATATTTATGGAAATTGCTGTACGATGGTACTGGGGTGTTTCAGGTACAGTCGTGGACAAAACAAGCGAGACGCCTCGCCTTTTCGTTATGCTGATCCGCACAGCTTTAAAGTCTGCTACACAGCATAACAGGCAAGGCGACGAAGTGCTACCAACATACTATGCACAGGCGTGAAATTGACAAACTATCCGAGCTTTGTTGCCTTGACTGTTATACTGAGTAGCAGACTTTAAAGCTGTGCGGATCAGCATAACGAAAACACGAGGGGCCTCGCTCGTTTTGTCCACGACTGTACACCTTTGAAGACTATCCTTTAGGTAATCCCAAAAGAAATAATCATAATGGTTGAGGTCAGGACTATAAAAGGCCCAATTCACACAATGTCCAGCAGCTTGAACGTGTAGCTGTACAGTACCCCAGTGGAGTCAGTTCTGTTGATTGGCGTTCCCACGGAGATGGAAGCATTCCTCTCATTAAACTTGAGCCTTAACGACTGTTACATTTTCAAAGGCCCCTGTCAACTCATTTGAAAAGAATATACCTGCACCACATCATTGTCCATCGAAAGTCGGCATTGTTGAATTTTGTAAGAGAAAAAAATTTAATTCCTGTTTGATTATCCTCAGGAGAGACAGTCGTGACGTCCTGAGGTGCTGTGCAGTACGTCTATTTGATACAGTAGGCTCCACGCTGAACGGAATTCGCACTCGTTCCACGTTCTCGAGGGTTTCAGCTGAGGTTGCTCGCCTTGAATGGCCCCTCCCATAGTCATGTAGGGATACAATTTTAACAAAACGTCCCATCAACTTGAGAAAAAAGTGAAAATTTTACACAAAATACGTATTACAGGATACTTAAAATTTGTCATCACTGCTGGACTTCCTTTCAGTACTGTAATCTCACGGAGAAGTGGCTATTCCGGATGGTGGTTGCTGTTGTGCTATTCAGTGCGCGTCTCACCATAAGAATAAGTCCAGAGTTTGTGTAAAATGTCTTTACGATTAATAAACGTAATTTCAATGAGCGTGCTTCCATTCTGAAAAGTAAACTGAGATCCTGTTAGCGAGCTATATAATTCTCAGAGCTAGAATAAAACAGTATCACAGCGAAACTCACAGCATACGATTAAACCACACTGGACAAACACTTTCTAATACCTATTTTACCCCACCATGTACATGCACAGTTCTCAGAGTAGTCGACGATGAGTAATAAGAGTATTTTGAACGTTTATATAATGTGATCAGCTTAGGCCTCCAGACGTTCTCTTACATCGAACGAGAGTTTTTCGAGTACGAGACATTTTGCACCATAGTTTACTTAATGATGTAGTAACAATGTTATAACCAGTTACGGGAGTTGTAGTAAAATGGAATCCACGGAACTGTTTGACACATCTGCTAGAAGTTAGATAAAATCAAATGAATCCAGTTCGGCTGAAGCAGGCGGTAGTACTGATGACACGGTGGTGCGTGCCGGGCGCGTTATTTTGGAGCGGCTTGGCGCGCCTGAGACTCTGCAGAGCTAGGGGGGCCGGCTTCCGGCAGCGCCGCCGCCGCCGCAGTCTGAGCGGCGTCGCTTCGCTGTCCCCTAAACAGAGGTTTAACTGGACGTTCACTGGATCAGGGAGCAAGTTTGCAACACTGCAAAGCACAATTGAGAAGAGCGCTTTCCTCAGTCGATCGGTGGAAAGACGAACACTAAACTCTTCAGCGCTCTTTATTTCTGAAAATAAAATTGTAATGTTAACAACAGACACTCGTTTCTTTGATTAAAGGATAATTTTATCGATACATTGTGATAATTGCATGTCTTGCACCTCAATCAAGATAAGAGTTTACCGTACGTATTTATAGGGTGCTACAGCTGTCGTAAACATTAAGGTTGGTTCGTACAGCGTAGTCCTTTATGAGCTGTGATTCTATTGGAAATTTACCCTTGTCTTTTTGAGACCTTCCACTACCTTATTCCACCAGTTGGAGACAGACGTACGGTTTATCTCCGAACCACTCTGCAGTTTGGTATTCTCCACAAGCAGAGATCACTGCCAGAAGTGATAGGAGAGGTAACTGACAAAATCCTAGTATCGACTGAGAATTTACCTCTGGACCTATGGGATAAGCAGCCTCACGCTTACCCACTGAACGACAGAGCCAATTTATGCTCGCAATTGCATAGAAAGACCGTATGCGTGAGTAATATTAACATTTTATCTGTTTTCCTGCCTGTAAGTTCTATAGAATTAAAATACAGTGATTACGGGCGCAGATTGCCACAGGAGTACGTGCATACAACTTTGATAAGTTAAAATCCAATGTACACACTTGGGACTACTGATATTTTTAACCGTTTTCTTCCCCTTCATCTAACACTACTTTACAAAAGAAATAGGAAATCGATAATTGGTTCAGGTCTTCTGATACAACCACGTAAATATTTCGTCCCAAGCTTAAATATCGAGAAGCGGTCGGTACTGAGAAAGAAAAGAAATAATACTAGGCGACCCGCGCAAATAATTTGCACCCAATCCTCATCACACATATAGGTAATATAGCAAAGGATAAATAAGTAAATTCAAGTATTTATTAATAAAAAGTATTACATTTTGAATGGTCGGGAGAAATATTAGTGTCGCTGTAAAAAATCGATATCATTGTATACAATATGGTTAACTGAGAAGCATATAAAAAGCAGATACTGCTTTATCAGATTAGTTTTAAGTATAGGTAACACTGATAGTACGAACTCTAAAAAGCCACAGGTTCTGGCAAATACATTCCTGTCCTCTGAGTCGTCTGGCCTTGTGCTTTATCAATGATGATCGCGAAGTCTATTTTACTGGACACTGTTTTCTCATCATTTTCGCGCGATACACAACGCTTGCCCAAAGAAAGTAAGCAACTGCAATGCTGTCGTGCATACTAGTGAAATTAGATTGTCAGTAGATGGCACTTTGTATGTAAATTCTTTAAATCGCCTGGTATAACCGAAACTGATTGATCGCCTACGTATATGAAAAAAAAATCTAGACAGCTGAAACAGATGTCCTTCATGTTTGTTAAGCTGATTGTCAATAGATGGCATCTTCCACACTGTTTTTATTAAAGTGTTTTCAAAATAAAGTTTTTAACGAAAATAGTTACTTTAAACTTTCTGTATTTTTCGTCATTAGTGATGAACGAAATCTTGAAAACGATGTCTCAGTCATTAAATTTAAGTAATATGGGAGATATAGCGTACCGATAAAAAAAACATACCGTTGATAAGTAATACATACGACACTGGAAAATGACATGACAGTTCTTATAACTACACATCGTCACATTCTCAGTATTAGCTGTCCTGTTGTTCGTCTGTTGGTGATAGATTGGTAGCCATCCTGCCTTAGGATATTTGCCTTAAATACTCTGCTGTGTCAGACCCACTTCGGTAGAAGGTACCGCTGTGTTCGTCGCGGTATTTCATCCTCAGTCATCACTCATTACCTAAATCACAAATTTTCTGTGTTTCCATCACCCTTGTTTTGTCGAGCGTCTGACACTGCGTATACATAAACTGCACTCAGTTTTTGACTGATACTTAGCATGCTCAGCAGCCGTACAAGATTACATTGAAATAACTGTAACATATCTTCCCAGTTCTATTGAAGCTATAGGAACTACCTGATTTGTATTTTATTTTGAGGAAATTCCAAAGAAAAGCGATGCATTTCGATGTAGGTTCATTTAGTATGCGAGAAAGCGTCACAGAGATGATCAACCAACTCCATCGGCAGACGCTGAAAGGAAGGCATTCTGCATCACTTTGTGGTTTATAGTTAAAGTTCCAAGAGCGTACGTTGCAGAAGAGTCAACAAATATATTGCTCTCCTACTTCCATTTCGCGAAAAGACCGTGAAGATCAGGAATTCGAGTCCCACACGGAGGCTTGCCGGCAGTCGTTCTTTCCGCGAACTGTTCGCGACCGGAACGGGAGCAAATGACGGTGATACACAAAGTATTCTCTGTCACACACTGCGAGGTGCATGCAGAGTTTAGCTGTAGATGCAGATTGTTTTATTGCTATTAAACAACTTGAGGAAAGAAAAGAAAGGTTCGTACCTATTTCTTCGGATACCAAGAGATGATCGAGGGACTAATAAGCGCGTAGTTGAGTCACTTTATATTTATAGTCATGACCGTCACCACCACCACCACCACCACCACCATCATCATCATCATCATCATGTCCTCCTAAATTCTTCTCCATAGGCCTCGGCTCCTAACGTGCAATTTGAAGACAGTGAATTTTGAAGTGCCTATTACAATGCCAAAAGAAAATCTCGATCATCTATTATTTAAACCAAGATGAGGAAGATACGTTTCCACAGTCAATCCTGTACGAGAGCCAGCTGAACTCGATTAATCACTGTGACGATCGCGGAATCAGATTAAACCTTCGAAGCACCATAATATTCACAAAGTAATGGAGTCTATTTCTTTCCATGTATCTTCTGTTCAAATCGTAGCAATATTCAGACTAAGACTTCAGGTTATTTTGGTAAGACAAAGCACACGTGATCTTGACACTTTCACTATCTGGATGGCACTATTTTATTGCGTACAAATGTTGCCCGAGGCTCACTTTTAATTAAAGGAAATAACCATTCGTAGTAAAACATTGAATATTAATACCAGAAGTTAAGCATTTTAGCGCCAAATCTGATACGGTACTCCCTTCCATATGTCGTCCCCAAGGACAGCTCAGCCTATTTTCATCGCTTTTCCACAGTCCCTGTCCATGGGGTTCGACAATCTGTCACATGCGTAGTAGGTAGCCTATATTTCCTACTTGCTCACATCGCTACACGAGCGTATGTAGTTCGTGACGATATAATAAATCATTGCCCGCAGTGTACCATAGCCGTCTCAAGGTATCTGGTGTGAATCTTCTGCTCGCCACCTCTCGTCCCTACTACCACTGGAAAGTTCTTGGACATCATTCATTTGAAGTCTTGTACGCTCATACAATTGACAGGCGTACTCCCTTACTGGATTCTTATTTTCGTTACAGCAGCGGGCTCCAGTAGTTTAACGACATCCCTCGACCTTTCTCTTCTTGCAGTTGTCTATCTCTTCCGAAGCGACAACTTATTTATACCCAAATGTTTCATTGCGTTACTGATTTATTTGAATCTGCTTTACGCACTAATGTAATTTTTAGTTTATAGTTTAAGGGGTGTATCGAAATATTTGCTTTTAGGTTTTACACGTCTTGGACAAAGAATTACGCATTAGGTACTTGATGAGTAACATGCAATTGCTCTGCTGGAAGCTTGTATTAGAGGAGAAAAACTAGTGGATTTCAATTAAGTCCATACCTTCCACTATAATTTAAAGTTTGTACCCAGCATCTCTCCGCACTTCTCATTCGTTGCTGCGTGTAGCTTTCGAGTATTCAGAGAGCTTCCAGCTAACTAGAGGAAAAAAAAGCTCTTGTGTGCTGAGAATAACTGACAACACTATCAAGGTAAATGTCTACGTAAAACCAAAGTCCAGCCGGGAACCGTAGCCACTTAGTTGGTAGCACAGCTGGACTCGTGGGGACGCCACCAGCTGCCGCTTAGAGCGGGCGCACGCTATTACGAAAGAGATTGCATTTGTTGTTCGCTGCTTAGCCAGCCGGGGGTGGTGGGGATGGCGGCGGCGCCGGCGCATGCGCATGCTCGCGCCGCGTTGCGAAACTTGTTTGCGGGCTGCTACTGCCAGCCCACGCCCTCCCTCGCGCCTCTCGTCAATTGTCTGCTTCGTTTTCTGATGCCCGTCCAGCGCGGGGGGTGAATGCAATTACCTGAAGAAGAACGATGGTCTGTCCTACGTACTATACCACACTGAGGTGACAGTCATGGAGTAGTGATATGCACATATGCAAATCGCTGTAGTATCGTGTAGACAAGGTGCAAAAGGGCAGTGCATTGGCAGCGCTGTCATTTGTACTCAAGTGATTAATGTGGAAAGGTTTCCGACGTGATTATGGCTGCACAATGGGAAGTAACAGAGTTTGAAAGCAGAATGGTAGTTTAAGCTAGACGCACGGGATATTCCATTTCGTAAATCGTTAGGGAATTCAGTATTGTGAGATCTACAGAGTCGAGAGTGTACCGAGAATACCAAATTTCAGGCAACATCTCTCACCACGGGCACCACAGTAGTCGACTGCCTTCACTTAACGACCGAGAGCAGCGGCGTTTGTGTAGAGTTGTCAGTGCTAACACACAAGCAACACTGCGTGAAATAACCGCAGAAATCAATGTGGGACGATGAACGTATCCGTTAGAACAGTGCGGCAAAGTATGGTGTTAATACTCTGTAGCAGCAGATGACTGACACGAGTGTCTTTGCTAACAGCACGACATCGCCTGCAGCGCGTCTTCTGGGTTCGTAACCACATCGATCTGACCCTGGAGGACTGCAAAATCCAGCCCTAGTCAGATTTCAGTTGGTAAGAGCTGATAGTAGGATTCGAGTGTGGCTCAGACTTCACGAAGCCATGGACCAAAGTTGTCAACAAGGCTCTGTGCAAGCTGGTGGTGGCTCCATAATGGTATGTGTGTGTGTGTGTGTGTGTGTGTGTGTGTGTGTGTGTGTGTGTGTGTGTGTGGAGGGTGATGTGTTCACATGGAATGGAATTGATCCCCTGGTCCAACAGAACCCGTCATTGCCTGGAAATGGTTATGATCGCCTACTTGGAGACCATTTCTGGCTATTCATGCTCTCCGTGTTCCCAAACAATGATGTCCCGTCAGTGGACCACAATTATTCGCGACTGCTTCGAAGCGAAGTTTGAGCGAATGATTTGGCCACCTGGATGGCCTGGCATGAATCCCATCGAACATTTTTGGGACATAATCGTTAGGCTTCTTCGTGCATCGTTAACACTTTCACAATTATAGACAGTTATAGAGCCAGCATGGCTCAGTATTTCTGCAGGGGGCTGGCAGTGACTTGGTGAGACCCATACAACGTCGTGTTACTGCACTATGCCGGGCAAAAGAAGTTCCGATACAAAATAGCAGCTATCCCATGACTTTTGTCCCTGCAATGTATTTTATTTTAGTTTTATTTACACTGGTGTCCAAAAGTAAAGCAACAAATCGTTATTTCCCCGCCCTGTGTCTAATTTACGACATAATAATACAAACTGTCAACTAGATGTCCGTAAGATGTTATTCTGCGCAGTGAAGATTGCATTCCGGTCAATGGACAACCATGCAAACGATGACGTCATGGCACCTATGAAACGAGGTAGCGTTTGCCGAGTAGTCCTACATCCACAATCGCTGTGTACACAGTCACAGACGGTGCAGTATGGCACAGATAAGATGCCTACCAGACTCTCTGTGATAGAAAGGACGGAAGCAGGGCAGTCGCAAACTGATGTGGTCCGATGGTTTAGTGTGAAGAAAACCAAGGTAGGGCCGACTACGTGTGAGTTCAGAAAGAGAGAACCTTTATTTGGCTGTAAGGGCACGACAGTACCGCCTTAGAATTGCAAAGCAATTGACATGTGAGCTCGCAGCATCCACTGGACGTGTTGCATCGAGGCAAACGGTGTGCAGAAGGCTTCGGAGGAATGGCCTTCGTTGTCAGAGACCTGCTGCATGTCTACCTTTGAGGCGTCTTCATAGAAGGGAACGTCTAGAGTGGAGTCATCAACACGCTATGTTGGCGGTCGAACAGTAGGCCGATGTTTTTTTGACGGCTGAGCCCCGATTTAGTCCGGAGAGTGTTTCTCGATGGATTCCCATCTGGAGGGAACGTGGAACACGATTTCGGAATCCAAACATTGTGGTATGAGACCGGTATCAAGGAAGATGCCTAATGTTGTGATGCAGCGATGAAACAACAATATTTAACTGCTGTCAGGTATCGTGAAGAGATCTTGGTATCTCATTTGCGGTTGTTGCGAGGTGCTGTGACCTCAGACTGCGTATTGATGGATGATAATGCTCGAGTGTTTGATGTTTAATGGAAACAGAAGATAATACACGCATGGCGTGGCCTGCTCGCTCTCCATATTTGAAGTCCATAGTGAATGTCCGGTATTCACTAGGCAGATGACTTGCATCACATCAACAGCCACAAACCACTCTCCAAGACTGAGAGCAGCTCTGCAGGAACAATGGGCGTTGTTGCCTCAACATGAGGCTGATGACATTCGCAGCATGTCCCGTCGTTGTCAGAACTCTATTGCTGCCAGAGGGGCTCCCACCCTATAGCGAGCAGAGTAACCAGTTGTTGAAATGTGTGTGCAAATGCGTTAAGATGAAAAAAAAAACAAAGAACGGTTTTGTATATCGTTATGCATGTTGCAGTTGTTTAAGATATAAAGTTGTTGCGTTGTTTGTAATTTACTGTTACCTGTTTATGGAGTTTTGTGGCAAAATAAAAGCAACCTTGCAAAATTTCCGTCTATTGCTTTAATTTTCGGCACCTGTGTATTTAGTTATCATGCGGCCTTCCACGATGTGTTCTCCTGAGCCTGCCTCTTCATCTCAGAGTGGCACTTAGGTCCAACGTACTCGACTGCTTGTTGGATATATTCGAATGTCTATTTTCCGGAACGGATTATGCCCACTACGGCTCCCTATTTTGTCATGGATATCATCCCCCGATGCCCTTAGATAGATTTTCTACACTTAAGTTTCCACGCGGAAAATTACCTCATTTCTTACATTATCTCTCCACTTAATTTTTAGTATCCCACTATAACTCCACATTTCAAATGCTCCGATTCTCTTCTTGCCCTGTTGCTCCGTGCTGCAGGTATATCCTCATTTTAGTTCACGGGACACACAGTGTTAACTAGCAACACACAATAAAAAAATTAAAGATTGAGGTGGAAGAAGGTAAACAACAGCAGAAGTACATGAATTTATCCTGAAGTGAAACTGACTGGTCATTTTTATCTTGTACTGTGGCTTCCCTAAGCCAGTAATACGCAGACGTTATCGCTGGTCAGTCTATAGGATGTTTCAGGAAGTCTGGATGGGAATACACTGAATTGCAAGTGTGTGTTACAAGATCATGTAAGTTTTTGTATATCGTGAAGCAACGGTAGCTGTGATACAAGCGGGAAATGCCGTTTCTGCTTGTTTGAGAAAAGTGACTCTGTGGTCGTAATGCTGCTCACACGAAGGGAATTGGGTACTTAATCAACCCTCTGTAACTAAATAGTTGGAATGAGTTGGGTGGTCTCCGACGCTTATTGTGTGGTGGACACTCGGAAATGAAATGAAATGAAATGAAATATCGTGTGGCGAGGACCTCCCATCGGGTAGACCGGTCGCCTGGTGCAAGTCTTTTTAGTTGACGTCCCTTCGTCGACCTTCGGGTCAATGCGATGATATTATGATGAAGACAACACAACACCCAATCCCTGAGATGAGAAAATCTCCGACCCAGCCGCAATCGAACCCGGGCCCCTTGGCATGGCATTGTGTCGCGCTGACCACTCAGCTATCGAGGCGACCACTCGGAAATTTTGCCAACATGGAAACGCATCTTTATGATGGCCTTTAACTTTGGGAACAACAATTTGTGTGATCCATAGCGCTGGAAGAGATCTCCAGTTCATTGACGTTATCTCAAAAATGTTTTAAATGCAATTTGAGACTATTGTGTTGAGACGTTTGCTTGATTATCAACAATAGTGGCGCGGATGAACGGTTACCCATTGATTACTGTAGTTAGACATTTTTATCCACTTAAATTTCTTGAGCCTGCTTCATTTTCATTTGTGACCATTCGCATGGTAAACATGAAATAATATACAGTGGGCCATTTACGTCAGTAGTGAGACCACTAACTTACCGACCTCGAACGTCAGTGAAGAACGCAAACCGCGACTAGATACATACGATAGTCTGTTTGTTACAAACAAGAACAGAAGTTGAAACTTTTTGGCAGTGGTGTTGCTACAAATAATATTATCAATAGATCTTATCGAGCCTCCTTTCCATTTTAAAGAATGTGACTGCCCACAGGAAAGTTGTCGCTAGGTATACGTTGCAAAAAACAAAACAACTACTGATCCTGCAAAAGAGTTAGTGTGAGCTACTATAGTTTTCCTCACAGAAGTGCAAGGATGACAAAGATCTGTTGGCACTTTCCACTTCCTATGTGACGGCGTATGTCTCGTGTCTCCGTTAGCTGCAGACAAGACTTCAAGGACAGTTAATTTTCTGACTCCTTTTGCAACGCTGAAGTAAGTTAGAAGGGTTCAAAGACTTCATCGCTTACTTAGGAAAGGTGAGGGGTGCGTAGAAGGTTTTATCAAAATACAAAGTGTTCTGAGTTCCAAACAGGTGATGATTTAATAGTTTATTTCTCGTACATTCCTTACTGAAACAGGAGTCTTATAGTGACTTTACATTTAATTTTGTCTGCTCTCTCTCTTTCAAGACACATTTGTGTTACAGTGGACTGTTATTACCGCTCTAAGAATAATGATTCCTAGTTACCAGAGACGAATGCACCTGTATCAACTCCCTAATAGAAACAAGCTTAGGCGGGTCTTGTTCTTCTAACTGGTGTCCGATACACAAAGACAAAGGCAACACAAGCTGTGGCGCTATATTTATCGACGAAAGTTGCTCTCCGAAATTGAATAGAGTTCTTTGCGGAGTGCTTGCTGCTGCGTGGCACCTGCTTCCCTCCGGGCGTCTTGGTACACCTTCCGTCTCTGTCCTGCGATGGGTGCTAACGGCCTACCATTTTCTACGATCACTTATTTATACTATGCCAACATGGTGTTCTGCCATATTGTTTCGCTTTCCCTATTGCTTTCTTAACATCTAGTAAAGTCCAACCTCGGTTAGAGTGATTTTAAAAATCGAGTGTCCTCTCGACTGCCTCACTGGCATTGGATACATTTTATTGCACCACAGGGGTGATGGCTGCGAGAGAAACAGTTTTCCCTCTGTGTGCTGAAACTGCAATGTTGGCTCGTCTGCTTCATGCCAACTTGTCATGCACATCTCGAAAACGCATTGTAGGAGGTAGGAACTCCTATCTTCAGTGGATGCATGAGAGCGGGTGAAAAAATGATCTTCCTTACTGTTAACTACGCAGAAACCCGCCAGTCCAGTTGATTTCCTGCAGGACTGGTGTGTTGTGTGGGTAGTATCGGGACGCGCTGCAGGCAGCATACATACGGCCAGCCACGGCCGTACAGAGAGAGAGAGAGAGAGAGAGAGAGAGAGAGAGAGAGAGATTGGGGGGGGGGGGGGAATGATGAGATGGGCAGGAGGATGAGATGGACTAATAGAAGATGGGAATAAATAAATCCTAGGCAGTACAGAGTACCTCAGCTAGTACATTAATAAAATTTGGCAGCAGTGATGTACCTACACGGTAGACAATGGCTGAATTGCTGAGTCTATGCTGCTTGAGAAGAAGTATCTTTCATTAAGAACAACAGAATCCGAACGACAAAAATAAATGAAATGTTCACTTAAATGATTAAAATGAATTGGATCCTTGGTATACTGCTATGAATGGCCTCACATTTTTCAGTAACAACAGTGCCACCACTTACATTAAAAGTTTTTCTCTCTAAGACTTGTGTATAATATGTGTAGTTAACAGAGCGAGATCGGTTTTGCTACTTTTCGTGAAGTCATTTCTAGTATCGTTTTCGAAAAATTCAGTTTCTCCGTTCATTTACATTGACCTTGTGTGCAACCTACTTCACTGTTTAAACAAGAAGCTGTTAGAGTGGTACTGTTCTACTAATGTTCGACCAACTGAAAATTGAATGCTGAATAACTGTGAGGATATAGAATAAAACATATCCGTTATCTTCCTCTAATATTTGAAAGAATGTCTCCTGTCTTTCAGTTTTTCGCGTAGATCATGAGCTGCTTCTACTCTGTTTCGTTTACCTGCTCCAGGGTTTATCCAGTACAGTTTTCGCGTCCACTAGATTATTTGATTCGTGATGATTTTCTAGAATGTTGAAGTCTTGACGTGCCAGTCGAGACGTGCCATAGCATAACATATCTTATCATGCCATAACTTGACTGGCTGTACACTTATCAGCCAGCACATTATGACCACCTACCTACATTATGTCCACCTATAGCACAGATAAGTGGCGATAAGTGGCGACGCGGTCGTGGCATGGAAACAATGGGGCTTTGGTAGGTCGCTGGAGGGAGTTGGCACCACATCTGCATGTACAAGCCCCGTAAATTCCGGGGGAGGAAGGACTATGAGCTCTTTGCCAAATTCAGTCACGTCCCATAGATGTGTTTGTTCGGGTTCAGATATGGAACAGGCTACTGTGTTTGTCGAAGCACCCTATCACACTACTGATCTTGTGAAATAGCGCATTATCCTGCTGAAAAATGCTACTGCTGTTGGGAAACTTGATTCTCATGAAGGGGTGTTTTGGTCAGTAACCAGTGTGCGATACTCTTTGGCCGTCATGGTGCCCTGCACGAGCTCCAATAGACTCTTGGATGCCCATGCGAATGTTTCCCAGAGCCTAATGGAGCCGCCGCCAGTTTGTCACCGTCCTGCAGTACAGGTGTCAAGCAGTTGTTAACCTGGAAGACGACGGATTCGAGCCGTCCCATCGGCATGATGAAGAAAGTATCGGGATTCATCAAACCATGCAACGCTCTGCCACTCCGCGAACATCCATTGCCGATGGTCACGTGCCCATTTCAGTCGTCGTTGCCCACGTCGTGGTGTTAACATTGGCGCATGCACGGGTCGTCAGCTGCGGACGCTCATAGTTAGGAGTGTTCGGTGGACTGTGTGTCCAGACACACTTCACTCTGTCTGGCATTAAAGTCTGATGTTAGTTCCGCCACAGTTCGCTCCTGTCCTGCTTTACCAATCTCCGTAGTCTGTGGCGTCCGACATCTGTAATGAGGGCTGCTGCCCAATCCCACAACGTCTGGACGCGATTTCACCTTGTTTTCTCCAGGTATTGAAGACACCATAGCACTTCTCATACACCCGACATGTCTGCAGTTTCCGAAATGCTCGGGCCATCACGGTCTTTCCTCGATCAGACTCTGATAAATCGCGCGCCTTCTCCATTGTACACATAGACAGCACGCTCACTGATGTTACATGCACTGTTCGTGTACCTTGATTAGCACTCATTCCTCGCCAGATGACACTGCTATGGCCTGGAAGGATTTATACCTATAGTAGGGCTTCTGGAGATAGGCGTCTCTGAAGCTGACCTGCGGATGTCTTTCACCGCAGGGTTTTCCGGCTTTGGGAGATCGAATGGCATAACAGCACGCACAACAAATTGCGTGTCATTAAGGAGACTATGAATGTGTGGGAGTCTTCCATGCAGGCCTCTCGCAGTGAATCAGTTGTCCTCTGCCGGCTCCGCATTGGCCATACGTGGCTAACACTCCGTCGCGAGGACCCACCTCAGTGTCGCTGTGGCTCCCAAATAACAGTCGTCCACCTCTTGCTGGACTTTCCAGTTTTAGCCGCTCTGCGGCAGACTTTTAACTTTCCCAGTACCCTGCCTTCGGTGTTGGGCGACAATGCCTCCACATCAGCTTTAGTTTTACGTTTTATCCGTGAGGGTGGGTTTTGTACTTCTATGTAGGTTTTAGCGTATGTCCCTCTGTGTCCTCCACCCTAGTGCTTTTAGGGTGAAGGCTTTAATGTGCTGCATAGTGGTTGGTTTTCCCTTTTTAATCTCGTAGTTGGCCAGCCTCTATAATCTACTCTCATGTTTTACTCTCTCCTGTCTCTAGCGTCTCTCTGTTGTTTTCTTGCCCTCTTTTGTTCCTATTAGTGCTCGTTGCCTTCCCTTCGTTCTTGTAGCTTTTCCTTTCTTTCCGTATTGTGTTATATGTTTCGTCCGTTTTGTTCTCACACTTGTGGCAATTGTTTTGTTAGGAACAAGGGACCGATAACCTCGTAGTTTGGTCCCTCCACGCCTTTAAACCAACCAACCTATAGTAGGTCGGTGCTCATAATGTTCTGGATGACCAGTGTATGTTGGACTCTATTCTGTTGTAATGGGGGAGATTTCGTAAACTGCTTTATTTGATCAGACTCATTCTACCTCTGTCTCACACACAGTTATCGTGAAGGGCTAGTACACACTGCCAGCCAATTATGTCGTGCTCAGCACTTGTAGTTATTTCACGTTCAAAAGTCTTACTTCACCATCAGTGGCCTCGTATGGTAGGGAGATGGAACAAAAGCCACAGAGTTTTCAATTGGGAAGCTAATTGAAGAGGCGAAGCGTCACCTTTGAAGGCTGGTGGTAGTGTGCTAGCGATTTTATTTTGTTTCGCTCCAGTGTACTGTGTCGAATGGTGACGATTGCTGACGGCAGTCTCTCGTGTGTTGCAGCCACATCACGCGGACGACCACGTGGGAGGACCCGCGGAAGACGCTGGCGGCGCAGGTGGCGCAGTCCCAGCAGCAGCAGCAGCAGCAACAGCAGCAGCAGCAGGCTGCCGACATCATCGCCGGCGCCAGCTCGGGGGGATCCCCACACTCCTCGTCGTCGCCTCAGCCAGCGGGTAGGTTTTCCTGAGTGCCGGTCTAGTACACAAACCATTCCACTGTCAGGTACGAGAAGCATAGTTTTCGGACAACTACAGATAACGAGTTACTAAGCCCTACAAAGACGTGAACAGTGCCAACTCCGAGCTTCTCCGATATGAGACAAATGTTCAGAAAAAGTTTCATTGTCTACCGTCAATATCTTAACAAGTGTTGGGCACATTGCACTAACAGTAGCCAGCGACAGTGTTGTAATAGAGTAATCCTGTTACGTTACGTAACGGCACTCTGCTGTTAGCAGTTTTAAGGTTTTGTGCAAGACACTGAGGCGGCTCAGCGACCGAGATTGTAGACGGATGCAAATTGTAGCTTATCTCGATGTGAATTAGTGAAGACAGTTACCCTCGCAAGGGGAGTGGAAGCGCGGCTCCCATTTCATAGCTTGGAACGATTAAAGTTAAATATAAATGGGAATTACTGAAGTGCAATGGCAGGAGGAACAGAATTTATGGTCAATTGAATATAGAATTAGCAATACGAAACAAAATCAAACGTCGGTATCTCTACTAATGAATGAATGAATCGAAAACGGGAACGTGTGTGAAATAATAGCATAGTGATCGCACTGTCGCAGACTAGATAGACACAAATCCAAGACCGCTTCCTCCCTCTCCCCCTCCTCAGCAGTAAAATTATACGTGTCTACAACTCCGCAGAAGAAGGTGAGAGAATGGATGAGATAAAATACGTTATTCAGATTTTTAAGGGTGACAAAAATTATGAAGAAGGGCTGAAATTCGATATTAGGAAAAGAAAGAGAAGCAGAAAATCAAATGAAAGGCGGGTATAATCACTATTAAGCATAGGTTTAAAAATAATGAAAGATGGTTTTATACGTGGATGAGATCCGGGGACATTGGAAGATTCCACATACGTTATACAATGGTGAAACAGAGATTTCGAAACCACGTTTCAACAGTAGTACATTTCCGTGGGCAGATGTTGACTCTAACCATAATTCATTAGTAACGAATAGCAAAATAAAACTGAAGAAACTGCAGAAACGTAGGAAATTGTCAGATGAGACCTGAATAAACTGAAAGAATCGCTGGTCGTGCAGAGTTACAAAGGAAGTATTGTACAACAATTGACTGAGACGCAGGAACATAATACAAGGCGAGTGGGTAACTTCGAGAGAAGATACAGTGAGGGTCACAGAATCAAATAGGAATAAACTCAAGGCTTAGTAGAAATTTTTGGATAACACACGAGATTTTCAGTTTCACGTAAAGGGAAAAATCATGATGCAAGCAAAAGAGAAAACAGATGTCTAAGAAGTGAGATACGCACCATGCAAAATGACAAAGCAGGATTGGCTAGAAGAGAAATGCAAAGCTATAAAGCTATGGTAACTGAAGAAGAAAAAAACAGAAATAAAAATTAAAAGAAATCTTCGGAGAAAAGGGAAGCACCTATCTACAACGCGATTTTGTAAATGTGTCTATGGCAACGGCTCTTCGCAGTTTTGTAGACGGCTATTGTGTTTGCCTGCACCCTTTGGAGCTTCGCAGTTGAAAGCTGTCAAATGCGCTGACAGGTGTCAGGTATTTCCTGAAGTTGACACGACTGTACGAGTAGTAAAGAATAAATGTATTAAAACTTCAAGCATGATGCTGCTTTTTTCAAGCATATCAGTGCATGTGACGTCATATTTCCTGAAGGTGGTTCTTTCCCAGCTAGCGATTGTTAATTTGACAGTAAGGGATAAGTGTACCAAGTTTGGTTGAAATCGGTCCAGTGGTTTAGGACGACATGACACACACACACACACACACACACACACACACACACACACACACACACACCTACCTACCTTTATATTATATACAGATGTTTTTGAAAGTATCTCGAGTGCTACACAGAGCAAGGAAGTCAGGTTTGGTTTGTTGTCGTTGCGTGTAAAACGAGTTCAAAACTAGACAAAAGAGCGCATCACAATTTATAAATCGTAGTTAAAACGAAAGTATTAAGAATTATGAAACATACGATTTGTTGCTCAGGAAAGAGCATGAATGGTCACGAAGGAAGATTTTTTTTTTAAATCATTTTTCTCTCTGTGAATACATGACTTAATCGAATGTTGGACATCAACACACCAAAAGCTATGATAATTTTCTCTCTCTCTCTCTCTCTCTCTCTCTCTCTCTCTCTCTCTCTCTCTCTCTCTCCCTCAGTCCCTCCATTTTTTTCGTTCAATCTCGGTTATCTCAACGTTTTCGTGACACTCCTTGAATCAATTTTTCATCCACGTTCTTTTCGGCTTGCAACAGAATAGTGCAATTATCACAGCAGCAGCCTCTTTTTCGTCCCACATTCCAAACGACAATATTATTGTTCAATATACATGACAAAATTATTAAGAAGTCTAGGGGGGACGTCAGTAATGTTGCGCACTATTATTGTGCAATGTTGTTGGCCGTCTAGGGGCCGCTTTAAAATGCGGACGTCGAATGTGAGCTGTGTTACCTTTTTGTTATGACTAGACCATCTATCGAAGTGCAGTTAGAGGCTGCGGAGAAGTCCTATGTGGGAGATTGCCTGAGACTTAAGTGTAACGTTTGTGATAAGAACCAGCGATCACTATTTCGCAAGTACATGATAATCAGTACTTAACCGGATAAGCTGAGGATCAGAGTGCAGATGTAGCGTCACCTTTGCAAGAGGATACAGTTACAGAGAATCGGCTGGACAGCACATACGCACACACTTTGAGAGCTGACGCGGCACCTGTGACGGGAGACGTGAGGTCACCACTGTTGCTGCGTACGTGACAGAACGCCGCTGCCGTGACGCTCGTCAGATAGAGCTTCACAGAAGTCGATAAGATTACAGGTACCGCGCCGCAGGCTCGGAGGAAAACATCGATCGGCGCTGATGGAAAAAGCGCCCTGTTTTCCTCTCCAGATGCGATAAGCGATAAGACCACGGAAGCAGTTTTCTCTGAAACCACTTTCTTCCAGACGGAGCTTAAAAGCAGTGTCATCGGGCGACTGAAGTGCAACAGTGTAAATAGTAGCCGATTATTCGCTCCGATTACTGTGTGAACATTATCTTTCTCGAAAATATTTTATAGTCTCCGTAGACTACATTGATGTAGCTAGGTGCATTCATTGTGTCTACAGAGGAGCAGAGCGCGTTAGTAACATGCGTGGATGTTAACGTCCCGGCGTATACCGCTGACGAAACCCAAGAGTGTTTCCAGCCAGATTTGCAGTAGCGGCGAGTGTCACCATCTTCTCCCAAAGTTTCGAGACATTGGAGCTGTCACTCCGTTTGCTTGCAGGGCGACTGTTTTCCCTTCCCCCTTACCGTGCAGTTGACAGCTGATGCAATCTGGGTAAATCTTCCCTTTCTAAAATGGTGTTTCTTGCTCAGTAACGGGCGGTTCGGGCAAAAAGTGTTGTATGTTTACGAACCTCTTGTCGAACCCTGTTCGCGAGTCTGGGTTTTTTGACATTGACCACTATATATACTCCTGGAAATTGAAATAAAAACACCGTGAATTCATTGTCCCAGGAAGGGGAAACTTTCTTGACACATTCCTGGGGTCAGATACATCACATGATCACACTGACAGAACCACAGGCACATAGACACAGGCAACAGAGCATGCACAACGTCGGCACTAGTACAGTGTATATCCACCTTTCGCAGCAATGCAGGCTGCTATTCTCCCATGGAGACGATCGTAGATATGCTGGGTGTAGTCCTGTGGAACGGCTTGCCATGCCATTTCCACCTGGGGCCTCAGTTGGACCAGCGTTCGTGCTGGACGTGCAGACCGCGTGAGACGACGCTTCATCCAGTCCCAAACATGCTCAATGGGGGACAGATCCGGAGATCTTGCTGGCCAGGGTAGTTGACTTACACCTTCTAGAGCACGTTGGGTGGCACGGGATACATGCGGACGTGCATTGTCCTGTTGGAACAGCAAGTTCCCTTGCCGGTCTAGGAATGGTAGAACGATGGGTTCGATGACGGTTTGGATGTACCGTGCACTATTCAGTGTCCCCTCGACGATCACCAGAGATTCAGTGTCCCCTCGACGATCACCAGAGGTGTACGGCCAGTGTAGGAGATCGCTCCCCACACCATGATGCCGAGTGTTGGCCCTGTGTGCCTCGGTCGTATGCAGTCCTGATTGTGGCGCTCACCTGCACGGCGCCAAACACGCATACGACCATCATTGGCACCAAGCCAGAAGCGACTCTCATCGCTGAAGACGACACGTCTCCATTCGTCCCTCCATTCACGCCTGTCACGACACCACTGGAAGCGGGCTGCACGATGTTGGGGCGTGAGCGGAAGACGGCCTAACGGTGTGCGGGACCGTAGCCCAGCTTCATGGAGACGGTTGCGAATGGTCCTCGCCGATACCCCAGGAGCAACAGTGTTCCTAATTTGCTGGGAAGTGGCGGTGCGGTCCCTTACGGCACTGCGTAGGATCCTACGGTCTTGGCGTGCATCCGTGCGTCGCTGCGGTCCGGTCCCAGGTCGACGGGCACGTGCACCTTCCGCCGACCACTGGCGACAACATCGATGTACTGTGGAGACCTCTCGCCCCACGTGTTGAGCAATTCGGCGGTACGTCCACCCGGCCTCCCGCATGCCCACTATACGCCCTCGCTCAAAGTCCGTCAACTGCACATACGGTTCACGTCCACGCTGTCGCGGTATGCTACCAGTGTTAAAGACTGCGATGGAGCTCCGTATGCCACGGCAAACTGGCTGACATTGACGGCACCAGTGCACAAATGCTGCGGAGCTAGCGCCATTCGATGGCCAACACCGCGGTTCCTGGTGTGTCCGCTGTGCCGTGCGTGTGATCATTGCTTGTACAGCCCTCTCGCAGTGTCCGGAGCAAGTATGGTGGGTCTGACACACCGGTGTCAATGTGTTCTTTTTTCCATTTCCAGGAGTGTATATATATATATATATATAGCTTACTGTCATTTCTTGTTAACAATATTAGCTTATTGCCAAGAATAAGCAGCTTTCACTAAGTTAATACTCGGCAGAAATCAAACCTGCATTTGGACTGGACTTCCTTTAACTCTTGTGCAGAAAGGTCTGCAGTATTCTGCTGCATCCATTTTCAATAAGCTACCACTAGAGTTCAAAAATATTAGCAGTAATCCACGCGCTTTCAGATCGAAACTGAAGAGTTTCCTCATGGGGCCACTCCTTCTATTCTGTCGAGGAGTTCCTTGAAAAATTAAGCTGATTCTTGTTGTGTTGGCGATTGCGTTTACGTAAACTTATGGCTTGGTTGTTTTCGGGTTAATAAACGTTTTATTTTTGTCTGCTATTACTTTCATGTTGTGCTTTCATGTACTGACACGTTCCATGACCTTGGAGATATGCTCCTCAATTTGGTCCTACGGAACTTGACGTGTAAGTAAAATAAATAAATTAAATAAAGGATTATGTTGCTAGGATTTCCGCTATTTTTAAGCCCAGTTTTCTATACTATCTCACTTTATGAAGCGAAATGTCATGGCTTTTAAGACTCTGAATAGTGTTTCTTCCGTGAAGGAGCCCAGACTACCGTTAAATCATCCTGACTCTTCTGCTTCCTGATTTTTTTATAATTCACGAAGGCCATTGGTCTGTTTCACTCTTTTGTCTACTTTCACTTTCTTCCTCTAGCCCACGGTTTCTGTCCTCGTAGAGATCAGACTACGTTAACGGCTCAAGTCGGCTAACTCACTGAAATGGCGTAGGATGAAGCACACTATGTATATGAAGGTGCGTTTACCGTGACTTTATTTTACGACAGTGTGAAGCTGCAGTAGTGTTGCCAAAATGTGGCTGTAGTACACGCAGTATTTCCGTGGGCCTCGGCAATGTTGCTGATTGAGCAGGCTGTTGCTACGGTGTGGCCGTTGTTGTCCGCCTAGGGTGGAGGAGAAGAAGAATGATTCGTATGGCCGGACCAAATCTTCCTCTGTCCATGTAAATTCTTTTTTCACTGTCGCACTGGCTTCCTCTTTTGACGCCGAAAACGCTGCTGCACTTACGTGCACGCACATAATTTTCCCCTTGGCAACAAAACTGGGAGGAGGATATAAATGAAAGGACGTTAAAACTCATAAAAATATGAAATACGTGCGACCAGAGGTATGAAACGTAGGAAGTGATCTATACGAAGACCATAATCTTAGAAAGTGCCATTGACTGACTGTTCGCGGTGCGTACGCAATCACTGACTGATAATGATTTTTGCATTGCGTATTTGTGAACTGCACTTTAATAACTGTTTTCTCTTACTTCCACTCAACAATGTCGTACTACTTCTGCTTGATACTGTAAGAAATTTATATCCATTACATGACGTTAAGAGATGTGCGTGGGTACTTGAGGAACAAGACAGAACATGCGCGAAAACCCAATACAACCGAATACGCTTAGTGGATGTTGTCACACCAGAATATTGCAAGGTAGTTAAGTAGGCACATATCGATTGCGACAGCTATCTGGGAACTTTTTATAAAGCGGGTATTGCCGTTTTCATGTTTGTTGGCAAGATCAACCACTTTCATTGCAGGTGTGTCTGAATTCAAATAATTAATTTTCTGTTACAGTGGAGCTGTTTATAGTGTACATTTGTATTGTCTGTTAACTGACAACTATGTACGATTTCTTGTAGCACCAGTAGTCCAAGCTTGAGAATGAACCAGTTGGTTCGAAACTAGTTGCAAAACGTATGTTCTACAACTGATAGATTTGTTAAACCCCTCATGAAATGTTTTAAATCTCTAAAAAGTTTAGAGTTTGACATAATGTCACTGTTCAATCATGTACGAGAGCGCTTCAAAAAGATAGTTGCACATTATTATGGTAGGCAAAATAATGTTTATTGAACGCTGCGCTACACTTCAAAGTGACACAGATCCGTGAAAAAAAAAAAAACCGTTCCTTGGACGCGGAGCCATTACGGAACCCCTCTCCCGATATTGCCATACCTTGCCGAAAATATGGGAATCGCATGGTGCAAGATATGGGCTGTGTGGTGATCAGCATCACCCCAGTCTCTGTGGCCTTGGTCGAATTGTTGGCACCATTCCACTACGGCTACATGCGCTGTTGCATTTGTTCCATATACCGCCAGAACTTCACGGCGAAACTGTGAGCAGCCTCTACGTTTCGCCCACAAGAATCGTACTGTCCCGCGTATTTCAACTCCGAAGTATGTCTGTAGTTGCCACGCCATTTTAGTCGCTCACTGTGATATCCGAGCCGCAGCAGAACTCTTTCTTCAGCAAACCTGCTACACTTCAATGCTCCACTTTTGTTGCGTAATAGTCTTACACTGGCACTATATCGCTAACTTACTTTTTGAAGCCACTGCGTAAGACCGAGTGCGAGTTTCGTGGCCGCACTGAAGGAACAAGCCCAACATTCATCTAAAGTTGTTCTGGAAAATCGGGTAAACTATGATTCACGACAGCCAGCCTGTCTAATCGCGCCCTTTTGTCGTTCGCTTGAGTTGCCTGCGAAGCTACGTAGTTAGAGTATTGTTGGTACAATTGCGACTGAAAGTTGTAGTTTGATGTCGTATACAACGAATAAAACTTGTTAAGCGAACACTTTTAGGGGGGGTATTCTACAGCTTTCATTTCAGCTCGGTTGCCGGCAGTGTAAGAAAAGTGGTAGGTGCAAGAAATCAGACTGATCAGTGATAACCATTTGCTTAAGAGCTGAAAACGAGGAGCAAACTTTCTGTCTCTGCGCGTTATCTAGACGTGTTGACTACATGGCCCTCGGTATGTAGATGCCACTGGACTTCAGGCAACCCGCGTAGCTTCTCCGCGATTTGCCTCGCCGTCAAGAAATGATCAACCACACCTATTGTTTAACACCGTTTTCATTAGCATACGGTTAACCGCACAAAACAGTCCAATTGTTGTCGTATGTTAAAGGTAAAACTGGTGCCTCAACACGTCTCTCCTCCGATGGACATGGACACTCAGAGGAGGCGCCGCGTGCTCGCTTCGCAGAGCTTCTCCCCTTACGGTACTATCGTGTTTGCGGGGCCAGTCTTCCTTCCTCTGCTTCGCACACTCTTATACTTTTTCGAAGAAAAAAAAAGGTTTCTCACAGCCATTGGCAAATGGTACTACACTACTGGCCATCAAAATTGCTACACTGCGATGACGTGTGCTACAGACGCGAAATTTAACAGATAGGAAGAAGATGCTGTAATATGCAAATGATTAGCTTTTCAGATCATTCACACAAGATTGGCGCCGGTGGCGACACCTACAACGAGCTGACATGAGGAAAGGTTCCAAGCGATTTCTCATACACAACAGCAGTTGACCTGCGTTGCCTGGTGAAACGTTGTAATGATACCTCTTGTAAGGAGGAGAAATGAGTACTTTCACGTTTCCGACTTTGATGAAGGTCGGATTGTAGCCTAACGCGATTGCGGTTCAACGTATCGCGACAGTGCTGCTCGCGTTGGTCGAGATCCAATGACAGTTATCAGAATATGGAATCGGTGGGTTCGGGAGGGTAATACGTAATGCCGTGCTGGATCCCAACGGCCTCGTATCACTAGCAGGCGAGATGACAGGCATCTTATCCGCATGGCTGTAACGGATCGTGCAGCCACGTCTCGATCCCTGAGTCAATAGATGGGGACCTTAGCAAGACAACAATCATCTGCACGAACAGTTCGACGACGTTTGCAGCAACATGGACTCGGAGACCATGGCTGCGGTTACCCTTGACGCTGCATCACAGACATGAGCGCCTGCGATGGTGTACTCAACGACGAACCTGGGTGCACGAATGGCAAAACTTCATTTTTTCGGATGATTCCAAGTTCAGTTTACACCATCATGATGGTCGCATCCGTGTTTGGCGACATCGCGATGAAAGCACTTTGGAAGCGTGTATTCGTCATCGCCATACTGGCATATCACCCGGCGTGATGGTATGGGCTGCCATTGGTTACATGTCTCGGTCACCTCTTGTTCGCATTGACGGCACTTTGAACCGTGGACGTTACATTTCAGATGTGTTACGACCCGTGGATGTTCCCTTCATTCGATCCCTGCGAAACCGTACATTTCTGCAGGATAATGCACGACCGCATGCTATAGGTCCTGTACGGGCCTTTCTGGATACAGAAAATATTCGACTGCTGTCCTGGCCAGCACACATTCTCCAGATCTCTCACCAATTGAAAAAGTCTGGTCAATGGTGGCCGAGCAACTGGCTCGTCGCAATACGCCAGTCTCTACTCTTGATGAACTGTGGTACCGTGTTGAAGCTGCATGGGGAACTGTACCTGTACAAGCTCTGATTGAATGCCCAGGCGTATCAAGGCCGTTATTACGGCCAGAGGTGGTTGATTTCTCAGGATCTATGCACCCAAATTGCGTGAAAATGTAATCACATGTCAGTTCTAGTATAATATATTTGTCCAATGAATATCCGTTTATCATCTGCATTTCTTCTTCGTGTAGCAATTTTAATGGCCAGTAGCGTATTTAGTATTACTGAAAAGTATTCCGACCGTCACCATCTCCGGAAATAGCTTGCAACGTTACAAATGGACGACTGTGCAGTGATGTATGAAGAGAGGTACGTGTCGCAAAATGCAAACTGGAGTGATTCGCCAGTCTCGGCGACGGCAAAAGAGGACAAGAGTCGGCGAGGGGTGGGAAAAGGTCCCGTAGCCACAGAAAAGGGACGGTTGCGGGCTACTTTCGCCGGCAGCGGCAATGGCAGCGGTGGCGCCTGGGCGCGCTTGCGCAAGCCGCGCTGCTGCGGGGCGCTGTGGCGGCGGCCCGTTAGGCGCGACTTGGCGCGGCCGTTCACCTCGGCCAGTCAGCAACCTTCACGCGTCCTGCGCCGGCTCGCCGCCCCGCGTGTCAAGGCCATGCGGTCTGAAAGCCTACACCTAGCCTAGCCTAGCCCTAGCCCAGCCCAGCACATCAGCTACGTTGTGTACACCAAATCCTACAACATCTACACCTACGTACATACTCCGCAAGCCCCAATGTGGTACACGACAGAGGTTACTTTACATCATCATCTACATCCATACTCCGCAAGCCACCTGGCGGTGTGTGGCGGAGGGTACCTTGAGTACCTCTATCGGTTCTCCCATCTGTTCCAGTCTCGTACTGTTCGTGGAAAGAAAGATTGTCGTTATGCCTCTGTGTGGGCTCTAATCTCTCTGATTTTATCCTCATGGTTTCTTCGCCAGATATACGTAGGAGGGAGCAATATACTGCTTGACTCCTCGGTGAAGGTATGTTCGTGAAACTTCAACAAAAGCCCGTACCGAGCTACTTGCTTCTCTTGCAGAGTCTTCCACTGGAGTTTATCTATCATCTCCGTAATGCTTTCGCGATTACTAAATGATCCTTTAACGAAACTCGCTACTCTCCGTTGGATCTTCTCTATCTCTTCTATCAACCCTATCTGGTACGGATCCCACACCGGTGAACAGTATTCAGGCAGTGGGCGAACAAGTGTACTGTAACCCACTTCCTTTGTTTTCGGACTACATTTCCTTAGGATTCTTCCAATGAATCTGTCTGGCATCTGCTTTACCGACGATTAATTTTATATTGTCAATCCATTTTAATTCACTTCTAATGCCTACTCGCAGATAATTTATGGAATTAACTGCTTCCAGTTGCTGACATGCTATATTGTAGCTAAATGATGAAGGATCTTTCTTTTTGTGTATTCGCAGAACATTACACTTGTCTACATCGAGATTCAATTGCCATTCCATGCACCATGCGTCAATTCGTTGCAGATCCGCCTGCATTTCAGTACAATTTTCCTTTGATACAACCTCTCGACATACTACAGCATCATCCGCAAAAAGTCTCAGTGAACTTCCGATGTCATCCACAAGGTCATTTATGTATATTGTGAATAGCAACGGTCCTACGACACTTCCCTGCCGCACACCTGAATTCACTTCTACTTCGGAAGACTTCTCTCCATTGACAATGACATGCTGCGTTTCATTTGTTATTACCTCTCCTGTTCGACTCGTAAACAGAGCGAGGGAAAAACTACTGTCTGTATCTCTTCCTACGAGTGTTAATTTCACATATTAGCGTTCCTCAGCCGAAATTTACGCTGCCGCCATAAGAATTGTTCCACAGTCAGCTCCAAATGCCGGTTCTCTAAATTTTCTGAATAATGTTTCGCGAAAAGAACATCTTCTTCTCTCCAGGGGCTCCCATTTAGGTTCACAAAGTATCTCAGTAATACTTGAGTGCCGATCAAACCTGCCGGAACAAACCTAGCACCCCCACATCCGAACTACTTCGATCTCTTTCTTTAATACGTCCTGGTAGGGACTCCACACTCGAACAGTACGCAAGTAAGGCTCGCAGTAGTGTTCTTTATGCTGTCTCCCTTACAGAAGCACACTTGCCAAAAATTCTCTCAATAAACTATTCGATCATTCGCCTTCCCTGTTACCGCCCTTCAGTGCTCGTTCCATTTCATATAGCTTTGCAGCTGTTCGTATTCCTTTGTAACTGACGTGACAGTGTCAAGTACCTCACTGGATTGTTTTACCTCTTCGTCTTCATTAACAAACATTTTCCTACATTTCACAATAATTGAGAAAATGTCGCATAGTTAGAAAATTTTCGTACCTGGGGAAAAAATCACGAATGAAGTCTCACATGTTTCAATTTTGGTCCACTTCTGGTCCTTATAAATATGAATGAGCTTTCACTTAACCATCAACAACCAAAATTTGTGGATACTAGTTTATTTATTTTTACCTAAAGTTCCGTAGAACCAAACTGAGGAGCAAATCTTAAAGCTCATGGAACGTGTCAGTACATGAAATTACAACAAAAAAGTATTAGCAGATTAAAATAAAATGTTTATGAACCTGAAAACAGCCAAGCCATAACTTTAAGTAAACGCAATCAACAATACAACAAGAATCAGCTTAATTTTTCAAGGAACTCCTCGACAGAATAGAAGGTGTAGCCCATGAGGCAACCCTTCAGTTTAGATTTGAAAGCGCGTGGATTACTGCTAAAATTTTTGAAGTCTAGTGGTACTTATTGAAAATGGATGCAGCAGTATACTGCACACCTTTCTGCACAAGAGTTAAGGAAGTCTAGTCCAAACGCAGATTTGATTTCTGACGAGTATTAACTGAGTGAAAGCTTCTTATTCTTGGGAATAAGCTAATTTTGTTAACAAGAAATGACGCCAATGTCAAAATACTCAGACTCGCGACCAGGGTTCGACAAGAGGTTCCTAATCATTCACCACTTACTGCCCGAACCGACCGTTTCTGAGCCAGAAATACCATTTTAAAATGGGAAGAGTTACCTCGAAATATGATTCCATACGACATACGCGAATGAAAGTAAGCAAAGTAGACTAATTTTCGTGTCTAACGATCACTCACTTCAGATACAGTTCGAATGGCAGCTTTAACTCTTTTAACAAGATCCTGAACGTGGGCTTTCCACGACCGTTTACTATCTATCTGAACACCTAGAAATTTGAACTGTTCAGTTTCACTAATCATATACCCACGCTGTGAAATTAAAACGTCAGGTTTTGTTGAATAGTGTCTTTCAAACGGTAAAAATTGAGTCTATTTTGACCTAGCGTTAGTTCATTTTCTACAAGCCATGAACTTAGGTCATGAACAGCATTATTTGAAACCTAGCCAATGTTGCATACAATATCCTTAACTACGAAGCTAGTGTCATCAGCAAACAGAAATATTATAGTGTCACCCGTAATACTAGAGGGCATTGCTAAAGTAAGCGGTGAACCAATTGTGAGCTACTTCCCGTATTTCGTAATGGTCCAACTTCAGGAGAAATATTTGGTTATCAACACAATCAAACGCCTTAGTTAAATCAAAAAAATGTGCCCAACGTTCGAAACCTTTCGTCTAACCCATCCAGTACCTCACAGAGGAAAGAGACTTTCAGTTGTTGAAAGACTTCTAAAGCAGAACTGTACGTTTGATAGCAAATCAGATATTATAAAATTATCAATTATCCTTACATACACAGCCTTTTCATTAACTTTATCCAACACTGATAGCATAGAAATAGGTCTAAAATTGTCTATAATATCCCTTTCTCCGTTTTTATAAATCGACTTTGCTTCTGAGTAATTTAATCGTTCAGGTAACTGACCATGCCTATAGGAAAAATTACAAATATAGCTAAATACAGGGCCAACATGTGCAGCATTAGAGACATGGTAACACAAGAGTTAGTAAATAACATTTATCAGAGAATTCTCAAGTGGTTCTCTGAAAGTTGACCTCTTTCAGATTTTTAAAAAAATACACTACATTCAGTACTGTACAACAAATAGTCATACAAGCAACTGATGCAACACATGAGCAGAAGCAGTAGATTGGGTAGAATGCTCCAGATTTTTAGCTGTATACATTGATGAAAACTTGAACTGGAAGAAGCATATTACTGAGCTCCTCAAGCAATTAAGTTCGGCTACTTTTAACTGTTAACCTCAGAAACAAGTGTATCAATTTCCTGTCACATTTTGAGTATTTCCACTCAGTAATGCCTTAGAAACAATTTATTGAGGTAACTCGTCGCTTGGAAAGGAAGTGTTGATTGCACAGAATCGAGCAGTAAGGACAATATGTGGTGCTCACTCACGGACGTCATGCGGATGCCTCTTCTGCGCCGCCACAACACGTATATTCGCTAATGAAATTCATCGTAAGTAATACATTACAATTTGAGAGAAGCTGCCACTGACTCAGAAAGGAGTTCAATAAACAGCAACAAAAATTTTAGATCGTTCGTCCTACAACATTAAATGTCTGACAGGTAGCGAAATCTAATTTAAAATCAACCCCTTCCAATTCCTTCTACTCCACTGACGAACTCATGCTTCAAAACTGGTAGCGAGCAAAAATAAGCACATAAAACGCACGACTGAAAATGTGTTCACTAATGTTAACACTAATCATGTATACATATCCTGTAAACTGAATCTTTCCTCATCATTTCGATAAGAGTCATTCAAATGATCTATGGAAAACGTAGCTAACTAACTGACCGACTAACTTTGGAGCAACTGTCATTCATCACACCAATTAGAAACTTTGTCATTTTCTATCCTCCTACAGTCAATCAAGGAAGACACCTTTTCGTATACAATAGCATCGTCAACAAACAGCCAGAAATTGCTGTTTACCCTCTCTCTCAGATCATTTATCTATGTAGAGAATAAGTGCTGTCTATTACACTTCCCTGGGGCACTCCTTATGATACTCTTGTCTCTAATGAACACTTGCTGTCAAAGGCAACATGCTGGGCTTTGTTCCTTAAGAAGTCAAACCACTGAACTATCCGGCAACCTATTCAGATGTGTTCGTACCTTCGTGAGCACTCTGCTTTGGGACGCAGTCTCAAACGCTTTCTGGGAGTCTACGAATAAGGAATCTGCCTGTAGCTTTTCATCCATGGTTCACAAGGTATAAAATGAGAAAAGGGGAAGCTGAGTTTTGAACGAGCCATGGTTTTTAAATCCGTGCTGATTTGTAGACAGAAGTTTCTCCGACTCAGCTACTCTATGTATACTGACCTATTCCCGTACACAATCCGAAAGGATGTGTAAAAAGCGGCCACGAACATTTATTTAAATTCTTAGGAAGACTGAGGTCAACTACGGTGGATTTATTGAATGCAAACGGTGTCGGCTTAGGAAGGATGAGCCAAGACAAATGAATAAATAACCTAACTTCACTTCGAACTCAGCACGCTCATAAGGTTGCAAGTGATACGACAAAGCCAGGTGCCATAATAGTGTGTGTCTGTGTGTGTGTGTGTGTGTGTGTGTGTGTGTGTGTGTGTGTGTGTGTTTGTGTTTGTGTACACACCTTTTGACGATCAGAGCGTCCCATACGTATTGCGGCCCCTCATTTTGGAAAAACTTTGCAGTTTAGAAAATATTTTGATTGTGGATCGTGGTCTGAGGCTAGTCTCTTCGATCTTTAATCTAAGGTCCTGGTTCCCAGGTTCGATTCCAGCTGCAGCTTATATTTAGCATATTGGCAAGGCGGCTAATGAATTTTGGTACAAGGAATCACTTTGCCAAAAGCCTTGCCAAAGAGGGCGGAAAATTGTATCTTCGGAAGCAGCCTTTTAGTCCCATAGTGCTCAGAGCCAAGATAAAGTGGACTGATCAGAAATTAGGTACACTACAGAACTGGCGAGGAAACGAATACGTGGAAAACACTGGCTAGAAAAGGGACAGGATAACAGAATGTGCGTCAAGACATCAAGGAATAACTTGCATTGTACTAGAGGGAGCTGTAGAGGGTAAAAACTGTTAGGGGATGAAAGAGATTAAAATACATCCAACAAATTATTGAGGATGTTGAGTATCATAAGTCTTCTGAAATGAAAAGTAACTTGCGGTTAGCAATAAATCAGTTAGAACACTGGCGAATACCCTTCTCCTCTAACAGATTAGGGAAATGTTTCATAGTCCATCGAACATAGGGCCAGGGATTTGTACACAAGAAAATGATTAGCAACCATGTAACGAAGAAAAGCAGGTTAAGTATCAGTAAAAATGGTTTGCAGATTTTGAACTACTGCAACTATCTTGGACTCTGTGTACATTGGACTACCAACATCATGTAGGAGACCAGTGAACGTTGATGCTGCAGTCGACATCAGCCTACACGTTGGCGGGGAGTTATCTTAGTGTGTGTGTGTGTGTGTGTGTGTGTGTGTGTGTGTGTGTGTGTTGTCCTTAGCGTAAATTAGTTTAAGGGACCGATGAGCTCAGCAGTTTGGTCCCATAGGAACTTACCACAAATTTCCAAATTTTTACCGGGGGAGTTCAATAAGTAAAGCAACACACTGCTTTTCTGAAAGTAGGTTAGTTTTATTCACGATTCCAGTAAATCATTTATTCCCCACTCTTATAGCTACAAAAACCTGCTTTCCAATATAATCTCCGTTCAATGCGAAGGCTTCACGCCACCTAACTGGCAGCCCTTTATGCCCGCATGTCACCACTCCGCAAGTCGACGTCGAAGCCATCGTCTTGCTGCATCAGTAACCTTCCCATCATCCAAGTACCGCTTCCCATGGAGTGCCTCTTTCATTGGACTAAACAATGGAAGTCGAGAGGTGCGAGATCCGGGCTGTATTGTGGAGGAGGAAGAACAGTCCAATGAAGTTTTGTGAACTCCTCTCTAGGCGCTCAGTCCGGAACTGCGCGACTGCTACGGTTGCAGGTTCGAATCCTGCCTCGGGCATGGATGTGTGTGTGATGTCCTTAGGTTAGTTAGGTTTAAGTAGTTCTAAGTTATAGGGGACTGATAACCACAGATGTTAAGTCCCATAGTGCTCAGAGCCATTTGAACATTCTTTTCTTTTTTTAACTCCTCTCGGGTGCTCAGACTTGCTTGAGGCCTTGCGTTGTCTTGGAGAAGGAGAAGTTGGTTTGCATTTTTGTTGGAACAAACATGCGGAAGTCGTTTCTTCACTTTCCTGAGGGTACAACAATACACTTCAGAGTATATCGTTGCACCAAGAGGGAGGACAGCAAACAGAACAATCCCTTCAGAGTCCATGGAGACCGTCGCGATGACTTTACTGGCTGAGAGTGCGGCTTTGAACTTCTCTTTCGTAGGAGAGGTTGTGTGGCGCCACTCCATGGATTGCCCTCCTGTTTCCAGTTCGAAGTGATGAATCCATCACATGTGACGATGTTCGACAAAAATTGTCACGACGAGGCTCGTAGCTCGCAAGCAATTCCGCACGCGTGGTACTTCGTTGCTCCTGGCGGTCTTCTGTTAGGCGGGGAGGAACCCAGCGGCCGGACACCTTTGAGTATCCCAGCTGGAGGACGAGTGTGTCAGCACTACCAGCACAGACGTCCAGTTGTGCAGCGAGTTGTTTGATTGTTTTTCGTCGATCACCTCGAATGAAACTGTCCGCACGTTCCAACATTGCACGAGTCACATCTGCGTGCAGCCGGCCGGCGCGACCGTGTTGCGATAATGAGAGAGGCCACGCCCAACGACTAACCGTGCATTTGTTCACTGTCAGGTCTCTGTAGACGTTCTGAAAGCGCCTGTGAATATCTGCCATGCTCTAATTTTCGGCCAAAAGAAACTCACTGACAGCTCTCTGCTCGGAACACACCTCTGTTATAGACGCCATTTTTAGCACTTCGTGTAGCGCCGCCACGTATTGGAACTTCACGAAACCGTAGTGGCTGGAGCGGGAGTATTGCACGATATCGCACCAAAGAATCCGCATTTTTTTCAACTAAAATTGGCGAAGAGAATAGTGATACATTACTGTTGGAATGTCTCTCGTAATAAGCGATTCTTAAATCCTTTATGCTTGCGGTATGGATTCTACTGAAACTACTACGAACACCTCTGTGTAGTTTAACTGCGTGTAGGGCTGTTGCGCCTTACAACAGCAAAGGCGGCAGCAGGTATTCTAAATACATGTAAATGAGGATTTCGTGGCCGTTACGACAGATGAACCAGTGCGGCAAGTTTCAGAGAGAACCGCCGAGGCTGTTCAGATGGGACGCTGGCGGCGCGTGCAGGAGCTGAGCCGGCCTAGCGATCTAATTATTGCTCTCCAAGGTCGACAGCCTGTGTTGGTAAACGGTGCAAACGCGCAACACATGAAAGTCCAAGGGCCAGGCTGAAACGTTCCTTTCGTCCGCACCTCGCAAACTCGATAGTGTTGCACCAACTCAAGAAGCCACGCAACCTCGCCAGTGCGCGACGCTCGAGATAAATTACGCGGCGTAGCGTACTACTCCTTGAATTTAATATGAAACACTTATTAGCGGACCCGGGTGAATACTCTGTTATGCTAAAGTATCAAATCAGCCTAGATAAGGTTGCTGCTGAAGTTCAAATGGTTCAAATGGCTCTGAGCTCTATGGGACTTAACATCTGTGGTTATCAGTCCCCTAGAACTTAGAACTACTTAAACCTAACTAACCTAAGGACAGCACACACATCCATGCCCGAGGCAGGATGCGAACCTGCGACCGTAGCAGTCGCGTGGTTCCGGACTGCGCGCCTAGAACCGCTAGACCACCGCGGCCGGCTGCTGCTGAAGATGTGGCGTGCGAGACAGGGTTAAATTTTTCACTTTTCCAAAATAATTAATTAAAAGCGCTACAGTTATCCTCAGGGGCTCGAAAAAACCATGGAAACAGTGCGAAAAATTCTAGCTTGGTCATAAATTCAGATGTTAACTGGGCCTGGAGATTGCGCTGTTGTTTTTGACCACGGACGTCGCCTGTACAATGTCCTCAATACGGTGCAAATGCCTGTCGTGTTCAGAACATTTTTCTTTGTAGTTATGAGTGCATTATGTCGGTGCTAGGAGCATTCTGAAGTGGGCAATTTGCTGGCGCTCTTATGGTGGGCGTTTCTGTGACCAAGGTAGCCGACGTGTTTGGTGTGTGTCAAGAGACACCATATCGAAGATATCGTTATGATGACGAAAAATAAGAAGTTGGCGGGCGCAAAAGTAACTAAAGAAAAGTTCGTCGAACACTGTCAGCACCAAAGCAACACGAAAGAGACTCCAGAAGCAGGGAATTGCAGGGCGAAGTGGAATTTAAAAACCACTCATCAGTGATAGAGTTGCCCGTAACATGAATACGTTGTACTGAAGCTACAGAACCTGGACAATGCAACAATAGAAGAAAAGTCGTTTAGACGGGTGAGTCTTGTTTCACGTTGATTCAAACTTCTGGTATGTCGGAAGGGTGAAACGTGGCGGAATTCGGTGATGATTTTGGCACCAGATCGTGGTATTCCATTAGCAATATGGGTACTCGAGAAGGTAGCATACTGCTGTGGATTGTATGACCATTTTGGCTCAACAGGTTCATCCCATAGTACAATGTTTGTTCCCCAATGGTGAAATTGTATTCCAAAACAAAGGGTCCCTATTCACACAGCTTCCTGTTCACACATCGTCCAAAACTCGTTTTGCAGTACGAGGATAGATTGGCGTTAAGTTACAAGGGAAAGAAAGCATCCATTGATATTTTAGTCTCTCGACTGTGAGTCAGATAAAATGCCACGAAAACTGTGTCTTGCTCTGTGAATGTTAAGACAGCCACTTCTCTGTTAGACCTCATCACACATTGAGAGCATATCAACCAACGTCTGTTTAAACGTTACGTGAGACCACACCTCTTCTGACACAAGCTTGACTGAAACATTTTCACTCAATGAGAACAAATTATACATTCGCAGTCGCGGAACCTGTCAGTACCATAACAGCATGTTTTCGACGAGAAAATTCGCATTTTCTAGCCTCGCTAGTAGTTACAGCTTCGGTGACAGCATAGTATATGTAATTGCTACCATTTGTCACCTTGGAATGTGTGTCCGATAAGTCAATTCCAATCTGATGAAATTGATCAACCGCTGGATGAATTGTTACAAGATATCTTGCTGGTACCTTAGGCACATATTTCAGCCATTGGTATTACCTGCAATGGCTTACATAACTTCCCACAGGTTATTAGAGATCTGGCCAATCACATCGGCTTCTGATTCTATGAATGGACTCTGTAAACCCCAGATGACTAGCATCTGTTTTCGTCCCACTGGAATGTGATTCCTTTCATACAATATTCCCTCTGTTCTAAGGATCTCCTACCGAGTGAGATGGCGCAGTTGTTAACACAATGGACTCATTCGGGAGGACGACAGTTACGACGATCCAAATTTAATTTTTCCTTAATTTCTCTAAGTCAATCCAGACAAATACCGGGATGGTTCCTTTGAAAATAGCACGCCTGATTTAGTTTCCTATCCTTACGTAACCCTAGCTTGTGGTCAGTCTCTAATGACCGTGACATTACATTCAGATTTCCCTTTTCCGAAAGCATCTGTGCTGTTTAATAATGTTGGATGCTCTCTTTGTCCTACTGAAATTTGCATTATTGCAGCGACGAATGGGATATTACCACTTCTATGTTGTTTCTCCTATAAGTTCTGCAAAGGTAAATATTTTTCGTTGTGTCCACTTGAAAAAAAAAATCTCGACCGTGATATTTTATTCCTGTAGTGGCCACCTTGCTGAAAGCCCTGATGTTTCAGGTTTGTTAGCCGGCGTAGGAATGGTGGTCAATCGCAACAATGAATGGTATGCCGTTTAAGTACGTCCGTAATTTGTTATCCAAAAAATCGTGAGACTGCCATCCTCTGTTATACCGTAATTCTTTTCGTACTCTGGAGGGGAAAGCAATCACACTTTCAGTGATAACGTAGCCACTGGCATCAGTACGTCATTCCATCTCGAAATACTCGTCAAAAAGCGTCAGGACTAGAGAGGTTGTTAACACCACGATAATGATACGGAAGCGTCTTTTTCCTAGCTCCAAAATATTTGGCGTCTCCGTACAGCAGTTCTTACACTGAGCGCACTTCGTAACTGAACTCCTTTCTAAAGCGTCTGCAGGAGGAGTACATTCCCAGAAAGCCTCTCACATCACTAACATACGGAGAATTTGGATAATCTGCTATAGCTCTTACTTTTTTTAAGCTAGTGCGCACACTGTCTCTAACAACTGTGTGTGGCGAGATTTTTATTTTCTGGGCAAAGAAGACACACTATTTTACGTTACATTGAGCAAAGACCTGCATCACGGACACACTTCAGCATAATTTCCAAGTAACTTGGATGCTTTTCAGATGTCTCGAAGCAAATGACGACGTCGTTCACAAAATGAAGACACATCGTCCATTTAATATATCGAATCAGGTTGTTCGTCAATGTATTCAAAGGTGGCTGGAGCGTTCATAGACCAAAAGGCTTTGAACTCACAGGGGTCATCAGATGATTTGAAACCAATCCTTTTCAGAGCGAATCTCGATCTGCCAGTAGAGAGCTGCATATCTATCCGTAGTGATGAAATACTTCGCTTCCAGCAATGTGACCAGACTATCACTATTTTGTGGTATAATTCGTTTTCGATGTTATTTTTCAGCCACTGGTTAACGAGTCCGAAGCGCTATGTGCCATCTTCATGCCATTTCATTATATTGCAGAAGCTGTCAGTCACTCAGAAAGGAGTTCCATACGCAGCAATAAAGTTTTTAGATCAAAACATAAAATACGTGACAGATAGCACAGAAAGTTATAAATTTAACCTAAAATCATTTCTCCTGGACAACTTGTCCTATTACCTGGACAAATTTCTACTTGCAAACAGGTAACCAGCAAAAAAGTTTATTTCCTTGAATAGGACTAAAAAATGTTTATTGATTTTAACACTAAATATGTATACAGATTCTGCAATCTGACTAGTTCCACATCATTTCGATAAAAGAATCATTCGAATGATCTATGCAACATCTAACTAACTATTATTTTTTCAAGGGGACCACAGCTTGTTACCCAGATCCTATGTTTTCCATTATTCGGGTGGCTGCACCTCATAAGAGCACTGACTAAGGGGAAGTGAGGCATGCTCCCTAGTGATAATTAGCTTCATGCTGGGAAGTTTGGTCCGTCGTTGTCTCCAATCTAGAAATTAATGCCCTGACAGACTGACACTATTTCGTGTCAGATGTTGTATTCGACATGTTCGAATCCATTACCCATTTCGTCGGGTCATGTCTAGTGTCTTCCGCATGCACTGAGGAATGCTGATGTGCACCTGACCCACCGATGCTTTTGTACACAATGGTACCATGACAATCCAGATCATAGCAAAAATGTAGTGCTCGTATTCGGGTGCCGCTCCTATTGGCGACGGTTTGTGTAAAGCCTTATTGAAGCCACGGCATTTTTTTTATGGAAGAGATGCTGCATGTTTCTACCATTCTCTGTCAAGTAGAATCCGAAATCGAACACCACGTACGAGAGCAGGGCCGTCAGTAGAACTAACTTGCCACACTGAAAACACGTCTGTTGAGCGCACACGAAGGTACTGATACAACTCAACTGTCTGCATGATCTCTGTGTTCTTGTTAAAAATACGCCTTCTGAATAAAAAAAATAAAAAATAAAAAAAGATGAAGCACCTACAAGTTGAGTAGGAAACGAAATCAAACTTCTCGTGGTTAGGAAAGTATGTGATGGAATTTCTGTGGTTTCAAGGTCTCCAGTTTACAAAGAACTGAGGTGTATGAGCCACTTATCACTATACTGTTGAACCCCTCTGGCCTGTATGCATGGAATAATTCAATTGGGAAGGGTGACATAAAGCCACTGTATCCTCTCCTGAGGCAAGCTGCTTCACAGCCGTTACAACAGATCCTTGATATCCCAGATAGTCTGGATACTGGCATTCAGACAGAGTTGATATCCGGGCTGTTGTTATGTCTTGGTGGACACGAGAATACATCTTCACGCCTACCGTGAATAGAGACTTGTGTGGACGAGTATTGTGGTGTTGAAACATAACACCGCGCTACTGTCTCATGAGGGGTAACGCATGAGGACGTAGGACGTCACTGACGTACTGTTGTGCCGTCAGAGTTCGTTCAGTCAGTACCAGATGTAACCCAAAGTCGTAGGCGATGGCTCCCCATCGGTCCGCGGAACGAACTACTGACGTCACACTACTTACCTTGCCCCGACGTACATCGCAAACGCTCGGCTGCGCGCGGACCCAGACCGAAAATCAGTGTGTCAATGACAAGGTACTCAATAAAGTTCTTTTTCATATGTCATCGAAAGCTCGAGTGTATTTAAATGCGCAGCTACGAAACATTAAACTGGTCTAAAATAGCAACTCTCTTTCTGCTGGAGATGATAGCTGGTACACGAAGGCCCTCAGTGGCACGTGTTGGGACGCCCGCCACAGGGCTCGTATATCTCGTCGTTGGCCCTGTCCCCCACACCACGACGCCAGTAGTGTCACTGCTGTGTCTTTCCAACACATCAGAAGAACGGGACCTCTCCCTAGGTCGCCGCCATACTCGCCTATGATGGTCTCCAGGGGTAGAGCAGAAGCGTCATGACCGCTGACACCGTTCATCAGTAGCCCACGTTTCCCGATCACGATACAACTCCAAACGCAACCGTTAGTGTCGTGGTGTTATCGGCAGCCTACGCATGGGACGGTAAGCCCCTTTTCCAAATGCTGCTTGTCTCCGACCAATCTCACGAGATGACCCAGAGAGAGAGCCGCAACGTTCTCCGATTGGTGGCGCAGATCCGAAGGTGTTCAGATGTTCGTCTTGCACAATAAGGCGATCCTCCCTCATACACCTACGCAAACATCCGGCCACTGTGATATCCAAATTCCCAGAAGTATTGACATTGCACGATTCAGCCAGTCGGGCAAAGGGAGTCCCACACTCAGAGATGGGCATTATTCGAATATGTTTCCACTTAGATAATTATTCGAATAAATAGATCATTCCAATAAATTTGTTGATTAATAAATACAAATAATTATTTGTTACTTACTATTTGTGCCGGCCGGGATGGCCGAGCGGTTCTAGGCGCTACAGGCTGGAACCGCGCGACTGCTACGGTCGCAGGTTCGAATCCTGCCTCGGGCATGGATGTGTGTGATGTCCTTAGGTTAGTTAGGTTTAAGTAGTTCTGAGTTCTAGGGGACTAATGACCTCAGAAGTTAAGTCCCATAGTGCTCAGAGTCATTTGAACCAACTTACTATTTGTAACTTAAATCACGAATAACGTAGAAGGGCGTAGTATTTTCGTTATTTACGCCTTGTATGGAATTGTATAACTAGTCGTTCTTTGAAGGCCTCAGTTCAGTTTCTATTAGGTAAATAAATTATTAATCGTTTGTCCAGAAATTTGACTTTATGGGTTAGGTTCCAGACTACAAGGTTTAGTTTCCACATTGATCCTAAGATTTTTGTTAATTTTCCCTTCTTTCACCTCTATCAGTGCCATGTCAAGATCTACCATGTTCTGGAGTAGACGTTTTTAGTCGTCATCCAGGGACTATAATCTCTGCGCCATGGCACACTATTCATAGCACGTCCACATGCATGACTGCTGTTTTGTAACCTTTGAAAGACATATTGCGACAGCTTAAAAATTGACGTTTACTTATATTACCAGTAGAATTAACACGGTGTTTCAGACAGTAGACACTGAAGAAAAGCATATTTTTGTCTCCGTCTGTGTACGTTTCATTAATTTGATAAATTGTTTTTCAGTGTTTACAAAATTAAGTGAAATTTACAGAGAATTTCGTCAGTACGAGCACACTATTGATCCTTTGTCGACTGGATGTTGCATATTCTAGAAAGATATTGGCGAAATTAACTGTGTCGCTTTTATGTCCCCTCCTGAGGCAGGCTGGTCAACAGTAGCAAATTACCTTCAATATTTTGGGAAGTCTGGGCTGGTCCTCCACATGTTGCATCTGAGACACATTAAGTTATCTTGCTGGTCATTGAAATATCTCAGTCTCATACAGGAAGTCCACGAACCCGCATTCGTGTGTGGTCGAGCTTTGTCCTCTTGTGTGAAAAATAAATGCTGTGGTATTATCACATTAGAGGTAACAACCGAGGATGCAGGGTGGCAATGATGTACCGTCGTCAACTGAGTTTCTTGAATGACTATCGTTTGTGACCTGAAACTTATCCTCGCACCATGGAGCTGTATGTAACCCCAGATGTGTGTGTTTTTGGAAATTTGTGGTAAGACCTTATGGGACCAAACTACTGAGGTCATCGGTCCCTAATCTTATACGCTACTTAATCTAACTTACACTAAGGACAACACACACACACACACACCCATGCCCGAGAGAGGACTCGGACCTCCGACGAAGGGAGAACGTGACAAGACGACTCAGACCGCCTGGCTACCCCGCGCGGTCTGTGTGTGTGTGTGTGTGTGTGTGTGTGTGTGTGTGTGTGTGTGTGTGTACGGGGGGGGGGGGGGTAGGGGAGGAAAGTGTCCCTGCCCAAAATATTGGTAGAACGTAACCTGTACCCTCGGAGTCGTACTCGCGTATGATGGTCGACAAAAGTAATGCGGAACCGAAATTTATCAATGAAGGTTATGTGACGTCACTAGAGCGAGCAGTTCTTCGTTTCCAGCTAGGACACCACTCCAAATGCCGCCGTCTGTTTTTGTGCTAACACCAACGTAGGGCCTACACACGAGTACTGCGTTATACTGGCTGCTGGTAGCCTGCGAATAATTGCATGGGATGACAGTCGGGGGTTTTATTCAGTCCATTATCTGTTCCCATAGTGTCAGGCACAGATGTGAAGGGGCATATAATGGCGATCCCCTTTTAGAGTTAGACTTGACCGATCTGAACTTCCATCTTTAGAATGCTTTTTGTTTTCGTACGTCCCATTCAGTTCATCACTGGGGCACTACTATATGCGAAAGCCCCTTATCTCTGGATATTGTACGATAGACCCGCAATAAGACTTGATCATAAATGTAACAAGTGTTTGTATCATTCTCACGCACGTGCACGTGTTCTGCGTGGTGCTGTGCAGTTGTTAGTAAACGTGACATCGCGCATGTCCTTCAGATATCCTGGTACTCCCGGTAATATGATCGTATAGTGATACAATTAAATAAATTTGGTTACCGTCCTGACTGTCACAACCATTTTAACTTTAATCATCTGCTTATCTGCCTATGGTGCAGAAGTGAACGAAATGACGTCGAAGTTTAGGATTATTTCCTTGGAGTAGTTGTCAGTCAGTGTATAACGGTCGTTAACGCCAACGGAACGAAGCACAATAAGTGCCAGAAGAAAAAAAATAAAAAGTGGAAAATCCCGTGATACGACTGTCTGAAGAAATCACAACATACCCTGCCGTTTACTTAACAGAAAATAATTGCAAGTGGGGGTCGGAAATGTCGTTCCAAGGAAAATGCTTGCGGTCTTCCACAAGCAGTCTTGAGGTACTATTCGATGTGTTCTTTGTGAGATGCTCCTTTTTTGCAGTTCATATCTTTTCCATTGCGGCTGTTGTCCTGAGAAAAAAGCTTCCTTACATTTATTCACGGTAGGCCTAGAATTGTCGGCGCATCTCTCATCTCTGTCGCTAGACGACTCTATCTCACCATTCTTCCCCATTCTCTTCTATTCCTCTTCTCTCTTAGCCACCCTTCTCACAGTGTTGTTCTTCCTCTCCTCCTACTCCTCCGCTTCGTCCTTTCAGGAGGTTGTCATGAACGTGCTCTTTGGACATCTGTGTTTCCCATTCTTCAGACATGCTTTGAAACTTCTTTATTTAAATGTGTGAATCTGTACTTAATTTGCTGAATGGCTGAGAAGAAACTTCTACGTTATTTGATTCTGAAACAGCTGAGTAAAACTGAACGTACTCAGCCTACTTTCTCTTTACTTTTTCTGATCGTGTCAACACTGACTCACAATATTATAGGGCAACGCAATCTGACTGCTTAAAAAAAATTACAATCGGACAAAAGAATGCCCCTGAATAAGAAGCAATCCTGGCAATAACCTATACATTTCATTAAGCACTTACCTCATAAAAACTTCCATTACGCGAACTACTGCAATACAGCGAGCGTCAATACTGCCAGCTAAATAAAAGATTTTAACTACTAAAGCCAATAACTACAAATAGGTATGTGGTTAGCAAAGGAAAGATTTTGTTGTAAACCAAATAATGTATTTTTTTACCTTAATAATGTGACATCCAGCTCAAACACGAATATAAATCGTCATTGACATCCAGAACAAAGATTTATAATCATGAATAATTTTCAATCTCCAAGTCAGATACTTCCAGATCGTTAGCCTACGCTAACACTTCAGACCTCTACCCTCCATCGATGCTAACTTGTCACGTCTAACATTCATCACTGCTAGCTGTTCACCTCCAACTGCCCAACAGCATTTCCATCACTGCTGGCGACTAACTTCCAACTGCCCAACACTACTGGCTATTAACTTCCAACAACGAGTCCGGCCAGCCACAGAGTCTCTTGCACGCACAAAGCGCAGTCAGAGATCCAATGCAAAGCGGTACACAGCGCTGCCAACACAGAAGCAGCCCACATACAGCTATAACCATCCTAGCTGTCTTCCTTCTATTCTATCCGCAATTCTATAATGGATCTGCATTTTTTCTCTAACTTCCTGGTCTGTGACGCTTTCAAGTCGGGAAATAAAAGTTATTTACAATTTCTTTCCTGTTTGTTCGTTCAGTCTCCCTTGACAACCTGAATTTCTCTCGGAAGAAAATTTTGGCCGGGTAGTTTCCTCTCTAATTTTTTTCTGTGAAGCTTCGCTTTGCGTACTACTGTTCCCGTTCCTGTTGTTGTTGTTGTTACTGGTAACGACGACGACAGTGATTTTTTACATCTTAGTTTTTGGAAATGTCACAAACAAATGCAACAGAATTTTGATGCTGGAATTGTAGTCTGTAGACTGGGGTTAGGTTCTACGTGCAGACAACATTACTGAGACGTTTTGTTGTGTCTTAGATCATAATTGGAAAATACGAGAATGGTTGCTCCAACAAGATTACGGCTGTTTCCTTTCCGTACACTGAGCCGGGTGAACCCGACGTCGACGTTCCGGTAAGCACAAGACTTTGTTTTAGTTCGGTAGTTGCAGAGAACCTAGCAGAATGACGAGCTGTGGTGTGACGCTGAGTGTGTGGCGCGACTGTTGCAGGAGGCAAGGGTGCGGGCGCAGACGCGACCGGCCTGGGCCCGCTGCCCGAGGGCTGGGAGCAGGCCACCACGGCCGAGGGCGAGCTCTATTTCATCAACCACCAGACGCGCACCACCTCCTGGTTCGACCCCCGGATACGTAAGTAGCTCACTGCTGTGGGTGGCCTGTACTCTGCCCCTCTGCCGCGACAGGCAGCTTGCGCTTGTAACTCTTGAGCTCTGGCGCTTTGACGCAAAATGCCTTCACTAATTCATTTCACTTAATCCTCACTCTCAAATGATAATTAGCACCTTTATCGTTTCGTATTAAATGACGCAGAGGTACTGCCATTCAGAGCGGAAGTAGTGATGTCATTTGGGCAATTTTCTTCGCAGTCTCCCTCACACTATTATTGGAACGATCATAAAGTGTCTGGTTCTTCGTTTTCATATTTAGAAACTAAAACACAGGACTGTCAAGCACTTCAAATATTTTCTGATTAGTAAACACATCGTTCGCTTAAAGTAACGGAAAAACGGGAAGATTCGAAGGCACAATTTACTAAGACACCCCTAGCGGCTTTTTGAACGCTCAATCAAAAATAACTTGCTCTACAGTGCACACTATTGCCATTCATTAGCGACATGTGGCCTGGAAGTGCATTTGTTTAGGGCAAGTAACTGTAGTCATTGTCACTTTAGTGTAATATTAATACTTTTGATACCGAGCGAGGTGGCGCAGTGGTTAGCACACTGGACTCGCATTCGGGAGGACGACGGTTCACTCCCGCGTCTGGCCATCCTGATTTAGGTTTTCCGTGATTTCCACAAATCGCTCCAGGCAAATGCCGGGATGGTTCCTGTGAAAGGGCACGGCCGACTTCCTTCCCCGTCCTTCCTTAATCCGATGAGACCGATGACCTCGCTGTCTGGTCTCCTTCCCCAAACAACCAACCAACAACCAATACTTTTGATGGAAAAGGGACAGGCTCAGACCCGATGCTGCCAAATGATCTGCACTGATACACTGTAATATCGTGTCGGACCACCTCTTTCCCGGCCCAGTGCAGCAAGTCGTTGAAAGTCCCCTGCAGAAATATTGAAACTCGCTGCCTGTACAGGCGTCCATAATTGCGGAAAACTTGCCGGTGCAGGATTTTGTGCACGAAATGACGTCTCCAGTACATCCCATAAAAATTCGACGGGATTCATGTCGAATAATCTGGGTGGCCAAATCATTCGTTCGATTGTTCAGAACTTTCCTTAAACCAAGTGTGAGCAACTGTGGCCCGGTGACAATGTGCATTTCCATTCACAAAAATTCAATAGTTGTTTGGGAACATGAAGTCATGAGTGACTGTAAATGGTATCGAAGTAGCCGAACATAGCTATTTCTAGTCAATGGTCGGTTCAGTTGGACCAGAGGTTCCAGTCCATTCCACATAAACACAACCTACACCATTATGAAGCCACTACCAGCTTTCTCAGTGCCTTCTTGACAACTTGGGTCCATGGCTTCGTCGGGTCTCCTCCACACTCAAACTCTACAACCAGCTGTTACCAACTGAAATCAGGGCTCATCTGGTTTTCCAGTCGTCTAGGGTCCAACAGATGTGGTCACGAGTCCAAGAGAGGCACTCCAGGCGGTGTCGTGCAATTAGCAAAGGCATCTATCGTATGCTGCCATTTGCCCATTAACCACAAATTTCGCCACTCTGTTCTGAGGGGTACGTTCATTGTCCTTCCCACACTGATTTCTGTTGTTATTTCACGCAGTATTGTTTTTCTGTTATCACCGACTACTCTACGCAAACGCCGCTGCTCTCCGTCGTTAAGTGAAGACCGTCGGCCACTGCGTTGTCCGTGGTGAGATGTAACACTTGAAATCTGGTATTCTCGGCGAACTCTTGACACTGTGGAAGTCTGAATATTGAATTCCCTAGCGATTTCCAAAATTAAACGTTCCGTGCTTTTAGCGCCACTCCAACTACTGTTCCGCGTTAGCAGCCTTTTAATTTCCGTTGTGCAGCCACACACACACACACATCGGAAACCTTTTCTCATGAATCACCGGAGTAAAAAAAACAGCTCCACCAATGAACTGTCGTTTTATACCTTGTGTAGCCGATAATATCGCCATCTGTATCTGTGCATATCTAACTTGACTTTTGCACCTCAGCGTATATCAGTTTCCTCACATACAATACTGTAGCAGGTCTTTCTGTGTGTGGTACAAGTTCCATTGAGCTGTGTTTCTTGACAGTGACACGTCCATGTAGAAGTTACTTTCATCCTTTAGCTCTGCACTCCAGCGTATTGCTCTATAATCATTGCAGAAACTGAAGTTAATCTTAAGTTTTAGTGAAAAATTAAAATAGATAAGCATTGGGTTTGAAGCCACGACGTCCTGGTCCGCAAGTAATGTCACATCGTTGAGACAAATCTGCAGTTGAAGGTAGTAAAACGCTCAAACTTGATGATTGTTGACCTCTACTTCTCGAAAACTAAGGGCTAGTAACCTGAACTTGTTTGGACGCATTTAGAGACTCAACTTATTAACGTCCTTCGGGCATCACCATACACAGAGGGTAAAAGCATTCTGTAATAATTAACCCCGTTGAGGTTTATCCTCACATATGATGCCAGTATTCTGTTGCAATCTAACGCGCCGAGCATTCATTCCATAATAGTCGATGGCTGCACACGATTCTGTGTCAGATACCAGAAACACCGTGCTTCGAGTCCAGCCAGTTTATTCATGAGCCATGCCTCGACGTCAACGCGTTATTTGTGACCGCGTCATTTCTCTTGAGGAGGAAGGGAATTTGATGGCGTCGCAGATTGGGGCATGGCATGATGTTGCTGAGTCCACCTTGTAACGAGGGCTCAAACGACGTCATGTTACTGGGAATAGGTGTTTAACTTGTAACAACAGTAGTTCAGGATAATGGACTTGGATACATTTCACGGCAAAATACTTTCTTTAAACGCATTAAAGTTGATACACACTGCACTGTTTTCCGATTCGGTTGACACGGATCGGTCCTAGCTGCGGGAAGACTGACTACAGAGCAAATCTAGGGGGCTTAATGGGAAGCTGTATGACGATCGTGGACTTTGCTGATTAGCGTTTCCTGTAGCGGAATGTAATATTTTTCGACGAATCAGTATTTCCTAAAGCGAATATGGTCCAGCGCGGTTACATAGTCCACGTGGAATCTGTTTCGTCCTCAAATACATCAGCGAGTCATCTCTGTGATGGTGTGCACATGACTTTTTCGGGATTTGTCCCTGTGGACTTAGTGTACGCCACAGGACAAATGACTTGATACTACCTGGAATACTGATATTATGGGCAATTCCATGAGTCAATCGGTGCAACAACTGTATTCTAAGGTATTAATTTATTTCCAGCAGTGTTAGTCTGCAGTAGACATGTGATGCAGGAGAGTTTTGCAAAACACAATGAGATTTATCTTCACGACTGGCCGCCTCCTGAACCACGCTTCAGTCCTACTGAAAACTTATGGGGCGGATTCGAAAGAGACCATACGGAAAAAAAGCCCTAACGCGTAGCTAAGAAACAGATCAGTAGCTGCCTGAGAGGAGGTGACAGGAAGTGAGATGGTTTTTACTCACCTGATAGACTCACTATGCCGGCCGGTGTGGCTGTGCGGTTCTAGGCGCTTCAGCCTGGAACCGCGAGACCGCTACGGTTGCAGGTTCGAATCCTGCCTCGGGCATGGATGTGTGTGATGTCCTTAAGTTAGTTCGGTTTAAGTAGTTCTGAGTTCTAGGGGACTGATGACCACAGCAGTTGAGTCCCATAGTGCTCAGAGCCATTTTTTTTGTCAAGTCCCATAGTGCTCAGAGTAATATATATACTCACTTATTCGCAGGACGCAAGTGGTCATTGAAGTGAAAGACCGTTTGAGGTCCTAAAATCGTATTAAGAACCGTGAACAGTTCATTCTAACCAAATTTTCGTTGTAACGCATAAAATAATTACCAAGTTGGATTCGATCCGAATCCTACCGTCGCGTAGCTGCTTATCATTCTCTTGACTATGCCACCGGACTACGAAGTCACTATAAAGCCTTAATAATTTGTGTGAATGGACAGCATGGGTACTCTGTGCCGATACTAGCGAACTCACAAACAAAATCACGTATGTTGATTCTGAGAGAGCATACGGGCTGCCTCGGCGGCTGCTTTTAAGCAGGCAGTGAAGGTTCGCGTGGAAACAAGCGCGCAGAGTCCCATCGATATCTGGCGTGACTCAGGACGACGGCATGCGCGGTTCGATACCGCAGTGGCTGGTTACCGTCTTCACCTGCGTTTGTTCAGTTGCTTTCAGGCCGCGGGAGAAATAGTTACCGTCTCTGGATCCCCACTGCACAGGAATGCACTGTCTTGCACGAGGCAGCGCGACAGACCGCACAACCGCCTGCTCCGAGCAACATTGTTGGGGCAGAATGCACGGGAGTTGTGAGATTGATTCTAATATCTGCTCGATCATACTTCGCTCTCCACGGCTGTTACTTCAAGAATGCTCTAGTGAAATTAGTTTCTTTCTTTTAACAGGTGTCACCACAAATACAGGGCAACTGTGTGTTAACTACACGGCCGAGTCACATTAGTGTGACCTCAGCCTATGTTCGACGTCAACGCGCAATAATCACGCAAGACGGCAGATGGCAGCACTAGCATGGGGGGGGGGGGGGGGGGTGTATGTAAAGCGTGTAAGCGGAAACCACAGCGCAGTCTTCGTGAGGCGGAAACTGAGACATTCATCTGACGTCTAAAAGTATGGTCACCGGTTTTCCCATCAAAGGTGGAAACAGCCAAGTGTGTAAACTGTTCGCCTGCCGCTGTGATTGAAGTACACCGTGCGTGGCAAAATGGCACTATTCAAAGACGGCGCCGAGTCAAATGTGGTGTACCGCGGGCCATGGGTGACACAGCTGAACGACGGCTGTGGAGATGTGCACGGCCGGGTAGACGTGAAACTGTTGAGTAGCTGACCGCTCAGATGAACCAGTCGAATCCGCTTCGTAAGTTTTCAATTGGAATGAGTCGCGGTCTCCTCTACGACCGTTCAGCAAACGTTGGTGCGTATGGGCCTCGGCAGCAGGCGTCTGGTTCAAGCACGCATACCGACTGCTGGAATTAGCACTGCAGTGCCGCAACTGGACATCTGGTGAGAGGCTACAAGTAGCAGATAAATGAAGTTTTATCCTCCAAATGGTCGTTGGTGTGTACGGCGTGAGACCTCTGAAAGTTGCAAACAGGAGGGAGAGTTATGGACTGGGGAATGTTTTCTTGGCATTCCCTGGGTGATCACGTGTGTCTACCACTGGGGACCATGTCCACCTCTACGTGCAGTTTTTTTGGGCCTGATGGCAGTGCAACGTGTCAAACAGTTCGCGGTGTACGTGCGTAGTTCGAAGAGCACCAGGGTGAGTTTATCATAGTCCTTTGGCCACCAAATGCCCCGAACTTCAAACCAGTTGAGAATCTATCGGACAACCTCGATCTCGCAGTTGGCGCCATGATTATCAACCGAGAAACGTAGCGCAGCAGGCCACGACACTGCAGTCGGCGTCGCTCCACATCTCTGTCGGTGCATTCCAGCACCTCACTGACACTCTTCCTGCTAGCCAGCATACGAATAGTGTTTGCTCATTTCGGACTGCTTCTCATTCCCGCGCTCTTCCATTTGTCATTTTTCACTTTCTGGCTACCGGTGTTTGTATATCTCTGCCTCACCTACCCGGAGCGCAAAATTTTCAGCTTCATTCGTGAGGTGTTTGTAGTGGCTCTCTTCAGATGCCACTCCAGGTAAGCATGTTCCGTATTTCTTTGAGCAAAATTTCTGTGTTGAGTTTTAGGCTCAGTCCACTGTCAGTTAAAGAAGCAACTTATTACAAACTGGTGCTTATGAGGTAGTTTTCAATGTCATACGGTTCTTTGCATTATAGGTTTTAATATTATTTGTCTATTCGCCATTACCAATACCTTCGCCGTCCAGGAAAGCGTTTTGTACGATGCGCCACATATTTGAAAGAGCACATTCTGATTCAGGAAAAGAATATGATTATAATTAAGATTTGTCTGTATGTGTGGTACCTCTTTTGTAACAACGTTAAACAATCATCAAAATGACTAAATTTCAGAGGAACATTGTTCCTGCGTTTATAGAGAGATGCTATTTTAGTAGTAGTGGTGAAGACATTTAAATGTAACAAATATAATACTGAAAGAAAGCAGATTCGGCTCAGACGAAGCATCTAGATTTAAAAAAATTTTAAAAAATGTTGAAGTGCGTAGTTAAAGTAACATAATAATTTTCAAGCCAGCGTCATTGACATAATCCCAGTTTAAAAGTAGACGTTACTTTCATTATGCACCAACCGTAGAGAAAATTTAGTTATGGTCAGCTGGTAATAGGTTTGGGGATATCCAATACACAAAGGCAGTGTTACAAAGTGGGAAAAAATGTGAACGATCAAAAGGGTACGACTTGCAGATAGCGCAAGTACAAATAAAGGCATAACTTCATACCAATGCAGCTGTGTTACTGAGAAAGATATGGGCGATTTGTGGCGTCTTCCTCTCTGAATAAAGACCCACTTTACAAATCAGTGAGAAGTCTCACGTATTTCCTACACTGTGTTTCGAGCTTGACCTTCTATTAGCAGATGTTCACTTACGCAAGGAAGTTTCAGGTTAGTCACCTATCCATCTTTCCAACATTTTCGTATTCGACTGTTTAATTCTGACGCGAAAGAAAAAGAAACAGTATTTACTCCGATATTCTCAGACGTGATTCGATGGTATCGTGTTGAAATACGGATGCAGAGTGGAAGGTTCAGTAGAACGAATTTAGCCTAAAAGCTATTCATTACTGTTGGCAACATTAGCCATTCGAAGTTCAGAGTCGCAGTAGTGTGTATTTTCCTGGGTAGGAGACACAGGATTACTTATAACTATGTTTTGCTATGCTCTGTCGTTAAACTTGTGTTCCTGCCAACAACATCTCAACGTTAGTAATCGATAGGATCTCGTTGACGCTCACCAACGTGCAGTGGGCTATGCCTGTTGTTGGTGTCAAAACAGGAGTTCGGTGCAACATAAGCAAATAAGTATTTTTGTTCTGAAACTTGATTCTCAAGATTTATCCTTAACGTACTCCAAATTTAATCGATAGGCTGTGCCACCTCCTGTACGCTTAACCAACAGGAATTCTGAGATGCTACAATGCCGAGATTACACCCGGGATGGTGTACAAGAAGTCACCGTCTTTTCCTTCAGTGAGCATTGCAAGAACGAAAGCATGTCTTTTAAATGTGGCGGTTTCCATTGAAATTAGTCTTCTGACATCCCGCGTGTTAAAGTACTAATTGCAATGGCGTGCATTTTGCGACAGATATATCATGCCAAAGTATCAGAGAAGACGGGGTCCTAAGAAATTAAATTGTGATGGCAAAATATCAGTACAAGATGGCTACTTTCTAGAGCTTAACTTATTCATACGCTGATGTAATGAAGAGGGGCCAGAAATCAAATACCAGCTGTCGCGCCGGACGTACAAAATCAACAACACTGCAACTGAAGTGGGAAGAGGGGGCAGGAGGGGGGGGGGGTGACCATACGGGACAAATTTTAACATCCAGATTGAGATTTTCACTCTGCAGCGGAGTGTGCGTTGATATGAAACTTCCTGGCAGATTAAAACTGTGTGCCCGACCGAGACTCGAACTCGGGACCTTTGCCTTTCGCGGGCAAGTGCTCTACCATCTGAGCTACCGAAGCACGACTCACGCCCGGTACTCACAGCTTTACTTATGCCAGTATCCGTCTCCTACCTTCCAAACTTTACAGAAGCTCTCCTGGTTCGCCATATTTTTCACAGGTCGTTAATTTAACAATTACCAAATCTGAAATGCCGCTGCGTAACAATTTGCATCAAAGCTTAAAATTCTGCATGTAATCAGGGCTAGTGTGTTGTGAATACATTTACGTTGCGAAAAATTCTACTTCGAAGCTCCCAATTATTCGGAAAGAAACAGACTTCCGGAAATTCTTCGTACAAACGGCCACCTGTCTACTAAAACTAAAACAGCACTATAGAATAGTAATAGGTGTTTAACACGAAATGTGAACTGGTACGGTTTTCTCAGACAGTAGCCACCGACATGCAACATCCATCAGCTCCCCAAACGCCAACCATAAAATATTAGAAACTTTCACACCATGCAAACGCACTGATTTCAGCGACCAAAATGTTATGTTCATCGTATGCAGTTAGCGCCTTTTTTTGTCCTGATCTCCTAGCAGAAGTGTCATTCCCCCTTCTCCAGAACAAGTCTTTGATTACGGCAGAGGCAGGGACCATGATGCAAGTTTTTTCTCAGGCCTATAGGAATGAAGTAGTTCCTGGTCATAGTGAACTATCGACTCTCAGTATGCCTGCATCGCACAGGATAAAGATTATTTTGCTACGCAGGTCGTTGAAATAGAGCTATAAGGGACTCGCGTGAAACTTTTTTGGTATCGTCACACTAGGCCTACGGCATCCTACAAGGTGGGTACGTGTACTGCCTGGCAACACATAACAGAAGCTTGCTTAGCCCCAATTTCCAGTTGATCCTAACACTTCTTTACATTTACTGCCAGGTCATATAATGCGTGGAAAGAAGAATGCGGAGAATACGACCTGTAATCTGCTATCTATTCCCCCAGAGGAACGTTGTCTACGAATTGAATATCCTGTAACAAACATGTGCGAGCCATGGTAGGGATTCATTTCTCTCACCGCTACGTTGCCTGTCACCTTCACAGGATAAGTATCAGAGACGTCTCTATTTGTTTGAGACACTCAATTTTATAAGGTGTTATAACTTAGTTATTCTTTTCGTGTGAGTGATTTTACGACCAGAGTGAAACTACGCAAGCAAACAGAAACTGGTTCTCACTGGTGTCATCACTACCATACATCACAAATATAACTTACGGAATGATGTAATCCTTAAATACCATTAATTGTTCCAATGGGGTGATTGTAAAACATCCTATGTCTCTTCTAGCGATACTGCTATATCATGTCTTTCCCTGTCTTTATCTCATGTCACAATATCACTTCAGTTGAAATTAGTATTCCTCTCTCAGTAATCCAATACAACTGAGTTCGTTGCCATTTACCAGTAGCGCTACAACGGTATATTGCAGGTTGCTGTGTGCCCTGTATGTCCTTAACTATTTAATCATCTGATGTGCACGAAATGGCGACAAGGGGACACTTTTTCCGCCAATACTGACTTCTGTTGGCGCTTCGACTATGTACATGCGTCAATTGCAGCCTGAGGTGTTGTTTAGGCTCATATTTCAGCATAACCTTTTGGCATCTTACCTAACGACGATCCAGGTGGGCAATGTACTATTATTACACAGTACTGTGAAGGACCGGCAACCTTAATAGTTGTTAAGAACAAATTCAAACCTTACCTTCATCAGTCTCCTGACGTTACGCTCTAAAAAGCCACTGCTGGATCACAAGTTGCTCAAAAAGGTCCACCGCCTTCTTTGTGATTCTGAATGAGACGCTTACTGCTTGATACAGCGGCTTGTCAGGGATGTTTGCTCGCTCCATACCATTCTCAGACGGTGTGTGGGGAAAGGTACCTTGAGTACCTCTATCGATTCTCCCTTCTATTCCAGTCTCGTATTGTCTGTGGAAAGAAGGATTGTCGGTATGATTCTGTGTGGGCTTTCATCTCTCTGATTTTATCCTCATGGTCTCTTCGCGAGATGTACGTAGGAGGGAGCAATATACTGCTTGACTCTTCGGTGAAGGCATGTTCTCGAAACTTCAACAAAAGACCGTACCGAACTACTGAGTGTCTCTCCTGCAGAGTCTTCCACTGGAGTTTATCTATCATCTCCGTAACGCTTTCGCGATTACTAAATGATCCTTTAACGAAGCGCGCTGCTCTCCGTTGGATCTTCTCTATCTCTTCTGTCAACCTTATCTGGTACGGATCCCACACTGCTGAGTAGTATTCAAGCAGTGGGCGAACAAGCGTACTGTAACCTACTTCCTTTGTTTTCGGATTGCATTTCCTCAGGATTCTTCCAATGAATTTGTCTGGCATCTGCTTTACCGACGATCAACTGTATATGAACATTCCATTTTAAAACACTCCTAACGCGTACTCCCAGATAATTTAAGGAATTAATTGCTTCCAGTTGCTGACCTGCTATATTATGACTAAATGATATGGGATCTTTCTTTCTGTGTATTCGCAGCACATTACACTTGTCTACATCGAGATTCAATTGCCATTCCTTGCAGCATGCGTCAATTCTCTGCAGATCCTCCTGCATTTCAGTACAATTTTCCATTGTTAAAACCTCTCGGTATACCACAGCATCATCCGCAAAAAGCCTCAGTGAACTTCCGATGTCATCCAAAAGGTCATTTACGTATATTGTGAATAGCAACGGACCTACGACACTCCCCTGCGGCACACCTGAAATCACTCTTCCTTCGGAAGACTTCTCTCCATTGAGAATGACATGTTGCGTTCTGTTATCTAGGAACTCTTCAATCCAATCACATAATTGGTCTGTTGGTCCATATGCTCTTACTTCATTAAACGACTGTGGGGAACTGTATCGAAGGCCTTGCGGAAGTCAAGAAACACGGCATCTACCTGGGAACCCGTGTCTATGGTCCTCTGAGTCTCGTGGACGAATAGCGCGAGCTGGGTTTCACACGATGCGTCTTTCTCGAAAGCCATGCTGATTCCTACAGGGTAGATTTGTAGTTTCCAGTTTATTCTGGAACATAATACGTGTTCCAAAATTCTACAACTGATCGACGTTAGGGATATAGGTCTATAGTTCTGCACATCTGTTCGACGTCCCTTCTTGAAAACGGGGATGACCTGTGCCCTTTTCCAATCCTTTGGAACGCTACGCTTTTCCAGAGAACTACGGTACACCGCTGCAAGAAGGGGGACAAGTTCCTTCGCGTACTCTGTGCGAAGTATGGATGTAAATGTGGATGTAGTAAGCAGAAGCAGCGCGGCATGCACAGCCCCATGACACGTACGCGACGCCTTAGATGGCAAGGGTTACCATACCCGGGGGCAAAAGGGGTCGTCTCTCCCTCCGCCCCCGCCCCATAGCTCACAAAGAAAAATATATAGTAGATGCTTCTCTACCACAAAAATTTTATAAAAGTGGGTATTACGCAGGTTTTTTTGGAACTGGAATTTTATTATGGATACTTACAGGCTGCCTTTCGTCTTAACGAATATTAAAAATCTTCAGACTCTCCCGGTTAGCCTTCTTCCCCCCCCCCCCCCCCCCCCCCCACTCCTCCTCCTCTCCCTGCAATCCATCGGATGGGCGCTCTTCCCAGACGAACTGCCGGCCGGTGTGGCCGTGCGGTCCTAGGCGCTTGAGTCTGGAACCGCGTGACCGCTACGGTCTCAGGTTCGAATCCTGCCTCGGGCATAGATGTGTGTGCTGTCCTTAGGTTAGTTAGGTTTAATTAGTTCTAAGTTCTAGGGGACTGATGACCTCAGAAGTTAAGTCCGATAGTGCCTAGAGCCACTTGAACCATTTTTGAACCAGACGAGCTGATCATTGTTACAAGGCGTTCGCTTTCCCGCGGCGCGTGGCTCGGGCCTCAGGGCGCTGGGCTGCCGTGTGATGGACGGCGCTGCCCGTGCCTGGTCGCCGCCGGCGGTGGCGGTGCCGGCCCCGCGTGGCACCGCGACGCCGGAGGCTGGCGCCGCCCCAGCCGTCCCCGCCGCCCCGCACGGCTGCCACCCGCACACAGCCTGCCGCCTCCGTCGCGTACGTGCCCCTTTTTCCCAAACAAGGCAATCTGCAATGGCTTCGCTGCTCGTGTACAGTTTATACATGGGCGGGAAGGCCTGAGGCGGCAGCAATAAGCTTCGCGCGCTTTGCACTACATTCCCTACTGACAGCTGTGGAAGTAACGCAAATGTACCCAGCATACTTCAGATGGTGCAGGACGCTATCCACATCCAGCACAGACAGAAGAAAGAGGTGGCCTTCTGCTGGTTCGCTGGACTCGTGGGAAATGAGAAAGCTGACAACACAGCGAAAGCAGCCTGCCACTAAAATGCCACATTACAACATTACATCTTACTGTCCACCAATTCGTCGTTGAGTGACTGCAGGAGGATACAAGATGACTTGGGCAGGATTTGTGATTGGTGTAAAGAATGCCAGCTAACTCTAAATATGCACTCCTGGAAATTGAAATAAGAACACCGTGAATTCATTGTCCCAGGAAGGGGAAACTTTATTGACACATTCCTGGGGTCAGATACATCACGTGATCACACTGACAGAACCACAGGCTCATAGACACAGACAACAGAGCATGCACAATGTCGGCACTACTACAGTGTACATCCACCTTTCGGAGCAATGCAGGCTGCTATTCTCCCATGGAGACGATTGTAGAGATGCTGGATGTAGTCCTGTGGAACGGCTTGCCATGCCATTTCCACCTGGCGCCTCAGTTGGACCAGCGTTCGTGCTGGACGTGCAGACCGCGTGAGACGACGCTTCATCCAGTCCCAAACATGCTCAATGGGGGACAGATCCGGAGATCTTGCTGGCCAGGGTAGTTGACTTACACCTTCTAGAGCACGTTGGGTGGCACGGGATACATGCGGACGTGCATTGTCCTGTTGGAACAGCAAGTTCCCTTGCCGGTCTAGGAATGGTAGAACGATGGGTTCGATGACGGTTTGGATGTACCGTGTACTATTCAGTGTCCCCTCCACGATCACCAGAGGTGTAAGGCCAGTGTAGGAGATCGCTCCCCCACACCATGATGCCGGGTGTTGGCCCTGTGTGCCTCGGACGTATGCAGTCCTGATTGTGGCGCTCACCTGCACGGTGCCAAACACGCATACGACCATCATTGGCACCAAGCCAGAAGCGACTCTCATCGCTGAAGACGACACGTCTCCATTCGTCCCTCCATTCACGCCTGTCGCGACACCACTGGAGGCGGGCTGCACGGTGTTGGGGCGTGAACGGAAGACGGCCTAACGGTGTGCGGGACCGTAGCCCAGCTTCATGGAGACGGTTGCGAATGGTCCTCGCCGATACCCCAGGAGCAACAGTGTCCCTAATTTGCTGGGAAGTGGCGGTGCGGTCCCCTACGGCACTGCGCAGGATCCTACGGTCTTGGCGTGCATCCGTGCGTCGCTGCGGTCCGGTCCCAGGTCGACGGGCACGTGCACCTTCCGCCGACCACTGGTGACAACATCGATATACTGTGGAGACCTCACGCCCCACGTGTTGAGCAATTCGGCGGTACTTCCACCCGGCCTCCCTCATGCCCACTATACGCCCTCGCTCAAAGTCCGTCAACTGCACATACGGTTCACGTCAACGCTGTCGCAGCATACTACCAGTGTTAAAAACTGCGATGGAGCTCCGTATGCCACGGCAAACTGGCTGACACTGACGGCGGCGGTGCACAAATGCTGCGCAGCTAGCGCCATTCGACGGCCAACACCGCGGTTCCTGGTGTGTCCGCTGTGCCGTGCGTGTGATCATTACTTGTACAGCCCTCTCGCAGTGTCCGGAGCAAGTATGGTGGGTCTGACACACCGGTGTCAATGTGTTCTTTTTTCCATTTCCAGGAGTGTAGATAAATGTAAATTAATGCAAATGAATAGGAAAAAGAATCCTGTAATGTTTGAATACTCCATTAGTAGCGCTTGACACATTCACGTCGATTAAATATTTGCGCGTGACATTGCAGAGCGCTATGAAGTGGGACAAGCATGTAATGGCAGTTGTGGGGAAGGCGGATAGTCGTCTACGGTTCATTGGTAGAATTTTGGGAAGATGTGGTTCACCCGTAAAGGAGAGATCTTATAAAACACTAATACAACCTATTCTTGAGTACTGCTCGAGAATTTGGGATCCCTATCAGGGAGGACATATAAGCAGTTCAGAGGCGGGCTGCTAGATTTGTTACTGGTAGGTTTGATCATCAAGCGCGTGTTACGGAATTGCTTCAGAAACTCGGGTGGGAGTCTCTAGAGGAAAGGAGGCGTTCTTTTCGTGAATCGCTACTGAGGAAATTTAGAGAACCAGCTTTGAGACTGACTGCAGTACAATTTTACTGCCGCCAATTTACATTTCGCGGAAAAACCACAAAGGTAAGGAGATTTGGGCTCGTACAGAAGCGTATAGGCAGTCATTTTTCCCTCGTTCTGTTTGGGGGTGGAACAGGGAGAGAAGATGCTAGTTGTGGTACGAGGCACCCTCCGCCACGCACCGTATGGTGGTTTGCGGAGTATGTAGATGTAGATACTGTCCATTTGCAGCAGTGATTTCCAACATCTGGAGGTAATTACTCCGTGAGAGGTAAACTGCACGAGGATAGTTTTTTAAGTTTCATAAAAAAGCAAGAGAAAAAATTTTGTTTCTTAAACAAATCACCTTAGTTCTCGACATAATCTCATTTAAGGGCTATACATTTGGTCCTGCGATCGTCCAGCTTTTTTATCCCATATGAAAAATAGGTTGTGTCGAACTATACAAAATTCTCATTGACCGCAACTATAACTTCCTCCCTTGACGAAAATTTCTTCCCAGCACACCAAAGTGTCAAGTTAGGGAACACAAAGAAGTCACTTGGGTAGGTACGGTGCAGAGGATGGATGGGAACCAATAAAAAGTCCAATTCATGCACTTTCGTCATTGTTGTCACTGATGTATAGGATTGTGCAGTATCCTGGTGAAGGAGCACTTCTTTGCATGCCAGCCTTGGTCTTTCTGGGGGCAATACAAGTTTCAGTCGATCCAATAATGAAGCACATTAAGTTCCATAATGGTTCTCTTTCTTTTATTTTCTTCAAGTAATCTACGGATTTATTCCTTGGGAACTCAAGAAACATGGTCTTCATGGGTTTCATCGACAGTCACAGATCTGTGCGAAAAGTCTTGCGGACTACGATTGAACATTGCCAGACATTGTGTTGAAATGTTTTGGTCGACTGTAAGCAGTCGCGGCACCCACCTCACACACAGCTTCTTCATAGCCAATTATCCGCGCAGGATACGATGCACTCGCTCGATTACGGATTTTGTCAGAGGCCACCTGCGTGGTAACCCAGATGGACAGTCGCAGTGCGCTTCGCCTTAGGTGCTTGTCCGACCACGTTTAAATTCGTTAATCCAAAAGTAAACGGTCTTCAGTGATTGTGCAGACTCCGCTTCAAGTTCATCCAATTTTGTTTAGATTTGTAGCAGTCCAACCCTTTAAACAAAAACCTTTACTAACAGCATCGAAGCTCAGTTTTCTCCATTTTCAATCGCACTCGACACACTGACCAATTCAGATGTGTGTCAACAACTAACTGTATGCTGTACATTGCTGAACTTCTTTGTATGGTCCTTGGAATAATCAAGCTTATCAACCGTGATGGCGCAACAAAAATGTTTCATTCTTTCTTGTAAATTTACCAGAACAATAAAGTAGAATCTTATATTCGAAAACTGAAGTCTAGATTTCCGGTCTTCCGACGTTTCTCCTCCTTAATAGTAGTAGAGTCGTAAACACTTCCAAAATGTTTATATTCATCAGACAAATTTGTTGTTATACTTGTGATCAACGCTGTTTCGTCAATATTTCGCCTTGGTGGTTTAACCTGAATGCTAGACTTTGTACTTGAGCAATACTGAACGTCCTATCTAAATTTCTGTCATCTATAAAACTGAGAAACTCTCAAAGTAACTGAGCCTTCTGTTGGTCTCCATTCTTCTGATATTTCTTCGTAACTGTATCACACATTTCCTTGGAAGTTAACCACGTTCGGATTTCCGGGAGGGGACCCCAGAGGGGGAGGTAACCACGAGAAAACACTGAATGACCAATAAACAGGTAATGTTCCACATTTCTACGAGTGGAGCGTGGAATTTCAGGTGTTGAAATGTAACGGGAAAACTAAAAAAATCTGTAAATGGACATGTAAAGGCTTAATCTATATATAGTGGGGGTCAGTGAAACGGAATGGGAAGAGGACACGGATATTTGTTCAGGCGAATATGAGATAATATCAACAGCAACATAAAATTGAGTGACAGGATGGGGATTCGTTATAAAGAGGAAGGTAATTCGGAGAGCGAGTTACTTTGAACATGTCAGTGATAGGATTCTTCTCGTGATCGTCAGCAAACCACCGTGAAGAGTAAGTCGGGCATTTGTGCCGACGCCGTAGGCAAAAACGAAAAAGTAGAGAAAGTATTTGAGGATATTGAATGGGTAATTCAGTGTGTAAAAGAGGTTGAAAATCTAATGCTTGAGTTGTAAAAAAAATTTCAGCTATAACAGCATTTTCAAAAACCGTAAGAGGAAGAGGTATATTCGAAAGAGGCATGAAAACACAGGTATATTCCAAGTGGAATACATCATGCCCGTTCAAAGATTCCAAAATCAGAAATTCGATTCTAAGACATATCCAGCAGCAGATGTAGACTCAGACCATAATTTAGTATTGATGAAGAGTAGGCCGGAGTTAAAAAGAATCGTTATGAAGAATCAGCACGAAAAGAAGCGAGGTACTGAAGTAATGAAGAATGATGACGTGCGTTTGAAGTTTCCTGATGCTGTAGACACCGCGATAATGGAAACCTCAGTAGGCAGTTTAGTTGAAAAGGGAATGGTCATCTCTAAAAAAATGCACAGTAGTTTGACAGACAAATATAGGTATGTACTAAAAAGGTAGCTGTGAAGAACCCTAGGGTAACAGAAGAAATACTTCAAATGATCAACGAAAGAAGAAAGTACAAATATGCTCAGGGAAAGACAAGTGGAGCAATAGGAAGTGGTGGTAATCCAAGGGAAATGGTTAAAGATAAAATGAGAAGTAATATAAAAAGAAATAGTCGTCGGAAGGACTTACTAAGCATGCAGAAAAGTTAAAACAACTTCAGATGAAACGAAAAGCAAAGGTGTAAACAACGATGCACCAGGAAACCCATGCTAAACACAGAGGAGAGAACGGATATATGGAAAAAGTGGGCAACACTGAAGGCCTCTACGAGAAGAAGAAGAATCGGATAACGTGATAGAATAGAAAATAGAATACCTAATGGACCCAGTATTAAAATCAGAAGTGAAATAATCATATGGCATTTTTGGCCGAGAGACTGTCTAAGGCTACTCAACCGCCCAGCGTAAATCTTTTTATTTGATGCGATTAACAGAGCTTCGGAAGACATGCGATAAAGCGAAGGCACAGATAGCATTCCTTCGGAATTCCTAAAATCTTTGGGAAAATGGAATCAAAACGACTATTCAGGCTGTCGTTTAGAATCTGTGAGACTGGCGACATACCATCAGACTTCGCAACTATATCATCGACACAATTCCGAATCAAGAACAGATAACACCGAGAATTATCACACAGTTAGTTTAACAACTCACGTATCCAATGTATTGGCAAGAATAATATGCAGAACAATGGAAAGGAAAATTGAGGATTTTAGGAAAGTTAGAACCAGAGACAGTTTGTAGCGTAGTGCTTCATAATGGAAGCAAGACTTCAAAAAATTGATGATTTATCGAATCAGAGAAAGTGTTCAATAATGTAAAATGGTGCAAGAGATTCAAAATTCTCGGAAAAATTGATGTAAGCTATAGGGAAGTAATATACGAGGCTTATCCGGAAAGCAAGGTTCAAGAATTTTTTGAAGTACGAAAAATGAATTTACCTCAATACATTTTATCTTCCATGGGACGAGTTTTTTGATTCCTGTGTCATAAACTTCTCCCGCCCCCCCCTTTTCAGGTTCAAATGGCTCTGAGCACTAGGGGACTTAACATCTGTGGTTATCAGTCGCCTAGAACTTAGAACTACTTAAACCTAACTAACCTAAGGACATCACACACATCCATGCCCGAGGCAGGATTCGAACCTGCGACCGTAGCAGTCGCGCGGTTCCGGACTGAGTGCCTGAACTGCTAGACCACCGCAGACGGCCCCCTTTTCAGGCTATTCTTTACTTCGATTTTCACCTCGCCATCGTCGGAAAAGTGTTTTCAACGAAGATGTTCCTTCAATTTAGTGAAGAGATGATAGTCACTGGGTGCAAGATTGAGGCTGTGGGAAGAATGGCTGAAAACATCCCAACCAAACTAAGTCAACAACTTTGCTCTTGCCTTTTTTTCAATTTTTTATTACAGAGGCCAACCAGCTCTCTGACCGAACACACTGAGCTACCGTGCCGGCATGCCTGAAGGGTGTGCAGACTCCCGTTGTCAGCATCCTGCGATGTGTATTTTGTATGGCTCTACGAAGTTTCTTCCTGGCCCAACAATATGTTACAGTATTTATTGCTTCGCCTCTTTTCAAAATATCAACTAGCAGACCCCTTTTCTGTCCCAAAACACTGACACTATGATTTCCCTCGCTGTTTGCTGAGTTTTGAACTTTTTGGTTGCAGGAGAATGAGTATGGCGCCACTGCATTGATTGTCGTTTGCTCTCTGGAGTATGATGATAAGACCAAGTTTCATCTCCTGTTACTATAGAGGTGAGAAAAGCCTCGCCTTCAGTATCGAAATGGTCAAGGAATTGCGAGCGGTACTGACTCTGTTCATTCTGTGTGCTTCGTTATGCAACTTCTGCAACCATCGCGCACACAACTTGCAATAATTTAGTCAGTTACGATTGCATGAACAGTTCGTGACATGTTTGGACAAACTGCATCCAGGTCATCAATCGATGAATGGCTATCAGAGAGATGATGTGCCCAATTTTCTGCACAACATCATCAGTCACAACGGCTTCTGTCTTCATGAATTTCCGTCCTTCTAGAATTGAAAATTCCGTACCCATTTCTTCACATGCCTCCTTCATATTACGTCCTCTCCATGAACTGAAACCATTTCGCGATGAATCGCAGCGGCGTCCATGGCCTTAGCATTTACGTAGCGAATTACAGCGCGCGCACGCACTTCGCACTTGGCGGGAGTCTGAATGAGAACGCTCATTTCTGACAGTCACCACAACACTAATCGACGATTTACTAATTGTTGGGAATGCTCATTTCCTCTGCTGGCTTTACGCTACACGACAGTTGTTTCACACTCCCCCATGGACATTCCAGGCTACAGTCACATGCCTTGTAACCTTAGTTTCCAAATAACCCTCGTACAACATGTCTAAGAACCTAGAAGGGATAACAAGAGCCAAAGACCACGAACAGTGCTGATTAAAAATGCTGTAAAACCGGGATGCATTCTTTCTCCTTTTGTGTTCAACCTTTACATCGAAGAAGCAGTCACGGAACTAAAATACAAGTTGCGCAGCGAGGTTAAAATTCAGAATGAAATAATTTCAACGATAAGATTTGCTATATAAATAAAATAGAGTGCCTCCAGTGGCACAGTTTTCCTTTTTCTGTTGTAATACGTCATACATAAACTATCACATTCTGCAGATGAAGATTGTGTCTAGAAACCACTAGTGGATGCAAAGAACACAGCAAAAACAGAAACACTGTTTCAAAGTGCAAGGACATATACCAGAACAAAACCATTACTGTGGGGTAAGCCTTACAGCCTTGTGGAGAACTTTGGTTGAGTGAATGACAGATATTAATGTTAGATCAAATATTTCAAGTGGTTCATAAATCCTTTTAATTCAAACTTAAACTTTGTAGTGATTTATGTAATCAAGTGACACGTTGAAAAATTTAAGAGTAATAATTATGTGGCCAACTGTGACAAAATTACACACAAATAACAATTCAAGTTAGTATTCAAAGGCAGAGGATGAAAGGGATGACGGAAAGACAACGTAGATTAGATTATGCCAGCACTGTTTGTTAGGCTTACATCTGTTGCATTTTGTAACTAAGTAAATGTTGAAGTAATACAATGATAAGGAATTAAAGATATGTAGATAGACACAATCTTAATAATATAAACAGATCTCTGTAAAATCAGGCTGACTTGGGGTACAAACTGTTGGTTTTTGTGGGTGGATCTATGAAATTCTGTGAGTAAGTCAGTTGTTCATTTAGAAAATATCAAAGAACTGTGCAAATCAATAAATTAATTAATTCATGGTATACATAAAAGGGAGGAGGGAGGAAATGCCATTCTCTCTCTCTCTCTCTCTCTCTCTCTCTCTCTCACACACGCGAGACAGATCCCTCCCCTCCCCTCTAACCCCCTCCCCCCAACCCACACACACTGCATTGCATCCATTCTCTTCTTTATATGTACCATGAATTATTTTAGTTATTTGCATGATTTTTTTGATGTTTTCTAAGTGATTGATTGAGTTGCCACTGCACAGGACTCACTAGATAATAATAATAATAATAATAATAATAATAATAATAAAAACAGTAGTTTGTACCCCATGTACCATAATATTAATAGATCTGTTTATATTATTAGGAGTACATCTGCCACCATATGCTCAATTCCTTATTAATGTGTTACTTAAAAATTTACTTTGTTATTACATGTAACAGATTTAAGCCTAACAAACCCACTTCTGACATAATGAAAACTTTGATCTCCTTCTGTCACTCCTTTCATGCTCTATCCCAGAGTCGCAGTCTAAATTGTTGTATACGTAGGCTTCCGTGGCTGTTGCCACTGTCAATAAAATTCTTCTGGATTTGGGACTGCATTGTCAACTATAAAATTCCGATGTTTCAGTTGCTATTGCAACACCCTGAGGAAGGTGTCTTGCAATAGTCACCAAAACATCGGAATTTTATAGTTCACAATGCGGGGCCCATACATAGAAGAATTATGTTGACAGTCTAAATGTTATTTAAAGTGTAATTTTGCCACAGTTGGCCACTGTACTGTAATACTTACTCTGGAAAAATAGTTTTGTTTTGCTATATGTCTTTGTACTTTGAAGTTGTTTATTTTTGCTCCATGTTCTTTGCATGTATTAGTTTTTATTACATCATGTTTGTTAGCACAGCCGTAGTGTGTAAGTACGCAGGTGATGTTCTACAACGGAGAAAGGAGCTTTTCTGTGAAGGAGAAAGGACCCTGTGATCACTGTAGATATTCTCTTTTAGTTCCTTTATTTGCATATATATGTTCAATTTTTAGTCAAAGAGCCACCTTCTAAAATAGTTTTTTGTTTCTCTACGAAGTTGTAACACATCTTAAGGGTTGTAGTACACCCATAATTCCACAAAATGATGGGAGTTTAAACCTTTGAAACATTTCGTGGAAATAAATTAAACAGTAACTGGTAACAGTGAACTTCTTGTTTCATTTGACATTAATAACAGTCACAGTAAATCAGTAGCCTTAATTTGAGGAAAAAATTTCTGAGAATGTATATCTGGAGCCCAGCATTTTATAGAAGTTAATCATGGATGTGGGAAACCAGTAAAGAAGACAATCTAAGCATTTGAAATGTGGTGCTATAGAAGGACGTTCAAATTCAGTGAACTGATAAAATACAGTGAGTTTGTGCCTTGCAGAATGGCGAGAAAAGAAATATATTAATACATGTCACAGTGAAGAGGGACAGGATGAGAGCTCAAGTGTTAGGACATCAGTAAGCTCCATATACTAGAGGGAGTTGTAGAGGGTAAAAATGTCAGAAGACAGAGATTGGAATAAATTCAGCAAATAATTGAGGACATTGTGCAAGTGCTATTCTTAGGTGCGTGGCACATGAGTGGAAGTCGTGGCAGGCCACATGAAACCACTCGATGGGCTAACAACCCCCCCCCCCCCCCTCCCCCCCCGGCCACCCCCCACCCCTCCAGAAAAAAGAATGGAACCATTTAAGATGAACTGGGAGAACTTATTGGTGGGCAGCTATACCAACTCTACCTACAAGTATCTAGCAGAAAACAATTAAAGTATATGGTATTGATAATAATGTGAGTACTGTGAAATATTTAACTTCCAAAGTGAGAAACTTAAAGAATGATTGTAACTAATATTTGGTGTGATGAATTGTTATGGAAACTGCACTGTCTAGCCACATTAATGTGACAGGAGTGGATTAGAGTTGAAAATTAGGCCATTAGAGACAGAGCACACTCTGGGGTAAGGAAGGATGGGAAAGGTAAGTGGCCATACCCTTTCAAAGGAACCATCCGGCATTTGCCGTAAGTGATGTAGCGAAATGATGGAAACCTTAATCAGAATGGGTAAACGCGGGTTTGAACTGCCGTCGTCCTAAAAGCAATCCCGGTGTGCTAGTCACCATGCTGCCCCACTCAGTCACATTAATGTAACCACTGCCTATGTTTGACGTCAACATGCAATAACCATTCAGACGGTAGGTGACAGTACTAGCAGTGGAAAGTGTATAAAATGTGTCGAAGGATGAGGAAAACTGTGAAGTCCTTATTGTAATGCAGAAACAGAGTGGTTTTTCTAATGTCCAAAAGAGTATGGTCATTGGCCTTCAGGTCAGGAGTGGAAACATTTTAGAAACTACTAAGGTTGTAACCCATTTGCTTGCTGGCATGGTTAAAGTGTACTATGCATGCCGAAGTGCGCTATCCAAAACTTGCTCTGTGGGCAGACACCTTCCAACAGTTGGCAGAGTGAACTAGGCTGGAGGAGGGAGCATTATAGGCTGGAGAATGTTTTTGTGACATTCTCTGGGTGATCATGTCATCCTGGAAGGTGCAGTGCATCATTACAAGTATGCAACTATCCTTGGCAACCATATCCTCCCTTACATGCAGTTTCTCTTTTTCTTCGCATGATTCAATCAACCAGCGAGACAATGCAATGTGTTGCACAGCTCGCAGTGTACATGTGTGGTTTGAAGAGCACTGGAATGGGTTTACTGTACTCCCCTGTCCACCAAACTCCCAGGATTTGAACCCAGTAGTGAATCCATGAGACCACATCAATCAGGCTGTTTGCACCTTGCATTCTCAACCAAGACATCTATTTCAGCTGGCCACAACATTGTTGTTGGCATGCCTCCACATCTTTGTTGGTGCCTTCCTGAATCTCATTCATATTCTTCCTGCACATCTCACAGTGGTCCACACTGCAGGTGGTGTATATTGAGCTTTTGGTAGCTGCCACATTAATATGACTAGCCAGTGCAGTGATTCTTAGTCATTGCTCAGTATCATACCATCATCATAAAATATGAAATTTAAAATTTCTATGGTGATGCTATTTGTGCTCAATCCTGCCTCTACATGTGCGAGACAGACTAAAAATGATAAAGCAGTAGCCTGACTTTGACAAATGTTCCTGGGCAGATGTGATGTGTTGATACCAATTTCTGCAGAAAAATTCCTTCACAAATGCTGGCTTTTGGGCCAAGGGTGGAAGATTTTCTGAAACAGCTAAGTTCGCATACTGGCATGGTTAAACTATACCATGCATGGCATGATGTTTTGTGCTCCTTTGGACAGATGGCCATTGGCCTATATGGTGTGAAGTGTCTTAAATTAAACACCCTGCAAAAAACATTATGGTCAGGTGAATGTTTTTTTGGTATTCCTTGGGGTATATTGTCATTCTGGGAAGCACAGTAGATGAACACAAGTATGCATCTATCCTTGGGGACCATATCCATCCCCACATGCAGTTTGTTTTCCCTCAGCACTTTGGCATCCACCAGCAGAACAATACAATGTGTCATACTGCTCACAGTGTACACACATAGCTCAGAGAGCACCAGGATGGGTTTACCATAAAGTCATGGCCACCAAACGCCCAGATTTACTCAGTTGAGAGTCCGTGGGACCACCTCGATTGAGCTGTTCACACCATGGATTCTTAACAGAGACAGTTATTAAAGCTGGCCACAAAACTGGAGTCAGCATGGCTCTGAATCCTTGTCGGTGTCTTCCAGAACCTCATTGACTCTCTTCCCGCATGTCTCGCAGCAGTCCGTACTGCAAAGGGTGGTTATTCTGGCTTTTGACAGGTGGTGACATTAATGTGTGTATCAATCTGCTGAACAATAAAATGAGAGGAGCAAGCTGTTTTAGCTGCTTGTGATGCGAGTGTTCTAACAAAATTTGTTGAAAATTCTACGTTATTTTCAGTCAAAGAAGCCCTTCATTCAGCATTGTTCCACGTAAATTTTTTTGTTTGTCATCTCACTCAGTTGCATAGCAATGAAAAACAGAGTATGCCAGAAATTTCTTTCCTGAAACTAAATCTACTGCCATAAATTCAATGATGCTATTGCTAATTAAGTCACCATTGCCTATTGCCTTCATCATTCTTTCCTACATTGTGTAGTCATTTACATTTCTTTTGCATCACACGTTTTCAAGTAGTTCCTGGTTTCTAAAGACATGCCCATCTTAGAAATCTGTGCAAAGCCCTTTTTTTCAGAGAGGTATAGGTGAAATTTAAGGAAAGTGTACAGGTTATTTGCAACAATCTGCATTGTAGCGTATACGGTGGTTAATGATAGTCATTCTTGATTTCATGGGTGTAAAGAACTGGGTGGTGCGAAAGTAATTCAACTGTCAGAATGCCATCTCCATGGCAGCAAGGCTATGTGTACAGCTCTTACTCTGACAAGTATGTTATCAGTAGATCAGTAGCACAATGAATCAGAACCAGTTCATAGTCAATGATGTACCCCTATGACCATTTCCTTAAGCTATTTATCTGCAGCTGATAAACTAATGTAAATAATGAATTCCTGTCAGTAGTTACATTTCTGTCAGATGTTAATCTACATAGACAGGGAAATATTTTATTATCGCTGGGTTATTAGTGGTAGCACATAGTACACTTTAGTAAAAAGTGTACTCATGGCTCGAGACGAATGTGCATTTTTGTAACCACATAAGCATTTCATTAGCTTTTGAGAACCTTTGCTGCAGAATATTTGGTGTATAACCTGTAATAACAATCCACATAACAGTGCACATGTGCTCTGTTCTTGTCTCAGCTTCAGTATAATAGTAGCAGAGAAAAATCTTTACTGCTTTCACTTTTGGTTGCAACAAGATACGTTACTTGCATTTTGAATGATACATTTTAAGCAAGTTGTGCTTTGTACCATAAAAAAATATGTTCTGCAACTTACCACTAATTCCATCAATATATGCATAAAAAGTGAATATATCAATACATAACCTCCAAAATGGTTTTGCCATGGAGCTAATGGTGTAATAAATGTGAAGCATTGCAGTATTTATAAATCAGTCTCAAATTTACACCATTTTGGTGAACAAATGGCTCTATATAATACTTGGTTGAATACTGAAAATTGCCAGTGATGAATGCCAACATAAGTGAGCTTTAAGTAACTTGCAATAAACAAACAAATAAGAAATAGCATAATGGAGTACATTTAAGGCATCTAGTGCAGAAAGGTACATGATATTAATGACATGGAAGACAAAACTGAGAATAACCTCACTCTTTTTCACAGATGATGCAATTATTTATTTCCTTAAAAAAAGACCTGCACAAATATTCACTTAGATCATAAATAGATTTGAAAAGGTGCAAACATAAGCAGCTCACTTCAGATGTTCAGAAATGTAAAATTGCGAAGTTTATAAACAACAACAACAACAACAACAACAACAACAACAACAGTAGTAGTAGTAGTAACAACAACAAAAACAACAACAACAATAATAATAACAATAATAATAATAATAATAATAATAATAATAATAATAATATTTTCTGTCCTATGACTACCATGACTGCCACAGCTGGCAACATCTATTTGTAACAATTTGTGGGGATATGAAATGGAATGACCAATACACAGTTACCAGCATAGGTAAAGCAGTGGCAGTCTTCACTTCATTGGAGGAGTACTAGAAAAATGGAGAGATTACTTATAAAATGCCTGTTTGACCCATACCGAAGGGCAGCACATACGGTTGCTTGACCCACACGTGAACATCACAGATATACTGAAAGACCTTAACTGGCACACATTTGAAGGTAGAAGCCAACTATTCCCAGAAAGTATACTTCAAAAGCTTAGAGAGTAAGCATTAAATTAGCAGTCTGGGAATATACTCCCAAGGCCACTGCTTAAAAACACAAGATGAGACTAATTACTGTGTGCACATCAGCATTTAAGTAACCATTCTTCCTGTGCTACGTAGGCATGTGCATTTAGAATGAGTAGTAGACCTAATGAGTGGTGCAATGAGAAGGGCTGTTCCTACTCTAGCTTACATCTTCACTGTATCCCCATTATCTAATGCAACAACAGCAAGTGCATCTGTCTCCAATATATTTCATATGTATGGTAGCATTCAAGTAGAATAAGGTCCATCACTTATCAACAAACCAATAAAAGAGCTATCCTCCAATTTGAATGAAACACCTCCTTTACTGTTCCTGGTCATTAATTGTTTGTTTATTTCCATAATTTGATTTAGAGGTTTGAATATGGCTTGTATGTTTTGTGTTAAGACTGTGGAGTAATCTGTAGCACTGTCTCAAGTTGTCACAGGCTGTTTTCCATGTCTTTTTAGATCACATACACTATCATACTTTATAATCCTCATTCCCTTACTGTTTCTAAAGTATGATGGTGTATATGATTTAACACAATGACAACAACACACATCACTTCTAAATTTTGACACAACAAATACATGCCATATTAATGCAAATAAATCCACCTGATGTTGGAGGTTTTAAAACTCCAACACACATTATGGAAATGAAGGACTAAAGAAATAAGTAAAACAAAGGAAAATCCTGGATGGAATAATGATGTATTGCTACTCACCATATAGCAGAAAGGTCGAATCTTAGACAGGCACAACAAAAGGACTACAAAACATGTAAGCTTTTGGCCGCTTTTGGCCACAGGGTCTTCTTTGGAAATAGATAACATACACAAAAATAAAACATTCACACAAATGCAGCTCACACACCAATGACTACTGACTCTGGCTGCTAAGACCAGACTGCAAACAACTGTGCATGGTGACAGAAACATTCTGGATTACGGGGGTAAGAAGGTGTGGCTGGGGAGGGGAGGGGGAGGGGGAGGGAGAGGGAGAGGGAGAGGGAGATCAGGGTATGGTTGGAGGATGGAAAACTGCTGTTGTGGCAGCATACAGTGGTGAAATGGAGAGAGGTTAGGGCAGCCAGGTGTAGTTGGTAGTTTAGACGGAGGGCAGGTGGAGGGGCGGAGGGGGGGAGGGGGGGGGGGGAGTCAGTAAAGGAGAGAAGTAAACAGACTATGGGTGCACTTGTGGAACAGAATGCAATGGAGGGGGAACAGGGGACAAGATAAGTGTGTGAAGGAAATGGCTAACAAAGATTGAGGCCAGGAGGATTATGGGAACATACAATATATTGAAGTGAGAGTTCCTACCTGCGCAATTTAGAAAAGCTGGTGTTGGTAGGAAGGATACAGATGGCAACGGATGCAAAGTAGTCATTAAAATGAAGAATATTATGTTGGGCAGCATGCTCAGAAACTGGGTGCTCCAAGTGTTCCTTGGTCACAGTTTGTTGGTGGCCATTCCTGCAGACAGACAGGTTGTTGGTAGTCATGCCCATGTAGAACAAAGCACAGTGGTTGCAGCTTAGCTTATAGATCACATGACTGGTTTCACAGGCAACCCTGCCTTTGATGGGGCAGGTGATGCTTGTGACCAAATTGGAGTAGGTGGTAGTGGGAGGAGGAATGGGACAGATCTTGCATTTAAGTCTGTTACAGAGATAGGAGGCATGAGACCAGGTATCGAGAACAGGGGCTCTGAAGGGATGGAGAATTAGATTGTGTAGGTTTGGTAGGTGGTGGAGTATCATTGTGGGAGGGATGAGAGGCTAGTGGGTAGGATATTCCTCATTTCAGGATGTGATGAGAAGTAGTTGAAACCATATCGGAAAATGTGATACAGTTGCTCCAGTCCTTGGTGGCACTGAATCATGAAAGGAATACTCCTTATGGCCATACAGTGGGACTATGGGAGGTGGGAAGTGGGAAATGACTGGGGAGATAAGGCACAGGAAATATGATCTTTACAAGGTTAGGATGGTTATCATGGTCTGTGAATGTCTCAGTGAGACATTTGGTATATTTAAAGAGGGAATGCTTGACATTGCATATGCTATGGCATGGGTGGCTAGGCTGTGTGGAGGGGACTCATTGATATGGAATGGATGGCAGCTGTTGAAGAGGAGGTATTGTTGGTGGTTGATACATTTGATATGGATGGAGGTACTGACGCAGCAATCTTTGAGGTGGAGGTCAACATCGATGAAGGTGGCTTGTTGGGTTGAGGAGGACCAAGTGTAGTGAATGGGGAAGAATGTGAGGAGGTTCTGGAGGAATGTGGATAGGTGCCCTCACCCTCAATCCAGACCACAAAGATGTCATCAGTGAATCATGTGACAGGTTTGGGATTCTGGGTGGTTGGGAAGGATTCCTCTAGATGGCCCATGAATAGGATGATGCCATGTGGGTGCCCATTGCCTTACCCCGAGTTTGTTTGGATTTGATGCATTCAGAGGAGAAGTAATTTGAGTGAGGATGTAGTTAGTCGTAGTGACCAGGAAGGAAGTTGTAGGTTTGGAATCCATCAGGCATTGGGAAAGATAGTGTTAAATATGGGCTGGGCCATCAGCATGAGAAATGTTAGTGTAAAGGGAGGTGGCATCAGTAGTGATAAGCAGGGCAGCATGTGGTAAAAGAACAGGAACTGTGTAGAGTCGGTGGAGGAAATGATTGATATCTTTTATATAGGAGGATAGGTTGCGGGTAACAGGTCGAAGATTCTCTCAGTGGGGGTGTGGTAAATGGCCACGATGGGGTGTTTTGGGTGGTTGGATTTATGTACATTAGGAGGCATGTAGAATGTAGGAATGTGTGGAGTATTAGGGGTGAGGCTCTGAGATGGACCTAAGAATTTGAAGAGAGACTGGAGATCTTGCAGGACTTCTGGAATGGGGTTGCTGCCACAGTGACAGGGGAAGTATTATACCATTATGTCATTATGTTATTCAATCTGTATATTGAGCAAGCAGTAAAGGAAACAAAAGAAAAATTTGGAGTAGGTATTAAAATTCATGGAGACGAAGTAAAAACTTTGAGGTTCGCCGATGACATTGTAATTCTGTCAGAGACGGCAAAGGACTTGGAAGAGCAGTTGAACGGAATGGACAGTGTCTTGAAAGGAGGATATAAGATGAACATTAACAAAAGCAAAACGAGGATAATGGAATGTAGTCAAATTAAATCGGGTGATGCTGAGGGAATTAGATTAGGAAATGAGACACTTAAAGTAGTAAAAGAGTTTTGCTATTTAGGAAGTAAAATAACTGATGATGGTCGAAGTAGAGAGGATATAAAATGTAGACTGGCAATGGCAAGGAAAGCGTTTCTGAAGAAGAGAAATTTGTTAACATCGAATATAGATTTATGTATCAGGAAGTCGTTTCTGAAAGTATTTGTTTGGAGTGTAGCCATGTATGGAAGTGAAACATGGACGATTACTAGTTTGGACAAGAAGAGAATAGAAGCTTTCGAAATGTGGTGCTACAGAAGAATACTGAAGATAAGGTGGATAGATCACGTAACTAATGAGGAGGTATTGAATAGGATTGGGGAGAAGAGAAGTTTGTGGCACAACTTGACTAGAAGAAGGGATCGGTTGATAGAACATGTTTTGAGGCATCAAGGGATCACAAATTTAGCATTGGAGGGCAGCGTGGAGGGTAAAAGTCGTAGAGGGAGACCGAGAGATGAGTACACTAAGCAGATTCAGAAGGATGTAGGTTGCAGTAGGTACTGGGAGATGAAGCAGCTTGCACAGGATAGAGTAGCATGGAGAGCTGCATCAAACCAGTCTCAGGACTGAAGACAACAACAACAACAATGTCATTAACTGATCCAAGTACCAGGAAATATTTCACTGCTGTCATTTCTGAATTCACTTCATGTCTAAGTTACATTGACATAAGTATTTATATTCGCTGTTGCCACATTGCTGTGCACATAATGCAAATTTAATTTAATTTTAAGGGAGTTTTAGCTTTAATTCTGCTTATAGCAGAGTATGAGAAAATCCATAGCAGAATATTTATAATGAATGAAGTGAACTAAAAATAGACATGGCTGGAAGACTAACACGGTCCATAAGAATAATTAATACACATTTTATGTGAGTAACAACTGAGAATGTCAGCAGGGAGTATTTCAGTATCTTAGTCGTACATGGAAAACAGGAAAAGGTAATGTTTGGTATGTAAATACTATTCATAACATTATACAGAACATTCCTTTCCCAAAGTGATTTTGCAAGTATTGACCCCTTTCAGAAAACCTCTTGGCATTAGAACTTTGCTAACTGACCATGTTCCATTTAAATTTTCATGCCTTAGCATGGCTCATGGAAAAAATATTTAAAGCCATATTGTGTTGAAGACACTGAAAAATTACTTCTACAAAAGATACAAGGAAAATATAATGCAGACTAAACATACAGAAATGTATTACTTATTCAGTTTCCGCGATATAGCATATAATGCCACTGATTTGTGATCAGTATTTGTGTACATTTATTGGCTGAGTAGAAAATGATACAGAAAAGATTTAGTTTGAACAGAGGCATTAGACCTAAAATAAGATTGAAGTTTTTTTAATCAGTGCTTCCATGTTGAATCTTCCTCAACTCTGATATTCTTTCAGTCTTAATTGTGTGGATGAGCAATATGGAGGAGCAGTGCTTATCAGGTCTGAGGGTCATTAACATTTTGTTTTTATTATTTATGTATGCTCAGTAGAATATGTTATCTTGGTTTCAGCAACAGCTTTGTGGTCCAGCACAACCATTCCACCCCTCGTTCAACGCATGCGTGTGCTCAGACTGTTGGCAGCTAACAGTACGTAGCCCATTAGAGGCTCCAATACTCCTGCATGAAGCTCATGTTTGAGGATGTTGTGGGGACTGTACATATGTTATTTGTTCTCAGCTAACTTTTTGTGCCTTATCTGCCAGGGGAATCTTCCATCAGGGTCTTCTCAGTTATGAAAACTATTTTCTCATCCTTATTCAGATTATATTAACTTCTCATTCATGGAAGGAGATTTATGGAGACAGTGTTGAAAATGAAGAATATCTCACACTTGTAGAATTCTTGCTTTCAGACCACAAGTAAAAGTGACGTCTTAGCTGTTAATTAAGAGTGACTGACAGTTAAATGAAGTGTCTTGTGTCTGCATAATGAACAAGATTCCAAGCAAGACTAATAACTACTTCTGAGATAGTGACTCTATGGGATTTAAATTATCTTCAATGCTGAATGGAATAATGGAACCCTCCTGCACATTGAGGAAACTGTTGTTGAAACAGTATAAAAAGAAGCAATTACAGGAAACATATTTATCACATTAAAGCTGATAATGTGCACAAAGGTTTCATGTTTACATGGGGAAACTTCATTGTGCAAGGCCAACTTAGACATCTTTGAACAAGTATTGCAAAGTTTTGGCATTCTGAATATGTACCTTCCTATCTTTTTATACAGTGCTGCATGTCAAACAATTCTTGTGTAATTACCACATTTTGATTTCTTATGGACAGTCTCAAGAGTGCTAAATATTAGGCACAACCCTTCTGGGACTCAAGAATGATAACAATAAATAGCTTCTTTTGCTTGTATGGAGAGGAAGAAACCACATCTGACCACATTTGTGCTGTGACTGATGTTCAAAAATATCTTGTTCCAGTACCTTCTAAAAATGTTAGTGTTCTGTCAGACACATACTGTAACAAGATATCTTACCCACCCATCTTAAACCACTACTAATAGATTCTTTCAAGAATCTTAACATGATATATTAAAAGCAACCCGTCTTTAGTTACTGTCCTAATACCCTTAAGCGTGATTGTGCTAGTGTGCAATTGACGCCATTGCTCCACTACTCTCCGTGCTATCTTTGCTCTCAATAGAGGAAGATCTTTATACTTTTTTTGCCACTTCTGTTGTGGGTTGAATTACTATAACCATATCAAATTATTTATTCAGTTGAATATGAGTGTTCGCTCATTAGACTTAAAGCTATCAACAAGGGATTTCATATTGACCCCGTATTTCTAGATTTCCAGAAGGCTTTTGACGCTGTTCCTCACAAATGACTTGTAATCAAATTGTGTGCTTATAGTATATTGTCTCAGTTATGTGACTGGATTTGTGACTTCCTGTCAGACAGGTCGCAGTTTGTAATGACTGATGGAAGTCATCAAGAAAACAGAAGGGATTTCTGGCATCCCCCAGGGTAGTGATATGGATCACCTACTGTTCCTTACCTTTATAAAAGATTTAGAAGACAACCTAAGCATCTGTTTCTGGTTATTTTCAGATGATGCTGATGTTTATCATGCAGTGAAGTCATTAGAAGATCAAAACAAATTGCAAAACAATTTAATTTGAATAGTGCAAAAATTGGCAATTGATCTTAAGTAATGAAAAGTGTGATGTCATCCACATGAGTACCAAAAGGAATCTATTAAACTTTGGTTATACAACAAATCAATCAAACCTAAAGGCTGTAAATCCAACTAAATACCTAGGAATGATAGTTACAAACAACTTAAGTTGGAAATAAGACATACAAAATGTTGTGGAGAATGTGAATCAAAGACTGTGTTTTATTGGCAGTACACATAGGCAACTCTACTCAAGAGACTGCCTATACTGTGCTTGTCCATCCTCACTTGGTGTAGTGCTGTGCAGTGTGGGATCCATACTAGATAGGATTAATGGAGAATACCAAAAAAGTTCGCAGCAGGGCAGCACAGTTTGTATTATCAAGAAATAGGGGAGAGAGTGTCATGGACATGATACAGGATTTGGGGTGTACATCGTTAAAATAAAGGAGTTTCCCCATTGTGGTAGGATCTTCTCACAAAATTTCAATCACCAGCTTTCTTCTCAGAATGAAACTATTTTGTTGACTCCAACCTACATAGGGAGAAACAATCATCATAATAAAATAAGGGGAATCAGAGTTCACATGGAAAGATTTAGGTATTTGTTTTTCAGCCCTCTGATGGAGAGTGTAACAATAGATCATTAGTGTGAAGGTGGTTCTATGATCCCTCTGCCAGAGACTTAAGTGTGATATGCAGAGTAGCCATGTAGATGTATAAGCAGACGCAGAATTTATTAGTGAAGTGACTAGAATCCATACTATCCCAAAGCATTTTACTCGTGCCAAATGTGCACAGAAGAGAACAGGCCTAGTGTGATTTGTTTGTCAATTAATATGTAATCAAAGACAGTTTACATAAGTGGATGTTGGAACAACATAATCTCTAGAAGAACTGCTTAAAATTGTTTAAGAGCTTTTTACTGGGGACCTCCAAAGTAAATTCGCCATAAATACACTTTAGAGGGAGGAAAAATACATGTTAACTGTAACACACAAAAATATCCATGATAACTCAGATTTGTCATTCCTCTTATATGGTTGTAGTGGGTGTGTCAACTGGATGTGCTGTATTTTAACAAAGGAGAATTCTTTTGTGTCTTGTAGAGACCTGTCAGTATCCTCTCGGCTAATGTGGTCAGAATAGTTTGAAAGACTCTGTTTCACTGATTGTGCACAGTTCTTAGTGTGTCTTGACTTGGCCCTTTCATCATAAAAAAGATAAAACCACATAAAACAGTCTTATTCATTGCATCAAACTCAATGATTGTGTTATTAGTAACACTACTTACTTCAAAGATTCAGTAATAGGCAGTACATGTAGCATAGGCCCTACTGAAGAATCAGATTTTATATGTTCTTGATTATTGTCAATACTTAATATGCTTTATGTCTCTGACTTGTGGTTTCAACATTTTAGACACACCCCTACCACAGTGCATCTTGCAACATGTGTATTGGTTTTTGCAGGTATCTCCATTGCTCAGAAATAACTGAATTGATTATAGTGAAATATTTATCCAAAATAGGAAACAATGAAATCTTCCACATAATGCACAATGCAATAAAATGTGGAAACATCTGAGGGATTTAGTATCTGACGGACTCTGGATTCAGTTCATGAAAATGGTTTCCTCAATTGTGTATAAATAAATATTAATGTGAAGTATAGCTGAAAACACCAAATTGCTTATGTCGAACTGTTTTGAGCTTGTCACCACAGTGAAAATAAAAGTGATAGTGAGCTATCAGCGATACCATAACATTCCAAAAATATTACAAAGCATGTGGAGAGTCATCTTAGCAAAATCATTCACATTTATTACGCTAATGTCAACCTTTAAAAACATCCAAAAACCATTGAAGAAGAAAGTGAAACAGGTTTTATGTTTCTCAACCAGTCCTATCACCCAAAAATTTGTAAAGCAGCAGCATTTAGAAGCTTAGCAAATAGTCAGTACTGTTCCAGTGAGTGCAGCAGATAGGGTAAATGACCTAAATATTATTAGACTGATAGCAATAAATAATGGGTAAAATGTGAAGATGGTAAAACATCTTACCAGTAGGACCAAGAAGAAGCATAAACAGCAAGGGAAATAAGATTGCCACTATACAATATTTTGAGAAAATTTCAAAGGAGCTCAAACATTTCTCAGCCATATAATGTCCAGGTAGCATTCACAGCAAAATACTTACTAAGAAATAGTTCAGAGCATGAAGTTGGAAACAGGAGAAGTAAATTTGTACAGGTTGTTTACAAAATACAATGTGAATCATGTGAAGTGAAAAATATATAGGACAAACATGTTGGAAATTTTGGACAAGATGTAGGGAGCATTCAGATGGTTTTAGAATGGGCCACTTCAGCAGACCAGTGGTAGCTGAATATATGAGACTAGTCATCCCATGGAAAGTACAGAATATGAGTTACAGGTGGTATATGTAGATAAGAAACGAAAGAAACTTGACCTGCTTGAACTTGAAAGAGGAATTCACTGATTTAAAGTTGATATGAATTTCTTAATATACAAACTGGTAAAAATTAATAAGCCTTCTTCACTGGTTTTGTGTATCTCTTTTAGATTGGTGTTAGTACAATAAATGTCAAAGATTTTGCATAGATAAGTTAGACAGCCAGATTGTGGGAACTTGGAGCTTGACTCCTGGGATGTGTTGCTGGGGTTATAGTCCTAATGTTAGTGGTTGTATGCTAAAGTCTTTATAACAAATATTTCTTGGATTCTTCTCAGGAGGAGAACTTTCAGGGATGTGGAATGTGTTAAGCTATACATGAACCAAAAGAAGCAGTTGATGCTCCTATGCTTTATTTGTGCTTACACAGGCTAAATTTATTGTAATAAAATTTGCTGCAAAGCCATATTGTACAAAAGAAAGCAGGGCAACACTTTTTTAGTTACAGTGAATAGTTGCTACTTACCTATTTTATTACAAACAAAACAAAAATGCAGCAGGAAATCAGCTAAGAAGCAAAGCAAGAGTGATCCATGTATTAGAAAATACTGACCCCCCTCTTGTTCCCTGTCATTAGCAAGTGTCATTGTGATGAAAACTAATTGTACACTATCTCTGGGAATAGTTGGACTGCTCTTTTTATCTCAACAAAATTGAATGTTATTCATTGTCATCATGAAATGTTCTGAAACTGTGTCAGTGAACTGTTTTGTCTATAAAGGTGGTGTATTTACTTTGCTAAACACACATTTTTCCAATAAGGTAACATTTAAAAATTTTTGGCCCTGTCTTGATAGCTTATATCATTGGATCAAAATTGTCTGCACCTTTGTTTCTTCCACTTTTTCTAATAAAGTTTCTAAAGCATTTTCTTGTATTTCCAATCGTTATATTTATATAGTGGATTTTTGCCTTTTTATTGAGTTTTATTGAAAAACAGTGTTGCAAAAAGTTTTACACATTTAAATAAATTTGGAAATACATAAGGTTGACTGTAGCAGCTGCATAAGCAACTAGTTAACTGTTCCAAAACTTATATTTACTTAATACTTTTGATCTGCTTTAGTAATCTAAATGATATGTTGATGTGTAAATGTCTGTTAGGAACTAAAGGTTTTTTTTTTCATCTCAGTGTCTGGAAACTACTGCCATATGGAAAGGAAGAGAGTCTGATTGTAAAGAATCTCTTTTCAGTGATAGAAAAATATTAATTATGGAGAAAATGCAGCACTTGAAACAAATACTAATCCTGTTAACTTAAAGAAAATGTCACTGTCATACTTCCCTAAAGATCGTATAGTTTTGAGGACAAAATTAGGAATGAAGTTTTTAATATGGAAAGTGTTTTAAATGTATCAAAGGAAAAATCTGTTGAGAAAAGAAATTATGAGACAGAATTTCAGGTATAAAAGTGATAAACTATCCTTGATTTTGGATCTATTAGTCCCTCCCATGGGGAGGAGAGAGGAAGGTTGAAAAGGAATGGTAAGTCACTCAGAATACAGAATGACAGGAAGTCACATGTAGTGGGAATATGGGTCACTCTTACCCTGGAGTCTGTGTGACCCACTCTTCTTTGACAACTTTTACCAACCTGTGTCTCCCTCCTCTTTGAGAAAGGAAGTAATAGTTCCAAAAGCTGTGTTAGGGTCATCACTTTTTACTTTTATATGTATCTGTTGGCCATCTTAAGCATTGTGCCCCTGAAGGTAGGTACTAAAATACTGTAAATTGTTGCTGTCACATTATGTCCATTTCTTTCAGCCTTGAGAACATGATGGCTCTATACACGATGATGATTAAACAGAAATAAAGTATTACAACTGAAATACGTTTCTGTTTCTGATTTACATTTTCATTCCTCTAAAAATCAGGCTGATTCACCCAGCATTGAAAATAATAAGTGGGTCCTGATTTCACACAATAAAAAAGGAAAGTGTTACTCATAGCAAGGTTTGAGCTGTATGGAGTGCCATTTTCCTTTTGGCCAACCATGATTTTGGGTGTAGACACACACAGTTCAGGACATTCTTACTAGCTGTCTTGAGCAATAATTTTCAAGAGAAGTCAACTAAACTCCAATGGAAAAAGGAGTTGACTTCAGTGTTTTGATAGACTTCGATATTTTATTTTAGTTTGTACACATATTGACTGTGAATGCTGGACTATGAAAGTTAGCTTTCACATTGTAAACCTGGAAGCAGAGCCAGTTCAAGGCCCAAATGAAATAAACTGCTGCTTGAGGTGCCAAGCTGAGAGATTTCTATACAGGACATATCACAATTGGTACTGGTTACTTGGACTGCCAAGCTAGAAGGGCACCAAAGTATATCATCTGCATATGGTGCATATAAAAATTAGTAATGGAAACTGATGTGTCAAAGTGTGACGGGGCAGGGGGGGATGGGAGGGGGAGGGGTAGGAGGTGCCAAATGGTAAGTGGCTTATGTGAAAAAATGTTTTAGAACTGGCCCTGCCTGAAAGCAGTTATGATGACATTGATACAGGTATTATCATGTTTCACAACAAACAGCTAATCTTTGCAACAATACTTCTATGCCTCAACTCAACAAGATGCCTCCATTTAACATGTAAAATGATGGTTACTGCACAAAACTGTGTAAAGATTTCATTGCTAGGGAAATGATAAATGTTTTTGTGTGTGTGGCTGGTGTTATCTGGTGCTCTCATCTTTCAATGGAAATAGAATTCACACTCTCAAGAAATGTTGTAATTCTCTGCCTATGATGCTTTAGTGCCATAAACAAATTAGTAGTGCCAGTAATAATTGTGTGCTATTACATTCACAGCTGATACTTAAACAGCTGTTGGTGGTCGGTGTATAATAAAAGTTAAAGGTTACATTTTTTCTTCAGTTCTGTACTCTATTATACTCTCTGTGACTCTAGTCCTAATTTAGCTACTTAAATTTGAGTAGAATCTTTCTCTGTTCTCTCTGTCTTTCCTTTTGGTTTTCACTTGAATGAAATTTGAGCAGGAAGCCTTCTAAAGCTACAGTTGGGGTTTGGTTGCATACTCTTTTGTGTCGTATTGTGTATCTAATGTTCTTTCTACTGTCACTTTCACTCTATTTCTACAATCTAACAAAGGAATCAGTGCTTTTTTCATACCAGCAATAACATCCAATCTCACTTTAATTCATTGTCAAGCAACAATGAGTAGTTCTCTACATGTTCTCATTAACCTCAAAGACAATAACTGAAAAAAGCATTTGTTTTTCTTTTTGAATTAGGAAAAACTGATTTTTTACTGCTGCGTGCTTTTCTCCTGTCTCTGTTAGTTTTGTAATTGTAAATAATTATTGCAGATAAAATCTTAAAAGTGAAATGGCATGAGAGAGGAACAGTTGTGGATCAGCAATCAGTTTGTTAGCATCTGTGAAGTAATTGGTTTCATATGAACAAAATAAAAATAGAGATCATCTGTACTAAAGTGTCTGTAAAGCTGATATTATTATTATTATTATTATTATTATTATTATTATTATTAGTAGTAGTAGTAGTAGTAGTAGTAGTAGTAATTCAAAATTGGACTGAGCATACACATGCATACTTTGCATTAAAAATTAAGTATCTCCCATCTCATCACTTTTAAAACACAAAATGCAAGTTACCTAATATTCTGGATGTGGCCATCCAAAAAACGAAAACATTTCATAACTGCTTAGTCACTGCTGCCTCTTCCCATGGAAAATGCTGCCCTGCACTTCAACTACACAGTGTTCTGCTACTGTTAAGAAAACAAACTTAAGGACTTCTTTTTGGTATCCTTATAACTATTCCCTCACAAATTGGCATGTATGACCTTTTTTCTCTGTCAAACAATGAAGTATAATATCAGTTCTTCTCCTGGATACACTTCTTTCTCTTTTCAGTTCTCGGATACACATTTTTCCATCTCTTCAATACTTGCATATTACATTATTCAACTTTCTCTCCCTCTCTAATGTTTGTTGCTGGCTTGGAACACAGTCTAAATGTGCATGGCTAACTGATCTTCATTGTTCTAATTTCTGCTATTCTAATTTTCTTCTGTAGCTATAATTTTAAATTAAATTATATGTGCTGAAATGAAATAGTACAGTCATAATGTTGCGAGGATAAATAAATTAATAACGTATTCAGATCGCAACAAGAATTATTTGATTTTGATCATTAAATTATCTGACTTATTTTAAGCTCTCATTTTGTCAGTTGATAAGCACTTCTCAAATTTGAAAAAGAAGGAAAAAGGTCCCTACCATGTGGCCTAGCTAAAATCTGGTTGTAAAATATGTTACACTTTCTGAGAACATTGAACAATATTTGTGAAGAAGGAAAAGTGCATAACCACATATATGTTCTAGTACATAGATAAATATAAAACACTCTTGTTAGTATGCTATAATGCTGATGAAGTAGTAATGAGACTTTTAGTTGTTTCCTTGTTATGAGGAAGTTGCCTACATCATTTACAGCAGACTGTCCATGCTTGTTATATAGTAAAAATAGTTAAACAAAGGCTATCATGTTAATCGATGAAGTGCTGGAGTACTAATGTTGGCATTCAGGAAAACTGAGAAAAAACTGATTAAATGCTGACTTTTAATAATAAACACTCTTCTTTCTTTGCTAAAGACAAGTGTTTTGCATTATATTAGAAAATCTCAAATTTTGAGGATATTTTCTTTTTGTAGGTCATTCTATGGCATCTACAGATAACACTTTGAGTGAATGACTGAATCTGTATAATTTTCACAGCTATGCAGCTCCAGAGGTCACCAGTGGGGAGTATTTTGCCACAGCATGGTGCCAGTTGGATTCAGCCACTCACTTCTCAGTCTCTGCAAGCTTGCCAGCAAAAGCTCAGATTACAGTCACTGCAGATGGAAAGGGAACGTTTGAAACTGAGGCAGCAAGAGATTTTCAGACAGGTATTATCATGTCATATTTCACAATTATAACACTAGACTGTATGTGCCCATAAACACTCCTTGAGCGCAAGTGCCGACTACGTAAGTAGCCCAACAAGAAATTATGTAATTTACAGATTAGGACATAGTTTAAAGAGAACACCTTGTATAAATATGAAACATCTTTATTTTATCACCTTTACACATACAATTACTGAAATTTAACTTTTTAACTACTGTAAACAAATAAGTAACAAACTCTTCAAAAATTAATGTTCAAGCTCCGGTTTTGATGATGATCACATAATTTGAATTTTAAAGAGAATACTTATTAGTGTCCCAATTTATGATTTTTTTCACAATCATCTATATTCAATTGGCATACATTCAGGTCACAAGACAGCCTGATGATCGCTACAAATGCGTCTCTTACATCTGCTGCGATTACGAGCTCAACTACAAAGAAAACAACAGACAACTCCTCTGTGAGTAAGTGTAACAGTGTACATTGATTGTTCTGGAAGTCCAAGAAGTAATCTGCCTTTCAGTTTGATAGCTCTGGGTATGTTTTGCTGCGATACTCAACACACAATAGAAGGTCTTGCTAGCGCGAATCCAACTTCTTGTAGGCAGTGATGGCAGACGACTTTTGTTTCAGTGTTGCTCATCTTATATGTCACAAGACCATTTATGCCTGCCATATTGACAAAATTGTAAAACAGTGTGAGAAACCATTGGTGGCTGTTTCAAGTAACCCTGTATTGTCTACACTTTTTGTCAAAAATATCGACACCACACTCTGTTTGGTTATAAAATGTTATTATTTCTGGTTTTCTAGCATTACTGCTAGCACCATTGGCTATGTCCTCATTGTGATGTGTAGAAAATAGCAAATCGTGGCTTTGCACATCACTGGCTAGTGTGCAATCAGGTTGAAACTCGAAAATGGATTTGTTGATTTCTTGGTTTTATGTTATTTCGAACAATTCAGGTATCTGGTTTATTCTTTCTTAGTGTTCCTACAATCATAATCTTTTGAATTGACAGTTCTTTGCATGTAGGACACTAGTAAACCAGAGATATTGCATCCCAGGTCATATAACGGACTCAGAATATGATGGATGGTATAAGGCACTTCATTTGATACTCTAAATGGTCCTTCTGGTGGCATGCCTATGTAAATCTCAAAATTATATGCATATGGATACTTGACATCCACCACCATAATCTTTATACAGAACATTGCCAGTTTGTTTGGCATGTACATCATGAAACCACAGCATTCCTTGAAAGGGACTAACTGCTCATCAGTCACAATATTTTCACTTGGAGTGCAAATTTATGTTTGTAATTTGGCAAATTGCAGCCATTTGTTTGTTTGATTGATGAGCCTGCCTATCTCTTACATAATCAGAGTGGGTAGCTTGCAGTAGGAATTGAAATCTACTCTCTGACATAATTGTATATACTAATTCAGTGCCAGTACCTTTAGATTTCTTCGCCATTCACAGGAAGTTCAAATTATGAATAAATTCCTTTAAGTACCTTTGATTTCTGTCAGGTCAGTATGAGATGCATCGAAAAGTTGCAGAAATTGTACAAGAGCTGTTGTAGCATCTTTAGCCAAACCTATTGGGCCTGGTGGATGAGTCAAAATGTGAGATCTGTTCTAGAAGTGGATGGTGGGAAAATGCTCCATTTCAGGCCATCATGAGACTGAAAGGTAGACAAAACCAACAGGGGCATATCTTCATCATAGTCTTCCTCACCTTCCTGTTGTGTATCAGACTAGAGAGGAGACACAGGTGGAAAATTTTGTCCCACAAGCCCTTTTTCCTCCTCACTTTCACGCAAAATGTCACAATCTTTGTCATCTTCCAGTAGCCACGTCTGAATCTGTCCATAAATCTTATTTTTATAACCCACCATCTAAAAATACAATATAAAGAATAAGAAATGGCTCTAACTGCAAAAATGTGTACTCACAACAATACTATAAAATGTGCAATGCTTTTCTGGTGTTTATTACAGTTATTGTATCATACCTCAGTTTCACAACTTGTGCAGTCAGAAATTTAACTTCCACGAATACTTATGGGGGCTAAGAAATAACCCACAGACTTCGATGATGAATTATTTACATGTCGTTGCTCCATGGGAGTCAGCATGTTACTTGGGAGAACTGGGATTCTTCCTGAAGAATACACAAAGCAGCGGCATTGTAGCATGCTACTTGTTGAAAATAAACAACTGTTTTACTCGCTGGGCTACCCATGTTGGCTGCATATGTACTCTAGTGATAGCAAAAATTACCACAAACACTACATCTGCTTTGGAATAAATATTTCCTCATTTCTCACAGATTTCAATGGTCATTTGACTATTTCCAGATATTCTTACTTCCTTGTTTGGTACTTCTATGATTAAGGTGGGTTGAGCCAACATATATCAAAATATTGGCTCTGACTTGTGATGTAATATTTTTTTGTAACATGTGCGAGCTTGTGTATGCAAATGAAGATATAACATAACACTGACAATATTTCATTTTACTTCTATGCTATTTTTTGGAATATAAGTTGTGATAACACATTAATCTGTAGCCTAACACCAGGTCTACATTAGGTTTAAAGAAAAGATTGTGGATTGGTGACACATGTACTTCATACATTTTGGATTTCGATGAGTGGTTGGGGTATGCTAGTTTGATGATGTCATGGACTGAAGTGGCCTATTACATTAACAAGCATATAATACCTATAAGAAATATCAAGGCAGAATCAAATGTATTGCCCTTATGTTAACTAGATTTCTTGTTAACTTAAAAATAGATAAGTAATCTGCATTTGCTTTGCTAGAAATAAATCTTTGTACCTTATGCTTCCCAGGTATGCCTTTCAGTTCAAGCTTGGTTGCTTAGAGCTAGTGACTATGACCTGAACCAGACTAATATCCTTAATCAAGAAGCCAAATATCTGATATTCAAAATGTCCAAATAAAGTTCAAAGTCATACGTATTCAAATAACATTTAGTGACAAGTTTTATTATATGTGATGACACACATTTATTTATTTTGGCTGTATGCATGATAATTCACTGAAAACAATAACAAATTGCCTTATTTTCAAGCAGATGTGGTAATTCTGAATATTAATGAGAAGATTAATCTAAAATAATTATTAATTTAGGTAATTAGAACTATCTCACTAAATAAATAATGCCATAGTGTGCAATTAAATAATGAATGGTTGGCATAGTCCATATCAATTCAGGCTGGCTAGGAGAAAATCTTACCTTCATAGTCTCAGATGTTATTGAGTTTAGCATGTGTTAAAATGAAGGACTAAGTAAGGAACACTTATATTTTTATATTCTCCAGAAAAAAATTTCTGCTCCAAGATACAGCCTCCAAAGATGACACTGTGCCTACCATTTTGAAGATTTGAATTTTGGAAAAAATTTTAAAGTGCTCTAACTCTGGGACAGTTCTAAATATTTTTTGGGGTTTCTTTTATTTGAAAGATAATTGCTTTATGATTACAAAGAAATCCTCCATTTGGACTTACCTGTCAAAGTTCTTTTTTTATAGTGTTCTGAACTTTTTATAATTATGGAAAAAAGCATTTTTTTCAAAAATGCTAGTCCATAAAATTTTGATTTTTTTCCCCCTGTTGATTTGTACCATATAGTTCTACATTCCTTGAAAAAGAGAGCTGCCACTTTCAGGTTGAACAAGTTTTATAATAAATTCAAATTTTTGGCATACATAAAACCTGTTTTATTACCATATTAACACATAAAAGGCTCATAAAAATCAAGACCTAACCTTATTTAACATAATTTTAGTTTTGAAAGGTGAGTAAGAGAATCATTTTTCAAGCATTTTTAAATGGTTCCAAAATGTATGTGAAAGGTCGAAAGACCTAAAGTTTTCAATTTATACAACTTTTGTACACTCTGTTTTGTACTGAAATTAGCCAGTCAGTGAATGAAAAATGTGTTCTACTGCTTCATTATCTTCCTTTGATATAGAGTGATGTCTTCCTGTTGAACCAATGGGAACTGGAGCAGTTACAATCTTCAAAACATTGTGAACAGGAAGTGAGCACTAATGGCATTGTCACTGTTCTTCAGCTGGAAACATGTATCCAATAGCTGGTCCACGTGGTAGCATAAAGTTCACTACAGTTTTGTTTAACTCGTAACTGGTGTCTATAATTTCTGCAATCCATGAGTCACAGTCATACACACACATCACAAACATCCCCCTTCTCAGATTGTGAATCTGAATATTATCCTGCTGCTTCTGAGGTGTTGTCCAAACAAATGAAATTTCATCTTTCTCGCTCCTTAAAGTGTGTTAAATGTGAGTTTGCCCATCACTTTTGAGCCCAAGAATGTGTTTTCTGAATTCCTTTCACAGGAGTAGTTTGATTGGACCATTCTTCTTTTTTCTGCTCCCAGAATTCTTTGATTTCCTCTTTGGACAAAAGAATGAGGGCTGTGGATGTGTAAGATTCCATGACTCTTGTAAAATCCTCAGCATTGTGAATTGGAGCTGTATTTGGTCCTGAAAGATTATGTTTTGTAGCATGGTGCTTCAGCAGGCCGCCTACACCATCACAAGGCCCCTTCCCATCACCAGTAGCACTGTATACCTTGTCAGCTGGCACAAGTGACTTACTTAGTTCAAACTGCTGTTAAGGATTTTTAAAATGTCTAGGAGCATTATCAGAAATAACAATCATCTTCTCTGCCTCTGTTTGCAGTCGAAGAATTTTGTGCACTGCTAGCAAAGCATGTGCTGAGCTATGTCCTGTGCCATCACTTATAGCTGCATCACTTGTGGTCTTGTTTTGAAAATATGTCACTCATGTTAAAATTGGAACCTGGTTATTACTCCAGTGAATTATACCATTGTACTTCTTGTGGGTGAATTACGGACCAGTTCTCAGCAAAATCAAAGTGAAGCACTAAACGTAGTTCTTCTGTCTGTACACACCCTTTCACTTGAGCAATGTGTTGTTGTTGCTATTTCTTCAGATACTGGTGTGTTACTGCTTTCACTGACCATTTACCAAGGTAATCAATGAAACTGTCAAAGGCAATGGTTTTCCTAATTAGTTTATGTTCCTCCCACGTCGCATATGTAATTTCTGCAGAGTTATCTGCTTTGTCTTCCAGGCCAAGTGTCTGTAAAGACAGTCCTCCCTTTCCAGGGTAGTCACCACTTTCTTGAAACAAACAAGTCTCTCATTTTACATCACAGACTACTAATGACTTCACACACCCAAGCAAGGTGTCATATGTCACATGCTCAGTAAGTTCTTCAAAATTGCCACACAAAGTTCAAAATTCGCACAGTACACACATAAACAGACATCTCTGGGTGGGTTTGGAACTACCCACTTAGGTCATAGTGCATAAAATTTTGATCTTCCAGTATGTGAAGTTGTTTAGTTGCTCTTATTAAGTGCAAAAGTTTCTTTAATTCTGCATGTCAAGTACCTCTTCACTTTCACAACTTTCTGACCTTCAACTGTTACACTTATAGGGTCTTTCCTGTTGGCACTCCAGTGAGAACAGTCCCTATCTTCCAGATAAAATGACTGCATTATTTGAACTTGAGCTGCTTCTATAGGATGACCATAATATGGATCTTTTCTTCCAAAGACTCCTTTTACAGACCTTACATTTTTTGATTTGTTTGCCATGTACTTTGATACTGATTGAACATGGTTCAAAATTGTTTTCTTTGAAAATGTCTCTGGAATAATAGTTAAAACTTGCACCTTTTCACTGTAGGGTACACAATATTCAACAGCTGAATTCATATTTGTGAAAAATTCCTGATAGTGTGTTACTGTATTCTTATATTATTTATTACACGTAGCTTGTCATCTGCAACCAAACAGATGACAAGCTACCTGTATTAAATAATACATAAGTGGTCCTGAAAAATTATGCACACAAAGTGTGAGGGTATTAACAAAAAGAAATGAACTGTTGTTTGAACTAAATATCCACATAAATTTGTAATCATTTAGTAAAAATGTTCATATTGCAGATTAAATAAAATGGAAACCCACTGATGATGGCACAGTGCTGCTGAAACATGTTGGGGTACTTGGAAAAAACGGTGTGTTGCATAACTGGTGGACTTCACATCCTAAAATTTTAACTGCAAACATGGTAAACACAAGGAGCTGCCAATCTAAATGACGGTGGATACTATCGTAATCATAAAGCAATTATCTTTCAAATAAAGAGAACTCTAACAAAACATTTAGAACTGTTCTAGAGATACAGCATTTAAAATTTTTTTCCGAAATTCGCAACTTCAAAAGGTGTTCAGTGTCATGTTTGGAGGCTGTATCTCAGTGCAGAAATTGTTTTGGAGAAAACAAAAAAATGTGTTTCTCACTTACTCCTGAATTTTAACGTATGGTAAATTCAATAACATAAGAAAGTGTGAAGGTAACCCCTTGCCTGAAGAGATACGGATTATGCTGGTTCTTTTTTGAGTGGAGGGTAAGGTATACATATACAATGAAAAACCTCTGCTTTAAGTTTTCATGTGGTCCAGACCTACAAAAACAAAATTGAGGAAAATGCAGAATTGAGGAAAATATGAGCAAAAACACATGTAATTGACACACATGATTAAAATTCGTTGTCCTCTCCAATACTTTGTTTAAAATCTAAGTGAAGAAAATTAGGTGTGCAATACAATGTTGATACAACAATTTGTAGTAATAAATTACATCAGTTCTTAATAAAAAGAAAAATCACAGTTGTGTAACAGCAAATAAAGGCTCATTGAAAAATTGAAATTGTTATCCGAGTGCAATGTGAATAGCATTATTTTTTTTTTTTTTTTTTTTTTTTTTTTTTTTTTTTTTTTTTTTTGCTACAACCACAAATTATATGTTCAAAACACCCATTATTGAGATGTCATCCTTTGTGATCACCTAGAAAAAAGCAAAAATTGATGAACATGTTAAATTAAATCAAAAAATATCACAGCAGCTAAGTGGTTAAACCATAAGAATCAATATGGACTTTTGCTTAATGACATACTTTGTCACCATAGCTGTTATTGTTAAATGCTTTTCTTATGAGCTACACTTCATATACTCACCACCATTAAAGTGTTATTTTAGGCTTGAGAGAAACAGAGACACGAAAAATGAGTTTACTTCCCCACTTGACGTTACAACCTTATTATAAGTCTCCTCAGTGAATTTCTATACACTGTGTAAAATGTAAATTTGAAACAAATCTCAGGTGCTGCACTCTTATCACTGCTGCCATTCTTCATTATCTACAGTGTGTGGTGTGTGCAGTGCAAAGTATATACAGGAGTAATGTATGTAGTTGTTGCAATTGTATCGTGTCAAATTTGAACATAAAAGTATTTGTGAAATGTATCACAAAGCCCTTGTTCTCTTTCCATGTGACATCTCTGTTGAAGCACATCATTTGCATGAAAAGTATATTTTAAGTACTTCACAACCCTACCTGCACTCCCATCACTGAAGGGCCACTGCTCCTCTCCACACATCCAGCAGGCAAGCTCATTTTATGTGTGTTAATGTGGTGTGGTAGCTGCGCTGGTTACTGGGTGACTTAATAAGTTGCCAGCCAATAACAATTCACTATCTGGAAATGGGTGACATTTCATTGATTATGACAGAGCATATTCTTAAAGAGACAGTGCTTGAATTTGAAAAGCTGATGATTGATGTTGTTTCTTAATATAGTATATCGGAAATACATGCAAAAAACGAAGACTGAGTTACAAGTGACACAAGGTAAGTTAGTGGCTGGGTCACTTCGTCGTGTATTGTCTCAGTCTAGAGCACATCATCGACTGTAAGCTAGTTGTAACATAATTGTATCAGAATCGTATCATAATGGTGGGGTGAAGCTAAATATTACAGGTTGTGTTGGCAAAACCAATAATGGTTTTACGTCAGAGTTTCATCTCTCACATCTCCTCTCTCCACAATGGCGTAAAACATTCCCTTAACTCCTCCAGCACCCGTGAAACAAACCATCTGTCCTTCGTGCACTCATAACTCATTCAGTCAAATCAAATGTCAATAGGAAGAAATCGAGAAGAAGTCAAGTATGATGTTGAGTAATGACTGAGACTCGAGGTAAGCCATACTAGGAAGAAATATAAATGCAAAATTGGGGAGTTTTTAGCATTTATCTTATGGATTTTTCACAGGGGTTATGAATTAATGGTGTAGAATTGCAAAAAAAAAATGTAAAATCTGGGAGTGCAACGTGAAAGTTCCACTGTAGTGACTCTCACTGAATTTCTTGTGTCTTGTTTCAGCAAGAGCTCATGATGAGGCAACCAACAACAGATTTGGCCACATCAGCTGGGATGGATCCATTCCTGTCAGGGCTGACAGATCATTCACGACAAGAATCTGCAGATAGTGGACTTGGTATGGGTACAAGCTATTCATTGCCACACACACCAGAAGACTTTCTCACCAATATGGATGACAATATGGATGGAGTTAGTGGTAAGTTACTCTGAGGACCTACTCTTATCTGTTCTCATTAAAAGCAGGTTGTACCTGTGAAGTTTGAACTGATGTTTATAGCACAGCTATAATTGTATCATTATTTCATATTTCACAAAAATTTCTGATAATGAAAGGACAGTTTTGTAAGTATTTCTTGTTCCCCACTCTGAGTGTAATTACAGTGGCAAATAATTACTTTTAAGATTTGAAGTTTGTACACTGATCGTAGATATTCAGACATGTATAAATCATGTAGTTTGATAGATAACAATTTATCCATCAAGTGACCGCAGGAGAAACCACATATAAAAGGTGTCACAGTATGCTAGGTTTAGGAGTGAGTGACTCCTTCTAGCAAAAGGGGAAGGAAGACAGGTGAAGGAAAATGACTGGTGAGGTTTAGGAAAAGGGATAGAGTCTTTCCTTCCCACACTCTCCTATAAGTCTGCCCTGACCTGGAGTTCTGGGCAGTTTTTCTGAACTCTTACCTCTTTTTCTATACCTCACCAATCCTTTTTCTTCAGCCTTCTTCCTTCCACTTCAACACTTCTGCCAGGAGGAGGAGTCACTGGCTCCAAAACCTCACATACTGTAATACTTTTTATATTCGTGTTCTCCTGCCACTTGGTTTAAAAATTATTCATCCAGTTCCATTATATTTTCAAAAACTGATTATTTTTGTTGATAAACAGCATATATAAATACTAATGCAAGTAAGCCATACTAGAGAACACAAAAAACTAATTTTGCTAAAGCCAAAGCTCTAGAATTTAAAATGATCAGTAACTAAATGCAACATGAATAAGGAACTTTCTATCTCAAAATATTTGTCCCTGGTTCATAAGAAAATGTCAGTACTGAAGCATCAGCATTTACTGGTCTGTACAGTTTCGTCTTTGGATTACTATCTATAATTAATTCTGAACAGATTTTACGTATTGCATGCCATATGCCTGTCAACACTACCATCTGAGAACGTCTAAGTGTTTGCTTGATTCAGACTTTTGTTAAAGTAGCTAATTATTTACAAGGAACAGGATAATTAATATGTTCTCTGCATTCATAAAAGATTATTCTCGAGGAAATATTTGTTTACATAATGTATTAAATTATACTTTTTCATTCCTGCTCTTTCCTTATACGGGTGATGTTTGTGAGATGTGCAAGCCCACTTCAGGTGCAAATGTATTAGCTTTAACGGCAACAAATACACCTGAGCTACATGAGAACGTATACAATGAAAGTGGGCAGTTATGGAAACAATGATTACCAGGATGAAAAGAGCAACTAATGTTCAGCAAACTGAATAAAGCAGTAGCAGTGTCTTATCTCAGTGGGGACTTTGAAACATTTAGCTCTGGGGAAGAGGATGTAAAGAAATGGGAAAAATGTTTGAAAGAATATCTGTCCAAGTATGGGTACATATGTACCTGATAGAACAGTTCACAAAGAGGAGTCTGTCAATGATATTCAGCTTCAATTACAGAAATTTCTAAAGAAACAGTACCTACTGCTCATGAGGTGTAACATAAAGCCTAGGCATACAGTTAGAGAAATGTTCCACGAAACACATTTGGCTGCAAAAAGGGAAGTGTGTCATAAGGCATTAAATGAGTACCGTAGTTAATCTTACTGAAAGATTTCTCACAAAATCGAAAGAAATCCGGATACTATGTAAATGGTGTTATTGGTACCAAAGTCACTATCAAGACACTCATGGATAACAAAAAATCAAAATTGGCAGTAGAAAAGAAAATCAGAAATACTAAATGCCATTTTCAAATGTATCTTTATCATTGAAAATCCAGGAGTATGGCCCAGTTTAATTCTTGCATTACTCCAAAGTTTAATGATATACATTGTGACAAGAATGTTGAAAAACAGCTGGAAACACGAAAATGTAACAAGGCTTGATGCAGTATCCCTGACATTCTTTGCAGCATTTGGAGCTGAACTAGACAGATTTTTAACTACAGTAAGCAGTAGATCTCTTTGTTGGAAAAAAAGAAACTGTGCCTAGTATTTGTAAGAAAAGATTAGATTAGATTAGATTAGATTAGATTAGATTAGATTAGATTAATACTTGTTCCATAGATCATGAATATGACACTTCGTAATGATATGGAACATGTCAGGTTAATGAAAGATGTCTGTACAAGATATTACATTACACAAAATATTGCATGACACTAATGCTTGAGTTAGTTTTTTTCCCCTCCCTTAATATATATCTAAAAATTCAGCCAATGAGTAGAAGGAGTTGTCATCTTGAAATTCTTTTAATTTATTTTTAAATGTTGGTTGACTATCTGTCAGGCTTTTGATGCTGTTTGGTAGGTGACCAAAGACTTTTGTGGCAGCATAATTTACCCCTGTCTGTGCCAAAGTCAGATTTAATCCTGCATAGTGAAAATCATCCTTCCTCCTGGTGTTATAGCTATGCACACTGCTATTACTTCTGAACCGGGCTGGATTATTAACAACAAATTTCATAAGTGAATATATATACTGTGAGGTTACTGTGAGGATCCCTAGATCCTTAAATAGGTGTCTGCAGGATGACCGTGGGTGGGCTCCAGCAATTATTCTGATTACACGTTTTTGAGCAATGAATACTTTTCTACTCAACGATGAATTACCCCAGAATATGATACCATATGAAAGCAGTGAATGAAAGTAGGCATAGTAAACTAACTTACTGAGATTCTTATCACCAAAATTTGCAATAATCCTAATAGCATACATAGCTGAACTCAGACGTTCAGCAGACCATCAATGTGTTGCTTCCAGTTTAACCTCTCATCAATGGACGCACATAAAAATTTTGAAAATTCTACCTTAGCTACAGACTTCTGTTCAAAGTCTATATTTATTACTGGAGTTGTGCCATTTACTGTACGGAACTGTATATACTGTGTTTTATCAAAATTTAAAGAGAGTCCGTTTGGTGAGAACTACTTAATAATTTTGTGAAAAACATCATTTACAATTATATCACTTAGTTCTTGGTTTTTGGATGTTATTACTATACTTGTATCATCTTCATCAATATGGAATGGTAAGTCATTAATGTATATCAAGAACAGTAAAGGACCTATGACCGAACCCTGTGGGATGCCGTACTTGATAGCCCCCCAGTTTGAGGAATCAGCTGTTGTATTAACATTACATGAACCACTTATTTCAACTTTCTGCATTCTTCCAGTTAAGTATGAATTAAACCATTTGTGCACTGCCCCCCTTAAACCATAATGATTTAGCTAACAGAAGTGATCCAGAAAATTAATGTTAGATTTTAGTGATGCCCATCTGCTGTACAATTTTACAATACATACATATTAGATCATCAAACATCATGATGTATCTTGAAAAGAATTAGGTCCTCCATGCCACCCAGAACGGATTCTGAAAGCATTTGTCACGTAAACATAACTCCCCACTCCATGGAAGAAGGCACTGAAGTGGATGCGGTGTTTCTTGACTTCTGTAAAGCATTTATATAAATGCCACACCAATGTTTATTATTGTAAGTATGATACTATATGATCAAACAAAATTTGTGACTGGAATGAAGATTTATTGGTAAGGAGGACCTCTTTGTTAACTAGAATGAAAAAATAATGTATTTGGGTTCTTGCTATTCCTGGTGTATAATAATGAACTGGCAAAAAATACTGATAGTAACTTGAGACTTCTTGCAGATGATACAGTTATGAAGTTTGTATGAAGAAACCTGTTCAGATAAAAATTCAAATCTTTATAAGGTTTAGATGTGGTGCAAAGATTCTCAAATTGTAAACCCAGTGACAGACTTTATTTCACTGGTAGGATATTGGAAAAGTGCAAACAGTTTACAAAGGAGAGTGCTTACAGAACCCTCATAGGCACCATCTTAAGATATTACTCAAGTGTGTGTGATCTATATCAAATCAAACTAACTGAAAGTATTGAACATACATAAATAAGGGCAGCACAAATAATCCCAAATTTGTTTGACTCAACAGGAGAGTCTCACAGAAATCTCGAGAAAAACTTGAACTGACAGACACTTGAAAATACACATCACTATCACATGACAGCTAACTTACAAAGTTCTGAGAACTGTTAGGTAAGAAATCTTAGAAATGTACTGTAGCCCCATATTTATTGCTCCCATAGGGTCTGTGTAGGCAAGATTAAACTAATTAATGCATATGAGAGGGATTTAAGCTGTCACTTTTCCTACATTCCATACTTGTGTAGAATGGGTACAAAATTCTAATATGTGGTACACTGAAAAGTATCCTCTGCCATGCACTTCACAATGGTTTGCAGAGAATCACTGTGGATATAGAACAATGACCACAAAATTGATACCACCTGCACTTTACTAGTTCCAAATCATAGTAAACACTTTTTAGTGACTGCAATATTGTACATTTGCGCACACACACACTCCTCTCTTATTGTTCATATGATGTAATACCACTGACTGTTTCACCCCTACCACCCACCTCATTCTTTCCAAACTCTCTCATATGAGTGTTGTTGTTATAATGTTATTGGTAATTTGTGTTCTCCGGCCACCAATCTTGCTGGAAGTAGAAGGGTGAAAACCCATCCTTGTTGAAGTTCCAGAGAAGAAATTGCACACTACTGCACCACATGAGCAGTGCTTGCATATGCAGAGGGCTTTGGGGCTCATTCAATGTTAATCCATTCACATGGTAGGTACTGATGTGCCTGTAGAGGCAGTAGTGTGGTAAGGCCACATCCCCATCTGCTTACTGTCTGTACCTAGAGTAAAATATGACATTAACTGATGATATTTCAAGGAACCCAAGTGGGTGTTGTCTGTGTGCTGGAAGTGGTTCTCATGGAATAAAAGGCCTTCCCAAACACCTGTGTACATATATTGTAGAAGATTCAGAAAAAAAAGTTATGTAACACCTATAATGATTAATTTGGTCTTATAGTGTATTGAGGGAAGAAGAATGTAGATGAGCTAGTACGAACAGCACAATGAATGTATTATTGTAGCTAAGATAGAGATGAAACCAACTCCCATCAGAGTAGGAAAAACTTATATCGGACTGAAAGAAATTATTTATATCATTAAGGGAGATTGAAATTCAATTGTTGTGGGGGACTGGAATTCAACAGTGGGTAAAGGAAGAGCAGGGAAAACAGTAGGATAACATCGGGTAAGAAATGGATTGAAAGGAGAAGCCATTTGGTAAAGTTTGCACAGAGTGTAATCTAATCAAACCAGATAAAAATTGCTCCTGTCAAAGCACAAAAAAGGCAAATATGCACCCATTTAAAGGTGTTTGGGGAACCAGCTGCCTCAATCCTCATTTCACCCTCCTCATCAAAAATTTCTGCCTGTAAACAAATTTGCATTCTTTTAACACAGAACATTTTAAATCTTTTACTCAGTCTCTCTTTGTAGTGAAGCCTTGATGCTCAGAATGTAGCTTTCCTCCTCACCATGACTTTCTATACCTGTATCTCCCCCATTGCCTCCTTTTTCTCCCACTGGCACTTTATCCTCTTTGTCTGTACCACTGCCACTGTCCCTATTTCTTGTCTTCCTTAATACTTGTCTCCTTGTCTGCCACTTTCACCGTTTCCCTGTCCCAATGCCATTGTCTTTGTCCCATTACTTTTCTTTTCCATTGCCACTCCCTATTTCTTCCTCAGGTACAGTGTGCTGTCTTTCTCTTCAGCCACCATTGTCTCCTCTCCATGTCTTTAGGGGCAGGTAATGCAGAGTTTTGACCTGTATACTTTAACACATAGGTATAGTGGATGGGGAAATGTGGACAAACTTTTTTGCGTTTGTTTGTTGGTCTGGGGGTAGGGTGGGGGTGGGAGGTGGAGGTTCAGACCCACTAAGGCTATGTATGGTATCAACTCATCCCTCTCTCTCAGTTCTGCTATCTCCTTTCTCTTAGGTTCCCACTGGCTAGAGATAAATTCTGCCGAAATTTTTACAAAGGCACAGACGGTATTTAAAAAGGATAGATTGCATGCAACCGGTGGTGGCGTGTTTGTCGCTGTTAGTAGTAGTTTATCCTGTAGTGAAGTAGAAGTGGATAGTTTCTGTGAATTATTATGGGTGGAGGTTACACTCAACTACTGAGCTAGGTTAATAATTGGCTCCTTTTGCCGACCTCCCGACTCAGCAGCATTAGTGGCAGAACAACTGAGAGAAAATTTGGAATACATTTCACATAAATTTTCTCAGCATGTTATAGTCTTAGGTGGAGATTTCAATTTACCAGATATAGACTGGGACACTCAGATGTTTAGGGCGGGTGGTAAAGACAGAGCATCGAGTGACATTATATTGAGAGCACTATCTGAAAATTACCTCGAGCAATTAAACAGAGAACCGACTCATGGAGATAACATCTTGGACCTACTGATAACAAACAGACCCGAACTTTTCAACTCTGTAAGTGCAGAATAGGGAATCAGTGATGATAAGGCCATTGCAGCATCCCTGAATATAGACGTTAATAGTAATTTTAAAAAAAGGGAGGAAGGTTTATCTGTTTAGCAAGAGTAATAGAAGGCAGGTTTCAGACTACCTAACAGATCAAATTGAAAATTTCTGTTCCGACACTGACAATGTTGAGTGTTTATGGAAAAAGTTCAAGGCAATCATAAAATGCGTTTTAGACAGGTAAGTGCCGAGTAAAACTGTGAGGGACGGGAAAAACCCACCGTGGTTCAACAACAAAGTTAGGAAACTACTGCGGAAGCAAAGAGATCTTGTTGAAAGATGCAGTTGCCATCCCCAAATTACTCTTAAACAGTGGGAAGCAAGAAAGTGCTTAAAACATTAATGAAAGCCCGTGCTGTGATAGTGCCATGCAAAACAGCAAGCGGTGCAACCCCCTACATGAAAAACATGACCACACCACCACTGTTGGCACTACACACACTGGCAGATGATGTTTACCAGGCATTCGCCATACCCACACCCTGCCACTGGATCGCTACATTGTGTACAGTGATTTGTCACTCCACACAATATTTTTTCACTGTTCAATCATCCAATGTTTATGCTCTTTACACCAAGCGAGGTGTCATTTGGCATTTACTAGCATGTGTGTGGCTTACCAGCAGCCGTTCGACCATGAAATCCAAGTTTTCTCACCTTCCACCTAACTGTCACAGTACTTGCAGTGGATCTTGATGCAGTTTGGAATTCCTGTGTGATGGTCTGGATAGATGTCTGCCTATTACGCAATACAACCCTCTACAAGTGTTGGTGGCCTCAGTCATTCAACAGATGAGGTTGACCTGTGCACTTTTGTGCTTTGTGTCCCTTTACATTTCCACTTCACTATCACATTGGAAACAGTGGACCTAGAGATGTTTAGGAGTGTGGAAATCTCCTGTACTGCAGTATGACACCCCAATCACTTAACCATTTTTGAAGTCTGTGAGTTGTGAGGAGTGCCACATTCTGCTCTCTCATGGTGTTTAATGACTACTGTGGTCTTTGATATGGAGTATCTGGCAGTAAGTAGCAGCACAATGCACCTAGCATGTGAAACATATGTTTTTGGGGTGTCCAGATACTTTTGATCACATAGTGTACCTATGGTAGTGATGGCACTCTTTCCATCATTGTTATAGTGGAGGATCAACCACCTTTCACAGTGTATTTGCATTTTAACAACCACAACCTTGTATCCAATACAGATAAAATCAAATTCTCTCTCTCTCTCTCTCTCTCTCTCTCTCTCTCTCTCTCTCTCTCTCTCTCTCCCCGACCCCCCTCTCTCCCCTTCCCCCCTCCCCCCTCCCTCCCCTGCCCCCTCACTCCCATTTCCACTCCCCAAATAACATGTTACTTTTTTAACTTCAATGTCTGCCTATTGCTCTCATAAAATTGTGTTATTCATGTCTCAAAGATAAAATGTTCATAGTGCTACTACACAAAAAACTTTATCTGATGATTAGATCTCGGTCAAGATTTCTTTTCCTTGTGAACTAGGATGCTGAATGTGTAAGAGCGAATTTCATGTGCACTAAAACACTAGTGTAATTTTAAAATGAAGATTTACACTATTAGTGGATGTGGTAGTCTAGTGGATACAGCAGATAAGGATAAGAACTTTTCCTCATTCTAGTCCCTCATGGACAGCACCAGGTCCACTCAGCCTACTACCAAGGGAACACTAGGGATAATACCTGGGAGTTAAAGGCAGCTGGGGCAATGGTCCCACCACCCTCACACTGCTAGTGCCACAGCAAAGAAAAAAGCCAGGCCAGTAGCTTGATCACTGATTTGTGCCATACCTTACCTTTCCACTCTTTTTTGTTAATAATACACTGGCCTAAGTGCTCCAGAGCTGCAGCAGATTTCTTTTTCATCATTGTAGAGTCTAATGATATCTTTCTCCTTTTTATTATTATTGTCACATTAAACATGTTTTGCCTTTTCTGGTCTCTACACAGAAGGGGGAAATCCAGCCGATATAGCTGGTCTCGATGGCCCAGAGTTGAGCTCCTTGAGTGACAACATTGATTCGACAGATGACCTTGTTCCTTCCCTCCAGGTGAGGATAATATGAAATACAGATTAACACATCAGGATATGTATTTATCTAATATATTTGTAAAATGGTAGTATTACCTTTATTTAATATTTATATATGTAAATTGAAATAATTAAAACCTGTCTTTCATAATGAACTCCTCATTACTGTGATGGTATTTCATGCAACCAGGTCTGTATATTACTCAAAATTGTCATAAGAAATGACATGTAACTTGTGCTTCAACACTACGGTAGCTTACTTTTACAAAATATAAATGACAGTATAACAAACACTTTTATTCATGAAAAGAGGCAACCACTTTTTTCATTGCAAGGGGTTATCAAACCCTACCACAGTAGTGGAGGATCCAGTTTTCACAAATATGGTAAGCTGAAATTTAAATATAAATAAATGTACCTGTGATTTGCTTTCAAACACTCAAGGTATTATAGATTGTATTTAAACATACAAGGTGGTGCAGTAGTTAGCACACTGAATCCAAATTCGGGTGTTGTAGCAATGTGAGCATTATAATTGAAAATTACAAAACTTTCAACAACTTTCAAAAAGCAATGCTGGTTTTTTTTGTAATGAAAGAAAGAAAGAAAGAAAGAAAACCAAGAAAAGAAAAAGAAAGAAAAAGAAAGAAAAGAAATCTTCTTTTCAACTTCCATACAGCATTAAAGCAGATTTTGCGTAGCATTGTGGAAAATCACATAAAACATTCCTGTCTACATTACTATTTACATGTAAATAAAATAGAGAGAACTTCCACATGGGAAAAATATATTAAAACAAAGATTCCAAGACTTACCAAGCGGGAAAGCGCTGGCAGACAGGCACAATGAACAAAACACACAAACACACACACAGAATTACTAGCTTTCGCAACCGATGGTTGCTTCTTCAGGAAGGAGAGGGAAAGACGAAAGGATGTGGGTTTTAAGGGAGAGGGTAAGGAGTCATTCCAATCCCGGGAGCGGAAAGACTTCCCTTAGGGGGAAAAAAAGGGACAGGTGTACACTTGCGCGCGCGCACACACACACACATCCATCCGCACAGTGTATGTGCACCACAGTTTATAATGGTCTCCTGGACTTCACAAAAGGCAAGACATGGCTCTTAATAGGGCACCAGATCCTCTCAGATGGAATGGATGCTGTGGATTGTATTCCATTGCTGTCCATAAGGTTGGTAAGACGTTCTTGTGGTAGTACATTCCATTCCTCTACCAGCATGGTAACACCTGCTGCATGGTCATCAATGCATATGAACATGATAAAATGCATCCCACATGTGCTTGAAGAGATTTAAGTTACGGAATGGACAGGCCAGTCTAGTTACTGAATATCCTCTTGTTTTAAGAGCTCATCCGTGTGTGACATTCAGTGATTACAAATTTTGACCCATAAAAATGAATTCAGGATGGAATGCACCACTGAAAAGATGTATATGCTGAAGGTATGCAGTGTCTGTACTGTGTTCAAAGATTTGGATGTCTGTGTCCACTAAACTTGAGCCCTACAGAATAACAGTGGGACCACCAAAACAATCATGTTGCAGAGTATTATTGGGTGTATTATGTACCCCCTATGCAAAGGCATGGGGGAATGTCTTCATGATCCAGGTGTTAGGATGTGGGGGAGGGGGGGGGCTCCATCTTTAAGTTTGCACAATACTGTAACTACATATCATTAATAAAACATGAATATTTCCTTATCTAGCAAAAATTTAATCAATACAGCATAATAAATTTAAAATATGATCAATATTTCCCCATATGAATTTTATTGGCTTCAGGCACAGTAAACTATGGCAACACAAAAATTCTTACTTCATGTGGCTATATTTGCAGAACAAGAAGCAAATTCCCTTTCAAAAATACCAGAACATTTGTCATTAAATAGACATCATAAGATTTAAATGATTTCTTCCATATTTTATGAGATTACACTGTAGCTCTAACCATTCTTAATCTATAACAAAAGCAACCCTTATTTAATGGAGAGAAGACACATTGATATTGGAAGAGAACTTGTCAAGGGGGGCAGGTTAAGTTGGAGAAAACATGCTGCATGGAAGAATCAAACTATCAGAAATATTGCTGCATGAGCTCTACACCCTGTAATCACTAGACACTTATCATGAATAATAATTGTGTCCCCAGAACATCATGAACTATAGTGTTCATTCACAACTTCACTTGCATCAGGTTCAACTACGGCCATGACGCTGATAGGAAATGTTCAAAGTTCTGCGCACAAAACTGTTGCAACATACTGTAGAGAGACAAACTTGAGTTTATTTCTGACAAGCCACTTTGCAAAGTCAGTCGTTAACAACACTGTCTTTACACAAATCTACCCCCAATAAAGTTTTCAGCTTTCTTAAACAATCATCAAAGCAAATGTTTCCAAAATTACTTAAATTGATGACAGCTTTGTTATTACAGACTAGTAAATATATAAAAAAACTTTTATCATTTATACTACAGATAATTTGCAGTATGTAAGTGCTAACTTCTCACGTTTATTAATGAAAACTTTTTTCTGCAACAGTTTTGTAAATTTTACTCAGCACTTTGTTATTTTGGATAACTATTTTCTGTAAAATTACATCAAAATCTGCATCATGTTTCTGATCCTGTGCTACAGCTCAAAATTTTATCCTGTGCCACAAGAACATCACTGGATTTTTCACTTGGATTTACTCCTTTCCTTCATCTTCACTGTCATTACTACTCCTGTTACAAAAAGTTGCCTTGCTAAATACAATTTCAATGCAGTCTTTCAATTCTGAAATTGTTTCACTATTAACATGAATATAAAATTCAATTTTGCTATGTTTCTCACTGTTTTCCCTAAGCTTCTGTAATTATTCATTAGCTTCATTTAATTTCAGTTCTAACCTTGATTATAACTGCTCCCTGATATATTTCATTTTCAAACTTGAGCTTTGATTTTAAATGAGCATTGATTCCTTGAATATTTGACTGGAACTGTTCATTGTTTTATATTTAGAAAACTAGAAACTCTTCACTTATTTGGACATTGTTTTCTACTCTGAAAGACAAACTGTTCATTGCTTTTTAATCCAAAAGCCTGAAAGTGTTCTGTTTTCTTTCATCTGTATAGAAAGTGCTCTGAACATTTCTACTAAATTTATATTCCTTACTTGATCTAACACATCTCCTGTAAACCCAAAATTACACTGCAACATCAGGGGCTTGTATATTGTTAGCCAGAATTCTAGTATTAGTCATTTATGAGTTGTCATATTTTGAAATGTTCCCACACTGACATTAGTTACATGGATTATAACCAGTAATGAGACAGCTGATCATCAAAGATTGTGTTCAAAATGACTACTGGCAGCAGCAATACATGCTTCCAGTTGGTATGGAGCAACTGTTGCACATGAGCTAATATTTCAGTGGAGATGTCGGAGCACCTTGCACTAACACATCAATGCCTATAATTGGTTGCACTTGGTCTGTCCTTGTAGGCAGCATCTTTCAGCTTTATCTACAGAAAAAAGTTTACGGGTATTAAATCTGGGGAACAGGCAGGACAAGGTACAGATCCTGTGCACCCAATCCAACCATTTGGAAACAATTTGTGAACACAAGCTGTAGTACTTCATGCTATATGGGCTGGACAGCCATCATGTTGGTATGACAGGTTCCTCCTAGTTTGCAGAGGAATGTCTTCTAGTCTTCTAGCATCCGTGGAAAATGGTCTGTTAGGAAGCTGCGATACTTGTCTGCGTTCAGTGCTCAGTCTATGAAACATGGGCCTAGGAGCAGATGGTATACTATCCCACACCACACAGCTACACCATGGGTGCCAAGACAAAGCCAATGGGGATTGTTAACAGACCAATAATGCATGATTTGGCAGTTTACTGGACCATGATTGGTAAATGTGGCTTCATCACTAAACAAGGTAATACAACAATAGGAAGTTTCCAGTGTTAGGAAGCATGGAGAAAGTACGAGGGCAGGGAGTGATGGCGGGGATAATGAGAAAGGTGGACTCAAAGCAGCGATTCTGGGATGGACTGAAGGATTTGTGAAGGGACTGGAGATCCTGTTGAATTTCTGGAAGGGAGTTACCATGTCAGAGCTTGTAGATGGACATATCTTGCACGTAGTTCACAACCACAGTGGTAGAGCTGAAATAGCATACATTTAGAAACATGTGAGCACTGCCAATTGAATATAATATGAACATAGCAGAAGTTGCACGTTCAAAAGTTCTGTTTGATGTCAAATATCATGTCAAACTCAATACATGAAGCATGTTAACCTGTAAGAAAGGCTATACTGCTAGATGGCATTAGTGTACAAATATAGTATTGTCTTGCAATGCATTAAAGAAAAGTATACATTTTACAATCACAATGAGCATATAAGCCTACACTTAACTGTGTTATTTATGTATTATTTCAAGTATAAAAGACATTACATGTAGTAAACATTTTGTTTCTGATGACCTCATTGTTAATGGGATATTAAGCACTAACCTTGATTGTATTTAATGCGAATTAGAGTAACTTGATAATCTCTCTTTTGTTTTTACTTCTTCTTCTTGTCCTGGCACAGCAATGTGATGGCATTGTTGAATACGCATTTATTGACAAATGTCTCAATGAGTAAGGTGACTTTTCTTGAAAAATGGTTAATATGTATGGAGTACATCAACATAAGCTCTTCTGGATATCTACATTTACTTTAAATTTTCAATCTAATTTGGGATTGAAAACTACTTCAGTAAATATAATATGTGTAAATGTGTGCCACAAATTTTGAAACAGTGTGTGCATACATACATGTGTGTATACATATGTGTATGTATGCAAGCATCAAACATTCAGGTGTTCATATACATGTACATGTACATATGCTTGCATGCAAAATTGTGAAGATCCTACCTATGGGGCAGGGGGAAAGGGGAAGTAAGTCTGGCTATTAGTTGGAAACTTCCAACTGACTTTTTAAAAATCATATAGGTGTAACCTCTTACCTCTTCTTTTTTCTTTACAGCTTGGAGAAGTGGGTGAAGATTTTTCAAGTGAGATTTTGAATGAAGTGCTGATGAATCCAAATAATCATAAACCAGATAATGTTCTCACATGGCTGTAAAAATGGTGCTGCTGCAGCCAAACAGTATGGAATGCAAATGCAGAACTGTGTTTAAAAAGCGCAAGTGTTAAGCTTCTGACCACAAACAATGATCTGACTATATTGGTGTGTCAAATAGCTGTTCACAATCACAACTGAACTCAACACTGTGCTCAGATGAAAAGCTTCATTCGGAAGCAGCTTAGCTGGTGAGAGTCAGGTTAGAGATAACATGCAGTTTAATTGTATCAGTTTTATGTAGGGTTTGGGAATACACAAAACATTAACTTCTCCTTTGCAATCACCAAATTAATGTGGGATGCAAAATTTGAAAAAAGTATATTATTAGTATGTATATTTTAATAACTGGAATTGTAATATTAGAATGGTGTCATATTTATTGCACCATTAAGTTGATGTAATGTTAGCAGAACATAAATTGGTTTGAGAATAACAGTAATGCTTAAGTCGTGTTCTCTATAACTTTTTCTCACTGGCTAGATATTTTCCGAATGGACTTTGCACTGAATTTGTTGTGGTCTGTTATGACAACATCTTAAACTACAAATTTTTTGTACAGTAAACATCTCATGTAAGATGTTGTTTCATAACTTTCCAGCAATACCCAATTTCATTTATGTCTTCACAATTGCATGACTACTGTGTTTTTATATACAGAAAGCAAGACCGTCCACATTCGTAAGCAATATTCTAGTTTGTATAGTAGCAATAATAACTAAGTATAAGTATTAATGTCACAAACTGAACTGATCACAGTGATGTACTATAATACAGCATACTAAATTGTAATTTTAAAATGTTAATACACATTATTTGAAAAACAGTTTTACAGTGCAAAGTTTATATTTTGATGTCATTTTTGTAACAATTAAGATTTGAAAGAAATGTTAATTCCACACATAATTATTGTTTCATAGCAATGAATTAGTAACAGAAAATCTTCAATATGTCCCAATATTTGAGACTGCTTTTCCTGTAAATTGATTGCTCAGTTACATGATAAAAAATTGAGGCCGCTAAAAATCAGAAAGCTCTCTCTGTAGCTACTAACAGCTAAGCACTATGCTTGTGGACAATATTTTCAACTGTGTACTACAAAAAATTATCTCTAAAGGAGAAAGAGGAGAAGAAATGAAATCATTTGTATTGCTCAATGGAGCAGCTACTATTGTTGCATTTATTTGCAATGTCACATACTGCTGATTGCAATAGGATTGTGTAAAAGCAGTGAAGGGAAAAAAAATTCCTTGTCAGTCTGTGTGTACAAACACTGCTTGAAATTATCTACATAGTTTTCCATGACATGTGGAATTTGAAACTAAAATATCACTTAAACATTCCAGTCACAACCACAATAGCAGAAAAGTATCCATTCACATCTTGTTATCACTTTTGAACACATTTATTTAAAAAAATAGTGTTGCTAATAGTCATTGTGGCAGTCCCATTATTTACAATATATAACTTGTCCAACAATATAATTGAAGGCATCTTTCACATTAAATATTAAATAACCTTCTCCCATGTGTTAAATTAAAATCCTCTGAAAATATGTGAGCAATTCCAGTGTGAAAATTGTGTATGTGAGTAAATGCAAACCACAAATTGTTTATTATTCAGTTTAAACTTAACTGGCTGTTTATGGCTTAGCACAGACAGTGACTGGACAAAGTTTTTAAACATATGCATATTGCAATGAAATATTTCATCATATCTCACCCCCTTCTATACAGAAACTTCTTCAAGGATTGTATTATTCTTCTGTGTTCTGTCACTGAACATATCACAACACATGCTGAACAGTGAAGCTGTCTTCATGTAAAATAGCACTCACAACTAAAAATAGGTGTGACTCTACATCTTTTATAAATGGTGTAAGGAGTTATTAATAGTTGTTGACAATTTTCATTACCGAATGTCCCAACATATCCCTCCCTCTTTGCTCCCAATTCATGAAACAGTAATTCTTCTCTCATTCTAGGATAACCAGTCAGACATATATTGGGACTGTCAACATTGAATGCACTCAGTGCTCCAGGTGGTTTCACAGCTAAACTAGTAGTGGAGCAGTTCTGTTGTTAGCATTCAGTTGAGTTTCACTTAGCTATGTTGTGATCCATGCTCTTGCATCTCTGACACATATTAAAATCACAGAGTCTTCCACTGCCAATGTAACAGTAATTTCACAAAGTAATATTAAAAGTCATAGGTATTGTAGCATTGGCATTAGAATACTTTGTATTTTGTTACCCTATGTCTATGTTCTTGAGAGATAGTAAGAGCAATTGGATGTAGAACACAACATTACAAAAAAATTTTGCTTGAGTACTTATTACATGAAAATGTGTAACAAAATGCTCAAAGTATAGTGGAACTGGAAATATTCCAGATGAAATGATCCATCCATAAGAGGTGCCTTTTCTGTGAACATATATTCTACAGCAATATACTTTGTTATGTGTTTTATCTTGGTAATTTTGATGCCTATTCTTACACACACACAAATATATATCTATACATATATATCTCTGCATTCATTGTATTTTCATAGATCAGTTCCACTACTATATTTTTAAGTCAAACAAATATATTACTGAAGTTTATGACCACACTTGTTGTATTTACTGTTAGTGCCTTTTCACTCTGTTCCTAAATAAGAAATTGCTCCCACTTGTACTGTAGCAAAAAGTTTGTCATTACTTAAGCAGAAAAGCTAGACATTTTTACATTAGACCAACAAATAATAAAATGTCTAGCTTTTTAGTTTGCCTTGCTCATAGTGGCTCTACTTGGTTGTAACTTTATTTTTCATGTGCTGCATTTTTGTAGATAATGTGTACTGATAGAGCACTCATTTATCACAAAATAATTTTATGAAACAGTTAAGACTACTCAAAAAATGGGTACAATGAAATTTTTTTCCTTATTTTTTCAAATTCAGATTATTTAGTCCAACAATCTCTCTACATCATAATTCAGAAACAAAAAATATTAGTGTATTTTTAAGAAAGAATGTTTGGTTAATCTAAATGTAGAACAGCCAAAATTCATTTATTTTACAGATAAGAATTCAAGATCTTTTTAAAGTTTAATTTAAGTATTGACTAATAATGTATAAATTTTATATGATTATTAATAACTTGTTAAACATTTATATGATAGGTTTTTAAAAGATATACAGGAATATTTGTTTGTACTGTAAGATTGCATAAAGTCTTTGGTTTTGGGTTTGATAAATGTCTTTGTAGGAAAATTATCATGTAAAAGAGTTTGCTACTTTACCAAACATGAGAAATAATGTGTTTTGTGTAAGTATCTTAAATTACTCCTCAATCAGATCACATTGACTAATTTTGTTTTAATATTATACCCAAGTGTAGCTATGAGAAGGCATTTCATGTTTTCCACAATTTTTGTCATTTGTACATATAAGAAATTATATTCGTTGTTAAGAATATGAGCAATTAGAAAAATAGTTATTCATGTAATGATTTTTCTTTACAGAAATATATTTAGTATTTTACCCATCTCGTATTTATTTTTCCTAAACATGCAATATCTGTCAAAAATATATTTTTGTATGAGGTCTATGGCACTGTTGCTTTACATGCAGACTCCTCTCAACCATCCTCTAAATATACTGATTTCTCAATTTGCATTTTGGGAAATGTTGACGCACGTTCAGTAAACAGAAAGTTAATATTATGCAGATTTAAATTGGTAAGAAAACTTGATTTTTACTGAAGAAAACATCTGTCCATTGACTACAATAAGTTCAGAAAATTGGAAGGGGTACTCTTGCGAAACAACTTTATTTTCACTGTTGGTGAGTCCCTTACAAGCCACACAAAATAAAACTGAAACACTGCTTGTCTGACACAATAATTTGGCTGTTCACCTGAGAACTTCTCTTCCACCATTTAAACATTTTGGTGGTCTGCTTGGACAACTGATAGTATGTACCTTGATAGTAAGAAATAAATAATTATGTCTAATGTAATTCCTGTGCACATAAGATTTGCAATAACACTTGATTACCTGTAAACTAATAATTCATCAACAGATTCCATTTTTTAATTCAAAACTTTTTAGTGATTGTTCTTGAAACTTCAAAATATGAGGAAGTTCTTAATCATTATGAAGTTCATTTGAATTTTGTGATGTTGAGTGTATGATGAAATGGTTTAAAGACATGATTTCAAAGCTTATAAGAATGATAATAAAAAATCATATTAATTATTAATTTATATACAGTAGGGAATTATGCAGACATTTTCAAAGTCCTGACTTTTGTAGATCGCTGACTACACACTGAAGAAACAATGAAATTTGCCACTCTATTTTATTTTCATGTAAAAATGTCATTTAAATTTAAGTGTCTGGATTTTTTTCTCAATTTTATACTTTGTAACCTATTCAATTAGTAACTCTCATTTCTTCTCTTAAGCCATTCACTGTGTATACCTGTCCTGCTGTGCTGTTCTCCAGGTGCTGTGGATGTGTATATGTGTACCACTTAGGCTTTCCTGCAGTGCTATGCACATCTGAATGTGACCTGAACTGCCAACCTGTCAGTATTGCAGATGAGCTACTTCCATATCTCAGTGAATAAAAAGATTTTTAGTATTTATAATACAGCATACAAGGTGTGTTCAAAAAGAAACCTACCCTTTGCTGTATCAGCTTTATTGCTTATTGTACAACATTTTAAGCCCTGTCCCCTTCAAAATAGTCCTCTTTACTGGCAATACACTGTTCCCATCATGTCTTCCAGTTCTGGGACGCTTCCTGGAACACATTTTGTGGGATGGTACAAGGCTTATCGTTTCATTGTCCTCTATGGTTTGGAAACAAAATCTATTCAATGTGTTTTTCAGTTTGGGAAACAGGAAAAAGTCTGCTGGGGCTAGGCCCGGAGAATACACTGGATGTGGCACAACAGGAATGTTGGTGTCTTGCTAGATAGCTGCAGACAAGGAGCGACACGTGAGCTGGTGCATTGCAACATCCAACTCTGGTTTTCCCACAATTCAGGCCTCTTCCTGCGCACAGCATCCCTCATGTGCCCTAGGATTCCCTAGTAGACTTCTTTGGTTACCATTTAACCATGTCACACAAATTTATGATGGGTAATACCTTTGTAGTCAAAAAACTCAACCAAAATCACTTTGATCTTTGACTGACTAGTGTGTGTTTTTTTGACGAGGTGACTTCGCTCACACACTGTGACAAATGTGTCTTCACTTCAGTATCATAGCTCTACACCCACGTCTTATTGCCTGTTATGGTGTTCTTAAGGAAGTCTTCACTGCCATTAACAGAGGCAAGCAGTTCGTCACACACTTCAACACAGGTCTGTTTCTGATCTTCAGTCATGAAACGTGCTACAAATTTTGCACTGACATGATGCATCTCAAGTTTTTCACTCAAAATTTGATGGCATAAGCCTATGCTGCTGTTCACCTCCTCCGTAACTGCCTGACAGTTAAATGACAATTTCCATGAATTGCAGCATTCTACCTTGTTGAAAACATTTAAACCACTCATAGTATTGTGTGCGGCTCATACAGTCCTCCCCGTATGCTTGGCTAAGCATTTGAAATGTCTCTTTTTCGCCAAGTTTGTAGTAGAATTTCACACACACATGTTGCTCTTCAAGCTCCTTCATTGCACTAGTCTAATGAGCAGGCTTTACACATGCTTATTTCAGCAGCTCTAGTTTGGCTTGCTTATTGTCTGAGTGACACGAGGCAAACGACAGTTTGTTGTCTAAACCTGTCGCTAGGTGCGCTCAGTAGCTGTAGTACACTGTCTCTGCTGAGTGGTGCGGTATTTCAAAAGTTAGGTTTCGTTTTGAACGCACTTTGCATGTGCCTCATCGCATACTATCATTTGCAAAAAACCTTGTTTCGATACCTTGACTTCTGTATGAGATAAGACAATTATGACATCATCATTCACGTTGTGCAAGGATGTAAATGGGTACATCATGAGCGAGAATCATTTGAATATAAAACCCAGTAACTCCAGAATGAAATGAGATCTGTCTTTTTCCCAATTTTAAATAAAATTTCAATATCTTACCTACATTTCATTCACTGCAGCATGAGCTCTTTAATAAACTTCACAAAGTTTATGCAATGAGTTGTTACCTCTGTGAACTCTTCAAAATTTCATGCAATATTTTACTTAATTTGATACAACACAGTAAATATGATGGATAATGAAAAGAAATTCAGTTCTTTGTCAAGTGAAAATATCAGGCTGTAAGGTGCGCAAAAATCACATTTTTTGTTTGCCTAAAAGTTTTCAAAAAATGAGACACGTATTTCAAATCAGCCAGGATGCTTTCTCTTGGCGCAGGCACTAGCATTTGGAGAGCACTACAGCCATAACAAGCTCTGCTTCAGCACGAAATGCAAAGAGCGCATCTGTAATAGCAAAGAGGCTAAGATAATATTCTCAAGTTGACTTTCAGAATAAGCTCACAGTTCTCTGTAAACTGAATTGGACTTCTATTGATAGATATCATGGTCTGAAACACACAACAGAACACTATGTACAAGGATACTTCAAAACGTGAGTTACACATTATTATGACAGGTTAAGTAACTTTTGTTGAATGCTGTGCTACACTTCAAAATGACACAGGTGCATGACACTATTTATCAACAGAATCATAAAGCCCTGAAAGCAATGGTTGGAACATTCTACCAATCATTCAGTTCTTCTACTATAGAAATCCACTCCTTGGTCACAGACACTTTTGAGAACTGATAAGTGAATGTCCGCATCACTGGAAAATCTGCGATTGCTGCGAACCAGTTATATTGCCATCTGGGGTTGATGTTGATGACCTACCTTCTCGATCAGAATCACCCATATCTCTTTGGACGTGGTCAAATTGTTGGTATCATTTCACTATGGCTCAACATGATGTATTTGCTCCATGTACTGTCAGAATTGCACATTAAATGTGTGTCCAATTCAGAAGCTTTGCCCATAAGAATTGTGCAGTCGCATATACTCCAACTTTGGAGTATATTTCCAGGTACCACCCCATTTCACCCCCACAATGCAACTGTTATACATGCTGCATTTGAAGTAGTTGTGCAGCTATGTATTCAGTTCTGATAGTGTGCAACTTTCATTGCGTGTGGTGGGATGACATGTGTAACATGCTTTTGGAAATCCCCTCACAGTACTCATACATTTCCTAAACAGGTTGAGCATACTTGCTGTTGTCAGTCAAATAGTTCACAAAATTACCACCAGACATGAAATGATCTAGGCTATGGCATAAGTCAATTGAAAATAGAATAAAGCATTTTGTTGATGTGCCTTTACTTACTGGCTGCTGGGTATGTGTTTTTTACTCTCTCTTCTTAGCACTTGGACATTATCGCTTAACCTGGCTACTTGTACTGTGTGCATTGTTTGGGTTACTACAAGATCCTGATTCACCTAATCAGCCTGCGTCACACAGTGCTGGATATTTGTGGTGTAATGGCAGTCAAAACTCTTGCTGCTTTAGTTTTGCTACTTTCAAGCCCAAATAAATATGGAAGCTGTAAAAACAAATTTGGATACTGAATTTCTAAATTTCAAGCACCTCTTGAAATTAGTCCCTTCACCATCAGATGCATAGAGATTTCAACATTCTCTCATAATGAGAAATACACTTTTGTAGGCAACACCTTGCACAACTTCAGTGGTCTGTGATGAAAGTGACATGTTGCTATTGTGTTTACTATTGATATTCCATCATAGTACCTGTTCTTCTGTATTATTATGCACCACACTAACTACAGAAATGGATAAATTGCTCAGCAGTTACATGCGTGATTTTGAATCACTTGTGATAGGCTCTTGTTTGATAGAGTGCAGATTATTTCATTTTGTGGATAGATTTGGAGGGATTTAGATCATGTGTATCATACCTTACATTAAAGGGTGTGTGCTTTTTTTTAATATGAGTTGCCTTCTGATGTGTGGTGAAAGTGATATGTAGGCTACTTCTGTTACCACTCTGTCACAATGACACTTATTGTGAAACACAGTAATAACTTTTGTGTATCATTTTTGTAGAATATGACTTATTTATTATTTGGTAACTTTAGTGTAAGTATCAATAATTCATTCACAAAGGATCATCCTACAACGAATTGTGCACAGTGATAGCATATTATTATAAGGAAATGTAGATACACAACAGTCAGTCACAATCCAGCTGGTTTTTTATCATTCTTGCAAGTCCGATTTCAGCAATAAATATCCATCTTCAGTGAATCTGAATTTGAATCAGTTATAATCCAGCAAACTCCTAGCAGTATAGGTGATCATATGACTCTACTGATCTAGAAGCAGAAGAAAAGTGCCTATATACCAGTAAATTCATGTGGTGACGTGCTGCTGGGAGTTTGTTGAATTATGCAATGAAGATGACTATTTGCAACTCAAATCTGGATATGCAAGAATAATAAAAAAACAAGTCAGATGAAGACTGATTGCTCTGTCCCTATCTTTCCTTATACATAAATTATGGAATGCTTATTTAGATTTTTCACACTTTTCATTGCAGACAGCCCCATACACTTGCATATGGCCCTAGGAACATAATCATGCTACCATGCCTCAATTACATATCCACATCTTCCTTCTGCCTGTCTGCAAAACTGAGTCAGTATCTGTTCATAATGAGATATGTTGGTCTAAGAAAAAATGATGAGACATTGGCAATGACTTTGTTTTGATTATTAATGATCACTCTGAAGTGTAGTGTGCGATACATAAGAGGTAGACCTTGATGAACTTTTTAAGTATACTTATTTCAGTCATCTCTTTCAAACATGGAAAAGTCCAGTGTGGAATAACGACAATATTTTGAAAAGGATATATCACTAATCGCCACATACAGTAGGCAGCGAATCGGACATCTGTCCAGATAGCTGTGCATGTTACCGCAATCACTTCCAGCATGAGCCAGCCCTGGATCAAATGCTCCCGGCGGATTTTGGCAATGGGTTGGTGTGCCAGCTAGCTTGGATGTGGTTTTTAGATGGCTTCCCACGTCCCATTTGGTGAATATTGGGCTGATTTCCATGTTCTGCCACAGATACATGCTGAGAAAACATTTATAACACCTTCTCACACTTAGATATGGAATTCACACAGACAGAATGGGTACACTGCTTCTGTAATGGGGGTGAGGGTTGAATAAGAGACTGGTGACCTTCACAGACTCAGCGAGCATCGGCAGTTGCAGACTGGCACAATGCTAAACATTTAAGCTTTAGGACAAGGAATTCCTCCTTTTGAAATGCACACACACACACACACACACACACACACACACACACACACACACACACACACACACACACACTTACTTCTCTCTCTCTCTCTCTCTCTCTCTCTCTCTCTCTCTCTCTCTCTCTCTCTCTCTCTCTCTCTCTCTTTTTTGTTCCTTTGAGTGTAGCAGACTGTGGCATTAGTCATATGAGGGGCACACGTTGAACACTGCATTAATAGTGTGACGACACTACAGAGTCTATCACCTTATTTAGTATATTGTTACAGAATACTCTGTATGCCTGTTTGATGGTAATGAAACTCCATTGAACAACTCTACACTTCCACTCAAAGACCAAATTCTGCCACCCCAAAGTTAGATAACATTTCTCTCACCAACTGATAGTATGCAAGCATTAAGAAAATGATTTTCTGGAAATATTACTCTCCTAAATTGAAAATGGTATCCAGCACACTTGTTATTATTAACAAGCATAATCAGTAATCACAAAACAAAATAAACTCATCAAACATAAAAGGCCAGTTTACCATAGTGACCAAAATTAGGCTGAAAATTTCTTGGTATTGAAAGAATAATTAATGAAATTATTTTGCTTCCATTAAATGTAGATTGTTGCCCATTGTTACATTGTTGTTGACTGTCCACCTCATTGACAAACTTTGATCTACCAGGGAATTCAAAATTAATGATATGGAAATTTCAGTTTAATATAAAACACGTTTCACATTTAGTTTAGTCACACTATATTCTGAAGTTTTACACTTCAACTCCAAAAGTTGAGGGATCTGTCGCAAATAAAAGATAGAGTTAGGTTAAATTTTATCCAATTTGACATTTAACATTCACTTAATTTCATTTTCCATTATATGAAAACTTAATAAATTTTCATCTTCCTTCACTCATATTATACAAATAAAAACCATAGTACATATCCAGCTATGGAAAATGGTACATTAACTCATTATCTGCACTGTTTTAATTCTTGTCTACTTACCCAGCACCAGTCCACTTGACTCTCACCACACTACAACTCTCTGGCTAGACAGTTTCTTCTTCTTTTGGTAGCTCAGTCCTCTCTTGATTGCTCAATATCTCCTGACTAGTCGACCTTGTCTCTCATCTGTTGATGCCCTCCAGTAAAGAAAATGGGAGTCATCTGCACACATCTTACAAACATGGTATTCCTATTCAGGATTAGCCCTAACTACCTTAATTTCCTTTTTAATTTCTTTCACCCTTTAAGTTAACCATGCCAGTTTTAATGCTATCAATTTTATTTTCGACCCCACTAATATCTTCTTTCATACTACTTTACATCCTGTTCATGTCTTCTTTTATATTACTAATATCCTCTTTCATACTCATATTATTCAAATAACTCAAACTACTCATATTTTGCCTTAACATTGCTACCAAATTTTCGTCTGCCATAAACTTTTGCCCTTGCTGACTTTTGGTACTAGGTTCCTCCTCCTCAACCTTAATGATCTCACCCACTTCAGTACTGTTTTTGTCCATTATTCTCATATCACCACACAATGTAGATGACGCTCCTATCATTTCATCTACAATAGGACTTTTGTCCTCATCATCAAAGTAACATTCATTTTTGATTTATAATCGTCTACAGTCGCACTTACGTCCTTCTGTTCATTTAAAAACTTAATCTCTACATCTTTGTCCTCAAACACACTGCCTTGTTCATTAAGGTCACTCATTATGTATATCTTAATACAAAACAACTTTTGGTATGAATTCCTTAATTACTCGTCTGCTGCTGCTCTGCTGTTGTCATCTCCACTGTTTGTCTGCACGGTTGCTCCAAGTTGTAATTCTCTAAGGAAGGTGTCTTGTTTATTTCCAGTCAGCTGTGTTCACTTGCATGCTGATTGCCTGCTCACTGATTGGCTTCTGTCGTAATGTGACCATGGAAACCATGCATTGATTGGCTGTTGCTCCACTGCACTGTAAACCACTGTAGAGTTCACTGCTCAAAATCTGTGAGTCCTTGTTTATTGTGGCTACATACAATAATCCTCACCCAGGGCACCATGTGTAGCAGTTCACCTTCTTTGTTTCTTGTCCTCGGTGTCAACATACTGGATTTCTATACTGGCTGAAAAATGGGTTGTGGATTCCGACACTGACTACTGTAAATAATGTAGCTGACAGGCGCACAGTTTCAATTCACAGTACTTGAATTTCACTGTTCACAACCCCCTAATACACAGTTAAATGGCCAGTACACTATTGTTCAACTTTCAATAAGCCTCTTTACTAGTTTGCACGCAAACCTCCACCTACTGCTACAGTTTATTATTGAACATCTACGAGCTATAAAACCTAACCACAAAGTTCACAGTTCTTGAAGAATAGAAAGGTACGTATGGAGCAGACACTGTCAATGTCTTAACACATGGCTTATTGGTGTAACAGTTATTTTACTGTTAAGTTGATACATTGTTGTTGTTCTAACCAACATAGGTTCCTAGTCTGAAACTGTGCCATGGACTGACTGATTCATTACCAGAAATCGGGCCCTTCTATATCATTACAATAATAGGTACAGAAACTACACATTGTTTGAAGTTTAATTTGCAGAAATTACAACTAAAACTTAACTCCTTAAATTAAGTGACTACATTGTAAAATTCCACCTTTTTAACAGTTTCTTCTACTACAAGGGTTTAGCCTAATTATTTGTTTACATCATGAAATTAACAAATATAAGTATGCAAACAATACTTTTGACAAAACTGTTAATTACTTTGGGATTAATTAAGGGCTGACTTTTCTAACATGTTTTTGAATAGAGCTAAATAAATACTTTAAGATTACTAACATCTCATCTTCCAAATGTTTGCAATTGTTATGGAATTTATATTTGTTTACAAGTCAACAATAGAATTTAAGTTACAAAACAATCATTTATTTCACCCTATAACAAAAGATACTAACTAAGAATAGACAAAACAACTTAGAAAATAAGTTGCATACATAAAACTAAGCACAGAATTAGACCTGGTGTTATATTCTTTAAAACTGAGGGCCAACCTTTTTTTTATGAAAATGGAGGTTATATTCACATATGTAAATGCTAATTAGTTAAAAGTGAACAAACAAATTTAAGGAGGCAGATGGCCAAACAAGAGGGGAAGTAAAATTATCCCAACTTGCTTCATCACACCATGCTTCTTCACTCTGACACAGGCTGCTGCATCCCAGTACCTTCCAACCTGACTCTCCATCCCCTACCTGGTTCATTGACACTTAAAAACAAATGACAGGAAGACTTTCAAGTATCTGTTGACAAATTCAAGGAGATGTCTCCACTGTCGATCTTCACGTGACAACAGTGACTCCCCAGCTAAGTCATCTGGTCCCAGGATGGACTACTACACACCTACCACAGGTTGACATGCTCTATGATGCCACATTCGCAACATATCTGAGGAGCAGAACACAATATAACTTCATTTTCATCAGTTTCCAAATGCCTCCAACTGTCCCCTCCACTTCAGTGTGTGTTCCTGACATGTATCCAATACAGTAACATTAGACTCTGATAACATCTCTGTCTACAACCATGATCCCAAAACAGACTGGCATCCAGTGTTTCTGGCTCCTCAAAATGTCCTGTTTACCAAGATCACCACAGATTGTGTCCATTGAAATTCACCCTGGCAAAGAATTTACTGGCTCATGTCAACCACACTTCTCCTTCATCACATGCTCATGGCCAACACTCCACCTCCACCTCTTCAATTGTATCACCAGCATTCTGTGTGGAGAAACCCAATAGTTCCTTCATCATCCACAATCTTACCACCTGTCCAGCACTCATAAACACCCACTGCATCATCAAGAAATGGCCTAGTTGTGTTTCATGAAAGTGCCAGCCATGGCACAACTGGTCTTACACATCACCACCTAGTGTTTCAGCTGGCACTGACACCATGCTCGTCTTCTCTTGGAGTGCTCTGCACTCTGGGGGAGAGTTGGCTCTGTGCAAGCATTGCTCTGCAAGTTATCATCACTGGTGGTTGACTTAGCTCTGGTGCAACAGAATCTGTGACTAATTTTCTTTTTTTGTAGATATCTCCAGTTCTTCATGTCTAGGGGCTGATTCTTGAAGCTGAAATTTATGACGTTATAGGTTCTCGTGGTTCCAATTGACGTAAATAATGCTGAAGTAAGCCTGTGCAGATTTGTTGTTTTACTCAAAAATTACGCATGTCAAAATTTACTGTAACACACTGTCTTTACAATTTTCATGTTAACAAAACCGAAAATTACACTGTTCTTCCAAACTATAAAAACATGTCCTGTCACATCAGAAGCATGCTCGTTACTACTTCACTCTGCAGTATGAACGATATTCCAAGGAGTTTAAAAATTTTCTTGACAAATGACTTTCTATTAATTTACATTGTTATTCTATAAAAGAATCCAGAAATCGACACAATAAATAACGACAAATTTCAAATTTAATAATGGAAATTTTAAGTGTGCTGAATATTTTGTAATTTGAAATGTTTCTAAAAGAAAATAATTTCAATTGTACATTTGGAGCTAGTATGTATCAATTGTAAAAAAGAAAATAAAAGTAATTTCTCTTTACAGATTTTAGCTTGAATTGTAACACATCATTTAGAAAATCATATGAAATTCTTTTAGGAAAACAGCTGAGATGTTATTACCTATACAAAATTTAAAAAAAAGAAAAAAAATATTTTTGGTATCGACTACTTCTGTTAAGGAAAATTATTGCTGGAGGAGGATGCCTCTTTATAACATCCCCCTCACAAAATTTGGAAATAATGTGTTTACAATATTTTGTGACTTACAATCAGGTTTGCCAAACGGTGTACAAAATGATGCCAAAAGATAGAAAACAAATGATTAGAAGTATCTGATGAATAGCATATTACAGAAAACATAAGAAAAATATCGACTATACAAGTCATAATCTGTACATATATCAGGACATGGCATTCAGATATTCCGGAGCATACTGTCACAGGACAAATAATACAAAGTCAAAACTACAACACTAAACTACAAAAGTAAGTGTAAAGACAATGTAAATTACTAGAATTACAAATTGCAAGTTTACAACTATGTCACACCTTCAAAATCTTCAAACCAGAAGAGAGAAATTTCAGAGCCTAATTGTATGGCAAGTGAGCTGACTCAAAAAACTCACAATGGGTACTGACCAGAAGGATATACTCATCATGAGTAGAAATATAACACAAAATCAATCTACCACATGAACCAGGGTGTTTAAGGATATGTTGACTCACAAAAAGACAAAATATGAAAAATATTAGAGTCTAAGCTTATGATGTGGGGACCGACCCATGAATCCAAACCACATCGGGAAAAAAACAGCAAAAAATGTTTTGACACAACAAAATGAATGGAGTTTATAATCATATCAATAAGTTTAGTCATGTGTAAAGAGTAATTATAGCATCTAGCCTCAATCAATAGTTAGTTGCCCACTCTCCTTGAGTACACACACGCAGTCTCGAAGACCAAGAGTACCCGAAACAGAATTAAGCATGAGTTTGCACACAATTCAGGTTCCAGTGAGATACAATAACACAATACTCAGGATAAACAGGTAATCAGAGTCATAAATAGCTTTGAATGATGACATAATCGAGTAGTTTGAGGACCAAAATCAGTGTGTGAAATCAGAAATGTATACATCTTGTTATACAGTCTATATTCGTAAATGTCTTCCACACTACTTGCTAATTGTCCATACAAATTAACCTACATATATAGGGGCCTAGAAGATTCATTCACAATTGATAAAAACAAACACAAACACACACACACACACACACACTGCTCTACAGTTGGAACATGGTACATTAATCCCCCTACTCGAAAAAAAATTCTTCACGTAGGATGATTTCTTTGGCTAACAATTTATAAATCTCTGTCACAACACTGATGTAGTTGACAGATGTTTGAGTACATTACCCAGTGCCTATGATCTCTTCTAAGACACAACACTGATGTAGTTGACAGATGTTTGAGTACATTACCCAGTGCCTATGATCTCTTCTAAGACAACACACACACACACACACACACACACACACACACACACACACACTGCTCTACAGTTGGGACATGGGACATTAATCCCCCTACTCGAAAAAAAATTCTTCACGTAGGATGATTTCTTTGGCTAACAATTTATAAATCTCGGTCACAACACTGATGTAGTTGACAGATGTTTGAGTACATTACCCAGTGCCTATGATCTCTTCTAAGACAACTGGACCAGCAAGGTACAGCCATACAGCACTGTGGGAGGGGACCCACCCACATCTTTCAGTTTCCCTCCTAGAGTTCTCATCATACACTCCAGCTGATAGGCTATTTCCTATCTAGCATCACATCAAATCCTGAAAAGATTGTTTAGTGTGCTAAGTATGCTGTTCAATGCCTTCCTCACATAGCATTGCATATGCTCTCCTTATTTATATTGCAAAAGCAAGTACGTAGGATTTATGTCAGCTGGGATTAAAATGTGTTCACATATGAAACTTCAATAAAAAGAGTTAAATGCAATGAAAAATGAACTAATACAGTGATACATAAGCATGATCCAAGCAACTTGAAGGAATGTGGTAGCAGGTGTATCTGGAGATTGGTGGGTATCTTAGCAGACCACACTGCCCAGAGCATTATATCCAGCATAGTTTTCATGTTGAACACCAACCATAGGCGGAGCCAGGGCTGTGACAGCATCCGGTCCCCAAGGTGTTCTTCATATAAAATATTTAGGATGAGCTCCTGAGGGGAACAAGTGAAGTGCTCAACAATTGTCTTCTTGGTGAAGTCATACTTTGGAGCCAGTGGTGGAGAGAGGAGCAGGTCACAGATCAGGTCCAAGTGGTCATGAAGATGTGTCATGAGGCACAGGGACCTGGTGTTGCCATCAGAAACATCGTGTAGCTCAAAAATGTGCTCTACCAAAGTGAACCATGACACATGGCTGTCTTCCGACAGTGGAAGTAACTTTGGTAGGCATCCAGGTGGTGGAGACAGAGGAGAATTAGGAACCTTCGGGAACACCGAATTGTCTTTGTGAGCCACGAAATGCGATTCTGGCCAGGATGGTAGTATGGCAGTCCGGTGCAGCAGGTGTGGATGTTCCTGCAGAGAAAACAGGCATAATTGTGATGGGGGGTATAGGGCCAGAAACACATTTGTCACAATTGCCATGTGTGTGATCACTGAGCATACCTGTTGCATCGCAAAAGGCCATCACAGCCGGCACGGTTGGTACCATGGAATGAATGGGCAGAAGGATGGCACGAGCCGGGGTTCTCAAAACTGATACACTTGCCAGGGGCATCAGGTTGAAATGCCCAACTTTGGAGAAAACGTGGAAGACAATTGCGGCAAGCACAGCCGGTGCTGTGGAAACAGCAAGTAGGTTTACCACAGGAACTGAAACCCTCTGTGCGGGCTAGGGGTGTTAGAGGAGGGGCAGATTGTGGACATATGCAACATGAATTAAAGTCCACAACACATGGAGTATTAATGGAAGTCATAACAAGTGCAGAGGATGGCTGATTGAAATGTGTTACATGTTGTGGTAACGGCGGCATTGCACACAGCTCTACAGTAACAGTCTTTGGAGCACGCTGTGAATGAATATTCAGCTGCAGAGGCAACCTAGCCTGTGTGGACACAATCCACTGTTAGAAATCCTGAGTCCATTGTTCCAGCCAGAGGTGTAGCAAACAGCCGTTGTAGTGGGTGTAGTATGTGGATTGCAATCAGCAGGAGAAAATCCAGTCACAGGAGACATGACGAATACATCCAGAGAGTTGATTTGAGCTTCCAAGTCCACAAGAAAGTGTGTGGAGAAGTCATGGCAGTGAACAATCGCTTGTAGCACAATGAACCAACGGAGGAGACATGGAATGTACTCAAAATTGGTAACAGTGTTACCACCTTGGAATGTGATGGGTTACTATCCCAAAATCAAACAGTTCCTTTTTGTATTTTGATACAGATGTGTAAGTACAAGAATCTACATGTGTACACTATATGACCAAAAGTATCCGGACACTCCCAAAAACATATGTTTTTCATATTAAGTGCATTTTGCTGCCACCTACTGCAAGGTACTCCATATCAGTGACCTCAATACTCATTAGGCATCGTGAGAGAGCAGAATGGGATGCTCCGCAGAACTCATGGACTTCGAATGTGGCCAGGTGATTGGGTGTTACTTGTGTTATATGTCTGTACGTGAGGTTTCCACACTCCTAAACATCCCTAGGTCAACTGTTCCTGATATGATAATGAAGTGGAAATGTGAAGGGACACATGCAGCACAAAAGTGCACAGGTCGACCTCATCTGTTGACTGACAGAAAGCCAACAGTTGAAGAGGGTCGTAATTTGTAATAGGCAGACATCTGTCCAGACCATCACAGAGGAATTCCAAACTGCATCAGGATTCACTGTAAGTAATATGAAAGTTAAGCGGGAGGCAAGAAAAGTTGATTTTCATGGTCAAGTGGCTGCTCATAAGCCACACATCATGCCGGTAAATGCCAAACGACACCTTGCTTGATGTAAGGAGTCTAAACATAGGACAACTGAAGTGGACAAATGTTGTGTGGAGTGATGAATCATGGTACACAATGTGGCAATCTGATGGCAGGTTGTTAGTATGGTGAATGTTCGGTGAACATCATGTGCCAGCGTGTGTAGTGCCAAAAGTAAAATTCGAAGGTGGTGGTGCTATGGCGTGGTCCAATTTATGTAATAATACACTCCTGGAAATTGAAATAAGAACACCATGAATTCATTGTCCCAGGAAGGGGAAACTTTATTGACACATTCCTGGGGTCAGATACATCACATGATCACACTGACAGAACCACAGGCACATAGACACAGGCAACAGAGCATGCACAATGTCGGCACTAGTACAGTGTATATCCACCTCTCGCAGCAATGCAGGCTGCTATTCTCTCATGGAGACGATCGTAGAGATGCTGGATGTAGTCCTGTGGAACGGCTTGCCATGCCATTTCCACCTGGCGCCTCAGTTGGACCAGCGTTCGTGCTGGACGTGCAGACCACGTGAGACGAACGCTTCATCCAGTCCCAAACATGCTCAATGGGGGACAGATCCGGAGATCTTGCTGGCCAGGGTAGTTGACTTACACCTTCTAGAGCACGTTGGGTGGCACGGGATACATGCGGACGTGCATTGTCCTGTTGGAACAGCAAGTTCCCTTGCCGGTCTAGGAATGGTAGAACGATGGGTTCGATGACGGTTTGGTTGTACCGTGCACTATTCAGTGTCCCCTCGACGATCACCAGAGGTGTACGGCCAGTGTAGGAGATCGCTCCCCACACCATGATGCCGGGTGTTGGCCCTGTGTGCCTTGGTCGTATGCAGTCCTGATTGTGGCGCTCACCTGCACGGCGCCAAACACGCATACGACCATCATTGGCACCAAGGCAGAAAAGACTCTCATCACTGAAGACGACATGTCTCCATTCGTCCCTCCATTCATGCCTGTCGCGACACCACTGGAAGCGGGCTGCACGATGTTGGGGCATGAGCGGAAGACGGCCTAACGGTATGCAGGACCGTAGCCCAGCTTCATGGAGACGGTTGCGAATGGTCCTTGCCGATACCCCAGGAGCAACAGTGTCCCTAATTTGCTGGGAAGTGGCGGTGCGGTCCCCTATGGCACTGCGTAGGATCCTACGGTCTTGGCGTGCATCCGTGCGTCGCTGCGGTCCGGTCCCAGGTCGATGTACTGTGGAGACCTCACGCCCCACGTGTTGAGCAATTCGGCGGTACGTCCACCCAGCCTCCCGCATGCCCACTATACGCCCTCACTCAAAGTCCATCAACTGCACATACGGTTCACGTCCACGCTGTCGTGGCATCCTACCAGTGTTAAAGACTGCGATGGAGCTCCGTATGCCACTGACACTGACGGCAGCGGTGCACAAATGCTGCGCAGCTAGCGCCATTCAACGGCAGACACCACGGTTCCTGGTGTGTCCGCTGTGCCGTGCGTGTGATCATTGCTTGTACAACCCTCTCGCAGTGTCCGGAGCAAGTATGGTGGGTCTGACACACCGGTGTCAATGTGTTCTTTTTTCTATTTCCAGGAGTGTATGTCAGTATTTTCAGAATGATAAGTTTCTCTTTATAAAATTTTATTATGATTTGTAAAATCAAGAACAAATATTACCCTCCCATCTTTCTTTTCTACACAACACCAAGGGAGGTGTACTTACTACTTGTTTCTATTATCCCCCAAATTCCCCTTTTTTTCTTCTACTGCTTCTCTCTTGAAAAAAAGAATACCATATAGTTTGATAAAAAATGGTTGATGAGGTTTAAACTTTAATCTATACTCACAGTGTCTAACATTCCCTGGTTTTTCATCGAAAATATCATAACTTTTCCATGGCAAATCCCTTAGTTTTATTTTCTGCTCTGAACTCCTGCCTTCTCTAATTTGGGTTCCACTGTATCATTATGGTGTTCATTAAATAGCTCTTCCCTAGTACAAAAAAAATCCCCTTTCAGTAGGATAAGTCCCCATGTCCAAGCTAATTATTTCTTTTTCCACAATTTTGAATGATTATTTTAGTTTTTCAAGAAATTAATTTTACAGGATTCGTAAAAATTGACTCTTTATTAAATCAATCAAGATCCACCCTAGCCTTCATAATTAAATCGATTCCCAAGATGATGTTTTCACTTAGATCTAATATTGGCAAAGAAAATTTTATTTCACTACTTCACTGTGCCTCCCAGTGGCTTCTCATAATCTGATTCCTGGTATTGGCATTTCAACAAAATCATTGCCTTGCTTGGTTCCAGAGATTGGACTGTCTGTGCCCACTGTCTAGTTATTTCCCCATGTAAAGGGACACCCTCCTCTGCGTGATATAGAAAAATGTGAAAAAATAAAAAGCAAGATAAAAACAGGCACTTCTTCAGTAGTTATCATGTCATTTGGAACCTACAATATCACAAATTTCAGCCTCAAGAATCAGCCCCCATACATGAAGAACTGGAGCCAACTACAAGAAAATCAAGATAAGTAAAAAGAATATTTGTAAATCTAACTCCTATCAAAGCTTATTAGAAGAATCTATCATGAAGTGAGTGAAAATCAACAGGTGATATCACAAAGGTTAGATTACACCCAATCATCAATCTGAATATAAATATACGGTTTTTCCCAGTATTTCAAATTCTTTCTCATCATCCCCTTTATAGAAAAGCTCATTTTCAATTTCTTCACAGTTAAGTTTTTGCATTGTCTGTTTCTACAATTGTCTCCCCCTCTGTTTGCTAAGTTGTCATGCCAGTACCAAACTGCACCTCACCTTTCTCTGATTGCACTATTCATCCGCAAAAAGTGGAGTTTTTGTCACTACAGTTGTTCAAAACTGGTCTAAAAAAAATTATAAAATTTGTTTTTCTCACATTCTTCATGAAAACAGTCAGCATTTCTATATCCCCCCCCCCCCCCCTTTCATTTCTCAGTTAATGGTGGCCAGCCAGTATCTATTCGGAAGATTTGATTACACTTGTACCTCTGTCACTAGCTCAACTTCCTCGCCATAATCATCAGCAGAACTGTCAATACATCCACTTCTTCACTATCCATCACCCACTTAATCATAAATTCATCATAATTGCTCCTTATCTATGGTTGTTTCACATCAGTAATTTCTAATCAAAACTCTTTGTCTTTATTCCTTATGACATCCTTACAAATTTCAAAATTCTTTGAAATTTTCTGTTTCTTTGGACAAGGTTGACTCTGTATGTTCAGTTTTAGTTTCAATTACCAGGATTTAACAGTTTTTGCCTTGTTTTGACAATGGGTTTCAGTTTATTAAACTTGATCCTGTCTTCCATAACCTGGATGCTTTTTTTTTTTTACCATGGGCATAGTCAGAGGGAGGGGAGAGGGAGGGGCGGAGTTTAACCCCTGCTGAAATGAAAGCTACAAAAAGGACAGGGAGAAATGATCTTAAAATTTACTGCATTTTAATCTATTGCCAGCGTGGCATAGTGCAGAAGGGTAATATGTCAATGATGAGCCAAGATTCATGATAATATTGGCACCAATCTGTGGATGACATTCAAAGGAATGTTATTTGTCTGGAGTGTTACAAAATCCTGGAGGCACTGTCCCTTCATGAGGGCTACTCCAGTTGTTACAGTTGCTGAGGCTGGGTGTAGTGAAAATACATTTGTTCACATGATAGCAGATTACAATTGCTGTTGCATTTGTACATCCTGAAACCTGTGGAAATTTTTGTCATTGTTATAGGGAGTATTTTTTAAATGTTTATTTTAAGCAGTGTTATGTAAGAGAGATGAACAGCTACTGTGTACAATATGATAATTTATCTGTTTAATTATTTATTTTTAGCACTCACTGCTTCCCTTTCATAGACTGTATGGTCTACACTTTTTTACCTTTAAGCAAATTTTTATTTTGTTCACAAATTGCAACACCTTCTAAGCTTTTCATGCTAATTAAGGCAATAGGAGCAAGGCATTTCCAAATGTACTTATTACCAAAAAGCGATTCAGGTAACTGGAGTGCAAGGAATTTGTTATTCATGCATTCTGTGTTCTTTTGGTGACATTTCCTTAGAAATTTTCATCCTCACATATTTCCTTATAACTGAGAAATTAAATACTAGTTTTCATAGCTTTAAAAACTTTTTAACATAACAAAATAATTTCTTAAAAAATTTCGTCTCCTATTTAACCCCCTTAGGGATTGAATTCCCAAAACCAGTGAAACACATATTTACTTACTTTTAATACAACAGAGAAATTCAAATTTTCATAGATTTAGTTCTGAAAATGCTCTTATAATGAAATAATGTTGTGTATCTTTCCAGCCTCTATTTCACTCCCTTAGGGGGTTGAGTTTCTAACTTTAAATGACATATTTTCCTTAATTTTGATTGAGAAACCAAAGACAAACTTTTGGATGTCTAGCTTCAAAATCGCCTTAATATTGACTAATTTTAAAAAATCCCTTATTTCACCTCCCCCCCCCCCCCCCCTGCCCCCTCTAGGAATGTTATGTCTGAAAATACCTTCTTAAATAACAGCTACAGTAGAAGATCAACACCTTCTCTAAATTCCAAGTTTCTATCCTCAGAAGTTTGAGTTGGGCATTGATGAGTCAGTTAGTCAGGACATTGCCTTTTACACACAAAGACAGAAATTGCATGCATAAAAACCTTGAAACAATAAAATTAACAGAATAACACTAAATAAAGACCAAAAAGTTTGTTTACATTGATACCATTGTGTTTAATGTCAGTTTTGTCAGTATGGACATCTACACTGTATCCACTCTGTTAATAGGAACTAGATGAAAGAATTTTCTACTTCTTTTTGCATACTGGAAACTTCAAAATGTCTGATATCATTATCGGGTTAATTCCAAAATTTATAGGACATCTAAAAGACCTCTTCATCCATATTTATTATACCATTCACTCAAGACCTATTTGTGTATTAGAAACTAAGTATCTTGGTCTTGTAGCTGAAATAACCGTGAGAAAGGCAGTTGAGTGTGTGGGAGTTGCCAGAAAAAGAACTGTAAATGCACTATGAAGTGCAGCATTATTGTGTGGTGATGAGTGCATGGACAATTTGCTTTAATCTTTCATTTTTATTGCTATTGTTTGTATTGGCTTAGATTTTTCAGTTAGTTGGTGTTTGAGCTTAAAGAAATAAGAAGTTATTGCCTGACTACTTGATCGGATCTCTTTAGCAGACAGAAATAAACTGAAGTTGGATAAAGTGGTGACCCATGTATTCAATTCCATTGTAAACAAGCAAATGCACAACCAATCAGTATCTTCTACCACAGAGCTGGCACATCGATGCGACACACACATGCTTTGTTGAAGCACATTGAAGATTTATGACACAACATTGAAAACCAGAAAAATGCAGTGCTGAAGTTTTCTATTGCATCAAGGGACAGCCACTCAGTGGATAACAATAGCAAGATGAAGATACGCCCACACAACTTCATTTCTAATAAACCTGAATTATGGCTTGCAATGCTTGATGTGACTTTCCAGCATCATGGCACTGTAAATGAAGATCTCGAATTTTTGATTGCCTTTAATGCACTCAACAATAAAACAGCAATGATCAGTGTAGATGTAATTCTTCACCTGCCCACTACGCAAAAGTACAAACATTTTAAAAAGTTACACCTTGAGCAGCCATGTCAGCTGGTGGAACAACATATCCAACAGCTACTACTACTATGGTCTTTCATGACAGCCGATGTGTCAGACACAATACTGGGTACAGATTTCCTGTTTCATTATGCAGCTGGAGTAGATACTGGCTCATCGAGCATCTGCCAGGGTATGCAGTGTATAAAAGGCATGCTAGGACAAGGTTCTCTGCCTACTTTCAATGACAGACATGGGGTGATGTCACATGTAGGAACCTATGAATCCATGCTGTGTGCCCTGAGAGTTAAGCAGCACAAAACAGTCCATTACATCAGGACTACACCTGGTCAACCAGTGTCTCAATACCTGCATCGGTTTGCTTCAAATTGTTTTGCCACAGCAAAGGCAGAATTCAAAGAACTATTGTGCTAGGACATTGTCCATAGGTCTGACAGCCCATGGTCATCACCATTTCATCTAGTACGGAAGAAATAGAGGACCTGGAGACCATGTGGAGACTACTCGTCACTCAATACCTGTACCATTCCTGATCATTATGTGATACCACATATTAGGGATTTTATGCACATGCTGGCAGGTGCAACCATTTTTAGTGTCATTGATTGCCAGAAAGCATATCACCAGATACCAGGCACACCTGCTGATATACCAACCATTCAGCTTATTCAAACATAACTGTATGATGTTTGGTTTGAAAAATGTGGCAACAATTTGTTGTTGAGGTACTAAGAGGTTACAGTATTACTTTGCATACCTCAATGGCATTCGACACCCAAGAAATTGCATGAACTGCATCTAAACACTGTTTACCAATGCACTGATGTATATGGAATTTTGGCCAATGAATGAAAGTGTTTACTTTGATGATGCCAGGTGCCATTCATGGGGTACTCAGTGACAGAAGCCAGTATCAGCCCACTGCAGGATAAACTTGCCATTATCAAAGAGATGGCTCACCTTGTCAATTATCACCAACTATCCTGGTTCCTTGGAACAGTTAATTTCTACAGACAACATCTGCCTAATGTGGTGGCCATCCATGCACCTTTGACATCAGCACTAGCTGGGAAGGATGCAGTGGGCAAATGATGTCTGCAGTGGACACCAGAGATGATGATGGCATTCAATAAGATCAAGATGTGTCTACATCAGGCAATCATGTTGACACACCTGGTTCTTTAGTCACAACTGGCAATTGTTGTGGATGCAAGCCAGAAAGCCATTGGCACAGCTCTACACCAGAATGTTGAAGGCCGCTGGCAGCTCCTATACTTCTTATCCCTTAAGCTTACATCACCACAATTTAAATGGAGTGCTTACTATAGGGAATTTCTGGCAATTTATGAAGCTGTCAATACTTCCTGCTACAAGTGGTATCCAGACCATTCATGGTTTTCTCAGGCCACAAGCCGATTACTTTCACCTTCATTGGAAACAAGGATGGCTGTTCACTTTGATAGTTAGGTAACTTGAATTCATCACCAAGTTCATGATAGACAACATACAAAAGGAGCTGAGAATGTCATGGCGGATTTCCTACCTTGGTTGGTACTGATCTCTCAGGCTATTGATTACAAGGAATTAGCTGCTGCTTAAGAAACAGATCAACTACTCAGCGAATTCCAATTTGACAGTACATCCAGGTTACAACCTGCTTGTGAATGTTTCCAAGTTTGGTGTGATGTATCACAGGGAAAACCAAAACCTTTTGTACCTGACAAAGTGTGACAGCAATTATTTTACAGCATCCACAGGCTGGGTCATCTGGGAATAAATGCTAGCATCAAACTGATGATGGGCAGATGGTAGGAGACACCCCACTTATGACGTAATGGCCTCTATTGCCCTCAGAAGGATATTGTTATTTCCTCACTACAGTGGACTGCTTCACCATGTGGATGGAGGTGATTCAATTATCAGACATTTCTGCAGAAACGGTGGCATGGGTTGTTTTTTCATCATGGATCACATGTTTTGGCACCACCACAGACCAGAGATGTCAATTCAAATTGACACTGTTCAACCTCTGAGCTTTCCATCATCACCGTACCACAGTTATCACCCAACAAGCAATGGGATGGTGGAATGCTGGCATAGCATATTAAAAGCTGCATTAATGTGCTATGTACAATTTTGGTCATCAGCTTTGCCACTGGTTTTATTGGGCAATTATACAGCATTAAAAGTGAATTTAGGAGTGTCCACTGCAGAATTGGTTTACTGTAAACCCTTACGACTGACTGCCTGCAGAATTCTTCACTGATAAGAGAGGGGACCAACAGACCGAACTGCCCGATGTGCTGCAAATGGTGTGCGAGCATATCGTCAGACATTTCCCATCTGCTATCTTGAGACATGGGGAAGTAACTAAATTTGTGCACAGAGATCTGTGGTTATGTACACATGTGATGCTATGGACAGACACTGTCAAGTTGCCACTGCAGCTTCCATATTCTGGGCCTACAGAATGCTCTTCCAGGATGAACATATGATGCATATAGACCAAAATGGAAGAGCCAAGTGTCATTGGAATGGGTCAAACCTGCACACATGTTACCAACAAAAGAGGACATACATACTGAACACAGAGTGTCACCTCCCACACTACTGGAAATGGATGACATTGTCTTGGTGCCAAGAGGAAGGGGTATCAACATTGCCAGCACCAGAGGCTGAAAAAGTTCAAGCAACACTTTCAGTACACATAAGATCTGGCTGTTGGATGATATATTATAAATTCCCCTACATTCCTGGAGCTCTGCTCTACTGGGGGAAAGGGGGGGGATGCTGTGTGCTGTGTGGGAGCCACCAGAACATCTGTGAATGCTCAGTGAAGCACAACATTGTTCTATTATTCAGTGGCAACAAGAGCATAGACAATTTGCTTTAGTCTTTGATTTTCATTAGTATTCTTTGTATTGAGTTAGATTTTCAATTGGTTTGTGTTTGAGCTTAAAGGAATAAGAAGTTATTGCCTGACTACTTCATTGGATCTCCTTAGCAAACAGAGGCAAGGTGTATTTGGCTAAAACCGTTGTCTTTAAATTTGAACAGTCTTGTATCATTTTTGGAGAAATGATCATTATCGTTTTTGGACAAATGATCATTCTAAGAACTAATTTCAGTGACTTTATTATTTGCAACTTTATGCAAAAACATGTATAATGGGAGATACATCTGCACTTCATAAACTTGTGATATAATGTCCTGCAGATTACAACAGCAGTTTCAACAATTCAGGTGTGTTGCTCTTGTTGGTCTTTACTTACGACTTCATACCACATGCCTGATAAGATGGAATAGCATGTGTTTCTAAAGTTATCATTATTTTGTTGTGCTGAATTTATTTTTCCAATGAGTGACAGATCTTCATACAACTTTTATAAATGCCATTTTTGTACCATTTCAAACTCTGAAAAGTATCAATTACAGTTCTTCAGAATGTCATAGAGGATAAACAAGCATTCATTTTTATTTGCTTCCAAATGCTCACAAATGAAGTCATCAGAATTGAGAAACCTTTTTGCATTATTTCTGTGGTATCTACCTTCAATAACAAGGAGATCTTCAATATGCTCCACTCCAAAATTCACTTAAGTTGCCCAGTCGTTATTCTGCACATCAACATTTCCATCACTGATTGTCAAAATGTCTTTGTAATCTCATGAACAACATATCTTTTAAAAAATCTTTTTTTTCAGCTCATTTTGCATATAATATTGCAAAGCATCCCCCCCCCCCCTCCAAGAAACAAACAAAAGGTGTTATGCAAAAATTCTGAACTCTGATGCATAAATGTGGGACTCATTTTGCACTGTACTCATTCTAGCTCAATGATCCTTCTAATAACATTTCCTGCAGTGTTCATCAACAATAACAGTGATATAGTTCACCAAAACAACATATTTACCATCCTTTCTCATCTTAAACTTTTATTGAAAGTTTTTATACCTTTTCCCCTCACTGTGTTAGATCTACTGCAATTTGCAGTGTCAATAAAATACCTAGCACAAAGCACTTATTTTTGGCAGAGAAGCAACGAAGTCCAGAAAATAATTGTACTGAAAAAAATGAGGGCATGCTGAAAAGTAATGCCTCCTTGTTTTATGTGAAAACTTTTAAGACTTTTTAAATAAAACAAATTTTATTAACATTCTACATATCTATTCTTCATGTACTCATATTTACTTCTCAACATAGTCATCCTGGTGATGAATGCCTTTATCCCACATGAGAGATCATTTGTTGATACTGTCCCTGTAGAATGTTTGACTTTCCTAGTGGAGCCACAAACTCACCTCCGCTAGAACTGCTTCACCATTGTCAAAGTGAAGTCCTCAGAGGTGTGGTATGGCACTGTTATGCTGCATTTAACAAGTCATTGAATTCAAAACTTGATTACAGTACACAGTTTCTCACACACCAACATAGTAATCAGCCACAGATATACAATATTTCCGAACTGGGTCAGAAACATAATAAGTTTTTTAAGCAACAATACACTATAAAGATGTTCCTGAAGACATTTATATACCAAGGAACATAACACGTAATAATCCTCTTTAAAATCCTAGTGTTAATGTAATCATCCAAGAAGTGAAAGAAATGCATTTATTTGATTACAGACATACACAGGACACAACACCATCCTCAACAATGATGTGCAACAGTCTATATGTGATTACAACTGATCATTTGTCTGTTTCACATCCTGAATAGTCCAGTCATCAGATGCATAAATGTCAACAACATTCTTCAGCATTTCTGCAGTGTCATCTCGAAGGAAGTTGAGTAGTGTGAAGATATATATCCTCTTTGCACCTATAATCCCAGAACAAGACGTCTTCATCACCACCATGTCCATCTTCTGCATTGGCATTGTACATTCTCCTTTCTTTATTTGGTAAGAACTGAATGTTCCAGCATAAGTAGACAAGATGAAAAACATGTTTCTGTTGTAATCCTGTCACTGACAAATACATCTCAGTACAGTGCATATGTAACACTGATACAAGCTGTGTGGAAGTTGTCTACCAGCTATAGTGGTCAGTGGAACAGTTACTTGGAGCAGCACAGACATCAAATGTCTCTAGGAAGTGTTACGTCTGTCAGAGAGTAATAATGATTTGCGAGCACAAAGACTGGTTCATACAGATGTAGTTACTGCAGTAAAGGGAAAAATGACTTAATGGACCTTAAATCATTTTTCTAGGGAATGCTTCAATTGTAACACACACGAATTAAGTGAGACTGTTTTGGTGCAAATCGTCGTTTTTATCTAACTCATTTACATAAATAACACAACAGAATGTAATGCATGAAGTACCAGTATCTAATGCCTATTAGGCCTACTACAAGCAAATGGATTTATGTTAGGAAATAGTTTTGTGCTTCATTCATATGCTCCAGTTTCTCAAGCATGAGATCAAAAAGTAGTAGTAGAAGTAATAGTATAAAATTTTTATATAAATTTGGAATCATTATATCCTTCCATATAATTCATGTGGTGTCCCCATTTCTTCTCCTTCTTCGTCCTTACAAAAAATCTTGTTATTACTAACTCTATAATTATTTCTGCTACTGTCATAAACTTTTTCTCTGGTTACCTTCACAAAACCTGCCAGAATCACTGGTTTAGTTATCCTGTGTTTATTCTCTGGTTAGGCATTGTTACCTGTTCCTACAATGCATTTTCTGTGCTATTCCAAGAACAGAACTTATGCAGGTGCTAGCTGGGGACTGTACAACTAGCCCTTAGTGGTGTAGCAATCTGGCAAAAATTTTATGTCAAAATTTCATTTTCTTGGATACACTGAGAAGATAATATATAGTCTTCCTTATCCGTTATTCCTGTTAGTTGTTTATTTCTGCTCTGGTAGTTTGAACCTATGGACTTTACTAATTCTTGTAACAATGGTTATCATTCGCACATGCAGTCAACCATGTAAACAAACAGCAATTGGCATTCACCAGTTCGAGTTTACTCAGTTAATTTCATATAGCCCCATTTGTCTGCAGGAAAGTTATTTATTTCTACATGCAATGGGGATACCCCTGGCAAAGACGTCATGTACACTATGCATGCATTCAAAAATCAACTTATGATTCATTCAGAAATCAACTTAGAATGTGTTCAAAAATATTCAAAAAGCAACAGGTACATATTTCAAAATTATATGAATAATCGATAGACCAGTGTGCCCTGGATACTAGACACCTTGTGAAACAGTTTTTTTTCCCCTCAAGAACATAAATTTGGTGGCCTCTGAAATTGCCACAAGGGCAGATACCCCAGTTTGCCCCCCCCCCCCCCCCCCCCAAGTGGATCTGTGCCTGATAGTAATGTTACATGCTGTCATCTTACCTGGTACATTTCAGAGCCCTCTAGTGGCAGAGGGTTGCAAGTATCTAGGTATGAAGAATAAAGATCTGGAATGTTAATAATGTTTTTTTTTATTTAAAATGCATGAAGAGTTCTCACATTAAGGATTTGGAGGCATTACTTTTCAGCAAGCCCTTATAAATGAAACAACATGAGTGAATATTGGAAGAAAACAACTGAACAGGAAGTGAAAAAAAAATGATGCTCAATACTGTTAGTTCCATAAAACTGTTAAATTGCAGTATTTACTAACCACCTAAGTTTTATGATACATTATTTGACCTTTTTAAAAGACATTTTAATGCTGTTCAACAGTTCTCCTTGAAATTTTTTCATCAAATTGGTTAGTTGCACATTTTATGATGATAAAAAATAAGTGTTTATTGAAAGGTGAAATTCTAGCATTTTCTGATGTAGTGTGGAAGTAAAAATGTTTCGCAACAGTGGATTGCAAATACATTAACAGTTAAATGTGGCACTTGTCTGTAGCAATGTGGATGACATGAATTAGTTATTCAGTTGATTGCCAAGGCTGGTAGGGACCTCAGACAAAACACAAAGGGCATGATGACTTCTGACTTCTACAAATGAATACCACTCAGAAAAGGGAGAGGGGAATCAGTATGCCTATGTGTTGGGAAAAGTCAGTGATATGCACACAGGAGCCGACCATTGCCAACCGAGTATGTTTTTACAACATGCTTAATTTAATTTCATATTCATAATTATTAATAAGTAGTACATTTGAATATCAATGTCCTTATACTGCATTTCCATAAAACCTTATAATTTTTATTTTTCATTTCTAACACAGCACTGACTGGGGAGGCATAGTGCCTATTGCTCTGGAATCGCATTCAAGAGACCCAAATTCAGTCCTACAGTCAGCCATCTACATTTGGATTTTCTGTGGTTTCCCATTTCACCATATTGGGCAAGGTGGAGCAGTAGTTAGCACAATGGATTTGCATTCAGTTCTAGGTGCTACAGTCTGGAACTGCACGACCGCTACGGTCGCAGGTTCGAATCCTGCCTCGGGCTTGGGTGTGTGTGATGTTCTTACGTTAGTTAGGTTTAAGTAGTTCTAAGTTCTAGGGGACTGATGACCTCAGAAGTTAAGTCCCATAGTGCTCAGAGCCATTTGAACCATTTTTGACTTGCATTCAGGAGGACAACAGTTCAGACACGCATCTGGCCATCCTGATTTAGGTTTTCCATGATTTCCCTAAATGACTTCAAGCAAATGCCAGGATGGTTCCTTTGAAAGGGCATGGTCAACTTCCTTCCCAAGCCTTCCCTAAACTGATGGGACCGATAACCTCGCTGTTTCACCATAGGCAATTTCTGAGCAGATCTCTATCTCTAATAACATAAAACATTATACCAACTTCTACCATAGCAGATTATTGATGAGACTACGAAGTTTAAATTGTGCATGTGTTGTTTTGTCATCATTGAGCATTATAGAAATTCTTTCCCACAAATTTCACTTTCCATGATGAACACTGTGTTGCTTCCCCCTCTCATTAACTCATTATTATTTGAAACTATACCACTTGTTGGAAAGACATGGATTACTGAGATATATGGTCAGATGTTCACTGCCATCTCTAAACAATGTTAACTTCCACTCAATAACACATCTCCATGTTAATATCATTGTGAAAAGAATTTTACTGAGTGATTTATGCCAGGTGATGAATGTTATATTTATTAGCGAAATGATCCTCACTAACTTAAATTTTATATAGAAAAGTTAGATACCATAAACTGAGCCAACTTTGTCCCACACGCAGGTAAAAGGTCAACTTTCCTCCAGAGATTATGTTGAAGATACTGGAAATCCTTGTGTTCTATACTCCTTGCTAGTATGTATAGTCTGTCTATGCTGATAACAATGGTTTCCAACTTTGTTTACATGTTTGATGCAGTGTTATTATGGAGTCCCCTCTTTGGTATTAATGATATAGTATAACAGTTTTCTTTCCTGTGGATCTAATTTCAGCTTAAAAATTCAGGTAAGTACCAGTTTCTTTATTTTATTTAGTATAAAATGAAATTACCCCTGTAATAGAGCTTAATTTCTGTGTCTGTTTTGGAATTGCACTGGGTGTTACACTATAGGTTTTCTAGGACAACCTCATCCCAGTCGAAAGCTGCCCCAGTTTCAATTAAATACACTTACTCAAAAACTACAAATGCACAAAAATTCAAGACTCTTTCTAAGGATGTGTTTTCAAAATCGCTTAAGAAGTTCGAGGCTTGTGGATCTATTTCTTTGATGCAAATTCAGTTCCTAAAAGGCTGACTTGTGTTGAAAGGTCTGTGAATGCAGTGTGTGCCAGTGAAGCCTTCCTGTAAATGGTAATTAGTAGTAGCAGAGGCTATGCCCATTATAAGAAGAAAAAGAAATTGATAAATGTGGAGTCTGCAAAAGGAATCATCCCTGCAATCTTGGAAGTACAAATACTTGACTCACCTGTAATTGAGAAGAAGTGGAAACTGAGAAGAACAAGAAAAAATTACTGCTGTATCAGATCTTCTAGTGAGGAGTCCAAAATCACTGTTGATGATTCTACAAGTGATGATCTGGGGTATGAGCAGGAGGACTGTGACTCTAATTAGAACCCTACTCAGGGAAGAAGAAGATCTCAAAGAAAATAACTATATTGCAGTCAGTCAGAATGGACAATTCTACCCAGGCAAAACTGATTTTGTCAGAGAAGATGATTCCAAGAAAGTTAGAGTGATGTGCATGGATAAAACTAAGAAATTTTGGAAGCAGCCAGCAGAAGCGATGAAGATTTAATGACCAATGGTTTTTCAGATACAAAGATGAGACTAAGTGAGCCCAGACCAATGAGAGTTGATATTGTGGCAGTGATATTTTTCATGTCTGGTGCAAAGTGATATCAATAGCACGTGAGAGTTTTTTTTTGGTCATGTGTTGTTTTTTATCTTTGTCATAAGACTATAGGATCTCCTAGTTTTTGTTACTTCTCTGTTGTTTTGTTTAGTTGCTTATCATTGTGAGTTTTCATGAATAAATATTCTTCGTTACCTCTTTATACCAGATGGCTATGCAATTATTTGTTGTAGGCAAGTTGCCTACATAATTGGTGACCTCCAATTAAGGAACTTTAAATCTTTCGTTAGCTACGTCAAACATTAACTGCAAAAGCAATGAACGGCGACAGCAAATGATACGGTTCGATAATGGAAGAAATTCATAGGCTTCAGAATGAGATAGAAACTTTACAGTTGCATATTTTGAAATATATGAACTTAAAGCAAATACCGGACCAAAGGAATGACGTTGGTTCAACAACCATGGCAGCACAACCACAGCAAGTAACAGCAATGGAAGTACCCACTGGTTTCAACGGTTCACCAACTCAACAGTTGCAATTACGGGCGCCCCCATTCATGCCTTCTCAGCCACACACATGGTTCGCGGTAATGGAAAATACACTCCTGGAAATGGAAAAAAGAACACATTGACACCAGTGTGTCAGACTCACCATACTTGCTCTGGACACTGCGAGAGGGCTGTACAAGCAATGATCACACGCACGGCACAGCGGATACACCAGGAACCGCGGTGTTGGCCGTCAAATGGTGCTAGCTCCACAGCATTTGTGCACTGCCGCCGTCAGTGTCAGCCAGTTTGCCGTGGCATACGGAGCTCCATCACAGTTTTTAACACTGGTAGCATGCCGAGACAGCGTGGACGTGAACTGTATGTGCAGTTGACGGACTTTGAGCGAGGGCATATAGTGGGCATGCGGGAGGCCGGGTGGACGTACTGCCGAATTGCTCAACACGTGGGGCGTCAGGTCTCCACAGTACATCGATGTAGTCGCCAGTGGTCGGAAGAAGGTGCACGTGCCCGTCGACATGGGACCGGACCGCAGCGACGCACGGATGCACGCCAAGACCGTAGGATCCTACGCAGTGCCGTAGGGGACCGCACCGCCACTTCCCAGCAAATTAGGGACACTGTTGCTCCTGGGGTATCGGCGAGGATCATTCACAACCATCTCCATGAAGCTGGGCTACGGTCCCGCACACCGTTAGGCCATCTTCTGCTCACGCCCCAACATCGTGCAGCCCGCCTCCAGTGGTGTCGCGACAGGCGTGAATGGAGGGACGAATGGAGACGTGTCGTCTTCAGCGATGAGAGTCGCTTCTGCCTTGGTGCCAATGATGGTCGTATGCATGTCTGGCGCTGTGCAGGTGAGCGCCACAATCAGGACTGCATACGACCGAGGCACACAGGGCCAACACCCGGCATCATGGTGTGGGGAGCGATCTCCTACACTGGCTGTACACCTCTGGTGATCATCGAGGGGACACTGAATAGTGCATGGTACATCCAAACTGTCATCGAACCCATCGTTCTACCATTCCTAGACCGGCAAGGGAACTTGCTGTTCCAACAGGACAATGCACGTCCGCATGTATCCCGTGCCACCCAACGTGCTCTAGAAGGTGTAATTCAACTACCCTGGCCAGCAAGATCTCCAGATCTGTCCCCCATTGAGCATGTTTGGGACTGGATGAAGCGTCGTCTCACGTGGTCTGCACATCCAGCATGAACGCTGGTCCAACTGAGGCGCCAGGTGGAAATGGCATGGCAAGCCGTTCCACAGGACTACATCCAGCATCTCTACGATCGTCTCCATGGGAGAATAGCAGCCTGCATTGCTGCGAGAGGTGGATATACACTGTACTAGTGCCAACATTGTGCATGCTGTGTTGCCTGTGTCTATGTGCCTGTGGTTCTGTCAGTGTGATCATGTGATGTATCTGACCCCAGGAATGTGTCAATAAAGTTTCCCCTTCCTGGGACAATGAATTCTCGGTGTTCTTATTTCAATTTCCAGGAGTGTATATTTCTACAACAAAGAATAGTCAGTGATCACGAGAAGTTCACCTTGGACCATCAGACCTTGGTTTTGATATCTGACATTATAGTGAACCCGCCTACCTAAGGAGCATACTGTAGACTGAAAGAAGAATTAATTTCTCGGTGTGTGAAGTCAGTCGACATCAGAGTCAAAAAAGTACTGTACCAAGAGAAATGGGGAGATAGGACCCCGTCAGAATACTGGCGTCATTTACGCAGCCTGGTAGATAGATTGACAGTCTGTGATAGACTGTTACTCCACATATGGCAAGAACAGCTACCAATGCAAGTAAGAACTACACTAGCTATATACAACAAAAGATCAGTTGACAAACTGCTACTCGCTGCAGACAGAATCTACGAGATGCACGAGCCTACTGCAACAGTCGCAATGATGTCGACAGATGCCACGTACGGTAACTACCATTACCAGCAGGACCAAACTGATGATATAACAGTAAACTGTGCCGGTTGTAATGTGACAAACAACAAAAAGTTCAAATAAAATTAGAGATTTAAAAACTGCAATAGAGGATTTGCAAGCACAACTGCACATGCTACAGCGACCACAAGTTATTTTTAAGCGCAAGAGAGGCCGGGCTGGGCGTGAAACATGAAGTCAACAAGAGGACGAATGTAAGGTTTGTTGGTACCATAACCATTTTGGGAGAGATGCTACAAGATGTACATCACCATGCGCCTACTCGGACAACCAAGGTATGTACAGAAACAGGGCAGTGTTTTCATGTCAGTGACAACAGTCGTCAATACACATGCTTCCTGCTTCGAAAAGATTGTATGTATCAGACGTACTTATGGGTACAAGGTTTTTGGTGGATAACGGGTCAGACATTAGTTCGTGTTCTGTCAGCCATGCGCCACACAACGAAAAAGACACACAGCCACGTTTGAAGGCAGTGAATAACTTGGTGATTAACACGTACAGATGTAAAGTGTGCAAGATTGATGTGGGTTTTTTCAAACAGTTTACCTGGTCTTTTGTGATAGCTGGCATATCAGAACCTATTTTGGGCACTGATTTTCTGGCACATTTCAAGTTGGCGGTCGACTTACAAAAAAAATTTTTGTTAAATCTGACAGACAACAGTGCAATATCAAGCACTAAAGGGCATACAACTTGTGAGAAGCTATAGGTGATTGGCAACTCTGTAGCTGAAGAGCTACATGATGAAGAGAAGGTTCGGAGATGTTCTGACGGACAGACAAAAGAAGTTAAACATAGTATGGTTCACTGTATTCGTACCATGCCAGGACAACCAGTTTCACAATAAGCACATAGAATCGCACCAGAGAGATTGACAGATACAAAGGCAATATTCAAGGAAACGTTACAGGTGCGAATAATTCGCTGGTCAGACAGTCCGTGGTCTTCACCCCTACACTTAGTACGTAAGAAAGATGGATCATGGAGACCGTGTGGGGATTACCGAGCATTAAAGTCAAGAACCAATCCAGATAGATACCCAGTACCTAATATACAGGACTTCACATGTGCTTTGGCCGGCGTGAAAATTTTTAGCATCCTCGATTGCAAGAAAGCATACAACCAGATACCGGTGGCTCCAACAGATGTTCAGAAGACAGCAGTGATTACACCATTTGGATTATTCGAGTTTTTATTTATGCCTTTTGGCCTTAAGAATGCAGCACAGACTTGGCAGCGATTTATCGACAAGGTGATAAAGGGATTAACATTTTGCTTTGCTTATCTTGATGACATCTTGGTTTTCTCTCCAGATAGTCAAACACATGAACAGCATCTGTGTCAACTTTGCAAGCATCTATCTGACTACGGACTCGTTTTAAACAAAAATAAATGCATCATGCACAAGAACCAAGTCACTTTCCTCAGCCATATGTGTCATCAGAAGGTATATTGCCTCTGCCAGAGAAGATCGTGGCAATACAGGCCCTTCCAAAACCAACAAACTACCAAGAGCTACGACGATACATGAGATTAATAAATTTTTATAGACGTCACCTACCAGCAGCGGCTGCAGTGCAAGCACCACTCACTGATGCACTCAAGGGACACGACGCCAAAGGTCAACGAATAGTTAAGTGGACACATGAAATGGACAAAGCATTTAATGATCTTCAAGCAAGCCTCAGCAAAGCAGTGTTGCTCGCTCACCCAGTTCACTATGCACAGCTAGCTATTGCTGTAGAAGTGAGCCAGTCAGCAATAGGGGTGGCGCTGCACCAGCGTGTAGAAGCGCAATGGCAACCACTACAGTTTTTCTCTAAAAAGTTACAGACTGCACAACAGAAGTGGAGCATGTATGACAGAGATATATGCCATTTAAGAGGCGCAGAAAATTTAGTGGCTGACTATTTTTCACGTATTTGCGGGATTTCAGAAATTATAGACTATGATAAACTTGCAGTGGAACAGACCAAGGATGCAGAGCTATGACAGCTGTTAAACAACCCGTCTACAGGTCTGAAGTTCGAGCGAATTCTGGTGCCTAACTCCAAGCGGAAGCTGTGGTGCGACTTTTCTCAAGGCAGACCAAGACCATTCATTTCAGAAATATTGCGCAAGATGGCATTCGACAGTGTCCACACACTATCGCACCCAGGAGCCAACGCTACAATAAAGCTGCTGACAGACCTCTATGTGTGGCCTTCTATGAAGAGAGACGCATGCCTTTGGGTACGTTCTTGCATTCCTTGTCAACAGAGTAAAGTAGGACGACATGTGCATGCTGATATTGGAGATTTTCAAGGTACCTCTGCTAGATTTGCACATGTTCACGTGGACCTGGTTGGACCTCTCCCACAGTCATAGGGTTACAGATATTTGTTTACAGCCATAGATAGGCGCACAAGATGGGCAGAAGCAACTCCAATAGTCGATATTTCAGCCGAAACTACTGCTAAGACGTTTCTGTGTACGTGGGTTGCCCGTTTTGGATGCTTCCTTCATGTCACAACTGACCAAGGACGTCAGTTCGAATCTACGTTGTTCCTTGAGCTATCCAAAATGTGGGGTTTCCAACGCCACCGCACAACTGCCTATCACCCTGCCAGTAATGGTATGGTCGAACAATTGCACAGAACACTCAAAGCAGCATTGATGTGTCATCAAGAGAGATGGACAGAAGCATTACCATTAGTGTTGTTAGGCCTGCGGACAGCTCACAAACCAGATATTGGTGCATCAGTTGCCGAGATGGTTTACGGCGAGCTGCTACGGATTCCTGCAGATTATTTAGTACCAACCTCACTACCTGGATCAGAGGGTCTCACACACTGGGTGCAGCAGCTAAAACGTCACTGCATGAATATACGTTGCCTGCCACCTTCTCGCCATGGTAGCTGTAAGGTGTTTGTACACAAAGACTTGTACAATTGCTCTCACGTAATGTTGCGAACAGACTCAGTCAAATTGCCTTTACAACCACCATATACGGGCCCATTTCAGGTGCTGAGTAGAAATAAGCATACCGTGTACATAATGTACAATGGTGTTATGATAAAAGTATTGATTGAACGTGTCAAGCCAGCATGGGTTTTACCCTCTCCGAACTCTGACACCACGCCTGTGCATCAACACATGATGGACGCAGAGCGTACCAAAACACCGCTCAGTACATCGTCCAAGACAGGTGAATCACCACCACAAACAACAACGGCACCGCCCCTGATATACCCGACGCACACCAGAGCTGGACGTCGAATAAAATTCAAGTATCAAGATATCCCTGGGGCTCCACACTTTAAGGGGTGGGCAGTGATATTTTTCATGTCTGGTGAAAAGTGATATCAAAAGTGCGCGAGAGGTTTTTTTTGGTCATGTGTCATTTTTTATCTTTGTCGTAAGACTATAGGATCTCCTAGTTTTTGTTACTTCTCGGTTGTTTTGTTTAGTTGCTTGTCATTGTGAGTTTTCATGAATAAATATATTTTGTTAACTCTTTATACCGGACGGCTATGCAATTATTTTTTGTAGGCAAGTCACCTACAATATTACTCTGCTTTGGAACTCACTAAATTCATTCTTTTCTGATCTCATACACATACTTTTCCTCTTTGCATTAGCCTCCTGCGTATAATATTTTCAAAGTACCAGTATATAACTTTAACTGCATTTTTTCTTCCTTATTTAACCTTACAGGACCTGCATTAACATTATTTCTTCTGAACATAGGCACAATATTGACTAACTGATCGGAAAATATTTTCTAAAAAATAAAACTCTAAATGGGCTAATGTTGTTCTACAGTAAGGCAATGTTAGTCCATTTAGGAAATAAATGTTTTTGTCCAAACAATAAAGTTTAATGATGCACTCTGTTTCAAAATGTCTCAGGAAATGATCAATTTTATCACAGTTTTTTTTGCCTTTTTGGAAGCAAAAATCTAAATAATGAACATAATAGTAAACATTTTTTGTATGAACTATGAAATATTATTGAATAGAATGTTCTAGAAAAACTGCGTAGAACTGACACTAAGTGTTAAAATTCTAAAGAAATATGCACCATAATCAATAATGTTAAATGTGGGTTACAGGCTAGTTGATTGTGTCAAGCAATATAATTTTAGCACTGAAACTTCTATTAATATAAGAAATGAAAATAATAGAGCACTTCACCAGGTTTGCACATTTTAAAAGCAATTTTTGACATTTGTGCTTTTGAAGTTTTGTACATAAAAAATAAATTGCAAATGAAAACAATCATTCTCAAACACTCACTTTATTATTGTAAAACTTACTGTTACACTTATGTCTTCTTCATGATTATGTAATTTTTCATCTTACCTTTTCTAGAGGACAGTGCAAGTCACTGTAGTTGTTGTTGAGCAGTTATTAAAAGTTAATCACTTGTCAGATGTTAAAGTATGCAGTAGGCAACTGTTATAAAAGTTTAAAAGAAAAAAAAATGCACTATTTTTTATGAATAAGTCTTGAAGTTCTGGACCTCTTCAGGGGGGGGGGGGGGGGGGGGACTGGTTGCAGTATAGAGCTGCAGAACGGACTGTTGTTATTTAGTATCAGAAATTTAAATTCAAGTAGGAATTATTAGATTATTAGTATTATTGTGTAGTGGAGGTAATTGTAGTAGTAGTAATAGTGACATCCATTAGTTAAGAAATCTGTTATTTATGTGGCATGTTAGTGGAGTAATTGAGGAGAAAAAGGAACCATGTTCTGCTCCCAGTCTCTTTCCTGTCCCTCACCATCATACTCTGCAGCTGAAATATGGATTTTTGGAATGAAGAAAATCAGTTATATGCACGTGTTGAGCTCAGCAGGTATGATTTGAATATTAGTTTCTAAGATGACCATGAACAACTGTGTGGCAGTTCAAAAAACTACTTCTTACTTACCTGCTATGAATGAGTTTTAAAACTGAAAATCTTTGTGCTCTGCAGAATTTTCTCCAATGCAAATATGTATGTTATTGTGGTCTTCAGTCCTGAGACTGGTTTGATGCAGCTCTCCATGCTACCCTATCCTGTGCAAGTTTCCTCATCTCCCAGTACTTACTGCAACCTACATCCTTCTGGATCTGCTTAGTGTATTCATCTCTTGGTCTCCATCTACGATTTTTACCCTCCACACTACCCTCCAATGCTAAAGCAAGCAAGCAAGCAAATATGTAACCAATGCTGAATGTACATTATAGATAGGTGTCTTACTTCCTTCGAGACACTATTGTGTGTTCTGTGCATTAAAGTTTTAAAATGACATAATTTAATTCATTATCTTATGCATACAAATCAAATAACAGTAGACAGCACAAATGTGCTTCATTCACTCTTTACGTAGCTAGGAATGGTGTAATTCAGTCCTTTAGGTGTTTTTATCTTATGCATACAAATAAAACCACAGTAGACAGTAGAAATGCACTTCATTCACTCTTTACATAGTTAGGAATGGTGTAACTCAGTCCTTTAGGAACTATGTTGATCTTTGCATTTGTTTATGCATGATTTTCAGCAGCTGTTCATCAAAAACACAGTAAACTGATGCATCACAATAGGAAAATAATTACATTTGTTGGTAAACAGTAAAGTCTTCCACACTTTTCTTTTCTAAAATAATGCATGACCTCCATCCCCTGTCCACATAATTTCATTCTGCCTTTGGGCTGATATTTTACGATGTGAGTCTTTTGCTACTATTGGGTATTATCAGCAGACAAATGATATTAATTAAATAAGTATCCATCCTTGTTAATATTTTCGTTAAAATTTAAATTGTAAACAAAAAAAAAGGAGAAAAGAAAAAGGGAAACTTTCTGCACAAGCAAAATAATTTTTATTCAGTGAAAGTTATTGAGTATCTAGGTAAGTACCAAAAGGATGTGTAATGCCTATTTCACAAAGCACAGAGAATATTATAAACATGGCGTACAAACAAAGAAGAAAAATTCCAAAACTACGCCTAGCTTCAAACATCATTAATGGAAAAGCAATAATGCAGGAGGTAAGTCCAAATAAATGGAATATTATGCAGTTGAGTGTGTGTGACCCAAAGGGAACCTGTAAAATAGAAAGAAATATTACCATGATTTAAAAAGAACTTTTGGGATATAATAGAAAAAAATGGAAGAAACAAAGGTAGTAACTTATTACATAGTTGAGAAAGTGTTGACAGTTGGTAGGCATGTATACAAAACTTTAAGATGATGTCTTTCTCTAAAGTTGATCAGTACAGAAAAAGCAGAGACACATGCACACAGTATTGTCTCAACTCACTACATTGTAGTGGCACTGCAGATAGACTGAGATAAATGGATATGCCAGGAAAAGTTGTGTCAGGTGGAATAGGAGAAATTATATGGGTAGTGGGACTAACAACTGGATGGAAGATTGACTGACAGTTAGGAGGCAGGGGCAGGAAGCTGATGTGAAATTTTGCTGTAATGAGGCATGATGACAGGGGTAGAGGTGGGTCTGGATCATAGGGTAGCTGAAGTTGAAATCAGTAGCACTCCAGGACATGTAGAAGAGCAATTCCCATCTACACATTAGAGAATCCAGTGTGTGTGTGTGTGTGTGTGTGTGTGTGTGTGTGTGTGTGTGTGTGTGTACAGATTGTGGAGTAACTACAGAATCTGAGGATGTTCAGCAGCATGTTTTCCCACTGGGTTGTCAACTCTCGTAGCCTAGGTCTGGCAGTGGCCGTTCATTCTGATGATAATGCCCACATAAAGCTATTGCAGAAATTTCAGGAAAGCTGATATCTGATATGACAAGTTTCACAGATGGCCCTGCCTCATTTCCAGTAGCTTCCTACAGTAATGAAACTGGCCATTGTTTCAAACTCATTTTATTGAGGAATGTGATCCATCCATGTCACATTTTTGTTTTGTTACTAACTAATTATTTGTGTTAAGATTGTATAAGTGTAGCTACTAAATGATTTTGGTATGTTACTTGCAATTATATGTTACAGAAACTCTGAGTATCTTAATTCACTTCTTCAAAATCCTACTCTTAATCATTTTTGTAATCGAATACAATGAACATGGTCTTAAAAGTATGTTTATTTTCAAAATTCAATACATTTTCTTACAAAATGCTCAAGAGTGTGTTGGTGTTCATATCATCTGAATCAAAAAGGTAACTGAAGTATTCAAGTACAGTTATTTATGCAGACCAAAGTAATTGTGTCTTGCACTTGTTCTATTCTCTTTGGCACTAGTCTGTATTGATAGTTCACTCAAAACCTTTAATTCCTGCAGGTTTGAGTTAGTCCCAGGTTCTGCAAGAGGGCTGCGAGTGCCCAAGGGAAGTGTATTTAGAGGCATGCATAGGGTGCTGAAGGGAAGATGTGCTGAAGGAAAGATGTTTAAAGGTTAGCAGAAAGGAGAGCACCATGGTCTCAGTGATGTGTCAACAATGAGTAGGGGCCCATCACTGCTGTGTATACAGTGACCATGGTGACCATGTTCTGAAGGGTCTTGGATGCTATTTACTGCGTATTGATGAACTATGCCTTGGTTAGAGGTCTCAATCCTGATATATTAATGCATAGTTAGTGTGGCTAATCTATTGGTTGTGATATTAGAGTAATATGTTGTGTGGCTACAGCCAGTGGCAGCTTGTGAGTATTCATTCTGGGTGTTCACAAATTTTTAGATTTAGATAAATTCGAGGGTGCAAAATTGATAGCATCTGCTGTATAACAATTACACTTATCAACAAGTTTATACAACTACAGCCACTGCCAGTAATAATAATAACAGTAATAATAATAATAATAATAATAATAATAATAATAACAATAATAATCCCCATGGAGGCCAGGGAAAAGAATAGGCCTCCGGTATGCTCTGCCAGTCGTAAATGTTGTGACAGTGCCACGACATTTAACAGTGCCGCCACGACAGCACGCGCAAACGGCGATAGAGGCGCTCCGCAAATCGGCTGAGCGTGGGAGTGCCACCTAGCTACGAACGGCGGTGGCCGCATGTCACGGCACGGCAGTCGAATATGAGAGACTGAGTTGTTATCATGTGATCAGCTATTGTTTCTAAAAGAGAGTGTTGAATATCCACGCAATTATTGGTGATTAAAGGTTATAACACTTTTTGGAGACGAGGTCGGATATTTTTACTGCGTTGTGGATTTGCGTGTTCGTGACGGGGTAGACATGGGACAGCTTATGCAAGCGCTCATTGAACAACAAACACAGCTGATGGCTACTATTCAGGCTCAACAAACACAGCTGACGGCAGCGATTCAGGCGTTGTCGACATTGCTTACTCATCGCCTGTCTTCCTCTTCTCCGCCTCCATTCCCTCCTTACGACGAGGCCGCTGAAGACAGGGAGGATTATGAGAAGCGTTTGCGGCAACACTTCTTGGCTTTCGGTGTTGTCGACGCTCCTTTGTGTAAGTCGTTATTCCTATCTTGGATTTCCCCTCGGATCTATCGGCTGCTATCTCACTTAGCCCCTCTGCTGGAACGTGCCTCCCTATCCTTCCAAGAAATGTGTGACTTATTGTCTGACTATTATCGAAAAAACACCCACGTCGTTGCCGCCCGCGTGGCGTTCTAACGGTGTCGTAAACGGCCCCAACAATCTTACCGGGCTTGGGCGGCGGAACTACACGGTCTGAGTAGGAAATGTCAGTTTGTCATGGACACACATCACGAGTCTTATGCTGATTCAGTGGTTAGGGATGCTATTCTACGGCTTGTTCCTGATAAAGAAGTTCGGCAACATGCCCTACAACTGCCAAATCCGTTGTTGTCGGAAGTTCTAAGCATCGCTCAATCCTTTGAAGTGTCTCACGCTGCTGGGGCGCAAATAGACGCGTGGTGTGATGTAGGCGCTGTACAGTCAACTCTCGACATGGAGAATTTGCCTGTTTCACAGGAGAACGACGATGTGGCGGCGGTTCACTCACGTCAACAACATCGCGTTGGGCCGCAACGCTCGCAGCGAAACCAGCAACCACAGAAGCTGGTTCGTTCCGCACTTCCTTCTTGCCCCCGTTGTTTCATACAGCACGACAGGGCAGCGTGTCCAAAACGTTGGGCCACGTGTAATTCATGTAGGAAAATAGGCCACATTGCTTCTGTGTGTCAGTCCCCTAAAGTTCCTGTCGACGAGGATAAGGTGTCGGACATGGATGTTCACTGTGTGCTTTCTCAAACAAATAAGTTGTTTGTTACTGTTCGTGTTCTGGATAAAGACATCCGCATGCAAGTGGACACTGGCTCTGCGGTAACTCTCATTAATTCTCGCACGTATTTGGCGTTGGGCTCCCCTCCTTTGTCTCCAGTTACGTGAAATCTGAGGACTTATAATAAACAGAAAATTCCTATCATGGGCCAGTTTGATGCTTCCACTGCCTACAAGTCTGTTGTTCGGCCCGTCACGTTTTATGTGGTGGATCATGCGGGCACTGAAAACCTGTTTGGTTATGATGCTTTCCAGTTGTTCGGTTTCTACATTGATTATGATGTGCACCTCATATCTGAGGATATTCCATATCAACAGGTGGATGGATTGTGTTCTGAATTTTCATCCGTGTTCTCTGCTGGTCTGGGTTGTGCCAAGGATTTTGAAGCCCACATTACTCTTAAACCTACGGCTCGCCCTAAGTTTTTCTGGACACGCCCTATTCCGGTGGCATTGCGTGCACCTGTCAAGCTAGACAGGTTAACAGCTTCAAGGATTCTCCTTCTGGTTACCTCCAGCGAATGGGCATCGCCGATCGTGGTGGTTTCTAAACCAAACGGGAGTCTGCGATTGTGTGGTGAGTTTAAAGCCACTGTCAATGCTCAGAGCCTCATTGACACTTATCCTCTTCCCCGTCCTGAGGAGTTGTTTACCAAGCTCACTGGGGACTAGTTCTTTTCCAAACTTGACTTATCGGAGGCGTACCATCAGTTGCCGTTGGACGCTACTTCCAAGGAATTTCTCGTTATCAACACTCCTTGTGGGTTGTATCAGTACCAGCGGTTACCATTTGGCGTCGCTAGTGCACCGGACATTTTTCAGCGGTTTTTGGAACAACTCACGGCTTCCGTTCCCGGCTGCATAAACTATCTGAATGACATTGTTGTCACGGGGGCCTCCACTGAGGAGCACCTTCGTAATTTGCGTTCACTGTTGCGGGTTTTGCATTCGGCTGGGTTGAGGTGCAATCTGGACAAGTCACAGTTCTTCCAACCCTCCATTGTGTATCTTGGTTTCCACTTGTCACGTACAGGTATACGTCCTCTACGTCAGCACGTTGCGGCCATTAACGCTCTACCCCGGCCGTCTACGGTCAAAGAACTTCAGGCGTTTCTAGGCAAGATTGCTTATTATCACAAATTCATTCCATCCTCAGCGGCTGTAGCTTATCCTCTGCATCAGCTGTTACGCAAAAACGTCCCCTTCTGTTGGTCCGACGGGTGTGAGCAGGCTTTTGTCCGCCTGAAGGCTCATTTGCAGTCAGCGCCTTGTCTTGCCACATTCCGTCCGGGTCAGCACTTGGTTCTGGCGACTGATGCAACACAGTATGCCCCAGGGGCTGTTCTCGCCCATCGGTATGATGATGGGTCAGAACTACCCATCGCCTATGCTTCCAAGACCCTCAACGAGGCGCAACGGCATTACTCTCAAATCGAAAAGGAGGCGCTCGCTATCATTTATGCTCTAAAAAAGTTCAGCGTTTTTTTGTATGGTTCTAAGTTTCACCTCATCACCGACCACAAACCGCTGTCTCACTGTTCAAGCCCATCGGCGTCGCTTCCAGATAAGGCAGCTCACCGCCTGCAACGTTGGGCCTTATACTTGTCTCGTTTTCATTATGAGATTCACTATCGCCCCACAGCCCAGCACACCAACACTGACGCATTGTCGCGATTGCCAATGGGCAACGACCCAGTTTTCGATCGTGATGAACTCCTCTGTTTCCACATTGATGAGAAAGAACGTCGCGTGGTCGAGCATTTTCCACTTACAGGTTCGAAGGTCGTGTCGGCTACTGCGCGGGATCCGGTCCTACATCGGGTGATCGGTTTTGTTCACTGGGGTTGGCCAGACAGGACTAAGGGCCGGGCATCGGACCCCCTTCGCAAGTACCATGCCTTGCACCTTCGTCTGTCTGTTCGTGATTGTGCTGTTCTTCTGGCCACGGATGGCGCATCTCCACGGGTCGTGGTGCCAGCCTCTCTTCGCAAAGATGGTCTCAAACTGTTGCACGAAGGCCATTGGGGTATTTCTTGGACTAAGTCCCTGGCCCGCAGGCACGTTTACTGGCCCGGTATTGATTCGGACATCGCCCATATGGTTGCTGCGTGTGGTCAGTGTGCTCAACAACTGGCTGCACCTCGTACAATGCCCTCGCCGTGGCCTGATCCAGCTCAGCCATGGGAACGGGTGCACGCCGACTTTGCCGGCCCCTTCCTCGGTACTTATTGGCTACTGTTGATTGACGCCTACTCGAAGTTTCCGTTTGTTGTTAGATGTCCGTCACCCACCACTGCGGCGATGACGCTGGCTTTGTCCAAAATCTTTGCGCTAGAAGGTCTTACATCCACGATCGTCACAGACAATGGCCCTCAGTTCTCTTCGCAGGCCTTCCGTGATTTTTGTACTGGACAAGAGATTCGTCATGTTACAGCACCTCCCTTCCATCCGCAATCGAATGGGAAGGTCAAGCGCCTTCTCCTCACTTTCAAATGCCAGATGAAAAAATTCCTTAGTGATTTTTCCACAGATGATGCTCTGCTGCAATTTCTGAGTTCTTATCGCTTCATGCCTCTGGGTGATCGCAGCCCTGCTGAACTCTTGCATGGCCGCCAACCGCGCACTCTACTGCACCTGCTTCACCCTGTCAGGCCTTGTGCTGTGTCCCCTAGTGCGGGAAAATACTTGGTGGGCGCTGACGTGTGGGCATGAGGGTATGGATCTCGCCCTAAATGGATTCCAGGGGTGGTCAAGGTTCTTCGCGGCCGCCGGCTTTGTAAGGGCGACGGCACCGTTGTTCGCCATTACGACCAGACGCGCCCACGAGTGGTGGCCACGCCAGTGCCACCACCCCATCCTTCGCCTCCGCCAGCCCGAGAAGCCAGTCCTGTCGCTGCTGCCGATCTACTGTACGTGTTGATGCAGCCGACGTTGCTGGAACCGGCCCCAGTTGCGACGCCGCCTTCTCTGGGACCCATCTCGCTGGAGCACACTCCTAGGTCCATGACACCTATGGATGCTGCTCCGGAGTTTTCACCCATCATCTCATCCAGGAGGCACGTTCCATGCACAAGCTTCCGTCCTGGACATTTTCGACCATACTCTCGTGTCTCACCACGGGATCTCCTCGGGGCCTCACAAGAGGCCATGGATGTCTCCGCGCTGTCCATGTCTTCAAGAAAGTGAGTGTTTTTTTTCCAAGGGGGGAAAAGTGTTGTGACAGTGCCACGACATTTAACAGTGCCACCACGACAGTGCGCGCAAACGGCGATAGAGGCGCTCCGCAAATCGGCCACCTAACTACGAACGGCGCCGGCCGCATGTCACGGCATGGCAGTCGAATACGAGAGACTGAGTTGTTATCATGTGATCAGCTATTGTTTCTAAGAGAGAGTGTTGAATATCCTCGCAATTATTGGTGATTAAAGGTTATAACAGTAAAAGGCGACGAAAAGAACAAACCACTAATAGGGCTAACCCCCCTTTTAGTGTGATTAGTTGGTTCAGGACACAACTAAAGAAGCCTCAGACAAGTGCTGTCATGGTTGGGGACAACGCTTGAACCCTATGCTTACCCACAATGGTAACGACACTGCTAGCCAACTGGAAAATGATTTAAATCGAAATAGAGGTGGTTTGCAGGATATGCTTCCTGCAACCACTCTAGAAGGATAACAAAGACAGAGGATGAGATGGTCAGATGAAGTTAATCGACACCTCATGTTCTGTTATTACCAAACAACAAACCTAGGAACCAACACAACTGGATACAGATCACAAGTATACACAACATTTATAACCAGATACCCAGAATTAAAATTTTTAACAGAACAACGACTAGCTGATCAGATCCGTGTAATAATAAAAAAGAACAGGATACCCCAGTCAGAATTAGAAAACATCAAACAACAAGAACAACAAATACTGGAACAAAATAATGTGCAATCAAAAGAAGAAGAAGAAAATACAGTAATGGACTCACACACCCCAGAACAAACAAACAAAGAACAACACGCATCAATTAAACAATCATAGGAAAACGAAATCTTACGACTGCCACCAGAACAAGTACAAATAGAACACGAAGTGACACACATGTTAGATATAGAACAAAAATTTCAGCTGACATATATAGAATACAAAGACACAAATACAGACATTAGACCATTCTTGCATAGACTGCCAAATAACCCACAAGTCGAAACAACAATAAAAACTATCAACACAATCATACACAACAAAATAAATGAAAACACAACTATGGAAGAGTTACAACTACTGATTTATATAGGCGCACTCACTACACTAAATATACACACTGGGCAGAGATCAGAACCAACCAACACACAGAAGAAACCCACAAAACCTGCATGGCAACACAGCCTACAGATCAGAATAGAAAAACTGAGAAAAGACATTGGACAGCTAACAAAATTTATAAGAAAAGAAATATCAGACAAAAAACGAAAAAGGTTAGATAAAATCTCACAACAAGAAGCGATAGAGCAATTAGATGAAAAGAAGCAGAAATTACAAGCATTGGCCAAACGACATAGAGGATACAAAAAAAGTGAAAATAGAAGGAAACAAAACCAAACATTAAACAAAAACCAAAAGAAATTTTACCAGACAATAGATAACACACACATTAAAATAGACAATCCACCAAACATAACAGACATGGGACACTTCGGGAGCAACATATGGTCAAACCCAGTACAACATAACAGGCATGCATGGTGGATAGAAGCAGAAACAGACACATAGAAGATGATACCACAAATGAGTGAAGTGATAATTTTGTAACATGAAGTCACCAAAGCAATTAATTCTACTCACAATTGGAAAGACCCTGCAAAAGATAAAATAGCAAATTTCTAGCTAAAGAAGTTCATCTCAACAAATTCACATCTAATTAAATTATTTAACAGTTACATTGCAGACCCATACACATTCCCTGATACACTTACACATGGAATAACTTATATGAAACCTAAAGATCAAGCAGACACAGCAAACCCAGCTAAATACCGCCCCATAACATGGCTACCAACAATATATTAACTTCAGTCATTACACATAAATTAATGACACATACAACACAGAACAAAATTATAAATGAAGAACAAAAAAGCTGTTGCAAAGGAGCACGAGGATGTAAAGAGCAACTGATAATAGATGCAGAGGTAACATATCAAGCTAAAACTAAACAAAGGTCGCTACACTACGCATACATTGATTACCGAAAAGCTTTTGATAGTGTACCCCACTCATGGTTACTACAAATATTGGAAATATACAAAGTAGATCCTAAATTGATACAGTTCCTAAACATAGTAATGAAAAATTGGTAAACCACACTTAATATCCAAACAAATTCAAATAATATCACATCACAGCCAATACAGATTTAGTGTGGAATATACCAAGGAGACTCATTAAGTCCTTTCTGGTTCTGCCTTGCTGTGAACCCACTATCCAACATGCTAAATAATACAAATTATGGATAAAATATTACTGGAACATACCCAAACAATATCACACATTTGCTATACATGGATGATCTAAAACTACTGGCAGCAACAAATCAACAACTCAACCAATTACTAAAGATAACAGAAGTATTCAGCAATGATATAAATATGGCTTTTGGAACAGACAAATGTAAGAAAAATAGCATAGTCAAGGGAAAACACACTAAACAAGAAGATTACATATTGGATAACCACAGCGACTGCATAGAAGCGATGGAAAAAACAGATGCCTATAAATATCTAGGATACAGACATAAAATAGGAATAGATAATACAAATATTAAAGAAGAACCAAAAGAAAAATATAGACAAAGACTAACAAAAATAATGAAAACAGAACCGACAGCAAGAAATAAAACAAAAGCTTTAAATACTTATGCTATACCAATATTGACCTACTCATTTGGAGTAGTGAAATGGAGTAACACAGACCTAGAAGCACTCAATACACTTACACGATCACAATGCCACAAATATAGAATACATCACATACATTCAGCAACAGAAAGATTCACATTAAGCAGAAAGGAAGGAGGAAGGGGATTTATCGACATAAAAAACCTACATTATGGACAGGTAGACAATTTAAGAAAATTCTTTCCACACTCCTGGAAATTGAAATAAGAACACCGTGAATTCATTGTCCCAGGAAAGGGACACTTTATTGACACATTCCTGGGGTCAAATACATCACATGATCACACTGACAGAACCACAGGCACATAGACACAGGCAACAGAGCATGCACAATTTCGGCACTAGTACAGTGTATATCCACCTTTCGCAGCAATGCAGGCTGCTATTCTCCCATGGAGACGATCGTAGAGATGCTGGATGTAGTCCTGTGGAACGGCTTGCCATGCCATTTCCACCTGGCACCTCAGTTGGACCAGCGATCGTGCTGGACGTGCAGACCGCATGAGACGACACTTCATCCAGTCCCAAACATGCTCAATGGGGGACAGATCCGGAGATCTTGCTGGCCAGGGTAGTTGACTTACACCTTCTAGAGCACGTTGGATGGCACGGGATACATGATGACGTGCATTGTCCTGTTGGAACAGCAAGTTCCCTTGCCGGTCTAGGAATGGTAGAATGATGGGTTCGATGACGGTTTGGATGTACCGTGCACTATTCAGTGTCCCCTCGACGATCACCAGAGGTGTATGGCCAGTGTAGGAGATCGCTCCCCACACCATGATGCCAGGTGTTGGCCCAGTGTACCTCGGTCATATGCAGTCCTGATTGTGGCGCTCACCTGCACGGCGCCAAACACGCATACGACCATCATTGGCACCAAGGCAGAAGCGACTCTCATCGCTGAAGACGACACATCTCCATTCGTCCCTCCATTCACGCCTGTCGCGACACCACTGGAAGCGGGCTGCACGATGTTGGGGCGTGAGCGGAAGACGGCCTAACGGTGTGCGGGACCGTAGCCCAGCTTCATGGAGACGGTTGCAAATGGTCCTTGCCAATACCCCAGGAGCAACAGTGTCCCTAATTTGCTGGGAAGTGGCGGTGCGGTCCCCTACGGCACTGCGTAGGATCCTACGGTCTTGGCGTGCATCCGTGCGTCGCTGCGGTCCGGTCCCAGGTCGACGGGCATGTGCACCTTCCGCCGACCACTGGCGACAACATCGATGTACTGTGGAGACCTGACGCCCCACGTGTTGAGCAATTCGGCGGTACGTCCACCCGGCCTACCGCATGCCCACTATATGCCCTCGCTCAAAGTCCGTCAACTGCACATATGGTTCACGTCCACACTGTCGCGGCATGCTACTAGTGTTAAAGACTGCGATGGAGCTCCGTATGCCACAGCAAACTGGCTGACACTGACGGCGGCAGTGCACAAATGCTGCGCAGCTAGCGCCATTCGACGGCCAACATCGCGGTTCCTGGTGTGTCCGCTGTGCCATGCGTGTGATCATTGCTTGTACAGCCCTCTGGCAGTGTCCGGAGCAGGTATGGTGGGTCGGACACACTGGTGTCAATGTGTTCTTTTTTCCTTTTCCAGGAGTGTAGAACGAGCAGAAACTAGCAAAATACACAAAGCAATCACTCATATAAATACATCGGCTACACCACTGCAATGTCATAACCACTTCTACAACCCTTTAGATCACAGAACATCAACAGATACGAAGAAAGTAAATTGGAAAAAGAAAACACTACATGGCAAGGACCTGCATCATCTAACACAGCCACACATCGATCGAGACGCATCCAACACATGGCTAAGAAAAGGCAATATATACAGTGAGACGGATGGATTCATGATTGCAATACAGAATCAAACAATAAATACCATATATTACAGCAAGCATATTATTAAAGATCCCAATACCACAACAGATAAATGCAGACTTTGCAAACAACAAATAGAAACAGTAGATCACATAACAATCGGATGTACAATACTAGCAAATACAGAATACCCCAGAAGACATGACAATGTAGCAAAAATAATACATCAACAGCTTGCCTTACAACATAAACTTATAAAACAACACGTTTCCATATACAAGTATGCACCACAAAATATACTGGAGAAAGATGAATACAAATTATACTGGAACAGAACCATTATAACAGATAAAACAACACCACATAACAAACCTGACATCATACTCACCAATAAAAAGAAGAAATTAACACAACTAATCGAAATATCCATACCCAATACAACAAATATACAAAAGAAAACAGGAGAAAAAATTGAAAAATACATCTAACTAGCTGAGGAAGTCGAGGATATGTGGCATCAGGATAAAATTGACATTATACCAATTATACTATCAACTACAGGAGTCGTACCACACAATATCCACCAGTACACCAATGCAATACAGCTACATCCAAACTTATATATACAACTACAGAAATCCATAATTATTGATACATGTTCAATTACCCGAAAGTTCCTAAATGCAATATAACATATACTGTACAGTTAAAAGGAAGTCACGCTTGATCAAGGTCCGCGTCACTTTCTACTTTTGACCAGACATAACGTCTGAGATAAGAAAGAAATAATAATAATAACAAGAATGCATAACTTATCTGACAAAAGAAAGGTATTATTTTTGTGAAATTTTGTTGTTTTGTGCAAAATTAAGTACTGTTTAGGGCAATAAGGAAATAATTATACAGGCAAATGTACAAGATACATAACAGATGTATTAGTTCATGAATATACTTCTAGGGTCAAAATCAGATATTATCATGCTGCACTCACACAATTACTTCTGCTAACTGTACACTTGCTAGTTAAGTGTTCACTTGTAGTCACGCTTATTTGATTTTGTCACTCTCTCAGTCAAAGGATCTGTTCTCAGAGGTCCTAGTTCCTTTGTAGCTAACTTTTCATGGTAATTTACTTTTCTGTTTCCAGAATGAGATTTTCTTTCTACAGCAGAGTGTGCACTGATAAAAAATTTCCTGGCATCTTAATGCTATGTACCAAACTGAGACTCAAACTTGGGACCTTTGCCTTTTACAGTAAAGTGCTCCACTGACTGAGCTACTCTAGCAAGACTCACAATGAGTCCTCACAACTTTACTTTTCTGTTAGCATTTAAAACAGCTTCAACATAATTCCTGTATACACTGCACACAAAAGCTGAATCACACAGTAAACAACGAACTCCAAATACAAAGTGCCTTTCGTGGAAATGATTAAACTCATGCACTAATGTCTACCAACATGGTCACTTGACTAGAATCCAGATGAGGTGCTGAGATCCATAAGGGTCTAAAGCACACTGCTGTTGATCTCACATTTAAATATCAGAGAAACCACTGAGGGCTTTTCATGAATTTTCATATATACAGTGTGGGCCTATAGGACAGATAAACTTGACTCACCATAAGCTCAACATATTTCAGAAGCATGAATAAATGCTGCAATCTCACAATCGACAGTGACATACTTTAGACCCTCATGATTGTTGGCGCCTCAAATGGGTTACTGTCTGATAAAATTCATAACGTAATATACCATAACTCATTCAGAAACCCAAAAAATAGATTTACTGTTAGTACAACTTTAACATATACTGACATCCAATTTTACTGCAGTATATAGTGAGTGTATTAGTATATCTGAGGAGTGTGCTATCATCTAGCAGGATTTATGCTGAGCAAATGGGGATAAAAGTTTCTAGCATTGTGCTATCATCTGGTGCCTCTGATGTAAACGTCTAGTTGAGTAGCAATGTTTAGCTGTGCACATCGTGAACCGTATACATGTTTATCAGGCTGTATTTGACCTGTAAGGCAATTATGTCATGCGAGTTGCACATGCGTTAAAGCTCCTTAAAATGTGTACAACTGCAGGTGTGTGTGTGACCCTGACACCAAGTTTCAAGGAGCAGTAGCACAGTAGTTTAGGTGCTGTATCTTTCAGATTTCAGCATCTATGTTATGTTCTAGCACCATTCAAAGAAAAATAACAAATAAATCTGCAAGGTGTTGAAAGTTAGGGTGTTCACATGCTCTTGAGCTCTTACACAGCTGCTGCCACTGGCTGCAGCTAAGTTTGGTGGTGTGATAAAGGTCCACCTCTCATTCTGCATGATGTTACGATGGATGTGTTATATATTCAGTTACTTTTACACAATTTGACGATACCCCAAAAGGATGGAATGTGTTATTGAGATACATAACTTTGCAACTCAGACTCTTTTTCAATCTGAAAGGGATTGCAAATAATTGCTGTTTGGCATAAACTGAAGATTTAGTCAGTTCTGATTTAGGTGTACTAACATGCCATGTTTCTGTTCTCATTATATATTGATATGTTTTCATGTGAGCAATCGCTGGGACACTGTATGTGAATAATTTTTTTCTTCACACTCACGTGTGCGCACATACACGCACACGCGCGCGCGCACACACACACACACACACACACACACACACACACACACACACACACAAACAAACCTGTGTTGCAAACCAAAGTCAACTGTTGTGACCAACATCTTTCCTTGTTCTAAAGAGCAGTCAGGCTATGTTAAAAATTGTACTGTTCTGTGTAACACTGTCCACACATCATCACTGATGCTGTGTTTAAATCATAATCAAGGTATCTGGATGTGTTACCTTTCCTTTAACATTATTCAATGCCATTATATTTTAGTCACACACCAAGTGAGCTTGTTTTTCAGTGGTAAGTCTCCTACAGGCATCCAGCTTAGCGTTAACTTTATACTGTTTGAAACTTTTTGAACAGTGTTGACTACTGGTTGCACCTTTGCCCATGTTTAAAAAGCAAAAGAAAAACCAATATTCTATGAACTAAATCTAGTTAGAGCAAATGTTTAGCTAGTTTCTGCTTTTCCTGTAAACACTATTTGCACAGAAAAGGGAGTGGCTCATGTCAAATTTCTTGTATGGTCACAAATGACTGGACTTAAGTTCTTTTGTCAAAATGATGCATATGTGTAGTGATTAAATTATTTATGGAGACATGTTAAATGAGATCACCTTACTTGACACCTCTTGACTCACTAGACTAGTTAGTTCAGAATAATGTGCAAGCACAATCTCAGATTGTTATAGGTGGAACATAGCTCCAAGCATTATTGATAAAATGTTTTCTTCTCTTTTGCAAGAGTATAATATTTTGTGTATCACAATATTACAAAACAGATAGATCACTACTCACCATATAGCAGAGATACTGAGGCACAATCAGGCACAACCAAAAGACTACTAAACATGTAAGCTATCAACTAGAAGGCTGCCTTCTGAAACAGACAACAGAGGAAATGTTTTCCGCTAGAGATACAATGACTACAGGTGGCTAGGTTGTATGGAAGGGACTTCTTGACAGCTGTCAAAGTGGAGGTTCTGTTTGTGGTTGGCAGGTTTGATATGGACAGAGGTGTCATTGTAGACACTTTTGAGGTGGAGGTCACAATTGAGGAAGGTGGTTTGTTGGGTTAAGGCATTCAGGTTCAAGAGGAACATGGATATGGTGTCCTCACCCTTGACCCAAATCACGAAGATGTCATCAGTGTATCTGAGCCAGGTGAGACTTCTTGGTGCTTAGGAAATATTCCTCTAAATACCCCATTACTATGTTGGCATAGGATGGTGCCATGTGGATGACCATTTCAGTACTCCAGATTTGAATGCCCCACCCACTATTATCTCTACTCCTCCCATGGTGCCATTCCACCACCCAAAAACCTACACAATATCCTTGTCCATCCCTACCAACTCTTCCTCTCAACCCCTTGCCTCATGACTGATATGCCTGTAATAAACCTAGATGCAAGACCTGTCCCACACTTCCTCCCACCAGCACCACCCACTCCAGTCCTGTCACAAGTGTTACCTATTCCATCAAAGACAAGGCTACCCATAAAACTAGTCACATTATCTGCAAGCTAAGCTGCATCTACTGTGTTTTTTTCTATGTGATCATTGCAAACAGCAAGCTGACTGCTCACATCAATGGTCACCGACAAACTTTGGTCAAGAAACACCTGGACCACCCAGTTGCTAAGCAGGCTGCCCAACACAACATTCTTCATTATAATGACTGCTTCACAGTCTGTGCCATCTGTCACTTACTTACCAACATCAGCTTTTCTGAACTGCACAGGTGGGAACTCTCCTTGCAATACATCCTATGTTCCTGTAATCCTACTGACCTCAACCTTTGTTAGTCATTGTTCTTCATCCGTCTTCCCCTTCCCTGTTGCCACCACAGCCCCACATGAACTTCTATTCCACCAATGCACCCACAGTATTTTACTTCCCTCCTTTTCCATAAACCTCCCCCTGCTGTCCATCTAACCTCCCAACTGCAGTTAGCTGCCCTACCCTTTCTGCACCTTGTCTGTGTATGCTCCCACAAAGAGCACTTTATTGCCCCCAGGTGTACCCTGCTTCCCCTTTCCCTTCCCTCCTCAGCCTCTTCCTTCCTCCCTCCCCCCCCCCCCTCCCCCATGCAAAGTTGCTCACAGTCTGGGTCAGCTGCCAGAAACAGTAGTTTTGTGTGTGTGTGTGTGTGTGTGTGTGTGTGTGTGTGTGTGTGTGTGTGAGAGAGAGAGAGAGAGAGAGAGAGAGAGAGAGGTATGATGATAATGATGATGATGTTGGTTGTTGGTTTGTAGGTTACTCAACATCATGGTCATCAGTGCCTGTACAAGTTCCAAATCTTTCCATTTCTAGTTTCAGCACTTCCTGAATGATGACGAGATGACAAGGACAACACAAATGCCCACTCCCCATGGCAGAGAAAATCCCCAACCCGGCTGGGAATCAAACTGGGACCATGTGATTTAGAGACAGCAATGTTAGCCACTAGACCATGAGCTGCGGATGGGGGAATAAAGAGAGAGAGAGAGAGAGAGTGAGAGAGAAAGAGAGCTGTAGCTGTCTTTGTGTGAATGTGTATTTGCATTTGTCTGTTTCAGAAGAAGGCCTTCTAGAATATGTTTTTAGTAGTCTTTTTGTTATGCCTGTCTGTGACTCAACATCTTCAGTATATCATGAGTAGCAATCTATCCTTTTCATAATGTTTTCATTATTTCATCCTGGAGTTTTCATTTTTTAATGTTTTGTCTTTGTATTTCTTTAAGGTGTGATGGCCTTGTGTTTGTACTCGATCCACAAGTGGAGCATGCTAAATGGAAGACTAACTCACTAATTGTTTTGCCAAAAGGGATTTATTTTGATGTATGTTGCCTGCTACAATGGGAATTTCAGAGGTTGCATTATCCATATCACTGTTATTCACTGCCTTGTGGGGGGGATAGTTGATGAATGATTACTTTTAAAGCACCCCTAGACCCAGATAAGCTGACTTAGTTTGTGTGTGTCTATTGTAAATGCTTGCTCTGTACAACAAAGAGAATCCAAGTTATATTTGATGATACAATGTAAATACTTTATTAATCTTGTAGAAACATTGTTTCTTGTGTGAATGATTCTGATTACTCTTTGCAGCTGCCATGATGTTACTACTTTGTGGAATTCTGACTTACAAACTGAACCTCTGTTAGTTCCTTGGAACTAAGATTATTATAATTATTATTTTGCCCAATTTACATTTATTTCTGTTCAGGGGAGTGTCTTTGGATTTTGACCTTACCTGTTTCCTTAAATTCATACTTGACCAACTACCACTACCACTGGCACTGTTCATTTATAAACTGTGCAGTGGTATTAATAAATAAATTGTGTTTGATTAAATTGAATCTTTATTGGCATCGTGGTCCAGCACCTAACCACTCCTAATGCAGCTCAGCTCCCTGCCACCACAATTGTCACAGAGCATGGTGCTACCGTTGCGGCAGTATGCAAGTGCCTTATGGGAACGAAAGAGTGTGTGAGAGCTATTGATACAGACTTGTACCAAGAAAATAGAAATGTGCATGGAACATAAATATAATAATTTGGAACAAAATGTATTTTGTATTAGAAAATAGTAGTTTTTCCAGAAATAGAGTGAATCATAAGTATAATGTGTGGGAACTCTGAATGTGCAGTTTCCTGTTTGACAGTATTTTGTGGTTGGTCTCACTCATGTACAGCACTTCTGATTAATGAGTGCTATGTTAATGTATAAGAAATGTCAATAAATGTTCACTTAAGTAGCACATGAGGCTTTTTATTTAAATGCTTGCATAATTTTGCAGAACCTTAGAATCATTTTGCAACAGAAATCATAAAACAAATTGACAGCCAATTTGTAACAAGGATAAGAAAAAACACTAATTACTTATATTAAAAGCATAAAATATACAATTTCTTATGTTCATCTCATTTCATATTAAGGTATGAGAAAATATTCAGCAAACAGATTCATAAAGTCTGCAAAATAACTGATTAATTACTGATCTATGTGCATGTAGTAAAGAGGTGAATCCACTGTGAAACCATTTCTGCCTCTCCCAAAGTTGTATTCCATGACCACACAGTCTGTGAAATATTCTGAGCTATCCTTAAGCTGCACCTACTCCCAACAACATCTTGCCGTGTTTGTCATACCCCATACATATACACAAGTGCAGTACCTGTCTAAAGTGCACAACCAGCACATCCTATTGCAGTCCAGTCACAGGTATATAGTATCTCATTGGAGGCAGAGTCCCCTGTAAAACCCGTCATATCTATATCAGCTCTTTGTATGTGTTGTATGGTCTTTTGTATGGGAATGACCTGTCAAATTCTCAAACTGAATAAATAAACCCTGTGAAATAATTGCTAACAGAAGAGGATTGACCAACCAGTGGCACAACATGCAGCTCTGGTTGTTACACAACCAATACCTTGTAGCAGCCCCTCCCCTCCTTCCCTTTACTATAAATAAAAGCTTCCTTAAAATATGTAAATATAAATTCTCCTAATGGTATATTCTTTGATCCCACAGTTTCCTGGCTTCAGTCTCCATTAGCACATCTCACAAACATTTCCACATTTTTCCCCAAGTACACCACTTCAGTTCTATATTCAAGCAGTCATCTCCACAGACTTCTTCTTGTTCTGTTCTCCCTCAAACAAAAACTGTACCAAATAATTGGAAGAAAGCACATGCCACATCACTCTTTAAGAAGGGCAACAGAAATGAAACACAAAACTACAAGTCAGTATCTTTGAAATACATGTCACATCAGTCTATAAGAAGGGTAAGAGAAATGATTCACAAAGCTACCAGTCAATAGCTTTAAAATCTATACGTTTCAAAGGTCATAGAACATATTCTCAGTATTTATCTCAAATGGATAGCTTTCTCCATTTCAACAAGCGTGAAATATGTAAACTTCAGTCATGTGGACCCTAACTTGTGTTTTTATCACATGGCACCCTCAAAGTCATAAATCAAGGCAATCTTGCCATTGCAGTATTTATAGATTTCTGAAAAGCATTTGATTCAGCACCACACCAATATTCATTAATGTATGTACAGTCATATGAGAGCCAAATGAAATTTTGTCTGAATCAAACAATGGAAAATCTAAGGTGGTATAATAATATTATTATTAGGGAAAGCCCAGATTGCTAGTCATCATATAGAGCAGATATTGGGCTGAAGACATTTGCAACACAAAGGCTGCTGAAATTATTAGCTTTTGGTCACTGTCACTGGCCTCTGTGGTCATACCGCAAGCAACTCAACTGTTCATGATGGGAGAAACAATCTGCATGGTGGGGGCAAGGAGGGGCTAGGGCAGGGAGGGGAAGGAACAGCAGGGTAGGGATGGGACAGCAAAGTGCTGTTTGAGAGAGCATGCAGGTATATGGTGGGGACAGAGTAGGGCAGCTAGGTTTAGTCAGTAGGTTAGACTGGAGGGGGGGGGGGGTTAAGTGGAAGAGGATAGAAGTTGAAGAGGGGAAAAATTAGTAATGAGTGTGTTGGTGGAATACAAGACTGTGTAGTGCTGGAATGGGAGCAAGGGAGGGGATAGGTGGGTGAAGGACAAGGACTAATGAAGATTGAGGCCAGTGGGTCACAGAAATATATTGCAGGGAGAGTTCCCACCTGCACATTTCAGAAAAGCTGGTGTTGGTAGGAAGGATACAAGTGGCACAGTCTGTGAAGCCATTATTGAAGTGAAGAACACTATGTTAGGCAGCATGCTCAGCAACAGAGTTGTCCAGCTGTCTCTTGGCCACAGTTTGTTGGTGGCCTTTCATGTGGACAGACAGGGTGTTGGTTTCCATGCCCACAAAGAAAGCAGCACAGTGGTTGCACTTTAGTTGTAAAGCTTATTACTGCATTCACAGGTACCTCTTTGATATGATGGATGATGCTTGCAACAAGACTGCAATAGATGGAGGTAGTGGGAGGATGTATGGAAAAGGTCTTGCATCTAGGACTATTACAAGGATATGAGCCACGAGGTAAGGGATTGGGAGCAGGGGCAGAGTAGGAATGGAAGAGGATATTTCGTAGATTTGGTAGGTGGTAGAATAGCACTATGGGAGGGATGCAAAGAAAGGAAGGATGGTGGATAGGATATTCCTCATTTAGGGCACAATGAGAGGTTGTCAAAACCCTGCTAGAGAATGTGATTCATTGCTCCAGTGCTGGGTGGTATTAAGTCATGTTCAGAATGTGGGAGGTGGTGGGTGACTAGAGAGATAAGGCACAGAAGATTTGTTTCTGTACAATGTTGGGAGAGTAATTTTGGTCATTGAAGGTCTCACTGAGACACTTGGTATATTAAGAGGCAATACTTGTTACTGCATATGTGATGGCCTGGGTGGGTAGAGTATATGGAAGGGACATCTTGGTATTTAGGGGTGGCAGCTGTCAAAGTGGGTGTATTGCTGGTTTTTAATAGGTTTGATATGCCAGAGGTACTGATGTAGCCTTCTTTGAGGTGGAGTTCAACAACAAGGAGGTTGTTGGGTTGAGGAAGACCAGATAAAGCAAATGGGGGAGGCAATATAGAGGTTCCGGAGGAATGGGAGTAGGGTGTCCTCATCCTCAGTTCAGATCATAATGTTAACAATGAATCTGAACCAGGTGAGGGGCTTAGCATTTTGGGTGTCCAGGAAGGATTTCTTTAGGTGGGCCATGAGCAGGTTGGCAGAGGATGGTGTCAGGCAGGTGTTCATTGCCACACCACAGATTTGTTTGTAAGTGATTCCTTAAAAGGTGAAGTAATTGTGGATGAGTATATAGATGGTCATGGCGACAAGGAAGAAAGTTGTGGGTTTGGAAGGAGAGTTGGCGCAGGGGATGATTGGTATCTTTCATGTAGGAGGGTAGGTTGTGGATAATAGGCTAAAGGCAATGGTCTGTCAGACCAGAGATTCTCTAAGTGGGGGCACAGTGACCAACCACAATGTGGTGTCCTGGTTGGTTGGGTTTACGGGCATTAGGATGCATGCAGAAGATAGGACTGTGGGGAGTGGTAGGGGTGAGAAAAGAGGTTCTGCAATGAGCCAAGGAATTTGAAGAGAGACTGGGAATCTTGCTGGGTTTCTGGAAAGGGATGACTTTGGCAGGATTTTTAGGTGAACAGATCTGAAAATTTGAGGAGTCCTTCTGCCATGTAATCCTTGTGATTCATAAGAACAGTGGCGGGACCTTTGTGAGCAGGTAGGGTAGGAAGGCTGGGATCAGATTTTAGGTGGTGAATTGCAGTTCTTTCTGTCATTACTCCATTCTAGAATTCCATTATTTGATTTTGTCATTTATGTCATGTATTTTAATACTCACGAAATCACTGATCAAAAGCTATAGGGCACTTCCTATTGGCCTAAAACCATGAAATTTGGAGAAAAGGAAGGTTTCACAGTACAAACAAAGGAAAAAAGTCTGAAAACTATAAATTGGTAATTATATCATGGTAATTACATCACTTGAAGAAATATTTCTTTTATCATTTGTTATCCAATGTCACACATGAAATGAAAACAATCCATAGTTCTGCATTCGGACTGGCCAGGTCCCAAGGTCAAACATCAAGCAAGGAATGACTTTATTGCTCATATGATGCATTTCAGAATTTATCCATCATCAGATATCCAGGAGCAATTATAGCACATAGATGTGTGGTTTCAAGTTTTATATGAAATGCCTATGTGCAATAATCACTCTTGGATTTGTGGTGATGGATAAATTCCAAAACACATCATATGAGCAGTAATGCCACTTCATGCCTGATGTTTGGCTTTTATGATTGCAATCCAGTCAGCTTGAAAAGAGAGCTACTGATTATTATAATAATGATTCCTGCCTACTGCATAACTTTGTCACATATATCACTGAAATTAAAACATTTTCTAAAATATTGGAACCCCTGGGACCAATATCTTGCCATTATTAATGTCAATAACAGGAAAAGTGGTTGAGATTCTTGGTTCCTAGAATGGATGTACTGTCTATATACATAATTAAGTTTGTATGGAACCCCACAGTACACGAGTCATACTCATGCAGGGCCATTTTTAATATAGTCACTTCTGAAGTACTTGGACCTTGTGAGGAACTGGCCATATCTCTAAAGAGTTCAAATTTTAAGCCAGCTGTAGTGAAACATTGTATAGACATTCTAAATGCAGATGTGAATTTTAGGACTGCAGAAGTATTTGGTATGTGTTAGAGGGTGACCAAGATTCTTCTAAGAACCTAAATGTGAAAGGCCCAAATATCTCACAGGAAAAAAAATTCTATCTTGAATAAGTACTTGTTATGTCTTTCTAAACAAATCCTCCATCTACATGTTGTTTTGATCATGCATTCACACACAAAGAAAAACCAAGAAGTGGCCTTAAGCATACACAAAATATTAAAAAGGCCATGGATTTTGTACTTAGCTGAATTTCTGACACTTTCTACACGTGTGTGCCAAAAACAAACACTCAGTGTATCCTACTCAAAACAGTACAAATCCTGGAGCACAAACAAAAAACATCTATTTATGGTGGCTAACAAGACCTGTAAGTCAGTGTAGTTTTCTAAATAAAATCCCTGGTAGAGAGATACATACTGCTCTGAAAGGACCAAAAGTGATACAGAATAGGTGAATTTCTGATGTTGATAGCAAAAGGCCAAATTTTGTAAATACATGATTTACAGGATGAGACAAGAAAACCAGTGATGGATAAGTCTGTTCTTGGGGCAAAGTGTCTAGAGTTTTCTCTCTGTATTCTACTCATATATGTTCAACTGCACATTGTGAGCTGAAACTACAGCAAGTTTGTGTAAATGATTGGCTGTATTGGTAAAACTGAGTAATAGTGATTTAAAGAAACACTTGTATATCTTTGCTGGGTACAATATGTATTTAACCAGTTTCAGTGGACTGTTGAAGCAAAGCTAAAAAAAAAAGGATAGTGATAACGAAATTAATGATAACCACTTGAAGCAGAGCATATGGAAAGGTGGAAACATCAATGTTTTTTTATATACATATTCATGAGAATTTGAACTAGTAAAAAACTTGTATTGGAACCCCTGAAACAACTTAGTTCAGCCATGTTTACACAACAGATCATTGTAAATCTTGGGGAGAGAAAAATCAGTTGACGTATTTTGCATATTTTCATTCTATAGTGAGGGATGTAGTAGTGAAGGCAGCAGAGGATAAAGTAGGTACAAAGATGAGGGCTGCTAGAAATCCTTGGGTAACAGAAGAAATATTGAATTTAATTGATGAAAGGAGAAAATATAAAAATGCAGTAAATGAAGCAGGCAAAAAGGAATACAAACGTCTCAAAAATGAGATCGACAGGAAGTGCAAAATGGCTAAACAGGGATGGCTAGAGGACAAATGTAAGGATGTAGAAGCTTATCTCACTAGGGGAAAGATAGATACTGCCTACAGGAAAATTAAAGAGACCTTTGGAGAGAAGAGAACCACGTGTATGAATATCAAGAGCTCAGATGGCAGCCCAGTTCTAAGCAAAGAAGGGAAGGCAGAAAGGTGGAAGGAGTATATAGAAGGTTTATACAAGGGCGATGTACTTGAGGACAATATTATGGAAATAGAAGAGGATGTAGATGAAGACGAAATGGGAGATACGATACTGCGTGAAGAGTTTGACAGAGCACTGAAAGACCTGAGTCGAAACAAGGCCCCCGGAGTAGACAACATTCCATTAGAACTACTGACGGCCTTGGGAGAGCCAGTCATGACAAAACTCTACCAGCTGGTGAGCAAGATGTATGAGACAGGCGAAATGCCCTCAGACTTCAAGAAGAATGTAATAATTCCAATCCCAAAGAAAGCAGGTGCTGACAGATGTGAAAATTACCGAACTATCAGTTTAATAAGCCACGGCTGCAAAATACTAACGCGAATTCTTTACAGACGAATGGAAAAACTGGTAGATGCAGACCTCGGGGAGGATCAGTTTGGATTCCGTCGAAATGTTGGAACACGTGAGGCAATACTGACCTTACGACTTATCTTAGAAGAAAGATTAAGAAAAGGCAAACCTACGTTTCTAGCATTTGTAGACTTAGAGAAAGCTTTTGACAATGTTGACTGGAATACTCTTTTTCAAATTCTAAAGGTGGCAGGGGTAAAATACAGGGAGCGAAAGGCTATTTATAATTTGTACAGAAACCAGATGGCAGTAATAAGAGTCGAGGGGCATGAAAGGGAAGCAGTGGTTGGGAAAGGAGTGAGACAGGGTTGTAGCCTCTCCCCGATGTTATTCAATCTGTATATTGAGCAAGCAGTAAAGGAAATAAAAGAAAAATTTGGAGTAGGTATTAAAATTCTCGGAGACGAAGTAAAAACTTTGAGGTTCGCCGATGACATTGTAATTCTGTCAGAGACGGCAAAGGACTTGGAAGAGCAGTTGAACGGAATGGACAGTGTCTTGAAAGAAGGATATAAGATGAACATTAACAAAAGCAAAACGAGGATAATGGAATGTAGTCAAATTAAATCGGGTGATGCTGAGGGAATTAGATTAGGAAATGAGACACTTAAAGTAGTAAAGGAGTTTTGCTATTTAGGAAGTAAAATAACTGCTGATGGTCGAAGTAGAGAGGATATAAAATGTAGACTGGCAATGGCAAGGAAAGCGTTTCTGAAGAAGAGAAATTTGTTAACATCGAATATAGATTTATGTATCAGGAAGTCGTTTCTGAAAGTATTTGTTTGGAGTGTAGCCATGTATGGAAGTGAAACATGGACGATAACTAGTTTGGACAAGAAGAGAATAGAAGCTTTCGAAATGTGGTGCTACAGAAGAATACTGAAGATAAGGTGGATAGATCACGTAACTAATGAGGAGGTATTGAATAGGATTGGGGAGAAGAGAAGTTTGTGGCACAACTTGACTAGAAGAAGGGATCGGTTGGTAGGACATGTTTTGAGGCATCAAGGGATCACAAATTTAGCATTGGAGGGCAGCGTGGAGGGTAAAAATCGTAGAGGGAGACCGAGAGATGAGTACACTAAGCAGATTCAGAAGGATGTAGGTTGCAGTAGGTACTGGGAGATGAAGCAGCTTGCACAGGATAGAGTAGCATGGAGAGCTGCATCAAACCAGTCTCAGGACTGAAGACAACAACAACAACAACAGTGTCATTTGGAATTATGTTCTGGGATAACTCAACCTTAAAAAAGAGTCTTCATTGCTCAAAAATGTGCTGTAACGGTTATATGAGGTGCTCATCCACAATCATCTTGTAGACATCAATTTAAAGAGTTAAGCATTTTGACTACTACTTCACTGAATATTTACTTCCACACAAAAGTTTCTGGTAAGCAAACCACTGCAGTTTAAAAGGAACAATGATGTACGTAATTACAATGCCAGGTGAAAAATTGATGTTCGTTACTCCACATTAAGATTGGTTTAAGCACAACACGGTGTGCACAATGTTGCCATTAAAGTGTAGGTGTACCCATTGACATAAAATGTCTGACAGACCAAAAAGTTAAATCTGAAAACAAACTGAAGAAGTTTTTCCTTGACAACTCCTTGCATTTCATAGAAAAATTTTTAACTTTGTAAAGCATTAAAAGGTCATGGGTAGGAATTACTAAAAAATGACAGAACATTAGCATGTAGCCATATTTACACATGAATTTACAATATGAAAGCAAACTGACTTGTTCAACACCATTAAAATTAATTGTATAAATGATCCATGTAGCATGAAACTAACTAACAAACAAACTAAATAACTACGTGTATATATACACCCTTCTTTAAGCTGACCAGTTCAGACATCTGCTGCACTATTGACATTTTCCTCTGGAACATCAAGGCTAAATATGAACAGGAGAAGGCAATTTAAAATTTAAATTGTTGTAAAACACTATTTATCTTATTCAAATAGAATACAATAATACACTCCAAAGGTTTTGGTCTTTTCATGCACTACTAAATATTTTACTAAATAAATATTTTACTAAATAGATGTATGAGTACCAATAAATAAGAATTAAAAACATTTGAAAATGTTGCATCACAATGATACTTTAACATGAGCCCAAGGTCAAAGAATGGAAGTGAAATATTCAGAGTCTAATTTCTATCACTTATAAGCAAAAGGGCATACTTTTATTATGATATTGCTGCATAAGATTTAAAAATGGTATGTTCAATGAACATGAAAACTGAATACTGACCTGTCCTGTCTGTGTATCCTCAGTTGCTAGGGCCATTGTAAGAGAAATGCCACACCCAAAAAGCATATCAATGTTTATTAAGGAATAAAAATCAGGTATTCATGAGAAACACACATCAACTTATAATAATTGCTTTCTTGTGGCTGCAACTTTTGCTTTCAGTAGTAACTATTTCAGAAAAATGGCAACAGTTGTCATTGTTTCATTATCAGATTTTTGTTATTTCTCAACACTAAAAGAATGTAGATTAGCGTATATATAACTTTTTCTAGTTTACAGTTTATTTGTCATTCAGACTATCTGTAACTTTATACTGTATCTATGTGATGAGTGGTTATCTTTCATAACACCATTGTTTTTATAGCATTGTGTTTGCCTTGAATTTTTGGCATGTGGAATCACATATGCATAAACTATATGTAATGTTTTCATAGTTCATAGTTTGAAAATCATCATGTGAATCACAATTAACTCTGGTTCTAGAAGACCACAAAGCAAAACTTCCTGAAATCACATACCTTTTTGATATGCTAGGGATTTTACGATAATTTATAAATAATTTGTAGATGGGAATGACAATGTGGATCACCATAAACACAATATTAATATGTTCAAAATACATCTGAAATTTAATTACCTATGTCAGTAACACTGGTGTCACACAGTAAACTGGCAGCTATGATAATCATTCAGTTTGGGGTCATTTTCCAAATCATATCTGATCAAAAACTTTAACAGCTGACCATGTTTATAAAATCTCACAATGTGTGAGTAGGAGCTCCATGATGAACGGATCAGTGCATACTAAATAATTAGAAAGAAGTGAAAAAGAACCGTGGAAGAGTTATTCCTTTGACACCATTTTGAAGAACATGGCGTATTTTGTATGCATGTGTTTGTAATCAATGTGAAGAAAATATGCAAACAATGTGAATGCCACATCAGCTAATATTAATATACAGAGAAATAATCATTTAAAATATTATAAAACACTTTACTGCAGTTTCTTGTTAAAGACTTCATCCATATCAGTCTTGTCTGCATACATACTCATAACCTTAAACCTTATTGTCAATTTTCATATATAATGTGTTTATAATTGCTCTAAATTCACACAATAATAATGCCATTCTTAAATAACATTAAAGAAATTACCATAGAAATGTTAGTCGTAAAGATATAAACTGTAATTTTTGTATCCGAATTAGTAATTAATACTCTATAATAGTTATCTTTAGAAAAACTAGTATGAAGACTCTACAAAACAAAGAAAAAGATAGAATCTTTCATTGATTTCATATAAATGAAGTTTAATATCACATTATGATACACTCACAAGTGCCAGGTGTAGAAGTATGTAACTGGAATTTCCATACAGATGGTGCTAGCTGTTAGCGTAGGGCCCATGAGACCACGTCCGCAGCACCATCTGCTTCATATAACAGCTGACGATGAATGTCAACACACATTAACCCAAGTTCCATACATCAGTATCTGTTTCAATCCCATAAAAATGTTGAGTTTTGTGCTAACAATCTACAATTTGTGGACATTATTGTTGTTCTGTTATCATTTGAAGAAAACTGCTGCAGAATCACATCGAATGCTTATCAAAGCTTTTGGCAAACATGCTCTTGGGAAAACACAGCGTTTCAAGTGGTTCAAAAAACTTAACAGTAGTTCGTTTTACATGAGAAACAACAAGGGCAGGAAACCACCAAAAAAGTTCAAAGACAATGAATTGCAGGCTTTATTGGATAAAGATGATACTCAAACTCAACAGGAGCTCGTTGAACAATTGATTGTGATGCAGGAAGCTGTTTCTCTTCAGTTGAAAGCTAGGGGAAATGTGCAGAAAGTAGGAAAATGGGTTCCACATAAACTGAATGAAAGACAGTAAGCATATTGAAAGATGACTTGTGAAATGCTGCTCGCCAGATACAAAAGAATGTTGTTTCTCCATTGGCTAGTGACAGATGATAAAAAATTGATATATTTTTGAGAACTGACATCCACTGCAAGGCAAATCGTTTTGGAAAGAAGAAAATGCTCTGTGTTTGGTGGGACCAGGAGGGTGTCATCTATTAAGAGCTGCTAAAACCTGCTGAAACCCTTAACACTGATTGGTACCAACAGCAAATGATTGATTAAAATTGCGCATTTTGTGAAAAACGACTGGAATACAGAAAAAGGCAACACAAATTTTTATTGCTCCATGAAGACACCCCATCACACACAGAAAAATGGGTCAGGGAAACAATTGAGGCATTCAGTTGGGAAATAATATGGTATGATGCGTATTCTCCAGACTTGACTCTGATTATCATCTATTTGCATCACTGGGAAATGCTGTCACTGAATAACACTTCAGTTTGTAATAAATAGCAATGGAGATTACTTTGAATAAAATATTGCTTATTAGTTTCAAACAACAGATGTATCATTATTGCAACCAAATTCAGGTTTCATACTTCTACATCTGGTACGTGCTGTAGGTAACTGATGTGTTGTGTCAGGCAGAAGAGAAGAAAACCAGTTTCTGTAAGTTATATAACAGCTATTTTACACAGATAAGTACTGACAACCAACATCAACAACCATGGACACCTGCCAGATTTAATCCCATAGAATTGTTGGTTATCCACTGAAAATATGTATACAATCTCTGTACTCCAGATCCCAGTTAGAGGACGGCAAGTGGGAGGGGTGACAATCTCTCTTGCCCTTCCACCCCATCCTTGTGAATGCCTGTGCAACAACAAACAGTATTATAGAAATAAACAACAAAGTATACAAAAGTTATATAGATCCGTCATACCATAGAAAAACAGAGAAGAATTTTTAATGAAATTGAAACACTACTTTTAAGTGTATTATCACTTACTTACAGCACCAGAAATGCAGTTTTGGACTCATTATACAATACATTCTTCTATATTCTCAGAATTTCTCTTTTCCTGCCTTTCCACACTCCTTAAGAAAGTGGTTTCCACAACTGAAAAAGAACAACAGCAACAGCCCTACACAAAAACAAAAATGTATGATAAATAACTGCTATCTTTGATTTATATGCTTTTTAATTTAATTTTGAAAATTTATTGTCTATCATTTATAAACTCATTAATACTGTAAGGACTAAATGATCATAGACAGGTAGTATTTTCCCAGATCATGTACTATCAACAGCATTGCCTAAAAATTTGTGACAGTATATCTAATTTAGAACTGAGTTCACCAGTCATAAGACTGAGTTCCTTTCAGTTTGCTGTTTTGTTGGCACCAAATTACAAATATATTGTTACTTTTTTAATTTTTTATTTCTATAATTAAGTTTTCCTCCCCTGAAGAACATGTTTCAATGAGTTATGTATTGAGGTATTACAGGTCTTGTCTTGAATCAGTAATTACTATGAAAGGTATTTCGTCTGTACACATGATTTCACTGTCTAAAAGCATGTAGTTTACATATAGTACGAATAGAAATTGTTCCAACAGTTGTAAGATAACCATCCCAGTTATTTGTCTGCCTCTTTGGTAGGGCATCAGTCTGTAGGTGTGAAACTGAAAACCTGAATGAATAGAGATTGTTGTCTACTTAGTAATGCATGCAGGTCTAAAGTTTCGAGTTCACTTTTTTTTACACAAGTATTGAACTATAAGTAAATAACCCTTAATGTGCAATCTTGATTTGAATTTATTGACTGAAACGTCAGCACTTTTTTTTTTTTTTTTTTACTTTGTACAGCCATGAGCTGTGAATTCACTGCATGTTTCAGGAAAAATATTGAGAGATGCATTACATTACCTTTAAATTTTTGTAGAGTTCTGAGGGTTAATTAATCATGCAGACATAGAAAGGCTTCCTTACTTATGTCTTCCTGATTTACTCTTAGACAATCTTCTTCTAGATTGAACAAATTATCATCCTTATCACTCTCAGTATCAAGAACACAGTAGTCCTCAGTCTGAGATGCTGGATTCTGATGATTAAAAACTGACCAGAAAAACTGAACTTTTCTTGCACTTTTAATGTCCTCTCCTCAAATATGGAATCTGTTAATGGATTTCCACTCATTTGTACAATATATTCTGTAATATTCATAAGAATTCCTTTCACTGTTCTCTGATCCATCATCATCCTCTGTTTTTTTGGAATATGAACTTGGCAGGTACAGCTAATCACATGCAGATGTTTCAATCTTGGCTTCTTCCCATAAGATAGTTCATATGGAGATGTTTCTGGAATATTGGAAGGCCCCGTTTGGTTCAGGATATATTTTGCAGTGTTCGCTATCTATCTCCACATAAGAGTTTCATCGAATATTTCTATATGCATGTATTATGGCTCTGGGAGTTTCCTCAACTGTATGATTCTCTTTTTCACAGCATCCATTCTGTTCCAGAATGTATGGTATTTTGAGGCACTGAATTATATTTTCTCTCCAAAGAGTTTCCTTTACTTGTTTGTTGTCAAACGTTTTTCCCTTGGTACTCAGGGGCAGGTCCAGCAGTTTTTGGTTCAGCTATGAATGAACTTTTCTGCAACTTGAGATTTTTCTTTGAAGAAAACTGTCACCCTAAACTTTGTATAATCAATCATCTTTGAGAAAATACAAAATACTGATATCTCAATAACGGTGTTGAATTGTGAACAGGACCACACAGATCAGTGTGAATAAGCTCATCCAGTTCAGCTATCCTCTTCCTGGTGCCAAATGGTAATTAATGTGCCTTGGCATAAATATTGCCAGCAAACAGTTCACTCTCTATTTTCTTCTTTATATTTAGCTCCCTGCTGAGTATGAACTTCATACAGTGATTGATTTGGTGTCCAAGCCCTCCATGATAAAGGTGTAAAAGACTGTCTTTGCTAGATGTAAATGGACATCCTCCTCTAGCATTATTTTTCCTCAACAGAAGTAGTCAAGAACAGAAATGCTTTTTGAATTTTGGACAGGGCAGTGTTATCTCAGCTGATTTTTTGAAAAGTTTCATACAGTTTTAGAACAGCAATTACTTTATTTTCATTGTTACAGCATACTTTTAATTTTTTTAATTTTTAGAAACATTTAAATTTATTAAATATATGGCACACTTAAAATTTCTATTGTTAATTACACAATCTAGTACTGTTTATTATGTTTATTTCTGGATTCCTTTATAAAATAATAATCTAAACTAATATAAATTCATTTGTCAAGAAAAATTGTTTTCCCAATGGAATATTGTTATTACTGCAGAGTTGGGTAGTAATATGCATGCCCCTGATGTTGTGGGATGTATTTTTGTATTTTGACCAAAAAATTTAATTTCAGCTTTGTTAAAGTGAAAATTCAAAAGACAGTGTGATAAAACAAAATGTGGGACAATAAATTATCATGAAAACAAAAATTCTGCAAAGACATTCTTCAAAAGGTGTAAAAGGTGAATCAATTGAACCCTGAGAACCTAAAATTTGAGAATTTCAGCTTCAAGGATCAGATGCCTAGACATGAAAAACTGGAGTCAGCTGTGCAAGAAAAGATAAGTAAAAAGTTAATTGTAAATCTTACTCCTTCTGCAAAGACTTCACCACCATGGACAGTAGCAACAACAAGAAAGGTAGGGCTGGATTACAAGTGTTAGTGTCATCTGGGATTAATTGACCAATAATGAAGTTTTGTCTCTTGCAAAAAAAGAAAGTGACTTATTTTGTTCACAATTTACGTATGAATAAATTTCCAGTCACATGAATCAAGAAAACTCTGAAGGCTGTCCAACAGAGCAACTTATACCAAAAGTGAAGATGTACTACCAATAATGATGCACTGGATCAAATGAAAGAGGAATTTACAACTACAACCAGAAATATCAAAAAGGAAAGATAATTACAAACTATTTGTGAAGTTAATTTGTTCTTGGACTCATGTGTTTGTTGACAAAATGAAAAGGTACAAGGGTAGAAGTGAAGAAGAAGTGAAAGCTGTAGGATCCAGCCAGGAAATGTTAGAGCAAAGTGATGTCATAGTCAGTGAAGAAACAGTAAAAACTGATATTTTGCAGTTAATTTTGGCAAAGATAGAGGAAATGAAGATAGACAACAATAGTAAATTAGACAGAATATAAAATCAATTGGATCAACTTAGTAATCAAGTTTCAGACCTAACAAATGGTATTGTTAGAGGGGTTGAAAAGTGTGAATGAAAAAGTTGATGATTTAGGAAACGCAAGTGCTAACCACAAACCAGAATGGGAGAGTAGTGAGAATTTTGATCTACTATGTACTAATGATTAGTCATTAGTCACTAGAATACATAAATCAGATGATGACTGTATTGGATCTGAACTAGGTGATATTTTTTATGTAGGTTGAATGAGAGCTGTGAAATAATTGAAGTTGGTAAGTCTGAGACTGGTGGCTTATTGCAAATGACTGTAGGTGAGGTAAGTGACTTTGATGGGGATGAGACATGATGTCTGCGTGTGTCAGTATATGTGTGGATGGATATGTGTGTGTGTGTGCAAGTGTATACCTGTCCTTTTTTCCCCCTAAGGTAAGTCTTTCCACTCCCAAGACTGGAATGACACCTTACCCTCTCCCTTAAAACCCACATTCCTTTTGTCTTTCCCTCTCCTTCCCTCTTTCCTCCTGAGAGAGAGAGAGAGAGAGAGAGAGAGAGAGAGAGAGAGAGAGAGAGAGAGAGAGCGAGAGAGAGAGAGGGGGGGGAGGGGGGGCGGAGAGAAACATTCCATGTGGGAAAAATATATCTAAAAACAAAGATGATGTGACCTACCAAACGAAAGTGCTGGCAGGTTGATAGACACACAAACAAACACAAACATACACACAAAATTCAAGCTTTCACAACCAATGGTTGCTTCATCGGGAAAGAGGGAAGGAGAGGGAAAGACGAAAGGATGTGGGTATTAAGGGAGAGGGTAAGGAGTCATTCCAATCCCGGGAGCAGAAAGACTTACCTTAGTGGGAAAATAGGATAGGTATATACTCGCGCACACACACACACACACACACACACACACACACACACACACACACATATCCATCCATACATACACAGACACAAGCAGACATATTTAAAGGCAAAGAGTGAGGGCAGAGATGTAAGTCGAGGCGGAAGTATGGAGGCAAAGATATTGTTGAAAGACAGGTGAGGCATGAGTGGCGGCAACTTGAAATTAGCGGAGATTGAGGCCTGGTGGATAACGAGAAGAGAGGATATATTGAAGGGCAAGTTCCCATCTCCGGAGTTCGGATATGTTGGTGTTGGTGGGAAGTATCCAGATAACTCGGACGGTGTAACACTGTGCCAAGATGTGCTGGCCGTGCACCAAGGCATGTTTAGCCACAGGGTGATCCTCATTACCAACAAACACTGTCTGCCTGTGTCCATTCATTCGAATGGACAGTTTGTTGCTGGTCATTCCCACACAGAAAGCGTCACAGTGTAGGCAGGTCAGTTGGTAAATCACGTGGGTGCTTTCACACGTGGCTCTGACTTTGGTCGTGTACACCTTCCGGGTTACAGGACTGGAGTAGGTGGTGGTGGGAGGGTGCATAGGACAGGTTTTACACCGAGTGCATTTATAAGTGTAGGAGCCAGAGGGTAGGGAAGGTGGTTTGGGGATTTCATAGGGTTGAACCAAGAGGTTACGAAGGTTAGGTGGACGGCGGAAAGACAATCTTGGTGGAGTGGGGAGGATTTCATGAAGGATGGATCTCATTTCGGGGCAGGATTTTAGGAAGTCGTATCCCTGCTGGAGAGCCACATTCAGAGTCTGATCCAGTCCCGGGAAGTATCCTCTCACAAGTGGGGCACTTTTGGGGTTCTTCTGTGAGAGGTTCTGGGTTTGAGGGGATGAGGAAGTGGCTCTGGTTATCTGTTTTTGTAGCAGGTCGGGAGGGTAGTTGCGGGATGCGAAAGCTGTTTTCAGGTTGTTGGTGTAATGGTCCAGGGATTCAGGACTGGAGCAGATTCATTTGCCACAAAGGCCTAGGCTGTAGGGAAGAGACCGTTTGATATGGAATGGGTGGCAGCTGTCAAAATGGAGGTACTGTTGCTTGTTGGTGGGGCTGATGTGGAAGGATGTGTGAAGCTGGCCATTGGACTGATGGAGGTCAACGTCAAGGAAAGTGGCATGAGATTTGGAGTAGGACCAGGTGAATCTGATGGAACCAAAGGAGTTGAGGTTGGAGAGGAAATTCTGGAGTTGTTCTTCACTGTGAGTCCAGATCATGAAGATGTCATCAATAAATCTGTACCAAACTTTGGGTTAGCAGGCTTGGGTAACCAAGAAGGCTTCCTCTATGCGACCCATGAATAGGTTGGCATATGAGGGGGCCATCCTGGTACCCATGGCTGTTCCCTTTAATTGTTGGTATGTCTGGCCTTCAAAAGTGAAGAAATTGTGCGTCAGGATGAAGCTGGCTAAGGTGACGAGGAAAGAGGTTTTAGGTAGGGTGGCAGGTGATCGGCGTGAAAGGAAGTGCTCTATCGCAGCGAGGCCCTGGATGTGCAGAATATTTGTGTATAAGGAAGTGGCATCGATGGTTACAAGGATGGTTTCTGGGGGTAACAGACTGGGTACGGATTCCAGGCGTTGGAGAAAGTGGTTGGTGTCTTTGATGAAGGATGGGAGACTGCATGTAATAGGTTGAAGGTGTTGATCTACATAGGCACAGATACGTTCTGTGGGGGCTTGGTAACCAGCTACAATGGGGCAGCCACAATGATTGGGTTTTTGAATTTTAGGAAGTAGGTAGAAGGTAGGGGTGTGGGGTGTCGGTGGGGTCAGGAGGTTGATTGAGTCAGGTGAAAGGTTTTGTAGGGGGCCTAAGGTTCTGAGGATTCCTTGAAGCTCCACCTGGACATCAGGAATGGGATTACCTTGGCAAACTTTTTATGTAGAGTCGTCTGAAAGCTGACACAGTCCCTCAGCCACATACACCCCACGATCAAGTACCACGGTCGTGGAACCCTTGTCAGCCGGAAGAATGATGATGGATCGGTCAGCTTTCAGATCACGGATAGCCTGGGCTTCGGCTGTGGTGATGTTGGGAGTAGGATTAAGGTTTTTCAAGAAAGATTGAGAGGCAAGGCTGGAAGTGAGAAATTCCTGGAAGGTTTGGAGAGGGTGATTTTGAGGAAGAGGACGTGGGTCCCGCTGTGATGGAGGACGGAACTGTTCCAGGCAGGGTTCAATTTGGATAGTGTCTTGGGGAGTTGGATCATTAGGAGTGGGATCAGGATTATTTTTCTTCATGGCAAAGTGATATTTTCAGCACAGACTACGAGTGTAGGACAGTAAATCTTTGACAAGGGCAGTTTGGTTGAACCTGGGAGTGGGGCTGAAGGTGAGGGCTTTGGATAGGACAGAGGTTTCCGATTGGGAGAGAGGTTTGGAGGAAAGGTTAGCTACTGAATTGGGGTGTTGTGGTTCCAGATTGTGTTGACTAGAATTTTGAGGTGTTGGGAGGAGTGGAGCTGGAAGTGGGAGATTGAGTAGATGCAAGAGACTGGGTCTGTGTGCAATGAGAGGAGGCTGAGGTTTGTTGGAAAGGTTGTGGAGGGTGAGTGAGTTGCCTTTCCGGAGGTGGGAAACCAGGAGATTGGATAGTTTTTTGAGGTGGAGGGTGGCATGCTGTTCTAATTTGCGGTTGGCCTGTAGGAGGATGCTATGAACATCCGGTGTGGATGTGGGAGAGGAAAGATTGTGGACTTTGATTTGGGATAGGAGTTGACGGATGTGTTCATTGGTCGAGTCGATGTATAGGTGAAGGATTAGGCGGGTGAGGGCTATGGATTGTGCTGTTTGGAACTGGTATAAGGACTGATGGAAAGAAGGATTGCAGCCAGAGATGGGAACTTAAAGTGTGAGGCCTTTGGGGGTAATGCCAAATGTCAGACAAGCCTGAATAAATAAAATATGGGAGCGTAATCTGTCTAGGGTGAAGGCATGTTTGCGGAGGGAATTTAAATAAAATTTAATGGGGTCGTTGTAGGGATGTTGTGAGGTTGACATGGTATTAGAAGGTGGAAAGGGTAATTTGAGGTTAAAGTGAAAATAAATAGAAATTTATATATAGAGAGATAAAGGTGTGAAAAAAGTCGAAAAAGTGTTGGTTTGAGATGAGCTATGTTGATCCTGTGCTGAACTTAGGTTGGTGAACAATAGGTGCAAAGGGTTAGGTGGTTGTGTTGTCTCCAAACCACCTTAAAGGGTGGGGAAATTCAGAAAAATATCGAAAAAAATTTCTCGAAAAAAGTTTCGAAAGAAAAAAAAGAAAAAAATTTTCGAAAAAGTTTCGAAAGAAAAAATTTTTCGAAAAAAGTTTCGAAAGAAAAAAGAAAAAAATTTTCGAATTTTTTTTTCGAATAAAATCTCGAAAAATATGCGTGTAAATGTATTCAAAGGACTGGTTGTGTACTGGCAGGTTACGAGAATGAGGCTAACACATCCACATCAAACCCACCAACAAGCAACAGTACCTCCATTATGACAGCTGCCACCCATTCCATATCAAACGGGCCCTTCCCTACAGCCTAGGCCTTCGTGGCAAACAAATCTTCTCCAGTCCTGAATCCCTGGACCATTACACCAACAACCCGAAAACAGCTTTCGCATCCCGCAATTACCCTCCTGACCTTGTACAAAAGCAGATAACCAGAGCTACTTCCTCATCCCCTCAAACCAAGGACCTCTCACAGAAGAACCCCAAAAGTGCCCCACTTGTGACAGGATACTTCCCGGGACTGGATCAGACTCTGAATGTGGCTCTCCAGCAGGGATACGACTTCCTAAAATCCTGCCCCGAAATGAGATCCATCCTTCATGAAATCCTCCCCACTCCACCCAAAGAGTGTCTTTCCGCCATCCACCTAACCTTCGTAACCTCTTGGTTCATTCCTATGAAATCCCCAAACCACCTTCCCTACCCTCTGGCTCCTACCCTTGCAACCGCCCCCAGTGTAAAATCTGCCCTATGCACCCTCCCACAACCACCTACTCCAGTCCTGTAACCTGGAAGGTGTACACGATCAAAGGCAGAGCCACGTGTGAAGGCACCCACGTGATTTACCAACTGACCTGCCTACACTGTGACGCTTTCTATGTGGGAATGACCAGCAACAAACTGTCCATTCGCATGAATGGACACAGGCAGACAGTGTTTGTTGGTAATGAGGATCACCCTGTGGATTAACATGCCTTGGTGCACGGCCAGCACATCTTGGCACAGTGTTACACCGTCCGAGTTATCTGGATACTTCCCACCAACACCAACCTATCCGAACTCTGGAGATGGGAACTTGACCTTCAATATATCATCTCTTCTTGTTATCCACCAGACCTCAATCTCCACTAATTTCAAGTTGCCACCACTCATACCTCACCTGTCTTTCAACAACATATTTGCTTCCACGCTTCCGCCTCGACTTACATCTCTGCCCTCACTCTTTGCCTTTAAATATGTCTGCTTGTGTCTGTGTATGTTGGATGGATATGTGTGTGTGTGTGTGTGTGTGTGCGCGAGTATATACCTATCCTTTTTTCCCCTTAAGGTAATTCTTTCCGCTCCTGGGATTAGAATGACTCCTTACCCTCTCCCTTAAAACCCACATCCTTTCATGTTTCCTTTTCCTTCCCTCTTTCCTGACGAAGCAGCAGCCGGTTGCGAAAGCTCGAAATTCTGTGTGTGTGTTTGTGTGTTTTATTCATTGTGCCTATCTACCAGCACTTTCCCGCTTGGTAAGTCTTGGAATCCTTGTTTTTAAAATACTGTTCAACTTCATTCAATATCAAATAGGATGAAGTGTGAATGCAAATTTTGATTGAAGAAGGAGACATACTAGGCTCATTGTGCACAGCCAGTGTGTAAGGGTGGTGTTGTGATTAGCATTTCAGCCTAGTGAGCAGAAGACCTGGGTTTGAATCTTGGCCTTGGTACAAATATTCATTCATTGCTTCAGGTTGCATAGGTACATCACAGAATCTTTTTGCGTTTTCTTTCACATTTTGAGACAGAGTTTCATTGTGGAAACTATTAAAAGTATCTCACATTGAAGTTCATGCTAATTTTCAAGCATCTGTAAAACTTTCCTAATCTCAGAGATTTTGTGTTCTTTAAAATTTTTCATGATTCTTCCATTGCTTCTGTAACAGAGTTCTGACCTGTTTTGCATACCATGGGAGATCAGCACCATCTCTTACTAATTTATTTAGTATACATCCTTTGTTTGCGATTTATACCATTTCTTTGAATTTAAACTGCTTCTCGTCTATTTTTACATAGTCAGACTAGAAGGAGTGGAGACTGTATCATAGAAAGGCATCAAGTGAATTTTTATCTTCTTTCTTAAACAGATATAAGTTGTGTGTATTTTTCAAACAATGGAAAATCCAAGATGGAATGTAGCAATACTATGAAAAAGATATTCGCTACTCACCATACAGTGGAGATGCTGAGTTGCAAACAAGTAAAACAAAAAGACTGTCACAAAATAAGCTTTTGGCCAACAAGACCTTTGTCAAAAATAGATAAAAGACATATACACACACACTCATGTGTGTTTGTGAGTTGCATATCCATGAGTGTGTGTGTGTCTGTCATATATTTTTGACATAAGCCTTGTTGGTCGAAAGCTCATTTTGTGGCAGTCTTTTTGTTGTGCCTATCTGCAACTCAGCATTTCCATTATATGGTGAGTAGCAACTATCCTTTTCATAATATTCTGTTTATTTTTGGTGGTTTTGGATGTTACAATATTCAGTCTTGTTACATAAACTTTGTGGTCACTAATCCCTGTATCCGTCATGATGCTCCTCATTCACTGAGGATTATTTGTACATAAGGAAGTCAAATATGTTTTCACTACTATTTACACTTTGAGGGGCTCATGAACTAACTGTTGAATGAATATAACTTTCTGAGAAAGCATTCATTTGAGTTCCAGATGACATTTTATGCCTACTGCTAACTTTAAACATGTATTTTTACCAAAATGTAGAGGGTAGTCTGAAGTCACCACCAACTGTAATTGTATGAGTGGTGTACTTATTTGAATTATTAAGGCTAAAGTTTTCTCTTAACTGCTCAGCAATTGTAACATCCAAGTGTGAGGGTAAAGGAGGGGAGAGGAGGGGAGGTCTGTAAAAAGGAACCAATTTTTACAATTTTTAATTTATTCCATTTGTCAGGTATAACCTCTACCTGTAGTAAACCGCACAAACTCTTTACTTCTGTTTCACTGAAAGATAAATTACCTGTGATGGATCCTCCACCATCACCTGTATTTAATCCTTTCTTTATGAACACAGTTAGATCCTTTGTAAAAATTTTAGCTGAACTTTTTCCTGCTTTAACCGGCTTTCCATACCTACAATGATTTAAGCTCCAGTGCTTTCTATTAGTGCTTGGAACTCTGATTCTTTCTCAACACAGCTATGACAGTTTATAACTATAATACCAATCGTTGTTAGCATTACCTTTCCGTGTTTGTCCTTCATCATTTTAGAGTGGCACACTTCCTGTAGTTTCCTGAGACCCCTGACCAATAAAATTGCCTAGTCCTCTCCACACAGCTATGTAGCAGTTTTCTGTGTGTACTGGACCCCTGACTTATTAAGTGGAACCCATAAACCCACCACCCATTGTGTAAGTTGAGGAATCTGCAACTACATGGCTGTAGAACTGTCTGAGCCTCTGATTGAGACCTTCTACTCAGCTCTATACCAAAGGACCACAGTTGGTACCACTGATGATGTTACAGATGCTGAGCTCCATCTTCTTCTTGCAAGCAAGACTGCCAGTCTTTGTCACTTTAGCTATCCATTCAAACCAAGATAGAATCTCTTCCAATACAAAATGACAAACATGCCACCACCCACAGTTGACTGCACCCTGTGTTCTTCATGACATCAATAAGCATCCTTTCCAAATCTGGAATGGCCCCTCCCAGTGTGCACACAGAATGCACAAAGGGGTCTCCATTCTTAGCAGCCATATCCCTAAGTGGCTCCACTATGTGCCTAATGTTGGAGCTCCTAACTACAAATAATCCCACCCTCTGTGAATGCCCAGATATTGCAGGCTGAGAAGATTCCTCCAGAACAGGCTAAATAGCAGCATCCGGCTTCAGGTCTTCGTCAGCCATGGAACTGCCTAAAACTTGTTCATCAGGTCAACACAGAAGGACCTCCAATTTGCCGTCCAGAAATTCTTTCACTGTCTGCCACACCTTGGAAGACTTCCCACTCGACCGTGTGTGAGAGGTCGGCATCAGTGCAGGCAGTACCTGGGGCAGCCAGTTCCCCTGGACCGATCAGGGGAAATGTGGGATGTGCTAGACATCTCTCAGTTTTCCATGTATGGCCCACCACATTGGCAGCAGTCTCAAGCTTTCTGACCAAAGCCAACACTCCCTGAAGCTGCAAACAAAGCGTTACCAACTCAGCTCACATCTGAACACAACAGTCACAGTTCCTCTTCATCCTAAGGATTGTGGAACTATACTATAGACAACTAATAAATGTGGAAATGCGTATGATAAATAAACACACACACACACAATTAACAAGACTAAATATCACCAAGGAAATTTAAAGTAAGTCACTTATTATGAGAAGCAGTATCAACACACAGATAAAAACAGTGTTCTCTGATGTACTGCTGCAGGTATGAAAGCTACCATTTAAGTAAGGGTCAATAACTACTGCATTGACTATTTAAACACAAAATAAATGTCTAGTGTGATGCGAACAGTGGTACCATGCACTGCACAGTAAATAAAACATGACGCTGTGCCTGATAAATAAACCAATATGCATGAAATTAATGAGTTTAACCTTTAGCTAACATAGTGGCATACATGGGACACTAAGATCATGGTGTGGTCAATCTGACCTCTTAATTATAGGTGGGTGTAATGTTAAGAATTTGAATTCCTTTGAAATTCTCTGTTTTGTGTATAGCAGAGTCTTTAATACAATGTAAATAAACATGAAAATACCGAACATTAACTTTAAATAATTATTGATAAAGTGGCATTCAGATATGTTACCTGCACATCTTGTAAATTTATACATTTATATGTTTTTCATAAGCTAATAACAAAATTAATGCTTTGATAGATTTTGTATTTCTTCTTGAAGAACTAATAGAACAAAAATGTGACGTTTTTAACCTGAAAAAATACCTCATGAAAAATCAGAGTCCTCCAAATCACAATTTTTCACAACAGTGCTTGCAAACCTGGGAACAGCAATGCATGCATATTGGTCTCTTGCAGATGTAGCAAACATGCAAACTCTTCCTTTTCTTACTCACTGGGCAGATTCTGCATGTTTTACTATTCCTAGGTCCTAATTCTGCTTCCACTGCTTCTTTTGCTGAAGTATTGGGGCCTAAAATCCGGCGGGTCATTAGTCGTAACTCCTGTGGAAGTCGTGGGTTCTGAGCTCACGTTTGCATATGTTTCAGCACAAGACTACAGGTAAGCTCTTTCAGGAAGATACCTCTCTCAACAGGAGCTTCATCTGATCCACTCTTCTGAAGAACATATGCATTTCCTGTGCTGATGTCCAATAAACAGTAGAATAAACGCATTGGCCAATGCCGAGTTCTTCGAATGCGGGAGTATATGGAGCGCTTTTTGTCCAGTTCATCAATACCTCCTTTAGTGGTGTTGCAGTATGATAGTGTTTCTGATTTCTGACAATTCAAATCCTCAGCATTGAAGAGACAAGAATAACTGCTTTGTTTGTCTTTAGTACGTGCAACAATAGAGTCATGCCTTGCGTAAAACTGTACAAAGACGAACCAACTGGACTATGCTTATTTAGTTGGAAAGTTTGCAGAATCTCTCATTCTTTTTTAGAGTTCCCATAAAAGTCAATCCTCTTTTCCTTAACTCTTCTACAGCCTGTATTGATCTGCACTATTTGTCAGCAATAATGTTGAGATTACTGCTATAGATTGGTTTACACAATCACAACAGAGACTGCTTTGGTATCATCAGTTTATTACCATTGTCCGGCAAAGTATCATCATCAGAGCCTTTTCCACTGTACATATACCCATTATAAAAGTAACTGGTCCTCGCGTCACACAATGACATGATTTTTAAACTGTATTTACCAGGCTTCTTTGCCATGTGGACCATAAATGAGCATTTACCATGGAAGGAAACTAGTTGCTCATCTACAGTAGCACGTGTGCCTAAATTGAAATATTTTTGGGAATTTTCCACAATTTTTTCTAAGGAGAAAAGAGGTTGCTGCCATTTTGTCAACTTTGAGACTCTCTTTTCTAGTTTGAAAGTCATCAAACCGTAAGGAGTTCAACAACATTAGGTAATGGTTCTTAGACATGACAAATTTGAAAATTTCCCAACCTCAACGATCAATTGTAAATATATAATTAACGTTTTTTTGCTCGGATTTAAAGACAGAAGAATATATCAAAAGTCCTCAAAAAGCCTAAAGTTCATCAAAATCCAGGTTCTGCAGTTCAGCTTTGCTTTTGTCAGAGTACTTCTGCCTGATGCAATCTATTTTAGCATTTTTAGGCTGTAATGGAAAACTTCATCATCAAAATAGAGATGCCATAATAAAAATGGTCTTTTGGACCTCCTGTTGTCAATGTGGCAGACGGAAATTTCATTATGATGTTATGGCGAGGAGCTCTAGCAGCTCGGATCAGAGGTGCTTTGGCCCATTTGTACTGATTCTTGCCATAGAAGTAATTGCTTCTCTGTTGCTCATCACATGGATTCCTACTTTCACTACTTTCATCAGAGTAATTTTCTGTTGCACTTTGTTCTGACAATGTGTCATGCTCACTCACAATGGGTTCAGTTTCTTCAGAATTATCACCACAGTCACTATCATCTGATTCCTCCAACCATCTACTCACAGTTTCTTCAACATTTTGGTCTGAAGTGCTCACACATTGTCTGCTACTTTCATCAGATCCTTTACCTGTGGAATTACTAGGTTCTGCCATATTTCAAAAGCTGTGAAATGGAAAATTTAGAGAATATGTAAGGAGAATAACTGCAGAAACAATTACACAAACAACATAATGTGGTGAAAATGACAGTGAGTGACTTTGAAAAGCACGTCACTCACATTATAGAAGCTCTGGAATAACACCAAATGTGTTGCTGATCCACTCACAACTAAACTTGAAGCTAACAATCCGATGGCTCCAATAATGGGTAGGGGACTGGCTAAATCGCAATTGTTGATGAAAGTGCATGGTCAAATAGATCACACCACATTAGTTAAAGGTTAAACTAAAGAACACAACAACAAAATTTTTGTCACTTCTTATGAGAATCTGTGTTAGCTCAAAGACGAAAATGATGTCCACTGATGTGCTGCAGTAACAAAACCTAGCATTCAGCTGAGAGCTGTAACTAATGTGTGGCTATTCAAATGTAAACAAATGACTGGCTTTATGCACACAGTGGTACTATGCACTACAAAGTAAAAAAAAATGTGGAACTGTTTCAGGCAAATAAAATGCACGAAATTAACAAAACTAAACAGTGCAGGTGAAATTTAAAACAAATCGCTTCTTATGAGAAGCTTTGCCAACTCACAAATGAAAACAGTGTCATCTGATGTGCTGCTGCAGCAATGAGAGCTACCACTTGAATGAGGGCATAGACTACTGCAGTAGTTATTCAAACACGCTTGGTGTGTTGCAAACAGTGGTACTATGCACTACACAGTAAATAAAACATGAAACTGTGCTCATAAATAAACAAATATGCATGAAATTAATGAGTTCAAACTAAATAGGACAGAGGAAATTTTTGTCACTTGTTATGAGAATCTATATTAACTCAAAGATGAAAATGGTGTCCACTGATGTGATGTGGCAACAAAAGCTAGCACTCAACTGAGAGCTGTAACTAATGTGTGGCTATTCAAATGTAAACAAATGACTAGCTTTATGCACACAGTGGTACTATGCACCACACAGCAGATAAAGCTTGAATGTCATGTTGGTTATTGGTCTTAAGCATAAGTGTTCACCCAGTTTATTGCCAGGTGTGCACCAGGCTGGGAATGTGTTGATATCTGAGCCAGTGTCAAGCAGGGAGGTCTGCAATGCAGTTAAGATATGCTGATGACAGTAGTGTTAGTGCAGCTTTAATAGACATTACTCTGCTGCCATGGGTGTAACAACTGGCATTTTGCAGTTTTTTTTACCAAGTGACCACATGATGTACATTTACTGAAATTTTTCAGTTGACTTCACTTCATTCAAAGTGCCAGAATGCATTTGTTACATATCAGTACAAAGCTCTTTATTGGATGTATCACATCTGAAGAAGACGGCTACTTGCTGAAATTGAGCCAGTTTCATCAAAAATTCGGTACATATTTTCATGATAACAGAAGTTTTTAGTATAATTACTTCAGTTATGATTACTTCAGTTAATATACAGGATGTTGCATATGTGACTGTAGACTGAGGATCCTATATTTGAAAGTTCAATTGGAAATTGCTTTGGAGAATATCAAAATATATGTACATTTACACACATGCATCCTTAGTTATGAGTAAAACAACTAGAAAATAGTTGGGAGGCCATATTACTTATAGTGTGTGAGTGCCAGGCTGTCAAGAGTTATCAATTTAATTAGAAACTTAAAAAGACATGTCCCTAATAGTTATATAAGATCAGCATATTTTGCTTTCTTTCAAAGTATCATATCATATGGAATCTTATTGTGGGGAAATAGCAGTCACGTAAAGGGCATTCTACTTTTACAAAAAAAAATTTGTGAGATAATAACCCAAATGATTAATGGAAAATCTCATATAAAGGTGTGAAACACATACTAACAAAGAGATAGAGGGGCTGGCCAGTACTTACCTCAGCTCAGTACAGCTGATAGATACACAAAAAACAACCAAAAAAATACATTCCTAGGTTTCGGAATAAATGTTCCTTCATCAGGGAGGAGAAAGGGGGAAGAAAGGGAATAAGGGAAAGTGGATTTAGCTACTCACAACCCAGGTTGTGAAGCAACAGGGAAAGGAAAACAGGTAGGGTAGCAAGGATGGAGGAATGGTTGTCAGAGGGAAGCCAAAGATATTCTATTGTAAGTACTGTGCCAGCTTCAAACCAAAGAGGATGCATACAGAAGTAAAGAGGTATATAATATAAAGATAAACACAACTATGTAGGATGAAAAGATGCGTGAATGGCTAAAGACAAAAGGGAAAGAGGAGAAGACTAAAGAGTAAATGGGAGTGAGGTTGTTTAACATAGGTTCAGTCCAGGGGGATGGAGGGATGAAAGAATGTGTTGGAGTGCAAGTTCCCATCTCTGCAGCTCAGAGGGACTGGTGTTGGGTGGGAGAAGCCAAATGGCACATACGGTGTAGCAGGTTCCTAGGTCCCTAGAATTATGCTGGAGGGCATGCCCCGCTACTGTGTATTGGACATCTCCTAGGCGGACAGTTCGCAGTTCGTCTGTGTCCGTTCATGCGCTCAGCCAGTTTAGTTGTTGTCATACCGATGTAAAAGGCTGTGCAGTGCAGGCATGTCAGCTGATAAATGACACGTGTAGTTTTACAGGGTGCCCTGCCTTGAATTGTGTATGTTTTACCAGTAGCGGGGCTGGAGTAGGTGGTTGTGGGGGGATGAGAATCTGTTTTACACCGGGGATGGTCACAAGGGTAGGAGGCACAGCGTAGGGAAGGTGGTTTGGGGATTTCGTAGGGATGAACCAAGACGTTACAAAAGTTAGGTGGACGACGGAAAGACACTCTTGGTGGAGTGGGGAGGATTTCATGAAGGATGGATCTCATTTCAGGGCAGGGTTTGAGGAAGTCGTATCCCTGCTGGAGAGCCACATTCAGAGTCTGATACAGTTCCGGAAAGTATCCTGTCACAAGTGGGACACTTTTGGCATTCTTCTGTGGGAGGTTCTGGGTTTGAGGGGATGAGGACGTGGCTCTGGTAATGTGCTTCTGTACCAGGTCAGGAGGATAGTTGTGGGATGCGAAAGCTGTTTTCTGGTTGTTGGTGTAATGGTTCAGGGATTCAGGACTGGAGCAGATTCGTTTGCCACGAAGACCTAGGCTGTAGGGAAGGGACCATTTGATGTGGAATGGGTGGTAGCTGTCATAATGGAGGTACTGTTGCTTGTTGGTGGGTTTGATGTGGACGGATGTGTGAAGTTGGCCACTGGACAGATGGAGGTCAACATCAAGGAAAGTGGCATGGGATTTGGAGTAGGACCAGGTGAATCTGATGGAATCAAAGGAGTTGAGGTTGGAGAAGAAATTCTGGAGACGTCATCAATAAATCTGTACCAAACTTTGGGCAGGCAGGCCTGGGTAAATAAGAGGGCTTCCTCTAAGCTACCCATGAATAGGTTGGCGTACGAGGTGGCCCTCCTGGTACCCATGGCTGTTTCCTTTAATTGTTGGTATGTCTGGCCTTCAAAAGTGAAGAAGTTGTGAGTCAGGATGAAGGTGGCTAAGATAATGAGGAAAGAGGTTTTAGGTAGGGTGGCAGGCGATCGCAGCGAGGCCCTGGATGTGCAGAATATTTGTGTATAAGGAAGTGGCATCGATGGTTACAAGGATGGTTTCCGGGGGTAACAGATTGGGTAAGGACTCCAGGCGTTTGAGAAAGTGGTTGGTGTCTTTGATGAAGGATGGGAGACTGCATGTAATGGGTTGAAGGTGTTGATCTATGTAGGCAGAGATATGTTCTGCGGGGGCTTGGTAACCAGCTACAATAGGGCAGACACAATGGTTGGGTTTTTGTATTTTAGGAAGTAGGTAGAAGGTAGGGGTGCGGGGTGTCGGTGGGGTCAGGAGGTTGATTGAGTCAGGTGAAAGGTTCTGTAGGAGGCCTAAGGTTCTGGACATCAGGAATGGGATTACCTTGGCAAACTTTGTATGTAGTGTTGTCTGAAAACTGAAGCAGTCCCTCAGCCACATACACCCGACGATCAAGTACCACGGTCATGGAACCCTTGTCCGCCGGAAGAATGACGATGGTTCCGTCAGACTTCAGATCATGGATAGCCTGGGCTTCAGCAGTGGTTATCTTGGGAGTAGGATTAAGGTTTTTTAAGGATTGAGAGGCAAGGGTTTAAGTGAGAAATTTCTGGAAGGTTTGGAGAGGGTGATTTTGAGGAAGAGGAAGTGGGTCCTACTGCGACGGAGGACAGAACTGTTCCAGGCAGGGTTGAATTTGGAGAGTGTCTTGGGGAGTTGGATCATTGGAGTAAGATTAGGATTATTTTTCTTCGTGGCAAAGTGATATTTCCAGCAGAGAGTACGAGTGTAGTAAAGTAAATCTTTGACGAGGGCTGTTTGGCTGAATATGAGAGTAGGGCTGAAGGTGAGGCCTTTGGATAAGACAGAGTTTTCGGATTGGGAGAGAAGTTTGGAGGAAAGGTTAACTACTGAATTAGAATGTAGTGGTTCCAGATTGTGTTGATTAGAATTTTGAGGTTTTGGAGGGAGTGGAGCTGGAAGTGGGAGATTGAGCAGATGGGAGAGACTGAGTCTGTGTGCAATGAGAGGAGGTTGAGGTTTGCTGGAAAGGTTGTGGAGGGTGAGTGAGTTGCTTTCCCGGAGGTGGGAAACAAGGAGATTGGATAGTTTTTTGAGGTGGAGGGTGGCATGCTGTTCTAATTTGCGGTTGGCCTGTAGGAGGATGCTATGAACAGCCGGTGTGGATATGGGAGAGGAAAGATTGAGGACTTTTAATAAGGATAGGAGTTGACGGGTGTGTTCATTGGCTGAGTTGATGTGTAGGTGAAGGATTAGGTTGGTGAGGGCAATGGATTGTTTAGTTTGGAACTGGTATAGCGACTGATGGAAAGAAGGGTTACAGTCAGAGATGGGAACTTTAAGTGTGAGGCTTTTGGGGGTAATGCCAAATGTCAGACAAGCCTGAGTAAATAAAATATGGGAGCGTAATCTGTCTAGAGCGAAGGCATGTTTGCGGAGGGAATGTAAATTAAACTTAATGGGGTCATTGTGGGGATGTTGTGAGGGTGACATGGTATTAGAAGGTCGAAAGTGTAATGTGAGGCTGAAATGAAAATGAAAATAAAAATATATGTGGAGAGATAAAGGTAATCTAGAAAGCAACTGGAGATCTGGTGTGAAAAAAGGAGAAAAGTTTTGGTTAAAGCTCAACTATTTTGATACTGTGGTGAACTTGGTTTGGTAAACAACGATGTGCACAAAGGTTAGGTGGTTGTGTTGCCGCTAAAACACGTTAATGGGTGGAGAAATTTGAGAAAATTTCGAATCCAATGGAACCAGCCAATGATCCAACTCCCCAAGACACTATCCAAATTGAACCCTTCCTGGAACAGCTCATTCCTCCGTTACAGCGGGACCCACCCCCTCTTCCTCAAAATAACCCTCTCCAAACCTTCCAGTAATTTCTCACTTCTACCCTTGCCTCTCAATCCTTCTTAAAAAAAAAACCTATTCCTTCTCCCAACATCACCAATGCTGAAGCCCAGGCTATCCATGATCTGAAGTCTGACCAATCCATCATCATTCTTCCGGCAGACAAGGGTTCCACAACCGTGGTACTTGATAATTGGGAGTATGTGGCTGAGGGACTACTTCAGATTTCAGACAAAAATACATACAAAGTTTGCCAAGGTAAACCCATTCCTGATGTCCAGACAGAGCTTCAAGGAATCCTCAGTACCTTAAGCCCCCTACAAAACCTTTCTTCTGACTCAATCCACCTCCTACCCCCACCGACATCCCGCACCCCTACCTTCTACCTACTTCCTAAAATTCAAAAACCCAATCATTGTGGCTCCCCCATTGTAGCTGGTTACCAAGGCCCCACAGAATGTATCTCTGCCTACATAGATCAACAGCTTCAACCCATTACATACAGTCTCCCATCCTTCATCAAAAGACACCAACCACTTTCTCAAAAGCCTGGAATCCTTACGCAAACTGTTACCCCCAGAAACCATCCTTGTAACCATTGATGCCACTCACTTCCTTATACACAAATATTCTGCACATCCAGGGCATCGCTGTGATGGTTCACTTCTTTTCACACCAATCACCTGCCACCGTACCTAAAACCTCTTTCCTCATTATCTTAGCCACCTTCATCCTGACTCACAACTTCTTCACTTTAGAAGGCCAGACATACCAACAATTAAAGGAAACAGCCATGGGTACCAGGATGGCCCCCTCGTATGCCAACCCATTTCTGGGTTTCTTAGAGGAAGCCTTCTTGGTTACCCAGGCCTGCCAACCCAAAGTTTGGTACAGATTTATTGATGACATCTTCATGATCTGGACTCACAGTGAAGATGAACTCCAGAATTTCCTCTCCAACCTCAACTCCTTTGGTTCCGTCAGATTCACCTGGTCCTACTCCAAATCCCATGCCACTTTCCTTGATGTTGACCTCCATCTGTCCAATGGCCAACTTCTCACATCCGTCCACATCAAACCCACAAACAAGCAATAGTACCTCCATTATGACAGCTTCCACCCATTCCATATCAAACGATCCCTTCCCTACAACCTAGGTCTTCGTGGCAAACGAATCTGCTCCAGTCTGGAATCCCTGAACCATTACACCAACAACCAGAAAACAGCTTTCGCATTCCGCAACTACTCTCCCGACCTGGTACAGAGGAAAATTACCAGAGCCACTTCTTCATCCCCTCAAACCCAGAACCTCCCACAGAAGAACGCCAAAAGTGCCCCACTTGTGACAGGATACTTTCCGGGACTGGATCAGACCCTGAATGTGGCTCTCCAGCAGGGATACGACTTCCTCAAATCCTGCTCTGAAATGAGATCCATCCTTCATGAAATCCTCCCCACTCCACCAAGAGTGTCTCTCTGCCATCCACCTAACCTTCATAACCTCTTGGGTCATCCCTATGAAATCCCCAAACCACCTTCCCAACCCTCTGGCTCCCACCCTTGTAACTGTCCCCGGTATAAAACCTGTCCCATGCACCCTCGCACCACCAACTGCTCCAGTCCTGTAATGCGGAAGGTGTGCACGATGAAAGGCAAAGCCACATGTGAAACCACCCACGTGATTTACCAACTGAGCTGCCTACACTGTGAAGCTTTCTATGTGGGAATGACCAGCAACAAACTGTCCATTCGCATGAATGGACACAGGCAGACCGTGTTTGTTGGTAATGAGGATCACCCTGTGGCTAAACATGCCTTGGTGCACGGCCAGCACATCTTGGCACAGTGTTACACCGTCCGGGTTATCTGGGTACTTCCCACTAACACCAACCTGTCAGATCTCCAGAGATGGGAACTTGCCCTTCAGTATATCCTCTCTTCCCATTACCCACCAGGCCTCAACATCAGCTAATTTCAAGTTGCCGCTGCTCATACCTAACCTGTCATTCAACAACATCTTTGCCTCTGTACTTCCGCCTTGACTGACATCTCTGCCCAAACTCTTTGCCTTTACAAATGTCTGCTTGTGTCTGTACATGTGCAGATGGATATGTGTGTGTGCGCGCGAGTGTGTACGTGTCCCTTTTTCCCCCTAAGGTAAGTCTTTCTGCTCCCGGGATTGGAATGACTCCTTACCCTCTCCCTTAAAACCCACATCCTTTCGTCTTTCCTTCTCCATCCCTCTTTCCTAATGAAGAAACCACTGGTTGCGAAAGCTTGAATTTTGTGTGTGTGTTTGTGTTTGATTGTGTGTCTATCAACATGCCATCGCTTTCGTTTGGTAAGTTACATCATCTTTGTTTCTAGATATTTTTTTCCCACGTGGAATATTTCCTCTCTCTCTCTCTCTCTCTCTCTCTCTCTCTCTCTCTCTCTCTCTCTCTCTCTCTCTCTCTCTCGATATATATATATATATATATATATATATATATATATATATATATATATATATATATATAAATATATATATATATATATATATATAAGGCAAAGTCTTACACTTCTTTATCAAGCCAGTATTCACAAAATAATAATAAAACATCATGTAGATGCATTTTGTTTCATGTAAATAAAATGCATACTTTCTAATTTAAAAATTATCCAGAAATGCACTTTTAACAGTGTTTACCAGTCTCAATACAAATTTTATTAATAATTAGTTGCTGCTGGCCAGTGGCTGTGGCCGAGCGGTTCTAGGCACTTCAGCCACGTGACTGCTATGGCCGTAGGTTCGAATCATGATTGTGTGTGATGTCCTTAGGTTTAAGTAGTACTAAGTCCTAGGGGACTGATGACCTCAGATGTTAAGTCCCATAGTGCTCAGAGTGACTTGCTGCTGAGTTACACAGCACCTTCAAATGATAAGTTACGCTTTGTTATGGCAGGCAGGCAAGTGACTTTTGATGAATACTGCACTACATTTCAGAGTGACAGATAATTGACAATGTATTACCAAGTTCCTGTAAAGAATGGTCAGAACATTTTACCAATGATTCAGTTCTGTGATGTTAGAATTCCACTGCTTGGCCCCACAGAATTTCAAGATCCACTGTGTGAACATCCTCATTGTCTGAAAATCTCTCTTTTATGTGAATCAGTTTCTGCATGGGCATTGTTATCTGGGGCTGAGGCTGGTGGCCTTTCTTCCCAATTAGTATAACCCACATCTGTCCAGTCTTGGTCAAATTATTGACACAATATGGTCAAGAAATTGCATTTGGTCCACAAACAACAAGAATTTGATGCTAAACCTGTGTGCAGTTTATATATTTAGTCCACAAGAATCATACTACCCTCTATACTCCAATTTGTGACTATGTTTCCAATTCCGAAGCCCTTGCACCTGTTATCCACACAGAATGAGAACTGTATCTGTTGAAACCTCAGAACATGTATTCTCTTCTGAAAATGCACCGCTATAGCTGTGCAATGTCTTGGTGTGGAATGACAAGTATATATTACAATTTGAAGTCACTCATAATTTACACCAGCTAGCTGAAGTACAGTTGCTTGAAAAGTCTTGTGTCTATCTGCCAGTATTGTGAGGTGAGGTTGGTTACAATTTTATGATAGCAAGCTCAGAAATTTTGTTATACTTTATCTGTTATTCACAAGAAATTCACCAGTAATGAGCAATATGAAATGTGATTTTGACTTGCTGCAAAGGATACTAAACAGAGGTCCACCGAAGCATGCTGCAAAGCCCATTCTTGGAAATCCTGCTCTTGCTATTGATGTATTAGAAATCAAATCTGAAAGGAGAATACAAGAGTACTTATTTACAAAAAATGTTCTCTGATAAATGACATATTCTCAAAACTTGGGTGAATAGCATAGCTATACTCCACTGTCCCAGTGAACAACTTATTTGTTAGGGCTATATATATATTATATCTACATCTGCATGTACTGCTATATCTACACCCACATCAACAGCCATATCTAAATCTACATTTGCATTTACATTTTATACTATGGCAGACAAAGTTGGATATTATGAGGTGCATGATACTGTCCATTAAGAAACACTGAGATTTGTAAACAACAGTGGCAGCCTTTGTGTAAGAGCACAAGAGCATAAGAGCATGTTAACATCCTGACTTTTCACACCTTGTGGATTTATTGGTTATTTTACTTTGAATGTTTCCAACATAATTTAGATGCAATAATTGGAAATGCATGGCACTAAATGAATCACGCTGTGCTACATTGCTCCTCCAGACTCAGTGACACTTGGCATCACGGCCGTGAGCAGATCTTCACTCTTGCATGCTTTAAGGAGCTTCTGTGCATGTGCAACTAGTATGACATAATTGCCTTATGGGCCAAATATGTATGAAGTTGATAAACAATGTGCACGGCTCATGACGAGTGCTGCTAGCCCTTACCACTCAACTACGAGTTAATGTCAATGACATCAGGTGGTAGCATAGTGCACCACACTTTTGTCCATATTCATTTGGCATAAATTCCACAAGATGGTATTACACTCCACAGATATACCAATTCATTCACTATACAGGGTGTATCAAAAAGAATCATCCGATTTAAAAAAAAAAAAATTATAACTATTATGTTATTTGAGATATGTGTGTGAACAACATACTGTTGGAAAGAGCAAACTCTCAAGTTTTACAAGGTTCCTGGTACACTGGCATCTGGAGGTGCAGGAATTTTTAAATCAAAGGATTACTGAATGATGGATTGGTTACACTGGACCAAATGATTCAGCCTTACATTACCGGCCTCCAAGGTCACTGGACCTGACTATATCTGATTATTTCTGGTGGGGGTTTATAAAAGACGCTGTTTATGTGTCTCCATCACCAACAACAATGAATGAACTGAGACATTGCTTAATAGCAGCTGTGGAATCTGTAACTCAAGACATGGTTGCTGCTGTATGGGGCAATCTGAATACCGCATTGACATATACTGTGCATCTCAAGGGAGGCACCTATGTAAAGGTATGAAAGATACTTTGAGTTTCCCATTAATTAAAAAACAAAATTCATTGTATACATTTATTAGTTTCAGAAGTATAGAGATGCCAAATCAGATGATTCTTTTTGATACACCCTGTATAGTCAAATTAGATTGGACATCAGTGTATGTTACAGTTATAATGGTAGAAAAGCCTATCTTGTGTGATTCTGAATGAGATATAGTACATTAAGGTTTGGATTTTATCACACAGTAATCCATTTTAGGTGGTGAGAACCATAAAGCACTTCATCATCGATTGTGAGACTGTAGCATCTATTCATGCTTGTGACATCTTTTGATGTTAGGGTGGGTCAATGTATATCTGAACATTCATGAAAAGCTGCCTCACTGGTTCATCGGGAGCCAAAGATGGTGTACTTTTGCCCTGTATGTCTCTCAGAACCTCATTTTTAATCTAGTGAAGCAATCTTGTTGGTAAATAGTACTATGAATTTAATAATTTCAGCAAACAGCAATTTGTGTTTGGAGTTAGTTGTTTACTGTGGATGAATTGGCTTACCTGTACAGTGTCAACATGAATTCTTTTGAAATCGTATTAAGCACTAACAGAAAAGAAAACAACCAGGAAAAGTTAGCCACGAAGGATGTATGGCTTCCCAGACCAGATCTGTTGTCTGAGAAAGTGACAAAATCAAATAAGTGAAACTACAAGTAAACATTTAACAAAGAAGTGTATAATAAGCATGAGATGTTGTGTGGATGCAACATAAGAATGCCTGATTTTCAGCCCCAAAGTTGATTCATTAACTAATACATGAATTACGGACCTTCTACATTTATCCAAAAACATAAAAAAGCATGAAAACCCTCACTAACACAAAAATGTGAAACAGAGAGTAGCAAAAGCTTGAATATTATTTAGTTATTGCCATAAACTGCACTTAATTAAAAACAAAACAACAAAATTCACAAAAACAATTTGTCCTTTCTTCAAACAAGTTATACATACTCTTATTATTATTATTATTATTATTGATAGCTGCTGAAGTGTTATAAAGGTGCTGTGCTGATGAGCATAGCTGTTATACAGCAGATGCTATTAATTTTGCACTCTCATATTTATCTGAACTAAAAATTTGTGAACACCCAGAACGTGTATCTATGAGCCACAATGGTAAATGGAAATGATTGAATGGCATCTGTGGGCGGGAAGTTCGGCCACCAAGTGCAAGTCTTATTGAGTGTGAAGCCATATTGGGCAACTTGTGCATCGACAATGGGGATGACATGATGATGAGGACTACACAACACCCAGTTCCTGAGAGGAGAAAATCTCCCACCCCAGCGGGGAATCAAACCCGGGCCCCCGTGCATGGCATTCCAATGCACTGAAATGGTAAACAAACATCTGTATACACATTTCCTTTCATCTCAAATTGTTCTTTTAAAACCAACTTCATAATTCAGATGTACTTTACATGAGAAAACAGGATAGTTGCTAGGAACCAGAAAAACACTTTATCAAAAACAGTTAATGACTTTTTTTAAATTTCTTTGCATTTGAAAAACTTGCATTTTATGCTAAAGAAAACACTATACTAAATTGTTTATGTATGCAACCAAATGAAATGCCCAGAGTAATGAAAACTCGAATGTTATAGTTGAAAATTAAATTATTTAATGAATTTAAGAATAGAGCTCTAGGTTTCCAGTTGTTGTAAACTATAAAAGCCAGAGTTGTGAAGGCAGCTATAGTTCTTTGCACCAAAATTTCATTAGGTCCCTTGTCACTAGAAGTTGCAACTTTGTCACATTCTCAAACTTTTATTAATATTCATTTTACTCTCTTTTGTGCAGAGAAGTAAAGTGTAATGAACATCAAAAGTATTACAAGCCTGGTGTTCTCTACATTATTTAGAGAGCCAATTCACATATAAGATTTTTGCAGGCAGCCAACTGTAGAGAGACATCGCGAATCATTAAGAAGGACAGTATCACAAAATCAGATGAATAACTTCAATTTCAACTTAAATGTGTATTCCAGTCTGTTAAAATTAATTACCACATGATGAATACTCATAAAATGTTTGTTACTTGAGTTCAAAACTTTAAAATATATTACTGCACAGATAACAAAAGGAATATCACATTCCGCATCTACATCTGCATCAACAAACACACCCATACTTTGCAAATCATTGTTAACTGCATTGGAGTGGAACCTTCCCATTGTACCAACTTCCTGTTCCTATTCCTGTTCCTGTGTGTGTGTGTCTGTCTGTGTGTGTGTGTGTGTGTGTGTGTGTGTGTGTGTGTGTGTGTGTGAATGTGTGCAAAATGGAAGCAGATGATGTGGTTGATGCAACAGCTGTTTGAGGAAATGGGAGCCAACATGGGGCCAGAGAAGAAGATGGATATGATACTGAAGGCAGTTTAGTTACCACCAGTGGAAATAGAGATGTGTGTGGGGTGCGTATATCATCATGGAAAATGAAATTTCTAGTGCAAATAATGAAGTAGGTTTGTGACAGTCTTCATGTATGGTGAGGCCAAGAAAATATGTTTTGTGTCTCTTTGCACACTTTTTACTACCTCAAGTGAAGTGAATCCATCTGATCCAACATCAGCATAAGAGGCTTTAGCCTCACTTCACAGCAACAAGTGGTTTACAGCAATGGAGTTAGAGATGCTACAATACATGGCAACTTGTTGGCAGATCAAAAGTTGATCATGTTATAGGAAGTAAGTGGGAGTTTACTACAAAGAGAAACAGAGAGAGTGAAATTACTAATTTTAAAGCAAGCCAGATATTTGGAAATTATTGTGAAAGCTACAGCTTAGTAATGAGACAAAGTTGATTGAGAATTCTTACAGCAATTACAATACTTAGGGGATCGAAAATCATATACTTTTATGTAGAAACTGTTTATCTAATAGCCCTGCTAATCTTAGTAGTCTCATAAGTGGCACAGTTTTCACTGAGCAACTGAAATTGTTTTGTTTGGGGAATGAAGTGTGTTTATTGCATAAAAGTTTGTATGGGCTTCGCCAAGCAGGTAAGAATTGGAATGATTTTTCTGTCCTGTGAAGAAAACGTTATGTTTGGAATAATGTGAAAAGGAACTTTGTGCATTCTTCTCTAATCATTTGATCATTGGGGATCATGTTGATGATGTTGTTGTAATAGGTGAGGAAGAGGGAATTGAAAAATTCAAGAATGTTTTTAAATGTCACATTAGCATTGAAGAAATCGATGACTTGTTGTTTGTTCAAAAATATTCAAATGTGTGTGAAATCTTACGGGACTTAACTGCTAAGGTCATCAGTCCTTAAGCTTACACACTACTTAACCTAAATTATCCTAAGGACAAACACACACACCCATGCCTGAGGGAGGACTCAAACCTCCACCGGGACCAGCCGTACAGTCCATGACTGCAGCGCCTTAGACCGCTCTGCTAATCCCGCGTGGCACTTGTTTATTTTAGGACTTAAGATTGAGCAGTCTCAAGAGAAAGTGAAATTAAACCAAACTAGTTATATTCAGCTGACGATGAGTGAGTTTAAATGCATGACTCCAAGGGCATAGCTACACCATGTAATGACAATCATTTTGGTGAAGATGATAATGACAAGCCATTTGACCAAAAATTGTACCAAAAGGCGTTGGGTTGTTTGTTTTATATATCCACATGTACTAAACCTGATATTGCCCTTATAGCTAGGAGGTTGAGTCAGTTCAACTTTAAACCTAGTGCTTCTCATTGGGTCAGAGTAAAAAGGGTGTTTCATTACCGGCAGCAAACTAAAGATCTGAGCTTATGTTCCAATGACAGTTGTTCTGATCATAGTGCATTCAGTGATGCTGACCAGGGAAGGAAGCAGCTACAGTAAATCTGTAACAGGGTACACAATTTTGCTGGCTGGAACAGGAGTCACCTGAAAGAGTAGAGGCAATCCTTTGTAGCCACCTCCACAGTAGAAGCTGAATACATTGCAGTGTTTGAGACATGTAAGAAATGCAACAGTTTGTAGTTTTTTTTTTTAATGAGATTGTGGCGCCAATGAGATTGACACCAGTATCAATCTGAGCATCATCTTTGAGCTAAGCAAAACATTATCTTTGTGCAGTTCCGCCATCCAGTTGTTTGTAAGCCTTACTTGTGTAAAGAGGTGAATAAATGAACTCCTGATTATAAGGTGTTTGGTGTAACTGTCCCGAGCATTCACCTCACTGGTGACTCCAAGTTGTAAAATCTTCCGTTTTTGCCGTTTTACTGTGTCTGTGGCCTCTGCGTTGGTTATTTTTGCATGTATTACATCAACACAATATTCGAACAATGGCTTCGGCCCAACGTAACGCTGTGTGGGCAATGTACACCCACTAGGACTGCAACACAATGCCTCTCACTCGTCGATTATGCCTATTTCACCGGACATTATGTTCTCTCGTCTATCAACAAAACAACTCACTGGGTCAAGGCTGTCCCCCTCCCCAATATCACGGCAGAAACTGTTGCTCGAGCTTTTGTCGAGTCATCGGTATCGCGTTTCGGATGTCCAGCTATCATCACGACTGACCAGGGCAGACAATTTGAGCTGAGTTCGTATACGGCCAGAACGTTGTTCTCTCTGGTGAACTTGTGAGCCCTTCTGCTTCTCTCCCTCAGTCTCACTTACCTTCCTTCGTGGACCATGTCAGATGACACTTCATCAACCTCCACATCCCTCCACCCACCAGCCATTCCTGTCCTAAGGTTCACATCCGAAAATCTCTGAACAACTGCGAGTACATCACGCTCTGAGATAACACTGTCCGTGCTCCCCTCCAACCCCCATATACCAGCCCGTACTGAGTTCTCCGGTGCTCAGCCAACACCTATGACATCCAGATAAAAGATTTAACTGTTACAGTCTCTCCCAACAGACTTAAGCCTGCTCATGTTGAGCTTGCTTCTACCCCCCTTCAGCTATATTATGTCTGCTTGTGTCTGTTTATGTGCGGATGGATATGTGTGTGTGTGTGTGTGTGTGTGTGTGTGTGCGAGTGTACACCTGTCCTTTTTTTCCCCCTAAGGGAAGTCTTTCCGCTCCCGGGATTGGAATGACTCCTTACCCTCTCCCTTAAAACCCACATCCTTTCGTCTTTCCCTCTCTTTCCTGAAGAAGCAACCATCGGTTGTGAAAGCTAGTAATTCTGTGTGTGTGTTTGTGTGTTTTGTTCATTGTGCCTGTCTGCCGGCGCTTTCCTGCTTGGTAAGTCTTGGAATCTTTGTTTTTAATATAGAAAATATTTGTAGGTTTATAAGACTACATAATTTTGCTTTGTTTGCCATGACTGTTGTATGTAAGAACATGTAGTTTCTAAAGTTCTATGTTATCCAGTGACTGAGTTTAAATCCATCAGTAGATTCATAAAACTATACAATTGTGTTTTGCTTGTCAGGAATTTAGTAGCTAAGATGATGTGATTTTTGAAGTTCTGCCTTACCTATTGACTGAGTTAAAATCTATGATACACTATATGTTGTATCCACAGACCCAACCAAACAAACAACCAACCAACTTGCACATGCACGCCCTGGCTGTGACATCGCTGGCCACAGTTCCTGTCACAGCTGTTGGTGTCTCAGGGCATTACCACCGATGGAAGAGGTCGCGCCAAGGCTGAGCTCGGGTCTGCAGCACCCTCTGCCTTTTGCATATAAGGAGGAGCGCTGGCACCAAGACGGACTGTCTATTGTCGATTGTCTATTGCTAACCTTTTGTGGAGTTTATAGCGGAGCCATTGCAGTGGGATATTTGCTACTTTATTTGACTAGGCTCAGTACACGGATTACTCTTGGATATTACTTGGACTTGTGTTGTTGGTGCATGTTTTGTCAGAAATAAAGATAAGTTATCTCTTCATTTTAGCTGGCGCAATTCTTGTCATTAATTATTTTTTAGCCAACATACATAGCTACATCCTGGTCACTACCCATGCTTTATACAATTTGTGGTGGCTGCCCCAAAAGTACCGCCGAGGACCTTTGGTTTGGAAGCCATCACAAAACTATATAATTATGTTCTGTAATAGATTGGTGCTTTTGAATTTGCTACACATATGCCATGAGACTAAATGAGTAGATCTTCTATACAACTTTGAAATGGGACAATATACATAAATTGTACTGCAAAGATTTGGAATAGTATCTAAGCATGTCTGTGTGTATTACTTTACTAGTCCGTTCATTCATCATTCAAAGTTAATTTATGGCTATGTTTTACCTGAATATATCCTGAGTATTGCAATATTGAATCTAACCGGAACTTGAGTTGTGCACTAGTCAGATCTCTAATGTTAGGCACATTATGGAGCCCCTTAGGAAAATAACATCCAGGGTTGAAAAGAATTCCAGTGTGCACTCAATATGTTTGCTGGGGGACTTCATCTGAGATGTGGAGGAGGCATGCCTGCAGCTATTGAGGGTACAAGGTATAGTTGTCTGCAAGGTATTATTCATGTTGGCACCAATGACAGCTGTTGCTGGTGTTCTGAGAATGTGGATGAGTGGTGGAAGTGGTGAAGAGTGCTGGCCTCACTTGTGGGGTGCAAGCAGTGCTTGCAATTTGCAGAGTTGATAGGGTCCTTTGGTTTGGAGCCAAATGTTGAATCTTAACCAGACTCCATCAATTCTGTGATGGTCATGGTTGCAGACTTCTGGACCTGCATTACAGAGTGCAGAGTTGTATGACTCCTCTTGATAGGATAGGGGTGCACTACACACTGAAAGCAACTACTTGGGTATAGGCTAGGCAGTAATCTGAGATCCTCTGATGAATGTTTGCCAATCAACATGCAGAGCGTGAAATCTGACTGCACATAAGTAGACACGCTTCGACTGTCAAAATTATAACAGTAAACTGTTGAAGTATTCATAATAAAATTCCAGAATTTACTGCTCTCTAGGAAATTTCTAATGCTCAAATTATTTTTTGGATGGAGAGATGCCTGAAATCCAAAATATATAGCTCTGAGATATTTAGCAATTAATGAAATATGTATCAGAAAGACATATTAGACACCATAGCAGCTGACAAAATATTCTCTCTATCAAGGTCAAATTTGAGTATGACAGTGAAATTTTCTTGATGTGTACATTCGGTCTAAGTGAAATAAAGCAAATTTTTGCATGTTTTTACCAGCCATCTAATTCTACTGTGACAGTATTAGACTCATTCAAGGAATGTCTATGGTCAGTATTACAGAAATACCCAGATAATTTCAAATTAGTTGCAGATGATATTTTTGCCCTAATTGAAAATGAAAATTCTGACAATATATCACAGAGTGTCGAATACATTAAGCAACCTGCAAACATTTCAAAACCCACATGATTTGTTTTACAACCAAACATTCCAAAACTGAAGAAATCTGTGTCACTCACAACAATCAAAAAATGTAAGGACTTAACTCAGTCAGGTTTCTGGGAATAAACTTAGACAGAACTTTGAGTTGGAATTCTCATATAGAATATCTAGCAAATAAATTAAACAGCCTTGCATTTACAATGGAAATTTTAGCCTGTGCCACTGATATGGCCACCAAGAAAACAGCATATTACAGCTACTTTGAATCAGTTATTCGATATGGAATAAATGTTTGGGGAAACTTGGGAAATGTTACATGAATTTTAAAGTTAAAAAAAAATCATTTGCATGTGCTCTGTACAGCCAGGGGCATCATATCGACCACTATAAATACCTAAAAATATTAACTGTCCCCTCTTTATACATATTTGAGGTGGTTCTTTTCCTATGCAGCAGAGATGATCTTCTAAAAAAATCATTTTGAACACAAAACATAAAGAGAACTTTATGCTCACCTCTCATCCCTTAACACTGCTTGTGCAGGCTCCTCAGTATATAGCCATGAAAATTCACAACACAATAAAAGGATGTGACATAATGAATATGAAGACATATATTTTAAAAAGCAAGGTACATGATTTTCTAATTGAACAATGCTATTATTCTGTGGAAAATTTCATGAAGGACAATGTGATACCTTGAGTTGGATCCCTAAAATCGAATAAATATTTAGATGTAAATACTGTAAGTTTGACAAATTGCAAGTAAGAAAACACTCCACAAAGTATTATTGTAAGTGTGACAAAAATTTTAAATAAGCAAATTGTAACCTTGATATGTGTCCTGTACATCAGACATATGTTCTGAAATTGTGTATGTTAGGAAATGAATAAACCACATTTCACATTTCAGGTAGCTTTAACCTATCGAGTACAGACTGGGATGTCTATGGATTCACTATAGGTGGTACAGACACAAAATCTTATGAAGTACTTCTGAACATGTTTTCTGAAAACTGTCCTGAATAACTAGTTAGACAACCAACATGCAATGGAAATATTTTAGATCTTGAGCTACAAATTGGCCTGACCTTATTGACAGTGTCAGTATAAAAACTGGGATAATGTCATCATAACAATGATGGTTACTAAAGGTAAAAAATCCATCAAGAAAACCAGGAGACTGTTTAAGTTAGAAAAAACATATAAGCTGTTTTTATCACCCATTTAGGTATGTGCCTAGTAAGTGGGTTAAGGATGGAAGGGTTTAATAATCAAATCCGGAAAATGCTGAGGAAACCGAGGATTGTTGCATGCATAATCCAAAAAGAGTGTGCAAACATTGACAGGCAAAAGTCAATAGAAATTTGTGTGTCCATAAGAAGAGCAATGCATAAAGTGCACAACAAATTGTGTGATCACATCTTAGCAGAAGATCTTGCTAAGAACCTGAGGAAACTGGTCATACATAAAATCACTAAATGGGTCAATGGTTCTATACAGTAACTCATTGACCAGTCTGGGGTGGCACTAAAAGATACCAAAATGAAACCTGAAGTTTTAAGTTTCACATTTAAGAAATCATTCATGCAGAAGGATTGTACAAACATACTATCATTTTACTGTCAAACAGATTCCTACAGGTAGGACATAAAAATTTGCATCAGTGTACTGTAAGATTTAAAAGGAAATTCACTACATCCAGATGGAATCTCAACTCATTTTACAAATAGTATTCTCCAGTATTGGTCCTATACTCAGGCTTCATTTATCACAAATCTCTTGTACAGTAGCCGAGCGGTCTAAGGCGCTGTGGTCATGGACTGTGAGTCCTCCTTTGGGCATGGGTGTGTGTGTTTGTCCTTAGAATAATTTAGGTTAAGTAGTGTGTAAGCTTAGGGACTGATGACCTTAGCAGTTAAGTCCCATAAGATTTCACACACATTTGAACATTTTTCTTGTACAGTGAAAAATCCCAAGTGAATGGAAAAAAGTATAGATGACACCTGTACATAAGAAAGGAAAAAGAACTAACCTGCATAATTACAAACCAATAGTCTTAACATTAGTTTGCAGCAGAATTCTTGAAATGATTCTGAGTTGAAATACAGCAAATTTCCTTGAGACAGAATAGAATCCATACACAAATCACCAAAGATTTAGGAAGCATCGCTTGTGCAAAACTCATCTTGCCATTTTCTCACGTGATATCCTACAAACCATGGATAGAGTGAAATAGTCAAATTCCATAGTCCTAGAATTCCAAAAAGCATTTGACATGGTGCCCCACTGCAGATTGTTAATGAAGGTTGAGTATATGTTTTAGGTTCCCAGATATGTAAGTGGCTTGAAGAAGTAATAGAACTCAGTATGTGGTCCTCAATGGCAAGTGTTCATCAGAGACAAGGGTATCAACAGGTGTGTACCAGGGAAATGTGACAAGATCACTTTTATTCTTTGTGTACATAAATGACCTGACAGACTAGGTGAGCAGCATTTTACAGCTGTTGGCTAATCATTTTGTGGTGTTGGGGAGGTTTCATCATTGGGTTACTGAAGGATTATACAAGATGACTTGGACAAAATTACTAGTTGGTGTGATGAATGGCAGTTTGCTCTAAATGTAGAAAAATATAAGTTCATGTGAAAGAGTAGGAAAACAGTCCTTTAACATTCAAATACAGCATTATAGACTTATCCATGAATAATGGTTGTTGTCGCAAGTCATAGGTTGAGAAACAGATGTGGATTGCAGTGTTGCCCATTCCAAGTGGCAGTTTCCACATTTACATACCCATACTTTCACTTGATGTAAGTGTGTATCCTGCAAATTATGTCTCACATTTGCTTATGTAGAATATGTCCCTTACCACCACCATTAGTCATAACAGAAAATGGTATAAGAATTCACTAAACAACACATGATGATTACATTTAATGCTCACATTTGGTATGACATTCACAACATAGTGCTCAGAACATTACTAACACAGGCACTTTGATTAAATATTTAGACATAATATTGCAAACCAATATGACATGGAATGGGCATGTCACATTGAGAGCAAGAAAGGCAAATGCTTGACTTTGTTTTATTGGTAGAATTTTGGAAAATTGTAGTTTATTCATAAATGAGTTTGCATACTGAATGCTAGTCTAACTCATTCTTGAGTACTGTTCAAGTGTTTGGGATTCCCATCAATTTGGATTAAAGGAAGACACTGAACCAATTCAGAGATGGACTGCTAGATTTGTTACCAGTAGATTCAATCATCAGGCAAGTTTTACAGATATAGTATGTGAACTCAAATGGGAATCCCTGGAAGAAAGACATTATTCTCTCTGCAAAGCACTATTGTGCAAATTTAGAGAAGCAGCATTTGGGGCCAACTGCAGAATGATTCTACTGTTGCCAACATACATTTCACACAAGGATGGCTAGAGATCAAATGTAAGGATTTAGAGGCACGTATCGCTAGGGGTAAGATAGATACTGCCTACAGGAAAAGTAGAGAGCTTTGGAAAAAAGAGAACCACTTGTATGAATATCAAGAGCTCAGATGGAAACCCAGTTCTAAGAAAAGAAGGGAAAGCAGAAAAGTGGAAGGAGTATATAGAGGGTCTATACAAGGGCGATGTACTTGAGGACAATATTGTGGAAATGAAAGAGGATGTAGATGAAGATGAAATGGGAGATATACTGTGTGAAGAGTTTGACAGAGCACTGAAAGACCTGAGTTGAAACAAGGTCCCCGGAGTAGGCAACATTCCATTAGAACAACTGACAGCCTTTGGAGAGCCAGTCCTGACAAAACTCTACCATGTATGAGACAGGCGAAATGCTCTAAGACTTCAAGAAGAATATAATAATTCCAATCCAAAATAAAGCAGGTGTTGACATGCGAAAATTACCAAACTATCAGTTTAATAAGTCAAAGCTGCAAACTACTAACGCAGATTCTTTACAGGCGAATGGAAAAACTGGTAGAAGTCGACCTCGGGGGCAGATCAGTTTGAATTCCATAGAAATGTTGGAACACGTGAGGCAATACTGATCCTACGACTTATCTTAGAAGAAAAATTAAGGAAAGGCAAGCCTACGTTTCTAGCATTTGTAGACTTAGAGAAAGCTTTTGACAATGTTGATTGGAATACTCTCTTCCAAATTCTGAAGGTGGCAGGGGTAAAATACAGGGAGCGAAAGGCTATTTACAATTTGTACAGAAACCAGACGGCAGTTATAAGAGTCGAGGGGTATGAAAGGGAAGCAGTGTTTGGGAAGGGAGTGAGACAGGTTTGTAGCCTATCCCCGATGTTATTCAATCTGTATATTGAGCTTGAGCATGCAATAAAGGAAACAAAAGAAAAATTCGGAGTAGGTATTAAAATCCATGGAGAAGAAATAAAAACTTTGAGGTTCGCTGATGATATTGTAATTCTGCCAGAGACAGCAAGGGACTTGGAAGAGCAGCTGAACGGAATGGACAGTGTCTTGAAAGAAGGATATAAGATGAACATCAACAAAAGCAAAATGAGGGTAATGGAATGTAGTCGAATTAAATCTGGTGATGCTGAGGGAATTAGATTAGGAAATGAGACACTTAAAGAAGTAAAGGAGTTTTGCTATTTGGGGAGCAAAATAACTGATGATGGTCAAAGTAGGGAGGATATAAAATGTAGACTGGCATTGGCAAGGAAAGCGTTTCTTAAGAAGAGAAATTTGTTAACATCGAGTATAGATTAAAATTTCAGGAAGTGGTTTTTGAAAGTATTTGTATGGAATGTAGCAACATATGGAAGTGAAACATGGATGATAAATAGCTTAAACAAAAAGAGAATAGAAGCTTTCAAAATGTGGTGTTGCAGAAGAATGCTGAAGATTAGATGGGTAGATCACATAACTAATTAGGAGGTATTGAATAGAATTGGGGAGAAGAGGAGCTTGTGGCACAACTTGACTAGAAGAAGAGATCAGTTGGTAGGACATGTTCTGAGACATGAAGGGATCACCAATTCAGTATTGGAGGACAGCGTGGAGGGTAAAAATCATAGAGGGAGACCAAGAGATGAATACACTAAGCAGATTCAGAAGGATGTAGGCTGCAGTAGGTACTGGGAGATGAAGAAGCTTGCACAGGATAGAGTAGCATGGAGAGCTGCATCAAATCAGTCTCAGGACTGAAGACCACAACAACAACATGGTAAATCATATATACTTTAGTTAACTATGTAGCATGGTTTTGCATACTGATATGTAAATCACAGGTGATAATTGAAACGTAGGCAGTGGATGTTAATGTGAGAATATGAATGAGAATATTAGTTAAACACATTATTAATTCCATAATATTTATGAGTAAAAGAATGAAATTCAACCAAGCTACAAATTCAAATTTATCAGTTGAACACCTACTAAAAAGCTGTACTAGAAGAATAGTTATGCTCTTCTCATGATTGTATGATAGCCATTTCTATTAGCACATGACATAAACTCGCAGAGTATAATATGTTGAATGAAACTTGAAAAAATTGGTTTACCTCCTACACTGTTTCCCCAGGCCAGGATTGATAATCCAATTGTAGCTTCTGATATTCTGAAAACAACTCCAACACAATGTAGAATGCTTATGACCTCTCCAGCAATGCGAAAAACTATTATCATTGCACTTATAAAGCCGAGAATTGCAAAAATCTGAAAATAAATTAAAATTACATAAGTAAAACAATAGAACTGTACAATGTTTATGGTCTGTCATTTAGATTTTATGAAATCATACCTTTGTCTTTGTCGGCTGACACATTACTGTATGTAAAGTGGATGTGTCTCTTATCTTCTAATTATTACTACTGTCTTTGCTTTAATAACAGTTCCACTTGACCTTTATTTAAGTCAGTAGTAGAGAAATACTTGTAAACTTATACTTTGCAATTTATTTTGATGGATTATAAAATAAATAGCATTTTTTAGAGAAATTACAAAAACGAGAGTGGTATAGTCAAAGATTAATAATAATAATAATAATAATAATAAAATCTGTCTATACCGTGAAGAACCAATATAAGGCAGAAATGCTAGAAAGCATCAGGAATTCACACAGTCCATACTGTTACAAATACCAGTAGTAACACTCACATCTTTCTGCCCAACTGATGTCAGGTAAACATTCTTAGGAAGGGACCTGGGAAAGGATGGTGTGGCCAAGTTGTAGGTATGGAATTTCTGAAAGGTGATCAGGCAGTGGTGAGGTGGGCAGTGGAGAGGATCACAATTGGATGATGATATGAACTGGAAGAGGCAGGGTTCAGTGTTGGAATTAGCTTGGTTTGGTAGCAGGGATTTGTAGCAAGGAAGTGTTTCCATTGTAGGAATTGGGAGAAGGAGGGTAAGTCTTTGACAAGTCCAAGATGATTAAGTTTGAATTAACTTGTGATATTAATTAGAAAACTATTAGTGTGTCAGCCAAAACAATCTATAAAACCTGTAAGGAGTGCCCACATTGACTCAAACTATGATGAATAATTGATTGTTGAAATTCTGGGTTGCAGAAAATTTGATTATGAGTCAAGGCACCAATCTCAGTCATCATCATCATTATCATCATTTAAGACTGATTATGCCTTTCAGTGTTCAGTCTGGAGCATAGCCTTCAGAGTTAATGAAGCAACTTTGTCATTTATTATCCAGTTGGAAGTTAAGGACAAGTGCATTACACCTACAAGTGAATGGGAGACCAGAGCACATTCATTGGGCATTTTAACCTGCAATAAACCATCTGGACCATTTATATTCTCAAATTTATGATCCTATACTTTTTCTGATCTTATTTGAAATGTTTTAAACTCTGACTGTATTATAGTACATGTCATGTGAACACAATTAACCCCTATGATTAAAAACACAAATGTCATAAAATTACTGTACTACAAAAAGATAATTTTTTTTATTGTTCTATTGTGCTGTTGAGTGAATTTCATTTTTTGCAAAATTATTTTTGATTTAATGTTCTATGTTTTGTTCTTAATATGACTATATCTTTACTGATGTACTTTGGAATGATGTTAACATTGGGAGAGCTGTTTTTTTGGTGAGTAGGAAGGAAGGAGGGATGTAAAGATTTTCCTGTTGTGCTCAGTTGCTGGACAAAGTGAAAATTCAAGTTGCATACAAATGGAATGTATTTCGCTGAGTGAGCATCTAGGACTATTGAACATGAAAATTACATATGAATCAATTCATCATCTATGTTATTCAAGAAACACATCCAGACCTACAAGAGAATCTGAGTTCCAGACAGGAGGAAATCAAGCAATGAATTGAAGGAGATCCCCAAAAAACAAGATAAGTATTTTTTCTTTAAAAGTACCACTAGAGCCGACCAATATTTTTTACTCCATAAACATTTATTATAATTGACAGTCATCCAAATGTGCATAACAAAGGAGGTCATTAAACTGGCGCCATCATGACCAGTATACTTGTAATTTGGATTTTTGAGTGTGTTTATGTTTCAGGTGACCAAAAAGCATAAAATTGTGTTGCAAAGTGGAATGATTTTAAATGAAATATACTTTGACATAGTATACGTGGAGAAGTTCTGGAATGATGCAACACTATGGATAAACATGGTTGTAAAGGTTGAAGCATTGTTGGTAAAGTTGATGCCACCTACCCAACCCAAGACAATAGTAAGCTAAGTACCAATTAAAATATTTATTTTTGTATTTTCTCTGTGCAGTGTTGTGCGAAAATTTTGACTTTTTGTTAGCATTGATAATTTATGAACAAATTAAACAGGACATATCCGATAATTACATGTTTTAAGATGTATTAGACAATAGTCATTCAAGACAGTTAAATGAAATCAGTGTAGACTTGAGAGTTTTATATTTTAGTGTTTTAGATTTAAGTCCAGATCATGAGAAAGAAGTACAGTCGCATGAAAGTAAAACAATGCTGAGTGAAAAACCCAGACAGTTAACTTTTCAAGACATGTTTACTGAATTAATGACAGCAATTGGAAAAAATAGTGAAAAAGTTGGAAACTGTCATTTATGGAAAAATATAGTGAAAACTTGGGAAAAAACTTGCATCAATGGAAAAAATAGAGAAAAACTTGTTAAGTCAATAGCCTCAGAATGTAATCTCATTAAAGCAATGCTTAATGCACAAATTTCAAACATTAAAAAAGACTTAGTTGATGTGCGTTATCCAGCGAAAGCTATAGATGAACGTGTGAAAGAAGTTGAGTGAAGGGTAGAGGTTTCAGAATCAAAAATACAATCATTAGAGACAAAAATAGGGAAAGTATACAATGATCTCAGATCTGAAATAGGTGTTGTTGAAGTTAGATGTAAAGATGTTGTTGGAGACACTAGTAAACTTTTATAAATACATTAAATGAAAAATGGACAGTGTTGCCACAGATGTAGATGAAAAAGTTCAGAAGATAGCTGGGATAACAGACTCAAATGTGTCAGACTTACATGATGATGACACTATTATCAATAAACAAGTACAACAGCTACAAGACGGGGCTTATCTAAAAACATTATGTAATGTAGGGCACCCAAGCTTTTCTACTATGGCAGTAAAGTGTTTCCCTGGGTACAAGTTTTTTCATCCAGTTGATTTTATACAACACTGTTGTGATAGTTTTCTCCTGGTATGAGTCATGAATAAAAAATTTATTAAAGTTTATTAAAGGATCATTAGACGGGGAAGCCTTGTCATGGGCCAACCAACTTGACTCTACAATTTATCAGCAGATTAATTTCAAAAGTGTTTCTTGAAAGTGTTTTGGTCTGATACTGAACAGTCAAGGATAAAGAGTGTGTTTTTTAAGTCCAATGTACAGGGAACAGAGAGGGGGTATGAAAGAGTTTTGGAAAGACCAGATCGTGAAACTTGCACATTTAGTTAAACCTTGTGATGAATTAATTAAATAGGTGCACTTAAGGCTGCCAGATGCAGAATTCTACAAAGTACACAAAGGTATACTGTTTTGTAGAACCCAAGAAGACTCAGATATTTGGAAATTATGCTGGCCACAACAATTTATTGAAAAATTAGTTAGTTATACTCATGAAAGCTACAGACATTTTGGTGCACAAAAATGTTTACAAAAATTACAACAAAATGTTCATTTTTATAGTATGCCAGAACATATTGAGAAAATTATGCTAGGTCTGACAAATACCAAAGAGTAAAGGTGAGCAACCAAACTAGTCAAGGTTTGATGCAGAATATTTTACCTGAAAAATCGTTAAGTCTCATGACTGTCGATCTTTATCAACCCTCACCACATCAAAAGAAGGATACAATTACGTTATGGTGATTGTAGACATTTTCTCAAAATTCATTAAACTCTACCCTATTAGGAAAGCCACTAGCCATGCAATTGGATTTACAGTTGAAAACAAGTATATCCCTAGAGTAGGTAAACCTGAAGCCATTTTATCAGATAATGGGTCACAATTCATTGCAAATAATTGGAGATATATGATTTAAACAACAAAAATTAAACACATTTTAATATCTGCCTATAATCTGTCTAGTAGCCTAGAAGAGAGCTATAAACATACATCCTGTATTGAACACATTGAAGATTTGGAAGATGTCACAAATAGTTTACATCACTCAACTACTGGTTTTCCCCCTTTTGAAGTTATGTTTAACAGGGAACCACCAAATTTCATAAATGAATCCATAGATTTCCCAACCTGTACACCCATTTTGCCCCAGGAGACAGAAGAAATTGTTAGAACCATAATGAAGAAACAAGGTGATGCTAGGAAAGAGGGGCATGACAACAAAGTAAAAACCACTCAGATGAATCTTGGTGACTTGGTTGTTGTTAAGACTCATTAATGATCCAAATTACTCACTTTTGAACTACAGAAATTCTTCCATATTTACATTGGACCCTTTGAAGAAGCTGGAATCCCACAATCCAATGCTTACAGTCTGGTATACCATAAGCCCAGAAAACTCCTAGGTTTGAGAAATATTACTAGTTTGAAACCTTACATCCAAAAAACTTAGTTTTCAAAATTTTCAGAAGACAAGTAGGGTTTCCCAAGATCTGTCTGGGACACTTCAGTGGCGATGTCACTTACTCTTCTTCTTGCCATGTCATTAGTTAGGTAGTATCTTCAACTGTCTTAGATTCTGGATAATATATGGTTAACATTTTGAGAGAGTGACATATATAATTTGAGCAGAAGTATTGGTGAACAGTAATCTTTGAGAGTAAACAAAAACATAAAAGCTATACAGTACTGCTTATGTAGAATTCAGAGAGTTAACTCATATTTGATAAGTAATGCAGGGGAATGATTTTCTATTTGTAGTGAAAAAATGAGTTTTTTGATTAAACCAAAAAGATAAGTTAATGGAAATTTACAAATTTTTACAAGTATATCAAATTAGTTGAACACCCTCAGTAGCTCGTACACATGAAAGTGTAAAAGGTTGTATAATTGGAGGAGAAATGAGATTAGTACATAGTGTACACACAATTTTTGGTAAATCTTGAGGAACTACGCACATCAAAAATAGTTTTACATCACCTTGGCACTGAGAGTTCTGGAAATTGTACAGAAAATTGGAATAGGGATCAACATAAACATCATTTCTGCCATTTTTATTGCTCTTGAAAACCACACATTGCATGTTGTACCACCATACAGTGAGACTTTCAGAGGTGGTGGTCCAGACTGTTGTACACACTGTACCCAGCAGCATGTCCTCTTGCATGGAGGCAAGCCTGTATTTGTCATGGCAAACTATCCACGAGTTCATCAAGGCACTGTTGGTCCAGATTGTCCCACGGCGATTCAGTGTAGATTCCTCAGAAAGGTTGGTGGGTCACATTGTCTAAAACAGCCCTTTTCAATCTATCCCCATTCAATCTATGTTCAATAGAGTGCATGTCTGGAGAATCTGCTGGCCGATCTAGTTGAGCGATGTCGTTGTCCCGAAGAAGTCATTCACGAGATGTGCATGATGGGGGTGCAAGATGTCGTCCATGAGGACAAATACCTCCCCAATTTCCTGCTGATATGGTTGCACTATTGATTGGAGAATGGCATTCACGTTTCATACAGCCATATGGCGCCTTTCATTACCACCAGCTGCATACGTCAGCCTCACATAATGCCACCCCAAAACAGCAAGGACCTCCACCTTGTTACACTCACTGGACAGTGTGTATAAGGCATTCAGCCTGACCGGAATGCCTCCAAACACGTCTCTGGTGATTGTGTGGTTGAAGGCATATGCAATACTCATTGGTGAAGAGAACGTGATGCCAGTCCTCAACAGCCCATTTGGTATGTTGTTGGACCCATCTGTACTGTGCTGCATGGTGTCATGGTTGCGAAGATGGACCTTGCTACAGATATCGAAAGTGAAGCTGCACATCATGCAGCCAACTGCACACAGTTTGAGCTGTAACACGACGTCCTGTGGCTGCACAAAAAGCATTATTCTACATGGTGGTGTTACTGTCAGGGTTCCTCAGACCCATAATTCATAAGCAGCGGTCACCCACTGCAGTAGTAGCCCTTGGGCAACCTGAACGAGGCACCTCACTGACAGTTCCTGCTCTCTGTGTCTTGTCCATGACCAAACAGCATCTCTATGGTTCACTCTGAGATGCCTGGGCAATTCCCTTTTTGAGAGCCCTTCCTGGCACAAATTTACAATGCTTACATGATCAAACTGTGGTACTGACTGTCTAGGCATGGTTGAACTACAGACAACAAGAGCTGTGCACCTCCTACCTGGTGGAATGACTGAAACTGATGGACTGTTGGAACCCCTCCATCCAATAGGCGCTGTTCATACATGGTTGTTTACATCTTTGGGTGGGTTAAGTGACATCTCTGAACAGTCGAAGGGACTGTGTCTGTGATACAATATCCTCAGTCAATGTCTATCTTCAGGAGTTCTGGGAACCGGGGGGATGCAAAACTTTGTTTTTATGTGTGTATGTGGTACATAGAGATATCAGTAGATGAGTACACCTGAGTTATTCAGTGTCATGCACTAGTTTTCAAAGTGTTTATCTAATGTAACAAGTGAAAGCACAGTTGCCTAGTGAAGTGTATATGAAAGTGGTTGCAGGGAGTGTTATCTTTCTGACCCTTACATTGAAGTAATATGATTGTATACAGTAATGAGTTGTGCAAGCAATGCAATGATTACATACAATAAAGTATTAAAATGTGTAAATAGTACAATGTCTAATCACAGCGTGTAGGCTTTCACGGCCGGTGTCTTCAGTAAAAATTCTGGGCTAAGAGGTAGAAACACTTCTCCCTGACGTTTTATTGCCAGCTGCGGGCAACATAATCCTAACACACCTCAGATGATGTTGCCCGCAGCTGGCAATGAAACATCAGGGAGAAGTATTTCTACTATTGGACCACGGCCTCTTAGCCCGGAAGTTTTAATTACTGGAGTGCAATGTCTGTTTCTGTTGTCAGAGAAAAATCTGTACTAATTGTGAGATCTGCTGATGTGTGGTGTTATTTCATGAGGTTAATCTATTGTGTAATATGATGCAGGTGATTTTTCTTAGGTGATTATTATTATTATGGAGTATTTAGTGGAATAATGAGGTGATATTATGAGTATATGACATAAAGTTGATGCAATGAGGAGATATTTGATGTATTTAGTGATGTATTGATGTATTCTGACATAATTAGGAGAGTGATGCTAGGTATGGACTGGTTAGGAACCTGTATTTTCTTACTGTGGACAAAGTTTATGAAAGACACACATAGTCAGCAAGGTTTTTAATGCAAGCAATTTTTGATTTGAAGTAACAGATGCAAGTAAATACTCCGCTATACTTATGCAGAAAAGTTGATCCTATGTGAAGTATGACATCTTATGTAATTAGATAACACATCAGTAATCCACAGACTGTTGGTGAAACTTTCTGGCAGATTAAAACTGTGTGCCCGACCGAGACTCGAACTCGGGACCTTTGCCTTTCGCGGGCAAGTGCTCTACCATCTGAGCTACCGAAGCACGACTCACGCCGCGTCCTCGCCTCTCATTCTGGCACCTTGTTGGTAATTGATGTGAAGAACATGGCACTTGAAAATAGGAAGTAAACTGGAGAATGTTTTTAGTGAATTAACAACTGTATCTATACATCACTGCATACTTGTACATTGTTGAAAGGTAATGGGAAGTGAAAACTGTTTATTTCTGAACTTATGAAACTTTTTATACTTACACTGGACCATATAAGGTAAGTCAGGATGACACATTTGAACACTTGATGGTTGATGTATTTAGCACTCAAAAGGCTATATGAACTGAGCTACTTCTGTATAATACTTGTATACTATTGTATACTACTTATTGTAACTTGAGACCTGTAACTGTTTTGTTACTGTTTCTAAAAATCTAATTAGTTATTTTGTTACTTTTCTGAAAACCTGATGAGGCATTTATTAAGTTTTTGAAACTTTGTATCCTTGATGGGAGACGCTATATTGAATTTGTCTTGTGTTCGATGTGTACAAAGTGTTACAACCATACAGTGATTTATTGAAACATGTAATGATCAACATTTATCTGTACAGAAATTCCAGTTTTTGAGTGTTTCAGCAAAACGATATCCCACACAATGACTTTTAAATATCTTAGTGCTATTCATGGAACATTGCTACACACCATATAGCGGAGATGCTGAGTCACAGATAGGCACACAAAAAGATTTTCATGCTTAAAACTTTCAGCCAATGGCCTTTGTCAACAATAGTCACACATACATACACACAGACTCACGCAAATGTAACTCACACACACACACACACACACACACACACATCCATCCTGGATTTTGCATTGTTTGATCTTAGTACTATTACATATTTTCTTTGATGTTTTGATATTTATGTAACCATCTATGAGTATGAGGGTGATTCTTGAAAGATACTAACAGGTACAAGGAGTACTTTCCCATTGAATACTATACTCACATTCCATAAGCACTGCATAACATTTTATCGTTTTTGTAAATACCTTGAAGATGCTTTCTGATAACTAGTGATATATGTATACTGGTCTTTGTCTTGGAGCTACTTGTAAATAGTGAAGAATGCATCATGCAATTTTAAATTGATGTCTATGACACAGAACTCTTAAACAAACAAATCCTATTTTCACCAAAGTGTGTAAAAAATATCGGGAGAGTTACTGAAATCTATGGGCACTTGTTCCCAAAAATTATATATACAATTTCATTTGTGTAGAGTATATAATCTTGCATATTACCTAAGTGCACATTTTCCAATTCTATCTGACTTTAAGTGAATTTTCAACTAGAAATGATAACTAAATTTCATACAACCCCATGATCTGTGGAGGACATTTTCATTTTTGTATTTAAATTTTACATTACTCGTTCTATGGACATTCACCATAGTGCTTATAAATATAGGTTATTTCACTGATGTTGTATAGTATCCTCACCAATGAGTTGAACCAAATTGACAGTGAACTTAGCTGTGTGCTTTAACACACTACATGGTATACTAAACTGGACTTGAACTTAAATTGTTATAAAGAACTTTTAGTTGTGTGAAAGATTTTTCCATTTGCTATTCCAGACTGAAGTTGTGCCATGTTAGCACACTGGACTTATATTTGAACTACTATACACATAATCTAATATCCTGGAACTGAGTAGCACACAGAACTTTACTAAATGCTTTGACATTTTAGTAGTACCTGTGCTGCACACAGTATTTCATAAACTACTGACAATGTAAAATGGTACTGTAGACCATAGTAGTGCCAAAAAGACACAGAGGACTTGCTTCTGAGATATGGCAACGCATTTTTTGTAGTGAAATTGGTATCATAATCTACAATATTGCAAGTGATATCACATTTTTACAGTTATGATGAAAGTAACAGAAAAGTTTGTTTTCAAAATTGGTTTAACTTTTCAGAAATTGAGTAACTTTAGGAAGTCAAGTGTATAAGGGAACAAATCATTTATCTTATTATTTTCTGCATCCAAGTTCAAATTTACTGATTGTTGAGCATTAGTTTAGTCTTGTTACCCTTAATGCATTAATATTTGCTTTACAGTTTTGTCTAAGTTTTTTTGACATTGCTGATTAGTATTTGTACAAAATCAAACAACATAATTACATGTGACAAAATCTAAAATTTTTTTGTTAGAAGTAACCTTTTTCAATTTTTTTTCAAGATTGCAACTTTGTCATTTATTATCCAATTGTAAGTTAAGGACAAGTGCATTACACCTAAAAGTTAATGAGAGACCAGAGCACATTCATTGGACATTGTAATGTGCAATAAGCTGTTTGGACCATGTATATTCTCAAATTTATGATCTTATCCATTTTGCGATCTTATTTGAAAGTTTTTAAACCCTGACTGTATAGTAGTATATTTTGTGCTAACACAATTAACCCCTGTGACAAAAAAATTCATAGAATCACTGTACTACAAAAAGGTAAATTTTTTGTTACGTGAATATATATTATCATAATTGTTTTATAGTGCTGTTGAGTAAATTTCATTTTCTGTAAATTATTTTTGATTTAATGTTCTATGTTTCAATCTTAATATGACTATGTCTTTACTGATGTACTTTGGAATGATGTTAACGGGGGTGAGGTCTTTTTTTTTTTTCTGGCGGGAAGGAAGGAAGGAGGGACGTAAAGTTTTTCTGTTGTGCTCAGTATTTGGACAAAGTGTAAATTCAAGTTGTTTACAAATGGAATATATTTTTCTGATAAACACTGTAACTGATGGCAGTAAAGAATCTAGGACTATTAAATATGAAAATTACATACAAATCAGTTTGTTGTCTATGTTATTCAAGAAACACATCAATCTATTAGGTTTCCAGACCTACAAGAGAATCAGGGTTCAAGACAAAAGAAATTCAAGCAATGGATTGAAGGAGAGCCTCAAAAAACAAGATGAGTATTTTTTCTTTAAAACTACCACTAGGCCTGGCCAATATTTTTTACTCTGTTGTTGTTGTTGTCTTCAGTCCTGAGACTGGTTTGATGCAGCTCTCCATGCTACTCTATCCTGTGCAAGCTGCTTCATTTCCCAGTACCTACTGCAACCTATATCCTTCTGAATCTGCTTAGTGTACTCATCTCTCGGTCTCCCTCTACGATTTTTACCCTCCACGCTGCCCTCCAATGCTAAATTTGTGATCCCTTGATGCCTCAAAACATGTCCTACCAACCGATCCCTTCTTCTAGTCAAGTTGTGCCACAAACTTCTCTTCTCCCCAATCCTATTCAATACCTCCTCATTAGTTACGTGATCTATCCACCTTATCTTCAGTATTCTTCTGTAGCACCACATTTCGAAAGCTTCTATTCTCTTCTTGTCCAAACTAGTTATCGTCCATGTTTCACTTCCATACATGGCTACACTCCAAACAAATACTTTCAGAAACGACTTCCTGATACATAAATCGATATTCGATGTTAACAAATTTCTCTTCTTCAGAAACGCTTTCCTTGCCATTGCCAGTCTACATTTTATATCCTCTCTACTTCGACCATCATCAGTTATTTTACTTCCTAAATAGCAAAACTCCTTTACTACTTTAAGTGTCTCATTTCCTAATCTAATTCCCTCAGCATCACCCGATTTAATTTGACTACATTCCATTATTCTCGTTTTGCTTTTGTTAATGTTCATCTTATATCCTCCTTTCAAGACACTGTCCATTCCGTTCAACTGCTCTTCCAAGTCCTTTGCCGTCTCTGACAGAATTACAATGTCATCGGCGAACCTCAAAGTTTTTACTTCGTCTCCATGAATTTTAATACCTACTCCAAATTTTTCTTTTGTTTCCTTTACTGCTTGCTCAATATACAGATTGAATAACATCGGGGAAAGGCTACAACCCTGTCTCGCTCCTTTCCCAACCACTGCTTCCCTTTCATGCCCCTCGACTCTTATGACTGCCATCTGGTTTCTGTACAAATTATAAATAGCCTTTCGCTCCCTGTATTTTACCCCTGCCACCTTTAGAATTTGAAAAAGAGTATTCCAGTCAACATTGTCAAAAGCTTTCTCTAAGTCTACAAATGCTAGAAACGTAGGTTTACCTTTTCTTAATCTTTCTTCTAACATAAGTCATAAGGTCAGTATTGCCTCACGTGTTCCAACATTTCGACGGAATCCAAACTGATCCTCCCCGAGGTCTGCATCTACCAGTTTTTCCATTCATCTGTAAAGAATTCGCGTTAGTATTTTGCAGCCGTGGCTTATTAAACTGAAAGTTCGGTAATTTTCACATCTGTCAGCACCTGCTTTCTTTGGGATTGGAATTATTATATTCTTCTTGAAGTCTGAGGGTATTTCGCCTGTCTCATACATCTTGCTCACCAGCTGATAGAGTTTTGTCAGGACTGGTTGTTCCAAGGCCGTCAGTAGTTCTAATGGAATGTTGTCTACTCCGGGGGCCTTGTTTCGACTCAGGTCTTTCAGTGCTCTGTCAAACTCTTCACGCAGTATCGTATCTCCCATTTCGTCTTCATCTACATCCTGTTCCATTTCCATAATATTGTCCTCAAGTACATCGCCCTTGTATAAACCTTCTATATACTCCTTCCACCTTTCTGCCTTCCCTTCTTTGCTTAGAACTGGGCTGCCATCTGAGCTCTTGATATTCATACACGTGGTTCTCTTCTCTCTACAGGTCTCTTTAATTTTCCTGTAGGCAGTATCTATCTTACCCCTAGTGAGATAAGCTTCTACACCCTTACATTTGTCCTCTAGCCATCCCTGTTTAGCCATTTTGCACTTCCTGTCGATCTCATTTTTGAGACGTTTGTATTCCTTTTTGCCTGCTTCATTTACTTAATCTATGAACATTTATTACAATTAACAGTCATACAAATGTCCATAACAAAGGAGGTCATTAAAACATTATGGAAGATGTTAATCCATTTTGTAAATAGTCATCATAATGATTAGGAAACGCTATTAGCCAACATTATGGCTTTATATAATTCAAGTTTCATGTCAGTATGGGTCTATCACTGTAAAAGATAGCAGATGGCCAGAAAATGCCATCACTATTCAAGGTAGTGAAGCCCAAAGAAGGGAAGAATGGAAAATCAGTAAGGAGTTCCAAAAGAACTTTATGCAAGGTTGCAATGTTCTCTCCTTTTAAGGTGCGCACAAAATTTTTACTTTTTCTGATATTGCATGTGAGTGAACTTTGTAAAAGACCATCCTCATCTCTTGGCACTTTTGTTTCCTGGTCAGCAAATTGCTGAAGGTGGTTTGAAGCTGGAGTGCCAGAATTGCTGCAGTCTCACCAAAATGTTTGGCTGTAGTTCTTGAAGACTGTGAGGGTCCTTGTGATACACCTTAGACTTGGGGATTTCCCACACAAAATAATCACACACTGAAAAATCAGGTGACCTGCATGGTCATCTAGAGCCATAACCAGACTGACATCTGTTAACAGCTCTGTCAGAAGTTAAGATTGTATAAGTGTACTCCAAGGTTTAGCTGGCTTTATGGGCAGTTGCTCCATCCTGTTGGAAGTACTTAAAGGTCTTTTGCTTCACATACAATCATCACCACTCATTCAGGCCACTTTTATTTGCTCCACCCTGTACTTTTCTTGAAACATTCTTTGTATGTCATGCATACAACAGTTTTATTTCAAGAATTTGCATGTCAGTACCTTCATAAAATCAACATCGTCAATTCTATTTTCTGTTCCTATACTACATTGACTCCACTAATGGCCTCCTTATATAAAATATTATACTATTCAGCACACAAGTCTGAAACTACCTTTTTCATAAATGCAAAAAATCAATTATTCCCAGAATGATGATTTCTAAATAACGTAGGTAAATATGTCATCAGCCCTTAGTCAAAAAAAATTAGAATTTGAGATTAATCATACAAAGGGGATCTTTCATAATTCAGATGCAAGGATAAACAAAAAAAATTGTGGAAATATTTTTAGTATTGCTCCACATATGATATTTGTACCTTATGCAGGTGGCAGGGGTAAAATACAGGGAGCGAAAGGCTATTTACAATTTGTACAGAAACCAGATGGCAGTTATAAGAATGGAGGGGCATGAAAGGGAAGCAGTGGTTGGGAAGGGAGTGAGGCAGGGTTGTAGCCTATCCCCCATGTTATTCAATATGTATATTGAGCAAGCAGTGAAGGAAACAAAAGAAAAATTCAGAGTAGGTATGGAGAAGAAATAAAAACTTTGAGGTTTGCCAATGACATTGTAATTCTGTCAAAGACAGCAAAGGATTTGGAAGAACAGTTGAACAGAATGGACAGTGTCTTGAAAGAAGGATATAAGATGAACATCAACGAAAGCAAAACGAGGATAATGGACTGTAGTCAAATTAAGTCGGGTGATGCTGAGGGAATTGGGTTAGGAAATGAGACACTTAAAGTAGTAAAGGAGTTTTGCTATTTGGGGAGCAAAATAACTGATGATGGTCGAAGCAGAAAGGATATAAAATGTAGACTGGCAATGCCAAGGAAAGCATTTCTGAAGAAGAGAAATTTGTTAACATTGAGTATAGATTTAAGTGTAAGGAAGTCATTTCTGAAAGTATTTGTATGGAGTGTAGCCACGTATGGAAGTGAAACATGGACAATAAATAGTTTGGACAAGAAGAGAATAGAAGCTTTTGAAATGTGGTGCTACAGAAGAATGCTGAAGATTAGATGGGTAGATCACATAACGAATGAGGAAGTATTGAATAGGATTGGGGAGAAGAGAAGTTTGTGGCACAACTTGATTAGAACAAGGGACCGGTTGGTAGTACATATTATGTATCAAGGGATCAAGGGATCACCAATTTAGTATTGGAAGGCAGCGTGGAGGATAAAAATCATAGAGGGAGACCAAGAGATGAATACACTAAGCAGATTCAGAAGGATGTAGGTTGCGGTAGGTACTGGAATATGAAGAGGCTTGCGTAGGATAGAATAGCATGGAGAGCTGCATCAAACCAGTCCCAGGACTGAAGACTACAACAACAACAACATCAACCTTATGCAGACTATTACAGAGATCAAACAAAATTTTATTATTATTCAAGTGTTCTTAGGTTCAATTGAAAACAGTTTTCTATCGTCTTGCAAACATGAAGCTACAAAACTGGAAGATATTGATAAAATGTGTTTTACATTTTGATGAAATCACATTTGAGCCACTTGTCAGTGGAAAGCGAATCAAAAATATTTTTGCATGTTCTTGGAACTTTACTTATGCCATTTTTCAGCACACAAGTGAGATAAAGGGGCTTATTTCAATACAAGTCACTTTAAATTTTATTTTTTAGTAGTAGTCTATTTTTTAAGCAACCATGTGTTGTGTATTCAACTAATTTGATCTTACTATTTTTTTTTCTACTCTCTAAATGGCAGAGAAGCAGAGTTGTAATAGGCACAAAAAAAAAAGATTCACACAATTATAATGTTCATCCATTAAGGCCTTGGACAGCAATAGACAGACAGACACACACACACACACACACACACACACACACCCACACACACACACACACACACACACACACACACACACACACACAAATGCAACTTGCACACACATCTGCAGTCTCAGACAACTGAAAACACATTGCGAGTAGCAGCACCAGTGCATGATGGGAGTGGTGACTGGGTGGGAGTAGAAGGAGGCTGGGGCGGAGAGGGGGGGGATACTATGGTGGGGGTTGCGGGTAGCAGACAGTGAAGTGCTGCAGTTTAGACAGAGTGCAGGAGAGAAGGTGGTGAGGTGGTGGTGGGGGGGGGGGGGGGAGTAAGTAACAGAAAGGAGAGAAATAAAAAGAAATTAAAGACTGGGTGTGGTGGTGAAATGATGTCTGTGTAGTGCTGTAACGGGAACAGGGAGGGGGGGGGGGGGTGGTGGATGGGAGAGGACAGTGACTAATGAAGGTTGAGGCCAGGAGTGTTACGGGAATGTAGGATGTATTGCAGATAAAGTTCCCACCTGCACAATTCAGAATCCTTCCCATAAACACCACCTTTACCACCTTTTCTGAATTGTGCAGATGGGAACTTTCCCTGCAATACATCCTACTTTTTATATCTCTCCTTTCCGCTACTTACTCCCCACCCACCCATGCCCCATCTTCTCTCCTGCACTGCAGCACTTCACTGTCTGCCACCCCCACTATACTATCCCTCCCCATCCCTGCCCCAGACTCCTCCTTACCCCCACCCAGTCACCACTCCCATCATGCACTGGTGCTGCTGCTCGCAGTGTGGTTTCAGTTGTGTGAGACTGCAGATGTGTGTGCAAGTTGTGTTTCCGTGAATATATGTGTGTGTGTGTGTGTGTGTGTGTGTGTGTGTGTGTGTGTGTGTGTCTACTGCTGACAAAGACCTTAATGGCCGAAAGATATAATTGTTTGAACGTGCCTACGCGACTCAGCATCTCCACTATATGGTGAGTAGCAACTTTCCTTCTCTTTTTGTTACATTGTATTCTGGATTTTCCACTCTTTGATTTTTTTTTCTTTTCTGTATGATCTATAATGACTTTTTCAACACTTTCTGGTACAAGAACCTTTACTAGTGGGCACTCACTCTGAAGTACACTAAATGTAATTTGGGTGCTATCTAAAGCCAAAGCTTCGGATAATTCTTGTTTTGTCAATTTTATATATGACAAGAGCCACTTGGCTTCAGCTAATCTAAGGTACCATTTTGTGACTTAACAAGTCCCACTCTTTCTGAAGAAGATATTTTTAGAAATATTGAAATCTAGGTCAAGGGCTAATAAACCTTTGTTTTGTAACTTGTTGGCTGATTTTTTTCAATCTCTTCAGATTTACACAATTGCTGTTTCGAATCCATGTTTACGATTTTGACATATTTTATGTATTATAGTAACCCAGTCCTCCTCTCTAATAAATCAAATTGAGACATGATGCAAAGGCCACAACTAAGAGAACAACCATAAAACATGGAAAAATTTAGGGAAAACAATGGAAATAACATATGGAAAGAGAAGAGTACATAACTAGGTTAATTTCTTCTTGTCTGTTCACAATACTGAACATGTGCATGCAGTTGCATCATGTAGACAACCAACAAACTTTTACAGAAACAAAGTGATTTTACAAATGTTATTCTATGTGAATATAGAGACAATTGATTCAATTTTTTACACATTTGTCAATTGTTCTTCAAAAAGTAATCAAAATCTAACTAACTGGAAACAGTTCTTTCAGAATCAGAAGAAAGGAGCTCCACTTTATATAACATATGATTTCTTTGTATTTAAACTGATTTTCATTGTAGAATAATTAAATAAGCACAAAACATGAATGTCATAATAACCTTATGCTTCTTATTGATAAAAAATATGAACAAAATTTTCAGTATGCATTGATATTAAGAGTTTTAATCAAAAAATTGTTACAAATGATAATACAGATTTTCTTTACCTTTTCTTAATATTTGTCATTATTATGAAAAGGATCGCTTGCTACTCACCATATACTAGATATGTGGAATCATAGACAGGCATAATGAAAAGACTGCTAGCAAGTAAACTTTCAGCCAAAATGCCTTCTTCTGACATAGACAACACACACACACACACACACACACACACACACACACACACACACACACACACACACATGACTACTGTGAGCCCTGTGAGCAACTGTGCATGATAGGAGAAGCAGTCTGGAAGGTGGGGGTAAGGTGGAGGCTCGGAGAGGGACTGATGGCAGTTTACTGGGGTGGAGATTGGGGGACAGTTAAGTGCTGCTTATGATGACATGGACAGAGGATGGGGCAGCTAGGTGCAGTCATAAGGTTAGATGAGAGGCAGGATGGAGGGTGGTGGGGTGGGAGAGAGGGCACATTGATGGAATTCAAGGTTGTGTAGTGCTGGAATGGGAATAGGGAAGGGGGCAGGTGGCTATAGGAACATGACTAAGAAAATTTGAGGATAAGAGGGTCACAGGAAAGTAGGTTATATTGCAGGGAGAGTTCCCCCCCTCCCCCCCCCCCCCCCCCCTTGCGCAGTTCAAATAAGTTGGTGTCGGTATGAAGGATGTAGATGCCACAGGCTGTGAAGCAGTCATTTAAATTAAGAACATAGTGCTGTGCAGCATGCTCAGCAATTGGGTGGTACAGTTGTTTCTAGGTCACAGTTTGTCAGTAGCCATTCATGTGGACAGATAGCACATCATTCGCCATGCTCAAGTAGAATGCAGCACAGTGGTTGCAGCTTAGCTTGTAGATCATATGACTGGTTTCACAAGTAGCCCTGTATTTGATGGAGTAAGTGATGCTTGTGACCAGACTGGAGTAGCTGGTAGTGGGAGCAAGTATGGGATAGGGCTTGCATCTAGGTCTATTACACTTATATAAGCCATCAGGCAAAAGGATGCATGTAGCACTTGAGTAAGACTGGATGAGGATATTGTGTAGGTTCGATGGATGATGGATGACCACTGTGGGAGGGGTGGGAAGGGTAGTGGGTAAGACAGTTCTCATTTCATTGAAAGCCTGTTGAGATGGAGGGGAGAGGAGTAAGGGTGCAAAATCCCTGGGGCTCAAGTGTCATGGGTGCCCAAATCTCTGAAGGATTCAGGTCTTTGAGGGTGATCTGTGTGCAAATATCAGACTGCAATTCTGAAATAAATTTTGTATCATATTGCATTTTAGAACATGTCCAAAGTGTTGCCAAGTCAGCAATGTTAAAATTACATCTTCAGTAACACAAGTTTGCACGTGGAAATTCCCTGTTACAGTGGCTCTTCTACAAATAAACAAGGAAACGTGTTCATCTAGCAAAATCCAATTCCTCAGTTCTTTCTTGTTAACAGCAGACAGCAACTGACAGTGCCAAAGTAAAGAATTACTATTAACTATGTCACCTCTGGGATTCCCCTTGCTGTTCCTAAAGTCACCATCTCAATGGACAACTGTCACCAGTTACCTGCACCCAGAGCAGGTGTAACACCTATGGTTTCATACACAGCAATACCAAGAGGTGAGAGCAACGTGCCTCAACCTTGTCTTGAGAGATTTGAGTTGGATATACTGATAGTGATTCATTTTACAACCTCTTGGCAGTTGTGTGTAGGTGTGCAAGAATGCAAGCCTATTTACATGATATTAACATCATGAACTCTAAACACAAGCCTGGGGCAATGAAGAGAAAAGAAAGAAAGAGAGCAAGGGAAAAAAGGGTCAGACAAACTTATTCAGCCTTGGATATGTTTCTACCCCTATGTGTAACAAAAATGAAAATGACGAAAATCACCCACCTGGTGTTCAAGCTGCACAAATGGAAAACGGTAAGGATGAATCTCTTACATGACTGTGGAATAATTACTATTTATTAATTTGTTAGTTTTTATAACTTTATTTCCTTCGGTGGACTGTTGTATAAAATTTTCATTTATAGCCACATGGTAACCAGTATACTATTTTTGCAGTGTCCAATGATAATGCAGGAAACAAAAGTCATACAACTGAATTTAATGAGAGCTGCACCAAAGCTGAATCATTAAAATACATTACTGATAAATCACTTTTTACTGTCTTGGGGTGGGTACAATTTGGCCTGCCCTTGATCAGTATTTGTCAGAGACCATTGTTGTTGAACAACTGAAAATGTATGCAAGCTAACAGTGGTTGGCACTGAATTATTACCAGTGTGTTGAGCCATTATACTGTGGCTGATGGTAAGTGACCATGATTAAAGAGCTACAATGCACTTTCGCAAAACACTGTTACTTCCATGCATCGGTTCTGGCAATAACAAATTATCAGTATGACATGTGAAGTGGCCAGAACTGACCAAGCATAGCAGTTGTTTGCAGATGGAACAAAGAGGTAAGCAGCACTGCCACCATAGGTAGTGGAATATTGCAGTGGAGGATCTCCCACAATGCTCACAACATTTTCAGCTCATCCTACTGTTTGATCACTTGCTGTGATATAAATTACACACTGGAGTAACAAGGTTTCATGCATGTGCAAAACAGTGATTTTCATATTCAGATGTTATAATTGTATGTAGAATTGAATAGGAAATGAAATTAAGGCCACAGCTCAAGGCCAAACAATAGGAAGTTCAAAGCATAATTATTACTGCAGTGCCACACAATGTCAGCTCATACTGACTGGTTGTAGTGGTGAAATTACTATAGCTGTTGAATGTAAACTGAAAAAAGTGGTGGTCAAAAACACCAGGCATAACATTTTGTGTCAGATCTTGTGCACTGAGGCAAAACTGAACTGAAGTAATTGTGCACCCTTGGCTGAACTGCCAAAACTGCACCCTCCCCTTTCTCCCCTCCTCAACCCCTTTGGAAAATAACTTTCTGCCATTTTGTCCAATCTCATTTGACAAGTTTAAATTTTGTGAGAAGGTATAATAAAAACAAAACACAGCAAAACTGATAGTTTATTGAGGTTTGGTATAAGAATGACAGTTAAATATGAGCAAAGTGATTAGCAAAATACATTTAAGTTTTTAGGTGCTTCAGTGTGTGTCAGAGTTCAGTTCACATTAGAATAAACCAAAATACCTTATACTAAGTGAGAACTACTTTCAGCATCCTTACGACACCAGATGCTTAAGCAATTCAGCTGATGACCAGTGGCAGCATGTACGTTTGTTTCCACTAGGGTGTAGCACAGACAAACAGAGTACAAGAACTAACGAGTCCCATAATGTTAGTAATCAGCCGCAAAAGGCTTATTCTTGAATAATTTTTTATTTACACCTCAGATCATATCAATTGAAACATGGGAGCAGTAAATTATTGGTTGAAGGGGCAAATAAATTTCATAATGTATCCTCTCCACCTCAGTTGGTAGAAATCACCAAAACTAGGGAGCCTTCAGTCAAATGGCATACTTGCTTCAGCACCATTTACAGATTTTTGAGATCCTACAATACCATAATGAAGCACTGGCAACAACTCTATTGTTGAACATGGACTAGCTGTGTAGGTAGTGTTGTGTGAACAGAGCACACTGTTGCCACTTGAACCTGGACATCTGTTGGATAGTAGCCATTTTTTATGCTGCTACTTGGACAGAATGACTTTGTAGAAATGACACTATGACAGCAATGTGCATTTACAGTCATAGGAGAGGGAAAGGCTTCTTCTCCTAGGCAGAGGATAAGCACACAAGGGTTACGAGAATTCACATATGTTTGTTGGTTAATTTTTAAAATGTGTTTCGCCCTTACTTTTTTTCAGTCAGTGTTTGCAACCCCCTGTGCCCACACCCTTGGTTCAGGCCTATCTTGCCACTTCCTTGGTACAGCCCTGCTCTGAAGTAAAAACTATTCCATGAATAGGAATGAGTAAGTTTTAAAAGTAAAACCATCTTCCCTACTTAAAGTGCACTCCGATCACATCAGCTGATGCTGATCACAGCTTTTTTATGTATAAAATCTTGTTGGCAAATAATCAGTGACCCATGAGAATGAGAATGAAATTGTAACAAGTTCATTCGAATACAGGTATCATGAACCATTATGATGATTTGCCAACTGTCTCTACCTCAAAACAGCAGTTTCATGATTGTCATTATCACAATTGTGTTTGTCAAATGTATATTTAATGTGCTTCATTGTTTGGCCACCTGTGGGACTAGCTGACACCTACGCTTTCTTCTTCTTCTTCTTCTTCTTCTTCTTCTCTCTCTCTCTCTCTCTCTCTCTCTCTCTCTCTCTCTCTCTCTCCCCCCCCCCCCCCTCTCTCTCTCTCTCTCTGTTCTTGGTTTGGGTAATATAGGCTACAATTTTGTTGCTGATTGCTACTAATTATCTGCTGTGTTTGAAGAATGAAAACATGGTCCAAGCAGGCTGTAATCTCTTTACTGTCAGTGCTATTAGCTAATTTTGACTGGCACTCATTTTCACAAGCTTCAAGTCATATTTGTGATGTGAAGCTTGAGGCTTTTGATAAGTGCTTGCAAATGACCAATGGTCAAAATTAGCTAATAGCACTGACAGTAAATAGATTACTGTCTGCTTGGACTCTTTTTTTGGTCTTAAAACATAATGAAGCTGTGGCCCCCCACAAAACAAAATTCTATCCACTGTGTATTATCAATGTTTATAAAGAACAATACACTAACTTCCCGAATGTTACAAATGCTGGGAATTATCTAATTCCAAGGAAAATTAAGTTTGGTTAAGCTGGTAGAGAGTGGCTGCAATATGTCCGATGTACAGATGTACGGCTAGTGCTATTGGCATGATGTATATTTATGAAAATCAGTGTTCCAGGTTAGGGTCAATGAATTAATTTCAAATGGAAAAGTGATTTGTGTTTAGACTCCATAAATATATGATTTAATATCAGTTAAAGTGGCCAGGTCCATACCTCAGTAAACTGTTGGTAAGTACATTGTCACTTCAACGTCTTTCAAAATTTTATCACTCCACTGGTAGGCCTTTGGGAGCAAGTACGCCAGTGGCAATGTAAGTGTAATTTGTAGAAAAACATTTAGCAAATACTTCATTTCAGTGTGCAGTTCTGTTGCTTCTGTTGCTTTACACATCCAAAACTTTTGTGCAGATAGTGGTTTGTGTGGTCACTGACAACAGTGGTTATGGACATGCATATGCAGTTTAATTTCACCAATATATGTGTAGTGGTATTCCATGCAGGTCAGTACCTATGCCATATTCCTTCTAATTTGAGACAAGTTAATGTGTGTATATAATCCATAACCACAAGTATAGTATCTGACCTACATTGTCAGATCTTGCAGTTTGACTGTTGTACAGAAGACGGAAAAATTGTTCATTTTGAGAGTTGCTTCCCATGCTCTAGGATTCATACACAAAATGCTTTTCTGCTGAACAATTCTTCAGTAGAATGAAATTACACAGGGATATATTTCATTTACACTAGGTTAAGGTGTACCGTCCTTTAAAAGGCTAGCAGGCACCTAGTAGTTGTTTTCTTCAATGAGAGGCTATGAGGTAGAATACAAAAAGCCAAATTATTAAATGCTTTGGAGAAACCAGAAGAAATTCCTGTGATTAGTCAGGGCAAGTCATGCCCATCCATTGGCATACGTGAACAGCTTTTGGCCAGTCATGATGCACTGGAACAAGGAAAATATCTGGACTGAATGCATTCCTGTGATCATGACCGGTTGTGATTGTTACTCAAACAAACCTAATTCAGCTCAAGAATAAGGTAAATTAAAAATATTACATACAATGCTCAAGACCCTTGTTTATGAAATATTTGTTAAACATTTACTATATGATAATTTTATAAAGTATTTTCATAAGATTTATGTCATTACTTAAAGTCATTTCTAGTGTTGTATGTTTTGACCATCCCTACTGTCTTGTTGCCCAGTGTTGAACTTACTGACGTCTCGAGTAAGTTAGTAATCTGGGTGGCTGGTCACATTTTCACAGCACTTGCACACTGAGATAGTGACACACTGCAGCAAGTGACAGGGGCAGTCGAATTTTAGTAACGGGTTCTGTTAATAATCTTTGAGAAATACATTCCATAAGTAAAATACTATTAATTGCTTATCTTTTTTCAGAAGTCCATAATCATCATTGTAATTCCATTAAGTACTTATAAATGTTAACATTTAAAAGTTTTCACATAGCTTTGTAGTAGTGAATTTTTATTTTTGCATGTCTTCACTGTGGTATTGTTCACCTCATATTAGCCAAGATTGGGTAGCACATTTATCTCACTACAACTAGTTTTATACAGTAGCCCCCCAAAAATTTTGAAAGCATAAAATGCTAAAAAAATTTGGTACGAAATAATAAAAATGGTTATCCCAGCAAATTTTGGAGTGCAAGAAATTAATATTCAACAGTTTATTCATTACATGATACATGCTTTTTTGACTCCCTTAACATCACCACTTCATTCAAATGAGGTCAAGATCAAAATTTCATTTCACTGAGCTTTTTTCTCATAAATTTTCAAATACATTTTCAAAGTGTGACCTTTTACCTATTCTATCGCTCTCAAATTGTCCACACACACACACACACACACACACACACATACACACACACACACACACACACAAATTCTAAAACTTTTAAAAAAACATTTCGAAACTGCTGGTCAGACTAGGTGCTGTGAAACCTATGTCAATGCGAAAGTAGTGCCAGACAGTACTACGAACAACTCTCTGTGCTGTGGTCCCCGAGCACCGTGTGTACCAGCGCAGTGTGCTGCCTGTGAGCACAAAACAGGGAGTAGTGGATGTGAACGAGGAGGCAAATTGTTAAACCAGATTGGCAAAAGTGTTGCCATCTACTGTCAGAGAGAAGAACACGGGGCCACCAGCCTGACAGCTCACAGTTTGAATTTAGTGGTTTACATTTAAAACGAAGAAAAAACAAAAAAACTTACATAAAAAATACACAAAATAAGCTAAAAGTGCGTTATGCATAGTAAAGGAGCATACTGAACAGGTCAGTACAGAACTGTGGTAGAATTGAGTGGAAGGTGTGATATAAAATTATTGTATAAACCGTAAACCACAATGAAACTTTCTTTTTACATGAGTGGCAAACAAGTTTTAAATTTAGTGGGAATATATAAGTGGAAATGTGGAAAAAAGTGCCACAGTCATCAGTTAAAAAAAGATACACATGTGCCGCTCCTATTTACAAGCTCCCGTTGCTGATCAACAAGGAAAGTAGTGAAACGTTCATTTTAAATGTAAACCACTAAATTCAAACTGTGAGTGGCCAGTCTTCCCTCTGTCAATAGATGGTAGCACTTTTGCCACTCTGGTTTACCAATTTGGTTCATCATACACAACTGCTACTCCCTGTTCTGTGCTCACAGGCAGCACACTGCACCTGGTACACATGGCACTCGGGGACCACAACACAGCGTAAGTGTTGTAATACCATCTGTATATTTCCCTGCCCAGGCAGTCATCTGTAATACTGTCTGGTGCTACATTCACATTCACAGCACCTAGCCCAGCCGATAGTTTCGAAATGTTTTTTAAAACTATATAATACTTCTTAGAAAAATTTTTGTTTTATTTTTTATGTGTGTTGCAGCATGTGGAAATTATCTCCCATCTTTTGCTATCTCCAGTATGATACCTGAAGATGGGCTTATAACAGTACGAAACCAGTCATAAGAAAGTAAAGAAATTTACAACTGAAGCAGTATTTTCAGCCTCTGCTATAATGCTAAGTTGCAGATGTTCTCCCAACAGAATCATTAATGTATATGGGATAAGCAAAAAGATGGTGCAGATAACAGCAATTTTATTGTATTAGCATGACAGTAGATCTTTTATTTACAGACGAATAGAAAAACTGGTAAAATCCAACCTTGTGGAAGATGAGTTTGGATTCCATAGAATGTTGGAACACGCGAGGCAATACTGACCCTACAAGTTATCTTAGAAGATAGATTAAGGAAAGGCAAACATATGTTTATAGCATTTGTAGACTTAGTTTTGACAATGTCATCTGGAATACCCCTCTTTCAAATTCTGAAGGTGGTGGTGGTGGTGAAATAGAGTGAGCAAAAGGCTATTTACAATTTATACAAAAACTGAGGGGCATGAAAGTGAAGCAGTGGCTGGGAAGGGTGTGAAACAGGATTGTAGCCTATCTCCAATGTTATTCAATTGGACAAGCAACAAAGGAAATGAAAGAAAAATTTGGAGAAGGAATTATAATCCATGGACAAGAAATAAAAACTTTGAGGTTTGCCGATGACATTGAATTCTGTCAGAGACAGCAAAGGACGTGGAAGAGCAGTTGAACGTAATGGACAGTGTCTTGAAAGAAGGCTATAAGATGACCATCAACAAAAGCAAATTGAGGATAAAAGACTGTAGTCTAACTAAATCAGGTGATGCCAAGGGAATTAAGAGTAGGATATAAGGCTGATGATGGTCGAAGTAGGGAGGATATAAAATTTAGACTTGAAATGGCAAGAAAAGCGTGTCTGAGGAAGAGAAATTTGTTAACATTGAGTATAGATTTAAGTGTCAGGAATTCTTTTCTGTAAGTATTTGAATGGAGTGTAGCAATGTACATAAGTGAAACATGGACAATAAGTAATTTAGACAAGAAAAGAATAGAAGCTTTCAGAATGTTGTGTTACGGAAGAATGTTGACGGTTAGATGGGTAGATCATATAGCTAATGAGGAGGTATTGAATAAAATTGGGGAAAAGAGTAATTTGTGGCATAACCTGTCTAGGAAAAGGGATTGGTTGGTAGGATATGTTCTGACACATCAAGGGATCACCAATTTGTTATAGGAGGGCAGCTTGTAGGGTAAAAATTGTAGAGGGAGACCAAGAGATGAATACACTAAGCATCAAACCAGTCTCTGGACTGAAGATGACAACAACAAGTAATGGTTTTTTTGGATCTTTTCTCCTTGAGTTGTGATGTTTTATGTATTTATGGTTTTCTGATGGTGCTTTAATTTGTATAAGTATGTTTGATTTTCTCAGTTTTCAAGGTGTTATGGTTTTGACTTTATTTTTTATAGTTGTAGGTGTTCTTTTTTTTATTATCAGTGATTGTGGTTGACCTATATAAGTCTTTTCATAGCTTTAGGCGTTGGTGTTTTGGTATTGTCAGCTATGGTTGACCTCCTATATAGGTCAAGGGAAATGTCTTAATACTAATTTTCACAGTTTTAGTTGTAGGTGTTGGTGTTTTGCCAATGCCAGCTGTGGTTGACCTATATAGGCCAAGAGAAACATCCAGTTCAAATTTTCATAGTTGCAAGTGTTTTTGTGGTATTGACAGTTGTGGTTGAGCTATATAGGTCAAGGGAACTGTCAGATTCCTGTATATTTTGTTGGTGTATCAGAATGTTGTAATTTGTTTTTCATTATTCTGTGTGTTTTGGGATCACAGTGTGTTTTTTTGCTGTTATATTTAGCTCGTCCCACCCTAAAACCCCTAATTTCCCATGGTTGTTTCATTAGTTTGATTGCATTTTTGGAGGGACATGTTGCTGTCTTATTTAGATGCATTTTCGTGTTTGTTGCCATGTGTATGTAGTGACATCATAGGTGCCATATTGGAGAGTAATTACAGTTTGTGATGGCCTCAGAGAGACCCTTGGTATATTTTGAGAGGGCCTGCTTGTCACTACAGATCTAATGGCCACAGGTGGCTAGGCTGTATGGAATGGACTTCTTGGTATGGAATGGGTGGCAGCTGTTGAAGTGGAGGTACTGCTACTGGTTGGTAGTTTTGATATGGCAGGAAATACTGATGTAGCCATCTTCGAAGTGGATGTCAACATTGAAGAAGGTGGCTTGCTGGGTTGAGGTGGTCATTCTGCCTACAGCCTTTCAAACAAATGGAGGAGCAGAAGAGGTTCAGGGAACTCTCTTGTCCTTGAGGTGGGAAACTGCCCCTGAAGGAGGAAGAATCAGCAATAATCAATGATATGAGGAAGCAGAAAGCAATGGAAACCACTACATTAAAAACACATAATGTGTACCTGCAGGAAATATGGCCTGTAATAAAAAAAGTGACATGATTATCTCTCCATTTGCAAAAGATTTCAGAATACTCCCTCATTTAAGTCTCTGGAAGGGGACTTCCAAGGGGAAAGTGACCATGAGAAAAGGTTGAATAACCAACAAAAGGATAACTTTTAAAAATCAAAGCACAGAATGTCAGAATCTTGAACATGGCAGGGAAGCTATGAGGGTGATCCCAAAAGTAAGGTCTCCTATTTTTTGTAAGTACATAGACCTGTTTATTTCTACAATGTTTAACATCAGTTTACAGCTTGAACATTTGGCTGTTTTTGACATAATCACAATTTCTGTCAATGCATTTTTGTAGAAGCTGTGGCAGTGTTTGCATGCCCATGTCATACCAACTCGCCGCCATGCTGTTCAGAAAGTTATGTGCCTCTTCTTTCACCTTGTCATCGGAGCTGAATTGATTTCCAGCCAAATGTTATTTTAATGTAGGGAACAGGTGAGTCACTGGGCACCTAGTCAGGACTTTAGGGTGGGTGGGTGATTATGTTCCACTGAAACTGTTGCAGGAGAGCAACGGTTTGCCGAACGATGTGTGGGTGAGCGTTGTCATGGAGAATGTGTATGCCCTTGCTCCGTGTTCCTCTTCTCAAGTTCTGAATTGCCCATTTGAGTTTTTTCAGAGTCTTACAGTACCTGTCAGCGTTAATTGTGGTCCCAGTGGGCATAAAGTTGACCAAAAATACCCATTTCTCATCCCAAAAAGTGGTTGTCATGACCTTACCAGAAAGTTGTCCTGTTTGGCTGCAAGGCAGTGAAGAAATGCGCAGGAAGTATCAACTCATTGCTGCATGTGGTCCTCAGTCAGCATGTGTGGCACACAGCTTGCATGCACCTTCGGGTAGTTCAATGTTTCCATTAAAATTCTGTGAGCGGTGCTTCAGAAAACCTCAGGAACTAACATGCAGAGGTCATCCAGGGTGATCCACTGATCTTCACACATGCTTTGCTCAACCTTCAACACTGTCTCCTCAGAAATTGATGCTCTCCCACTCATTTGTTCATTGTGAATTTCGGTCTGACCAGCTGCACACTCTCTACATCACTTACGAACATTTTTGACATCCATGCACAACTCCATACACTTCCGTCAATTGGTGATGGGATTTCAATTGGGGCTGAATAACTGCACGCAATTCACACTTGGCAGTAACATCCAATGGGAACTCCTTTCCCAATAGCTGCCAAGCCGAGACTGAGCACCTCAGCACAGCGTGCACATGTTTACACATAGCGTGTGGAGCACTCTTCATAACAGTGTGACCAACTGCCACACAAACAGTGTTCTGTATTTATAAAAAAAAAAAAAAAATTAGACCTTACTTTTGGGATAACCCTTGTAGAAAATCTGAAAATGGAAATACAATGCCAGGCACGTACTTAGGATTTGTCAATAATAAGAGCCAAGATGGCATAACAACAGTGGATGACCAAGAATGAAGTGCTCTGATTAAAAAAGAATCTTTTGCCCCTACTGTTCAATTGTTCAATCTGTACATCAAAGAAGCAATGATTGAAACAAAAGAGAGGTTCAGGAGTGGGATTAAAATTCAAGGTGAAAAGATAGCAATGGTACCATTCACTGATGACATTACTATCCTAAGTGAAAGCGAAGAAGAATTACATAATCTGCTGAATGGAATGAGCAATCTATTGAGTACAGAAAATGGACTGAGAGTAAATGAAAGAAAAACAAAACTAATGGTAAGTGGCAGAAATGAGAACAGCCAGAAACTTAACATCAGGATTGATGGTCACAAACTAGATAAAAAATAACAAAATACACTCCTGGAAATTGAAATAAGAACACCGTGAATTCATTGTCCCAGGAAGGGGAAACTTTATTGACACATTCCTGGGGTCAGATACATCACATGATCACACTGACAGAACCACAGGCACATAGACACAGGCAACAGAGCATGCACAATGTCGGCACTAGTACAGTGTATATCCACCTTTTGCAGCAATGCAGGCTGCTATTCTCCCATGGAGACGATCGTAGAGATGCTGGATGTAGTCCTGTGGAATGGCTTGCCATGCTGTTTCCACCTGGTGCCTCAGTTGGACCAGCGTTCGTGCTGGACATGCAGACCGCGTGAGACGACGCTTCATCCAGTCCCAAACATGCTCAATGGGGGACACATCCGGAGATCTTGCTGGCCAGGGTAGTTGACTTACACCTTCTAGAGCACGTTGGGTGGCCCGGGATACATGCGGACGTGCATTGTCCTGTTGGAACAGCAAGTTCCCTTGCCGGTCTAGGAATGGTAGAACGATGGGTTCGATGACGGTTTGGATGTACCGTGCACTATTCAGTGTCCCCTCGACGATCACCAGAGGTGTACGGCCAGTGTAGGAGATCGCTCCCCACACCATGATGCCGGGTGTTGGCCCTGTGTGCCTCGGTCGTATGCAGTCCTGATTGTGGCGCTCACCTGCACGGCGCCAAACACGCATACGACCATCATTGGCACCAAGGCAGAAAAGACTCTCATCACTGAAGACGACACGTCTCCATTCGTCCCTCCATTCATGCCTGTCGCGACACCACTGGAAGCGGGCTGCACGATGTTGGGGCGTGAGCGGAAGATGGCCTAACGGTGTGCGGGACCGTAGCCCAGCTTCATGGAGACGGTTGCGAATGGTCCTCGCCGATACCCCAGGAGCAACAATCTCCCTAATTTGCTGGGAAGTGGCGGTGCGGTCCCCTACGGCACTGCGTAGGATCCTACGGTCTTGGCGTGCATCCGTGCATAGCTGCGGTCCGGTCCCAGGTTGACGGGCACGTGCACCTTCCACCGACCACTGGCGACAACATCGATGTACTGTGGAGACCTCACACCCCACGTGTTGAGCAATTCGGCGGTACGTCCACCCAGCCTCCCGCATGCCCACTATACGCCCTCGCTCAAAGTCCGTCAACTGCACATACGGTTCAAGTTCACGCTGTCGCGGCATGCTACCAGTGTTAAAGACTGCGATGGAGCTCCGTATGCCACGGCAAACTGGCTGACACTGACGGCGGCGGTGCACAAATGCTGCGCAGCTAGCGCCATTCGACGGCCAACACCGCGGTTCCTGGTGTGTCCGCTGTGCCGTGCGTGTTATCATTGCTTGTACAGCCCTCTCACAGTGTCCGGAGCAAGTATGGTGGGTCTGACACACCGATGTCAATGTGTTCTTTTTTCCATTTCCAGGAGTGTAGCACATGATGGATGGAGCAAGGAGGATATCGAAAGCAGACCAGCACTGGCAAGAAGGTCATTCCTGGGTGAGAGAGAAATCTACTGGTATCAAATGTGGGCCTCAATTTGAGGAAGAAATTTCTGAGAATGTACCTGTGGAGTATGGCACTGTATAGTAGTGAAACATGGCTGTGGGAAAACAGGAACAGAAGAGTATTGAAGCATTTGAGATGTAGTGCTACAGGTGAATGCTGAAAACCAGGTGGAACAATAAGGAAAGGAATGAGGTGGTTCTGCTCAAAATCAGAGGGGAAAGGAGTATGTGGAAGACACTGACAATGAGAAGAGCAGGGTGATAGGACATCTGTTAAGACATTAGGGAATGACTTCTAGCAAATAATTGAGGATATGGGTTGCAAGTGCTATTTTGAGATGAAGAGGCTGGCACAAGAGAGGAATTTGTGGTGGGCCATATAAAATAAAAAAAGGGAGGAAGGATTCCTCTAAATGGCCCACAAATAGGTTGGCATAGAATAGTGCCCACTGCCATACCCTGGGTTTGTATGTAGTTGATGCCTTGCATGGAGAAGTAATTGATGGTGAAGATATAGTTAGTCTTGGTGATCAGGAAGGAGGTTGTAGCTTTGGGATCTGTTGTCTGTTGTCGGTTGAGTGTTGGGGAAGTTAGTGTTCAATAGCAGCAAGGAAATGAGTGTTAGAGATGCTAGTGTAAAGGGAAGTGGCATCAATAATAACAAGCAGGCACCATTTGGTAAAGGAACAGAAACTGTGTGAAGTTGGTGGAGGAAATGGTTGGTACCTTTGTATATAGGAGACTAAGTTGTGGGTAAAAGGTGTTGGTCTATAAGAACAGATATTTTCTCAGTGGGGGCACAGTAACTGGCCAGAATAGGGTGTCCTGTGTACATCTTGTTATATTGTCCATATTAGTACATTTCTTCCATATTATTTGCTAATTGTCCATACAAACTAACCTACATATATAAAAACCTAGAAGATTCATTTAAAGATGATTAAAAAAAAACAACATGAATTTATGCTGAATAACACTGTCTTTACAGTCCTTGCTAACAATTCACCAATATCAGTCACAACACAGATCCAGCAGACAGATGCTCAATTATGTTACCTGGAACCAAGATCTCTCGCAAGCTGACTTGACCAGCAGGGTACAGTCATACAGCAGTGTAGGGAGTGGATACGCCCACATCTATCAGTTAACTCCCTAGAGTTCTCACCACATGCTCTAACAGATAGGTAACTTCCAGTGCAGCATTCACATCAAATGCTGAAACACTGTTTTGTGTACTAAATATGATGTTCAATAGCTTCTTCACATCACACGAGATATATTCTTCTTAGTCATTTTTCAAAGTCAATTATATGGGATTAATGTCAGGTGAAATTAAAAAATGTTCACATATGAAACATTAATAATCAGAGTTTAAAACAATACAAAAGAAATGAACTAACAAGGTGACACACACAGATATTACTAAGATACTATTCCTAATTTTTAGATTACAGATTATAAATATTATCTTATTTCAAAATTGCAAAAGGATCTGCTCATATAGTCTCATGGCATATACGTATCAAATTCTACAGCACAAATCTATTACAGAATATAATTATATAGTGTATCATAGATTTTTAACTCAGTCAATAGATAAGATAGATCTTTAGGGATCACATCATCTTACATACTACGTAAATAACCAACAAAATACTATTATAGAGTCTTATAAATCTACAGATAGATTTAAACTTAGTCAGTGTATGAGACAGAACTTAAGGAACTACATGTTCTTACATACTACTCAATCTCACTGTATTTTCATCACACATAACAGTTTTCATACAACCAAAACATTTTTCTTAAGCTTGACACCTTCCTGTCTGTCAGGAACTATCACATTCATTTTTCCATAGTCTACGAATCTCTCCAAGTTTAAGAAGACAACTGTCTGGACCTTACGAAAGTAAGAGAATGAATGAATAAGTAAGTGTCTCTTCTCTTCTTTCAACAACATTCAAATGTTCACACAATACTGTTTGACATCACACGGAGTACAGCGTGTTTATTCCTTGAGCTGGACTTCTTAGGCGGGCTCGGTGACTACCTGCCCACACCGATCGTCCGTCTGATACACATCTTGCCTGCCCGCACATGATTGTGGTGCAGTAGACACAGTTTTACTTCTCCATACTTATCTCTAAAATAACACATGTTCAAGACAGTGGAAATATGAGGGTCTCTAAAATTCACTCCAAAATTCTCGAGGCACTACACATCCCTCCCCTTATCTCGAACACACAATATTTTATACATGTTCATTATGTACATCAGTATTGTTTTCATATAATATTACTATACATTTCCATCAATTTATGTAGCAATTTTTCTAGCAATCGGGTACTTCATGTATAGCTCTCTCTCCTTTTCTGTGTTAATACCATTATATCATGGACCTTTTGATCAATGTAAACTTTGTAAGGACAAGAATCTTTCTGTTCCCCTTTCAATCGTAAACTCCAAGTGTGCATTATCCCAGAGTTTGCTGTTGTTTGCTCGTACTTCACATACTACTTTTTCTAAGTAAGGATTTTTATTCAATACCTTTCACAATCTGGAGGAACTCTGGGTAAACAAAGCTGTTCTTTTCAACACATGTAACTTCACACAAACATAACTATGTAAGTGGAAACAAGAATTCAAACTTACCAGAGTAATCTCCACAAAATGTGTGATTTTTGTCATGATACTGCCGTTTTCCTTTAGGCTCAGTACCTATAGCTGACATACAGGTTGATACTATGAAAGAACTTCCTCCTTCCGTTCTAGTAGGTAAGCAAATTCCTAATATACTATGGTACATGTCAATCCCATTCTTGGTGCCCCTGCCTGCACAGTATAGGTCACCTTTCTTGGGTCTGCCCGCCTGCCCCATTCCATCCAACCAGTACTGCGTGTGCCCTCCTTCTCCTTACTGAGTTGGCTTCATAGACCATTGCCCTAGCATACATCTTTATGTACTCTAGAATTTGAATACTTCTTAGAGAAATTAACATTCTACTTCACTCCTTATACTCACTTCTCAATACGTTCTTTAACCCTCTAGAGTCTTCCATTACTCTTCCAGTCCTATGTTCCCGATAGACACCACACTTGGAAATATTATTTAGAGGGTTTCAGATAGATTATATAATGGTAAGGCAGAGATTCAGGAACCAGGTTTTAAATTGTAAGACATTTCCAGGGGCAAATGTGGACTCTGATGGCAATCTATTGCTTATGAGTTGTAGATTAAAACTGAAGAAACTGCAAAGAGGTGGGAATTTGAGGAGATGGGTCATGGATAAACTGAAAGAACTAGAGGTTGTAGAGAGTTTCAGTGAGAGCATTAGGGAACGATTGACAAGAATGGGGGAAAGAAATACAGTAGAAGAAGAATGGGTAGCTTTGAGAGAAGAAATAGTGAAGGTAGCAGAGGATCAAGTAGGTAAAATGACGAGAGCCAACAGAAATCCTTGGGTAACAAAAGACATATTGAATTTAATTGATGAAAGGAGAAAATACAAAAATGCAGTAAATGAAGCAGGCAAAAAGGAACACAAATGTCTCATAAATGAGATCGACAGGAAGTGCAAAAGGGCTAAGCAGGGATGGATAGAGGACAAATGTAAGGATGTAGAGGCATATATCACCAGGGGTAAGATAGATACTGCCTACAGGAAAACTTAAGAGACCTCTGGAGAAAAGAGAACAACTTGTATGAATATCAAGAGCTCAGATGGAAACCCAGTTCTAAGCAAAGAAAGGAAAGCAAAAAGGTGGAAGGAGTATATAGAGGGTCTATAGAAGGGTGATGTTCTTGAGAACAATATTAAGGAAATGGAAGAGAATGTAGATTAAGATGATATGGGAGATATGATACTGCGTGAAGAGTTCGACAGAGCACTGAAAGACCTAAGTTGAAAAAAGACCCCAGGAGTAGACAACATTCCATTAGAGCTCCTGACAGCCTTGGGAAAGCCAGGCCTAAAACTCTACCATCTAGTGAGCTAGATGTATGAGACAGGCTAAATACACTCAAGACTTCAAGAAGAATATAATAATTTCAATCACAAAGAAAGCAGGTGTTGACAGATGTGAAAATTACTGAACTATCAGTTTAGTAAGCCACGGCTGAAAAATACTAACGCGAATTCTTTACAGATGAATGGAAAAACTGGCAGAAGCCGACCTCAGGGAAGATCAGTTTGGGTTCCATAGAAATCTGTGTACTGAGCAAGTAGTAATGGAAACAAAAGAAAAATTTGGAGTAGGAATTAAAATCCATGGAGAAGAAATAAAAATTTTGAAGTTTGCCAATGACATTGTAATTCTGTCAGACACATCAAAGGACCTGGAAGAGCAGCTGAAAGGAATGGACAGTGTCTTGGAAGGAGGATATAAGATGAACATCAACAAAAGCAAAACAAGGATAATGGAATGTAGTCGAATTAAATCAGGTGATGCAATGGGAATTAGATTAGGAAATGAGATGCTTAAAGTAGCAAATGAGTTTTGCTATTTGAAGAGGATAATAACTGATGATGGTCGAAGTAGAGAGGATATAAAATGTAGACTGACAATGGCAATGAAAGTGTTTCTGCAGAAGAGAAATCTGTTAACATTGACTATAGATTGAAGTGTTAGGAAGTTGTTTCTGAAATTATTGGTATGGAGTGTAGCCATGTATGGAAGTGATATGTGGATGATAAATAGCTTAGACAAGAAGAGAATAGAAGCTTTTGAAATGTTTGGTGCTACAGAAGAAGGCCGAAGATTAGATGGCAGATCACATAACTAATGAGGAGGTACTGAATATAAATGGAGAGAAGAGAAATCTGTGGCACAACTTGACTAGAAGAAGTATGCGATGTCACATGTTATTCTTCTACAATGTACACATACTAGTGTAATACCATCATCATAGCGATAAATACTCTTAGCTGTTACACATATAAATATATCCCTGTACATACTTTTATGTGATGTGGAACCTTCATCTCACATAGCCAGGTGCGCATACCTATCACTACGTGCACAATTTTCACCCTCCAACACATGACGGTTCCCACTTTGCCTTAAATTGTACTCTTCCTGTTTGTGTCTTTGTGTTTCATTGTATGTATGTGTATGGGTAGTCGTGTAGCCTGATTCTTCAGCCAGATTATGGAAAATAAGTTGAAGGTTATAGAAAACTACGGAAATTGAGAAGGACTTCAGCGATAGAAGTGTATGCGTATGGAGAGAGGGAAAGGTAGACTGGTACTCAGAAGAGAAGTAAGAAAGTAAAAAGTAGAAATGGTTGCTAAGATTGAAAAAGAGAAAGAAGAAAGCCCCAAACACAGGACACCCTTCCCATCCCCCTTCCCCAGGACCCCCACTTCTCCGGTACTTGAGTGAGAAGCCTGGGAGGTATGATGTTAAATGTCTCCTGCAGAACGGACATTCTCACCTTCACCTTTGAAGTCCCTGAAGGACGTTCTTAGCAACTTCTATGGAAGGGCAAATGGTGAAGAATCAGTCACATTAGTCTGCAAGGGTCATTTGTGAGGTGTGGTGTGTGTGTAATGTTAGTCATGTTTGTACCTACACTACCCACCCCTTTCAAAATTTATTTAAACCCTCCACATTCCTATCACATTTCACAAAACATAAAATATTCCATAATAAGTAGAAAACTATGTATCATTTCACTGTAAGTAGAAACTATGTACCGTATTGTTGTAAGTAGAAACTAGGTATCACATCATCATAAGTAGAAAATATGTATCATATCATCATAAGCAGAAACTAAGTATCATACATCACAAATATCTCATTATTCCTATTACCCCGTATCGTATCTTTCACATATTTTCACAAAGGATACCAAATATTCAGTAGTAAGTAAAAGCTATTCATCATACCATTGCAAATATAGAAATATTCGTATCATATTGTATCCTCCAATAGGTTAGGCCCGAATCAGACTTAACTATACGTTGGTTGGTTATGCAAAAATAATACCTTACTATATGTGGATGGCGGGATAGACTGGCTGGTTAGGCAAAAATAGGACCTAACAATCCATGGAGACGGTGTCAGCTGCTGTTGACACTACAATCGAGATCCCAGGACAGGTCACAAAAATGATCAATGGTGCCACTGGAATAACTGAGGAGGATGTCATTAAATGTTTATCCTTTGCCAGCCATGAATACCTCTGCACAGAGGTTCGTCTGGAAAACTGGTGAAGATATTATGCACTAAGACTGCATTTGGCACAAACAAAACCTATCTATCATCGGATTTGAAATACTTACAATTGAGATTAGAGCATCAGTTCACCTTCACATCGAGACTAGAGCAGAGCATGCTGTCAGTTGATATATTATGATATATTACCCAATGCTTCAGTCTTGACTCAATATAACAACCCAATTCATCACAGGGGAATCACAGCGTCTGTAAAACAAGTAAGACTGTGTATATTGATGAGATAAATTACTACTATCTCCACATGAAGCAGTATGACCTTGATATCAACCCTGCTTGTCCGCGACGTCTAGATGAGGAGCCAAGTACTAAACTATTTGACAGTATAAGAGGAAGAAAACAGAATACAGGATAGTGTATGCAGAATGGTAATATCGCTGGGGAATAATGTGACTCCACCTGGATCCCACAGATCTGCTCTTAACCTCACTTAAGCAAGTGCAGACCTGCACTTCTCATTACATTTTGTGTGAAAGTCTCCCCTCAACAAAACAATTACCACTTTACTAGTCAACACTACATTCTGTGAAGCTACCCCATTCTCTGCCTTATTCCGGATAAGTTTAAATTCCTTCGCAAATCATCTATGACTTTTTAGTATCATTAAGTTCCAATGCTAAATGTGATGGAATGTTGTCTGTTTTCACCCTCTTAACAACTTTCCAGTCGATTAATTCCTCTACCTGTTCCTCGAGACCACTTATATTTATGGTGTGACGTGGCTAGCTTTTTATTTAAATTTCTCTCTACCGCATCTACATGAGTGTTGATGCCAGAAATTTGTAATTGGACAATAGGGATCAGTTTGTATTGTCTTTAAATAGTATATTTAAGGAATGTATCTCTGTTTCGAATGTAACATTACACACACTTTTAAATGACCCCAACTTTTCATTAAATTCATACTATATATTGGTACACTTGTCCTCAATATCAAATTCTAATTTCAGGGTCAACTTCTGAAATTGATCATCCTGCCTTTGGTTAAAGTCTGTAAATATTTGATTCATTTGTACACTTAAATAATTACTTAATTCATTCTTTAAATGTACTCATAGATTTTCCACTTTATCATTTAACACCTCAAATTTAGAATTTAAAGCTTCACCCTGTGATTCTAGTTTTTCAAAAGTTTCACTCTGTGCTTCTACTTTTTCATTTAAAGAAACATTTTGGTCACTTAGTTGTGCTTCTAGTTTTTCACTTAAAGAAAGATTTTGGTCACTTACTTCTTGTCTCTGTACATATAACATAGTATTTAACTTGGTATTCACTGAGTCAAACTTCAGACTTAGTCCCTTCATTAAATTTGCTACTTCAGTCCAGTCTGGCATGACCTTAGTCACTTTCATTGCCATGGCTGGTTCTACAGTTTCTGTAGGTAGTTGTTCCTTCTCCATAGTCCTAATTTTCTTTGATCTTGTGATCATTCAAAAACAAAATCACCTCTTTAAATAATGAGCACCCTAGTTTACAATCAAATAGTTATTATCTTGAGCTCACCCAGCATAGGATTGTAGGTTGCATCGGTGAGGTGTAGAAACAGCACCGGCGAACCACACGGGCACCGGCAGCGGCAAATGTTGGTCGCAGCATTGGCATCGGCGGGCGTGAAGTCAGCAACTCAACCAGCAACGGTGGCAAGTTAACTGTGACTGTGTTGGAATTGGATGGTTACTGTGTCGGCATTGGCTGGCTACTGTGTGTGTGAGGATTGCTTCCTCCCCACAACCAAATCTTCTTAATCGGATCTTGCACACCAATGTTTTTGCCTCATTATTATATGTTGCAATGGCAACTCTCAACTTTTTCTCACCTCAATCTTCTTCAAAGAATTCCTCCTTTTCATGTCCTGCTCACTTTGGTCACCACATTCTCGCATGTTTCTGGTGATTAAGGATGGTAGTGTGGTACTGGTGTACAAGACTCACGCTCCCACTTGGCTATCAAACTTACTGGGAGTTGCTTCACTGATCTTCTGTTCATGATATACTGCACAACTTCTTCTCTGAAGATAAGATGCTACTTTGGAAGGACTTTTTATACTTTTAAAATAACTTCATACACTAGAGGATACGTTGAACTCAGTCTCACTGTATTTTCATCACACACAACAGTTTTCATATACCTAAAACATTTTTCATAAGCTTGACACCTTCCTGTCCATTAGAAACTATCACATTCATTTTTCCATAAATACAGTCTAACAAGACAACTGTCTGGACCTTACGAGAGTAAGAGAACGAATGAATAAGTAAGTGTCTCTTCTCTTCTTTCAACAACATTCAAATGTTCACACAATAATGTTTGACTTTGCATGGAGTACAGTATGTTTATTCCTTGAGATGGGTATGTAACTTCTTAAGCAGGCTCAGCATCATCCTGCCCACGCTGATCATCCATCCGATACACGTTCGTCCTGCACACACATAATAATTGTGGTGCAGTAGACAAATTTCTAATTTACCACACTCATCTCTAAAATATCGCATGTTCAAGATGGTGGAAATACGAGGGTCTCTAGAATTTACCTCAAAATTCTCAAGGCACTACATTATGATGTCATATTTCTTGAACTATGTGTCTCACAATGGTATATTTGTTTAGGTGCATTCAGTGGCATATATAGACGCAGCCTGCAAAATATGTTGCAAATAGATTTAATAACAAAGAAGTAATAAACTCAAATGGAATGCATGATGCAGCAGTTTTTCACGAATTTCTGTGTTTATGACATTATATCTCCTGCTCTATGTGTCATACAATGATATAATAAGTTCATATACGAGTACTGTCTGCAAAATTTGTTGTGAACAGTGTTAATAGCAGGAGTAATAAATTTCAACATCATCATGCACAATGTGGCAGTTTTATGCATGTCAATGTTTATGATGTCATATTCCCTCGACTGTGATAAGCAGGCAGCTCTTACTCTCTCAGCAATTGTTGTTGACACTAAGTGATTTGAGTACCAAGTTCAGTTGAAACTGGTCAAGTGGATTAGGAGGAGATGTGGAACATACATACATTCATACATGGTAATAATATGCATGGATTATTATTACAAAGATGTAGAATTATTATGAGAAAATCAACAACATACAAACCAGGAGGATCTTTAGAATAGATGGGTGACTTCTTTTTCTCGCAGCTGGCTTCACTATTACATAAACTGCATCAAGGAGACTGAAATTTTCTAAGTGTCAAGTACACAGTTCCTAAGCCACTGGGAATATTCTCAGTTTTCTCATAAAACATGGGGTGGCAGTGCTGAACTCATGTAAGGTCAGAAGGTGCATAGTAATTGCATTGAAGCCTCCTTGGAACCTTATATGTAATAAATATAGTCAGATCTCCAAGATTTGTCCTACACTGATATCGTGCCACAGAGAAGCCATCATTTTCATTCATAAGGATTTAAAGATGCAGTCACATGTTATGCTGAGGACAAATGCTCCTCAGTCAGCAAAACTTCCTTATTCTGGTTCTTATCATTTTTTTGAAGAGTAATGAACATGCTATGCAAATCTTCTTCAGAAGTAAATCTAAAATTGTGTCATTTGAAAGTGTAAAACCGGCTTACATGTTACCCACCACTGAGCTACCAACTCAGCATCCCTGTACTCCCTCAACAGATACACCCCCATATGAAAAGCTCCTAGGATTGCCTCTTGAGGACACCATCTTGGGAACTTGTGGCTGCCACCATTTTATATGAGGACCAGACTGGATGTCGAGTTGAACACTAGTTAACATACAGTCCTAGATATCTGCTCTGGTGTGGGGTGTAGAGGGGAGGGGTAATGGCTGGGAGTAGACATGTGGAATGGAAATTTGATTAGTGCTTCTAATGTAGTGTCTACTCTTTGGTTTACACAATGTATTGCTGTTCACACAAGTTCAGTGTTACCTCTGGTATTTTCCTGTCTTTATTTACCAAGTCTTAGGAAGTGTTATTTATTATGGTTAACACATGCATGAGATGAATGCACTACAACTATTGCTGAATTGTTCTAAAGAAAAATATTTTGCAATTCACTTTTTTGTTTATGAAGAATTTTATTTAATATGAAAATGGACTACTTGGAATGTATGCCAAAACAAATAAAAAAAAATAGTCATGAGATTTTCCTATGAAAATAATTATAATTTGGCCACTCAGTGATTGTCATACAGTCCTTTTGCTGTATCAGGGAGTTGCAGTTATATCTGACTGAATAATTTTGGAAAAAATTTTCAAAACACAAGAAAATATTTGTCTCAGAATTCTTATGTCTTCTGTACTGATTTTCAATTGATTGATTTTTTATTTGGTCCCATCTGATTACATTTTGTAAAAAGTGTTTACTTGTAATACAGGACAAGTCAACTTAAACGTATTTTCTGTCAATATTTAAGCTATTTATTACAATTTAATATATAAAAGAGACAATACTTGTAATAATGTTGCATACATTTTTTGTCCATTGTTTAGGCCATGAAAATTATTTACATACTACACTATACTCATATTTAGATTTTTCTCTCAGTATTCATTTTATCGTGTTATTTATATATCATAAAATGTTCAGGACTTACCAAGCGGGAAAGCGCCGGCAGACAGGCACAATGAACAAAACACACAAACACACACACAGAATTACTAGCTTTCGCAACCGATGGTTGCTTCTTCAGGAAGGAGAGGGAAAGACGAAAGGATGTGGGTTTTAAGGGAGAGGGTAAGGAGTCATTTCAATCCCGGGAGCGGAAAGACTTCCCTTGTTGTTGTTGTTGTTGTTGTCTTCAGTCCTGAGACTGGTTTGATGCAGCTCTCCATGCTACTCTATCCTGTGCAAGCTGCTTCATCTCCCAGTACCTACTGCAACCTACATCCTTCTGAATCTGCTTAGTGTACTCATCTCTCGGTCTCCCTCTACGATTTTTACCCTCCACGCTGCCCTCCAATGCTAAATTTGTGATCCCTTGATGCCTCAAAACATGTCCTACCAACCGATCCCTTCTTCTAGTCAAGTTGTGCCACAAACTTCTCTTCTCCCCAATCCTATTCAATACCTCCTCACTAGTTACGTGATCTATCCACCTTATCTTCAGTATTCTTCTGTAGCACCACATTTCGAAAGCTTCTATTCTCTTCTTGTCCAAACTAGTTATCATCCATGTTTCACTTCCATACATGGCTACACTCCAAACAAATACTTTCAGAAACAACTTCCTGATACATAAATCGATATTCGATGTTAACAAATTTCTCTTCTTCAGAAACGCTTTCCTTGCCATTGCCAGTCTACATTTTATATCCTCTCTACTTCGACCATCATCAGTTATTTTACTTCCTAAATAGCAAAACTCCTTTACTACTTTAAGTGTCTCATTTCCTAATCTAATTCCCTCATCATCACCCGATTTAATTTGACTACATTCCATTATCCTCGTTTTGCTTTTGTTAATGTTCATCTTATATCCTCCTTTCAAGACACTGTCCATTCCGTTCAACTGCTCTTCCAAGTCCTTTGCCGTCTCTGACAGAATTACAATGTCATCGGCGAACCTCAAGGTTTTTACTTCGTCTCCATGAATTTTAATACCTACTCCAAATTTTTCTTTTGTTTCCTTTACTGCATGCTCAATATACAGATTGAATAACATCGGGGAGAGGCTACAACCCTGTCTCACTCCTTTCCCAACCACTGCTTCCCTTTCATGCCCCTCGACTCTTATTACTGCCATCTGGTTTCTGTACAAATTATAAATAGCCTTTCGCTCCCTGTATTTTACCCCTGCCACCTTTAGAATTTGAAAAAGAGTATTCCAGTCAACATTGTCAAAAGCTTTCTCTAAGTCTACAAATGCTAGAAACGTAGGTTTGCCTTTTCTTAATCTTTCTTCTAAGATAAGTCGTAAGGTCAGTATTGCCTCACGTGTTCCAACATTTCGACGGAATCCAAACTGATCCTCCCCGAGGTCTGCATCTACCAGTTTTTCCATTCGTCTGTAAAGAATTCGCATTAGTATTTTGCAGCCGTGGCTTATTAAACTGATAGTTCGGTAATTTTCACATCTGTCAGCACCTGCTTTCCTTGGGATTGGAATTATTATATTATTCTTGAAGTCTGAGGGTATTTCACCTGTCTCATACATCTTGCTCACCAGCTGGTAGAGTTTTGTCATGACTGGCTCTCCCAAGGCTGTCAGTAGTTCTAATGGAATGCTGTCTACTCCGGGGGCCTTGTTTCGACTCAGGTCTTTCAGTGCTCTGTCAAACTCTTCACGCAGTATCGTATCTCCCATTTCGTCTTCATCTACATCCTGTTCCATTTCCATAATATTGTCCTCAAGTACATCGCCCTTGTATAAACCTTCTATATACTCCTTCCACCTTTCTGCCTTCCCTTCTTTGCTTAGAACTGGGCTGCCATCTGAGCTCTTGATATTCATACACGTGGTTCTCTTCTCTCCAACTTAGGGGGAAAAAAAGGACAGGTGTACACCCGCGCACACACACACGCGCACACATATCCATCCGCACATACACAGACACAAGCAGACACCTGTCCTTTTTCTCTATTTGTGAACACCTTGATAATTGCCTTTTTTAGATTTAAAATTAAATAATTTTGTATAAGCCACTGTGCTGCAGTGTTATTTATTGGCAAAAATGCACTTCTTTCCAGTGTTTCCTGATTCTTTCATTAATGTCATTTCATCTGCATATAGTATTTTTTTTATCTTTGTCACTGATATCAATGTTGTTTATAAACAGGTTGAACAGAAGTGGGGCAAGTACAGATCCTCGAGGCACTCCATTCTTAATATTTTTGATTTCAGATCTCCATCCAGTTTCTTTTTCCACATACTGCTTTCTGTTGCTGATGTATCATTTTATCCACTTTGGCTGCACGTCTACGAATACCACAGCTTTCACATTTTTAAATAAGTGTAGTATAGGTGATTGTGTCAAATGCTTTAGACAACCCCAGAAACCTAGCAGACACAGAGTTTCTTTTTTCTAATGCATCTATAACAGATTTGGTGACGCTTGAATGCATGGTTTCTGTAGATTTCTCTTTTTGGTAACCATGCTGTGCTGGAATCTGTGTTCTCCAGGAATGTTGTCAACCTACTATGCATGAGCATCTGAAGTATTTTTGAAAAACCAGAGATTAAAGACACAGGTCTGTAGTTATTGGGATCATTTTTGTCTCCTTTCTTAAGTATTTGTATTACTTTGCTTACTTTTAATTTTTGTGGGAATACTCCTCCTCTAAATTAGAAGTTTACAATATCCAAAAGAGGTTTGATTTTCTTCATTCCCATGTTCTATTAATTAATTTAATACTACATCATCTCCTGCAGACGTTTTGGGTTTTACTTTCTGAATTACTTTTATGAGTTCTGTTTTTGTCACTGGTTGTTGAAACATTAAGTGAGTTGTTGGCCAAGTGTTTTAGCATGCTTCAACCACTGATGATTTGTATCCTGTTTTAAATTTCATATGGCATATATAAAATTATTGTTTAGTATATTACCAATTTTTGTTACACCTGTAGCTATATTGTCATCAGTTCTCATCAACTTAATAAAATTGCTGTTTTTTACACTTTTTTGGCTATATCTTTCACTGTTGATTATATCCCATGTTGTTTTACTTTTTCGATTTGACTTTGCTATGGCTCTATTTATTGAAATGGCTTTTGCTTTTCTTATTAATTTCCTGTACTTCTTCTGACATTGTTTATATGTCTCCATATTCCCTCCTTGTCTTGTAAACTTGCAAGAATTAATTTTAAAAAAGCTGGAATAAAAGAGGAAAGCAACAAAAGACCCTGTATTTATAGGTTTCCTATGAAAAAGAAAGATATCCTCACAATTTTTTTGTTTCCTACTACTCTTGTGAATCCTGATAGTCAGATACTGGATAATGAAACTAATATTAGACCTCTTTTTGAGTAAAGCTTGTGAATTAGCTTGAAGAATACATGTCATGCCACAGACTTACTGCAATAAAAGAGATTATTAAAGAACTCAGAAACAATAAAGTGCCAGTAAACCTGATGGAATATTGTAGGGATTTGGCAATGACATACAACTTCTCACCAGAGAACCATCTCTAAGATATGGAACTTATTACTTCAACAAATGCAGGTAAACTGCAGCTATATACCATATGATATCGTGGTGCTTTGGTCACTTCAGATGTGAAAAAAACTAAACAGCTTGCAGCAGCTCCTACTAGAAACAGGAGTAACCACAGAGGAAATACGTCAGCAATATATACACCTCCACCTGAAATAAAATACAAATAAAGTTTCATTGATTGAAACTTAGAAAGAAAATTTGACTTTATAATTGGTCAAAGTACTATTCAAATAAACACTGGTTACTGAAAAAGACATAAAAATAAATTTGGTTTCAAAAAAATTATGACTGTACAAATCTACATTTTGTTATTCATGACATTATGGCAAATGCTACATTTTGAGTGAAAGTAACTTAATCAATATATAAATAATATTGATAGGAAAACAATTTTTGGAAAGATAGAAGAGGAAGCAAATCATGACTATGTGAACATTGTTCAACTTTCATAAGGGAACATGGACAGCCCCTCAGACCACACTACTGGCAATGACACAATACATGGCATTTTTAATATGAGTAAAACATTTTTGAAATTTCAAGGGAAAGTAGCGGACCATAAGACCTTGAGACATAACTGTAAAAACAGAGTAAATAGGTGTACAGAATTAAAATAATAATTACACTGAGAGTTTCAGTAAATAAGCTAATTAATACCAATTTCAGATTCTGTGCCAGAGTTGAGAATTAATTAGTTTTCCATAAATTACTACTTAACATACTACTAATACAAAATTTTGTGTCTTAAGCTATCTGTTTTGCCATGTGATTATCAGGCATCATAGGATATGAATACATACTCAAGAAAATTGAATAAAATATTAATATAAGCCTTTGTCAGCAACTAGGTAGCCTTTCTACATAGAATTCTTTTTAATTTATCCATCTTTAAGCATTTGCATGCACATGAGGTCATCATGAGCGACTTTAAAAATAGCTTTTACATGTATTTGATGAGTATTACGTTGATCCACCGAACTACCTTATACTCATTATAGTTTGGGGAGCCCTATTCAATGTAACTTTGCTGCTATGTGACTTTACTTTACAGAGGATAATCTTTGACACACCTGTATATGCAAATAGTGTGTTCTATGCTTTTGGATAGAACAGTCATGTTTGTCTTATCATGTAGTATTTGTACCATGAAGAGTTATTATTGTACTGTAACAAGCCATATCTTACTTATACTACTCCTACAGTCTACTGTACTATATTGGTGTCCTATAACAACTGCACATCATAGCAAAACATGTCCGCCCTGATAGCAGAATGGTGAGCATGACGGACTGCCATCCTAAGGGGCCCAGGTTCAATTCCCGGCTGGTTCGGGGATTTTCCCCACTCAGGGACTGGGTGTTGTGCTGTCTTCATCATCATTTCATCCCCATCCAGTGCGCAGGTTGCCCAATGTGGCGTCAAATGCAATAAGACCTGCACCAAGGCGGCTGGACCGGCCCCGTCAGGCACCTCCGGCGAATGATGCCAGACACTCATTTCATTTCATTTTCATGGCAAAACATACTGGATACCTCACAGAAACAATACAGTCAATGTGTAGCCACTGTGCATCACAACTAGCAACGTTTGCCAATGAGTGAAATGATGCAGTCCCACTCCAAAATCAAGTTTCCAACAAAGTGTTTTAATTAAAAGTGACAGTGACATTTGGCAGTAGAGTGAACTGTCAGCCAACATCATGGCTGAACAATGGTGTCCTAATGTGAACTTCAGTGTGGCTTTGATGTCATTACTGCTTCACACATGGTATGTTCTGAACTTCTACCACACGACTGATTGTCCTTGTGACCACTAAACATGAACAACAATCCTACCATGCTGGGTGAACTAAATTTCAAACTGGTGCAAACACACTGCCCCTCCACCACATGCTTTGCTCATGCTACCAGTGACACTACTTACAGTAGTGGATCATTCAGCTGCACCAATGCAGCACATTCTCCCATGACCTCAGGTTCAACCAAACATTAATATCAACCCCTCAGCAATTTGGCATCTAACTCAAATTTCCACAATTTTGCTCGGATCAGACCTTCATATGATTCATCATAGCTGATAGTATCCTTGCTGCCTACAACATAATGATTGATGTAGTTAAATTTGTCACCCTTCTCACCAATGTGAGGGGAACATGTAAACATGATTAGTGATATCATCATCTTGGCAACACCAGGGGAAAATAAACATTCAACAGCAAAATCAATGCTTCTGCAGTGTCTCTCCAGGGCAACTCAAGAGCAACTACAGCAAGTAATATCCAATGAACATTTAACAAATAGATCACCATCTCTACTAAGGTGCTAATGACGAACATCAGTTGACCACAACTAATACCTGATTGCACATTGTAGACATTGTGGTAGTGAATTCTCACTGAGGTATGAGTCACATAAGTACCAGCTAGTGAGAACTGCTGGAGCATAAACTCAAATTAGCACATCAAATCTTCATTGTTACACAACACAGAGAGTGTATCAGTTTAGTTGACAACAATGACACCATTCACAGCCTGCAGCAGCAGCCTCAATGTGCACTGCTCTCTGCACCTGCTGAACCAGCCTGCCCACACCCAGCTGCTGCTGATGACAATGTCACAGCTTCTACCTGGGACAGTGAGCTCCACACAGCTGGCAACTGCAGTCCACTAACCATCCCACACTACTACTGCTATCACACACAGTTTTGTGACACCGTCCATAACTGTCACTCCCCCTACAACCACCCAAAAGATTTGCATGGCTCACGATAGCCACACAAAACCACAATTAAGATGCAAGTTGTCTTTTTTCAATTGTCATCAATATGCAATAACTGCAGACTCTATATCCTGGAGCATCTCTGACAACCACACCACTTAATCAGTTCAGGCTCAGGCATTAGTGGACCACCTCCAACCTCAACTACCAAAGCCTACAACAAAACAGCCATGCAGCTTCACACAGCAAACAGCTCTATAGCAACTGTTTATGGTTGTGAAACATATACTTTAGAACTGGGGTTTGAAATGACTCCTACACGGAACTTTCAAACTTCAAAGCTTAGCAAACATGTCCCATAGCAGATTTCTTCCATTACTACAGGTTACCACTGGTTTCATCCTGTGTCATGATGCAATGTGACACCAGCCATGTAGTCTCCAGCACAAATAGCTATACACTTTCTCAGAAGCAGCACACCATAACTGCATCTCCTTCAAACGATGTACGACAAAGTATTGAAATGGATGAACGTTACAGTCATTACCTTGACTTCTTCCTGACGAGTGAGCAAATTCCACAAAATCTGTTTCATTACATCAAAAACCTATTACAATCTCCACCTCTCTAACATGATAATGAAACACTATGTCTAGCAACACAAACTTGCCACAGCATGAGCCCATCTCCAAAATCAGCTGGTAACTCTGGCATTGGATGACAACTTCACCATGCAGACACAACACAGCCATGGTATTACTTCACCTGTCTTGTGGGGGTGCCACCACCTATACAACCTTCGTATACCAAAAAGATCAGTAACATGATCCTTGCAAAAGTTCACCCAACCCCTGGCACTTCTAATCTGCATCTCCAACCACCCGCAGACCATCCATGAGCTTCTTTCACTCAAGATTCCATCACAAATGGTACTGTACACTGGACTCTTACCTCACCAGTGCTCTCAGTTCAACAGATACCATGCCAGCTACCATCTAATAAACTCTGCACAGTGAAAGCACCAGTCAGTTAACAACTAAAAGCAGGAATAGTTAAGACCTCAAACATCCCATGGATTTTTTCCATCAAACTAGCACTGAAGAATAAATGATAATTTGTGTTTGTGTGTTGGCTACTGAATCCTTGACACATACACTATCATCAAAAGTTACCTAACACCTAATACTTAAGACTTTGCTCACTTTCTTGTGGGTGATTCTGTATTCAGTGTTCTCAACTGTAAATAAGCTTATCATCAAGTACCTATGCACCTGGCAGATGTGTAAAAGAGAATGCTGTCATCAAGGACAAAGAAAGCAAACTGAAGTTATCTTCCTGGGTCATATAATCAACATGCAAGCAGCCATTCAACATCAAAACGAATGGAACTACCCCCTCCTGCCTACCAAGAATTATGCCATTTCTTGGGGATGATAAATTTCTACCAGTGCACAGTTACCATAAGGGCCCCACTATCCACTAACAGAAGTACTAAAAGGAAAAACACCAAAGGGAAATAGAAACTGCTGTGGACTACTGACATGCAGACAACTTTCGAACAACTAAAAATTTGCCTTACCTATGCCACAACCTTGGCCCTTCTGCTCCCTCATACTCAGTCATCAGCAATAGCGGATGTGAGTGACTTTGTTATCAGCACAGTCCTCCAGCAAGAGGTGCCTGGCATCCAACAACTACTCAGACTTTTTTTCTGAAATATTACTGCCTCACAAATCAAATGGTCAGCTTATGACTAAAAACTCCTAACATTTTATGGGCTAATTTGCCAGTTTAAGGACAATGTGAAAGTTAGACCACCAGCCACTAGCAGCTCAACATGTCTGAAATCTCAAGTACACCACATGATCCTGGATGGACATATGCAACTAAAGAGTGTGGATAACATTGTTGCCAATTACTTATCTTAGATCAATGCTATCTCTGCTCAAATCAATTATGATGGCACCTCTTACTGGATACAAAAAAGGCAGATCCTGTGTGATGTCTCACAGAATCAAACTCATCTCCTCATACCAAGGCAATTTTGAAAATTCATTATCAAGCAACTACACAACTTAGCGCAACACAGCATCCAACCAATGACAAAACTTGTAACTGACTGTTTTGTGCAGCCACATGTCAAGAGAGATTGAACAGAATGGACACACCTCTCAGAGAAGCAAAGTGGGACAAGATGCACAACCACAATTTGACCACGTCATGCGATGGGTAGAATCTATTTCTCTACACAACTTATCACCAGAGTCAACAGCCAGAGCTTTTATCAACACCTGGATAGCTCACTAGAGATTCACTGCATCCATTACCACATATCAGGGTCTACAGTACAATACCATTCTATTTTCTGCACTATGCACTCACCACTTCGTACTACCCACAAAACAATGGTATGATGGAAGAATGGCATCACACATTAAACACTGGTCTAATGTGCCATGGAGATAACTGGACAGAAGCACTGCTATGGGCACTTCTGGGTATTTGCACAACAAACAAGAAAGAATTCAATGCTTCCTTCACCAAACTATTATACGGCGAATCACTCACCCTTTCTGCTGCTTCACACACCAGCAGCTGACACCACTCAATTGCCCACACTACAAGGGTTGAAGAACATTGTGCTTGGCTGGAAATTCCACCTCCACAACACCATGGCATCCCTAAAATTTCCATCCATAAAGCACTTGCAGATTTCACCCACATCATGCTCTGTGATGATACAACCTGACCCACTTTGCAGCCAGACTCTGAGTATGGGCCCACAAAAGTAGATAAATGCAACACATACTTTCAACATATATATTAATGGCAAACCCACCAAAACCAGCATGGACACTTTAGAATGATGCATCCACTGCTGAAACATTGACTCCTGACAAGCTCCACGACAATGCAACCATACACGCTGTCACCGTCACTGATTTTTTGGTGAATCTTGACACTGATGAACAATTTCCAAACTGACAACCTGAATGTCAAACTGATCGATAATTTCCTCATCATTGAAGGCAAGCACCCTGAATACAAGACTGAGAACACTTTCGTCATCTGCCACTTCACCGATTATTATTTATTGCCTAATAATGTCAACACAGCAGCCATCTTATCATGGCTATCTTCTGAAAGCTTTCTCACCATTACCATCCCTCGAACCCACTATGAGAGTAACAATGGAACATGAGGCTGACACTGTAACTCAGCCTTGATGCAGTGCCCCCATTGGCAGATGCCCAACAACAATCTCATAATTACCATGCACTGTACCCACCCAAATACCAACAGGATTGATCTCCATGCAGGAAATGAGCACCTTATCACCCTCTCCCGAGTGCTTCACACTATGAGGTGAGGACACTACTGGAACTTAATGCCATGTAACATTGCTGACAAATGATTTTACAGTACAGAGAACGATCTTTAACTTGGATGTGTGCTCAAACAGTGTGTGCTATGCTCTCAGGCAGAACAGTAATGTTTGTCTCACCATGTTATGTTTATGTAATAAAGAGTTGCTATTATATTGTGCTCTGCTGTATCTTAGTTATATTACACTTACTCTAACAATGTACTGAACAACATATCTTTCTATTACATGCAAGAGGCAACTGTGGATGAAAAGAGATGGCACTATTAATACACTCAAATTTAACTGTTTGACATTAGTCATATAAGATATTTTGGTTATGAAGTATTCAGTCATGCACCTTATGATTTTCTTCTGCTTTATAAAAACTTTTTGGTCCCTGAGGAATCACCCCACAAAAGAATGTTGTATCTTTTATGAAATTGAAGAAAGAATAATAGCAACTGGGCAGTAGCTTTTCTGTAACACATGTGCTTAGTTTGGTCAACAGATAAACAACACATAGGAGCTTTTTACATACACAGGATGTTCAAAAAATGTGTTGAATACTTTAAGAGGTGATAGTACTCATTGAAACAAGGAAAATAAGTCCAATAAACATGGCTCCAGAAATGCATATGTTCTGAATAAGTCTGAAATAATTCCAATAAACTTGGGGCAAACATGAGACAAAAATGTGTTTACAGGAAGTGCTCAGTGTAGTGTCCATTCATGACAATGCAGCCCTCTGGCCTCCAGCTTAAGAAATGATGCACTCTTTGAAGTATACCTGGTTGTTGTTATACCTGCTGGCATGCACTGAAGGCACAACCTTGTAGTATTCACAAATCATTGATCAGCATGGTATGGACTAGTTCCTTTAAGTGTACCCATAACCAAAAGTCTAGGGTTTCGAGATCTGAGGAATGAGCAGGCCATGGTGGGGGCCTTCTGACCAATCCAGTGGTGCTGAAATGTCTGCAGCACATGTTCACTCACTTTGTGATGAGAGTTTACTGGTGTTCCATCATGCATGAACAATATCTGTGTTCATTTCTGCAATGGCACAACCTCCAGCAAGGTTGGCAATTTATTATGAGAAAGTTGAGACAATTCTCTCCTGTTAACCTTTGTGGCAGCACATATGGCTCCATTAATCCATGGCCAAGTATGCCTGTCCATACGTTGATTGAGAATCAGTGTTGCTGCCCTATTTCCTGAACTGCTTGGGAACCTACATCTGCCCATACATGCTCATTATGGAAATCCACAATACCATTCTTGTGAACCCTGCCTCACTGGAAAATGAAATCTTGGATGCAACAATGAATCAGCAGCACACTTCTGCAACAGCCACTGACAGAACTGCCATCTGTCATGATGACCCTGTGGCCTTAGGGCCTGAACACAATGAGATGATATGGGTACAGCAATTGTTCATGAAGGAGCACCTACTCCCACCCCCTCTGCTCCCTCCCCTCCCCTTTCAGGATTAGAGAGTGGGAAAATGCCATCTGCTGCAGCCAACTGTCAGTGGGTTTCTCCCACCGAACTTAGCACATGCTCCTCCATGTCAGGCGTGCAGACTGTGTGGAGCCATCCACTGTCAGTCTTCCAAGGTGCAAGGGCATCTGTGTCCCTCAGATGCTGGAAAAGTTGGCTGAACAGCTTATCAGAGAGAACTCTTCAGTGTGGGTATTTTTCAGTTTAGAGGGCATGGGCTCGCAGGCTACAACCGTTTGCTAAACCACAGCAGACTATCATATCAGCCATTTCACTTGTTAAATAGTAGGCTTCTATTGCTAACAAGTGGTGGAAGAGAGAATATGTAAATGTACTACACCATTTGTACATAATGGTAAACACATAAGTGAATCTGAATTTGGAAGAAGGTAAAATACCAAGATACGTACCCCAGGTTGACAGTACTATACAATAAGGCACAGAAACATGACAGAAACTAACATAGCCTACAACATGACTGGAACCACTCAACTGCCTGCAGACCATATAATGGTAGGTAGCATTCTGGAAGACATCATAACACCCTGCTGACACATCTGACACAGCACCAATGCAATGACTGTGCTAATATTCGCAACCAAGCATAAACATATGTTTATCTCAGAAAGTATACATTTCTGGACCCATTTTTATTGGACATATTTTTCTTGTTTTGTTGAGTACTACCACCTCTCAAAATATTCAACACTTTTTTAACACCCTGTATATTCTGTATGAGTGTTCTACTGTAAGTTAATTTTAAATCCAGTGTCTCGACAATAAGTTTATCAGAACTAAGTGTCAACACTGAATAAATTAAAAATAATGGTACAGTATTTTCATAATTAATACATAATTCATTGGTTTTAAACCAGATATGTGGTAGTTTAAGCCACTTTTTGCACTGTACTTTCAGTTTGTTTATATGTTTTTGAGAAACTATTAACGTTGTGTTCTCTATATAAAATATAAGTTTACCTGGCGCATCACATGGCAGGTCATTAACAAATATTATGAACACTTCTTTGGTCTTAAAGCACATTGTATATTGTAGTTGCTGTAACTGTTCACACAGAACTCAAACTATAGATGCTGCAATTTGGCTGCTACACTGTCATGGTCCAGTATTTTACATGCTATGCGCATTACTTTACTTTGGACATCTTCTCATTACAAAGGAAGATGACTGCTGAAAGCATGCAAGTACAGATCAGTATGTGTTGTTTTACAGTAAGTGCTGTGCTTTTGTATGCCATCTGATCTCTTATGTATGTGTTTGAGGAAGGAGGAAGATATCAGATCTTCAGAGCTAGGTGACTTGAATAGAGTGTTGTGAAAATCCAAGTGACTGATTATGAAAACTCTGGACATAATATCATTTGGGATAATTTTTAGATCTCTTGATTTAGCTCAATATCTGCACAATTATTACAAGATCTGACACTAGTTGGTAGTCAATTAAAAAAAATTAAATTAAAAAAAAAAAAAAACAGCTTCACTACAAGGTTATTTCACCTTGTGTGCCGTGGTCAAGTGTACATTTAGATGGGGTTGCATTCATAATGCATTGTGGAGCTGAATTTGTATGAGGTTGTATGAATCATATAATTTCATTTGCATAGAATAATATTTTTGATAAATAAAATGACAGTTCTCACTCCTATAATAGAGACGTATGGTATAATCACTAAACAAAATATATCACGGCAACAAGAACTATCATTTTATCTGTTAAAAACAGTATTCTATACAGACAAAATTATGTGACTCATAGAACTTGTCGTGTGACAAATATCCACTCCAAAATGCATTATAAATATCACTCCACTTAGAGGTACACTTGACAATGACATACCACCTGAAACAAGCTTGTAGTGAAGAAACACAACCAGCATTAGCTAAATAAAAAGTTTAGAAACTAAATGGGAATCAGTCAATATAAAAAATGAAGTTGTTACTGTCCTTAACTCTCTTCAAGACCAACCCATCATAAGTAAAGAAGCCATTGTGACACAGTGCCAAATGTGTTGTTGACACCATGGACTTGAAGAGGCAATGCAATAGTGTGAATAGAAAAGCTAGATGATGGTCTTGAGTGGTTTTCTTGAAAATGATCGATGCTTACATAACTGGGATGATGCTATCAATAAAAAATGAAATTTTAGCCTTTCATCATCAATTTGGGAAAGCAACTAGGAGGGTAAAAGAAGACAATGAATTCATTAGTAGCACAAGATCCAGGAAGCACAGCAAAACATCCAGCTGAGAAAAGAAAAGGTGTGCATATTGTGTAGACAAGAGAGATAGAAAAAGTCAAATGACATGTTATAAGTGCACCAAATCTGTCTGCTCAGAAGACTCTGTTATTTTTATGTGGCCAGACTGTGCAAATTTGTCTTAAGAATTATTTTACAAAAAAAATGTAGAATGAACTTAACTATCATCATTATAAAGCCACCATCAAAAGTTTAAATCCTTGTTTTTTTAAAATATAAATTATAATAAATAACATTATTTTAATAGAATTTATATTTCAAAGGTTGTTAACTTCATAACTAGCCAAAATAGTGACAATTTATTTCAATTTAAACAACAGGGATCTAAGATGATAAATAGCTGCTGTACATCCACTGTACAGCAGAAGATTCTTTTTTTCAAAGTGGAAGCTTTCTTTCTAATTTAGTCAGTTAAATTTAGATTGTATTTCATTATGGTGAATGAATAGCATTAAGCAGTACAGTAGCAGATTTTGTTAAAACAATATATGGATAGTATTTCTAAGAGGTCTTTGTCTTATGGTAATATATACCCTGACTTGTTTGGCATACCTGAACATTCTCCTTCTTGATGAGATCCATGGGCCACAATGAATAAACAAGTAAATGAAAACAGGTATTCAGCTATGTCTGAGACAAGAACTACTCTCTATGGTTTCACTAATTAGCTCAACCAACCTTGCCTTACAAAGACCCTTGTCAATAATCTCAACTAGTATATGTGAAAAACAGTAGTCAACCAGCCATCACTGTCATCCTCAGCTCTCCATTATCAAATTTTACACCACTGTTAAGGCATGGTAACTCAACAAAATGCGTATTGGTGCCACAAGTCTGGGAAGCTGTCTTGTCCAGTTCACGACTTATATCATATACTCAGACCCTACCCAAATTGTTTCTTGCTCCTCCCACTAATATTACCTCATATTCATTTGTGAAATACCTACATAAAAATCACATTACTCAATTTTAGAATAAGACATGGCTCCTATAAATTTGTATTATTTAAAAAAAAAGATTCCTGCAACATGTAAAGACAATAAGCAGGGTGTCATGTAATAAACCTACCTTTAGTAGCATAAAATAAGTTATTGCCACTAATGGTTGCAGAAACCGAAATCAAGAAACTCATCACAAGCATTTAAAATGGAAGAGAATGTCACAAGATACAATACAGAATTGGAAGAGATTGAATTATTATTAAAAATAAATATCATGGTTTCCAACATTTAAGAAATGTCAGCAGCTGTTATGGCTGTTTGGTCACTTAATGTTGCATTCCTTTACTGTGGTAAGTTTAGAGCATTTAATCATTTTTTAAATCCAACCAGGAACCCTCCATATTTTAGCAATTAATTTATTATCTCATATCCATTAAATATGCCTCAAGTTGGATGGAAATTAACATATGTGAATATTTAACAAAGATTAAATCCAGTAAAAGATACACCAGAAAGAAAACTAAAGAATTAATCTGTTTACAAAGAGTAGAATAATGGAGATAATTGACAAGCAGGCATACAGGTATGTAATGGCAACTGTTAATATGAAGAAGGCAGTAGGCTAAAGTGAGGAACTTGGAAAATTAGTGGAATGCATGTAATAAAGAGAGGAGGAAAGCAAGATAAGACAAGTGACTGGAAATTGAAAAGAAACATGGAAGAATGCATGACTATTGGAATTTTCTCTGTTGATAGAAAATGAGGAATAACATTATGTAAACTTTTAGTTGGACCTGAAATCATTATCATCATTGTCAACAGAATTTTCATCAGGCATTTTGATGTCCACTGCTCAATATAGACTTCCTTCAGAATTCTTAGTGCTTAACTGTGTTCAGCTATTCCCAACAACATAGTTCTTGCATGTTTTATAATTTTGTCTAATCAGTTTCCATCATATCATCACTTCAGATTATTCTTGTCCTATAGAATCGAGTGACGTACTTTATTCATCCCTCTTTTCAATGTGAGATGGGTAATAATAATGCTGAAAGATAGTATTATTGTTTCATATCTGAATGTGTCTGTTGGTAGTAGGAAGCCCATTGATGTTTTGACTCCCAAAAATAAGTATTGACCAACTACTCTTGTCTTTTTGTTCAAATGTTTGAGTGGAGTGGAAACAAGGAACCCTATAAATCACAAGCTGTGGCATAGTTGTGAATTGAACAGTGACATAAATACATAATAAATTTCCTTTACTTTATGTCTATGGCTAGAAATTTGCTGTCATCAGACTGTCGGTTTTAGTCTATAATGACCATCTTTCTGAAGATGGTCTTTACAGATCAAAACTGGTAGTCCAATGTTTTTATCATCAGACTACTAGTTTTGGTCTATAATCTTCAGAAAGATGCTCATTATTGAGCAGAATCGGTAGTATGATGACAAATAATTTGTGACCATAGAAATGAAGTACAGGAAATTTACACCCTATAAATTAACAATGTGTTTTTTCCAAATTCTTATAGTCAATTGAAGAGTGAGAAAGGTATAAATTTGGCTTCATATTGAACAGCATGAGGTCTAATTTTGCAATGAGAGGGTTAATTACTTTAAATTAATCAGATAATTAAGAAAAAGTTAGTAAGTTATTTGAGGTAAAATTGAAATACTTCACTAGCCACTACTGATTGCTATGTAACTGACGTGCCAAAAACTTCATCTGTTCAATGAGTGGCTATTTTTCAAAATAAAAGTTTCATTGGTGGGATATTTGATTTCTAAAATGTCTTCTTTTGAATCAAGTACTAAATTTAGGGCATCTTGAGACCAACATACACGAGCAAGACAAGTAAGGTGTCAAAAAGATGATATTTTCAAGGCCTAGCTAAATGTGCATACATATTTATATCAGTGTGACATTTGTTGTTGTTGATGTTGTTGCTGTTGTTGTTGTTGTTGTTTTCAGTCCGGAGACTGGTTTGACGCAGCTATTCATGCTACTCTATCCTGTGCAAGCTTCTTCATCTCCCAGTACTTACTGCAACCTACATTCTTCTGAATCTGCTTAGTGTATTCGTCTATTGGTCTCCCTCTGTGATTTTTACATTGCCCTCCAATACCAAATTGTCCTAACAACCAATCCCTTCTTCTAGTCAAGTTGTGCCACAAATTACTCTACCCCCCCAATTCTATTCAATAGCTCCTCATTAGTTATGTGATCTATCCATCTTCCACATTTCGAAAGCTTCTACTCTCTTCTTGTCCAAACTATTTATCGTCTATGTTTCACTTCCGTAAATGGATACAATCCATACAAATACTTTCATAAACGACTTCCTGACACTTAAATCTATACTTGCTGTTAACAAATTTCTCTTCTTCAGAAACACTTTCCTTGTCATTGTCAGTCTACATTTTATATCCCCTCTACTTCCACCATCATTAGTTATTTTTCTCTCCAAATAGCAAAACTCCTTTACTACTTTAAGTGTCTCATTTCCTATTCTAATTCTCTCAGCACCACCCGAGTTAACTCAACTACATTGCATTACCCTCATTTCGCTTTTGTTGATGGTCATCTTATATCCTCCTTTCAAGACACTCTTCATTCTATTCAACTGCTCTTCCAGGACCTTTGCTGTCTTTGACAGAATTACAATGTCATCGGCAAACCTCCAAGTTTTTATTTCTTCTCCACGGATTTTAATTCCTACTCAAATCTTATAACTGCCATCTCGTTTCTGTACAAGTTGTAAATAGCCTTTTTTGAAAGAGAGTATTCCAGTCAACATTGTCAAAAGCTTTTTCTAAGTCTACAAATGCTAGAAATGTAGGTTTGTCTTTCCTTAATCTATCTTCTAAAATAAGCTGTAGGATTAGTATTGCCTCGTGTGTTCCAACATTTCTACGAAATCCACACTGATCTTCCCCGAGGTCGGCTTCTGCCAGTTTTTCCATTCATTTGTAAAGAATTTGCGTTAGTATTCTGCAGCCGTAGGTTATTAAACTGATAGTTCAGTAATTTTCACATCTGTCAACACCTGCTTTCTTTGTGATCAGAATTATTATATTCTTCTTGAAGTCTGAGGGTATTTCGCCTGTCTATACATCTTGCTCACTAGATGGTAGAGTTTTTTAGGCCTGGCTTTCCCAAGCCTGTCAGGAGCTCTAATGGAATGTTGTCTACCCCCGGGGTCTTGTTTAAACTTAGGTCTTTCAGTGCTCTGTCAAACTCTTCACGAAGTGTCATATCTCCCATATCATTTTCATCTACATTCTCTTCCATTTCCTTAATATTGTTCTCAAGAACGTCGCCCTTGTATAGACCCTCTATATACTCCTTACACCTTTCTGCTTTCCCTTCTCTGCTTAGAACTGGGTTTCCATCTGAGCTCTTGATATTCATACAAGTGATTCTCTTTTCTCGAAATGTCTCGTTAAGTTTTCCTGTAGGCAGTATCTATCTTACCCCTAGTGATATGTGCCTCTACATACTTACATTTGTCCTCTAGCAATCCCTGCTGAGCCATTTTGCACTTCCTGTCGATCTCCTTTTTGAGACGTCTCTATTCCTTTTTGCCTACGTCATTTACTGCATTTTTATATTTTCTCCTTTCCTCAATTAAATTCAATATTTCTTCTGTTACCCAAGGGTTTTCACTAGCCCTCGTCTTATTACCTACTTGATCCTCTGCTGCCTTTACTATTTCTTCTCTCAAAGCTACCCATTCTTCTTCTACTGTATTTCTTTCCCCCATTCTTGTCAATCATTCCCTACTGCTCTCTCTGAAACTCTCTACAACCTCTAGTTCTTTCAGTTTAACCAGGTCCCATCTCCTTAAATTCCCATCTTTTTGCAGTTTCTTCAGTTTTAATCTGCAGTTCATGACCAGTAGATTGTGGTCAGAGTCCACATTTGCCCCTGGAAATGTCTTACAATTTAAAACCTGGTTCCTAAATCTCTGTCTTACCATTGTATAATCTATCTCAACCCTTCCAGTATCTCCAGGTTTCTTCCATGTATATACCCTTCTTTCATGATGCTTGAAACAAGTGTTGGCTATGATTAAGTTCTGTGCAAAATTCTACCAGGCTGCTTCCTCTTTCATTCCTTACCCCCAATCCAAATTCACCTAGTACATTTCCTTCTCTTCCTTTTCCTAATATCGAATTTCAGTCACTCATGACTATTAAATTTTCGTCTCCCTTCACTATCTGAATAATTTCTTTTATCTCATCGTACATTTCATCAATCTCTTTGTAATCTACATAGCTAGTTGGCATATAAACTTGTACTACTGTGGTAGGCATGGGCTTCCTATCTATCTTGGCTACAATAATACGTTCACTGTGCTGTTTGTTGTAGCTTACCCGCACTCCTATATTTTTATTCATTATTAAGCCTACTCCTGCGTTACCCCTATTTGGTTTTGTATTCATAACCCTGTATTCACCTGACCAGAAGTCTTGTTCCTCCTTCCACCAAACTTCACTAATTCCCACTATATCCAACTTTAATCCTATCCATTTCCCTTTTTAAATTTTCTAACCTACCTGCTCGATTAAGGGATCTGGCATTCCATGCTCTGATCCATAGAACGCCAGCTTTCTTTCTCCTGATAACAACATCCTCCTGAGTAGTCCCCACCCAGAGATCCGAATGGGAGACTATTTTACCTCCAGAATATTTTACCCAAGAGGACACCATCATCATTTAACTATACAGTAAAGTTGCATGCCGTCGGGAAAAATTATGGCTGTAGTTTCCCCCTGCTTTCAGCTGTTCGCAGTACCTGCACAGCAAGGCCATTTTGGTTAGTGTTACAAGGCCAGATCAGTCAATCATCCGGACTGTTGCCCCTGCAACTACTGAAAAAGGCTGCTGCCCCTCTTCAGAAACCACACGTTTGTCTGGTCTCTCAAGAGATTCCCCTCTGTTATGGTTGCACCTATGGTATGGCTATCTGTATCGCTGAGGCACGCAAGCCTCCCCACCAAAGGTAAGATCCATGGTCCATGGATAATAGTTACCACTGAATTGAGGTTAAAATTCAGATAATTTCGAGAAGGGGAAAATACTACGAAAACAAATGAAGTGTCAATAAGACCACACTGAACAATGCTGATAGCTTTGCTTTATTCATATTACACGCTGAACAAAACTTGAAAACAAAAAAAAATTTAAAAAATGTTCAAATATTTTATGAAATGATTTGCCTAAAAGTAAGAAATAAAATAAATTAGAAAAACATGTGACATTCCTTCAAATGATGTTTGAAATTACGCACAACATCAAAATTTTTCTAATCTGTTTTATGTCTTACTTTTAGACTAAAAATAACTGAGTGACATTGAGAATTTATTCCTGTTTGAAATCCAAATACAAGATCTCTCTCTCTCTCTCTCTCTCTCTCTCTCTCTCTCTCTCTCTCTCTCTATCTCTCTCTCTCTCTCTCTCTCTCTCTCTCTCTTTTTTTTTTTTTGCCACGCATAAAATATCACTGGGGAAAGCACCTCAATATGACTAAGGTTTAAATATACACACGTGTGTACTATAGTCTCAGTCAATTGTTTAATTTGGAAATTTGCCAGAAACTGTACAGCTGAAATCTTAGTGAAAGAAATGTACAGCTGAAATCTTACTGAAAGAAACTGAGTTTCAACTGCTGCAGACATGAAACCTAGTAGATAAAGAAGGCAATTTTTTCCCAGAAAAGGTTTTTCAAATGCTGGTTGACATCTCTATTTGATACTTGAATGATTATTTGTGGTGGGGAGGTTCTTTCAATATTTAGTTTTGCTATGAATACTTTTGTACAGACCATGTATATGAGGACGAATTTCTCACTTTGAATAGTGACAGATGTTGCCAATCCCACTACCTATGTTGCAGTGAGGCTTAAAGAACTGTCTCATGTTGTCTCGAGGGTTCAGTGTAATACATTATGCTACTGTGTCTACAGTGTCAAGCATAAAAGATTTTCCAGTATTTTGCCTCATGTTCTACATATTTTAGATTCTCATTCTCCATTGTTTCTGAACAATTTATGAAAAGTTCCTGTTGCATGTCAGATATATCTTTTTATGAGAGACAGTCTGTTAAATGTAATGACTGTATTACAAATAAAATTCTTAACATAGTTTAATGACTAAATTATACTTATGCCTGAATTTACCTCCTACAGTGAAGCACACCAGCACAGGAACTGTCAGGCAGTGCAGTGTGTTTAGTAACTTACACCAGCCATTACGTTCAACAGTGTCATTAACTACTGGACAAAGGAACTTGAGAACGAAGACTGCAGGTGCCTGAAACAAAAAGAAAAGTATTGCTACCACCAACTATGAATGTGATTTATGAAATATGAGAATATTCTTAAAATATTTAATTAAACAATATAATATTAGCCATACCAATTACTGTTTGGTTTTTGCTGAGCCAAACAAACATACACTGTAGTCAGCAGTGAGTTCCATCCAACTCTACATGGCTGGATAATGTAACTAAATAAACAATATCTTTCAATTTTCTTTCATTTAGCCAATTTGAAGTTAGTGTTAATAATTTAGAGGGACATTATTGCCCCTGAAACATTCACTGATGGATGTGATGCTATAGTGCTTCTGCCACTTTAGGAAATATTTTTATGTACACTGAGATTATTCAATTGGATTAAGCCTCCTTCTGTAACTTTCTAATGACAAGAGACAGTGTGGTATTGAGTTGCAAGCATCACACGTCTCTTCAATCAGTTAATTTGCATGTTGTGTGTAGCCAGTCCTCTTCTCTACATTGATCTCCCAAAAACATCTTCTTCAAAGACTATAGCTGGTTAAAGGAATTTTAAACTACAACTCTATTCTTGAAATAATTTGGGTACTCATAGAATACTTTTCAGTTCAATCACTTTATATTTTCAACTTTCACAGACAATAAATTCTGCAACCTAACTTATTCCTCAAACTTTAGACTCATTTACACATAGTCAAATAGCATACACGTGTCTTGCTTCATTCATAGCCAAGACACAAGGTGATTCAAAAGTCTGTAGTCTCAAATGAGTCCAATACATGAATGTGCATAGGAATCTATATTCAATTGTTCATTAGTCTTTTTACAAACAACACATACACTAAAGAGCACAGAATACTACATAAACTTTTCTTGTTCTTCTCTACAGAAACTCTGTGAACCATACAGCATATACTTGTCTGCTGCCGTTCGGCTGCCTGGTACGTCTTTTTCTCGTAACTTTTCTTTGACCTGAACATACAAGTAGTCAATGCACAGTAGGGCATATTCGTTTCTCTCACTCACCTCTAAAATATCGGGTGTTCAAAATGGTGGAAGGCTAAATGGTTCTAGAATTTACTCCGAAATTCTTGAAGCATTACATCATATTCCCCCCCCCCTCCCCCCCCCTTCCCCCCCCCCCCCCCCCAAACTGAACTCACGATATTTTATACAATCATTATGTGAATTTATATCACATACAATTCTAACAATATACATTCCAACATAGAGCTTTGTACTCATTTAGAATAAACTTTAGCTTATCTTTTATTTATTCTATTCTCACTCTATTTTGACATCAACCCCAAATATTCCATAGTGACCTGGTAAGTTTTGCTAATTGTTATGATTTGTCTCAATTTCCAACCACAAACTCCAGGTGTTCATGACATTTGAGTACTTTATTCTTTACTCTAATTCTTTATACTGCTTCTTTATTATGCAAGGGTCTTATTATTTATAAACGTTTTGTAGACTGGAGGAACTCTGGACCAAAATAAAAGTGTTCCTATTGACACTCATAAAACATAATAATGCTAGTGAAGTATAGAATTCAAACTTACCAGAATAATTTCTACAAAATTTTGTGACTTTTGTCATGATACTGCCTCTTCCCCTCTAGAAACAGTAACTATACCTCACATATGGATTGATCCTATGACTACCCTTCCTCCTTCTATTTGGTAGGTACATCCCATTTTTAATTCCTATTTTCATATGGTACAGGTAAATCCCCTTCTTGGTGGCCCTGTCCACACAGTATAGGTCAGACTTTCTTAGGTCTGCCTATCTGATATTTTCATCCAATACATGCTGGGTGTGCCCCCCTTATCCTTCTTGAGTAGGCCTCATGCTTCATTGCCCTGTTATACGTCTTTATGTACACTATAACTAAATATTATCTGGTAAAACTAAAATCTACTTCACGCTTGCTTTTTCATACTTCTCTTTTATACCCTAATGTCCTCCATTACTTATCCACTTCTATGTTTCCAGTATCTACTTCATGCCTACATAAATTATTCAATATATAATATGCTTACTTAGGTTATAAGAGTCCCGCTATCCTACAAGTCATCAGAACATTTGTTAGACTGACCTCTCTGGCTGATGTTCTCTTTCCTTATTCACACTTCCTACTTAGGTATACTCGATAAAATTATCATAGTTTTTATATCCTTATGTACCTACGTGATATAGAATTGTCACTGTTCTTATACATATACTTACTATATACACATATTAATAAATATCTACATGATAGTTTTTCCAAGTAACTACTAGGTGATGTAGAACTGTCACAATAATCAACCATAAGTGCATATTTCTCTATGTGCACATTTTTTCCCCCCTACAACACTTGACGGTTCTCACATCCATTTAATCTGTACTTCCACTGTTTTTGTCTTTGTGTTATGGTGTGTGTGTGTGTGTGTGGAAGTTTGTTTGTGTATCCTGATTCTTCACCCTACTTATACGAAATAAGTTGAAGGTTGTTCGAAACCATGGAAAATAAGAAGGACTTCAGCGATAGAAGTATATGCTTATTGAAAGAGGGAAAGATTAACCAGTACTCAGATGAGAAGTAAGAAAGAAAAAAGTAAAAATGGTTGCTAAGATCAAAGAAGAGAAAGAAGATACCCCCAAATACAGGAAAGCCTTCCCACCCCCCCTTCTCCAGGATTCCTACTTCTCTGGTACTTTAGTGAGATGCTGGAGGAGGTATGATGCTAAACATCTCCTACAGAGTGGACATTCTCACCTTCACCTCTGAAGTCCCTGAAGAAAAATATTAGCAACCCCTATGGAATGGCAAATGGTCAAGAATCAGTCACACTTGTCTGCAAGGGTTGTCTGAAAGGTGTGGTGTGTGTTTTGTGTTAGTCATGCTTGTACTTATATTACCCACCCCTTGCAAAACTAATACAAACCCTCCCATCCACTTCATGTCTCATAAAAGGTATAAAATGTTCTTTAAAAATAGAAAATTATACACTATGATAACATAGTTGTTTAGTCATTCAGTTTATACTATACTTTTATACACTCAGAAAATCCTCTATTCAGTTTATGTCGTCTTGACATCACTCAGTTTAAAAAGTACCGTCGTATTATACTTTCCACTAATATAACATTCTATTTGCTTAACTTCATGTCTGGAGATCACTGTTCATCCGTGATTCTCTTAAATTGGTCTCAATCTTGTAGCCATATCCAGTTTCCTATGCACTAAAATTATAAGATAGTTTAAAAAAATCAAGAATAGATTACAGATTTTAAAGGAATTCAGTGCAGGAAAAATAGTACAGAAGAAACACCGAAAACAACTAGGGATCCAATGGTCATCACTCTGCCATTAACACAGAACGTTAATGTCCCTGGGAGACAGATGTGACTCCGCCTGGATACCATGGATCTGACATTAACCTCACATGGTTACTTACGGACCAATACTTCTCATTAAATTTTGTGTGAAAGCCTCCCCACAACAAAACAATTACCACTTTACTAGGTAACACAACATCAGGCAAAGTTATTCTATTTTCTACTCTGTCATGGACAAGTTTGAATTCTTTGCACAAGTTGTCTATAACATTGCTATTATCATTAAGTTTGGAAAAAGCAACAGTCAAAACATTTCCGGAGATTGTCCTCACGGCAACTTTTCGATGTCTGAAGTAGCTAGTTTCTCTTTAAAATTTCTTTCCATGCTGTTAAGTCACGTGTTAACACCTGCAATTTGCATTGAACTATAGGAATTAGTTTTTCCTGCTTCTCCAAACTCTCTTTTAAAGATTGCAACCTTTGCTTTACAGCATCAAATGAAACATTACATACACTTTGAAATGATCCTAGTTTTTTGCTCAGTTCAGACTCAACACTATTACATTTATCTTCAATATCAAATTCTAGTTTCTTTGCCAAATCCTAAAATTGGTTACTCTGCGTCTGACTTAAGTCAGTGAACAGCTGATTGACGTGACTACTTAAAGAGCTAGTTAATTCACCTTTCAAATCTATCTTAAAATTTTCCACTTTAGTGATTAAAATATCAAATTCAGTCTTCAAAATTCTCATAGCTTCATGCAACTGGCTAAATTCTGTTCATCTGGTTTTGCACTTGACAATCCTAAAGTCTTATTCTGAACGTCCAATTTATTATTTACCTGATTATTCAATGTGTGTATTTCTCTACTCAAATTAGCACTCTGTGCATCTAGCTTTTCACTTAAAGTCACAGTTTGTGCTTCTAGTTTTTTGCTTAAACTCGCACTCATTTCATCTCTCAACAAAGCATTTTGGGCATTTAAATTTTTATTTACAGTAGTAATTTGGGCATTTGACTCAGCTCTCACTGAGGCTAACTTTAGACTTAATTTCTTTGATTAAATTTGCTACTTCAGCTCAGTCTGGCATTTCCTTATTCACTGTCATAGCCATGGCTGGTTCTGCTAGTTCCTGTTCTTGATGCATATCTTTATTAATTTCAGACCTGGTAACCATCTAAAAGAAAATTCACCACTAAGTACAATAACTACACTTACAGTGTATCATTCAACAGTTCCTTCAGCTGTACCAAACAATTATTGTTTTTTGCTCATCCAATGTAGAGATGTAGCTACGTTGGTGTGCGGATGTGTTATCAGCACCAGTGGACAGCACTTGTGCCGGCGGTGAGCAGACCCGGAGTCAGCACCAGTGAGCAGCAACTGGTGCAGTTGGCATTTGTGGTTACTGCATCAGCATGATGTATGTGTGTGATCTACGTACCCAATCTTCTTAGTCAAGAAGTTGAGGTATTCTCTCCATTTTTCGTTTTCCTTTTCTCTCTTTATTTTCTCTCTTTCCTTGCTATTACTTTCTCATGTCTTTTACTTTGTTGCACTCACAACTTTCTTCCATTGGTTTATTGGACTCAATACAATTACTGGAGACATTTTCGTATCTTGTTAGGGGTGGTTGCTATGGCAACACCTAATATATTATTCCTATTTCCGTCTTGAAATTCCCATTTTCTTCGGGTTCTGTCACTTGGGTCGCCACATTCTAACACTTTTCACGACAGAAAAGAATGTCTTCTTATTTCTGTAATCTATTGATCACATATATGAACTTTAGTGTCAACCTACTAGTTGATTAACTAGAACTGCTATTCAGAACAAAATTCTCTTCTTAGATATATAATATCTTCATTGTCTCACTTGTATCACAAGCTTTAGAAATAATTAAGTACATTGAGACATAAGAATTGGTTTAAAAACCATATGAAAATTTGAACATGCACCTTTATTTCTCTGAGTCCAATACATGAATGTGCATAGAAATCTATATTCAATTGTTCATTAGTCTTTTTCCAATGAACACAGACACTAAAGAGCACAGCATACTACATAAACTATTCTTGTTCTACTCTACCTGTACATGGAAACTCTGTGGACCATACAGCCGCCGGGTCCATCTTTTTCTTGTACCTGTTTTTGGACCTGAACATACAAATAAGCCATGCACAGTAGGGCATATTCATTTCTCCCACTCATCTCTAAAATTTTGGGTGTTCGAAATGGTGGAAGGCTGAGTGGTTCTAGAATTTACTCTGAAATTCTTGAAGCACTACAACTTTTCCACCCTTATTTTTGCTTTGTAGTTTTATATATACATTTTATACTCTTTTAAGTCTCTGGCCACAATGTGGATTGCATTGTGTTTCATCTGAGCAGTTAGCTTGCCTATTTCATCTATTGTACTGACAGTATTACGTAAAGGATAAATTGCTACTCACCATGTGGAGGAGATTGAGTTGCAGACAGACTGCTATATATATGAGCTTTTCACCAAAAGATGATCTTCTAACATTGAAAACTCACATGTGTCCTTGCAAGGACAACTTGCACACATGTGCCATTGGCCCTGGGCACCAAGGCAGCACTTGAGTGGTCACACTGGTCACACATGGGACAAGGTTGTACTTGCATGAATGTGTGTGTGTGTTTTCTATGTTAGAAGAAGGCCTTTCAGTCAAAAGGTCACAAGCGTACAAATCTTTTTGTAGTGCCTTTCTCTTACACAACATGTTGTCTATATGGTGAGCAGCAGTCAATTCTTTTCATAATATTGTCATTACTCCATCCTGGATTTTCTGTGGTTTGAGTTCATCTATGATACTGGTCACTTTTTGGTTCAATTTGAGATGGGACTACCTTTCCATCCTTATCTTAAATTCCTTCATCATGTAAACATTCTCTGAAGAGGTCATTTTAGCTTGAATTTTTATCTTTCTGGACTCCATACTGTTATGTCTATACCCAGTTCCTGTAGTAAATAGCCTTTTTTAAAAAAAATAACACAAATGAGCTTATTCTCAGATTAAATTTCACAGCAATATACTACCCAAATTATATTAGCAGATGTAGGGAATAAGCCTTTTGCTAATAATCCAACTTTGAAATTTCAGGATATGAACTGTGTATTCGTGATACACCAGATGTTCCTGAATAATTCCCCCTCCCTATTTCTGGAAAGCTACAATCTTTATTCATTAAGATCTTTTAAAACAATAGATCTATTTGAGAGCAAACTGAAATATTATTAATAATATTTTATTCAAAGTGGTTTGCTTATAATTAACCAAACGGTAATTTAAATTGTTGTACTGTTCAATGCATTGAAATTGTATATGAAATTGAGTAAACATTTCTAAATTGAATATCAGAACGTGTAGGGCAATATGTGGTTCATTTTTTGATGTAAGTAACTAAAATCGTCTCATGACTTTTAATTATTATTTTGTAAATCATACATTCAATTATATATTCGATTATTTAGTTTTAAATAAAAGAAAGTTGTACATGAGCCACAGGGTCAGTCTGCATTATTGTCTTTCTGAAGCTGTTTTGTGTGTCAGAGTCTTCCAGAGGGTGTCAGATGGCCAATGTATATTCCACCTATGTCCTTGATAATCAGTCAAAATATCAAAGTTGAGTATGTCATCATATGGTACATGTAAGTTATTATGTGAACGTTCATTAACTGTGATTGAAATTTTCTAGTTTTCACTCCTTATACTTGTGAATAGCAGAGGCCAAACTATTAGGTTGTTCTGACGGTATGAATGAGAATTCATTATTACCACTGTCCAACTACTGTTAGAACTTGAGAAACTGTATAAATTTTTTTTATCCCACAGAGCCACAGAGTCAGTAGTAATTAAAATGTTTCCCTCCTCTCATATTTAAAGGTGGCCTTTTAATATGGTGTTGCTGAGCTAGGATATGTGTAAGTCTGTGTACTAATTTTTTCACTATATTTCAGAGTCTAATTGTGAAATGTGACAATTGATTATTGGACAACAGCTGGGAGAAGACATAAAGTGTGTTGTGGCAATTCATCACTGGACCCATTTGAGATGAGTACAATTTTTAAATTTTGAATTACTTTCCCTCCCTCAGACTATTATTTTTCCAACTTCTTGATAGGCAGGATAACTGCGAACTTGCGAGTGATGATAATTTGGTTAGGTAGGTTCATTTTTTGTGTTTTGTACCCAATATTATCTTCAAATATGGCAAGCATGGAAAATCTTGATACAACTGGAGAAGTTTCTTATACTCAACATCCTCAATTGATCACACCGAACCTGCAACAGTCACCCATTTTCTTCTGACTTTCTCCAAATGAACAGGCCTCAGGTTTATTACAAAGATTCTCTCAACTCTTGTACCACAAGCTTACAAGTCAGAATAATGATTCAAAGAATGATTTAAAGAATAGACTTTCTAGTCAAAGCAGTGACCTAAAAATGAGTATTTTTAATCTAAATGACAGTGTTAAGACAATGGAAAGGAAAATTCAGCCTGAGAAGGAACAAGTAGAAAACTCCTTTTCAAAATTTAGTCAGTTGCATAGTCAACTGCCTTTCAAATTCAAACAGAAAATAGTAAGGTTGATCACATACAGTTCATGTGGAGAATGTTGAAGATGTTATTCATGCTGAGTTAGGTAGAAGGAACGCTGAATTCAAAATTATCCACGAATATAGAGAGCAGGAAAGTGAAACTAAAACTAAATAATTATCAAATTCATAGCCATACTACCAGTAATAATTATAAAATTGAGACTCTCTGAAAATTTACAACAGGTTAACATCTGATTAAGTAATGTTTAAACAAATATGTCATATCCACAAATTGGCAGAAATTTTGTACCATTTTGTAACAATTTAAATACTTCCCTGGGCGTTTTAAAACACACCCAGTGGACTACCTATGGCAATTTGAAGACAGTTTTCCTTCAAGCTTGCCTGATTCTGGTGAAGCATTTTCATTGGCTTATCAAAATGTAAAGCCAAACATAACATTTAATGAATTCAAACAAATGCTCTTGAATAATTCCTTGTGTGAAAGTAAACAGATGGACATCAAAACAGCATTTTTGAATGGTAGTAGATACACACCAGGTAATCTCTCAATGCAAGAATTCTGTGATAAACAGTTATGTAAGCTTGCTCACCTGGACAAATATTTTGATGATCTTACTCTTACTGACACCTTGAACAGATGTCTACCAATGAGAGCTCCTTGGGACCATGTTTGTGGTCTTGGTGATTCATTAAAGAATTTTCTAAACATGTTGATAAACTTGACAAAGTTTTTGAGAAAGATGACAGGGCTAATAACTCACATAACAATAAAAACAACAATAATAATGGGGTGGGAGAGGGGCTGTCATCTCAACACAACCAGCAACATATACAGAATGGTACCACAATACTTATAATAACAGTAATAACAATAAAAGGAGTGGTAATGGTAATTGTCAGAATAGAAACCATAGTAACCAGAAACAGGAAAACTGTTAATACATTCACTTGGTGCCTGTCAGGTGGAGGATGTAAATAATTTTCATGACCAGGCGATAACAAATTCAGATATAGAGGAGTGTGATGATGAGAGTGTATATGACTATCCCATTAAAGCACATAATTTGGAAAGTAAATTTTGGGATGTTATAATTAAACAAGTGTATTGTGGTAAGAAATGTATTGTGGCTCCTTATGAACTTGCAGATGATGTTTTAGTAAAATTGTTTAAGTCTGAATGTTCTGTGGAAGATGCAGATGTAGATAGTGATTACTTTGGTTTTGGTATTTTAATGTATCCTGAGCAGGAGACTTTTGAAGCTAATTATGATGGGAAAGGGGAGGCTTATCCTGAGTCAGCAGTTGTGGAAGTGTGTGACAACCAGATAAGTAACTGATAATGACCAGGCTAATAGTGAGGCTCAGAAAGGTCAACCTGTTCCATTCGACATTAGTGATATTTTGTGTCAATTCCAGGACATTAGAAAATGGCATTGTGAGGTAAATAAGAGGATTATTGAACATTTCAGAGATGCTGGTAAGGATGAGTCAGATTTCAATTCAGTTGGTCACTTTATTGATCATTCTCAGCCAGATTTTAATTGCAACAGTAATGAGCACACCTCTTCAAGTCCAACTTGTAAATCCAATCAAATATTAGAAGTTATTCATGACACAAGCATACAGGTACCATTTTGCCATATAACTTTATCTAATGATAATGAGAACCATTTGCAGAAAGATTTATATTTTGAAGATATAGAGGATGATTTGCTTAGAGAAATTAATATTAATGAAAGTCAGGATTTATGCAGTCATCCATATATCAAAATCACAGTTCGCAATCGGTACACTTATTGTTTGGCTGACACAGTTAGTGTAATTTCCATTACTTCTGAAAATTTCAGGGATAGACTTAAGAAGAGTTCTGATTTTCCTATAATGGGAGTTAGGATTAAAGGTGCTGCAGGTAAGTTCAGTAAAGTTGTAAACAAACAAGCTTTAATCACATTACATGTCAACAACACAGTTTTTGAGGAAGGAAACTTGGTGGTCAGTAACCTGAATGAAGATATATTGCAAAGCATGGATTTAATATTGAAAAAAAAGTAACATTTGATTGGGTAAAGTTCAGAGTAAATTTTTCTAACACCTAAGAGCTGATGACCCATCAGCTGATGAAATATCTGGTTTTGACATTGAGGTAGGAAAAGGCTATATAAATGATGATGATTTGTTAAGTAATGACACAACTGATGAGATTTTGATCAACTTGTTACTGACAAGGTAAAAGAAGCAGACAAACTTACTGGTGATGAGAAGTCAGAACTGGAAGAAGTATTGAGATCCTACAAAGATTGATTTACTGACAAACCAGCTAAGCTTAAGAACTATGCATGGAAGCTAAGGCTTAAAGAGCACCAGCCTTTCTTTATAAAACCATATTCAGTTCCTTTTTGTAAAAAATAGATTGTGGAGAGGGAGTTGCAGAAGATCAAAAGTGGAAGAGTATTGAAAGGAGTCTAACCAATACAACAAGACTTTGGTTGTTGTAATTGAAAAGGATGGTGAGGTCAGACTCATGCCTGGTTCCAGCTGAATAGGTTGTGATAGGCATGGCAGGGCCATACACAGTGGCTGCCACGGTGTCAGTCATCACCACAAGTTCTACTGACACAGCTGTTAACCATAAAATAAATATTACACATCCACAAATGCAAACCCCAGGCTCCCAAAGAGCGGCCACTGCCAAACTACCCAGCCTTGGCAGCCACCATTCTGCTGCTGTCTTTGTGACACTCCTCTCTGGCATGACAGCTTCCATCTCATGGCCAGGGTATGAACAGACAACCCACCAGCCTTGTGCTGTTAAGGTCTGTCACCATTTAATACTGTGCTGCAGACAACAGTCCAAGGTTCAACTCCATGGCTGGTACTGCCAGTCATCAGCTCTGTAGTGTACTGTCACCTGCAATAAAAGATGCCATGAACTGCCACCTCCAAGACAGGGGCTGTGACCACTATATGAGTTCAGCACAAGTGTGCCAGCTATGCCAAGTTAGCATGCTGCCTAACTATCAGCTTGCGTATTCCACAGCCTGTTTGCTTCACTTTCCTAAACTGCCACACTGAAGGAGAATATTAGGAGCTGGACTAATCCACACCCAAGATGAGGACATACTCAGGTGACCATTCAATATGAGTGAATTAATAAGAAACACTTTATGTTCACCAAGTGTTTCTCTACACTGAGAACCATGTTACTACCATCTCCCCAGTTAACAAAAAGAGAGAGAGGATGGGGCCCCTCCACGCCCGCATCAACGTGGTGACCAAACCAAAAGTTCTACTGTCACCTCCGTAAGCATGTTAGTTTTGAATCAGGCGTCACAGGATGCAGGCTGTGATGTTGTCCATGCGTCTGGGTAAGATTACTCATTTACATGGTCCATCAGGAGATAGAAGTGGTCGAAAGCGATTGAAGGGTAGCGGTTGTAAGGGCAGAGGGAAAAAAAGTGCCAAGGCCAGAGCCAAGGGAAAAAAAACCTCTGCGACAGTAGGACGGGTAGTAAGGGCAGTAGCGGCTTGCTAGCTGCGATAGAGCATGCAAGGTGAGGTCGGTTAGCGTGAGGTATCATGCATCGTTACCTATGTGCTGCGTGTCCGTTAGCTGGGTCAGTCCGAGTGCTGCGGCTGGGCTTGCTTGTAGTCCCCTGGGCCGGCTGCAGTGGCTTCCTCCCTGTAACATAAGAGTTCGGCGCGGCAACGCATGCTTTGCTGTTAGGCCCTCTGCTGCGCCTTGTCGTCGGTGACTTGGTGCAGCTTCATCAGGCTGGTGCAGAACGACAGCGATCGGCTACCGTTCAGCGTCCTCCTCTACTGCACGCCGCAGCCCTTTCGCAATGTAGCTTCAAAGAGCTCCATTTGTTCGAAGAGCTGCGTCAGTTCAGCGTCCAAGGAAGTTTTGCCGTTCGCTCGCACCTGGGCGATAAAGGCTGCCCTTTTGGCTTCTCGATCCCTTGGGGGACCCGCTCCCGTCGCGGTCGGCGTTGCCACCGGTTCAGCTGGAGCGGCGGTTTCTTCTTAGCGCCTTTCACCTGCGGCGCTGCTGGGGCAGCCGCTGGCTCAGGCGCCCGGACGTCCTTCTGCGAGGTCGCAGGAGTGTTCGCAGGTACTACTGCGCCGGGGCCTCGGGCAAAGACTGCACGCAGCTGCCTTAAGGCCTCTTCTTTCTCTGCAGCCACGGCAGCTGCGAAGGGAGCCCTCTCTGTCGCAATGACGGCTCTGAGGGCTGCAGTGGCCTCCTTCACGGCGGTGCCGAGTTCGAGGTCACTTATCTTCTCGGGAGCGCAGGCTGCGTCCTGGCCGCCCGTTTCCAAGCGGTCTTCCCTGCTCCTGGCAGGTGGAGCTGCTGCTGCGCCGTCCCTCTGCTGCGCCGGGCTGTTCTGCGCCCTACGCCGTTTCTGATGTCGTCTTCGCATCTTCCACTGCGTCGGTGCGGCCGCCTCGCTGCCCCCGACACGGCTGCGGCTTGCAAAAGCAGCACAGCCGCGCCAGCTGGCGACGTGCGGGCCGCCACACCGGACACAGGTCGGCAGAACGTCGCTGCCGCGGTTGCAGGCGCGGCTGTCGTGCTCCCCTGAGCACTTGACGCACCGCACCGCGTTGCGGCAATACTTCGCAACATGGCCCTCGCCCTGGCACCTGAAGCACTGGGGCTGGGGGTCCATGGCGGTCGGGAGAGCCTCTGACGTCACCGGGAAGCCCAGCAGCTTCCGCAAGTCGAAGATGTCGCTCCCGCTGTCGACCATATGCACGGTAACGGCATAGAGCGGCGCCCTCTTCTTGTTGGTCCGGTTGTGCAGCCTTGCGGTTACACCACCAAACCCGGCTCGCAGCAGCCCTTCCCGGACCGCTGCCTCGTCACAGCACCAAGGTAACCCCCTGAGGAGTGCCGTCTTCATCCTTCCTGCGGAAGGTGCCTTCTCACGCGCTGGCGGCGCGTCGACGATGTGGTCGGCCACTGCGACCTTGATCGCCCTGTGGTCGGCCACGTTTGCAGCTCGAACGCAGATCAGCGAGTCTGTATCGACAGACTCGTAGACCACTTCGTTCCGTGCGCAGTTCATCATGGTGTCGAACAGCGCTGTCCACCCACCTTTACACTTGATGTATAAAGGGGGGACAGGCCGCGACTCGTCTTCTCGGGAGTTCCTTGCATGGTCAGCAGACTCAGTGAGTTGCGCAACCGAAGGACCCTTCGTAGCGGCAGGTTTCCTCTGCGCACCCTTCTTTCCCATGCTGTGAGGCGCGAAACACGACAATCTGCACGCGTTGTGAAAACAACGCACGACAATTTGCTCTGCATGGCTCCCACAGCACAGAAACCTCTTCACGAGCTCTCAACGGCCGAGTTAGCATAGCGTGCAACGGCAGCGATGCGCTCGCCTCGCCAGCTCAGGCCGCTCTAACAAAAAGAACCCCTGATCCCGCAGGTGGGGGTCAAGGCCATGCTGGTAAAACAGAACTCATGTCTGATCAACCAGCAGTGGCCATTTTCACCACCTGATCTGCTATGTTTAGATGAATCAAATGTTTTAAATCTAAAGTCTAAGTTACTATCAGCATACATTCAAGCTCCAGATGGGTCATTATTTACAGAATGAAGTGTACCTTCTTCATGTCCGAACTGTTGTAGTGGACTGTAATCTGAGTCCATTTTAGCAAACTAATAATTTCTCCCAGGCAATAAAATTATATTGATTATGAAATGCAAGTTCTTGAAGTTTATTCAGAATTGGAAATGTTTAATTAGTAATTACATGCCATAATTTATTTGTTTAATGTTAAAGTGTTTTTAATTTTGTATACATAAAAAAAGTATGACATTATGTGCGGCTTTTACTCTGAGGCAAGTTATCACTTAGAGTGCCAGAAGTGTGCATGTACAGTTTGCTGACCTATGTAATGAATTCTATTTTATGATCTTGACCTGAAGGGAGAGTAAATACAGTTTCATTTAAACTTTACATGAGATAGACACATCACATTATTACAAAAGAGTCATTTAGCCCATTGGGGAGAACTGAAACCTGCCTGCTAGATTTGAAATACATTACATGCCAGTGCGTGATCGAGCGATCTAGTAAATCGTGTATAATAGCTGCAAATGCGTTTGGACTTAATGCACAAAGCTGGAAATTAATTTTGAGACAAGTTCTGATTTTTACAAAAAATGAACCAAAAGTTTATTGAAAATATTGAGGTTTAGTTTTAATTGAGACATGTATCACCTTGTTGATTATGTTGCCTAGCAACACTGTAAAGCAGCTTAATTAACTCATTAGAATCATCTGTGACATAGTATGGCCCATTACACATGAAGTTTGCTGACCCCATGAGAGTAGAAAAGTGTTTTTCTTTCTGTAAATGACAATAAACCAGCAGTTTCAAAAGTTAAATTATTAACTGTTGTGTAACTTCACTGATTGTCCTACACAACTATGGAACTTGTGATACAGCGTCTCTTCACAAGAGATCTCAAGAAGCCAGGATAAACAAGAAGAAGAAAAAGACTAAAGAAGAGGCATTGGTATACTGTATCACTGCTGACACAAAAAAAAAAAAAAAAAAAAAAAAATGTAATGGATCGGAAGGTGTAAATGACTGCTGCTGATTGATTGGAGAAAACTTGCATTTTAAGAGCAAAAAAGATAGATTAAGATAACATCAAACAATGGGAAGTCTAGGTTGGAATATTATCAACATTGCTATTCATTGTAAATATGACACATTGAGTTGCATGCAGGCCAACAAAAACTGTTAAATAATGAGCTTTCAGCTGAAGCCTTATTCAGAAAAGAAAGAAAAAACACACGCACGTACATTCATACAAGCAGAAACATCCCATCCACCCTTGACCACTACCACCAACTGCTCTAGACAGACTACAACTATTGCATTGAAAAAAAAAATAGGGTACAGGGGGGAGGGGGGGGGGGGGGGGGGGGAGAGAAGAGTGATTTCTGGAGGAGTGGACAAGGACTATATGGCGGCAGGACAAGACTGCCAGGTGCAGTGCTGAGAGGCTATGCGGGATGGAGGAGGGGACACGGGGAGTGGAAACAGAGAGAAGAAGGGAAGGAAAAAAAGACTGGTGGTGGATAGAGAGAGAGGCAGAAGTGAAATCAGAGGAGCTGATAGGATAGAGGAGGTGGAGGCTGTTGGGTGGTGGTTGTGGAGACAGTAAGTTACCTCAGGCGGAGCCCATGACTATTTCAGGGGCAGAGAATCCATTATGGTGTCACCACCAGACACCACACTTGCTAGATGGTAGCCTTTAAATCGGCCGCGGTCCATTAGTATACATCGGACCCACGTGTCACCACTCTCAGTGACTGCAGACCAAGCGCCGCCACACAGCATGTCTAGAGAGACTTCCTAGCACTCGCCCAGTTGTACAGTCGACTTTGCTAGCGATGGTTCACTGACTTCTACACTCTAATTTGCCGAGACGATAGTTAGCATAGCCTTCAGCTACGTTATTTGCTACGACCTAGCAAGGCGCCAGTATCCATACTATTGATATTGTGAATCATGTACCATAAAGAGTGACGTTCTCCATTATAGGATTAAAGTTAAGTATTTCACCAGCTACATCCGTTTTTCTCAATTCTAATTCCCTTGTCATGTTCCAGACCTCACACCAGCCAGCGTGAGCTAAAACGCGTGCATTTTGGCCTCCTTTGGCAATACGGGGTTGTCTCTCCTGCCAACCACAACAGTAAGTATAACTTCCATCTGTGCAGATTAGAAAAACTGGTGGTGGAGGGTTGTGTCTAGATGGTTAGGGGACATTGAAGTGAAGCCTATTATGTTCAGCTACATATTGTGCACAGTGTAGCCCACTTTGTTCTTGGCCAAAGTTTGGCAGCAGCAGTTCATCCTAGAGGGCATATGTTTGGTGGTCTTACCAATATCAAAAGCTGTGCAGGACTGCAACAAAGCTGGTATATCACATGGCTGCCTTCAAAAGTGGACCAGCATCGGATGGCAGGATTGGAATAAAAAGTGCTGGCGGACAATGGAGGGAGGGAGGGGGTGGGGACTGGCCAAATTTTGCATCAAAATAGGTCCTAGTCTAATTATCCTAACTGCAGGCAAATGTTCAACCACTGTTGTTCTGAATCAACCCCTAGTGGAAGGCCTCTGCGAAATGACTGACTCCTCCACCTACACTCCTGGAAATGGAAAAAAGAACACATTGACACTGGTGTGTCAGACACACCATACTTGCTCCGGACACTGCGAGAGGGCTGTACAAGCAATGATCACACGCACGGCACAGCGGACACACCAGGAACCGCGGTCGAATGGCGCTAGCTGCGCAGCTTTTGTGCACCACCGCCGTCAGTGTCAGCCAGTTTGCCATGGCATACGGAGCTCCATCGCAGTCTTTAACACTGGTAGCATGCCGCGACAGCATGGACGTGAACCGTATGTGCAGTTGACGGACTTTGAGCGAGGGCGTATAGTGGGCATGCGGGAGGCCGGGTGGACGTACCGCCGAATTGCTCAACACGTGGGGCGTGAGGTCTCCACAGTAGATCGATGTTGTCGCCAGTGGTCGGCGGAAGGTGCACGTGCCCGTCGACCTGGGACCGGACCGCAGCTATGCACGGATGCACGCCAAGACCGTAGGATCCTACGCAGTGCCGTAGGGGACCGCACCGCCACTTCCCAGCAAATTGGGGACACTGTTGCTCCTGGGGTATCAGCGAGGACCATTCGCAACCGTCTCCATGAAGCTGGGCTACGATCCCGCACACCGTTAGGCCGTCTTCCGCTCACGCCCCAACATCGTGCAGCCCGCCTCCAGTGGTGTCGCGACAGGTGTGAATGGAGGGACGAATGGAGACGTGTCATCTTCAGTGATGAGAGTCGCTTCTGCCTTGGTGCCAATGATGGTCGTATGCGTGTTTGGCGCCATGCAGGTGAGCGCCACAATCAGGACTGCATACGACCGAGGCACACAGGGCCAACACCCTGCATCATGGTGTGGGGAGCGATCTCCTACACTGGCCGTACACCTCTGGTGATCGTTGAGGGGACACTGAATAGTGCACGGTACATCCAAACCGTCATCGAACCCATCGTTCTACCATTCCTAGACCGGCAAGGGAACTTGCTGTTCCAACAGGACAATGCACGTCCGCATGTATACCGTGCCACCCAATGTGCTCTAGAAGGTGTAAGTCAACTAACCTGGCCAGCAAGATCTCTGGATCTGTCCCTCATTGAGCATGTTTGGGACTGGATGAAGCGTCGTCTCACGCGGTCTGCACGTCCAGCATGAACGCTGGTCCAACTGAGGTGCCAGGTGGAAATGGCATGGCAAGCCATTCCACAGGACTACATCCAGCATCTCTACAATCGTCTCCATGGGAGAATAGCAGCCTGCATTGCTGCGAAAGGTGGATATACACTGTACTAGTGCCGACATTGTGCATGCTCTGTTGCCTGTGTCTATGTGCCTGTGGTTCTGTCAGTGTGATCATGTGATGTATCTGACCCCAGGAATGTGTCAATAAAGTTTCCCCTTCCTGGGACAATGAATTCACGGTGTTCTTATTTCAATTTCCAGGAGTGTATAAACTTTGCCAGAGTGATGGCATCCAGAAGTCCAGTACACCCTCCAATCCCTGCTAAACGCCTTATGTCCTTCCCAGAACATCTCCTCTGAGTCCATTTCCCCCTTATTCCTATGATACCCCACACACTCCCACCTTTTACATACCGGCACTCCCAAAAATCCACAAACCCAGCATTCCTGGATGCCCCATTACAGCTGGTTATCATGTCCCCACTGAAAGAATTTTGGCCCTCAATGACTAACACTTCCAACCAATTGCCCAAAATGTAGCCTTCTAAGACAAAGATGCCAACCACTTACCTTACCAACTCTCCATCCATCTCCAACATTTCACCACATTGATGTCTAACCACATGGATTCCTACTATATGCACTGTCTGTTTTTTCAGACATGTCTGAAAGAACAGACACCACATATATGATTAAGGTGAGGACGACCAATTGATCACTTCAGTACAGATGCACACAATGCTCAAACTCATACAGAAATCACTGAAATGCTGTAAATAATGAGGATAATTGACAAGTGGTACTACATCAGTACTGTATGGATAAATTGAGAAACTGGGTCTGACAGGAGGTAAGCTAGGGTAGTCCACACAATTGCAATGAGAACTGTGTCATGGCCTGCCTAGTAAGCATGAGTATCCAGGTTTGAATCCCAGTCTGGCACAAATACCCATGGTCTTACTGGCCTGGACATTGCCTCTGCCATTATACTTTGCATTCCAAACCCAGTACTTCAGTCTTCATACACCTTACCAACTGTGCCCTAACATACAATTTTATTTCCTTTGAATGGAAGGTATACAAACGAATACGCAGCACAACCATGGGAACTCACATGATATTCACCTATGCCAACCTGTTTATGGGGCACCTAGAGGAAATCATTCTTGCTTCCCAAAATCTCAAACCTCTTTTTTGGTTCGATTCACTGATGATATTTTCATGATCTGGTCCAAGACACACTATCTTCAGTCCTTTACATCCTCAACCCCTTCTTTCCCACACACTTGACTTGCTCCTCCTCAAACCAGCATGCCACCTTGCTGGAATTGACCCCCTCTTCTCTGATGGCACCATCCACACATCTATCCACATTAAATCCATCAACCACCAACAGTACCTGCATTTTGATAGCTGCCATCACCTCCACACCAAAAAATCCCTCTCATAGAGACTGGCCACCTGAGGGCAGCGTATCTGCAAAGACCAGAACTTCCTTGCCCAGTATGCTGAAGATCTCACAAAGGCCTTCACAGACAGGCAGGCACAATATCCCACACGTAGCCCACAAACAGATTTCCCATGCCACATCTCCGAGGACCCTCAACACTCCCTCCAAACCACTTTTTGACGTCGACGTTTGCTTGCAACACTCCTTGTCGCTACACATTGTGTTAAAGATAGTACTGCCTTCAGAAAGCCTTTCTCATGTCTTGCCAGTTTCCATCAAATTTAGGGTGCAGCCCTGGAGAATTTCAAGGGATGAACTGCATTGGAATGCATCACATTTGTGCTGCCAGAGGGCTCATTGATCTAGGGGTATGATTCCTGCTTAGGGTCCAGGAGGTCCTGGGTTTGTGCCAGTACAAAGGGATGCCCCTTTGTCACCCAAGAGTATCCTGGGCTGGAACAACTGAACCACATTCTTTGTCATGGCTCTGATTATCTACTTTCATGCCCTAAAATAGGGGCTTTCCCATGTAAGATCCTTCTCAACCTCTAAAGTAGTGTTCCATCACTGACACAACCTCCACAACATTCGAGTCCAGTCCTATGCCATTCCTAATCCCAACATCTTGCTGCAGGGAACACCAAGTAGTATGACCTGCCCAATCCATGTTCCCAGTACTTCCTATTCCAGTCTTGCCGCAGGCTTTTCCCACCCCATCACGGGCCAAGTCATCTGTGAAAGCAGCCGTCATATACCAGCTCTAATGCAACCCCTGCAGAGCTTTTTATATTGGTATGACTAACAACCAGCTGTGCACCAAGATGAATTGCCACTGGCAAACTCTGGTCAAGAGCAAAGTGGACAACACTGTGGCACAATATGTATCTTAACATAACATGCCTGATTTCAATTACTGCTTCATAGCTTGGTGCATCTGCATGCTCCCCTCTATCACCAACTTTTCTGAACTATGCAGATGAGAGCCATCCTTCCAACACATTCTCCCCTCCTTAAATAATCCTGCCCTCAACCTAGAGTAACCTACTGTCCACGCACTCTCCTCCAAATTGTTTTCACCCCTTCCATCCCCTCATCTCCTCCCAATTCATGTCCCCACACACTTTACTGTTCTCTGTCTATGCACCCACCACCCTTTACCTCTTATGTACTCCTCTCCTATTCCACTCCCCATTTCCCACCTCCTCCCCACAGGCTCTGACACTAACTGGCAGCCTGATAACAAAACCAGCTAGTCACTGCAGACTCTGCCAGAAAGCATTCTTCTTCCTCACCCCATCTCCCTCCTGTGTTGTGTTACCCTTCCTTTCCTGAAGAAGACTATGGCCAAAAGTTCAATATGTATCAGTCTTTTCATTGTACCTGTCTGCAATTCAACATCTCATCTTTACAGTGATTGGTAATCTATCCTTTTCATAATATTCCTGATATTCCAACCTGGACTTTGAATTAATCAATTTTGTGTAACAGCTTTTCTTACATCCCACAACTTTGTGAGCTTTTCCATTGCCACTATTCTTTCAAGCATTACTCTGCTCAGTGTCCAATTTCTTTCTTCCTTCCTGTTTTTCTTCATCACCTTCCAAACTGCACACCCTCTTATATCCAAGCCACACTGTATCACCCACACAAAACTCATGGCCAAGTGACTGTATGGACTGTTGGCGGTAATACCACAACCCTTTGGGATCCTATACCCTTTTCCCAGTCCCGTCCCCACTCTCCCAAAGAGGGCATATATATAATGTTAGTATGCTGCTTTGATTTTGTCTTTTCTGGTTACCTGGATTCGAATACACTGAAGATTTTCTTTTGTAGCAAATAATAATTTGCATTAACTTAAGCTATTGTTTTGACATTGTTTATGTTAAGCCTCACCAATAAGCATAATGAAGGAAACATGTTCGACTAAAAATTTATGTACCCTCACAATTTATACATTATACAAACTTCAGGCATATGGTAGGAATAATTTTGCTATTGTAATTATGGAGTAATTAACAATCAAATTTCTGATATTTCTATTCATCAAAAGACAGCTGGTTTTATATTTTCCAATTAAAAAACAAATTGTAGCCCTAATATAAATGTGACATGATAATTTTTCAGTCAGAATTAAGCATACTAATATTTTAATTAGTGTTAGTTAATGGAACTGTAATTATGACTATATAGAAATGTACACTTTTAATCAAACAAAATTTAATTAATCTAATCTCAGCCTTTCACTAAATAAAACTAATACCTCTGTTCACCTGAAAATGATAGGATGATTATCCCTTAAGTAAGTAAATGACGTATGCAAATTAGTGAAATATGTTGTTGTAATGATAAAACATGTAATTTATAATCTGAATAGAAACAGATGCTTTGCTGTCTTTGTATGAAGTTTTTCATTTCCATTTCATGTAAATTTCTATGCAATTTAGGAAGATGTATGTAAAAAGTTTTAATTGTTAAGCCTAAACATTTATTATGTAACAGTGTCAGTAATTGTTTCAAATCATATAAAGAAAGGTGATTTTTATGCCACCATAGCTCAGTTGGAGTTCAGTTTGACATCAGTCATGAGACAGTGTCAAGTTAATTTTACATGTAGTTCACCCCCAAACATCTATAATGGAAAATAAAACTTGTGAACACGAATTCCTGGAGTTTATTTCTGCAATCACATGATTCCTGTGTGGCAATGCAGTAACATCAAGAGTGGTAGCATTAAGAAGCAGCACCCCAGATTATACAAGATACATATTATTTATTTGGTGGTGGAAATCCGTAATATGACAAGGTATTCTGTTTTCTTGTATTAAGTAATGATACACATCCCTTATTTTACAACACAAAAAATTATTTTCACAATGTTATATTACAGTGTTGTGAAAGGAGCTGGGATGTGTATCAAACTGCATCATATGCTAATGATTACTAAGTTTCAGGCGAAATACTGAGCCATATACCAGAATTGGAGAGTGAATGGAAACAAGGACATGTATGGAAAAGGTGGAAGGGTGAGCCAATAGACCAACACCAACAGCCAGCAGCCAGCAGCTTGGATTGTCAGATGAGTACCAAAACATTATTTATGTAACACAGCAGTGAACCAGTGAACTCTTAGGAAGTGAAGTTGCATGTTTAAGTCAAGCAAAAATAGTTGCGTGTGACATACTTCATAAATATTGTATGAAAGATAGTCTTCAGAAATGTTTTTTTTTATTATTATTATTATCACGTCAAGTGATGCAAGCAAAAATAGTTAAAGTGAGAAGAACCAATATAGAAAGAGAATTTCACTCTGCAGCGGAGTGTGCGCTGATATGAAACTTCTTGGCAGATTAAAACTGTGTGCTGGACCGAGACTCAAATTCGGGACCTTTGCCTTTCACAGGCAAGTGCTTTATCAACTGAGCTACCCAGACATGACTCACGCCTCATCCTCACAGCTTTACTTTTGCCAGTACCTCGTCTTCTACCTTCCAAACTTTACGGAAGCTCTTCCGCAAACCTTGCAGAACTAGCACTCCTAAAAGAAAGGATATTGTGGAGACATGGCTTAGCCACAGCCTGGGGGATGTTTCCACAATGAAATTTTCACTCTGCAGTGAAGTGTGCACTGATTTGAAACTTCCTGGCAGATTAAAACTGTGTGCACACAGATATAGAGTATTAATAGTGAATTTTGGCTGTATGGTTACAGATGACCACAGTCTTGGTGATATATAGGCATTGGCTGATTAGTTTGTGGAAGGCATCAGTCAGATGGAGATATTTTGTTTGGATGCCGTGGCTAGACATCAACTTTTCTTTGACACACCAGTTACACATGGAGTTTAAGCTGTGCTTCAATATGTTGTGTGTGTCACTCTGGTTGTTAGCATTCATCATACATGTTCTTTGATACTTTGATGCTCAACATTGTCATGTGATACTGAAATGCTCATCTTAATCATTTACAATTTCCTGCACATGACAATCTGACCAACATATTTCTGTTACACAAAATTCCTTACTTATAACCTATGCATGTACATATATATTCAGTTTTCTCTCTCAATTTGACCATCATGTTAGAGTTTACCACAGAATCTTTGACGTCACCATTGATGAATCTCTTTTGTCAGGATACAATTTCACATCAATGTCATGATATCAGTGATATAGATGAGTATTGTCATTGTATTTTTTTTCTTGGTCAGGATACTATTGAATACTTACATTTTTCATTTTATTGAATCATTTACGTGTGAACATATGTATTATATTAAAAACAAAGATTCCAAGACTTACCAAGCGGGAAAGCGCCGGCAGACAGGCACATGAACAAAACACACAAACACACACACAGAATTACTAGCTTTCGCAACCGATGGTTGCTTCTTCAGGAAGGAGAGGGAAAGACGAAAGGATGTTCCTGAAGAAGCAACCATCGGTTGCGAAAGCTAGTAATTCTGTGTGTGTGTTTGTGTGTTTTGTTCATGTGCCTGTCTGCCGGCGCTTTCCCGCTTGGTAAGTCTTGGAATCTTTGTTTTTAATATATTTTTCCCATGTGGAAGTTTCTTTCTATTTTATGAACATATGTATTTATCTTCAAACAACCTTTTGTATTACAATGTGGTATGAAATAATTGAATTGTTATATATTAAAAACAAAGATTCCAAGACTTACCAAGCGGGAAAGCGCCGGCAGACAGGCACAATGAACAAAACACACAAACACACACACAGAATTACTAGCTTTCGCAACCGATGGTTGCTTCTTCAGGAAGGAGAGGGAAAGACGAAAGGATGTGGGTTTTAAGGGAGAGGGTAAGGAGTCATTCCAATCCCGGGAGCGGAAAGACTTCCCTTACGGGGAAAAAAAGGACAGGTGTACACTCGCGCACACACACACACGCATACATATCCATCCGCACATACACAGACACAAGCAGACATATTTTCCGATATTTTATATGAGTTGTAATCATTGTCTGTTGTCTGTTAGACATTTCTTGTGAGCAAAACCTCATTGTACAGTCCAGTTTGTGCCTCATGAACCCCATTTAATAATCTTCTGTTTCTATGCCCTGGATAAAACACTTCAGTCCTTGTTTCCTGGAGTGGTAAGTCATGACTTTCAAGTTGGTCCAAGCATCTCAAACATGTCCCTTGAACTCTGCATCTGGAACTTGAAGTTCCATATCATATTGATTCACATATTTACATTCTTATTCCTTATGGATTTTGAGTGAACTAATCAATTATGATTCAAATATTTGCATGGTTATTCCTTATGAACTTTGAGATCCGAACTAACTGATTATGAATTTTCTTACTGGTTAGTACCCAGTGGTTTGGATTTTTCAGGTCGGTTCAATCATCGTAAACATAAGCCTTTAACATTTTCAGTTTGGTTTGATGTGTCTCATGCCAAATTTTAGCTACATGTAGTTTTGCTTACTATAACGATTTGATCTGTTTTTCAGTTGTGAGGTCATGATTTTGATTTTAGGCATCTGTATCATAAGTGCATTGTAGGTTCTCTTGTATTTGATTGCATGTCAGTCTGTAAATTATTTTCTTTAAATATAACTTGTTTTGTGGCCTTACAGTCACTTGCTACAATCACATTTCCTATGAGTGGATGAACTTTATACGGTTCTATGCATTACCTAGTTCTCACTTACCAAATTGGAGGGATTTCTCCTCTGCATGTTCTGGTATATATTTTAAATTAGTGTTCTTCTGTGATTTGATGTAGGGTAACTTTTGAATCTGATTTGTCATTCATGGAAACAAATATACATTTATCTGGTATAGTATGTTAGATTTTATGTTAACATGAATTTTGCTTTGCCACACTATATTTTTTTACATTGTACATCTCACCATACTTCTGAATGGGAAGTTGCACTATGATTAGAGTAACTAACAATTATAAGATATATGTATGTATGAGTAAATCAATGATGATCTTGTGCTGACACAAAACAGAAATGAACCGAGGAAGGAGTTGGAATAAATTGATGTGTAGTGGAGTGTGGTAAAACGGAGCACTTTACACCAATATACAGTTTACTGCATTTGATAAACTCATATGAGTTGAGAGACACAGTAGCTGTGACGACAAAGGGATTTTTCTGAGAAGCAATTAAATTCTTTTACTCATGGACTTCACATTTATTTGAGGACACTGATATAGCTGTGATCATTCTGACCACTGAATTAGGAAGATGGTGTATTTTCTGTAATCTATTAGACATTTTGATTTTGACACAAAAATTGGTTTGAAACAGCATCTATCTAATGTGTGTCATTCAGGTTGAGGCACATGTCCTTGTAAAGAGAGAGAGAGAGAGAGAGAGAGAGAGAGAGAGAGAGAGAGAGAGAGAGAGAGAGAGAAGAAGAAGAAGAAGAAGAAGAAGAAGAAGAAGAAACCCACTCAGACTAACAATCTCTTTAGAGATAATATAGCATTTTTTAAGGTAACAATATATAATCAATTGAAGGTACTAATAAGAAATCTCATAGAACATTCAGTGGAGTGTATCAAAAGAGCACCAAAAGAATAAAACTAAAATTTAACATACCGCTTCTTTTTTTGTTTTTCATCCTGTGTATGAGAAAGTTGACTGACTAAACTTTATATATATGAGAAAGTTACAGACTAAACTTTATATATAACACATATTTTCACATTCACTAACCGTCAAATTGTTTATCTGGTATACTAAACATGATTATATTCCCTTCATTTCAGCCAGTCATTTAGAAGAGCTTTGGCTCTCTGCAATAGTCAAACCTCTTCAGGGGGTATTGTAGTACCACAACCCTTTGGGATCCTATATCCTTTTTCCAGTCCCACCCCCACTCTCCTGAAGAGGAGCTATATGTAAAATCAGTATGCAGCTTTTATTTTGTCTTTTCTGGTTACCTATATTCGAATACACTGAAGATTTTCTTTTGTAGCAAATTAGTAATTTGCATTAATTTAAGATACTGTTTTGACATTGTTTACATTTGGCCTCACAAATATGAATAAAACATGTTGGACTAATAATTGATGCACCATCACAATTTGTACATTATACTTCAGGCTCACGGTAGGAATAATTTTGCTATTGTAATTAGGGTGTAATTAACAATTAAAGTTCCAATATTTCTAATCATTGAAAGACAGCTATTTTTATGTTTTCCAATTAAAAAACAAATTGTGTCCATAGTAGAAATGTGATATGATAATTTTCCAGCCAGAATTAAGCATACTAACATTGTAATTGGTACTAGTGAATGGAGTTGTAATTACAACTATAAAGAAATAAAAAGTTTTACTTTAACAAAATTTAATTAATCTAATCTCAGCCTTTCATTAAATAAAATTAATCCCTCTGTTCAACTGAAAATGATTATCCTTTAAGTAAGTAAAGTGATGTATGCCAATTAGCAAAATATATTGTTGTAATGATGAAACATGTAATTTATAGTCTTAATACAAACAGATTCTTTCCTATTCAAAGTACTTACGGGCATTCAGCCAGGTTGAATTTTCGACAACTGCCGATATTTCGGCGGATGCACACTCCGCCATTTTCAAGGCTTAACTGCAACGACCAGACGAAGTGCAGAAAACACGAGAGCTCGGTTCTGCGAGTCTAACAGAAAAGATAAAACACACCTAAACAAAAGCCACCAAAGATGAACGAAGTCAGAGCTATCGATAGTAAGAAACTATGGACTGGTAGTTGAGGAAACGTTAACTCTGTCCCTATGTTTTTTAACAAGTGAAAGAGCAGGATTCCAGGCCGAGTTTAAACAAAAGCCTCCATCCCTATTCACAAGGTTGCTAGCCAATTTAATTTCAACAGACTCCTTAATCACACTATCCCAATAGCCGGACGTGCATGCTAATATCTCGGTATTATTATACCACATGGGGTGACCAGTGTCCAAACAATGTTCGGCAATAGCAGATTTGCTAGGCTGCTGTAGTCGCGTGTGCCGTTTATGTTCAATACACCGGTCCTCCACGGTCCTGATGGTCTGACCAATGTATGCCATGCCACAGCTACAAGATACGTTGACGATACTTTTGTTGTTTGGCAGCATGGCAGGGAGCATTTGAATGCCTTTTTAGAACATCTAAACTCGATCCACCCCAACATTCGTTTTACCATGGAGGTGGAAGAGGATGGTTGCCTTCCCTTTCTTGACGTTTTGGTTAGGAGGAAGGTGGATGGATCGTTGGGACATGCGGTTTATAGGAAGCGTACTCACACTGACTTGTATCTGCAGGCGGACAGTTGTCATAATCCGGCCCAACGTGAAGGGGTACTTTGTACCCTGGTACACAGGGCACATGTCATCTCCAACGTTGAGACTTTGCCTGCGGAGCTGGCCCATCTTGAGGCTACCTTCCGCCACAATGGGTATAGTGAAAGACAGATTGAACGGGCGTTGCGATATCAACCAACTGTGCGCCAGGTGACTGATGATAATTCTCAGTTGACTCCTAAATCTATTGCCATTTTGCCCTACATAGGAAGCACTTCAAACAAGATAGGTCGTATTTTACGGAAATACAATGTGAAATGTGTTTTCCGACCTCCATCTAAGATTAAAGCGCTTTTGGGGTCTGTTAAGGATGATCTTGGTTTACGTAAGGCAGGTGTTTATCGCATTCCTTGTAGCTGTGGCATGGCATACATTGGTCAGACCATCAGGACCGTGGAGGACCGGTGTATTGAACATAAACGGCACACGCGACTACAGCAGCCTAGCAAATCTGCTATTGCCGAACATTGTTTGGACACTGGTCACCCCATGTGGTATAATAATACCGAGATATTAGCATGCACGTCCGGCTATTGGGATAGTGTGATTAAGGAGTCTGTTGAAATTAAATTGGCTAGCAACCTTGTGAATAGGGATGGAGGCTTTTGTTTAAACTCGGCCTGGAATCCTGCTCTTTCACTTGTTAAAAACATAGGGACAGAGTTAACGTTTCCTCAACTACCAGTCCATAGTTTCTTACTATCGATAGCTCTGACTTCGTTCATCTTTGGTGGCTTTTGTTTAGGTGTGTTTTATCTTTTCTGTTAGACTCGCAGAACCGAGCTCTCGTGTTTTCTGCACTTCGTCTGGTCATTGCAGTTAAGCCTTGAAAATGGCGGAGTGTGCATCCGCCGAAATATCGGCAGTTGTCGAAAATTCAACCTGGCTGAATGCCCGTAAGTACTTTGAACATAGTTTACGCCAGGAGAAGCTTAGGTATCACAGATTCTTTCCTATCTTTGAAGTTTTCACTTTTATTTCATGTAAATTTTTATGTAATTTGTGAAGATGTATGTAAAAAGTTTTAACTGTTAAACCTAAAAATTTAATATGTCAATAATTGTTTCAAATCATAAAAAGAGAGGTGATTTGTATGATGCCATATCTCAGTTGGAGTTCAGTTTGACATCAGTCGTGAGACAGTGTTAAGTCAGTTTTACATGTAGTTTGCCACTGAACATCTAGTGTGCGAAATAAAACTCATAAACATGAATTCCTGCAGCTCATTTCTATCATTATGTGATCCGCGAGTGATCATGCAGTAACATCCAGATGAACCTATGATAGCATAAAGAAGCAGCACCCCTATTACACAAGATATGTATTATTTATTTGGTGGAGGATATCCATAAGATGGCACGGTATTCTGTTTTCTTGTGTTAAGCAATGATACCCATCCCAAACTTCACCATACAAAAAATCATTTTTCGCTAAATTATGTTACATGGTGCAGCTTTTCATGCTCTAAATTTTTCTCACTAATAATTATTCTTATTGATCACATTATCTCCCTCATCCTTGAGTATTTTTGTAACTTATTTTCCACACCTAGTTGTGCCACATGAGCTTGTGTACCATAACCTAACCAATCCCATTCTCCCTCTCTCTTCCCTTATCCCAACATAAGCATATTCCCATACCTCATCCATTCTGTCATTTTTTCCCCCCTGATTTTGTGCGTTTTTTTATGTATTTGTGAGCTTGTATCCCTTCACATCTTCAGGTACTTGTGCATATTTTTCCTTACTTGTAAATATTTTTTACTTGAGTGCCTGTACACATTTTCACACCTCTTTTTTGGTTACCAGTTTCCCATCAAAACCACCTAACAGCTTCATCTGCCTGCTTCCTCCATCATTTTCCATTTCCTCAATGCCAGTCCTGCCACCATTGACCCCTGCTCCATCTTTCTGCATCAGTTTAGAAAAGTATCTCTTGCCCTGGCTAAAGCCCAGTCCCACATTCTTTTCCTTAAAAGTTGCTGAAACTAAGTAATTGCTCCCCCTGCCCCACCAATGGCCTGACCATAACAACTCCTTTCCCTGGATTCCACCCCACCTTTTAGAATGACATTTACCTTTTCACATTCTGCGAGTCCCCGTTCATCACAAACCTGATAATGCAAAAACACATTTCCATGACACAGGCATCCCAGAATCACTGCTGCTTCCCCCTCAAGATCCTACTATTGTGTAACACCCACTACATACAGCACATCTCCAAAATTGGATCCCTTGCTCTCCAGCACCTGGAAGGGCATTCTAGGCGCTTTCTCCATATGTTATGTTACCTGCTAACACCCTACTGCTGCCTTGGGCCACTACTACCCAACACCTATCCTAACCATGTTCCTCCCCGTCAACCCCTTGTAGTATTCAGAACCTACTCAGCTGAATTTTTTCAACTTGCCACATACTCCAAAACTCAACGCTCCATTAAGCCATGGCTGAAAGAATAATGGAACTTTTTATTAACCTTTCCAAAAAATTCTCAGCCTCACAGAAAGACCCAATCTTCAACTGTACACCCAAATTTAATGATGTTGGACTTGTCGAAGGCCTACTCTCCTTCTCCTGACACCTGCAACGGAAACACTTATTTGTCAACAATTCCTCTAAACAAAGCTAACTTAACCCCAACACTGAACCCTGCCTCTCACAGTTCAAACCACCATCCAGAAATGATCCTACTCCCCATGCCACTCATCCCACCTAATCAACCCCTGGTTACCTTACAGGAATTTCTTACCTCCAATTCGACATTACTGATCTTCCCAAGGTATCTTTCTAGGAACACCAACAATTCAGGAGAAGAAACGACAGTCATACACGGCTTCAAAACAGATCCTGACCCAATCATCCTGCATGCAAACAAAGCTTCCATCATCATTCCAATGATTCACTGTGAACACCTGGTGGAAGGCCTCTGCCAATTGCCTGACTATTCTACCTACAAACTATGGCACAGTGATCCCATTCCAGAAGTCCAACACAACTTCCAATCCCTGCTTAAAGCCTCAGGCCCTTCCCACAACCGCCCCCCTTAATCCATTTCCAACTTCACCCCTACGACACTCTACACACCCACCTTCTGCACGCTCGCCAAAATCCACAAACCCAACATTCCTGGATGCCCCATTGTAGCTGATTATTGTGTCCCCACTGAAAGAGTTTCAGTCCTCACTGATCAACACCTCCAACCAGTTTCCCAAAATCCAACCTCCTACATTAAGGATACTAACCAGTTCCCTCTCTGCCTCTCAACCAGTCCCATCCCTTTGCCTCCTAGATCCTATGCATCACTGCTGATGTCACTTCCCTATACACCTACATCCCAAATTTGTCTTGCCACTGTTCACCATTACCTCTCCTAACATCCTTCACACTCTAAATCTACTAACCCTTTTCTCACAGACTTTACTAACTTTGTCCTAACACAGTGCTACATCTCTTTTGAAGGAAAGGTATACAAAAAATGTATTGCACAACCTTAGGAACCTGCACAACACTCTGCTAATCCAACTCATTTATGGGCCACCAAGAGGAAATATTCCATGCCTCCCATAACACCAAACCCCGGGTCTGGTTCAGGTTCATTAATGATATTGTCACATAGAGGAAGGTGTAAGTAAATGAATGACAAACACTAACTTCACTTAACGAAGGTTTATCCAGCACCTGCAAATACAAGAGTGCGGAGCAAACTGCCTCTGGCCAGAACACTTACAGCATATATACAGCTACAGAACATTCCAGTATAATGCTTCTTGCCATTTGTGGATACGTCTAGAATGTACTCGAACCGAATACAGAAATTAAATTTTTTCAGTTTAGGTGAGTTTTGAACTCATGACCCTCCATGCAACAATCTAGTGTCATAACCTATTTTTTTAATCTCACTTTGTTCTATATTGTTCACTGAATTTGTTCGGGGTAGACATCTGATGACACCCATTTAGGTTCTTTGTTGATCTGTTCACTCAGTTTTTTATTTATTTATTTATTTATTTATTTATTTTTTTCCAGGTGGTAGATAACCCTCTGACCGAACACACTGAGCTACCATGTCAGATAACCGCTAGACTACAGTAACTGTGGTACTCGGCTTTTTCTGCAACATTACTCCCTCCATAAGAGAACAGCGTCTTTGTGTTACATCCTCCTAGTCCGTGAACAAGACACTGGTCCTGCATACTCCGATTCCCGATGACTGATGTTCGCCCTGGTGGTAATCTTCTTAGAACTTCCGTTGCTGCTAAATTCTTCATTGCGCTTCTGCTTGTTGCCTGTCACTGGAGCTTTGAATTTACCCTGGGTTGCAGGGTCATTATAAGGCTCAATTCGAAGGATGTGGACTGTATATCTCTTATCTTTCATCATCTTGTGTCGGGCTTGAAATCTTCAGCTTCATAAGTAACATCAGACAACTGTCTTAAAACCTTATAAGGCCCTGAGGAGCTTCTCAGAGAGACCAACCTTCGGAACAGGAGTGAAGATCAAGACGAGGTCACCAGGCTGGTAGACAACAGGGCGGTGGCTCGAGTCATACCTGCGGCGATTGTTTTCTAGAGCCAGCAGCGTACAGAGTCGAGCTAACTGCTGAGCTTCCTCAGCTCTGGTTAACATGTGGCTGATGTAGTCATCATCCACGTCATCAGGATGTAATGGAAACACACGTGTCCATTGTCATAGTCGCCTCAAGCCCATGCACCAGGAAAAATGGCATAAATCTTGAGGTGTCTTGTTTGGCGGTGTTCTAGGCAAGCGTCACGAAAGGTAGCACCTCATCCCAGTTGCTCTGCTCAACACTGATAGCATGTTGCCCACGATCTTGTTAAGGTGGTCAGTAAGCCCGTTAGTTTGTGGATGGTAGTCGGTCAGCAAGTGATGAGTAATGTTGCAGCGATGGTTTATCTCTGTCACAAGATTCAATTGAAAAACTTTCTCTCGCACCATAATTAACAAAATTGGGCACCATGTTTCAATACCATTTCTTTTACGATGAATTTGGTTACCTTGAATGCTTCAGCTGTTTTCACAGGTTTTGTAATGGCATAGTGTGTCAGGTAATCAGTGCAAACAATAATCCATCTATTGCCACTAGCTGATGTTGGAAATCATCCCAGGAGGTCAACCCCAACATGCTGTAACGGCGTTTCGGCTGGTGGAATTTGTATGAGTGGGCCAGGTGGTCTATGAGGAACTGCCTTTCTCCTCTGACACTTTCGACAGTGCGACACATGGTGACAGACCCTCCTAAATAAACCTGGCCATAAAAATCTCTTGTAGATCTTATCATACGTCTTAATAAATTCTAAATGTCTGGCCTCAGGTGTGTCATGGAATTTCTGTAGAATATCTAAGCACATGTGTTTAGGAATGACTGGTAGGCACCTCTTTCCAAACGGATCAAAGTTTTTCTCGAAAAGTAATCATTAACTACCCTAAATTGTCCTTTCACATCCTCTGACTGATTTAAGGCAAGCATAATTTCAAATACCTTGGCGTCCTTCTTCCGCTCAGCAGAGAGATCCAGGAGTGCACCGAGACAGTCACTAACTTCATCGAAGTCTTGCGGAGGGTTTCTTCAGAGACAGTCTGCATCTTGGTGTTTTCTTCCACTTTTCTACACTATGGTAATGTCATACTCTTGAAGATGTAGTACCCACCTGGCGAGTCGTCTTGTTGGATCCTTCAGACCTGTCAACCAACAAATTGAATGGTGGTCTGCAACAACTGTGAATGGCCTTCCATAGACATACTGTTGAAATTTGCATATGGCCCAAATCACAGCAAGACATTCTCTTTCTGTAGTTGAGTAGTTTCCCTCGGCTTTTGTTAAGTGTCCTAGAAGCATAGGCTATAGCCTTCTCTTTTCCATCCGAAATCTGCACCAGACCAGCACTAATCCAACACCCACTGGCATCTGTGTGTAGTTCTGTAGGTGCTCTCTCATCATACAGATCAAGTACAGGGTCAGTCATCACAGATTTTCTCAGCACATCAAAAGAATCTTGTTGAGCACCACCCCAGATAAATGTAGCATCCACTTTTAACAACTCTTGGAGTGGCCTGGCTCAGTACGAAAGCCTTTGATAAAATGACAGTAATAAGAACACAATCCGAGGAAGCTTCTCACATCTCTAATGCTCTTAAGAATAGGAAATTCTGTTATAGCTCTCACCTTTTCTGGGTCTGGCTGCACACCTTTGTTTGACACAAGGTGCCCAAGTATTTTGATTTCTTTTGTCCAAAGAGATACTTTCTTGGATGAAGTTTCGGTCCGGCTTGTTGGAGACACTTAAGAACAGCCCTCAGTCTTTTTATGTGTTTATCAAATGTCTCTGAGAACACTATAATGTCATCTAAATAACAAAGACACATCGTCCACTTCAGGTGCCTTAGAAGATTACCCATCATTCATTCAAAAGTTGCTGGTGCATTACACAAACAATTACCTTCAACTCATACAGGCCGTCAGGGGTTGATGAATGCAGTTTTCTCATGATCAGCCTCATCTACTTCGATTTGCCATTATCCCGAGTACATGTCCGTGGTTGAGAAAAACTTAGCCACCTTCAGACAATCTAGCGTATTGTCAATTCATAGAAATTAAGCTTCCTGTAATCAACACAAAACCCCCAACTGCCATCATTCTTCCTGACAAGGACCACTGGTGATGACCATGGACTCTGCGAAGGCTGAATGATGTCATTCTTCATCATTTTCTCTACCTCATTGCGAATTATTCGACGCTCAATTTCTGACACACAGTACGCTCTCTGGATTACTGATTAATGGTCTCCAGTGCTTCACTGTCGATTTGCCTAATTTTCTCTTCATCTGTGGATTGAAGCATTCAAAGAACTCTTGAAGAATGGCATGTAGCTTCATCCGTTGTTCCTTAGTGAGATCTGGTGATAGTCAAGCTAGAAGATCTTGTCTTGTAGTGGCAGTGCTAATTTCACCCACAGACTCAGCATTGGATGTTTCTATGATGCTTAGCCTGTCCTGCAATTAATGACTCAGCATTTGCTACGCACATGCATCTTGGAATGATCTGTGGTTCTCACCAACAGTTAACTATCCACAATTCACCGAATACATTCTTAAACGAGACAACAGAGGCTGGAATGACCAAGTTATTCTTCAGTGGTATGCTTCGCTTACATTCCACTGCAAGATCGATGGGGGTGACGCATGGCATGACACATGACAGCTACCTTTCTAGCGCTAACTGCAGGCATGATCACTTCATCAAGCACACATAGTCTCCACACACATGGATGTGCATCTTCCTGTCCACAGTGTCTCATCTTGTCTAGCATAATCTTCAAGTGACCACAATCTAGAATTGCTTGAGAAGCTTGCAAAAAGTCCCATCCAAGAATGACGTCATGACTACATTCTTGTAAGATGGTGAATTCTAAGGGCTTTGTACGGCCACTTATACCCATACAAATGACACGTCTTCCTGTAGGTTTTACATATGAGGGGAATCCCAAAATTAAGGTATCCTATTTTTTATAAGTACATAGACCTATTTATTTCTACAATGGTTTACATCAGTTTACAGCTTGAACATTTAGCTATTTTTCGAATTAATCACCATTTCTGTTGATGCATTTTTGTAGATGCTGTGGGAGTTTTTGTATGCCCATGTCATACCAGCTTCCCTCCATGCTGTTCATAAAATTATGAACCTCTTCTTTCACCTCATCATCAGAGCTGAATCGCTTTCTTGCCAAGTGTTCTTTTAACCTAGGGAACAGGTGATAGTCACTGGGCGCCACGTCAGGACTATAGGGTGGGTGCGTGATTATGTTCCACTGAAACTGTTGCAGGAGAGCAACAGTTTGCCGAGCGATGTGTGGGCGAGCGTTTTCATGGAGAATGAGTATGCCCTTGCTCAACATTTCTCTTCTCTGGTTCTGAATTGCCCATTTGAGTTTTTTCAGAGTCTCACAGTACCTGTCAGCGTTAAGTGAGGTCCCAGTGGGCATAAAGTCAACCAACAATACCCCTTCCCGATCCCAAAAAATGGTTGTCATGACTCTACCAACAGACTGTTTTTGAATTTCTGCAGATTTGGTGAAGAAGGAGGCTGCCTCTGGCGTGACTGTACCTTGGTCACAGGTGTAATGTAGTATGCCCATGTTTCATGACAAATCAGTCCATAAAGTTGTCCTGTTCGGCTGGAAGGCAGTGAAGCAATGTGCAGGAAGCATCAACTTGTTGCCACATGTGGTCCTCAGTCAGCATGCATGGCACCCATCTTGCACACATCTTCCGATAGTTCAATGTTTCCGTTAAAATTCTGTGAGCGGTGCGTCAGGAAACCTCAGGTACCAATGTGCAGAGATCATCCAGGGTGATCCGCCGATCTTCACGCATGCTTTGCTCAACCTTCAACACTGTCTCATCAGAAACTGACGGTCTCCTGCTCCTTTGTTCATTGTGAGTTCGGCCCGACCATTTTTGGCATCCATGCATGACTCACCATACACTTCCATCAATTGGTGATGGATTTCAATTGGCACAAGCCCTTTACATTCAAAAACTGAATAACTGCATGCAGTTTGCACTTGGCGTGGCGGTAACGTCCAATGGAAGCTCCATTCTCAAAGGCTGTCAAGCCAAGACTGAGCACCTCAGTGCGGCAAGCACATGTTTACACACAGTGCATGAAGCACTCTTCATAACAGTGTGACCAACTGTCACACAAACAGAGTCCTGTACTTATAAAGAAATAGGAGGCCTCTCTTTTGGGATTACCCTTGTATTTCCCATTAACCACCTTCAGCAGGGATGTTTTGTTTTCGATGAATACGACCTTCTGCAACTGGGGAGGTACTTCTCCAAAATGACTGAATATGATGCTCCAGAATCCACAAGAACTTGGGCTGGTCATCGATCCATGAGGACATTGACATAATTTCCTATCATTTTTGTAGTGATCGACAGCAGAGGATTTTTCTCTTCGGCGGCCTCAGCTCCAAGAAAAGTCACACCCTTTAGTTTTGCAGGTTGTGGTGGCTAAGTGATTGGCTGTAGCTTCTAAATGGCAATGGAGACCTTGATCAATGTGTTGGGGAGCGTCCTCTCCAGTGGCTAGTTTGTGGCGATGGTGACCTACGTCGTCCTGCACCCACACCTTCCTGTTCACCTTCGCCATCCTGGAGTTGGCATCGACTAAAATCGATCTGCTGTCTTCTGCTGCAGGTGTCATCAAATATCTGCCTGGACGCTGTGACCTGCACTTTAATTTATCTTCAGCCTTGGCCATCATCACCCGAGAACCTGGAAGGATGTGTCATGTGATGGCACACAGTTGTTGTCATTGTAACGTCCTCCTCTTCTTGTGCCTCCGAGCGATTGCAATCTGTTGAATATGGCTCAAACTCACATAAATGGCGGCTCTGTCATGGCCTGATGAAAGCCACTGTGTTGTCGATAATGTGTGGTATCACAAGCTCCAATACGCAGTACCTCTAGAAAGCACTTCTAGAAAGTACTTGAACTGAACATGCTGAGCTACCGTTCCGGCTCCCATGAGACTACAGCGGCTGCAGTACTTGGCTTCTTCTGTAATAGTATCATCATGATCATGACTCACAGTCAAGACACCCTATTCTCATTCCTTCACAATCTCAACAACACCTTCTCTCCCATCTGCTTTACATGATCCTCCTGAACTCAGCATGCCATCTTCCTGAACATTGACCTCCTTCTCTCTGATAGCTCCATCTACACCTATTTCCACACTGAACCCATCAACTGCAACCATCACCTGCATTTAGATGGCTGCAATCACTTCCGCAGCAAAAAATCCCTCCCATACATGATAGGTCACCCAGGGACAGTGTGTCTACAATGACAAGAACTCCCTCGCCCAGAATGCTGAAGGTCTCACAAAGATCTTCACAGACAGACACTATATTACAGACCTAGTCCACCACACACCCCTAATCCTCTCACTGCCCCTAAGAAACAGTACAAAGGAGTGCTCCCTTCATCGCCCAGTACCATTGTGGACTGGAACAACTGAACCACATCCTTTGTCATGGCTTTGATTAGCTATCATCCTGCCCTACAATGAGGGATGTCCACCCAAGATCCTTCCCACATGCTAAAGTGGTGTTCTGTTACCCACACAACCTACAAAACATGGTAGTCCATCCATATGCCACTCCCAATCCCAACCCCTTGCCACAGGGATCATATCCCTAAGAAATAACCAGGTTCGAGACCTGCCTGATCCTCTCACCCAGCACTTCCTATTCCAGTCTTGTCACAGGCTTATTCTACCCCATCAGAGGCCAATCCATCTGTGAAAGCAGCCATGTCATATACCAGCTCTGGTGCAATCATTGCAGATCTTTTTTTTAATTGGTATGACTACCAATGAACTGTCCACCAGAAAGCATGGCCACCACCCAACTGTGGCTAGGAGCAAAATGAATCACTCCATGGCACAAAATGCTGCTGAAAATATTGTGCTTGATTTCAATTGCTGCTTCATAACCAGGGCCATCTGGGTTTTCTCCTCCACCACCAGCTTTTCTGAACTGCACAGGTGGGAATGTCAACACATTCTCTGCTCCAGAAACTATCCTGACCCCAACCTACAGTAACACACTGTCCCCACATGCTCAACCCTTCAGTTTCCATACCTCTCTGTCTTATCACTTCTTCACAATTTGCCTCACCTCATCCTCTTTGTGCACTCTTATCTCCCTCCCACCTGTACCCTGCTATCCCTCCCCCTTTCCTGCTTCACTTCTTATTGCTTCTTTTGTTCAATGCGACAACTGCTGTCTGACCAGAGTGGCTGGACATTGCAGTCATGTGTTTGTGAGGGGTACCTGCTTATGTGACTATGTGAATGTGTGTGTTTCCTTTCATTTCTGAAGAGGACTTTGGTCAAAAGTTCAATATTTACCAGCTTTTCATTGTGCCTGTCTGTAGCTCATTGCATCATTTCTGTGGTGAGTAGCAGTTTGTCTTTTTTAAAATCCTCTGAGATTAAATGCAGATGGCACCTAATAGACTCTGTAGCAAGCATGTCATTTCTGAAAATCAATGTCGCTTTTAGCTGAATTGGTGTGAATCCACAAAAGAACTTTCAATCGCAGTATGAACACCATGTTATACACACTGAGTCAAGTCATCAGTGTGAAACAACTAGTGCCTTTTTGTTACATACAGATTGCATGTATACTCAAGTTTTCAGCTATATCAACGATATTAGAATGTCAAATATCAACTGAAAATGTTTCTGACTCTTCAAGCTTTCCTAGCGGATATGTTGTAAATAATCTTCATGGGTTTGCTGCTGGATCACATTGTGCAAATTCCACAATATTTCCTCAGAGCAACTGTCCAACATCTTCAGATGGTTAAACCTTGGTGGTGGCTAGGTATGACTAACAGTACCCACACATCAATGCCCCATTTCTAGAATACGTGCACGAAGAATGCACAGGCACAGAAATCATGCATGAAGAATGACTTGCAGATAGATAGTGCCATATTAAAACTTCCTTTACCAAAAATTGCAGAGCAGCTCTCCTTCGTGTGCGCTATATGCTGCGTTTGCCAACAGTGCAACCAGATGTTACTCACCAATGACCATACTAGACCTATGTTATGATCAGTCTGTTATCAAAGAATCTCGATTTTCACATTGTGATTTAACAACAGCCAATGCAGGGTTCCAGGCTGTGCTCAATTGAAATCCCGCATCCCTGTTGATGAAATTATCAGCTGTAGGGATATGTATTGCTTCCTTAATGACACAATCCCAGAAGGATGATGCCAGAGATAAAACTTGCATCTTTCTGTAAATCATGCAATGTCCTGTATTCAGGCAGTGTTCCACAATTGCCAACTTTTCTGGTTGACGAAGGCGTGCATGACACTGATATTCATTGCAGCATTCTTGTACTGTGCAGCATGTATGGCCTATATTACACTGCCCCACACTGACAAGGAATCTTGTACACACCACATTTCCTGAGGCCAGATCATCCTTAACCAAACCCAACAGCTTTCTCAGTTTTGCAGATGGTTGAAAAACACACTTAACTCCATATCTTCCGAGCACTCTTCCAATACTTGATGACATGGCCCCAAACTACAGCAAAAAGGCCGAAGTGGTGGGCATCTTTGGATTCATTCTGCTCCATAATTGAACTCACCTGGGCCTGAGTGCATTACGCAAGCCTCATATTTACAATTTGTGTGACTAACCTCCACAGCAGCAGTACTAAATGCTGTTGTAGTTTCATTTACTTAAATCAAGAGTTACTTTTTCTGTCAGTAGCCTGGCAACAGATTATAAAATGTCTTCTTCCTATTGTGCCAAGACCCAATAAATGAATCACAGTTTGCAGAATTTCCACCTAAAACTTCAGCAATCTTGTCTATATCACTCACTACTTCACCTACATCTACAAGAGATTATGTTATTTCCTCAATTTTAGTAAAAGCTGTAAAATAGTATCACAATGCAATGATCTACAATCAATAAACTGTTGTTACAAAGACATATTATTTATAGTAGGTTTATGGTTAAGCTCTCTACAACAGTCTGCTATTTTAAGAAGGATATTCAACACAAAAACTCAAGTCCTGGCCATTAAAAGCAGTTATATGTTTCAAAAATTATAAAAGTTTTAATACACCATCTTCAACATACCTTATTCAGTGTTGTTACTCTCCAGTACCAAGGTAAATACTGCCATTCTTCTACATCAATTGGTATAATTTCATGCAGGAAATCTTTGAAAAGGGTTGTTGGTCGCCTGTCCACTGTAGAAGTTGCTACAGAAGAACAGTAACATCTACAGTATAATCTAGCATAAAAATCATACTCATTTAAAAGTAAAAATGTATCAGCTTATTATTTGTAGTAAGATGACAAATGTGGAAATTACTCCCTTTATAAAATATTATTATTTGTGGAAGTAGAATCTTAATAATAAGACAATGTTTGTCAGTAAATGCATCATCAGTCAGTAAATGCACTACACATTAGGGAGCTATTTGCTTTATCCTTCAGTCTTTATAAGTAATTCCACATGCATCAGCAATGTCAAAATTTAAGTACATCTAGAATGAAGAAAAAAACTGAGTATATAAAATTTTTGTGTGTTAGAGGAGAAGAAAGGAACGCTTTTTTATGTGACAAAAATGTCACAGGTGCACTGTTTCCTCAATAGGAGTCTATCAAGATGTTTATGCTAGTCATGTTCACAGCTTTCTTCAACAGAATAGTTTGCAGACTGAGAGGTCTACCACTTTTCCATCTGTTGGATCTATGCTATTCTCTTTCACTAAGACCATCATCAGTGTTTGAAATGTGACATGATTCGGTAATCTTTCTCCTGGAAACTGTTCTGAATATAGGTACCTTGCTGCTTGACTGCTGCATCTTGCATCTTGCATCTCCACAAACGAGATGAATTCCAACTAACTCAAATAGAGTGTAATCAGCCTGTTCTGAATATAGGTACCTTGCTGCTTGACTGCTGCATCTTGCATCTTGCATCTCCACAAACGAGATGAATTCCAACTAACTCAAATAGAGTGTAATCAGCCTTGAAGCACTTGTAAATATCAGTAGAAACTTTCACGTAAGCACGACACAATGTAAACAAGAATAATGTACTGGTTTATGCAGGGATTTGGACAATGCTAACAGTGATGAAAACTCTTCCTCCCAAGCAATAAGATGTAATTGTGTTACAAATCAAATTCTAATATCAATATATAAAGGACCCCTAGTGGGGAAATCATAAACCCTTGACATTTGTATCAAACAACAAAAGTGTTTCTTTTTACTTGCTTCAATAACCCTATAAATTAACATACCTAGATGTTTTGGAATTTTTTTGTATAAGACTAATCACACACTGAAGATATTTACAATATTCTGCATAATATTGTAGTCCATTATATGGTATACTACACTATTTATAGTAAACGGGAATTTAGTTATGATAGTTACCACATGGTTACTCTTTAATTTTATGTTCATATCAAATCCAAGATATAAGGGAATTTCTGGGTAGGAAAACATTTAAGTTGCATTTTGAATTTTTTTCAGTCAAGATGTTTAATTCATTTGGTACCAAACTTCTAAAATTCAGATGTTTAACATAAGGCCATTGTGACTCTTCTGCTGCCCATGTGAAAACCTGCTGTTATCCTGGTGATATGTTTATGTCAACTGATGCTCCTACTAGTTATTTCAATTTGGAGAGAGAGAGAGAGAGAGAGAGAGAGGGGGGGGGGGGGGAGGAAGAGAGAGAGAGAGAGAGAGAGAGAGAGAGAGAGGACAGGGGTGGGGGTGGGGGAGGTTGAGAAAGAAAGATAAAAAGATTTTAATGTGAGTGGTGGTCATCACAATTGCTACAATCTTCATAGTTCTAATCTTTTATACAATTGCCCGTTTGATAGCTGTTCCGTGAGTACTGCCCTGCAATACAGCCAGGGGCACCTGCAGGTTTACAGGTCAGGTAGCAAGGGTAAAACATTTTCCCCATTCATCTGATTTAGAAATTTTGATGGTATTGTTATTTGCTCATCATTATATATAGGGCATTCATTTTAACTACAGACATTGAAATATCTCGAAAACTACACATCATATCAAAGGAAGCTATGATTCCAATTTGTTTGTCCCAGAGTGAGACATCCAATGATACCACGCTCAACCTGCTGTCCCATTCCATGAATGGTGGAGTGGGAACAACTATTCCTTTTATTGTATATTATGATTCTGAGGCAAAATCTATGTATGTTTTCTCCAAAGCATTCTCTTCTTTTTGTTAGAGATATCACTGTAATTAAAGAAATAGAAATGGGTACACAATCATAATTATAACATGCTACTCCATAGCCTCTGAATATCCAATAGCATGTGGGACCCCACCTCAATGCTGCGGGGGTAGGACAGCTCAGTATTTCATTAACTTGTAACTGGAAAAAACATTCACAGTGTTGTATTCCTCTGACATATCAGACAGGGAACTAGTCAATGCTGTGAAGTGAACTACAACATATCATAACAGGCTGTACATTGTGACAGGAGACATAGAAAAGATAGCAACTCTAAACATTACAATACTTGTTAAGCGTCTATTCCCTGCACACCCAGTGATCATTTGGAAAACACATGTACAAGTGAATGATGAATTTTGCAACCTCAGAAGAAAAAATTGAAATTCTTCTGATATACAGAGAATATAGGAGAAATGTTGAAGCTGCTGTTGTCTTGTATGCAGAGGATTTTCCAGAGAAACCTTGCTCTCATTTGTTCCTTTACGAAGTTATGAATGCCTTTATGTCTGATGGGAGTACCTGGCAATGACACTATGATTCTGGTAAGCCCGTAGGTAGCACTGTCACAGCACTGCATCGTCATGAGTATCATCTATACCATATTGCACTGCATCAAGAACTTCATGGTTCCAATTTCCATAATTGGATGGTGTATTGTGATTGAGGCCATCAATAAACGCAAATGACTCCCACATTCTATTTTACAATAAGTGTACATGCACAAACTATAGAAGTATTAACCAGCACAACATGCATTACTGGAGTGTAGACAGTTCCCACTGGTTATGACAAGCTCATTGGTCTGCATTTTATTGGTGACATGCTGAAGGGACACAAATACCAAATGTCTTAGGAATATAAACTACAATACTACTGCAGGATATTGCCCTGGACGTTCGACAATGTATGTGGTTTCAGCATGATGGTTGGCTAGGGAATTATGCAATTGAAGCATGGGAGGTATCAGACTGTTTTTATGCTGGTTGGTGAATTATCAGAGGTGGGCCTATTAATTGCCCCCTAAAAGTGTACCAGCAACAGTTACAGCCCATGAAGACATGGTAAACCACATCAGCAATGTCTGTGCTGACATTCCCACAGATATTCTTCTGTCTTGTGTAGGGTCATTTTAAAAGTGTACTGAAGTTGGTGGTATTTCTAAACACATACTCTGATAGGAAAAGTAGAGTAGCATTTGCCTCAAGCTATGATCACAATGGCATGTTGAGTATTCCCTGTTTGATATGTTGGCGGAATGCAATGTTGCAAATGGGATTTCCAATTAGAAGTTATGAAATACTGTCCTGTCCTACCCTCACAACATGGAGATGAGGTCCCATGTGCCATTAGGTATTCAAGGACCACTGAGTAGCATGTCATTAATTATGATTCTGCAACCATTTCTATTTTTCCAATCACAGTGATATCTATGACAAAATGAAGAAAATACTTCAGGTAAAACATATGTGGATTTTATTGTAGAACTATAATCTGAAATAAAAAATGGAGTTTCCCATTGGAGATTTCAATGTTGCACCCCACTCCCTCCCCACCATCAATGCAGAGGGTGGTGTGCGTGTTGAGTGTGGTATCCTTGGATGTCCCCCTCTGAGACAAACAAATTGGAATTATAACATTTTTTGATCTGATATGTAGTTTCCAAAACATTTGAATGTCTTCAAATACAATGACCACCCTGTAAGTAAACAACTTTTTTTTACATCCCAGATTTTACATTTTCCCACCATTTACATAATTTTTTACTGATCTCACAAAAAGCTTATTCCCTCACAGAACTGTTTTCCTGCCATCAAAAGTTGTTTTGCAATATAAAAACAAATTTTAATGTTTATTTTGCACAGTATTCACTTTAAGATTTTGCTTCATCTCCTATATCTTTGTGTTTAACATTGATTTATGACATAACAATTTATTCCTTTAATGTTGGTAAGGATGACCAATGCAGCTGTCTCTAGGGTAAATGTTGTTCAAAAATATATTCATATATGATGAAAATACTAACACCACCTGCAAGTGCTATACAAAGGGGGAACAGACAGCCACGTGGAAGTACTGAAATTGTTCTTTGGTGTGACTGTTTTGTATAAGCAGCTTCAGTATGCTTTGTAGAAGACAGAAAACATCTTTTGAGCACATTTTGGACTTCAACCAAGGAAGAATAGTTGCTTATAGGGACTGCAGTTTATCCTTCAGAGAAATCAGTGATTGTGTAGGCCAGAACTGAGCAATTGTAATGCGGATTTGTAATTGCTGGATGCAGGATGGAACAATCAATCAACAAGGCCAACTGCACCCACCTCATTGCACCATTACACTTAATGACAGGCATATTTTCTGCATGGCAGTGATGGATTGCTCTCCCACATCACAAGCCATATCACAACTAATTCAGTCTGTTGTGCAACAGGCTGTGTCTGTGTGTACCATTTGACATCAGCTGCAGCAGAGTAGACTGTCTGCAAGGCATCCATTGCTGCATTTACTATTGAGTCAAAGCCCCATGTGTTTGCTCTGGCAATGGTTCAATGAATAAAAATTCTGCCTGCACCACCATGATGGTCTGACTAGAGCCTGGACACACTGTGGTAAGAGACTGTTGAACTGTTGCCTTATGCATCACAATATTGCTCCTACACCAGTATTACGTTTTGGGATGGTATTGGATTCCACTCCCCCTCCCCAGTACACATTGCTGGTACACTAATGACACAGCATTACATCTCTAAAGTATTGGAGCCTGTTGTCCTCCCATGCTTTTGGAACTTGATGATGGCCACATCACAACAGGTTACATAAATATTTCCTCATCGCCCACCGGATTGCATTGCTACCTAGGTTCTCCTGATCTCTCGTGTATCGAAAATTTCTGGTTGATGATTGCAAAATTACAGTCCCGGGATAAACTGCTCACTGCTATACCAGATAAATTTTGCCAATATGTGGATGCAGCATGGAGTGCTATACCCCAAAACACATCCAGAGCCTCTTTGAGTCAATGTCAATTGGTGTAGAAGCTGTTACAGCTAGCAATGGCAACAACACTCAATACTGATTTAATCATCTTCCTCACTTCAAATGGGACTGTACTTTCAATAATGTGTTATCTCCCAGATCAGTTTGGCTGTGATATCTCTTGACCTTCTTGGTGTTGCATTTTGGATGGCCAGCAGTGCAGTTATATGACAATTTTCATACATCTTCAAAGAATGAGATTTCTTAAGGAAAAACAAATATTTTAAATTAACTGTTTTCTTTGTAATTTCAGTCCCAATCTCTATCAGATTTTGCATTACTCTACTCCACTTTATAACTCATTTTACATATGTTTGATATAATTTTCAACTCATTTTGATGTCATTTTACCGGCAATTTTCCATATATTTTAGTTAATAAATGTCCAGACTTTGTGGTCACAAACCCCATTTCAAATTCATAAACTGTAAACTAGATGAATTCTTACTAAGGGCAACTGTCACACTGACCCCCACCCCCTTCCCCCACCACCCTCTGGTTTCCGTCAACAATACCCCCACTCTGCAAGCACTGTTGAGTAAATACCAAACTAAAAAGCTCAACCAATGTAGAATGTGTAGCATTACAAGAGGCTGGCTTTCCAAGGTCGGAGAGTGCACGCCTGGCTGAATGGTACACTAAGTTGGATGAAATGAAGGAAGAATATTATATTTTCTGCAAAATGATGTTATAGACCCACCAAACTTAATATAGAAAAACCCATTACAACAAAAAAATTATAGTGTAGAGATGAGCTTATTCCAATTGCAAGCATGACTGTAGGATGGTTATTAAGAAAGTTGAAATTGTTTTAGTTACGAAAGCTTATAAAATTAACAATAACTGAACCACTGGAATGATATGATCATATGACGAATCATAAGAAAAATAACAACATCAGCAAACACAGGACAAACTACTTTCCAAACATTGCTTGTGTATGAAGAATTACAGATGCGTTTAAAAAAAGATGATAAGCAACTGTGCTAGTACTACAAATCCTCCACGGTTACAGCTTGTACAAAGGCAATACAAGTTTCCGGATCCTTACTTAGTGGATCCTTATTTAGTGGATGGGCAACCACAATTTACTATTCGATATGTATTTATAATTTTATGTAAGGTTTTGCCACATTGTAAAACAGGGTGTAGACATGCTTTCTGAATTTGGCAATAACTTCTTTAATACTATGTTGTTATTTTAATAAGAGATTGCCACATACCTGCAATAAGTTTCACTGTGTTGTGGTATCTTATTAAGAACATGCAGTTAGCCTTCAATCTGAGTGGTGGTCATTATTTAAGAGTCTAACTTTGATTCAGAAAAGTGTGGCAACACACACAGAGTGTTTGAGGGGTAAGTTGTGTGTAGGTTTTTTTAGTGTTTTTTTGCATTCCATAATTAGATATATGTAATAGGAAGCATGACCTCTCTTGTTATAATAATTAAACCCTGTCTGGATCAGATTACTGTTACTGAATTTAGTCTGTGGTGCAGATCATCTTCAGGTCTAGTTGGAAGAATAAAAATCACAAAAGAGTCATATTACCAACATGACCATCAGAGGCTGCACAATTAACAGCAACATATTATGAGAACCCACACATACCTTGGCCCACAAAGTTCAGTTTGTCAACTAACATAAAATCCAAAGGTTATGGCTGGGATAAGAAAAATTTATGTATGTTATGTCATAGGAATTCATCAAAGAGATTGCTCCACCATAAAATAAAATAAAATAAATGTTGAAACATGGAATTAAAAGACATGATAATATAATACATTTCATTATGTATGATGTGTTATACGATAAAAGATAAAATACAAATATTAAAATAACCTCAAGGTACAGTGTGTATTGAATGTTTTTCCTTTTTTGTATATTTTGAAGGACAGTGCAATATTAACAGATACATCTAATTAGCATAATCTGAGTCCATAAACTGTTAAAATACAGCTTCAAGAAATGCTTTTCATTTTAATGATCAAGAATAAAAATATACTGCTATCCCTACAAAGAATGGGAAACTATAGCTTTTGGCAAATAGTATGAGGAAAATAGTAGGGTCGTAATTAGTGTGCGTTACCTACCATATCAGGCAGAGGGACAACAGATGCAGTAGTATGTTTGTCTCAGGGTGCTGTCTGTGCTGACTGCCTCCCAATTCAGCATGACAACATGATAACAAATTCATGTTTGTGGAATGAAGAGGAACATCAGGCATTATGCTCCTACTAGAGAATGTCATCATAATTATTAAAGCAAGCATTATAGGAAAATTCATTCTGTTCTTAAGATTCTTGGAAAGATATTTTCTTTTGGCAGTACACATTTCATATTGCTTGAGTGATTTGTTTACTCTATGTAAAGTCTCCATATTATTGTCAAGACTAGTGATTCCAAATTTATTTGTTGGTAACTATATATCTAGGGCAGTTTCACTTTGTGTTCATGTACTTTCATTAAAGCAAGTTTTTAATGTCTGACTAGCCTGCCCAGTGGAGTGCTTTTGGCAGTCATCACATTATCTTATAAACACCAGAGTGTAAATACTTTCCTTATGAAATGTTGTGATGAATTTATGATGGACTCTGTATTCAAATATACTTTCAGGCAAGGCAACATTCATTTGAATTTACTTAGAAGCATTTTGATTTTGTCAAAGTTGTGCCATAGATCTCATGCAGACATGATGCACTTCTTCCTTAGTTTAAATTCATGTCATTTATGTTTTAATTGATCGTATATGCATATAACTATTGAGCTGTCATACACAATTGCTTCCACAACCTGTTTCAAGATCTCCATCTCCTTATCTATCTTGTTCTCTTCCAAAGACAGTCATTCATCCTACATAACACTGAGTGCATATTGGCTTCCTTATATTTTTTAAGATGTCATGATTTTGGATGAATTACACCATCACTGCATGTCAGTTTTCTAAAGACGCCAAATTTGTGTTTCCTGATGGTTTTTGGAATGGTAAAGTCATTCTCTATTCCTAAAGTAAAGTGTATTTTAGTGTATGTGGTACATATTTTTGTAGTCACCTGCTTGATGTCTCCCTCATTCCCAGGAAATAAAATTACAGCATTATCAACATACCTCTTATAGTAAAGGACTCAATTCTTAACTACCAGTAATGGATGTTTTTGGAAAAAGTTAATTTTCAAGTCACTGGGGAAAATGTCTGCAGTAGTGCCAACCAGACTATTACCCATGGCAAGACCCTCAAACTATTGGTGTGTTTTGTTGTTAAACTTATATATATATATATATATATATATATATATATATATATATATATATATTGACAGCAGAGAGAACTCTACTACTTCTGCAATTTCACCTAAACTGAATTATTTGTTTCAATATGTTATTTTTAATTGGCAGAATGGTTTCTTTGTCCCATACATTAGTATATAAATTTTAAAAACCCAGCAAAAGTAGTTCCGTATCATGTGGTACACCAAGGTATTTAATGGGTCAACCAGCTCATGGCTTTTCTTAATGTGACACATTTAACAGAAAGTATATAGGGCTCATGGTTTTCATTTATCTGTTTATTGAGAAGGTAGGTTGGACAGCTAAATTTATTAACAATTGGATGAATACTGGATCTTCTTTATGAACTTAATAGAGGTCTTAATTTCAGGGTAGATGGATTCATACGTTTTAAGTACTTTCTTCCTATGTCTCAAAAGAAATACAATCATCTGTTTCCTTTTGTATTTCAGTTTGAAATTTTCTTGTCAAGTCCTTTGCTATTTGCTTAATGCTGTTTTCTGCAAAATACCTTTCTGTTTCCTCTACGCAGACCCTATCATGAATTAGGAGAACAGTGTTTCCTTCAACAGCCTTTACAACAAAAGCTCTTTCCTTTCTATGATTCTCGTTCAAATTTTATAAAATTGATTGATTCCTTTTTTATAAATTTTGGGATGCCCTTTCAAGTTCTAGGAAATTCTTAATTTTTATATCAGAAGAGAATAGGTGGAATATGTTAACCTTAGGACTGTCACATGCAACCTGAGTGACTGTTTCTTATATCTGCTTACTGTGAAACACAAATTTTAAGTTGCAGCTCAGTCCCTTAATCAATAAGATTCTTCTTTCTTGGTCAAATTAGCAATGGAAAGCTTTATCTAACATGTCCAAAGTGTTAGCGATACTTCAGCAAATCCTTATAAATGAAATCTTTACGTGTATTATTCACTTAGCTGCGGTTTAACCCATGACTGTTCACAATTATGTTTTGTGTTTGGTGTCACTCACAATACATGACCCTTTGCTAATTCGAAATTTAGCATTCTTATGATTGCAACATATCACAAAAATATCTTATTTATGTTTATTTTCATGTTTTCTTATACACCATAATCTTAAATTTACACTTTTGCAACTTCTTACCTTCTTTCTTTACGTGACTAGGCATGCATTTCTTTTCATAATTGATGTCATAGGAGCCATGATCTCGGTTGTTATAACAGATAAACACTATCTAAGTCACTTCTTTTGACTACTGGCTTCAACCAGTGTCATGGATCATTTTCAAGTCTAGTTGGAACAGAAAATAAACATATTTGCCAAAAGTTATAGTTATTTTTATAACTGTTCTCCCATTTTTAACTTACAGCAAGAATTATCAGTATATTTTCATTCTTATTTAGTAAAATGAGGGCCACCTCTTAAAGCTGTATTTTAACATACAGAAACACAGACTATGCTGATTAAACATGTTTGTTAATACTGCACTGACTCTTAAAATATACAAACAAGAACCAAACTGTCTGATGCACACTGTACTGTAAGGTTGCTCTTTACATTTGTATTTCTTTTGTTGTACAAACATACATACTGAAATATATGATATTATCACATCTTTTAATTCTCCATTTCGTCATTTATTTTACTGTGGAGAAATCTCATTAACATTGTTTTAATGCACTAGTTTATATCAAATGCACATGTCATGTGATGATACAAAATTGTTCAGCCCAACTACAATCTTTCTGTTTTACATTAGTTAACAAACTTCACTTTGTAATGCAAGGTATATGTGGATTCTTATGGCAGGGACAGTAATATTACACTTTTGAAATTTTTATTGTTGTTGCTTTCTTATCCTGTTCCAACTAGATATGAAGGAGATGTGCAATGCTGACTGAAACAGTAGCCAATAATAAAAGAAGTGATCCAGGTAGTGTTTTTTCATGCGAATTGGTTGGTTGTTGTCAGTGTGTGTGTCATGTGGCCAGGCAATAGTGCGTGTTAAATACACTAACTTTCCAAGAGATCTGGGATAGTTTTGTGAATATGAGTGAAATACTCTACCATATTTTTGAACTTGACAGTGTTTTCAGTGTTTGATTTTGTATGAGTGTACAACATTTATCTTTGTTTATGGTATAAGAGGCAGTTGTGGACTAACTATTTACTGCAGTTCATGTTTATATTTGTATGTGATGGACTTGTTGCATGTGTCTCACAATGGTTATTATGGTTAGTGAAATTTAGTTTACAGCAGAACTGATACCTGAAAACTGCAGGTTAAGACTTTGAAAGTTTGCTGTTGACTTTTGTGAATTAATATGCACTTAACTGAACTCTGCTCATGCACATGTCCACTTCAATACTCTTTTTCTTTTTTAAATCTGCAATTCATGTGAGCCACCATTCACAGATGTGTGAATATTATTAAAAAATATGTATTTCATTTTAAATGTTCAACACTGTTCTTTTGTCATTAACCCTATGGACTTTAATTTTTTTATTTATAATATATGCAAACTTGTCTACTTACCATAAAGGCTGAGGATTAAATCAGTATTAAATGGGTGGGCTTTAAAGTGACAGTACATGACCAACCCCTCTAAAAAGAATGAGTCAAGGCAACAAATTGCATCATGTATTGCCCATACTGATAGTGGTCAATGAAAAATCACATGTGCACTCCAAAAAGAAAGCTCATCTGGGATTTAATTACAAATGAGATTTCACAGCTGATTTTGCGCTTTGTGATTCGAGTCTCTATCCAGGATAGTACTATATTTGTAACTTTCTATAAAAATTTTAGTTTTGTAATTGGTTGTCCTACAAAGAAGACTCCAAACTTTTAGCAGGATAGGCAGTTCGCATTAGGGCTCAAGACCTTTATGTAATGCAGCAGTAGCAGTGCAAGAGAGCATTTGTGGGAAGGGAAATTGGAATTTGGGAATATGCAGTCAAACCTCACTAATAAAATTAATTTAGTTGATGAGAAGTTCAATCAAATTGGAGGTAGATTCAAGGGAATTGAAGACAAAATTGAAGAAAATGAGGTAGTGGTTGACGAAAACAATATTAAGGTTGATAATTTAGAAAAGGAACTATTAGCAAAGGTAGAAGATGTGAAAAATAATCTTAGGGGAATAATTGTGGCACAATAGCAGAAGTGTAAGAAATGTGAATTGGAGAAAAATTTATAAATAAAGCATATGAGTTCATACATACCTCAGTGTAGTAGAGGCATAAGACATTACAGTTAAAAGATAGAAGGAGAGGTAAGCAACAGGGACAAGCAGATCAGTGGAGTAACCCATGGAGCAAAGGCTGTGCTCTAAACCTTTCAATGATCAAAACAAATACAGTGCTGCAGGTTTCTTGGCAGCATCTAAAGACAGCCCTATAGCTGGCATGGCTGCTGTTGCTAAAGCTACATTTGAAAAGAGACAGTTAGTATAGCTTAGACACGGGTTAATCAGCATGCTGAGCAATTTGCAGACTGTACAACTTTTGAAGTTATGTTTTTATGTAAATACTGGGGGCAAACGAAGCAACTCAGTTAAAAAATGATTTTTTAAATGGCACAAGGTATAATAAATGGTAAAAAGAGTTTGAAAGGGTTTTGTATCATGGAATGAAATAAATAGAGCCATTGAAACAGACCACTTTAGCTGTGACGGAAAATTCTACCTTAAAGAGGAGACTTTCAGAGTCATTGCACTGGTAACTTATCCACAGTCCTGCTGAATCTGTGGAGTTGTTGAATTATTTTGAAAAGATGGATAGGCTCATTGTTGGAAGTGTGTCTTCATCTACAACTGTTCTCTGCAACCATTGGATATGTCCCATTGTATCAGTTATTAGAGTTTCCACCCACTCCAATCACATATGGAGTGCTGGGAGAATGACTGTCTGAATGCCTCTGGGCATGCACTAATTATTCTGATCTTATTTTCACAATCTGTATGTGAGCAACACATAAGGGACTGTAGCATATTCCTACAGCGGTCATTTAAAGCTAGTTCTTGAAACTGTATTAACAGACTTTCTTCAGATTTTTTTTTATATCTATCTTTAAGAGTCTTCCAGGTCAGTTCCTTCAGTATCTCTGTAACACTGTCCCACAGATTAAACAAACCTGTGACCATTCATGCTATCCTTCTCTGTACACATTTAATATCCTCTGTTAGTGCTATCTGAGCATCATTCTAAAACCAGTTGCCTGAGTGATTTGTAAGCAATCTCTTTTGTAGACTGAATGAACTTCCCCAGCATTCTACCAATAAACTGAATCTATAACCTGCTTTACCCACAACTTAGCCTATGCCATCATTTCATTCCATGTCTCTACAAAGTGTTACAACCAGGCATTTGTACAAGTTGGCCAACTCCAACAGTGACTCATTTATATTATAGTCATAGGATATTAAGCTTTTTCATTCTTTGAAATCTTATCAAGCTCTGACTGAATATTTATGCAGCCTCTTTCTGACACTACTTCATTATAGGTAACTGCGTCATCTGAAAAAGTCTGAAGTTAGTATTAATACTGTCTACAAGGTCATTAATATGCAACATGGACAGTAAGGATTACAACACACTTCCATGGGGCACACCAAAAGTTACTTCTACATCTGAAGGGTAATAACAGAAATTGTGATAGGGATAACAATAATAATAATAATAAACCCCGTGGAGGCCCGGGAAAAGAACAGGCCTCCGGTATGTTCCGCCAGTCATAAAAGGCGACAAAAAGAACAAACCACTAATAGGGCTAACCCTCCTTTTAGTGTGATTAGTTGGTTCAGGACAGAACTAATGAAGCCTCGAACAGGCACTGTCATGGTCGGGGATGACGCTTGAACCTTATGCCCATCCACAATGGTAACAACACTGCTAGCCACACGGAAAAGGATTTAAATCGAAATAGAGGTGTTTTGCAGGATATGCTTCCGGCAACCTCTCTAGCAGGAAAACAAAGACAGAGGATCAGATGGTCAGATGAAGTTAATCGACACCGCATGTTCTGTTATTACCAAGCAACAAACTTAGGAACCAACACGACTGGATACTGATCACGAGTATACACCACATTTATTACCAGATACCCAGAATTAAAATATTTAACAGAACAACGACCAGCTGATCAGATCTGTGTAATAATCAAAAATAACAGGATACCCCAGTCAGAATTAGAAAATAACAAGTACAACAAACACTGAAACAAAATTATATGCAATCAGAAGAAGAAGAAAATACAGTAATGGACTCAAACATCCCAGAGCAAACAAACAAAGAACGACACACATCAATAAAACAATCAGAGGAAAACAAAATCTTAAGACAGCCACCAGAACAAGCACAAATAGAACACAAAGTGACACACATGTTAGATATAGAAGAAAAATTTCAGCTGACATATATAGAATACTAAGACACAAATACAGACATTAGACCATTCTTGCATAGACCACCAAGTAAGCCACAAGTCAAAACAACAATAAAAACTATCAACACAATCATACACAACAAAATAAATGAAAACCCAACTATGGAAGAGTTACAGCTATTGGTTTATATAGGAGCACTCACTTTACTAAACATACACTCTGGGCAGAGATCAGAACCAACCAACACACAGAAGACACCCACAAAACCAGCATGGCAACACAGGCTACAGATCAGGATAGAAAAACTGAGAAAAGACATCAGACAGTCAACACAATTTATAAGAAATGAAATACCAGACAAAAAAAAAAAGGGTTAGGTAAAATCTCACAACAAGAAGCGATAGAGCAATTAGATGAAAAGAAGCAGAAATTACAAGCACTGGCCAAACGACTTAGAACATACAAAAAAAGTTAAAACAGAAGGAAACAAAACAAAACATTCAATACAAACCAATAGAAATTTTGCCAGACAATAGATAACACACACATTAAAATAGACAATCCACCAAACATAACAGACATGGAACACTTCTGGAGCAACATAAGGTCAAACCCAGTACAACATAACAGATATGAATGGTGGATACAGGCAGAAGCAGACACATACAGTGTGTGTGGTTTGAGGTTGACACATACAAGATGATACCACAAATGCCTGAAGTGATAATTTTGCAACACAAAGTCACCCAAGCAATTAATTCTATGCACTATTGGAAAGCCCCTGGAAAAGATAAAATAGAAAATTTCTGGCTAAAGAAGTTCACCTCAACAGATTAAAAATCTAACAAAATTATTTAACAGTTATATTGCAGACCCATACACAGTCTCTGATACACTTATACAAGGAATAGCTTACCTGAAACCTAAAGGTCAAGCAGACACAGCAAACCCAGCAAAATATGGCCCCTTACCGTGCCTTCCAACAATATACAAAATATTAACTTCAGTCATTAGACAGAAATTAATGACACATACAACAAAGAACAAAATTGTAAATGAAGAACAAAAAGGCTGCTGCAAAGGAGCATGAGGATGTAAAGAGCAACTGATAATAGATGCAGAGGTGACATATCAAGCTAAAACTAAACAAAGGTCACTACACTACGCATATGTGGGAGTGACAAGTCCATAGTCAACAGGACACAAACATTCTCTTGGTGAGTGAGGTTCTTTGGAGGAAACAACCAGTGTTCATTTCCCGCATTAACGTATGTATGTATTGTGTTTGTGCGGTACAATAAAAGTGGTTATGCGCAGTACAAAATCCACACAAGTGTTTTACGGTATGTATTTAAGTTACTCCTACATAAGTGGTTACCCCATAACTAAGCAGTGTGACAGTAGACAAGTTTCTTTAGCTATTTTCCGCGACGTCTCAAATCGACATGTCGTCTGCACAGGACCTCTCCTGCGACATCAATGTCATCATCCAGAATATCAAGAAGGAGCTTAACACGATGCAGTAAGCCCCGCAGTTTACAGTGCATCATCAGTGGTATCGGATATAATTACGCAACCCCCACCACAAGAAGCCTACGCCACCCTCAAGACAGCGTTAATTTCGCGTTGCACAAAACCTGTGGACCAGCGGATAACACAGCTCCTGTACCACGAGAAATGTGGTGGCAGGGCACCTTCAGACTTTTACCGGCATTTACGGGCTATGGTGGACACTTCCATGTTCTCAGACACATTACTTGTGCACATCTGGCGACAGCAGTTACCTCCGCAGGTGTGCTTAACCTTAATTGCTTACAAGGGCCACCCATTAAGTGAGTTGCTGCAAGTGACCGATAGAACGCACTCCCTGCTCGACTCGCACACCACAGTGGCCGCCATCGCAACCACCTCGGCCGACGACACCAACCGAGCACGGCCAGAGCCGATCGACGCAGCACCTCCAGCTTGTGCTGCCACGACCGCAAGACGAGCACCGGATGCAACCGAAGTTTTCCAATCTCTCCGCGCTGCCATCGATCAGGGAAAGTCGACCAAGGTTTCCATTGAGTGGGTAAAACCTGCTAGCGAGCTTGAGTGACACACAGCACAGTGCAGTAGCAACCTCCAGTACTAATACAGCTACTCAACTGCATCCACGTTATCCCTTACTCTGGCTTCACACCACATTTGGTGACACCACCCACAACTGTCACTCACCATGCGCACCAGAAAACACATAACCTGAGATGCATTAGGTGCATCCTCTCGCACAAAAGTACACGGCGCCACAATCATCAGCAGTCATCACATAATGCCTCAACCATCAATGGATGCCTCTATGTGAATGATGCTACCACTAACCAAAAGTTTGGATTGAAAGTAGAGCTGAGACAAGCATCATTCCCCCATCCCTTGCACCTCTGAATCTGCGACTCTCGCCTACTTTACTACATGTCACAAATGATAACATCAATGTGCTTGGTACAGCTCCACTTACATTGAAATTATCCATCTCTCTGCTGTTTCCATGGGCATTTCCCCCACTAGAAGTTAGTTACCCAGTGATAGGCACTGATTTCCTGTGCCACCACTCGTTTCCTACCAATACATCAGACAATACCCTGCAACATCTACCTACTGATGCGACTATTCCTCTCACATCTGCCTCTGGAGTGCAACCTCCAACCCCTCGTGGCAGTTCTCTTAGCTCTTTGACAGTCAAGTGTGTTCTGCTCACAGCTAAACTCACAAGTGCAACTTGTGACATTTTAGATTAACAACCTCCAAACTAATCAAACCACGTTATGACAACTCATTGAGGATACTACTCATACCCTTGAGTTCAACAAACACGAAATCTGCAGCCTTCACAGCATCAGCTGTTCAGCTTAGCCACCTGCCGCCAACACTGACCACCATGCAACAGACGATATTAAGGTCAGAGTTCCTGCCTCACCTAGTGAACAGTGTGATTCCCACCCCTAGATGTTAAGTGTTTTGGCTGTCACCAACGGTGTGTGTCATAAACTGAATACTACTGAAGGCCCTCCAGTTAAACATCAAGCTCAGAGACAGAACCCTAACAACTCAGGGTCACTTAGTATATTATTCAGGAACTTTTAACTGCAGGGATTGTTTGCCCCTCATCCAGCGATTGGTTATCACTAGTTCAGCTCACTTAAAAAAAACAAAAAGATGGTTCATTCATGCTCTGTGGAGATTACCATAGACTAAACAATAGAACCATTTTGGACAATTACCCAGTTCCCCACATACCGGACTTTTCAGCGTGGTAGATTGTAAGAAAGCATATCATCAAATCCCGATGCACCGTGATGACATACATCATCATGCCCTTTGGCCTTTTTGAGTATCACTACCTGCCATTGGTTTAAACAATGCAGCCCAGACATGGAAACAGTCCTTGGACTCCCTCCCTCTTGCATTCCCATTTTGCTATGCATATTGTGATGATATTATAATTTTTAATCATCAGTAAAAGAACACGAATGTCATCTAAATGCAGTGTTTCATATCCTATACAATAATGGTGTGGTAATCAACAAGGACAAAATGCAACTCTGATGAACTTTGGTCACTTCTCTGGCATGATGTGACGGCTGTGGGTATTATACCCACCTCAGGCAGAACTGTGCTGGTTAGCCAGCTAGTCTCACCTGAAACATACCATAACTTGTGATGTTTTTTTGGGGATGATATTTTCTTCTGTCACCATATTCCTAAGACTGCATCACTACAAACATCACTGACAGATGCTCTGTTATGCCCACATACAACAGGCACATACAAAGTGCCTTGGACCAAGGAAATGTAGCACGCATTTGTGGATTTGAAACAGGCCCTCGTGCAAGCTGTCACTTTAACTCATCCAGTCTTGGACACCAAAATCTCAATCACCACCAACACCGGTGATTCTTCAATTGTAGCAGTCCTGCAACAGCACATTGGAGATGAAGTACAACCTCTATGTTTCTTCTCAAAAAAGTTATCGCCCTCCCAGAACAAATGATTGGCTCTCAACCAGGTGCTACTTGCTGTGTATGAGGCTATATGTTATTTCTGTGAAGACATTGAGGTTAGAGGCATTTCAGAATTCACTGACCACCACCCTTTAGCAGACACTTTGTGCAACCCACCTGCGGACACCCCTTCCCGCATGTCTCTCCACATGGACCTTATTGCCCAATACATGAATGACTTTCCATACATATGGGGAGCAGACAATGTTGTTGCCGATTATTTCTCCTGCATCTCTGTCATAGATAGCATTTTTGACTTTGCTGCACTTGCTCAAGCGCAACATCATGACGCATAAATCATTACATTACTTATGGATAATTTCACGGCTCTTAAGACTGAGCCTCGCACACTCCATATGTCAAGTGTCCCACTCCAGTGTGACATCTCAACTGTTTCACCCCACCCACTTGTCCCATCATCTGCAAGACAACAGATTTTCAATGCCATACACAACCTCGCCCACCCAGGCATCAAGGCCATGAACAGGGATATCAACAAATGCTTTGTGTGGCCTGGAAGGTCAGTGCTGTAATTGGTCATGAGCATGTGTTGCATGCCAATGCTCCCAGATCGGTATGCACGAGCAACCACCAACTGGCACATCTGATATACTCCCGGGTCACTTCAGACATGTACACCTCGATTTGGTCAGTCCACTGCACCCTGCACAAAATTATAGATACATCCCGTCAATTATTGATAGGGTGACCCGTTGGGTGGAGGCTGCCTCTATGGTGGTCGTTTCTGCAGGCTAAGTTGGTCGTTCTTTCATAACCACATGGATTTCTCACTTTGGCTGTCCATCCTGTGCTACAACAGATCAAGGCTGACAGTTCGAATCTATACTTTTTTCCAAATTATGAGAACGCTGTGTGGTGGTGTGATTTCAGACTACTGCCTACCACCCCCAAAGTAACAGCCTCATGGAGTGGTGGCATCAAACATTAAAAGCCACTCTCATGTGCCACAACTCCTTGTGGTATGACACAATACACTGGGTTCTCCTGCGTATCTGCGCATCCTTCAAGGAGGATCTCAAGGCCTCCCTGGGCTAAATATTACATGGCAAACCACTGGTCATTCCAGCCCAGTTTGTTGAGGAATCACTTCTACTTGCAGACACTGAACTCCCCCAGTAAAGCAGGTGTGCTCCCATATTTCTTGCCAGCATGTGCTGCATCCCAGTTCTCACACCACTCTGATTGTGTTTATTCAGAACAAACTAAGCAAGTGCAATTATGTTATGTTACACAATGTCTCAGTGCACGCAGTTCCACAATGCCCATATTCTGGTCCTCAAAGTGTTCCATCTCTAATGACCTCAATGTCGACGGGACGTTAAACACTAACCACCACCACCATAAAGTGTTGGCACATGCAACAAACACATTTGAAATCCTCCTACACAACTGACCTCTCCCCATTTCAGTTCACTGACTGCAGCCAGCACAGACTGTTGCTGACGACACTGTGGATGAGCCTGCTCCTGTCGAGCTGCCTGCATCACCACACAAGATCTCCACCAACACCGATGCTGCACCACCCAATGGCTGCTCAGTACTGCCTCCAGCTCCAGCCTGCCCGAGTCTGAGCCCTGATGGTGAGGGTTCTCCTTCTTCACCCCTTACCCACTTTTCCACTTCCCCTCCTAGCTCTTTTAACCTCCAAACAGATGTGGCCCATTTTGCTCCAGATAACACCTCTCTACAAGTATGTAACAATTTCATTTTCATCCTTCACCCTCCTCCCTGCTCAGCTTATGGCACTCCTACCTCTTCCATTTCTATCATCAAACACCTCTAACTCCCTCCAGGTGCAGAGATCAATGTGCTCTCTTCTTTCATCGATGCTACAGGCTTCCTAACAGTCACCATTGCACTCACCCCCCAACCAATTCTGACGGTCCACCTTGCTCATGCACAGGCCACTTATTATGCCCACCCATGTAGTGTAAGGACTATGTCATTCCTCTCCCCTTCCTCTCTCTCCCATCAGTAGTGACTCGCACAGGCCCTGCCTACAAACTCAGATGTGTCTATTGCTCCCAGATCTTCACTTGTGTGCAGTGTCCCTGACAACCCCCCCCCCCCCCCCCTCTGCCCCCCCCGGCATAATGCCACAAGTTCTCCACGTTGCTGTGGGGGAGGGGGAAGGTGGCTCTGTGGCAGCTTGCATTCAGTCAAGTGACCTATCTTTGGACTGCCTTCTTTGGGTTTGTGGCTGACAGCGGATGGACCTTCAGTTCGTTGTGAAGATTTGAACTATACTGATTATGTATTGATGTGTAGCGCTATCAAGACGATGATTAGAGACACGTTCCACATCATTACAAAGTGTCGTATTCATGATCTATGGAACAAGATCTAATCTAATCTAATCTAATCTAATCTATACGTGGAATCTTTACATATTCACTTAAGGAATTGTACCTACTTCCACAGGCTTGATCAACAACAAGCAATATTTATTTTCCTTGTTGTTGCTGCCCAACATATTCTAACAGTGAACCACCCTCCTGGACTTAAAACCCTTCATTATTTGTTTACATTTTATGTATATATATATTCTTTATTAATAGCTCTGTTTTTCTAAAGTGAAATGGACACAAATGAGAGACACAAGAAAAACAATGTACTTATTTTTTATTTTAGTGGATAGCTAGGGAAGAGGGTATGGATCACTTCTACAGGAGAAGTGAGACAATCTTACCAGTTGGAAACAATCATCAGTCCAGGTACACCTTCAGAGGAAATCATAAGAAACATGAGTAAATCTCACGAAAACTTTCACAATAGATGCTCTATTAATGTTAAAAGAAGAAACATATGAGACTGTTAGCCACATTCAAATGGTTAAAAAAATGTGTACATGAAACTGTTCAGAAACTTAATCTTAAAATGAATATAATAATACTTAATATTCCAAAATTAACAAATATATACAAAAGATGAAACACTGTTAATTTAGAAATGGAAAGAGTTTTTGAAACAAATTTACTTTATAAGGCTTCCACTTAAACAGAGAATGGAAGAAACAGATATATGAAAGGTAGTCTTTTCTGATTAGCAAGAACAAAGTAAGAATCCCAAGTGTTAAAGTTAAGTAGAGGAATAAGAAAGGAGAAAGCACAAGGCATTCAAAAGACAGTGCATAAAAGAACACAGACAACAAACAACTGACCAGTGAAACTTAAAGAAAAAGGCAGGAGACTTACGAAAAAAGTAATTAAAACAGGGTAGACTATAACTCTATATGCTTTGCCAGTGATCTAATGACTTCTTGGGTTGTCGGGTGTTCTGCCAGATATCAACATCATACTTGCACGATATTTGGTAACGTAGCTCATAACCTTCATCAGGTGTGACCTGAGACTGTCCATCGACTGTGCCTGGTCCAATATTTATGTCTGTAGCCCCCCCCCCCCCCTCCACTGGCGATTAAAGGCATTCCCCCCCTGTGGTCTGCGACCCAATTGTTGCGATTGTCTGGGACATTGTCATTCTGTTTCCAGTTGGTGCAGTTCTGAGTGTTCCCTCTGTGGTCTGCACTCATCATTTTCCATTCACTACAATTCTGGTTGTTCCCTCTGTGTTCTGTGCCCACCAGACCTGCTCCTGGGTTTTCCATCTTCCGTCTGATGCGTTTGGAATTCTGTTTGAGGTACCAGGTGTTCCCCCTGTGGTCCTCTCCCGCTCACTCTGATCTGATGGAGTATTGCTGTTCTGTCTGTGGTCAGCTGGGATTCTGGATGTTCCCTTATACTGATGCCTCTTCTTTAGTCTTCTTGTTTCTTGTTTATCCCAGCTTCTTGATATCTCTCATGAAGAGAAATGATACAACACATTCAGTAGTGGCATGGGACAATCAATGAAGATACATAACAGTTAGTATTTTAACTTTTCAAACCGCTGATTTATTGGAATTTCTGGAATAAGATTACTCTAATACTCTCAATGCAGTCAGCAAATTTTGTGTTCGTATATGTAATGAGACTTATTACACTGCAATCATTCTAATGAATTAATTAATCTGCATTACAGTGTTGCTAAGCAATGTGATCAACAAGGTGATATGTGTCTCAATTAAAACAGAACCTTGATATTTTGGATAAACTGCCAGTTTATTTTTGTCAAAATCAGCACTTGTCTCAAAACTAATTTCCAACTTTTTGGATTAAGTCCAAGCACGTTTGCAACTATTGTATGCCATTCACTGGACAGGTTGATCACACACTAGCATGTAACATATTTCAAATCAGGTTTCAGTTTTCTCTAATGGGCTAAATGACTCTTTTGTAATAACATTATGTGTCTATCTCACGTAAAGTCTAAATGAAACTGAATTTGTCTCCATTCGAGTCAAAATCACAAAAAATAAAATTCGTCATGTAGGTCAGTGAATTGTGCACGTGCACTCTTTGCACTCTAGGTGATAACGTGTCTCAGAGTAAAAGCCGCACTTAAATTCACACTTTTTCATGCACACAAAATTCAAAACACTTTACATTAAACAGATAAATTATAGCCTGCAGTTTCCAATTAACATTTCCGATTCTGGATAAACTTGTATCTCATAATCAATAAAATTTTATTGCCTGAAAGAAACTGTTAGTTTGCTAAAACGGATTCAGATTACAATCAACTCGTGTCTAGATGATGACGTCACGAATTGATACTTGCTTGGAATGAACGAAAGAAATACCTGTACTGAAAAATACTGTGTTGAGTAATTTACTGACATTTATAACAAATTTGGTACCCCTTGCATCGCTACACTGTCCTCCCCAATCTCAAATGTCGTGATAAGATCGAAGACACTACAGGACTCATTAGAGCACACTAAGGTTGTGTACTGTGCAGTTCATCCATCTCAAAATTCATTAGTTGTAACATACACTTTACATCACATTTTACATGAGTAACTGTAAATGGAGGCCTAACAGAAATTGCCAGTTTAAATGAATTTCCGAAAGTCAATGAATTTGTTCAAATTTCACTTTTTGACACGATGCACTTCACACTCACTACACAACACACATGCACAACACTTCACTATTTGGTAAGAAGCCCTTTCAACTGGCTGTGCAAGGCAGGGATTGAAAATGGATAGAGCTGCAACCTCCACTGAGTTGTATACACAGCTACAGTCAGCTCGGTCATCTTCTTCCTTCTTGCTCTTCAAATGTGCTGTGTACAGTGTTGGGGTGAATGACATATCAACTCATAACATCATCTCTGCTTAATCATCATGTGTATTGCGATACTCTCTGGAGGAAGTGTTGTGACTTCGCCTGATATTGTTTTGTCAACAGAAAAACGAAGTGAATGCACAATTCTTTGGAAATACAGAAGCATCCAATACTGCCCATCTGCTTTGACCCATGACATCACAAATTTGGTGGAAACCACCATAAACCACAATTCCAATATGGCACATATGAAGTCATTATGTACACATTATTAAGACTAAAATACATCGAAAAACATACACACACACGTTCCACAAAAAACCTACTGACAGTAACGGGACAAGCACGGGAAAAGGGGATTTTTGGGTGGAGACAAACTAAATATACACAACAAGACACCCACCCCTGTACAAAACCATGAAAAACGACGAAAAAAACCGACATCACAAAATTCCTCAAATACCACTAAACAAAATATCATCTGTAATCGGATACTGCCCTTGACCTATATAGTTCAACAGCAGCTCCCAATCCCATAAATTGGGATCGAAACTTCCCTTGATGTACGTATCTGAACAGCAGCTCCTGATCCCATAAATTAGGATCAAACTCTTGCCTTGATCTATATAGCTCAAAAACATCTCCTGATACCAACATTCACAACCACACATTGGGATCAAACGCTTCCCTTGACCTATATAGCTCAACAGCAGCTCCCGATCCCATAAAGTGGGATCGAACACTTCCTTGACCTATACAGCCCAACAGCAACTCACGATGGCATAAATTAGGAACAAACATTTCCTTGACCTACATAGCTCAAAAACATTTCCCGATACCAATACCAACATTTACAGCCACACATTTCAATAAAACACTTCCCTCGACCCCAACAAACAACACATACACTAAAAACAAAAAAATAATAACTTACCACAAAAAAGGTCTGGCACCACTAACTGGGTTGGCCACCACAATCACACACACACACACACACACACACACACACACACACACACACACACACACACACAAACCAACGGAAAAATACTCAACCAAAAGAAAGACCCGACCCAACTTAACCACACCTCAAATCCCCCTCCCCCCAACCAACCCAACTTCCCCCTTCACCCCAAAATAAAACCCCCAAAAACCAAATGCAACATAAAAAAATCTCAATCACACACTACAACTCAACAAAAACTTCAACAAAATAGATCCTCCACAACTAAAACACAAACCAACACAATCTCTCCCCACAAACACTCTAACATGAAATAAACCACTCACCCCACCCTGAGCTGCAGCCACCCACCCACCTACCCAAACCACCCTAACCAACCACTTTCGGCCTATACATTTTACTAACAGCCCTTAAAAAAACCTGAATAACGCAATAGCCCTCAGTGACACTCTTCTGCCAACAGTACTCATCTAATGAGACTGAAGGTTTGAAGGGCACCTCTCCCCCTCTCAATAACTGACTTAACAGCCCCCCACATCCCCTCTATTGTATTTGTGCAAGCCCCCGTCTCATAATTTTTCAACTCTAAGCTATGGTTAACGACTAAATGATTGAATCCCCTCTCACTTAACCCCCTATATGATGAAAATGCTTCTGAAACTACTGTGGACCACAATTCTATGTACTCCTCAATTAACCCCACTAATTCTGCCTTAGACCTCCCTTCCACAACCCTAAAAACACATTCAGAACACCCACACCCGGAACAACAGCTCCCCACACCCAGACACCAACCACAGACTTACCCCTCCCATACTTCCTTTTCCCAAACTGCAACTCATCCACCTCCAAAACAACCCCATGCCCCCCCCCCCCCCCCCCCTCCAGCCAGCTTACCCCTGTACTTTATGAACTCAGAACACACTTCACGGCAAAAAGAAAACCAATCAAGCACACTCTTCTCATTCACACCAGTCTCACGCGTGCAAAAACAGTGTGGGGATCTATAACAAAAATGGTAAGTCACCAGTACATTCTAGCGCATGCCCAACCTACACTTCTCGAACCAGGAACCACACCACATGGAACGCCAAATGTCATCCTTTTGACAGCGCTACCTATAACAGTCCCTGGTCTGAGACACCAGAACTTTAGCCAACTTCATTTCTTCGCTACAAATAGAGCACTTCATGACCTCAGCAGTTAAACCAAACAGCTGTAAAAACTTTATCAGTTCCAAAGTGGTGTTCCCCATCATTTCCCTTAAACGCGTGCTGTTAATTTTATCCATCATATCCATTCCTGAACAAAAACCACAACTGATTAATTTTACAACAAGTACCACTTGACGTACAGCGAACAGCACAAAATTAACCTTCACACAAAACCACAAAATTGTTAACGCACTGAAACGAATTCCACTACAAACACAGCCAACACTTGAACAATTCTGTATAATGAGCAAGGGCAAACTGAGCCCACTACATCACACAAACAAAAGCCCTGAACATACCAACAGAGGGCACAACAAACCACAACATGACGACATCAAGAAACATGCCACACTCACAAACCAAACTCTGCGCCATTATGACGTCCAACACCACAACACCCTTAAGTCACGAGTCAAAGCCAACGCATGGGATCGGACACTTCTGTCGACCCAATTCTTCCAGTTATTTGCCAAATGTGTTTCATAATTTGTTTAATAAAGATTATTCCCTTGAAATTTAGATTACTGCATCTGTTGTCTGTTTCACGGATTGAAGTTGCTTACTGCAGGTTGGCAAAATTCTCATCGATGTGTGCATTGTGATATACTGCTGTGTTTAAAAGGTTTCATTCCTCACCTGTCAAGTGCTGGTGTATTGTTATAAAAAGCATGCTATGGATTTGGTTGTACATTTTCCCCTTATTGTGCAAATCTGTGTCTTCATCATAAATATTGTGAGTATTGTTCACCTGTGCTTGTTTTGGTGCACTGTTTTTCGACATATACATCGTCATTCAATATAGAAGTTTGTTCCATCACATAATTGTCCTCAGTTTATATTCCAGATTATAATGGTGATTAGACAGTTGCATCTACATCTACATCAATACTCCGCAAGCCACCTGACGGTGTGTGGCGGAGGGTACCTTGAGTACCTCTACCCGTTCTCCCTTCTATTCCAGTCTCGCATTGTTCGTGGAAAGAAGGATTGTTGGTATGCTTCTGTGTGGGCTCTAATCTCTCTGATTTTATCCTCATGGTCTCTTCGCAAGATGTACATAGGAGGGAGCAATATACTGCTTGACTCTTCGGTGGAGGTATGTTCTCAAAACTTCGACAAAAGCCCATACCGAGCTACTGAGTGTCTCTCCTGCAGCGTGTTCCACTGGAGTTTGCCTATCATCTCCGTAATGCTTTCACGATTACTAAATGATCCTGTAACGAAGCGCGCTACTCTCCATTGGATCTTCTCTATCTCTTCTATCAACCCTATCTGGTAAAGATCCCACACAGCTTCCTTTTCATGCCTTTCTCAAATTTCCTTTAACTTTGATCATGCCCATTACACATACATGAAATATGCTTTCTACCATTAATAAATATAAAATTCCTTCATCAATCCATAAGCATAAAATACTTATCCCTCTAGGGTACCACTCTTTTAAACTTAACTAATCAACTTGAAGTCAGTTAATTTTGTTTTCTCTTGTTCTTCACTCTATTAACTGCTTCTTTCTCTTACCAGAAATTACCTTTTCTGTGAACTTTTTCATTATATTTTCATTATATTATTGTGGTGTGTTTGCCATAACACATACATTATATTTAATAATAATTGAATAAAATAATCTTATTAACTGTATATAAAATAATGAACAAAATAATACATCTCGTAGCTCATCCTGTGGCTCAAGTCTAAT